>NW_027509175.1:1632500-2875000 GCF_051911475.1 Siphateles boraxobius
CCCATCTCATGATTTTCCTTTTATGCTGTTTTTTTCTTGTAAACTCTAATGGATTGATGTTTCAGACTTTATGGAAACCAAAATCATATGTGTGGCATATTTGGTCTCTATAAACTCCAATCTTCGTTCCCCAAAAGTGTTCAGGCAATTTACATTACATTTTGCTAACTTTGTGACGCATGGGTTTTATACAAATCTTGAAGATTCTTTTTCTTAAACACTGAATGAAATTACAGATTTAAATGCCTTGCCTGAACACAAAGAGTCGTAAAATCTCCCTCCAAAGGGACAACTTCTTATTGGCTCACACACCCCCAGAGGGTGTGACCTCTTCAACCTTTTAAAAATCACTGATCAAGATCAGTCTCTCTCTCTTGACCCTCTGGACACTCTTGAATCTCTGAGCTTCTCTTTGCTCTCTCTTTCTCTTGGTCCTTCCTGAGAAATCCTGATGTAAAGATGATTCTAAACTAGAAGTTTTCTAAGGACCCCCAAGCTTGTGCCAGGCTGCGGCCTTGTCTTTCCATTCACCAAAGATCCTATGACTCCAACCGGTTCTCTCTCATCAAAACAACATCAGCAAAGATAGGAGCCTCAACAAATTGCATCAGGACAGTTTAATTCAAATGGGCGAGACATGCAAGTATAAAACTTAGTCTCATTATTTGATACATTAAGTATCCTTACACCTTTTAAAGGATTTGTTATAACTAAACTGATGGTTTGCCCAAGGCTGTTGATCTGCTGAATTTCAAACAATGCTATAACTTCATGCTTTCCTATATTCTTCTTCAGCTCTCTTTCCCTTGGTAAACTGTATGCATGTATGTATGTGTATGTTAGAGTAGTTGAAAATGTTTAGTCTAGTTAATAAAGTCTTGTTCATATCACACGTAAAGTTGTCCGTGTCTCAAGCTCATATTCGGAGTCACTGATCATATCGATCTTAACTATTTGCTCTTAGTAGTACTTAGTAAGAAAGACATTTCCCATACCCCGGGTATGTACATTTCTATTAATTAATTAATAACCAAAATTGATGGTTCACCGGATAAACCCAGTAATTGGTTGTAATGTTAATGTAGCTGCATCAAGTTAACCCGATTAACTGACACAAATATTCATAACCAAATATAACAAGTTATGGGTTATTAATATTTCATAGAGCTAATTCGCTACTATGTTAAAGCAATAGGAATAGACAGGAGAATTTAAAGTTTATTTATCCCATTTTTTCCCCCTCTCCCTTCACACTATCTTATTTAAGTTGTGAATTTTTTCATGATTACTAATGCTTCACACTCCAGTCCAGTGGGTGGCATAATGCACCGAAAGTTGGTTTGCCAACTACCATAAAACATTAGAAGAAGTAGAGACGTGGAGAGATTTCTTCTCCCAAGAGCCAGAGACTGTTGAGGTTAAAAGTCCCAGTTTGTTGCTCTTGTTGTTGTGTTTTAAGCTTGAATGTGGTGTTATGGCTGCAGTGGGAGCTTTATGTGTTAAGCTTGAAAACAAGATCAAACTTAAATGTCTTGTGGCTGTAGTGTACAGCTTTGAGTGTTTGCCCGCTATTGAGTGTTGGAGCAGTAGGGAGATGGGTGCCATTTTCTTTTATTCTCATCTTCTCCTGTTTTTGTTAGGAAGTAAGGTAAGAGTTATGTTGTTTATTTGTATTTAACAAAGTATTTGTATTTATTTTCGTAGGTTAATTAAATTTCCTTCTACCTGGTAGTGAGGAAGAACATGCTTCATTCACTTTTTATTTTTATTTTGGAGTTGTTTGTTTAGAGTTCTTTTTGCCCTGTAATTATGTTATCACTTGTTTATTGTAAATACATTTATTGGAAATCTTACTTGGTGTATTGTGTGCTGGGACTGAGAATGGTTAACTTCTCTTTGTTGCTGTTAACTTTTGCTTTAAAACGTTACTTCCAATTTGCCCCTAGAAAACTAATTGGGAACGTAACACTAAATTTAACTTACTCATCAACATATATTAGATATTGTCTAATATTGCATATCACATTAATCGGACATCGCTAGCTTTTATCTAAATCGTTATCGCTGACACAACAGGCTAGTATCTCGCTAGCCTGTTAACCTGCCATCCGTGCTTGCAGTCTTTTTTTCTCGCGCGCTCGCACCTATTAGGAGTCTATCAAAACATGTGGTAAGTAGGATCAGTCAACAAACATGGTGAGTAATGTCTTCTCCTGTAATTGTCACTTGCACTTCGTGTCACATGTATAGTATAGCACTCTCTGTCAGCACTGAGGGCTTTACATGTGATAAATGCTGGGAGATAGGCTGACGGAGACGATTTCAGAACTAGAGACACGCATCCAAACTTTAATCGAGGATAGTAAGAATGCAAGGGCTATAGATACGGCTTTGGATGCGACCACTTAGTGAACTCTGTACATTGTTCGTTCCGGTTGTAAAGCCGTGTATCTGGGCAATTGGGTGACTGAGACGCTGTAGTCGCGGGATAAAACACCGCTCATCTGTTCCGATTACAATATTAAACAGGTTCTCCCCACTCAGTGAAAAACCCACTGAGAATCCTGCTGAATGTGCCCTAGTTATTGGCGATTATATTACAGGGAACGTGAAAATAGAGACACCAGCCACCATAGTCACATTTTTGCCAGGAGCCAGAGCGCCTGACATCAAAGCAAATTTAAAAGTTCTGGCTAATGCTAACCGTAAAATTCTCTAAGATTATTATTTACATCGGCACTATTGATGTTCGACTTCGCCAGTCGGAGATCACTAAAATTATCGTTAAAGAGTTGTGTGAACTCGCAAGTACGATGTCAGGCACTGTAATTTGCTCTGGTTCCCTTCCTGTTCGCCGGAGTGATGAAATACTTAGTAGACTGTCCTCACTCAATGGCTGGCTGTCTAAGTGGTGTCCACAAAATAATATAGGGTTCAAAGACAATTGGAAAAGGTTTTGGGGCAGACCAGGGATCTCATTTATAAAACTGTGCGTAGGATCCTTTCTAAAAGCGTACGTGTGTCCGAAAGCCAAAAATAGCGTACACAAAAAAGTATTCAGACTTATAAAACCAGGCATACACCAGAACCTGCGTAGAATTCACCAGTCAGTGGAAGATTGTGCGCACATGCGTCTCCTCCCCGAAATAACCATACGGAGCTTGAACGCCTAGTTTTACTATGCATATCCTCATCTGCATATCATTTGCATATGAATATTCATCCACGTGATAACATGTTTAATGGTACAAGACATTAGGAAAATAATGAAATACGGATGTGCTGTTACATTATATTAATAAAAATCATTTAGTATCCTTGCTTTGTTTTTGAATAAATAAATCAAATAGTGTAAAATACATTTCAGAGAAAGTTTATCTCAATCTTTTCCTCTGGCCAAATAGTATTTTAATGGATTTATATTTTTAATGGAAACAGAAAGACCTTGTTGTGCATTATTTGCACGAAACTAAACTCAGAAAAAAAAGAACTCTGACTTTCAACTGTTTTTAATTTCAGTAAACTTAATGTGTGTAAATATTTGTATGAACTCTAAAAGAGTCAAAACCATAAGACATAAACTAAAAATGTTTCACAGACATGTGACTAACAGAAATAAAATAATGTGTCCCTGAATTAAGGGAGGCTCAAGATCGAAAGTACCAGTCAGTATCTGGTGTGGCCACCAGCTCTAGCCCTCACCCTGCGGGTGCCAGATGTGCTCAATGGGATTGAGATCCGGGCTCTTCGCTGGCCATGGCAGAACACTGACATTGCTGTCATGCAGAAACTCACGCACAGAACGAGCAGTATGGCTGGTGGCATTGTCCTGCTGGATGATCATGTCCGGATGAGCAAGCATAAAGGGTATCAGATGAGGGAGGAGGATGTCTTCCCTGTACCGCAAGGCATTGAGATTGCCTGCAATGACAACAAGCTCAGTCCAATGGTGATGTGATATACCGCCTCAGACCATGATGGACCCCCCACCTCCAAATCTATCCCGCTCCAGGGTACAGGCCTCGGTGTAACGCTCATTCCTTCGACGATAACAACAAATCCGTCCATCACCCCTGGTGAGACAAAACCGTGACTCATCAGTGAAGAGCACTTTTTGCCACTCCTGTTTGGTCCAGCGAAGGTGGGTTTGTGCCCATAGGCGGCATTATTGCTGGTGATGTCTGGTAAGGACCTGCCTTACAACAGGCCTACAAGCCCTCAGTCCAGCCTCTCTCGGCCTATTGCAGACAGTCTGAGCACTGATGGAGGGATTGTGTGTTCCTGGTGTGACTCGGGCAGTTGTTGTGGCCATCCTGTACCTGTCACGTAGGTGTAATATTCGGATGTACCGATCCTGTGCAGGTGTTGTTACACGTGGTCTTCCACTGCAAAGATGATCAGCTGTCCTTCCTGTTTCCCTGTAGCGCTGTCTTAGGCGTCTCACTGTGCGGACATGGCAATTTATTGCCCTGGCCACATCAGCAGTCCTCATGCCTCCCTGCAGCATGCCTAATGCACGTTCACGCAGATGAGCAGGGACCCTGGGCATCTTTCTTTGGGTGTTTTTCACAGTCGGTAGACAAGTCTCTTTAGTGTCCTGCATTTTTAGAACTGTGACCTTAAATGCCTACTCTCTGTAAGCTGTTAAGGTCTTAACGACCATTCCACAGGTGCATGTTAATTAATTGATTATGATTAATTGAATATGCATGGGAAAAATTGTTTAAACCCTTTACAATGAAGATCTGTAAAGTTATTTGGATTTTTACAACATTATTGTTGAAATACACAGTCCTGAAAAAGGGAAATTTCTTTTTTTGCTGAGTTTATTTTCTCAGACAATCTGCCATTATCATAAGCAAGTATCTCTGTAGTTAAAACATTAAAACACAGCATGCCAGAGGAACAGTGTTCAAAAGCATTGCATCCACAACAAATATTTATTTATTGAATATAAAATTTTTGTAACTTATCAGTAATGATTTCATGTAGTTTAAGTGTTTAACTCCATTAATGAGAATGGCATATTTAATTTAAATGTTTAAATATCAGAAGTAAAACATAGTTTAAATAATTATTTTATTTATTTAAATTGTTAATGTGAACATGCACTGTATTTATGATTAGGACTCATTATGAAGATTTAGGGTTTTACTTCATCTGCTGTTTGATAGGCTGTATGCGTCAGTTTCACTAAACGGCCCAACGCGCTCGCTTGCGCGAACGTTTAAGAAGGGATGGATATTTGCTTAAAGTGATAGGCTTGGTGAGTGAAATTATATTTGTATTATCTTTCTTTATGTGTATAATCTTCTTTAGATTTTTCTGTCTAAAAGTGACCAAAAAGACATTTAACTCCAGCTCACCATCGCCAAACTGCTCCATCTCCAAAATGTTCGTACGCATGGGTCAGAGTTTGCGTTCAGGTGCGCAAATTTTCCCGTCAAGTTTGTTTTTATGCTTATGTGTCGGAAGTGGCGTATGCCTCTTTCAGGGGCTGTTTTGTGAGTAGAAAACGGTTATAAATGAGGCCCCTGACCTGTGGAAAAGAGATGGTATTCATCCCTCCTGGGATGGTGCTGCTCTCCTCTCTAGTAATATGGCACATAGTCTTAGAGCTGAAACATGACGAATTGGGGCTCAGGTCAGGAAGCAGACCGACTGGCTAAACCGAGAGTCTGCTAGCTGTCTCATGTCACAGAGGTCAGATAAATCCCATCACAGACTGTGTCTGTTCCCCGAATTAGGAAATATAAAAAACTCCTAAACCCATTTAAGGGTAAAAATTTAATTGATGTTCAACAGATAAACAAATGATAAAGCTCGGGTTGCTGAATATTCGATCCCTTACTTCAAAAGCACTTTGGTTCATGATATAATTGCAGATCATAACCTGGACGTGTTGTGTTTGACAGAAACCTGTTATAAAAACGAGCCACGTCTGAAAGGAAAAGGGGGTGGTGTTACTGTAATCTATAGTAATATCTTTAAAATTACTGAGAATTGTTAGCACATGGTTTGTGATTTGTTTTACTGGCCATGTGTTTGTGTTCAAGTCATGTTTGGTGTGAGCACATGGCTTGTTATGTAGGTTTCCTTGTGTCATGTGCTCTCCTGTCGATTGTCTGGTCCCTCCCATCCTGTTACCTGATTATTGATTCATTTGCCCCACCTGTCCTCCCTCATTACCTCCTTTATTTGCTCTCCCTATTTATTCTCCTTGTATTTGCAGTCCTGTGCTGGTTCGTTGTTGTATGTACACTGTGTGTTTCCCTGTTGTGTGGTCCAAGTCCAAGTACAAGTCCTCCCCCTCGAGGTAGTGTTTGTTGTGTTTTAACTCTGCACCTCAGTCCAGTCCTCGCTCCTTTCACCACCACCGCACTTAAATCGCGCTTGACATTTGTGCTAGCTACTGTATACAGGCCACCAGGGCACCATACATACTTTATCAAAGTATTTGCTGATTTTTTTATCGGAGTTAGTACTGGCTGCAGAAAAAGCTAATTGTTGGTGATTTCAATACATGTAGATCATGAAAAAGACGGATTGGGATTGGCATTTAGAGACATTCTGAACTCTATTGGAGTTAGACAACAGTGTCAGGACCCACTCATTGTCATAATCATACTTTAGATCTAATATTGTCACATGGAATCAATGTTAATGCCATTGAAATTCTGCTGCAGAGCGATGACATCTCAGATCATTATCTAGTCTTGTGTATACTCCATGTAGCCAAGGTTGCAAAGCCGACTCAGTGTTACAAGTATGTTAGAACTATCACTTCTGCCACTAAAGATTTATTTATTAATAATATTCCTTATCAGTTTCATCTCCTCAGCATCCCAGATAGCTTAGAAGAACTCGATATTGTGACAGAAACTTTTGAATCACTCTTTTACTTCAGACACAGTTGCTCCTTTGCACTTAAAGAAGATTAAAGAAAATAGTCCAACACCGTGGTACAACGAGCACACTCGGGCCCTTAAGAGAGCAGCCAGAAAAATGGAGCACAACTGGAAGAAAACAAAACTAGACGTTTTTCGAATTCAGTGGAGAGAGAGCACGATTGCGTACAGAAAGGCCTTGAAAGCTGCTAGATCTGCTTATTTTTCGACTCTCTTAGAAGAAAAACACAACCCTAGGTATTTATTTGATACAGTGGCTAAATTAACAAGAAATAAAGCTTCTACTTCTGAAGTTTCCAAAGAGCATAGCAGTGATGACTTTGAACTTCTTTACTTACAAGATTCATAATATTAGAGAGAATATTACAACTATGCAACAGTCTACTACAGTATCTCATCAGGCAGTGCATTGTAGTGTCCCTGAGGAAAAATTCCATTCATTCGTTGCAATAGGAGAGGAAGAATATTAAAAAAAAAAAATTTGGTCTCATCATCCGTTCATGGTTGTATCTCTCTATTAGTGTTACTCGATCTTAGTGCTGATACCTTAGATTTGATACCATTGACCAATTTTTTTTTTAAATAGACTCGAAAATGCATTTGCTTTAAGTATCGAGTCATCGTCAAAGTGGTGGATTGTGGGTAAATGTGAGTGAGTTTGATTGATCGTCCATTCTGAGGAGCAGGAGGGGGGAAAAACGACAATCTCCGATATTTTAAATTTGACTGCAGTACCTATTTTGACCACTAGTTGGACCATACTGCACCTTTAAATCATACTTATCTGACCGTTATCAGTTTGTAGCAGTAAATGAAGTTCAGTATGGAGTACCACAAGGCTCAGTACTTGGACCGTTGCGGTTCACTCTGTACATGCTACCCTTGGGAGATATCATTAGGAAGCATTGGATTAGTTTTCACTGTTATGCCGATGATACTCTATGAGGTGCCCCTAGGGACATTATTCAGAATTGCATGCACATACATGTACTTTTCCTCTCACATACACATATGAAACCAAATTCATTCACATACTATAGTGAAATGCTCACACACATACAAGTGAAATGCTTTTACAAACACAACTGAAACGCTCTCATACATACAACTGAAATTATTACGCGCACACACACAACTGAAATGCTCACACACACACAACTGAAACGCTCACACACACACAACTGAAATGCTCTCATACATACAACTGAAAATATTACGCTCACACACACAACTGAAACACTCACACACACACAACTGAAATGCTCACACACACAACTGAAATGCTCTCACATACACAACTGAAATGCTCACACACACACAACTGAAATGCTCACACACACAACTGACATGCTCTCACACACACAACTGAAATGCTCACACACACACAACTGACATGCTCTCACACACACAACTGAAATGCTCTCACACATACAACTGAAATGCTCACACACACACAACTGAAATGCTCACACACACACAACTGACATGCTCTCACACACACAACTGAAATGCTCACACACACACAACTGACATGCTCTCACACACACAACTGAAATGCTCTCACACACACAACTGAAATGCTCTCACACATACAACTGAAATGCTCTCACACACACAACTGAAATGCTCTCACACACACAACTGAAATGCTCTCACACACAACTGAAATGCTCACACACACAACTGACATGCTCTCACACACACAACTGAAATGCTCACACACACACAACTGACATGCTCTCACACACACAACTGAAATGCTCTCACACATACAACTGAAATGCTCACAAACACACAACTGAAATGCTCACACACACACAACTGACATGCTCTCACACACACAACTGAAATGCTCACACACACACAACTGACATGCTCTCACACACACAACTGAAATGCTCTCACACACACAACTGAAATGCTCTCACACATACAACTGAAATGCTCTCACACACACAACTGAAATGCTCTCACACACACAACTGAAATGCTCTCACACACACAACTGAAATGCTGTCACACACACAACTGAAATGCTCACACACACAACTGAAATGCTCACACACACACAACTGAAATGCTCTCACACACACAACTGAAATTGTTCCGCCCCAATGATAATGAAATAAGCAACAATCTTAAAATGTTTAAATTTATTGAAGTAACAAGTAGTATCAGTATAGTAACGAGTTGTATCTAAATACAAATTAACTATCTACATCAAATAACAGCAAGTTCAAAAATAAAGAAAATAAAAGTGCAGCTGTGTCAAAATTTGTATCAAGTTCAAAAATAGAAAATAAATAAAAGTGCCACTCGTCATAGCATCCCCTGGTTGGGGGATGTGGACTAACATAATATTGTAGGCTACTTAAAAACGTGAAATAAAAAAAAAAGTATATATTACACATATTAAAATAGACATAACATTTGATATGGGATTAAAATGATGGGCAGTGTATAAGATATAAACTAATAATTAATTATTTTAATATTCCTTTGTTCCGATTAGAGCATGTGAGCGGAGAGAGAGAGCGCATTTCTGAATATTCCTCCGCTCGCTCATTCCGCTCAGGGTCGCGCGCGCAACCCAGAATTTTCTGCTGGCTCGAAAATATGTGGAATAAGGGCTGTCTCCGACTAAAGTTTTTTTCTAGTCGACTAGTAGCTGTTCATTTAAGCCGTTAGTGGACAAATCGCCCCATTATATTAATTTAATTACTTAAATAGGCTATACAGTATAATGAGCGTTATATTGCCGCACTCAAGCTCACGCATAAAGCTTGCCACAAAGAACCGGCAAAAGTAATGATTATGAATGTATAAAAAATAGCAAGGAGACATTTAATTGTTTATTAATAAACTGGTGTTTTCTGTGTTGCTGCAAAGATGAAGTTGACGATGCGGACTCGCCATCAACGAATAAAGAGCATATAAAGGAAAATTTCCTCCCGTTTGGTGCGCGCCACCTGTCACGTCTCTATTCCCCACCAGTGGGGCGCGCCACACACTTCGAGAACCGCTGGTGTAGCGCGATTGGCGGGCGAACGAACCATAGGAACGAACGGTCAACTTCGGTCGCTTGTATTGTGAAAGGCGCGCTTTTGTACTATGCCTTCTTTCAACAGCTTCTAGTTCTTCGTCTTGAGGTGCACTACTGCCACCAACTGGACTGGAGTGGGGACTTTAACCACCTTCCGTTTCAACTGAAATGCATGCATACAACATACTGAAATGCATGCATACAACATACTGAAATGCTTGCATACAACATACTGAAATGCTTGCATACAACATACTGAAATGCTTTTCAGTTGTGTGAGTGAGAGCGTTTCAGTTGTGTTTGTAAAAGCATTTCACTTGAATGTGTGTGAGCATTTCAGTTGTGTGTGTGTGAGCATTTCAGTTGTGTGTGTGAGAGCATTTCAGTTGTGTGTGTGTGAGCATTTCAGTTGTGTGTGTGTGAGCATTTCAGTTGTGTGTGTGTGAGCATTTCAGTTGTGTGTGTGAGAGCATTTCAGTTGTGTGTGTGTGAGCATTTCAGTTGTGTGTGTGAGAGCATTTCAGTTGTGTGTGTGTGAGCATTTCAGTTGTGTATGTGAGAGCATTTCAGTTGTGTGTGTGTGAGCATTTCAGTTGTGTGTGTGTGAGTGTTTCAGTTGTGTGTATGAGCGTAATATTTTCAGTTGTATGTATGAGAGCATTTCAGTTGTGTATGTGAGAGCATCTCAGTTGTGTGTGTGTGAGCATTTCAGTTGTGTGTGTGTGTGAGTGTTTCAGTTGTGTGTATGAGCGTAATATTTTCAGTTGTATGTATGAGAGCATTTCAGTTGTGTGTGTGAGTGTTTCAGTTGTGTGTGTGTATGCATTTCAGTTGTGTGTGTGTGAGCGTAATATTTTCAGTTGTATGTATGAGAGCGTTTCAGTTGTGTTTGTAAAAGCATTTCACTATAGTATGTGAATGAATTTGGTTTCATATGTGTATGTGAGAGGAAAAGTACATGTATGTGCATGCAATTCTGAATAATGTCCTTAGGGGCACCTCATAATACTCAGCTCTATATCTCTTCACACCCCTACGAAACTTGCCAATTCAAGAAATAAACAGAATGCATAGCTGATATAAAAATTTGGATGACTAGTAATTTCCTACTACTTAATTCTGAAAAACAGAGTTTCCAATGATTGGACCAAAAACCTCTGCACCTACTAACCTAGAATACTGTCTCACAATTGATGGCTGCTCTGTCAAGTCTTCGTCGTTGGTTAGGAACCTGGGTGTGCTCTATGATACCAATCTTTAATTTCAAAGCCACGTTTCTAGCATCTGTAAAACCGCATTCTTCCTTCTTAACAATATATCTACATTATGACATATGCTTTCATTGAAAAGCGTGATGACTTCAAACAGAAGGAACTGGATAAAATTCTGATTGTTCCAATCAAATCTGACTTCTGACCTATTTGACTATTCTGACTATTTAACATTTAATTTAATATTCAACAATAATATTAATCTGCCTGCATTGACACCATTAAATGAGTACTGAACTGAGCTGGACGATGACCTCACGGTTTTCTCCAGAGCGGTTATATGTATGGACTGTGTTGGACTGTGATGTTGGACTGTGATGCATCTCTGTAAAACTGCTTTGTGCATTATTTTCCTGTTATCTCTGTAAAGCTGCTTTGAAACAATCAGTATTCTAAAATGCGCTATATAAATAAATGTGACTTGACTTACTTGGAGGAGGGAATAGGAGGCTGGGCGGGACCAGCAGCGACAATGAATACTTGGGGCTGGACGGAACCAGCACAGAAGGAAGGTCATGGGCACAGGAAGTCATCAGAAAATCGATCCATCCAGATTCGGTATACTGAGTTGTAGTTGCAGGAGGATGGCAGGATCTACACACTTCATCATCCAGCTTCACTAGTACTCCCACATGAACAGATTTAAAAACCAGCTCACACATCTGATCAGATGGGATGGCAGGGTTTGTTTCTGGGATAGATGAGGCTGCATGCTCTTACACCGTTGTGGGCATTTGCTCAGGCACTGGGTCCATGGTGGGTATTTGCTGGGTCTCTTAGTCTGTGGTGGACTCAGGTTTTTTTTCCATGGTGGGCATGGTTCCTGGTTGAGTGGTGGTTGTGCGTGACAACATCAATAAGGGGAAAGCACACTCAAGACAACGGAGAACGGCTTCTCTCCATAATCCATCTTTCATTTTCTGTAAATCTAAAAGTTTGTAATAATTTGCTCCAATATACAGCAGTATATTGATTTTGAAGTCTCATCGTCCAAAAACGAGCACTGGGATAGCTGACAAAAGCGGGCAGTATATTCTGTTATAGGCAGCTCTCCATGGGTGAGGGAAAATAAACTTTGCTGCAAGATCCATTTAAATCCTTTTGGGTTCTTCTGTTTTGTCACAGATGAAGAAAATGAGACAAGTGTGCATCTAAATGCAGCAAACTACTTTAATAACCAGTATCAAAATAAAGAAACATGCAAGACAAAAACACTGTGCTCCACGCACATCCAACACAAGACAATTAACTATATACACAGAAGGCTATATACACAAGATAATGAGCTAAATGCAAAACAGTTGTGAAGTAAACAATGAATCACCATGACAACAAATGAACACAAACTAGAAATCATGACAGCATAAGGAAACACAGGAAATAAAGCGCTGCAAACTAAAAGTCAATGAAAATGAAACCAATAAATCAACATAACATGACAAATACATTTTTGAAATTAAAGTGTCTGACTTCGTTGTATTTCTAGGGTTAATTTAATTGCTGACAACGTGACTATATATCCTAAATGTTCACAATTAACTATTTTTCACTTTTAGCATAATTTGATAAAATTACAGTTGTTTTTCAGGTAATGAAGAATACGAATGTTTTACTAACTATAATTATTATTTTTATTCATATTATATATTTTTTAAACGTACATCATTTTCACACAATAAATATTGAAATTAATTATTTCACTGTATCATCATAGTTTTAAAATTCACAATTTTTATTATGATGTATTTTCATATTTTAGCTTGCATGTCTGTCTCTGGGAAAAGAGTAAAACTATATTATCTATACATGATACATTTGTAAAGCAATTAAAGACTTGCAGGAATACACTTGCCAGCAATGGTGCAGGACTAGACACAGAAAAACACTGTTTAATATAAATCCACAAGGTTATACACAGAAGGTTCAGACTGACGCAATTGCAGTACACACACGCTAACTTAAACATAGACCGGACAAACACTTAGTGAAGATTGAGGAACTAATATACACATGATGATGAACTAAATGACGAACAGCTGTGATGAGGATTAGTGTCCATGGAAACAAAAAGGTGCAGGCACTTGCAGAGGGGGGGGGGGGGGGGGGGGGGGGGGTCTTTGGGTGCTCGAGCACCTGCCCTTTTGCCCCTTGGTGCCCAAAGTGCCCTTTTGTCAAGGCAAAATTTCCTCTCCTTTTTTTGTAATTAAAGGCCCTTTTGTGGATGCCTGTCCAATCCAACTATTAGTAAAATTAATGAATAATAATTTAGCCGTAAATAAAATGACCCACATGATGACCTGTCACCTGACGAACTCATCCGGGACGATTCCTCACGCTGCACGCGCATTTTTTAATTTCGCGCGGCTACGCGCCCTACCAGAGGATTTCTTCAACTCTGCGGCTGCTGGTAAGTGGTGTTTTATTCTCAGCGAAGTGATTTTGATGTTTGTTTACTTATTATTATTATTTTACAAGAACGACGTGAAGAGCACGCTGAGATGTTGATTATATTGCTTTGTGTAGGCTGTAGAAGTAACGTTAGCTTGCTGTTTGAGGGAGAAAAGTTTCACGGGCGTCGAGGGGTCTGGTCTTTTTATGTTATTTGACTAAAAACTATTATTTTACTTTAAACTATTATTATTATTATTATTACAGTATTTATTTAAAAAACGTATAGTGCCATAAAAATTATCATCACAAATCTGGTAAGAGTTTAGGCTTATTATCGCTTACCAATATCTTATGTTTTGTGTGCAGAAGCCTCTGTGAACATCTCCCCTAGTACTATTATATAGGCTACTATTATTATATTATTATATTATAGCAGCCTGGGCAGAATCTGCAGCTTTACAGCAGGTCAGTGAGCTAGTGAAGGTTCCAAACACTGTCAGCAGTCTTTACATCTTGTCATGGTTACATAAAAATGATTTAATCAGCTAATATATCTCTATATGTTTGTTTTAATGTCTCAGATCAGCTCCAGCAGTATCATCAGCAGCAGCAGCAGTAACAACAACAGCAAAGGCAGCAAACTCACTTAAGGACTTTAGTAAGAATGTACCAGAACAGGTATCACATTAATGTTAAAAATCTTGTAAAGTATTAATTGCTGTTTCTGTTTGCTTTGTTTTTATTTTCATTGTATAAATGTAACTCTTGTATTTGTGTAAATCAGTTTATGCCATGAAAATAGCCATATTATGCTGATATGGCATTAAATAAAACTATACTGTATGAAACATGGGCCACGTTGATTTTGTCCTACACAGTTTACTATAACAGCTGTTCTTTATTATTCTGTATAACAGAGAAGAAAAAGCCATCAGGTTGGGACAACTTAAGATACTTCAGTTTCTAATCCCAGAGTTATTTATTAATAGGTGCACACTGCACATTAATTATTTTTTTTAACTTTTAAACGTAAAATTTGTCTTTTCTGTTTCTTTTTCAAAACTGCATCAATGCATTTGCTACTGTATCGATACAGAATCATCCGTATTGATATATTACTGAATTGATATTTTGAGCACAGCCCTATTTAAAGCCTTGTTCCGCATGTGCTCCCTTTTATACTTTGAGCACCTGCCCCTCCAGAGGTCTCTGCACGGCCCTGAAAAGGTGGCGGGAAAACTCAGACAAAGGACCACATGTGATGAATGAAAACAAACTAAAAGTCCATGTAAACAAAACAAACTGATATATTATGACAACATACTGTTAAAAATTTGGGGTCCGTAAGATTTTCTCATGCACTTCAGGCAACCCAAGTTCAAGTCCCGGCTTTCCCAATCCCGCACCCCTCTCTCTCCTAGTTCGCTACATGTCTATTTTACTATCCTATCTCAATAAAGGGGAAAAAAAAACTCCTGCTCCTAAAAAGGAATATAAATCTTTAAAAAATGTTTTTAAAAAAATTCATAATGACCCCAAACGTTTGAACAGTTAATATCTACACCACATAAGTTGCCGGCTTTTAAATAAATAAAATAATAAATAAAACTTCCTGTATTATTCGAAATGAAATGACACGTTTTGACACTCTGTTTGAGATTGCAATAAAATACCCTACATCAGTTGTGTTCATCTCAAAGAACAGCAAATTAATCTCCGCCAATATAAATCTGAAATCTGACACCGCTAAGTGCTCCAGTGTGACGCACAGCCCGCCTTCAACACTTGCCACCAATCGGTGCATCTATCAGTCACTCTCTCAATCAATCCATCTTTCAACGTACAGCCACTCCCACACACATCATTTTTGAGTTCATTTAGCCATTTATCACTTTATCTACTGCTTGTGATATTTCATCTCTCCTTCATTTCGTTCCTCCCTCAGCCTCAATATGTCAGGAGAAAGACAGTGATGAGACCCTTTCTCTCCATGCTGTACTGGCTAATGAGCTCTATATGGTTCTATATGATTGCTTAGTTATATCATTCACATTTATTTTGGGGTGAATCTTGTTTATTATATTAATATTTAAAAATAAATGTTAATTTCTTGCCTGTGTAAAAGCCATCACTATATTGTTTTGTTTGTGGTTGGTTTTTGCAGATGTGTTCTGATTGGTTTAGTGCATTGCAAAGCAGTTGCTAGGGTGTTCTGGATGTTTCTAGGATGATTCTAGGACATTGTCAGGTGGATTCTAGAGTGTTCTGGGTGTTTTCTTAATAGTGTAAGTCAAAAGAGTTAGTAATAAGTATGTTTAAGTAAAGTGTAATTCTACTACATGTACATTTTTATATGTTTGCATAGACAGAGCAACGTATTTACAGCATAGCAAATGCAAGCATTGCATGTATAAACACATTTAGAGCCGTAAATGATTAACAAATCATTTTAGATTCCTAGAATATTAATTCATGCAATATATGTGTGGCGAGCAGGACGAGGCCTGATGGACGTGAGAAAACATTGCGAGGCCGGTGGCATGAGTGATAATGAACGTCGCCTGTGAGACGCACCGGTCTCGCATCTCTCACGGAGGAGCGGATGCATAAAAGGAGGAGCAACAACATCTAATTTTAATAAAACAGGCCTAATTTTATGTTGTTTTATTTCTGTATTGGGTAGCCAGCAGTCGTCCGCGAGGGGCTGCTGGCGGTTCCTTTTGTTTTTGTATTTTGCTTTATTTTAAAAATTAAAGACGTTAAATGTTTGCAGGTTCCCGCCTCCTTCTTCCTATAACAACTGAACCTCGTTACACTATTTAAAGGGTAACTAAACACTAAAACAACTTTTTTTAGTTAATAATCTGTAAGAATGGAGCTTCAAAAATGCTGTTCATTGATTTGAGTAAATTGTTTGACATTTGGGTTTAAAGTGTTTTAATTCTACAATATATGGTGTAAAAACGTCTGAGTGCTGCCCTCATCAGGTTGAATGGTGGCTACTGCAGTTGAATTTTCCTATTGGAAGTTGTGCTAACCATGCCCTTGCTTACAGAGATATGCGTCTCAGGTGCATTCCTCCGCTCTTTTCCAGCATTTTTCAAATATTGCCAGTGGGTGGAGTCAGGCTCTGACCAGGGGTTTAGTTACCCTTTAAATGTGTGTGTGTGTGTGTGTACTTGTACAACTATCTTTGTGAGGACCAGTTTGAGTTTTAGACCATTGTAGTGAGGAAAAAGAGAGTAAAGTGATCTTGAATCGATGATCATTATTCGATTCGATCCGATCTTCGAGATTTAGATAAGTGTTTTTGAAAAAAGCATTTTTTTCCAGCTGTTACCTGAATTACAGGAATGCAACATATTGATACTATTATTATAGACATTCAACTGCAAATTAATGGAGTCGGGGTTGCATCTGGCGTGACACTCACGCATTCAGCCTCAATCTCACAGTCTCACGCTCAACAAGGAAATCTCACGCTAAATTAGACATTCTTCTGTGCTGTATTTTTTTCCCACTCATGTGCACTAATTTCTGAATTACTATAAGCAAGTTCAGGCTCTTAACTACTGATTGGACCACTGCATTTTCTCATGCAGAGAAAAATCGCGGACAAAGAGGACACTGACACCGACAGACTAGACAGAGAAGGTTACTTTTGATATGGAACAAATTCTCAGCTGTCAGATTCTGTCAATATTTCCAACGTTTTGGCGCTTTTAAATGTGACAGATCGTCAGTTCGTGTAGCGGGTCAGTTCAAACGGCACGTGATACAGCCTAGTAGTAAATAAAATTTTAACTTACAAAACCTTTAGAAAACACAAGTGTGTCACAGTTTTGTGAAAACCTTCAAGTACTCCAGGTATAAGACAGATCGCAGCTTTGAGCGTTTCTGGAGTTTTCAAAGCAACCGCTTGCTTAACGTTACTGACCGCCATGTTCGTTGTTTTAATGTCCTTCCACCTCGCGCGCATGCGTGAATTCAATGACGCGGCAAGTTAAAGTTCACGGGGAAAATGTAGGCCTATTATTAAATCGATCCTCTGAGTTATGGATCGATCTTTAGAAATTAATATGAAAATCGATTCAGAATTGGTGAATCGATTTTTTCAACACAGCCCTACTTTAAAGGCCTGTTTGAGGGTCAAGACTTGGTTTTAGGGATAAGGTTATAATTAGGTTAAGGGTAGGTTTAGGGTAAGGGTTAGGTTAAGCACTTAGTTGTGATGAGTAAGGTTAGGTTAAGCGGCTAGAGATTGCATGTCAATGAATGTCCTCATAAAGATAGATGTACAAGAGTGTGTGTGTGTGTGTGTGTGTGTGTGTGTGTGTGTATGTATGTATGTATGTATATAAAGACATGAATAATGTTACAAAAGATATATTTATTTCAACTAAATATTGTTCTTCTGAACTTCTGAAAATCCGGCTTTCCCTTCACAGGAATAAATTAAATGTTAAAATATATTAATAAGGTATTTTAAATTGTAGTTATAATTCACAAAAGTATGAATACTTTACAGTATTTTTGGCCACAACATCTTGGAACAGGATGTGTGTATATATGTATATAAATATGTATATGATTATGCCACGCACGCAGTATCTGAAGCCACGACTATTTAAAACAGGTCCAATACATAGGTTTCTGTGCACCGTCATCACAGATGTGCGCGCATCTAAGAGGCAGAAAACAACACTCTTTACATCTATTCTAGCAGAAGCAGAGATGACACAGAGCTGTTGTGCTGTAAACTAACCTAAATGCATAGGGTATGTCAGGTCTTTATGATTCGCAAACTTAGTTGGACAATTTCATTTAGAGACATGATGACTAACATTATAAGTCAGCTTACTAGTCAACTAACTAACATTTTACATAATGTTATATTAATATGCAAATGAAACACAAACAAACAGATCCAACTCTGAAATTGCAGTTTATTATTGAGTCAAAAATATTTGACAACAATGCAAAATCTACGTTAATTGCAATGTTCTCTCACAGAACTCGGCCTAACATAGTCTTGCCTCTTGGATGTGTGCGCATCCGGTATTGTTTGTATACAAGAAACCTGTGTATGTGTCTACTGTGAAAAGATTACACGCATCACATTTAAATTTTCACAGTATTTATCCAACCAGCCAACGAGCAGTGATCATAATGAGGAAACCAGAAGAGCAGTGCACAAGACTGTGAATGTATCTGACAGAAAAGGAGGTGAGCATCTTCCTGTGATGTCCTGCAGTGTGAACTTACAGCTACTTGAGGATTAAAAAACATTGAAATTTCTCTTCCTTCTCTACCGCTGTCTTTCTGTAGGAATTTAATTTCATCCCTTTCAAACGGCAGTGGACAGCTCTAATGAGGCTTTTCTCTCTTTTCTGTCTCTCATACAGCTGTCATATTAACTTGCCTTTCGCCCTCCTAAACGTAACATCAAACAAATGACATGAAAGACCTCTCAGTGGACTGAAATTGCCTGACAACAAGTTTAGTAAGGGGCAGGCAATAAGAGAGCCCTTATGAAATATTATTTTCTACAACTGCCAATTTATATCTTGAGTGTCAAAACATGACACATCCATCACCTTGTTTTGCATGGGGGAAAAATACAATTTAATCTTCTTAATGTGCTGTTTTCATGCATTTTGAAACATGCAATGTTTTTTTTTTTGGACCTGCATTATTCGACAAGTTGAAGAGAGAACATGCTCTTGCAGATTAAAAACCCTCCGAACTGTCTCAGAAAGCATGGCTTTGTCTAAGACGGTGGATTCACATAAAGAAGATCCAACCTAGATCAAATGGACTACAGTAGAACAAAATATCCATGTACGGTTGTGAAAATATGTTCCCGAAAACCTTTAGAGCCCTGCAAATCTGAAAACTACAAATCATTGTGCAAAGCTTTATCTTTTTTTCAGCACACTTTCCTTTAAAACAGATTCTTTCAATAAACCACATGCTTCACTAAACCCATAGACATTCCACTGGCTTTTTATCTTTTATATCCTTACTATTTTGTGGAGCAAAGAAATCTTCATTTATAATATCTATGCTGTGTGCGTGTTTCTTTAAGACTATGGAAAGCCTATGCAAAGGATGGTATTTTGTGTCAGTGATTTGAATTTCATTATTCTATTCAACACTTTCCTGGCAGTTTTGGATGTGTGTGAGAGCGCAAGACTGTGTGCATGTGTGGACATAAAAAAATAAATCTGTGTGCAAATAAATTATCTTGCCTCCTCCACACATTGCCATATTATTATTATTAGGTGTTCAAGCACGAAGTGCTGAAAACCTATTGTAATTGCTATTTGAAAAAAAAAATTCCCCTAAAACGCATCATTCAGCCCAAACCGTAAGGCCTAGAGACTTGAAACTCGGTCAGATGGTAGGCCACAGTTTTGGGGAGAACCTATCAGAGTATGACCCAGATTGGCCCATAGGTGGCGCTACAGCAACCAAAAGTACTAAATTGCTCATAACTCATCGACCGTTGGTCCTAACCTCAAGCCTAGCCACACTAGCTCGTTGGAAAGGGCTCGTCCTCACCTAGCTTCGATTCGAGTTTGGTGCGATTTGGCCTGGGTATTCCCGAGATATAAGCCCCAAAAGATATGCCTTTGAACGGGCATAACTCCCGGCCCCGATCGGCCACCAACACCTCGTTGACTGGTCTCGTTCAACAGGGCTCCTCGGACACTATCTTAGTTCTGAGTTTCAGATTTTTTCACTTTCTCGTTCCCGAGATATAAGTGAAAAACCAAATTTCCATTCATTCATTTCAACTCTATATAGGCTGTAATACCGCTGTTGTCCACTAGAGGGAGCAGAATGATTATACATGTTTAATATTTTTATCAGCTTTCAGTATTGGCTTACAAACAAATGCTTAAAGCTATTTTTTAAATTAGTTGTATATTATTACATCACAGAGAAATATGTGAAATGCTTATAGACCATTAAAAGAGATTTCAAAAATAACATATCCCGCACGTGTGTGTGTGTGTGTGTGTGTAGGCATGCATTATGGAGTTAACATGAAAAACTGGATTGCTTTAGTGCAGAATACTGGTGAAACCAAGTTGTTTAAAATGAAAGTGAGCCAATAAGTGGTCTTCTACTGCCCTCTGCTGGCCATTTTACTTCTTAAAGCTATTTTTTATTAGGTGTTCAAGCACTTTAGTGCTGAAAACCTATTGTATTTGCTATTTGAAAAAAAAATTTTGCCCTAAAACGCATCGTGCTGCCCAAACCGTAAGGCCTAGAGACTTGAAACTCGGCCAGATGGTAGGCCATACTTTTGGGGAGAACCTATCAGAGTATGACCCCGATTGGCCCATAGGTGGCGCTACAGCAACCAAAAGTACTAAATTGCTAATAACTCCTAGACCTTTTATTTATCCTTGGCCCAAGACGAACAAGATGTATGTCTCAGATTTCAATTTGGGCCTAAAAATAAATTTTTACGTCCAATTTTGTCCAAAACCTACTTTTGTGAACTAGTCCCTGGTTTTTCGCCCGATCGGAACCAGACCAGTCTAGGACAATTCTCTGGACTCTCTAGATTAATAATTATCGAAAAAAAGTTGAAATTTTGCAAGTGGGTGGCTGTAACAGGGTCATTTAGAAAAAGGGGCGGGGCAAAATACACTCAAAAGCCTATAAATCATAAATAAAAACTCAGAACTTTACAAAAATTGATGAGCATATGTGTCATAACATGGTGAAGATGCATGCAAAGTTTCATGGAGATCGGACCATAGGTGGCGCTATAACTGTCAAAAAGGTCTCATTCTTATTAGGTGTTCAAGCACTTTAGTGCTGAAAACCTATTGTATTTGCTATTTGAAAAAAAAAAAATTGCCCTAAAACGCATCGTGCAGCCCAAACCGTAAGGCCTAGAGACTTGAAACTCGGCCAGATAGTAGGCCATACTTTTGGGGAGAACCTATCAGAGTATGACCCCGATTGGCCCATAGGAGGCGCTACAGCAACCAAAAGTACTAAATTGCTAATAACTCATCGACCGTTGGTCCTAGCCTCATGCTTTTTACACCACTGTGATCCTTGGCTCAAGACGAACAAGATGTATGTCTCAGATTTTGCAATTGGGTGGCTGAAACAGGGTCATTTAGAAAAAGGGGCGGGGCAAAATACACTCAAAAGCCTATAAATCATAAATAAAAACTCAGAACTTTACAAAAATTGATGAGCATATGTGTCATAACATGGTGAAGAAGCATGCAAAGTTTCATGGAGATCGGACCATAGGTGGCGCTATAACTGTCAAAAAGGTCTCATTCTTATTAGGTGTTCAAGCACTTTAGTGCTGAAAACGTCTCAGGTTACGTATGTAACCCTGGTTCCCTGATAGGGAACGAGACGCTGCGTTTGAGACGCGGCGGGAATGCTCTGCGTGATTACGTCGTGAAGCACGTGTAAAATCAGTCCAATGGAAGCCCGCTACGACATAGGTGACGTCATAGACCAGGAAACTATAAAGCAACCCTGAAATCAGACCGCGATAGCTTCTGAAAAACCTGAAGCAAGTCGATCAGGCCATGCAGGAAGTATGGCAGGCAAACGCAGCGTCTCGTTCCCTATCAGGGAACCAGGGTTACATACGTAACCTGAGACGTTCCCTTTCAAGGGAACTCGAGCTGCGTTTGAGACGCGGTGGGAACCCTATACCCACTACGCCATAATGACAAATGCCCGTTCTGTGTGAGGTCCTGCGCACACTAAGAAGCAAGCAACCTCGCCCCAGGAGTGGAGAGGTCAAAGTCATAAAACCTGACAAATGTATGCGGAGAGGACCATCCTGCCGCATTACATACGTCAAGAAGGGAAACTCCCGAAATTAAGGCCATAGAGGCCGCCATACTCCGAGTAGAATGGGCCCGCACAGCTATAGGTGAAGGCTGTCCGGCCGCTTCATAAGCCAATGAAATAGCCTCGACTATCCATTTACTCATAACCTGCTTAGATGCAGGGCATCCTCTCTTGAGTGACCCAAAACAAACAAATAGTTGCTCAGATTTACGCCACAGGGCAGCTCTGTGAACGTAGGCATCTAAAGCCCGGACTGGACATAACAGGTTAAGCTGTTCCTGGTCAGGGGTATTAAAGGGTGGAGGATAAAAGGCCTGCAGCACTATTGGACATCCAACATTCAGTGGGACCTTAGGAATATAACCCGGCCTGGGGTAGAGAAATGCCTTCACCATACCAGGTGCAAATTCCAGACATGAAGGAGCAACCGACAAAGCATGTAAATCACCAATTCTCTTGATAGATGAGATAGCAAGGAGAAATAAAGTCTTTAGAGTGAGGAACTTTTCAGAAACCTCCTCGATGGGCTCAAAGGGAGCTAAAGCCAGACCCTCGAGTACAATGGCCAAGTCCCAAGCCGGTGCTCTAGAGTGCAGTGCAGGTCTCAACCTCAATGTACCACGGAGAAAGCGAGTAATTAGAGGGTTTCTCCCAATAGAAGTACCCCCCAGAGGGGTGTGGTAGGCAGATATAGCCGCCACGTAAACCTTTAGGGTGGAAGGAGATAACCTGGCCGAGAAACGGTCTTGCAGAAAATCAAGAACTGAACCAACAGGGCAGTTAACAGGATCTAACTGACGTTCAACACACCAAGTGGTGAAAAGTTTCCATTTTAGCGCATACAGCCTTCTCGTGGAAGGATCTCTGGATTGAAGAATGGTTTCTACAACATCGGTCGAAAGACCGGTCTCCCTGAGCCTGGCCCCCTCAGAGGCCAGGCCCACAGTTTCCACAACTCCGGCCAAGGGTGAAATATCGTGCCCCCGGCCTGAGACAGGAGGTCCACCCTGATTGGGATCTCCAAGGGGGAGCCGTCCAGAAGAGACACCAAGTCCGAGAACCAAACTCGGGTCGGCCAATAAGGGGCTACTAGTAGCAGACGAGCCCCTTCTCGGCGAACCCTCTCCAGAACCCCCGGAAGCAAAGATATCGGGGGAAAAGCGTACAGGTGCAGCCTCGGCCACACCTGCACCATAGCATCCAGACCGAGAGGAGCTGGGTGCGTTAGAGAGAACCACATGGGACAATGGGTTGAATCTGATGATGCGAAAAGGTCTACCTGAGCACGACCGAACTTTTCCCACAGGAACTCCACCACTTCTGGGTGAAGTCTCCACTCCCCGGGCCTCAGCCCCGGTCTCGACAGAATATCTGCTCCCACATTCTGACGCCCCGGAATATATACCGCCTTGAGCGACAGTAACTTCCCCTGGGCCCATAGGAGGATCTGATGGGCCAATTTGCAAAGGTGACGTGACCTCAGACCCCCCTGATGGTTGATATAGGAGACCACCGAAGTGTTGTCTGTGCGGACCAACACGTGATGGCCTCTCAGGTCTGGCAGGAAATATTTGAGTGCTCGAAATACCGCCATCAACTCTAAACGATTTATGTGCCAGGAACATTGATGGTCCTGCCACAGACCTTGCGCCGAGCGGCCACTCATGACCGCCCCCCATCCCGTGAGGGAAGCATCCGTCTAAAGCGTGACGCGTCGACAAGGAGCCCCCAACACTGGGCCCTGGGCGAGGGACCAAGGTTTCTTCCACAAGGCCAAGGCACGAAGGCATAGCCGCGTGACCTTGATCTTGCGGAACGGATTTCCCCTCGGAGAAAACCCCTTGGTCCTGAGCCACCACTGCAGGGGTCTCATGTACAGAAGGCCAAAAGTAATAACGTTGGACGCAGCTGCCATGAGACCCAACAGTCTCTGAAACTGTTTCACAGTGAGTGACTGGCCTAGTTTCACATTCTTTGCGGCTGTGAGAATCGCAGAAATACGAGCAGGAGACAGGCGTGCCTGCATTGTGGTCGAATCCCAAATTACACCTAGAAAAGTGGTCCTCTGAGCAGGGAGGAGCACACTCTTTTTGGTGTTTAGCCGCAACCCCAAACTCTTTATGTGGGACAGAACAGCATCTCGATGCTGAACCGCCACCTGCTCTGACTGAGCTAAAATCAACCAATCGTCGAAGTAATTTAATACGCGGATGCCCTTGAGTCTCAACGGAGCCAGAGCTGCATCCACGCATTTTGTAAAAGTGCGGGGAGATAAACCTAGGCCAAATGGAAGAACCCGATATTGGTATGCTTCGCCCCCGAAAGCGAACCTCAGGAACCTCCTGTGATGAGGATGGATAGATACATGGAAGTACGCGTCCTTCAAGTCTATTGTGACAAACCAGTCCTCGGACTGAACTTGTGATACAATCTGTTTGAGTGTAAGCATTCTGAACTTGAGTTTCTGAACCCTGCTGTTTAACTGGCGCAGGTCTAGAATAGGACGCAGCCCTCCATCCTTCTTTGGAACAATGAAGTAACGGCTGTAAAACCCTGACTCTCTGCTGGGAGGAGAAACCCTTTCTATAGCTCCCTTTCGAAGAAGTGTCAGTACTTCTTGCTCCATTACCAGAGCCTGCTGTGAGTCCACCACCGTGGGGAGGACTCCTTGAAATCTGGGCGGACGAGAACCGAACTGAATTCTGTAACCCTTTTCTATTATGTGCAGGACCCATAGAGAAATATTTGGCAGAAGTTTCCACGCTGCCAGAAATTCCGATAAGGGAACCAGTCTCTCGAGACTGGCCTCTGGATTTGATTGAACAATCGTTTCGGCGCCCTGAAGCGGCGAACCGGCAGGGAACAACCGAACTGACCATTCTACAACCCTCCTCAGAGGATTGCACGGGGACGCTGACACCTCGGTGCCCTGAAGCGGCGAACCGGCAGGGAACAACCGAAGTGGCAATGCTGCGGCTCTCCTCGGAGAGTCGCCCCCCGGAGGGTGCCAAGGAGGGACGGTTCCTCGGAACCGTTCCTCCCTGGAGGGGACCACCCTCAGAAGCCTGATAGCCTTGGCGTCAGGACTTCTTCTTAGCCCAAGCTCTCCTAGAGATAACAGTCCTCAGATCTTGTCTACCCCTGACAGGTCTGGGCTGCGAGCGCCACTCAGGAACCGTAGATTGAGGAGGTGCCCGAGCGGCGACGCTCTGTTTTTGTTGAACTCTGTGAGCGGAGCTCGTAGACGGATGAGGCTGCTCAGACTTTATACTACGAGCAGCCTCGGGGACAATAGACCGGCGAGGAAGAAACCTCTGAAACGCAGCCGCTTGTTTCTTATTTTCTTGAAACCTATCGACGACACAATTTATAGCATCGCCGAACAGACTTGTAGGTGACAGCGGTGCGTCCAGAAGAACAGATCTATCTTTATCTTTTATTTCTGATAAATTTAACCATAAATGGCGTTCCGTGGCCACCAAGGCTGCCATAGAGCGGCCAACAGACTTGGCCGTCTCCTTGGTGGCTCGGAGAGATAAATCTGTTGTGCGACGCAATTCTCGAATTGCGTCAGCACTAACTTCCTCACTATCGTCTATGTCCTTCAGCAGGTCAGCCTGGTACGCTTGGAGAATCGACATAGTGTGCAAACATGCTGCGGCCTGACCTGCTGCCAAATACGCTTTACCCACCAACAAAGATGTATTTTTTAATGGTTTGGTGGGTAACGTCGGGGCTTTCAGAGAAGAAGAAGACTCAGGGGAGAGATAGCTCGCTAGTGTGTCTTCAGCACGAGGCATAGTCAAATAACCATAATGATCAATCCCTTGAACTTTACTATAATTCTTAGTTTGTGGGTTATGCACTCTGAAAGACGCCGGTTTAATCCACGATCTCGAAACCTCGGCGTGGAGATCGGGAAAAAACGGGAGTTCCCGACGAGGAGGTCGTGATCTAGATGGTAAATAACGTTCATCTAAAAGACTCTTTCTAGATTCAACATCGAAATCATCGGCTGGCCACTCAATATTTAATTTAGTAACAGCATGAGATAAAACCTCCATAAGCTCCTCATCAGCAGGGGTATGAGCTGGCGAACACTCAATATCCCCCATACTACCGACATCCAGATCCTCAGAACTGGATAGCCGTAATATTGGTGCCTCAGCCTGGGAAGGAGAAGCCGCAGAGCGGGCTCCTTCCTGGGCAAAGACACCGAATCCAGTAGGTAAGGGCTGAGAAAGGGCGGGGCCCGTCTCAAACCCCGCTACTAGATCCATCTGCGAACCCCAAGATGAAATTCGACGCTCAGACAAGATCTGAGGACTGTTATCTCTAGGAGAGCTTGGGCTAAGAAGAAGTCCTGATGCCAAGGCCATCAGGCTTCTGAGGGTGGTCCCCTCCAGGGAGGAACGGTTCCGAGGAACCGTCCCTCCTTGGCACCCTCCGGGGGGCGACTCTCCGAGGAGAGCCGCAGCATTGCCACTTCGGTTGTTCCCTGCCGGTTCGCCGCTTCAGGGCACCGAGGTGTCAGCGTCCCCGTGCAATCCTCTGAGGAGGGTTGTAGAATGGTCAGTTCGGTTGTTCCCTGCCGGTTCGCCGCTTCAGGGCGCCGAAACGATTGTTCAATCAAATCCAGAGGCCAGTCTCGAGAGACTGGTTCCCTTATCGGAATTTCTGGCAGCGTGGAAACTTCTGCCAAATATTTCTCTATGGGTCCTGCACATAATAGAAAAGGGTTACAGAATTCAGTTCGGTTCTCGTCCGCCCAGATTTCAAGGAGTCCTCCCCACGGTCCTCCCCACTCATGCTCCCAATGAGCCAAATAATGAGAAAGAACCAAATCGCTTACCATAGCTATGCAGACGACACACAGCTCTACTTATCCCTATCGCCTAACGATTACAGCCCCATTGACTCCCTTTGCCAAGGCATTGATGAAGTAAACAATTGGATGTGCCAAAACTTTCTTCAGTTAAACAAATCACCTGAAAAATATTGCAAGAATTAGATGCTTTGTTTCCAGTCAAGACTTAGAAAAACTTGTGCATGCTTTCATCACCAGTAGGGTGGATTATTGTAATGGACTTCTCACTGGCCTTCCCAAAAAGACCATAAGACAGTTGCAGCTCATACAGAACGCTGCTGCTAGGATTCTGAGCAGAACCAGAAAATATGAACACATCACACCAGTCCTCAGGTCTTTACACTGGCTGCCAGTTACATTTAGGATTGATTTTAAAGTATTATTACTGGTATATAAATCATTCAATGGCCTAGGACCTCAATACATTGCAGATATGCTCAGTGAATATAAACCCAACAGATCACTCAGATCATTAGGATCACATCGGCTAGAAATACCAAGGGTTCACTCGAAGCACGGCGAGTCTGCTTTTAGCTACTATGCCAGCCGCAGCTGGAACCAGCTTCCAGAAGAGATCAGATGTGCTCCTACAGTAGTCACATTCAAATCCAGACTCAAAACACATCTGTTTAACTGTGCATTTACTGAATGAGCACTGTGCCACTGTTCGTCCGACTGTTTGCACTGTATTTTATTTTATGTTTTAATTATTCTGATTTCTGTATTTTATCTTTTATTCTAAACTGTTTTAATTATTCTGATTTCTTTTGATTATTTTAATTTCTTCTATGTAAAGCACTTTGAATTACCATTGTGTATGAAATGTGCTATATAAATAAACTTGCCTTGCCTTGCCTTGCCTTGCCTTGCTGTGCCTCGGCAGCAGCGGGACCCGCACCTCGGGGAGCGCGAACCGAACCGTCCTCCTCAAAGAACGCTCGGCGAGAGCGGAGAGTTTTCATAGACAAACTCAAGCAATGCTCACAGTCAGCCCCCTCGAGGACTGACTGGGCATGCTCCACTCCCAAACAAGCAATACACATAGGATGTGTGTCCCCACCCGTGATATAACGAGGGCAGGGCACAACACAAGGTTTATAACTTTGCTTGCTCGCCATAGTGATATATATATATATATAAGGGGCTTGACAGACAACAATAAATAGACAAGGACAGATATACAGAGAGCGCTTGCTGAAGGTGCAGAAGCTATCGCGGTCTGATTTCAGGGTTGCTTTATAGTTTCCTGGTCTATGACGTCACCTATGTCGTAGCGGGCTTCCATTGGAAAGATTTTACACGTGCTTCACGACGTAATCACGCAGAGCGTTCCCGCCGCGTCTCAAACGCAGCTCGAGTTCCCTTGAAAGGGAACCTATTGTATTTGCTATTTGAAAAAAAAAAATTGCCCTAAAACGCATCGTGCAGCCCAAACCGTAAGGCCTAGAGACTTGAAACTCGGCCAGATGGTAGGCCATACTTTTGGGGAGAACCTATCAGAGTATGACCCCGATTGGCCCATAGGTGGCGCTACAGCAACCAAAAGTACTAAATTGCTCATAATTCCTAGGCCGTCCCACCACTGTGATCCTTGGCTTAAGACGGACAATATGTTTATCTCCGATTTCGATTTAAGCAAAAAAAAAAAAGTTATGTCGGATTTTGTCCAAAACCTACTTTTGCGAACTAGTCCCTGGTTTTTCGCCCGATCGTAACCAAACCAGTCTAGGCCTATTCTCTGGACTCTCTAGATCAATAATTATCAAAAAAAGTTGAAATTTTGCAATTGGGTGGCTGTAACAGGGTCATTTAGAAAAAGGGGCGGGGCAAAATACACTCAAAAGCCTATAAATCCTAAATAAAAACTCAGAACTTCACAAAAATTGATGAGAATATGTGTCATACCATGGTAAAGAAGCATGCAAAGTTTCATGGAGGTCGGACAATAGGTGGCGCTATAACTGTTGAAAAGCTTTAAAACCATACATTTCCTATGGTAAATTGCCTGTATTGGCTGTAAATGGTCTTTTCCATATATGATCGTATAATTTTCATATAATTTTCATATCTTAATGTTTAAAACCAGTGCAGTACAATTATCTGTACTCTCTAGATCAATAATGATCAGAAAAGGTATAATTACTTCATTTGGATGGCTATAATAGAGTGTAAATTGGATGGCTATAACAGCTTGGATGGCTATAACAGCCAATAAGTGGTATTTTACTGCCCCCTGCTGTCATTTCATCATACTACTCTCTAATATTTTTATATATAATTGATATTTAGACTTTATTAAATCATTATTTTAACATTTACAATCACATTTTGTCAAAATTCATCTATTGCTCTGTACTCTCTAGAAGAATAATTATAGGAAAATGTATAACTTCTTCATTTGGATGACTATAATAGGGTCACTTCAATATGTAGCCTTGACCGAAATCCAATATCTTTTCAATAAATGCTCATAGCTTCTTAAAAAAAGGTCAAGAACAGCTATAACAGCTTGAAAAAGGCTAACAGCCAATAAGTGGTATTTTACTGCCCCTGCTGTTTAAAAAAAGTCATTTTGTCACACTACTCAACTATAATTAATATTTAGACTTTATAAATTCACTATTTTAACATTTACAATAACATTTAGTCAAAAATCATCTATTGAAGTGACAATTGAGTCACATTGGCTCCTGAAGTTCCAAATGTCTCTATCTACATCAGAATGAGCGTGTGTAGATTAAATTATATGAAAAACATGGCCTATTGTATAAGTAGGCTGCAATAGCACTGTTGTCCACTAGATGGAGCAGCAGCATTAGACATTTTTTTATCTTTTTTTATCAGCTTTCAGCATTGGCTAACAAACAAATGCTTCAAGCATTTTCTTTAATTAGTTTTATATTATTACATTGCAAAGAAATATGTGAAATGCTCATATACCATTAAAACAGATTTTCACAATAACATATCCCAAAAATGTGTGTGTGTGTGTGTGTGTGTGTGTGTGTGTGTGTGTGTGTGTGTGTGTGTGTGTGTGTGTGTGTGTGTGTGTGTGTGTGTGGGTGTGTGTAAGCATGCATTATGGAGTTAACATGAAAAAAATGGTTTGCTTCAGTGGAGAATACTGGAGAAACAAAGTAGTTGAAAATGAAAGTGAGCCAATAAGTGGTCTTCTGCTGCCCTCTGCTGGCCACTCTTTTTATTAATAGTCTTTTCACATGTGCTTTTGCATTCATATGGAAATATATAGATTTTATATATAGAGACTATAAAATCACTTATATAACAATTACTATTATAACATATTCATATTTTGTCAGAGTTTATCACTTCAATTGTTCTTATGCTTCATATAATTGCTATCAACGTGGTAAATCATGGTAAATAACGCCAGAAACATGGTAAATCATAGTAAAAATGGTAAATCATGCTAGAATCCTGGTAAATTATTCTAGAATGTGCTATATCATGGTAAATCATCATATAACATGGTATATCAAGGTAAACTATGGAAAATCATGTTAGATTCATGGTAAATCATACTGGAACATGGTAAATCATGAAAAATCACACTGAAATATAGTACATCATGGTAAATCATGCTTGCTACATAAAACGATACTCGGTTACTAACGTAACCTCGGTTCTCTCTAGAGAGGGAACGAGTATTGCGTAAGTTTAGCTTACGCTACGGGAAAGATTCATCTTCTCGAGATACTGAAGCCAAAAAATTATCCTTAATTTTGTATTCCTTGTCAACGCAGTGCAGCAGCTAGCAGACCTAGAGCAGGCCATCTCGCGTGCTCATTGGCTGCCCTGCGGGCAACTGCTGCAGCCTACCAGTGAGCCCGGCGTGACGTCACGCCCAATGAAGGGCGCTCGCGCCTTCATAGCGTCACAGCCCGCCAGAATGGGCGTGGCTTAGCGTATAACACTAGGGGCTGTAGGCTGACTTCCCTGGTTTTCGTCGACTGAAGCGAAGTCGCTCGTGGCGCGAGCACGGCCGGTTACGCAATACTCGTTCCCTCTCTAGAGAGAACCGAGCTTACGTTAGTAACCGAGTATCGTTCTCTTACGAGAGGTTCTCTCGTATTGCGTAAGTTTAGCTTACGCTACGGGAACACTTTGTCAACGCCGTGCGCGCCAAGCATCCACATGAGACCCCGAGCTTTCAGGGGAACCCCATAAGTGGAAAAAATAAGGTGGCCAGCCACGCGGGCCATCACTTGTACATAAGCACACATAGGGAATACACAGCAGTGCGCCGGTCTGTATAGGCACATGGCACATACCCTACTTAGTGCAGCTCAACCAGGAGAGCTGAGTCATGTGAGAGTGATCTGAGCAGGAGATCTGGGCAGAATACACCTCTCCTTCAGACTGACAACAGTTTAGCCTGCAAGGCAGGAACTTCTAGGTTATAAAACCTGACAAAGGTAGACGGGGAGCTCCAGCCCGCCGCTACACATATGTCATGGATAGAAATTCCACTGGACCATGCCCACGAAGAGGCCACGCCTCTCGTGGAATGAGCCCTGATGCCCAGAGGGCATTGCAGACCTTTTGACGCGTAAGCGGCCGCTATAGCGTCTACTATCCATCTGGACAGGCTCTGTTTCGAGGAGGCGAGACCCTTGGTGCGCCCACCAAACGAAACAAAAAAGCTGTTCCGAACGCCTGAAGGAGGCGGAGCGCGTAATGTAAAACCTCAGCGCTCTGACAGGGCAGAGGAGATTCACATCACCTTCGCTGTCAGATGCTGGGAGAGCTGACAACGAAATAACTTGCGCTCTGAATGGAGTGCCCATCACTTTAGGGACATAGCCATGTCTAGGTCTGAGGATGACTTTAGAGTCATTCGGTCCGAACTCAAGACACGACGCGCTGACAGACAGCACATGCAGGTCCCCTACACGTTTTACTGACGACAGTGCAATCAGAAAGACGGTTTTCAGTGATAGATATTTCAACCCCACGGTGTCTAGTGGTTCAAATGGAAAAGCTTTCAGGGCCTCGAGGACCAATGAAAGATCCCACATGGGAACCGACGGGGGGCGCGGCGGATTCATCCTTCTAGCTCCTCTAAGGAACCGGATGGCCAACTCGTGTCTTCCCAATGACTGGCCGTGCGTCGATTCTGCGAACGCTGCCACGGCCGCCACGTATACATTGAGCGTGGATGGGGACCTTCCCTTATCCAAAAGCTCTTGTAGGAAGGTGAGCAGATGCGCCACCCCGCATGTCCGCGGGTCCAGACCTTTGTCGGTGCACCATCCAGAGAAAACCGACCATTTAGACGCGTAGAGCCTTCTCGTGGAAGGGGCTCTAGACTGCGTGATCGTGTTCATCACTCCTTCTGGCAGGGCAACGAGTACCTGTTGATCAACCATGCATGCAGAGACCAGCGCTCTGGATTGGGATGCCAGATCGTGCCGCGAGCCTGAGAAAGGAGATCTACCCTCACCGGATTCGGCCACGGAGCTGTATGTGACAGCCCTGCTAGTTCCGGGAACCAATTCTGATTCTCCCAACGCGGGGCTATGAGGAGCACCGAGTGGCGCGTTTCCCTGATTCTCTTGATCACCTGTGGCAACAGAGAGACCGGAGGGAAAGCATATAGCGGGAGGCTGGGCCAAACCTGGGCCAGCGCGTCCTCGTCCTTCGAACAGACCGTCGGGCATTGAGCGTTGTCTTTTGACACAAATAGGTCGACTTCCGCTCTGCCGAATAGGCGCCACAGTTTCTGGACCGTTTGGGGTGCAGGGACCATTCCCCTGGGGGAACATTGTCCCTGGACAGTTTGTCTGGGCCGTCGTTCAATGGCCAGGCACATGCGCCGCCCTCAGTGAGCGCAGGTGCATCTGAGACCAAATAAGGAGGCGTTCCGTCAGATTGCAGAGATTTCTGGATCTGACACCGCCCTGACGGTTTACATAGGATACCACAGACATGTTGTCCGAGCGGACAAGAACATGCTGGTCCTGTATGAACGGGAGGAAGCACTTCAGCGCGTTCTCGACCGCTATCATTTCCAGACAGTTTATGTGAAAACCCTTCTCCTGGTCTGACCACTGGCCAAAGGCCGGTCTGCCATCGAACAGTGCGCCCCAACCCGAGTTGGACGCGTCTGTCGAGATGACTTTACGATAAGAGATGGTTCCCATCATTACTCCCTGCTGGTACCAGTCGGCCACTAACCAGGGCTGCAGAGCTGCTATGCAGGCCTGAGTCACTCTGATTTTCTGGCCGCCAGACACCCGGCGGGACACGCGAGCATTCAACCAGTGTTGGAGCGGGCGCATGCGCAGTAGGCCCAGCTGGAGCACCGCTGCAGCTGATGCCATACAGCCCAACATCCTTTGAAATGTTTTCAAAGGGAGAAAGCTGCCCTTCTGGAAAGATGTGGCTAGGTGGTGAACACGGCGCGCGCGCTGTGTCGATAAACCGTCATGGTCACCGAGTCCAGTGCTATTCCTAAAAAGGAAATTGACTGGCTGGGCAGTAATGAGCTCTTGGTCCAGTTGACCGTGAAACCCAAGCTTTCCAGATGACTGAGAAGCACTGTTCTGTGAGATAGCAGTTCTGTCTCTGACTGTGCCAATATCAGCCAATCGTCCAGATAGTTCATTATTCGCAGCCCCTGACTTCTCAGGGGGGCGAGCGCCGCGTCCATGCACTTTGTAAATGTACAGGGTGCCAGGGACAGGCCGAACGGCAGGACGGTGTAATGATATACCCGACCATCGAAGGCGAATCTCAAAAATTGCCTGTGACGGGGTACTATCTGAATCTGAAAATAGGCATCCTTCAGATCTAGAGAAATAAACCAGTCCCTCGGGCAAACGTGCGCGAGGATTTTCCTGGTCATAAGCATTTTGAACGGTCTTTTCGCAAGCACTTAGTTCAAATGTCTCAGATCTAGGATAGGTCTGAAGGCTCCGTCCTTCTTGGGTACGAGAAAATATCGGCTGTAAAAGCCTGACTCGCTCAGAGAAGGCGGTACCTTTTCTATAGCCCCTTTGCACAGCAGCTTTGCTATTTCTGCGTGAAGTAGGTGTGCTACTTCCGCATTCACTATCGTCGTGGTCCGGGCTTGAAAGTGCGGGCGACGGCGAATGAATTGAAGTGTATAGCCCTGCTTTATTGTGCTCAACACCCATTCTGAAATCCCTGGGATAGTTTCCCACGCAGCTATGTGAGCCGCTAGGGGGCGAATGGTTCAGACCGCCGCCATTTGCGGGCTTGTGAAACTGAACCGGAGCCGAAAGCGCGGTGCGTGCGCTCTCGGTTCTGGGCAATGGCTGCTCGCTGAAAAGCCGAAACCGGCTGATTTATGTGAGATGTCCCAATCATAAGGGATGGGGAACAGTCTTTTGTCATTTTTTTGACGCGCGAGCAGCGCTCCGGGCGGGAAAGCTTCCTGTAACCGTGAGCGCGTGTGCGCGGGCACGAGACTTACAAGTGTATTTGATGCCCCGATCATAATGGATGGGGAGCGTTTTATTAATGCCCTGCGTTTTGTGATAACACTTAAACGCGCGGGCGGAGCCCGGGGGGAGGTTAGTGTTTAGCAAGCGTGAACGCACTCAGGCGGGCACGAGACTTACATTCATAACCTGCTTTCTTTTGTGAAACTGACCCGGAGCCGAAAGCGCGGCGCGCGCGCTCTCGGTTCTGGGCAATGGCTGCTCACTGAAAGCCGAGACCGGCTGATTTATATGAGATGTCCCAATCATAAGGGATGGGGAACATTCTTTTTTTTTTTTTTCACTTTTTGACGCGCGAGCAGCGCTCCGGGCTGAAAAGCTTCCTGTAAGCGTGAGCGCGTGTGCGCGGGCACGAGACTTACAAGTGTATTTGACGCCCCGATCATAATGGATGGGGAGCGTTTTATTAATGCCCTGCGTTTTGTGATAACACTTAAAACGCGCGGGCGGAGCCCGGGGGGAGGTTTGTGTTAGCAAGCGTGAACGCACTCTGGCGGGCACGAGACTTACATCCATAACCTGCTTTCTTTTGTGAAACTGACCCGGAGCCGAAAGCGCGGCGCGCGCGCTCTCGGTTCTGGTCAATGGCTGCTCGCTGAAAGCCGAGACCGGCTGATTTATGTGAGATGTCCCAATCATAAGGGATGGGGAACATTCTTTTTTCACTCTTTGACACGCGAGCAGCGCTGCGGGCGGAAAAGCTTCCTGTAAGCGTGAGCGCAGGCACTAGACTTACAAGTGTATTTGACGCCCCGATCATAATGGATGGGGAGCGTTTTATTAATGCCTTGCGTTTTGTGATAACACTTAAACGCGCGGGTGGAGCCCGGGGGGAGGTTTGTGTTAGCAAGCGTGAACGCACTCTGGCGGGCACGAGACTTACATTCATAACCTGCTTTCTTGATTGTGTAACAGAGCGGGCAGATAGTGGGCACAGACTTGTGGAAACATTTCTTACATTCAACACCCGAGCGGCTTTTCTGCGCTTCATGAGAGTGTGCTCTGCGAGGTTCGGAGTGCTTATGTGTAGTGGTGAACACTGGGGCGTGGGCACTTTCATTACACTTACAACACCGACGGCATGAGCCTGACCAGACATTAAATACTCTTTTTGAGATTTTTCTGGGTCGCCGTGAAAACGGCGTTTGTGTGCAGGCGAGAGGGTCAACAAACCGGCTCGTTGGCTGCTAATTGAACCACTGCAGTAGCCTGTTTGAAGGGGACTGACAGGGAATAAACTTAAACACGCACGTCTTTTCGGAGGCGATGTGTCTGTTAGTAAGTTAAGCGTGAGTGCTCGTGAGCGGGCACGTAACTTACATTCTTAATCTGACATTATACTCACTTGAGATTTCTCTGGGTCGCCGCGAGAACGGCGGATGTGTGCAGGCGAGCGGGTTGCATTACCGGCTCGTTGGCTGCCAAATAAACAACTGCAGTAGCCTTATCTAAGGGGACTGACATGGCGAGACATTTCGACGGCGGCGCGCAAGCCCGTCCGGGTCATGCCGAGTGCTCGAGAGGGCCCTGCATGACGTGCGAATGGGGACGCGAGGGCGGGGTAGCTCTCTTGTAACGTAAAGAGAGCTAGCCGTGTGCTCGGTGGTCGAGCAGAACTGGAACAGTGTTTGTACGAGGGCGCGCGCACGAGTAGTGGGCACGGGACCTACATGTAACACAGATGATGCCCGTCCGGGTCATGCAGAGAGCTCGAGAGGGCTCTGCATGACGCGCGAACGGGGACACGAGGGCGGGGTAGCTCTCTTGTAACGTAAAGAGAGCTAGCCGCGTGCTCGTACGTGTCCCTCGGCCTCATTCTCCGATGCGACGGCAGTGAGGCTCGTGAGCGGCAGCTGCGCGTCGGTGAGGAGAGGCGGGGGGTGTTGAAGGCTTCGAGTCGAGCCCGCAGGGTCGACAGCGATAGCGCTTCACAGCCGGAAGTGCGAGGCGTCTTAAAAAAGACACTCGCTGCTCTTTTAGAATAGGTTTTAGAATAGGTTTTAGCAAGGTAAAGGATACGTCGCCGGATAGCGTAGCTCGTACGGATGGCTGAAGGTGGCGAAGACGGCCGGCTTCCTCAGCGCTCTCCTAAGCTGGCTGTCCGCTGTTCGACGGCGGCGGTGGCTTCTCTCAGATCCAGCGATGCGAAGAGCTCGCTGAAGAGACGAAAATCAGGGAAGTCAGCCTACAGCCCCTAGTGTTATACGCTAAGCCACGCCCATTCTGGCGGGCTGTGACGCTATGAAGGCGCGAGCGCCCTTCATTGGGCGTGACGTCACGCCGGGCTCACTGGTAGGCTGCAGCAGTTGCCCGCAGGGCAGCCAATGAGCACGCGAGATGGCCTGCTCTAGGTCTGCTAGCTGCTGTACTGCGTTAACAAGGAATACAAAATTAAGGATAATTTTTTGGCTTCAGTATCTCGAGAAGATGAATCTTTCCCGTAGCGTAAGCTAAACTTACGCAATACGAGAGAACCTCTCGTAAGAGAACTTAATGTCTTTTGATGCTTTTGTGCTTAACGGCCTTAAAGGCTTTAACTGCTTGAACACCGCTAAAATGCTGCTTGCAGCTTTAATTATTATTATGATGGACTGGTAATACACTTTAATATTATTAAACTATATTACCTAGATATTCAACTAAACTAAATTAGATTTTATCAGCTATATTACACTAACTTAGATTTTCACAATAACATCCTAAAAGTGTGTGTGTGTGTGTGTGTGTGTGTGTGTGTGTGTGTGTGTGTGTGTGTGTGTGTAAGCATGCATTATTGAGTAAACATTGAAAATTTGAGACATTTTTTTCAATAAAATTATATGATTAAAATGAAAACAAAAAATTGCGTATTAAATGGGAAACCTGTAATAAGCATTTTTTTTACCTACTATTGATTTCAAATATCTATAGCTATAACAAAATCTGTTTAAGCATTTTTATTAGAGTTAATATGAAAAACGTGCCATTAAAAAATACATGGAATCAAACCAAGTCATAGAAAACAAAACTGTATTTTATTACCAGAATAATACAATATTTTCTTTAAAACAATGCATATGAAAATAAGTAACATTAACAATCAATTAATTTATTGAAGTTCAATCGTTTGCATATTGAAGAATGTCCCTGTGGTATAATTTCATTCATTTCAATTTTTTGCACATATGAAAGAAGAAAAGTATTTGCATTAATATATGTTTAAAACTATATTGCATATATATATATATATATATATATATATATATATATATATATATATATATATATATATATATATATATATATATATATATATATATATATATAATCCGTGAGACCTCCTGCTTGGAACAGCTGTAACTCCCTACCTAGACCACCTAGATTCTTGTGGGATAGCTTGTTTGAAAGGTCCTCGTCTATCTTCATAAAGAAATATGTGAAATGCTTATAGACCATTAAAGTATATTTTCATAATGACACATCCCAATAGCATTGAAAAAAACAACAACAACATTTGTGTGTGTGTGTGTGTGTGTGTGTGTGTGTGTGTGTGTGTGTGTGTGTGTGTGTGTGTGTGTGTGTGTGTGTGTGTAAGCATATGTCTACATATGAGTGCAAAAGCACCTGTGAAAACGTTTTATTAATAAGTATAATGGCCAGCAGAGGGCAGTAAAAGACCACTTATTGGCTCACTTTCATTTTGACAGACCTGATTTTCACCAGTATTCTGCACTAAAGCAAACCTGTTTTTCCATGTTAACTATTATAAGACAATCATTTTTTTATCAAAGTGTATCACGTCATTGCTACTGACACTTCACATCAATGCTAGCAATGTGGTAAATCATGGTAAATCACGATAGAAACGTGGTAAATCATAGTAAATAATACTATTACATTGTGTATCATGGCAAATAATGCTAGCAATGTGATGAATCATGGTAAATCATGCTACAATCCTGGTAAATCATTTTGGAATGTGGTATATCATGATAAATCATCCTATAACATGGTAAATCATGGTAAACTGGTAAATCATGCTAGAATCATATTAAATCATACTGGAATGTGTTCAGTTGTGGTAAACCATGCTAGACCAGGGTAAATCATGGTGAATCATACTGGAACTTGGTATATCATGGTAAACTGTGGTAAATCATGCTAGATTCATAGTAATTCATACTGGAGCATGGTAAATCATGCTAAAACATAATCTATTCCATCTATGATGTCAGTGGTTAAATGCTTGCTACATAAAACTTAATGTCTTTTGATGCTTTTGTGGTTAAAAACCTTAAATGCCTTAACTGCTTGAACACCACTAAATGCTGCTTGCAGCTTTAAAAAAATTTTTACCTTCGTTTCTCTTCATTTTTTGCCTCGATTCTCATCTTTTCACCCTTTATATGTTGCAGTGTATTTGAGTGTTTGGACATTGTTCGATGTAAAAACTTTTAGTGTAAAATTTTATTATTGAATAGTTTTGAATGTTGGGCAGGAAGAGTCTTCAACATGGTGGTTACATCTCTGATTAAATTATTGTATACTGTGACCTCACAGTGAACGAGGTCAGGAAATCAATATAATGTGTTGTAGACTCAATGATTATATGTGTTTGCTTTACAGTAATTTCTAATGCATTTACAGATTACCTGTAATAGTGTGATGTAAACATGCTTTCTTTAATCGAAAATATATATTTTGATTGTGGCCATTGTTGAGTCAACAGATATACCCCCATCCCCTTATATAAAAGATTATATGAGATTTTATTTGTGTTCTATAACACAACGTCTCTCAAATAGCAATAATGTTATATATAGATAAATGAAAAAAAGACTTTAAGTCTTGGCCTGTGAGTATAAAAATACAATATATATTGTAAGTTGTTTTAAATATTTGAATACAAAATATTCACCTATAGGAAAATATATACAACTTGAAAGAGAACACAGTCGGAAAAGTTGTTTGCTTGGGAAGTCTTATTTGATTACATCATTTGCAGGGCTCAATCAGAGTGTGCGAGATTCCTGTTTCCACAGTAACAGCAACTCTGATTGGTGGACTTCCCTCCAGGACTGTGACTAGTGAAATACTTTTTCTGGGAATTCAGCATTTAAGGTAAATAAGTTCAAGGAACATTACATTAGTCATATGGTTACCATAATGATTATTTATAAAAAAACAATGTAGTGCGATTATTTTTATTATTATTTACTTTTTGGCGGAGGCTATTTAAACTAAGTGGTAATAGCAGTAGTGATAGATGCTATTTACATTGAGTGCAAACAGTGATAGCTGCTATTTACATTAAGTGAAAACTAGGACACCGATTAAAACGTTATGAGAACAGAAAATGAACAGAAAGAAACCCTGAGCTTAAATACACATACAATCTAAAATGAATCACAGGTGCGCAAATTAATCAAAACATGAAAAACCACAGAAACAAACTGAAAACTAGGACACCGAACTAAAACACTTGACAAACTCACCCAAACGAGAAAAAAACCCAGATTATCCCTTACAACGTGTAAATAGCGGTGCTATTTATGCTTATTGCAAATGATGGCAGATTTGCATTTTAGTACATTATAAAATCCAATAATAACAACATATTGAGTGTAAATTATTATATTTATTAAAATCATTAAATAGTACCCACTTTATTGGGACAGCAGTTCTACATTACTTATTTTCTGAACCTTTTTTTAATGCTCTGAGCTGATATGCAATGGGAAAAGGGAGAAGAATGTGTTTGGTAAAAGTTAGTTTCAAACTCTGGTCAATCGCATCAAAAGTTACCGCCACCTAGCTTACTCTCCACACCACTGCTCTTGTAACAGATTTCTTTTGTAAGTTGATCGGTATTTGTGCAGCAGACTGACCAGAAGTAGGGTATAAGTTAACCTCATGAAATATTTTAAATGTGAAAGTATAAGAAATTGATAGATGGAAAGAACTCAAAAATTAAAGTTACATGTTTGCTAATGAAGTAAACCAATTAAAAGCCATTTGTGTGGTGTGGCACAGTGCTGGTCTACTGCTGGTGTGTAGCCTACATTACAATAACTGTCCTGGTTGAAGTGTAGCCTTACTGCAATTGGTCAAATCGTTGTTGTTTTGAGCAAATTATTTGCATTCCTGCAAAAAGAAAAAAGTCCAAGTCACACCGTCCAAGGTGTGAACGCACAGTTTGTCTAAATAGAAACCGCATTGCAATGATTTCACGGTAAAATTCTAAATAAAATATTTTATTTTGAGAAGTTACTGTTCATCGTTGTTAAATTCTAATATTTACAGTGTTTAAATTGTGATCTGCTTTTCCAGCTCTCAATCTTTAGGCTAATCCAGTTTATAAACATCTACCTATGCTCCAAAAAATCTATTCTTATTCAATATATGGCTTAAAAAGCTGAATTCTCAATAAAGAATAGCGAGAGAGAGAGAGAGAGAGAGAGAGAGAGAGAGAGAGAGAGAGAGAGAGAGAGAGAGAGAGAGAGAGAGAGAGAGAGAGAGAGAGAGAGAGAGAGAGTGTTTAATGGTCTAGGAGAGAGTACCATTGTAAAGTCAAATGAAGAAGGAGGAGGGAAATACTTCCAGAGAAAGCTCTGGAGATGAAATTCCCAAAACCCTTATTTATTGTGAATTGGTTGATTAGGCTCAGAGTGTAATTCGCAATAATGAATAATTTCAGAAGAGAGGACTGCTCTATTATCTACTTTCATGTGCATTCAGTTTTGAGGAAGATGATATTATAATATATTTGAGGCCATCTGGATGCATAAAAACCTTATTAGCGTAAATAGTGTTTACAATAAATAACAGCTGACTATGGCTATAGAAAATATAACAGTAAGAGAATAATAAATCAGAACAGAACTTTTAATTTAAATAAACAAAACAAAAAAATACATTATTTCAGTGAAGCTTTCGATGAACAATATATAATTAGTGGCTGCAGTGAGCTTGTTCACAATAGCAGCGTGTGATGCCATCCAATAATGAGATGCTTCTCTATGGCAAGGATATGTCAATCTTGTTCCGACGGTATATATTTTGTTTGAAGTTATTGTCAACTTTCATATAAGGGTTGAAGATTGAGATTGAGGCTAGCACAACAATTATTGTGAAAATTGAGAAAACGGCATGATATTATTTACTTGTCTTCCTACAATGCTGTAGACAGGGTCTAATTGATGTTATTTCTTGTCAATTAAAAATTAATAAAGTTTTACTACAAAGAATTTAAAATGTATTTATGATAAGTATTATTAGATACAGTCATAAGAATGGGCTCCAGGCTATTTTAAATTTGGCTTCTTTACCCTTAAGATTATGTTTATATATATATTCCCATATACAAATTACATAATATTCATATTCTTTCCAAACTCTTTTAATTTCTCACATTCCCACATACAATAAAGTAATGTTCCCTTGGCACTTATACAAGTTGGACAAGTATCTGTATGTTGCTATTAATTGTATTTAACCTTACTGGAGTTACATAAGTATGCATAAGCCATGGTTGCTGTCTACTAACTGTCTCTGCACATATTTGCTCCCATATTTCCTTGTCTATATCTAATCATACATCTAAGTATTGCTTCTACAGGGATAAACTAGATGCAGAAAACTCTAGAGAGCCTGATATTAGCATGCTATATAAACAAGATATGCAACCTCCACCTGACTTGGTTTAGACTTGCATTTCCCCAGATTAATTGGTTATGGCTCTATTAGGCTTTGCCCCTTGGCAGTAAGTATAAAACTCATAAGATGCTGGCATTTATAAGAATTTTGTCATCAACAAATAACATTATAATCCTTCTCTAGGTTTGAAAGCCTTAATCTTTTCGACCATGCATTAAATTGTCATTCCCTTATACTGGGCTTAATATAGATTGAATTAAATAAATTTAAATGAATCTTTGATTTCACAAATGAGATTTCTATATCTATTTCTATTTCTGGGATATCCAATAACTTCCATATAAAACCAAAAAAACATATTTTGAATTGAGTTCCAGTCTTCCTGACGTCTGAGTGTGATACTGCTCCATTGGGCTGTGATTATGGGGCATGTTTCAACCGAACCAGGAAAGAAAATGCCCCTGCACTCAATTGGATCGACAGATGCCTTGATCGCGGTTTTCTGTTCCTCTTTTAAAATTAATGTTCTGTCTACATCTTCTATAACAGACGCAATGGCTGAATCTACACATCTAAATTCTCCAGCGGAAGCCATTCTTTGTAGTAAAATAATTCAACCCAAGCGCTCTTTGGAGACTTGGATGATTACATTATTGTTGATCAATTATCCATCATCGTATAAAGCCCGCCTTGATAATTTGATTGGTCCGAACAGCTCTGGTTTGGGCATACTTGCTTCTCAACGGATCAAGTCCAGACCGAACTTCCCGACCTCAAATGTTGTGGGCGGGGCTAAGTTCGTCTGGCATCCAGGCTAGTCTTCCCCTATCATATGATTAGTTTACCAAATATGACATAACTCCTGGGTGTTTACTATTCCCCAAAACAAAAATAAATAAACATTCTCCACAAGCTGGTGAAAAATGAAGAAGGAGGAGTAAGAGGGACATTTTGGAACAGAAATTTGGGTAGTATATTCAATCTTAAACTACTAATTCAATAAAATATAGAGATTGGTAAATCTGACCATTTATCATTAATTTGACAGGGCCTTGGTATTTGAACCTGAAGGCCTGGTAGTTCAATGTGAAAAGGTTATATTTTTAACACTGGAATTCAAGTATGATGACTTCGGAAAAATATTTGGACTGATTTATCTTATAGCATGAAAAGGTTTAGTCCATTATGATGAGATAGAAGGAGACTTGCTAATGTTATGTGAGACATGCAATATGTCAGGTGAAATTATTAAATTCATAAACGGTGCTTACCCAGTCTCAAACAAATAGCCATTCCTTTCCTCTCTTGTAGAGTAAATATGTACATGTTTGATCAGGCTGGTCCCAAGTGGCACCGCTGGGTTTGTTCTGCCCTTTTAAATAACAGAAGAAGCAATGTAACATTTTACAACAGCCTGGGAAATCAGGTAAACACACTGCTGATTCTGTTGTCCATGAGGAGAACTGATAAGGAATCAAGTGAGATCAAAGAGCCCAATGTTATCTGATCAATGAGAATATGCATAATATGTATTACCTTTGAAACTGCAAGGTCTTTAAGCTATTGATTACATAGCAATATGTTTTATAGGGAGATTTGGTATACTGTAGTATGTCATTTCTGGCTGTTCCATTAACAAAGAGTATTGAATTGCAGATATTAGTTGCAATATTTGAGTTTGCAGTGATGAGATGCAGATGAGATAAAGAATGAATAATAAATGGAAAGAGCTATATCAGCTTTCAAATGAAGAGCTATAGAGTTAATGAGCAATGTGCTCTATGTAAAAGGGCCAATTTACTGTCTGATGTGTCTGATGTAATATTATCCCTTTTCATTATCACGGCTCTTGGTTGAGATGTAATGCATCATCTAAATGGGTTTTGTCTTGAAAGTTTTGTTCTGGAAGAACAAAAGGGACATGATTTCCTTATCAAGTTTTCTTTGCACTGCCGTCTTCAGTCATGCCACCTTTGAAAAAAAGTCTTTGATTTACCCTAAGTAACCTTGTTTTTCTTTTCTTTCTGGTTGATGAATATGTGTAAATGTGAGCTGTCTAACACATTGAATGCATTTAGATTTAAATGAGATGAGATATTAATGTTGTAAAACTGCACAACCTTAATATATTACTAAAGCAGGCAGCAGATTAGGTAGAAGTGTGTTTACTTCTGTTGTAAACTTTTTTCTTCTCAAGTGTAAAAAAGATAGTGTTGCAGACCAGGAGATTGTTGAGGTATAAGTTCTTTATTTCGTCGCTGTAGTCATCTCAATCAAGTCTGACTTCTTGAGTCAAACATTGTAATATATATACATTATAAGAGGGAGGGATTACATTGTGATGGTGGAAACTCGTATACTAGTTTAGGAACCTGTATTAAAAGAAAGAGGGAAAAACTTATTCAAACCCTGAGACTCCAGAACAGGAGTGACAGGACTCTCTCTTGCTAAGACAAAAGCTCGCGAGAGTCTCCAAGAGTTTCATTAACATGTTTCATTTAACTTACAATAGAAAGAAAACCCGTCTGACAGCTGTATATAGAGACACAGAATAAGACAGGAGTTTCGTGCTCCACAGCTGAATGCTAAATTCAAGTTACAGAACTTTCTCAGTTTATATATGAAACTAAATTAAACATTTGACAAAGTTGTATTCCTTCAATTCCCCCTTTGGGAGTTCTAAATAACTCCCACACTATATACAAATTTAAACAAGTAAAAATTCATTCTTGTAACTTGTGATAGTTACAGGCATATAATGCACTCTGTGTTTGCTTTTCTGTAATTGCATGCTGACACAGAAAACAAACATGCAATCAGGGTTTGTGAAGTTCTTACGGATAATAGTCTTTTCTGGTTGGAACTTTGATTTTCTCGTGAGAGGCGTGATTAATTTGTTGAATGAAGCACTTGATAATGTGGACGCATAGATAGTACGCCAGTAGAACAAACAACAACATAATTGCTATTTCCTTTATCCACAGCCAGGGTTTACCAATCAAGTTTCCGAACCATGAAGACTTATCTTCAGTCATCTGATGTAATTTTGCTGAAAGATCAAGAATGTCTTGTTGGATTTTGTTCAAGTTCTCTGTTGGATCCATTAACCCGGTGCAGCACTCAGGTCCGATGATGGTGCAGGCTCCTCCTTGTGTTGAATCCAAGGCCACTCTGTTCTGTAAGATCATTATCTTGTGCGAAGCGAGAGTGTCTGTCATGTTACTGGTACGACAATCTTGATCATGTTGAAGGATGACTGAAGGTTTCGTATGTGAGTCTCTGCGTTTTGTATTTTTTTCTTTTTCTTTTCTTTATCCTTTTGTGATAGTTGGCTCGGAAGTGGGTCAAGTTGTTTTCTGGAGGTTGTGGCTTCATACGCAGGTGAGGAGGTTGGTGCGTATGAGTCTCAGACAGTCATCAAGTGGTGTCTGCGAGAGTAAGAAAGAAAAACAAAATACAGTAGAGCAGTATTTGTTCAAACACTAGGATTGTGAACTTTTTCTGATTCTGCTAGACAGTGGAGCAGTATTTGTTCAAACACTAGGGTTGTAAACTTTTCTGAGTCTGCTATTGTTGTTCCCTCTTTCCCTATTTCTTAATTATGACACTTAAAGAGCGCAGTGAGGTGAGGATGGATTAAAGGGTTACTTCAGGATTTAGCATTAAGATTTGTATTAGTAGAAAACCAGTAGTATTTTCGAATTACCTTGCTTCCCCCCCTCATTTCCCCCTGATATGAGAGATTTATGTATTTTTAGTCTGGAAAAAATCCTCCGATGACGCAAAAATCGTCATTTTGCGTCATCGGAGGATTTTTGGGCCAGAGGCTTAAAACTACAGCCAGTACTAGTAGCTAGTTCCGCATGTTTTCACTACGCCCATATGGGGCGGGATCTCACTCACAGAAAGTAAGATATTGTCAGCCATCTTTCTGTAGAAGCTAAGCTAACAGGCTCTTGCTCTGTGTATAAAGTTTGTATAGTGGGCTAATCACGATAGCGGAAGGTAACGTTAGTTTAGAAGTTGAAATGACAGAAGGGGATTTCGAAGATCAGTTGCGCGAATCTGATGCTCGCGGCTACCTGTACGAGCCGCAATACAGCGATGAACAGTTGCGGGAGATGGAGGAACAAGATGCGGCCGGAGCAGCTGCTGCAGCAGGGGAGCAAGACCTGACTCGAGCCCGGCCAGACTCCAGCTGGGGCGGACTGGAGCTGTCAGTGCTCACGCTGTGCGCCTATGGAAACAGATAGAGAGTCCTATTGCTGTCGCGAATTTCAACGATCCCATTTTCTTCTGGACGAGATAAATTGGAAACGCCAGCCAAAGCCCGCAGGGACAAACGGACGGCTTAGTGTAAAGTGAGTAACGTTATTTGGTTTGTTTTTCTTTTTTTTACCAAGACGTAATGTACAGAGTTTGGACACCCGGCATTATCACAATGTTCTTCCCTCGTAACGTTAGTCAGCTGAGCTATTGTTGTTATATTTACATCTATGATAGTATACTGTGTGCAAATAGTTCGCATTGCTAACGTTGTGCTTACTGTTTTGTAGACAATATCGCCTAACAGCCTATCGTCACTTTATGGAATGGTTCCAGCAAGGCGAGCGACTTGGTAAAGACTATCGTCTCGTTTTGCCCACCTGTGTTGTCCAGGACATCAGACGGAGATATCCAGCTCCTGACTGACAATACTGTGAATGAATATAAGGAAACAGCCGAAGCTCTGGAAGAGCTTTGAGTGTAAAAGTGTTAATATTAATTTTAAGTTAATATAAAAGTTATAACTCCCATCGGTTGTGGTTCTTTTTATAAACCTTTAAACCTTTACTGTTACTAGAGTATGTATTAGCCTAGAGAATGTGTGGAGAAATTTTTCGGATACTGCCGCCTGTAACCGGTAGGCGTGGTTTGGGAGTGGCCTGGCCTCGTAAGGGCAGCAAAGCAAGTGCATTCTGGGAGTTGTTGTCTTTCAGCCACATGAGTAAAAAATACATTTTCTGCCTTTTCTCAGTCTAGAATGCTTCAATTTAAAAAATAATTTCACATTTCTACTATATAAATGATCACTATTAAATACACATTCATGTTCCCAGAGCTGAAGTATCCCTTTAATGGATGGGAAGGCCTATGAGGGATTCTTCACCGAAGGGTTGGCCTCCGACGCCTGTTGCAATCGGTTCTTCCCTCGGCTCCCCACTGGTTCGTGTCCTATCCTATCCCTGTTGGAGCAGGAACAACCTTACAGTGTGACACATGAGTCCAGGTTTTCCTTCCCTGACACAATACTGCAGCTGCTGTAATCAACATCACTTGATGTGGCCCATGTCACTTTGGTTCTAATGGTGGAAACGTCTTTGTACAGATCAATTATTGATTCTGGAGGCATCATTTTCTTCTGTGCTGCACTACCTGAACACACTTGTACAGTTGCATAGAAACAAGCCTGTTTAGCTGCCATATCAGCAAGAGCATTACCTTTAGCTTCCGTAGTATTAGTTGTGAGATGTGCTTTCACTTTGATCACTGCTAATTTCTTTGGAAGTTTCATGGAAAACATTAGACCTTTCACTAATTCAGCATGCTTAATGGGGGATCCCGCAGAAGTTAGAAACTGCCTGGTTTGCCAAATGACACCAGAATCATGAATTACCCCAAAAGCATATCTGGAATCTGTGTAGATATTAGCAACTGATCCTGAAGCTAGCGTGCATGCTCTTGTTAGGGCTACTAGTTCTGCAGCTTTAGCTGAAAAATGATCTGGAAGACGTCCTGAAGCTAACACTTCCGTGGTGGACGTTACTGCATAACCTGCTCGTCTGTTACCTTCAATTACTTGAGCTGAACCGTCAACAAACAACTCAAATTCTGAATTCTCTGTGGGAGTTTCATTTACTTCACTCATAGGTGTATATGTAAGCGTAACACAATCGTGTGTCATTTCTCCTTCATCCTCTAAAAAAAATTCAGTCATTGCAGACATCATACAATAGGATGGGTTCTTGACTGGTGCACGCTGTAAAACAATGTTCGGGGCTGTGGGGGTAGTTAACCAATTTCCCCAATGGGAGGAGGTGACAGAAGTTTCTTTTGTTTCATTCATCAGGTGTGGACACTGCATGAAGGCATTTTACATTTACAGTCTGACCTAACACCATTACTGATAAAGGGCCTATGCTGTAGCATAACATTTAAGGCTGTGAGTTTACTTAACCAGTGTTCCCCAAAGGAAGGGTGAGACCGTCACTTTCCTTTTGTTCTATTAAACAAAAACCGAAGTCTTTTATCTCTGTTGCAAGTTAGTGGGGTAATAAAGCACTCACAGCCCAACTGGTTAACAACTAAAAAAGCTGCCCAACGAGCTTAATGACGAGTGGAGGGGCTGCTCAAGAGCAGCCAGCAGGCTGAGCAGAAGCTGAGTTACATTGTTAGTTTCTCTAACATTCTTTTTGTTTTTTCTACACTCTTTTCCCCAATGTCCATGTTTACCACAATAATAACAACTACTGCCCTCTCTCTTAGGACATTTGCGTTTCTGTTGATTCTCTGTGTTGACCTTAAAGGATGCTGCTGCAATTTTTACTCTTTCCTTGACATCAGAGTCTCTTTCCCATGCAGCCAAACTGTCTAAGTTGTTTTGTATGGTTCTAGTGGACCATGTTAAGTCTAAGAAAGGCAATGTTTTTCTATGTTCTGACAACAGACCATCAAACCATGTGCGAACTAGGGGACCATTATCTTCTAGCACCTTCTCTGAAGTGTCAGCTATACCACTGTATGCTGCTGCTGACTGACAAAATCTTTCAGTGTACTCACTAACATTCTCATGTTTCTTCTGTACACAACTGGTGATCTTTGACCAGTCCATGTTTGGTCCAACAATGTTCTTTAATGCCTTCAGAACTCCCTCTCTCAATTCATCTTTTCTGGCATGTTGTAGTTCAGAAGTAACAGCAGACTCAAAACTGTTGAATTCAGATTCAGTTAGAATTTGTGACATCAGCTGTGTGACTTCTGCCAACGACATGTCGTAAAGACGCATTTTACTGATCAATGCCCTTCTGAATTCAGAAAAATCTGTGCGTACTGAAGGTAAGCTTTGGGATAGTCTTTCTATGTCTCTAGGTCCGAGTGCTTTGGCAACAGTTTGGTTTTGGACAACAGAAGAGTTTGGAGGAACACTTTCAGTTCTCTCAATTTCCTGAGATCTTCTTGCGACACATACCTTTACTGAATCTACAGGCTTATCAGTTACTGATGGGATGTCTACATCTGTTTCAAAGAATGCTTGTAAGTCAGGATAAGTTTCATCTGACTGTTGGTCTTCTGAGTCACATTTGGTTGAGGCCTTGTTATGGCTCACCTTTGTCTTGAAACAGGACACTTGAGTCTGCAATTGTTTGTTTTGTTCATTTAACTTATCAATACACCTAGTTTGTTCTTGTGCAATGGATAAGCTATATTCTCTATGGCAACAGATTATGCCTTTCATGTTTTTCTTTCTGATACATGCACCTAACACCTTCTTGCATTCTTCAATAGACCAAATTTTGTCTGGATCAATACCAAATTTCTTTGTCAAATCCAATCTAACTGACTCAGTCACTATGGAATCCATTTTCTCTCCTAACAATGACTTGAACTCACTGTCTGTCCATAAAGGGCTAGCTAGTCCATTTTTCTCAGTTGATGGAACTAGCCTAGCATTTCTTCTAACCATTTTGTGGATTTCTTTTGTTACCACACAATCAAAAAATAAACTTCTCTGATCAACAGAGGGTATACTTGTTAACACAGATCAAATCTTGTTAAACTTCCTTGTTACCAACACATCACAAACTATTAGCATGTTACGCTAATCTTCCCTAAAAGAAAAATGCAAAGGATCTTTCCCCTTCTTAACTTTTAGAGGATAAAACAAACAAAAAACACTAAATCTTCTCTGATCAAAAGAGGCTACACTCGATAACACAGTTAACCTTCCTTGCCCAGAGCAAAGGGTAACACACAAAATATTAGCAAATTATACTAAAATCTTCCCTGCCTGAAAAAACCTTTTTCCACTTCCCTGGCAAAGCAGAGGATAAAACAATATTAACATGTACGTTAATCTTCCCTGCCTGAAAACAGAGGGTACAATATATTAGCAGTTGATGCTAATCGTCCCTAACTTTATAGAGGATAAAACACTTCCCTGGCAAAGCAGAGGGTAAACCACTTTGCTAACACACTTTTAACAGTTGTTAAATTTTCCTGATTAAACAGATGATGAACCTTCTTAAGCAAAGTAGAGGACAAACTACTGTTAACAGTTTAAACTATTAACTGTTGTACATGTTGTTAAACGTCCCTTGTTGAACAGAGGATTAATCTTCTATGACTACACAGAGGATGTATCACCTTCCCTGGTAAAGCAAAGGATAAGTCTTCCATAACTTTACAGAGGATAAAAACAATTCTTCTCTGCTGAAAACAGAGGATAGCAAATATTAGCAAGTAATGCTAACCTTCTCTGTGAACAGAGGATGAACAACAAAAAACCCCCCAAAAAATAACTGGCACGTAATGCTAATCCTACTCTGTGGACAGAGGATCACCAAATATTAACACGTGATGCTAAATTCTTCCCTGCCTGACAACAGAGGATCACTATCATCTCTAACAGCAACTTTAGAGGATAACTTTAGTTAACAAACCCTACAGCTGTCTGTTAACTTCTTCTCTGGCGGCGCAGAGGAATGACAAATTTGTACTGGTTCTTTGAATAGAGTGAAACTCACCAAATCGTTCGCTGTACGGAAAGGTTCCATCTGGAAACTCAGTCAGAAAGTTCTTTCTTTGTTGAGCGAGAAGTTTCAAGATTCAGTCTGGAACTGGAAAGTCAGATCTTTGTTGAGCTCAATCTGGATTCAAAAGATTCAGTCTGGAACTGGAAAGTCAGATGTTGAGATCTTTGTTGAGATCTTTGTTGAGCTTCAGTTCTGGAACTCAGTTAGCTTTGTTGAGATCTTTGAGCTTTGAAGTTTCAAATCAGTCTGGAAAAGTTCATTCTTTGTTGAGTTTCAGTTTCTCCATCCGGGTCACGGCACCATCTGTTGTAAACTTTTTTCTTCTCAAGTGTAGAAAAGATAGAGTAGCAGACCAGGAGATTGTTGAGGTATAAGTTCTTTATTTCGTCGCTGTAGTCATCTCAATCAAGTCTGACTTCTTGAGTAAAACATTGTAATATATATACATTATAAGAGGGAGGGATTACATTGTGATGGTGGAAACTCGTATACCAGTTTAGGAACCTGTATTAAAAGAGAGAGGGAAAAACTTATTCAAACCCTGAGACTCCAGAACAGGAGTGACAGGACTCTCTCTTGCTAAGACAACAGCTCACGAGAGTCTCCAAGAGTTTCATTAACATGTTTCATTTAACTTACAATAGAAAGAAAACCCGTCTGACAGCTGTATATAGAGACACAGAATAAGACAGGAGTTTCGTGCTCCACAGCTGAATGCTAAATTCAAGTTACAGAACTTTCTCAGTTTATATATGAAACTAAATTAAACATTTGACAAAGTTGAATTCCTTCACTTCAAACAAATTGTAGTTGGTTGCTTATCACATTCTTGGTCAAAATAAGCTGAAATAAATAGATAGATAGATAGATAGATAGATAGATAGATAGATAGATAGATAGATAGATAGATAGATAGATAGATAGATAGATAGATAGATAGATGGATAGAGTGAAAAAGAACAAGTCATTGTATAATTTACAATGAAAAAATTTAAATTGACATTCCCACAATTCCCTGCGTGACACTTCACATTTAATTTTTTTTTTTTAAATAAGTGTTTCGTCATAATTTTCTTAGTTTTTTTCTAATCAGTTATGTACATTATGGTTTTATGTTACATATAATGTTGTTAAATTAATGCTTATTGCATTTTTTAAATTTCAACATGTTACAATGATAGTGTTTAATGTTTGTGTGAATGGCACTGTGCAGCTTCTATATATTAGTATTAACTTTCATGTGGAAGAGCTGCTGCTTATGATGAGCTTTGATTGATCATGTGACTCATTACTGCTGTGATTGTTGGCTGTCAGTGTATTACAATGGAACAAAACAGATATTAATACTTCAAAAGATCAGTCAATTAACATTATATCAGATAATGGAATACGGTTTATTGCTGTAAAATTATATACGGTTAAAAGTCAGTAAAACCTAAAATGTTGCTACCGTATTTTTAACAGGAAAACTCTGGTAACCACAGCTGCCAGTTTTTTCCCGTAAATTTAACGGATTTTTTTTTTACAGTGTATATAGATAGATAGATAGATAGACAGACAGACAGACAGACAAACAGACAGACCCATCAATCAATCCATCCATCCATCCATCCATCCATCCATCCATCCATCCATCCATCCATCCATCCATCACCAGGAGTACAGCTCCAGTTGTAAGATTCTGACCTGTAAATGTACACTCTGATTGAATTTAGTCTATGGTCCATTAAACACACTAGTTCTATTAGAGTTACTGCAGAATCTGGTTTAGCAGAAATGCAAAAATTTGTTTTGCCAGATAGGAAAGAACTTAATTGTATTTGGGCGCTCCGCAAAGCTGGGATAAGGAGTTGTGGCGCAATATAAATAGACAGATTTATCCAGTTGTGGTGCAGTCTGGTGCCAATAGGGAGGAAGAGTGCATCTGTAAGTGACCATAGTTGTCACTGTAGGGAAGACATGTGGCCTTTGCTCAAACAAAAAGGTGTACACACACACACACACGCACGCGCGCGCACACACACACACACACACACACACACACACACACACACACACACACACACACACACACACACACACACACACACACACAATACTGTGCAGCAATACTGTGTAAAAAGAGTAGAAGATGACAGGGTTGAGCAAAATGAATACTATTTATGTAAAACAATTATATATATATATATTTTTAATTTAGTTACATTTAAATTATTTAACTATACACAGGGTTTGTAAGAGGTTTTTTATGTTTTTGAAAAACTCAAATGCTCACAAAGGCTGCAAAATACAGTAAAAATAGTAATATTGTGAAATATTATAAAAAATAAATTATATTAATTTATGTATCAATTTATATTAATCATGTCATTTATTCCTGTGATGGCAAAGCTGAATTTTCAGTAGCCATTTCCCCAGTCTTCGGTGTCACATGATCCTTTAGAAATCGTTCTAATTGGCTGATGTTTGATGCTCAAGAAACATTTCTTATTATTATCACAGTTGAAAAATGTCTGCTTGATATTTCTAAACTGTGAATTTTTTTTCAGGATTCTTTGATTAACATAAATATCAAAATAACAGTATTTATTTGTAAGAAAGTACTGGTTAATATAAGATTAGTACATCGGTTAATGTTAGGTTTAGGGGTAGGTACAGGGTTAGTTCCTAGTTACTACCCAGTTACTATTATTTATAACTATAATAAGTACATAGTATGTACATGGGGAACCGGTCTGTAAAATAAAGTGCTACCTATTAAAACCTCTTTAAAAAAACTCAAACTTCCGAAAGGAAGTTTATTAAATGCATTCAAATAACTAAATATTTTTAAAATAAATTTTAAATTATCTGAATTTGGCCCAATATCATTGTGTGCGTATATTTTTGTTGCCTTTCAAATATTATTATCTAATGATTTTTCAGTTCAAATTTTCCAAAGTCTTATTAAAGTTTCAATATATCATTAAAAGCTACAAAAACCACAGTCATATTGAATTTCTTGTATTTCATTCTATTATACTTCTGTATATTTAAATTTGCTCAATACAGGAACACTTTGAGGGTCAGATTTGTCAGACACTTTAAGCATGAATCAGAACAGAAGAAGTCTTATTTTTTGCTCCTTTCTTATAGGCTTTTTTTCAGGCTTTTGCTTCAGGTAAGAGGAAGCTGGCGTGCTGGCGAACCTTGGGTTAAACTGTTGTGAAGCAGCTGGCAAGCTTTCAAAGATGACCTTCACACACACACACACACACACACACACACACACACACACACACACACACACACACACACACACACACACACACACACACACACACACACACACACACACACACACACACACACAGAGAGAGAGAGAGAGAGAGAGAGAGAGAGAGAGAGAGAGAGAGAGAGAGAGAGAGAGAGAGAGAGAGAGAGAGAGAGACATCAAAGGCTGCGAGGATGATAAGAATTTGACTGGTGTGTGATAGAGGGCCCAAAGCTTGGGGCTTCTCTTTTTTGCCCCTCCTTTTGCCCTCCTTCCAACTCTCATTCATCTCTCGTTTGAACCTCCACAAATCTCAATGGCAGTGTCACAATAATCAGAGAGATTCTCATACAAGAACTCCATCAGTTCCTGACCCACATCAAACGGAGCAGAATGACCTCGAGAACACTTAGTTAAATGTGCAAATTCATAATCATACAGCAGAAATTCCTCTGTCCCCTAAAGCGGGACAGTATAATAAAGCACAATGAGATGAGGCCCTCTTTCAGATGTGGCCTTGAAGTGACAGAGTACATGAATGTTTGCACGGTAAGAAATGTCAAATTAACACACCTGTTTGAGAATTAACTCAAGTTTTAAATAGTTAATATAATTCAATATTTAAGTTTTAAACTTTCACACAAAGTTAATTTTTAAATCAACTTAAAATAAAAAATAAATGTAATTTAAAAAAAACCCCGGACAATACTGAATTACTTTAATTAAACCATCTATGTGCTCTATTTCTTGTTTGTTCGATCTGCAAAATGTAATGTAATTGATTTCATAAGTTTCATATGTAAAGACAATTATACAGTATACTGAGGGAGAAAAATCAGAAAGAATAATTAAAGTTGATGATACATTTAGAAGACAGAGAAAAGGGTGGTGGATGGAGACACATGGGGTGAATAGCAGCTGTCCTGACATGGAGAAAGCAAATGTTGCCAAGAGCACGAACGAACGAACACACACACACACACACACACACACACACACACACACACACACAGACACAGACACAGACACACACACACACACACACACACACACACACACACACACACACACACACACACACACACACACACACACACACACACACACACACACACACACACACTGTGAGAAAGTGAAAGCAATTAAGAGATAACATACAGACAGAATATGAGAGTGTGCCAAACCTTTGTGTGTGAAACACCAACACATGCTGGAGGCTGGAGGGGGAGAGAGAGAGATTCAGAATAACGTCGAGGTAAGAAGACGACTCTCAATTATCATGAAACATTTGGAGGAAAACTGGGGTATTGTGGGAATGATTATGTGTTTTATCTGATGAGATCGCACATCTTGCTGTGAATGTATATTGACTAATCAAGCACGTTTACAAAGTTCATATCCATTCTGCCAAGCCAAATAGATTTATTTTTGGATGACTGTGTTTGTTTGCTTTCCTGTCCTCTTTAAAGTAATAAATGCACATTGTCTTTTAATTGCATTACTTTTTCTTGCTAAGGAGGCTATGTCAGAAGACTCAATTCAAATGCAGAAAGACATATTGCTCCATCATTTTTAATAGTTCTATATTATATTCTGTGCCACCAAACATAAGGAACTGTGGTAATAGCATGATGTCGTTTCGAATGGTTGTCAAATCTCTTGTGTATAGTATCATGTCTAGATAATTACTTTTGAGAGGAAGACAATGAAATGCGCTTCTCATTGTCTCTGGACTCTTACTAAAAAGCTACCCTTTAACTCAAACTTATCATCATATGAATCTCTTTTTCAAAAGAAACACGGATTGAAAAAAAAAGGAATATGGTCATGGATATCAGCATATCTTGTAGTAAAATAATGGGCTCCATTAAAAGAGTATTTTCATTTGCTCTGAACTAAAGGGATAAAATTTAATTAGTGACCTATATTAGTCAAGGAAGGGCAGCCTGCAATGGTGGTGATTCATGTAAATGACTTCATTAAATCATTAAAATGTCATATGGTCCATTACTCAAACATAGGGAAAATTAATACTGCGATCAGTTATCAAACTCTTGCTTATTTGAAGTGACAACAATAGACAACAATATGTAGCTCATGCACCAATCCCCTGAACCAATTCTGCTTAACTACAAGCACAATTCCTGCTTTACAATAAAATTAATAATAATAGAATAAACTTTTCAAAGCACTACACATAATTCTCTGCATTTGCCATAATTTTCATGCAGAAAATCGCCTCAGGTTACGACTGCGATGCGTCAATGACTCCTGCGTGAATGCGTCTGAGCACATGTGTCAACTAGTCCAATGGTGAGGATGAGTATCACGGGCGGGTGATGTCATGACCAGGAAAGGATAAAGCACATCCAGAATCGCACCACGCTAGCTTCATAAAAGCCAAAGCAGTCGATCACAGGCATGTAGGAGGTATAGCAAAGTGACGCATCATCTCGTTCCCAACTCAGGGAACGTCCTGGTTGCGTATGCAACCCACCGTTCCCTGAAGGAGGGAACGGAGGACGTAGTCGACGCGACTGAAATGGGATCACGCTAGGGAGCCTATCATCTTCGATTACTATTGAACGAGCCAATGGAATTTGGCGTGCGTGATTTGCATCACACACTCCGCCCCCGCGGCGCGGGTATAAATACGGAAGTGGATGCACGCACTAGTTGCTTTTCGCTGAGGAGCCGAGAGTAACCCGGGGTCAGCGGTGGTCCAGCGGTAGTGGCAAGGGGACTACGTCCTCCGTTCCCTCCTTCAGGGAACGGTGGGTTGCATACGCAACCAGGACGTTCCCTTTCAGTCGATAACGTCGGACGTAGTCGACGCGACTGAAATGGGATCAACCATTGAACACGCCACTAACGCTGCCCTCTTCCAGTGCCTAAACCAAAGCCTCCTGATGCCCCCGCAAACTTAAGGCGGGGAAGGACAGGGCTCAGGCCAGGGAAGTCACTGCTGTTCCTACAGGACCACTGGGAAAGCGTTCCCCGTACGTTGGAAGGAAGGGACGCTACGGAAGCCACAGCCAACCCAGAGGGAGGTAATGTGGAGAATACACATATGAACTGGGCGGAAACCGGGCAGTCTAACATATGGAATGTCACTGGGGTGGCTCCAGCCTAAGACGGGGGGAGACACACCGGACAGTGACGGCAGAGAGACTCTGCCGAGGGAAGACACGGGCTCACCGCAGGGAGCCGTATCGTGGAAGAATACACATATGGGGTCACCGACGGGACCGCAACATATGGACCCAGCCTAACACAGGTTCCACACTGCTTACGAGTGGTAGGCCTAACACCAGACGTTCCGCACGTCCGACGTCGGAGGGGTGTGGAGGAACTCAACAGGGTTCAATTTTAAGGGAACTCAACTGGAGTAGAAAGGCGCACGTATCCAGTCCATAGGAGGGGAACGGCGCAGCAAGCCGACACTTGAACCGGGCTCACGGTGAAACTGGCTTCATGAGAAGGGAGCCCACGGGAAGCAGCGGTTCAACCAGGTGTCGTCCAGCCCCCAACTCTAGAATCTGTTTAGCAAAGTATATCGTCAACGCCCAGGCGGAGCACTTTACACTCATCATAGAGGAGCTCAACACCTAAGTGGACACGTTGCATCTCGGATCTTTGCCGAAATGAAGGCAAGCACTAAGTGCAACTTTGCATGGAAACAGCCTTCCCTCTCTGCTGAATTCCAACAGATATTTGAAGAGCTGGTCTGAGGTCTATGACTTGCATTCTGTACACGTCAGAGCGAACGGACAGAGAAGCCAGGGCTGGATCTGCCTCCTCCAGGGCAGCGCTTGCAGGCTCACCACCTGCTCCTATTACAGGAGAGGTAGGAACCTTGGGCACAATCTGAGCCGGGGTCTCAGCTTGTGAGAGTTAGCCGGCCCAGACTCCAGGCACAGTACGTTGACCGAAAGCGAGCAAGTCCCTACCCTCTAGTAGAGACCACGCGAGCAGGAGAACTGATATAACAGAATTTTTAACTCACTACCTGCAGTGGCTCAGGGGCGGTCTCTGCAGTGCAGTCGCACCAGGGACAAGGCCCAAGAGGATAAAGAGGGACACAAGGATTTACAAGACCTTGCTCCTCAGGAACCTGACGACCAGAACGTGCTTCTGCATACTTCTGCAACACGATGAGCGTCGTTTAAACACCGAGGCAACATCATTTTGAGGGTGATTTAGGAAAACAGCCTACTGCAACCCATTTTGCAGGAAAGAGAGCACTGAAGTGATCGAAAGCTTTCAGGATCTCCTCAGGAGAGAAGACGCACTCAACGACTAGGTTCCACTTCTAAAGGCGTAAGCACGCTACCCAATTCTCGGGGGTGCTCGCAGAAGTGATGGTAACTATCACATGTCTTGTGATAGCCACCTGAACCTCCGCGTTCAGATGTAAGACCGCCCGGAATCTCCGGGGGAAGAACGCGTGTGCCATCGCGTCCCGTCCCCGAAAGAGTTTCCAGGGGAAGTCAGGAAGGCTGTTGAAGGGAACCGGGTCTAGTTGGGCCAATAAGGGGCAACTATGAAGACCTGTTCCTCTCCTGACATGGCACGTAGGTGCAAGTGACGGGCGCAAAAGACAGGAGCATTGCTCAACACAACATGTGAAGATCACTGGGCTTCAGGAGCATTTTCTGCTCAGCACTTGGGTGTGACAAGTTCACTGAGCTTCAGGAGCATTCCTGCTCAACACCTGAGTGTGATAAACTCACCGAGCTTCAGGAGCATTTCTGCTCAACACTTGAGCACGAAGAACCTCACTGAGCGACAGGAGCATTTCTGCTCAGCACTTGAGTGTGACAAGTTCACTGAACTTCAGGAGCATTCCCTCACTGAGCTTCAGGAGCATTTCTGCTCAACACTTGAGTGCGAAGAATTTCACTGAACGACAGGAGCATTTCTGCTCAGCACTTGAGTGTGACAAGTTCACTGAGCTTCAGGAGCATTACTGCTCAACACCTGAGTGTGATAAACTCACTGAGCTTCAGGAGCATTACTGCTCAACACTTGAGTGCGAGGAACTACACTGAGCACCAGGAGCATTTCTGCTCAGCACTGCGTGTGATGAATTCACTGCGCTACCTGTGATGGACTCACTGAGCTACAGGAGCATTGCTGCTCAACACCTGAGTGCGATGAACTTCACTGAGTTTCAGGAGCAACTCTGCTCAACATGAAGTGTGATGATCTCACTGACCTGAGCAGCGCAAGGCGACCCTGAGTCGCCGTCACTTCTTAGAAGGCTCACTGGGGTTAAACGTATTCTGCGGGCCCCTGGGACAGCTGGGACCCCGTGTTTGTCCAAGGGTAGTCCGCTCGGTTTACTCAAACACTGGCGGAAAAATAAAACCGGGGGGGCAATTGAGCGGCCCCGGAATGGTCAAGACCCAGCGGACCCAGGGGATGGAGTCTCCACTTGCCCTGGCTATAACTGTCGTGAGGCTCGATGGCGGCACGATTGAGTAAGCGGGAGGGGTGGAACAAGGCGCCCTCAGAAGCGTCTGACTCCAAGGAGGAGGTGACGGGAGAGTTTGTGACACCCGCAATGTCTAACAACTCGAGGCACGAATGCCCGTGTAGTCGGGGGTCGCCCAGGCCCCCGTTAAAACACGCCCCTTGTACATGGCCCCTCTGCTGAGGAGGGTTTGGCAGCAGACCGGGATGAACTATAGTCACACAGGGTGAGCTGCTCTGCCATGGTCACCTCGGGACTCGATCGTAAAGCTAGCGTTGAAGCGGTCACATACGGAGGAAGCCAACTTAGGCTGTCGCTATCGTATACCCCAGGAGCCTCTGAATCTTTTCAGTGGGACCCTTTCTCACTTCAACACCAGCTGAACACATTCTCACTGGAGAGACGTGTTGGATCGAGTACCTCTCCAAAACTGAAACAGAGATACTCAGCCCGTGGGCGAGATTACTCTCTTCCAGTTGACCTGAAGACCCAACGGGCTCTGGAGCACTCGAGGGGAAGGACACCACGTGTCCTTCAGGCCAAAGCTGCAGACCAATCTTGGGCCAAGATGGTCACAACCCACCACCTAGTAGCACGAAGAACGAGTTTACAACTGGCCTTCGTACCGGCTGGAGGAGCGGCTATATCAAATCCTTCGCCAGCAGGATAAGATAAGCACGCACAAGTCAGGAGCACTGCTCAACACTTGGTGTGAAGAATATCACTGAATTTCCAGGAGCACGTCTGCTCAACACCTAATGTGATGTTACTATCACTGACCTGAGCGGGGTCGCCGAGCCTGAGGTGGGGCAGCAAAGTAGAGACAGTGGTGTTAGTGTGCAGTGCAACACTTACCTGTCTCCACTAGCGGCAGGGGACGTGAGAAGGCGGATGACCGGGTCCTCGAACGCCCCAAGCTGCCTGTTGGCGACCAAGGGAAGCTGGGGGATGAAAGGCTATTATACAGGGTCATATCCGCCATACTGGCCCACTTGGGACTCAGGAATAGAAAAATTGCTCTTCTTCTGAATATGTGGGTACCGCTGACCCCGTTTTTATAGGGGCCAGCGGCGGAACAGACACACACATAACAAAAAACTCCAGCCGGCCCTCCAACCAGCCAGAGGGAGTGGATCGGCGACCACTCCACAAGCAACTCCTCCATCCCTGAGGGCCCGTCCAGGTTCAGCGTTTTCTCTTGCGCTGGAACTTACCACCTGGCTTGGCAGCGCCTGGAGCGGGCTGGGCGCCCCTTCCGCGGCCGGCTCCGCGCCGGAACCTGGGTGAAGGCTGCTGCGGTGGTTCGGCGGGAGCTGAGGCGGCTGCAGGCGGACGCCCTCGGCGACGAGCAGGCGGAGGATCTGACCTCGGGGGGCGGGTGAAGGCAGCAGCGTCCCTCCGAGGCAGGATGTGCCGGATGGCCTCCGTCTGCTTCTGAGCTGTAGAGAACTGTTGGGCAAAGTTCTCAACAGCGTCGCCGAATAACCCAACCTGGGAAATGGGAGAGTCCAGGAACCGAACCTTGTCCGCATCTCTCATATCGGCCAGGTTGAGCCAGAGATGGCGCTCCTGGACCACTAGTGTGGACATCGCCGAACCCACCGCGCGAGCTGCAACCTTCGCCGCCCGGAGGGCGAGGTCAGTTGCAGTGCGGAGCTCACCCATGAGCTCAGGGTCCGAACTACCCTCGTGCATGTTCATGAGTGCCTGGGCCTGGTGGACCTGGAGCAACGCCATGGCATGCAAGGAGGAAGCGGCTTGCCCACAAGCTTTGTAAGCCTTGCCCGTAAGAGCGGACGAGAACTTACAGGCTTTAGAGGGGTGACGAGGATCACCTCTCCAGGAAGCGGCCGCCGTTGGGCATAACTGCATCGCAACGGCCCGCTCCACCGGAGGGATAGCCTCGTAACCCTTCACCGCTCCCCCATCAAGGGTAGTGAGAGGGGAGGAGCTACTCAGGCGGTTTCTGGCAGAGAAAGGTGCCATCCATGCCCTCGTAAGCTCCTCATGCACTTCAGGAAAGAAAGGAACCGGGGCGGCGGACTGAGAACCAGTACGGCCCGCCCCGATATACCAATCATCCAACCGAGACGGCTCGGGACACGGTGGAGGGTTCCACACGAGCCCTACCGCCTCGGCGGCCTTTTTCAGCATAGCTGACATCTCTGGATCTGGCTCGGGCAACACTGGTCTCCCGGAGGGAGGCAGTGCAGCCGAGTCATCATCTCCAGAGTTCAGCTCCCCCTCCGATGCTGCGATTGACAACGTATCCCCTGGAGGGGCCCCAAATGACACGGCTGGCCCGTCCATTACAGAGGGACCAGCGGGATCAATGGGGAGCTCCACCGGTTGCGGTGTGAAAGAGGAGTGAGGGACCCACGGGGCGTGGCCGGGCGGATTACCCCTCACTGTGATCCTCAGATCACCCAGCTTGGACGGCACCCCAGTCCTCCTCTGGGAAGGTAACCCAGAGGAAGAACAGGGGCGGGGCCCAGAGGTGGGGACTGCGCCAACGCTTTTAACGAAGGCGAGTCTAGATCTCAACACCGAGATGGACATGTTCCCGCAGTGAGAACATGTCTCATCCACGAAAGCTGCCTCAGCATGCTGTAAGCCCAAACATGCGACACAACTTTCGTGACCGTCAGAAGGGGATAGTGCCAGACCGCACCCAGAAACGCACGGATGGAATGGCATCTTGAAAAAGACGCACTCACACCCGTGTTGCTCTTTTAGGAAATGGGACCGTCACCAGTGCCGGAGCACACAGGGAATGACCGCGGCAAACACTGAATAGTCTTTCAACTATCAGTGAAGCACTCACTTCTCGCCCTCTAACCAACCGTCAACACACAAACAAACAGTAGAAATTTGATGCTGTTAAAACAGCAGTTGAGAGCTGAGAAGCTCGCGATCACCGCTGCACCACGCTGTAGAACACCAACACTGGAGAGGTCTTCCCGCAAGAACACCGACACACTCGCTCGTTGAACACAACAGCACTCTTCAGAGACATCAAAGACGAACGGCTCCGAAGCGAAAGGCAACTAGTGCGTGCATCCACTGCCGTATTTATACCCGCGCCGCGGGGGCGGAGTGTGTGATGCAAATCACGCACGCCAAATTCCATTGGCTCGTTCAATAGTAATCGAAGATGATAGGCTCCCTAGCGTGATCCCATTTCAGTCGCGTCGACTACGTCCGACGTTATCGACTGAAAGGGAACTATGGTTACAGTCGTAACCTGAGACGTTCCCTTTCGAGGGAACTCGCGATGCGTCAATGATGCTTTGGGAACGAGAATGCCCGAACGCCATAAAGCTGAGAACCTGTCGTGTTAGACTGTCATGACATGAGAACTTTAGACCCTGGGGTATCCATGTCTAGGTCATACAATCTGACAAACGTAAGTGGTGAAGACCAACCAGCTGCATCACAGACTTCTTGAATAGATACCCCTGAAATTAGAGCCTTGGAGGCCGCCATACCCCTTGTTGAATGTGCTCTGGTGGACAAAGGTGAAGGTTGGCCCAGAACCTCTTATGCAAGAGAAATAGCCTCGACTATCCACTTGCTGACCGTCTGCTTAGATGCAGGAAGGCCTTTCTTAGGTAGTCCAAAGCATACCAACAAGTTTTCAGACTTTCTCCACTGGGAAGATCTGTGGACATCCACTCACCTAAAGGATTATTAGGAACACCTGTTCAATTTCTCATTAATTCAATTATCTAATCAACAAATCACATGGCAGTTGCTTCAATGCATTAAGGGATGTGGTCCTGGTCAAGACAATCTCCTGAACTCCAAACTGAATGTCAGAATGGAAAAGAAAGGTGATTTAAGCAATTTTGAGCGTGGCATGGTTGTTGGTGCCAGACGGGCCGGTCTGAGTATTTCACAATCTGCTCAGTTAATGGGATTTTCACACACCACCATTTCTAGGGTTTACAAAGAATGGTGCGAAAAGGGAAAAAAAATCCAGTATGCGTCAGTTCTGTGGGTGAAAATGCCTTGTTGATGCTAGAGGTAAGAGGAGAATGGGCCGACTGATTCAAGCTGATAGAAGAGCAACTTTGACTGAAATAACCACTCGTTACAATCGAGGTATGCAGCAAAGCATTTGTGAAGCCACAACACGCACAACCTTGAGGCGGATGGGCTACAACAGCAGAAGACCCCACCGGGTACCACTCATCTCCACTACAAATAGGAAAAAGAGGCTACAATTTGCAAGAGCTCACCAAAATTGGACAGTTGAAGACTGGAAAAATGTTGCCTGGTCTGATGAGTCTCGATTTCTGTTGAGACATTCAGATGGTAGAGTCAGAATTTGGCGTAAACAGAATGAGAACATGGATCCATCATGCCTCGTTACCACTGTGCAGGCTGGTGGTGGTGGTGTTATGGTGTGGTGGATGTTTTCTTGGCACACTTTAGGGCCCTTAGTGCCAATTGGGCATCATTTAAATGCCACGGCCTACCTGAGCATTGTTTCTGACCATGTCCATCCCTTTATGCCCACCATGTACCCATCCTCTGATGGCTACTTCCAGCAGGATAATGCAACATGTCACAAAGCTCGAATCATTTCAAATTGGTTTCTTGAACATGACAATGAGTTCACTGTACTAAAATGGCCCCCACAGTCACCAGATCTCAACCCCATAGAGCATCTTTGGGATGTGGTGGAACGGAAGCTTCGTGCCCTGGATGTGCATCCCACAAATCTCCATCAACTGCAAGATGCTATCCTATCAATATGGGCCAAAATTTCTAAACAATGCTTTCAGCACCTTGTTGAATCAATGCCACGTAAAATTAAGGCAGTTCTGAAGGCGAAACGGGGTCAAACACAGCCTTAGTATGGTGTTCCTAATAATCCTTTAGGTGAGTGTAAGTGTCCAATGCTCTAACTGGACAGATGAGGTTCAGTTTCTCCTGGTCTGAATCTTTGAAGGGAGGAGGACAGAGCGCCTGCAGTACGATAGACCATGGGATGTTGGTTGGAACCTTAGGAACGTAACCAGGCTTAGAATAGAGGAACGCCTTAGCCATACCGGGCGCAAACTCAAGGCATGACAGAGCTACCAACAGGGCCTGGATATCTCCTACTCTTTTTAGTGAGGAAATAGCTAGAAGGAACACGGTTTTGAGGGTCAGAATATTTTCTGAAACAGACTCAAGAGGCTCGAAGGGAGCGGTAGATAGACATTCTAGAAAAAATAGCCAGATCCCAAGCTGGGATTATGGTACGAACTGCAGGCCTCAGCCTCAGGGTGCCACAGAGGAAACGAGTAATGAGAGGATCTCTTCCAATAGATTAACCCCCAGAGGGGGCATGGTAATTAATGACATTCATAGCAACATAGACCCTCAGAGTAGAAGGGGATAACCCTGATGTAAAACGATCTTGCAGGAACTCAAGTATTGAACCAGTGCAATTAACTGGATCCCACTGTCGTAGAAGACACCAAGATGTAAAAACTCTCCATTTCAGGGCATAAAGTTTCCTCGTGGACGGAGCTTGGCTTGCCAGTACAGAACTACTAACAAGATTATCACTCCGTCCTGGCGGATCTTCTCCAAAACTTCTGGGAGCAGAGCGATCGGGGAAAAGCGTACAGACATAGCCTCGGCCATGTCTTACCCCACGGGGCTGGATGCGTAAGGGAAAACCAAAGTGGACAGTACGTCGTATCCTGAGACGCGAACTTATCCACCTGTGCCTGACCATAAACTCCCCACATGTGCTCCAACACCTCGGTGTGGAGCCTCCATTCCCCGGGCCTCAGCCCCTGTCTCGACAGGATGTTTGCTCCTACATTCTGATGTCCCGGAAAGAAGACTGCTCTCGAGGAGAGAAACTTCCCCAGGGACCACAAGAGAATCTGGTTTGCCAGTTTGCATAGTGGATGTGAACGCAGACCCCCTTGACGATTTATATAGGGGACCACAAACGTATTGTTTGTGCGAACAAGCACTTGAAGCACTTGAAGCACTCACGAGGCTCAAGTTCAAGATGGCGCCAGGATGTTTGCCGGCTTGCCACAGTCTGTCCTTGTCTCTTTTATTTGTAATGTTTCTTGTTTGTTTTATCACGCGCTCTGTTTGCTCCCCTCTGGTATATGATAGCATGACGCTATTTAATATTCGATCGGCTGTGTCTGATTGTTTATTTTGCGATCCCAGAGATGATTGGCATCTGCACTCGCATTATGTGCCAGTCGCATTGAGGAACATGTGTTACCTGCCGGGATGTCTGTGCATGTGGAGGAAACGGCGAAGGAGGCGTGGGAAGCGTTCTGGAGTCTTTGTGAGATCGAAGAAGATCGGGAAGTTTCCAGTCATCGGACCTGCTTCTTCGATGGCGGAGGCCGCGGTCGTGAACCTGAGATGTTCATACATTGTGCCTGTCTTCCCGTCTTCGGTGTTGATGCCTCAGTTTTCGCGGATGGTGTACGTAAGGCGACAGTCTGCAGATCGAGGAGTTAATCATCGGAATCTTCGCTCTCTACTACATGACGGGAGTCCGGTAACATTTTATGATTCCTCTCTGCAATCCTCTTCCGATACCACTCCCACTCCAGTGACAATGGCGTTGATTAACGCAAGATCTCTGGCAAATAAGACCTTTATTTTGAACGATCTTTTTCTTTCTCACGAAATTGATTTTTTATTTGTCACTGAGACTTGGCTGAAGGCTGGTGAGATGACTTCCCTCTCTGAACTTTCTCCTCCTGGTTGGAGTTTTTTTAGTACCCCTAGGTCTGTTGGCCGGGGCGGGGGTCTTGCAGTTGTTTTTAAAGATAAGTTTAAGTGTAGACTTTCACCTTCTGCATCCTTTTGCACTTTTGAATCTCAGCTAATTACGCTGAATTCTTTTAAATCTGTGTTATGTGTTTTGATTTATAGACCCCCAAATTTTCATGGGGATTTTATACAAGAGTTCTCTGAACTTTTATCTGGTATTGTCCCTTCTTTTGACAATATTCTAATTTTAGGGGATTTTAATATACATGTGTGCTGCCCTTCAAAGCCCCTGGTCAAAGAATTGTTAAATTTAACAGAGTCATTTGATTTTTTGCAATGCGTTTTGGGTCCAACTCATGAACGTGGTCATAAGCTTGACCTTGTATTATCTAAGGGATTCTCTGTTGATAGCGTGAAGATTGTCGATACTGTTTTTTCGGACCATAAGACTGTAATTTTAAGTTCTAACTTTCCTTGTGGCGCGCCGAGTAATATTGCTTCTGCCGCGGTTTCATCTCGCATACTCAATCCATGCACAGCTAGTAGTTTTTCAGCTGCTTTTAATGTCTCTTCTTTTTTTTCCTTGATCGAGTCACACTCTCCCTGTATGGGTTTGGAAGAGTTGGTCGATCAGTTTAATTCTTCTTGTTTAGAGATTTTAGATGTGGTGGCTCCTGTCAAAGTCAGGGGAAAAAAAGTCAAATCACAGCCCTGGTTGAACAGTACTACCCGCGCTCTTAGGCAGGAGTGTAGGAGGGCTGAACGCAAATGGGTCAAAGATAAATTACAAGTCTCTTATGAGATTTTGAAGAACCATTTGAACGAATATCAAAGAGCTGTTAAATTGGCTAGGTCAAATTATTTTTCTGATATCATCTCCAGAAACTGTAATAATTCTAGAGTACTTTTCTCGACTATAAATGCTGTTCTTCATCCTACCGCTACTCCTTCATTCACTCCTTCTGCTAAGATGTGTGAAGAGTTCTTAAACTTTTTTATTGGTAAAGTTGATGGAATTAGATCTCAGATTTCATCTGTTGTCAATGATTGTATTGCTCATGTTGACCCTACGAACCAATTAACCTGTTTTTTGCCTGTTTCTTTGCAGCAGCTTAATGATATAACTGCTCATATGAAGCCCACCAGGTCTCCTGGTGATGTGCTCCCTTCTTCTCTGTTTAAGAAGGTACTTGATTCAATTGCCCCAAGTATTCTGTCTATTATGAATACAAGTTTGTCATCTGGTGTTGTTCCGGTTAGTTTTAAGCATGTGGTTATTCAGCCCCTTCTAAAAAGAAACGGCTTAGACCCCTTTGACATGAGTAGTTTTCGTCCGATTTCAAAATTGCCTTTTATTTAGAAGATACTGGAAAAAATTGTGCATGCACAGCTTAATGACTTTTTAATGAGGAATAACATCGCCGATAGATTCCAGTCAGGTTTTAGAGCTGGTCATAGTACAGAATCTGCTCTTTTGAGGGTCTCTAATGATATCCTACGAGGTGTTGATTCTGGAAACCGTGTTGTTTTGCTTTTGTTAGATCTTACAGCGGCATTTGATACAGTTGATCATAACATTCTCATTAGTCGTCTTAGGAATCAGGTTGGTATTCAGGGCTTAGCCCTGAAATGGTTCTCTTCCTATTTGAAGGATAGGACTTTTTCAGTCAGTTTAGGGGATTATTTTTCTTCTGTTGCCCCTCTTGTGTGTGGGGTTCCACAGGGCTCTATACTGGGACCAATTTTATTTTCCCTTTATATGCTCCCTCTAGGCTCGATTTTTGAGAAATTTGGGATTCAGTATCACCTGTATGCGGATGATTCTCAAATTTACTTACCACTGAAACATGGGCATAAATGTGCCATTCAGTCTCTTCGTGCATGTTTGGCCGAAGTCAAGTGTTGGCTTGCGAATAACTTTCTCCAATTAAATGAGGATAAGACCGAGATGATTTTATTTGGAAATAAGGGCTGTGTGGATGATGACTGCCTGGGGTTGTTTCCTGGGAAAAAATTGTCTAGCGTGAGGAACCTTGGTGTCATTTTTGACTCTGAGCTTAAATTTGACCGGCAAATCAATGCTGTCGTTAAGAATAGTTTTTTCCATCTTACATCAATTTCTAAATTGAAATCTATCCTTTCTTTTGACGATATGGAGAAGGTTGTTCATGCCTTTGTGTCATCCCGTTTGGATTATTGTAATGTATGTATCTGGGTGTGAGTCAGGCTTCTCTCTTCCGCTTGCAGCTCGTTCAGAACTCAGCTGCCAGACTTTTAACGGGCACTAAGAAGAGAGAGCACATTACTCCGGTTTTAATTAAATTGCATTGGTTACCCATACGATCTAGAATTCAATACAAAGCTTTGTTGTATGTTTTTAAGTCTCTGCTTGGCCTAGCACCTGAGTATGTTACTGATTTAATCAGCCGCTGTCAATCAAGTAGATCTCTGCGCTCTAATGACCAATTGCTTCTCATGGTTCCGCGATCCCGTTTGAAATGTAAAGGTGATCGGGCATTCTCTGTTGCAGCTCCTAGGCTCTGGAATGACCTTCCTCTGTCTGTAAAAACTTGTCCTTCATTGGGTGCTTTTCAGAGTGCGCTTAAAACTTACTTGTTCTCTTTAGCATTTGACAATGCTTTGTAAGTTTTTATGTCAAATGTTTGCATTGTTTTTATGTCTTTGTTTTTACTTTTATTTTTATTTTTATTTATTTATTTTTTTATTTTATTTTTTTTATACCTTCTGTACAGCACTTTGGTTCCACTTGTGGTTTTGAAAGTGCTCTATAAATAAAGTTGAGTTGAGTTGAGTTGAGTTGATGGCCCCACAGGTCTAGAAGAAAATGTCTTAACGTGTTGAAGATCACCATCATCTCCAAGCAGTTTATGTGCCATGAAAGATGATGACTCCTCCAAAGACCTAGACCTGAGCGGCCTTCCATTACCGCTCCCCAGCCCGTGAGAGAAGCATCTGTCGAGAGCGAAACTCGATGGCAAAGAGCTCCTAACACTGGGTGCTGGGACAGGAACCAAGGTTTCCTCCATATAACCAAGGCACAGAGACACCACCGTGTTATCTTGATTGTACGGAGTGGGTTCCCCCTCGGGGAAAACCCCTTGGTCTTGAGCCACCACTGTATGGGCCTCATGTACAGCAGGCCGAACGGTATAATGTTGGACGCGGCTGCCATCAGACCCAGCTGTCTTTGAAACTGTTTTACAGTGAGTGACTGGCTTGGCTTTATCTCTTTTATGACTGTGAGGATCGAAGTGAAACGAGCAGGCGATAGCACGGCCATCATTGTCACTGATTCCCACACTACACCAAGAAAGGTGGTTCTCTGTGCTGGAGAAAGAACACTTTTCTTGGCATTTAGACTCTACCCCAACATGTGCGAGAGAACGACATCTCGATGCCGAATCGCCAAACATTCCGACTCTGCTAGGATAAGCAAGTCGTCTATGTAATTCAGAATACGTGTGACCTGCAGTCTGAGTGGGGCTAGAACTGAATCTACACATTTCATAAATGTGTGGGGTGATAGAGCTAGACCGAATGGAAGAACCCGATACTGGTAAGCTTTGCTCCCAAAAGCAAACCTTAGGAACTTCCTGAATTGTGGAAGGATGGAGACATGGAGGTAAGAATCTTTCAGATCTAACGTCACAAAACAGTCCTCGGATCTGACTTGAGTCACGATCTGTTCCAGTGTCAGCATTATGAAATTCAATTTCTTGACTGAACGATTGAGCAGACGAAGATCTAAAATGTTCTCTATCCCCCCATCCTTCTCTGGAACAATGAAGTACCGGCTGTAGAAACCTAAGTTTCTGTTGGCCGGAGAAACCCACTCTATAGCATCTTTCTCTAACAGTGCTTTCACCTCTTGTTCCATCACAAGAGCCTGCTCTGGATGTACTACTGTGAGTAACACCCTGTTGTAGCCTGGTGGACAGGAAACCAAACTGGGTTCTGTACCCCTTCTCTACTATATGCAGGACACACTGAGATATGTTTGGCAGAATCTTCCACTCTGGCAAAAATTCTACTAATTCAGAGACAAAATTCAGAGGCTGACCTCTGGTGTAATAACAGTCGTCACTTCGGTGACCTGAAGCATATTGGCAGGGACTAACCGAACTGACTGGCATTTGGGGGCTAAACACTCTGGATGAATAAGTTTTATTCCACGTTCTAGATATCTCTTTATGAAGGTCGTGAAAAAATGGAAGTCCCCTCTGTGGAGGTATTGTGCTTGGTGTAAAAAAGCGCTCGTCTAACAGACTCTCAAACCCCGCCGTGAGATCCCTCGAAAGGGAACTCTTGTTTTCACATGGAACACACTGCCATTCAAATATGCACACCTATTCATCACATGGGCAAACACCTGTCACACAGTTTTACAATTAGCAAACAGAGCTTTAGCATAAAAGGGCAACAGGTGAGCTTTTCTGTTTTGGAGCAATGGATGCCAACATTGGAAACAGAGGCAGAGCCAGAGCCAGAGGACTGAGAGTAAGAGGAGGAGTACTGGGACGATGAGGACGAGGAAGGCCAAGGACCGTAATCTCTGATGAGACCCGAGCCACTTTGGTTGACCATGTGGTCAACCATGGTCTAACAATGAGGGAGGCTGGGCAAAGAGTACAGCCAAATTTGAGCAGGTACACTAAAGCATCCATCATCCGGACTTTACGAAATGAGAATAGGTAAGAAATCTTCTCTCACTAGAAAATTGCAGTACTGTATATCAATACAGTACTCAATGAGTATAGTATTGCATATGGACTGCTCTGTAGGACTGTCAAAATAAAGTATGTTTCAAGTATTTGGGAAATGTATTCCTACTTTGTATTCATACACAGTATTTACAGTATTTTACTATTTGTTTGGCAGAACTGAAAGATTACCAACACAAGGTGGTTGGGAACGTGTTCTGTCTCCTGAACAGGAAATTGAAATCATGAACATGGTCCTAGAAAATAACGCCATAACATTACGGTAAATACAAAGAAAAATAATAGAAAACAATGAGATATTTCAAAATATTGATAGGGTAAGTTTATCAACACTGGACCGTGTCTTGCGCAGAAATAATCTGAGGATGAAGCAGGTCTACAGAGTGCCATTTGAACGCAATTCAGAAAGAGTCAAATAATTGTGATATAACTTTGTGCAAGTGAGTCCTCCTAAACAATCCCACAATTGATGCATACTCTCAACACTATATAAATTATACATATTTCAGTATTGTAATCAAAATGATTGTGCTTCACAATAGTGACCACTCCATGTCCATTTCTGATATTGTGATGTGTGTTTCAGAGAGTCCTCGAGCTAGAGGTGTCTGCAGTGGAGCACCAGTTAATCTTCATTGATGAGTTTGGATTCAACCTCACAAAAAGACGAAAGAGGGGAAGGAATATCATCGGCCAGCGTGCCATTGTTGAAGTCCCTGGCCAGCACGGAGGGAACATCACAATGTGTGCAGCGATTACCCACCACGGCGTCATCCATCACCATGCTACCCTTGGCCCCTACAACACTGCCCTTCTGATCACATTCCTGGACACCCTACACCACACACTCATTCCACCAGATCAGATAGACGGCCCAGAGCAGCTCAGGTACGTTGTCATTTGGGACAACGGAAGTTTCCACCGGGCTGCTCTGGTTCGTAACTGGTTCACTGCCCACCCACACTTTTTAGTTGTTTATCTCCCTCCATATTCTCCATTCCTCAATCCTATTGAGGATTTTTTTCTGCCTGGAGATGGAAAGTGTATGACCGAAATCCACAAACGCATATACCCCTTCTTCAAGCTATGGAAGAAGCATGTGGATATATAGCAGTTGATGCATTTCATGGCTGGAATCGCCATGCTGGGCGATATTTCCCCAGCTGTTTGGCCAGGGAAAACATTGCTGCTGATGTGGATGAGGTGCTGTGGCCAGACCGAAACAGAAGAGAGAAGCATAGTTTTTTTTTTTGTTTTTTTTACTGTAACTGTATACAGTAAATTCTTCTGTTGTTTTGTATGTAGACCAGTGTGTGTGCAACTTTGTGTTGGTTGGGATGTACACTGTTTATATTGTTTTTGTGGGAGAAATTAAATATATTTGTTACAGTGTATTTGTGTGTTCTGAGTATAAAAACAATATTCTCAAATTTTTCAAATTTTCACATCAAAAATTGTTTTTGATTTTTCCCTGCCGGTCCTCCGCTTTAGGGTATCGAAAATGAGACGCAAATAGCAGGGCTGTGGAGGCTTTTATCCCTTGTGGAGGGACAAGCGTGAATCGCTCCCCCGCGGAGCCCTGAGGAAATCGATGTTTGTATCCAGCGTCAAGTGCGCTTCGGGACACATCGGTTTCCAGCAAACGCACGCTGCTCTGTCTGCCCCACAAGCACATCGAGAAACGTTTCGACCAAACCCTGCTCCAGAGCCACTTCAGGGGATCGAATAATACCCGGAATTAGTCTCGAGAGGCTGGCCCCCTTAGTAGAATATTTCAAAGCAAGGCAAGACCTGCCAAATATTTCACCTTGGGTAGAGAAGAGAAGGGTTAAAGCCTGCAGTTCGATTACACCCTCCGAAATTACACGGGTTGCTGTGGACTGCAGTCGACCCAGTGCAGGGTTGGGGTATTGGAACAGGAAGTAAACTCCCTGCTGGTAAAGGAGGCCATAGAGCGTGTTCCTCAGCCAGACAGGGAGTCCGGGTTCTACAGCCACTACTTCAAAGTTCTCAAGAAGGATTGAGGGTTGCGCCAATTTTAGATCTAAGCCATTTGAATCGGTCTCTGAGGAGATTAAGGTTCATGATGCTCACTATTCCCATCATCGTGAGTCAGATCAAATCTGAGGATTGGTTTGTCACAATAGATCTAAGGGACACATACTTCCACATATCCATTTTTCCATCTCACAGGAAGTTCATGAGGGTATCAGGGTGCAAAATTATATCGACGACTGGCTTATTATGGCCCAGTCACAAGAGCTGGCAGTTCGGCATCGAGATGTCGTCCTTGCCTACATCCAGAGCCTGGGGTTGAGACTCAATACGAAAAAAAGCGTGTTGGCAACAGCCCAGAGAACCACGTTCCTGGGAGTCGTGTGGGACTCGGTCAAGATGCGGGCACAATTGTCTCCTGCACGGATCGAGTCCATCCTGGCCACAGTTACCAGTATGAAGCTAGGCCAAGCCATCACTTTTAAAACATTTTCAGAGAGTGTTAGGGCTCATGGGCGCAGCATCCAACGTCATTCCATTCCGCCTGCTGCACATGAGGGCCTGGCAGTGGTGGTTGGAAACCAAGGGGTTTCCCCGATGGGGAACCCGTTCAACCCGTTCCTATGTGGAAAAAAGTTTGGTTTCTGTTTCAAGTCCCCATGCTGGGAGCGTTATGTCGCCAGAAAATTGCTTCGACAGGCGCCTCCCTCACGGGCTGGGGTGTGGTCATGGATGGCAGGGATCTGAGGAGCTTCCTCCCAGACCTCAGGGGTCACCACGCAGACAATGTGTCGGTGGTCTCCTAGTTGATTTATCAGGGGGTTCTGAGATTGCGCCCTCGATTCAGAGGGGCGCATCAGATCCTCCTGTGGTCCCAGGGGAAACTGTTACCTCTCCGAGCAATGCACGTCCCAGGGGACCAGAATCAGGGAGCAGACATCCTGTCGAGGCAGGGGCTGAGGCCCGGGGAATGGAGACTTCACACAGAGGCGGAGAAGTCGATATGCGAGAGGTTCGGCTCAGTGGAAGTGGATTTGTTCATGTCTCGAGGGATGTCCCACTGTCCACTGTGGTTTTCTCTCACCCATCCAGCCCCATTGGGTTGGGATGCCTTGGTAAAGGCGTAGCCGAGGCTACGCCTGTACAATTATCCCCCGATCACTCTGCTCCCGGAAGTCTGGAGAGGGTCCGTCGAGACGGGATCAGCCTTCTTCAAAAGATAGTTGCCCCGTTCTGGCCGGCCCGGGTATGATTTTCAAACATCATATCACTCCTGGTAGGCCAGCCTTGGCAGATCCCTCTGAGGAGTGATCTGCTTCCACGGGCCGGGGGCTGAATGTTCACCCTCGACCAGACCTGTGGAAACTTTGGGCCTGGCCCCTGAGGGGGCTTAGTACCGAGAGGCTGGCCTGTCGGCTGGAGGGGTTGAGACCATACTCAGTTCCAGAGCTCCTTCCACAAGGAGATTGTACGGCTAAAAGTGAAATGTGTTTTACACAGTTGGACCCAGTTAACTGCCTGGTAGTCTTCAGTGCTGGAGCTCCTCCAAGATCGCCTCTCGGCTGGTCTTACCCCATCCACACTCAAGGTGTACTTGGCTGCCATTGCGGCTTTCCACGCTCCTCTGGGTGATGGACCTCTGGGAGACATCAGCTGGTCGTACATTTCCTCCATGGGACTCAGAGGATGAGACCTGCAGCTCGTACCACAGTTCTCACATGGGACCTGGCAGTAGTTCTCGAAGGGCTGGTCGAGGCCCCTTTCGAACTTCTGGGGTCAGCTGAGGCCAAGATCCTTTCCCTCAAGGTAGCTATTTTATCAGCCATTACTTCTCTTTGGAGAGTAGGAGACCTTCAGACGCTCTCTATATCTCATGGGTGCCTGAAGTTTGCTCCAGGCAACATTGAGGCTATCTTGCATCCCAGGCCGGGCTATGTGACTAAAGTGCCATCTAATGTGGCATGGCCTACGGTTCTGCAGGCTTTCATCCTCCATCTCATGTGACGGCGTATGAAGTAAGACTTAATTTGCTCTGCCCTGTCAGAGCTCTCAAGATGTATGTCCAGAGATCATCTTCATGACGGAAGTCAGACTAGTTGCTGGTGTGCTTCGGGTCGCCCAAGAAATGGCTTACCAAACAGGCCATCAGTAACTGAGTCGTTCAGGCTATCTCTATGACCTATCAGGTGTGCAGCTTGCCTTCACCTTTGACCGTGAGGGCTCCGGGTGTGTGTATCCACGTTTGCAGTGTGTGTGTGTTTTCACTACTCACTACTCTGCTCCTAATGTGTGTGCACTAACTTGGATGGGTTAAATGCAGAGGTCAAATTCCAAGTATGGGTTACTATACTTGGCCATCACGTGTCACTTTCACTTTCACTTTCACTTTCATTCAACCAGAGGCATGTTGTCCTCTAGAGCCCTCCTTTCAGGGGCCCCGATCCAAGAAATGTGCGATGCAGCAGGATGGGCCATCCCTCATACTTTTATCAGATTCTATAGCCTGGACATTTATTCGTCGCCAGGCACTCTTGTGCTCTCGTCCTAAGTGTGCCTGTGCACAGCTTCACACTGGGACAGGCAGGGCTCATTGTGGCATAGTGGGTACTCGTTCCCCAAAGTGTCGTAGTCGATGCAGTTCGAGTTCCCTCGAAAGTGAATGTCTCGGGTTACGACTGTAACCATTGTTCCCTGAGAAGAGAACGAGACACTGCGCCGCTCCGCCACGCCTTCCCCTGCCTGGGAGCGACTTGCTTCATCGCAGAAGCTAACTCTGTTGTGTGCCGGCGTTCCTTTGTAGCTTCCATGTATGCCGTCATGTTACGTCATGATGCAGCACCAACCAGGATTGAATTAGTTTCATTCATGCTTCAGATGCGTTATGCAAAGGGCGTTCCCCAAAGTGTCATAGTCGACGCAGTGTCTCGTTGACTATGACAGTCGTAACCTGAGACGTTTTGTGAGTTTAATAAAAAACTATTAATTAAATCATAAACATTTAAAATTAAAATAAATAATTCCAAAATAAAAACAATAACAGTTAAACACTCACTAATACACACACACACACACACACACACACACACACACACACACACACACACACACACACACACACACACACACACACATACAGATACATACTTTTTTAGATTTAGAACACTTTAATCTTCACTAATATTATTCATTCATTCATGTATAATTCTGTAAGACTACCTTGGATCTCAACTGAGATCCCACAGAGTGTGGAATTGACTGTCCTCTTTCTCTTTTTTTCTTCTTTCTATTTTTTCCCCTTCTTTTCATTATGATGAGTGGGTGGCTGGGGTATTTGAGATTGTTCTGTGGCTAGGAAAGGAGTAGCTGATTAATACTCAAGAGTGTGGAATGTTCCGGGGTCGGTGTGCGTGTGTGCGTGCGTGTGTCTGTGTGTGTGTGTGTGTGTGTGTTTGTGTGAGTGTGTCAAGAGGGCCGGAGATGATCCTTCACTGTATTGAGGAACAACCCGGGATGCCTCATATTATGAAGGGCTTCCCGAGAGGTCTTCTGATCACATTTCAGCAGTTACACAAATCACATACAGCACAGGAAATAACACAGTCAGTAGGCATGAAATAAACACATGCTTCAGTGAGAATATGAACTGAATTCAATTCTGGAGATTTGTTCAACACTGATGATGTGCAAAATCTACTTGTATAATTTACTTACTAGCCCACACACCCATTAAAATGTCTTGGTCATATGCAATGTATTTTCTTTCTGCTGCTGTATGCATAATTCCCTTGCTTTTTCAGACTATATTTTATGTGTTGGCAATTACAGTTTGCAATGATTAATGAATCCACTAGCTTTTTTATTTCTTATATTTGCTTTTTAAACTGCAAACATACTGTTATGTAAAGTTATATAATATGCAAACAGTTTATTATTGTATAATAATATTGGGCAGTATTACGTTTTTTTTCAGGTGTTCTATGTGTTCTTTTTATGTAAATGTTTTCTCAATATAGCTTGATAAGTAATCATATACTTATGTCAGAATGCTCAAGTATACCTGGTTCTTGTCATAGGAGCTACGTTGCTAGTTACAGTTCGGTACAGGCGCCGGAATCATGTCTTCTTGCAGTGGGTCTTCTTGGTGCTGTTTTGACTTCTTTAAACATTATATAAGCCCTACCAACTATCTCACGACTAATTTGTACGAGTGAGTACAAGGTGGCTAATTCGTACGAATTCGTACGATTTGTCTAAACCCCAGTGAGGGGTAAGGTCAGGGGTAGGTCATTCGTACTAATGCATACGAATTGGGCAACTCATAAAATACACTCAACAAAATTAGCAACACTATTGTTTTTGCCCCCATTTTTCATGAGCTGAACTCAAAGATCTAAGACTTTTTCTATGTACACAAAAGGCCTACTTCTCTCAAATGTTGTTCACAAATCTGTCTAAATCTGTGTTAGTGAGCACTTCTTCTTTGCCGAGATAATCCATCCACCTCACAGGTGTGGCATATCAAGATGATGATTAGACAGCATGATTATTGCACAGGTGTGCCGTAGGCTGGCTACAATAAAAGGCCACTCGATAAAATGTGTACAATAAATAAAATGTGCAGTTTTACTGTATTGGCGGGGTCCGAAAACCAGTCAGTATCTGGTGTGACCACCATTTGCCTCACACAGTGCAACACATCTCCTTCACATAGAGTTGATCAGGTTGTTGATTGTGGCCTGTAGAATGTTGGTCCACTCCTCTTCAATGGCTGTATGAAGTTGCTGGATATTGGCAGGACCTGGAACAAGCTGTCGTATACGCCAATCCAGAGCATCCCAAACATGCTCAATGGGTGACATGTCCGGTGAGTATGCTGGCCATGCAAGAACTGGGATGTTTTCAGCTTCCAGGAATTGTGTACAGATCCTTGCAACATGAGGTGATGGTCGTGGAGTAATGGCACAACAATGGGCCTCAGGATCTCGCTACAGTATCTCTGCACCTGTATTTGTTATCCATAACATACGCCTGCCCATAACATAACCCCACCGCCACCATGGGCCACTCGATCCACAACGTTGACATCAGCAAACCGCTCATCCACACGACGCCATACACGCCGTCTGCCATCTGCCCTTTACAGTGAAAACCAGGATTCATCCATGAAGAGAACACCTCTCCAAAGTGCCACACACCATCGAATGTGAGTATTTGCCCACTCAAGTCGGTTACGACAACGAATTGGAGTCAGGTTGGGACCCAGATGAGGACGATGAGCATGCAGATGAGCTTCCCAAAGACGGTTTCTGACAGTTTATGCAGAAATTCTTTGGTTATGCAAACTGATTGTTACAGCAGCTGTCCGGGTGGCTGGTCTCAGATGATCTTGGAGGTGAAGATGCTAGATGTGGAGGTCCTGGACTGTTGTGGTTACACGTGGTCTGCGGTTGTGAGGCCGGTTGGATGTACTGCCAAATTCTCTAAAACGCCTTTGGAGATGGCTTATGTTAGATAAATGAAAATTAAATTCGTGGGCAACAGCTCTGGTGGACATTCCTGCAGCAAGCATGCCAATTGCACGCTCCCTCAAAACTTGCAACATCTGTGCTATTGTGCTGTGTGATAAAACCTCTCAGGTTACGACTGTAACCCTGGTTCCCCAGCGTCTCGTTCCTCCTTCAGGGAACCATGGTTTTAGTCGTAACCTGAGATGTTCCCCTTCAAGGGAACTCGAGAAGCGTCGAGATGCTGTGGGAACACTATACCCACAACGCAAAAGTAACAAGTGCCTGTCCATGTGAAATCTCTGAGCACACCTAGACGAAAGCACCTGCGCCCCTGAAGTGGAGCCGAAGTCAAGGTCAAAAACCTCACTAATCTGTGCGGCAAGGCAACCTCCTGCCACATCACAAACATATTTGAAGGAAACTCCTGACAATAATGTTTTAGAAGCAGCCATACTCCTAGTATCTTGGTCTGACGCCTCACAGTGCCACGAAGGAAACATTACTAGAGGGTGTCTCCCCAAGAATACACCACTTAAAGGGACGTGGTAGGCAGCTAAGGCCGCCATGTACACATTTAGTATGGAGGGGGATAGATCTGTGGAGAAACGCTCCTGCAGGAACTCTAGCACTTCAACCACAGGGCAGATAACTGGGTCCAGAAGGTGCTCTCCGCACCAGGAAGTGAACAATATCCAACTCAAGGTGTAGAGTTTCCTCTTGGAGGGAGCTCTGGAGTGGAGGATGGTCTCAACAACCTCAGTTGAGAGACCTGAACTTATGAGTTGGGCCCCCTCAGAGGCCAAGCCCAAAGTTTCCACAATTTGTAGTGTTACGTGACCTCAGACCCTCCTGATGGTTTATGTAAGAGACCACTGATGTGTTTTCCGTGCGGACAAGCACATGATGGCCCGTCAGGTTTGAGCTCAAAACACCACCATCATTTCTAGACGATTTATGTGCTAAGAATGTAGATGATCCTGCCACAGACCTTGCGCCGAGCGACCACTCATGATCGCTCACCAACCTTTGAAGGAAGCATCTGTCATTAGCATTACACGACGACAAGAACCTCTGGCGAGGAACCAAGGTTTCTTCCACATGACTAAGGCACGTAGGCCTTGCCGTGTGACCTAGTTCATGCAAAAAGGATTTATCCTCGGAGAATACCCCTTGGTTCTGCGCCATCACTGCAGGGGTCTCATGTACAGTAGGCCAAAAGTTATTACGTTGGACACAGCTGCCATGAGACCCAACCGTCAGTGACTGGCCTAATTTTACCTAGGCTGATGGGAAGAACCCGATATTGGTACACTTCGCCCCTGAAAGCGAACCTCATGGACTTCCTGTGATGAGGACGGATGGCTACATGGAAGGACGCGTCTATCATGACAAATCAGTCCTAGGACTTAATCTGTGACACAATCTGTTTGAATGTAAGCCTCCATCCACCTTTGGAACAATGAAGTAACGGCTGTAAACCCCTGACTCCCTACTGGGAGGAGGAACCCTTTCTGTAGCCTCCTTTCGCAGAACAGTCTGTACTTCTTGCTCCATAACCAGAGCTATATTTATACGAGATATATTTGGCAGTAGCTTACACGCTGCCAGAAAATCTACTAAGGGGACCAGTCTCTCAAGACTGGCCTCTGATATTGATCGAACAGCCACTTCGGTGCCTGTAAAGGCGAACTGGCAGGGAACAACTGAACTGATTGTTCTACAACCCTCCTCGGAGGGTTATGGGAAATGGAGGCACCTCGGCGCCCTGAAGCGGCAAACCGGCAGGGAACAACCGAACTGACTGCTTTACGACCCTCCTCGGAGGATCGTTGGGAAATGCAGGCACCTCGGTGCCCTGAAGCGGCAAACCGGCAGGGAACAATCGAACTGGCAGTACTGTGACCCTCCTCAGAGAGTCGCTTCTCAGGAATGATAACATAACCAGAACCTGCTCGGGGTCCACCACCGTAGGGAGGACCCCTAGAAATATGGGTGGATGTGAACCGAACTGAATTCTGTAACCCTTTTCTATAGTGAGAAGGTCCCAATGAGATATATTTTTGCAGTAGCTTACACGCTGCCAGAAAATCTTCTAAGGGGACAAGTCTCTTGAGACTGGCGAACCGGCAGGGAACAACCGAACTGACTGCTTTACGACCCACCTCGGAGGATTGTTCGGGAACGCTGACACCTCGGTGCCCTGAAGCGGCGAACCGGCAGAGAAACAACCGAACTGGCAGCACTGCGGCCCTCCTCAGAGAGTCGCCCCCCAGAGGGCGCAGAGGAGACAAGGATTCTCAAACCCATTTCTCCCCGGAGGGGGCCACCCTCAGAAACCTGATAGCCTCTACGTCAAGACTTCTTCTTAGTCGAAGCCTTCTTCAAAATAACGACTGTCCTCAGATATGTCTCTTCCCAGATGACTATGGCTGAGACCACTAAAGGAACCAGCCTCTTGAGACTGGTCTTTAGTATCGCTTGAGAAGGCATTCCAGTGTCCTGAAAACGGATGACCGGCAGGAGAACCGAACTGACCCCTCTTAAACCCTCTTTCTGCGAGTCAGACACTGAGACTAGAACTCGCTGGAAGGCACCGAAGGGAGATTGGCACCATATAATGACGTGTAATCCATTTCCCCCTGCGAATCAGGGCGCCGCCAGGAATTTTGGGCCCCATGACAAAAAAATCAAATTGGGACCCGTCTCTGCGCAGCTGTTTTCACCACATCTCTAGAACCTAACTGTCCCATCAAAAGCCTTACATAACTCCAATCAAAGGCTTGCAACTGTCTTGCTTCTTGTAGTTCAATATTAGTACTAGCACAATATTTGCTGCTGGTGATTTGTAAATGCAAGTCTGCATACAGTATGCAGTTCACTATTTGATGCAAGATTAAAAGCCTCCATAAAAATGTAAGCAATCCTTTACAGTCTCAATGTATTTTTATTGTAAAATTAATGACAGATTTAAAGAAAGAAAAACGAAAAAAACTAAATATATATTAACTTTTTAATAAAAACAATGAAAACGTCTCAGGTTACGACTGTAACCATAGTTCCCTGAGTAGGGAACGAGATGATGCGTCAATTACGCTTTTGGAACGCCCCTGCGTGAATGCATCTGAGCACTTGTTTCAACTAGTCCAGTGGCAAGAATGAGAGTCATGGGCGGGTGACGTCATGACCAGGAAAGGATAAAAGCACAACCTGAATCGCCCCGCGTCAGCTTAAAAAAGGGCTGAAGCAGTCGATAACAGGGATGTTGGAGGTATGGCAAAGTGACGCATCATCTCGTTCCCTACTCAGGGAACTATGGTTACAGTCATAACCTGAGACGTTCCCTTTCGAGGGAACTCGCGATGCATCAATGACGCTTTGGGAACGAGAATGCCCGAACGCCATACAGCCGAGAACCTGTCGTGTTGCACTGTCATGACATGAGAACTCTGGACCCTGGGGTATCAATGTCCAGGTCATAAAACTTGACAAACGTAAGAGGTGAGGACCAGCCAGCTGCGTCAGAAACCTCCTGAATAGATACCCCTGGCATAAGGGCCTTAGAAGCAGACATACCCCTAGTAGAATGGGCTCTGGTAGACAAAGGTGAAGGATGACCCAGAACCTCATATGCAAGAGAAATAGCCTCGACTATCCACTTGAGAACTGCAGGCCTCAGCCTCAGGCTGCCACGGAGGAAACAAGTAATAAGAGGATATTTTCCAATAGATGAGCCCCCAGAGGGGGCATGGTAGGCAGTGATAGCTGCAACATAGACCTTCAGAGTAGAAGGGGATAGCCCTGCCGTGAAGCGATCTTGCGGGAACTCAAGTATTGGACCAAGGGTGCAATTAACTGGATCCCACTGTCGCTGGTGACACCAAGAAGTAAATACTCTCCATTTCAGGGCATAAAGTTTCCTTGTGGATGGAGCTCTGGAGTTTAAAATGGTCTCTACAACCTCGGTTGAGAGTCCAGATTCTACGAATTGGGCCCCCTCAGAGGCCAGACCCACAGGTTGAGAGTCTCTGGGCGAGGGTGGAGAATTTCTCCCCCCGCCTGAGAAAGAAGGTCCGTCCTGACCGGCAGCTCCAAGGGAGAGCCGTCTAGAAGGGAGATAACTTGGCCAGTATGGAGCTACTAATAGCACTGTCACGCCGTCCTGGCGGATCTTCTCCAGAACTCCCGGGAGCAGAGCAATCGGGGGAAAAGTGTACAGATGAAGCCTCGGCCACGTCTGCACCAAAGGGAAAACCAAAGTGGACAGTGCGTCGTATCCTGAGACGCGAACAGATCCACCTCTGCCTTGCCATAAACTCCCCGAATGTCCTCCACCGCCTCGGGATGGCCACCAAGGTTTCCTCCATATAACCAGGGCACGGAGACACAGCCGTGTTATCTTGATCAAACGGAGTGGGTTCCCCCTTGGGAAAAACCCCTTGGTATAATGTTGGATGTGGCTGCCATCAGACCCAACAGTCTTTGAAACTGCTTTACAGTGAGTGACTGGCCTAGGTTTATCTCTTTTACAGCTGAGAGGATTGAAGCGATGCGGGCAGGTGAGAGCACGGCCCTCATAGTCACTGAATCCCACACTACACCAAGATAATTGGTTCTCTGAGCTGGAGAAAGTACACTTTTCTTGGCATTCAACCTCAACCCCAGAGTTTTCATATGCGCTAGAACGACATCTCAATGCCGAACCGCCAACTGCTCCGACTCTGCTAGAAAAAGCCAATCGTCGATGTAATTCAGAATACGTATGCCCTGCAGGCTGAGCGGGGCTAGAGCTGCATATACGCATTTCGTGAACGTACGGGGAGATAGACCTTGACCGAATGGAAGAACCCGATACTGGTATGCTTCGCCCCCAAAAGCGAACCTTAGGAACTTCCTGTGTTGTGGAAGGATGGAGACATGGAAGTAAGCGTCTTTCAGATCTATTGTGACAAACCAGTCCTCGGATCTGATTTGGGTCACTATCTGTTTCATTGTCAGCATTTTGAACTTCAGTTTCTTGACTAAGCAATTGAGAAGACGAAGATCTAAAATGGGACTCAACCCCCCATCCTTCTTCGGAACAATGAAGTACCGGCTGTAGAACCCTGAGTTTCTGTCGGCCGGAGAAACCACCTCTTTAGCCTCTTTCGCTAAAAGTGCTTTCACCTCTTGCTCCATAACCAGAGCCTGCTCTGGGTGTACCACTGTGAGTAGCACCCCGTTGTAGCGTGGCGGACGAGAATCGAACTGGATTCTGTACCCCTTCTCTACAATGTGCAGGACCCATTGAAGAAAACAGGAAAATATTTATCTTTATCTTTGATTTCCGATAGATTAAGCCATACATATCTCTCAGTGGCCATATTAGCTGCCATAGACCTCCCAATAGCACGAGCGGTCTCCTTCGTGGCCCTGAGAGACAGATCGGTGGCCCGACGTAATTCTCGAACTACATCGGACCCCGCCCCCTTGCTAGTCTCCCAGATCCCTCAGCAGATCAGCCTGGTACGCTTGTAAAATGGCCATAGTGTGTAAACATGCCCCAGCCTGACCTGCTGCCGCTTATGCTTTACCCACTAACATAGATGACGTTTTTAATGGTTTATTGGGCATCATTGGGGACTTCAGGGCCGATGCCGATGCTGGAGAAAGATAACTGAAAACTCTCGATGAATATGGTTTATTCCACGACCTGCTTAATTCATTGTGGAGATCGTGGAAAAACGGAAGTCCCCTTGGTGGAGGCACAGAGCTTGATGATAAAAAACGCTCGTCTAAAAGGCTTTTGGGACGAGCCCCCTGCTTCTCGGCTGGCCATTCAATATTTAGTTTGGACACAGCGTGAGACAGTACCTCCACCAGCTCCTCATGCGCAGGGGAAGAAGCTGGCGTTACTTTGACTACCCGTCTCCAACCCCACCGTGAGATCCACCTGGTCATGACGTCACCCGCCCGTGACGCTCATTCTCGCCATTGGACTAGTTGCCACAAGTACTCAGACGCATTTACGCTGGGGCGTTCCCAAAGCGTCATTGACGCATCGCGAGTTCACTCGAAAGGGAACAGCAGATTTTTTAACTTAACTGCACATATATGCCAACAACAAAATAAAGTTGACGAGTAAACAGAATTTCCACATCAGGGTTATAGTGCTACAAAACAGATCAAGTGATCACTAAATCAATAGGTTTTGAGGTTTGGAATATGGTCATAACAAACTAACACTAACAGTGACATCAAATTAAAAGGTAAGTTAATAGCCATAGCCATGCCATTTGAGAGCTATCACTAGACCTTGCTCAGCCTGACTCACCAAGAGCCCAGCGCCAAGCCTTCTTGCTAGCAAAGTCATTAATCAGTGGACCTCAAATAGTTTTTTTTTAATCAGTTTTAGCTTACTGAAAGCTCTCTCCCCACCAGCAACAGTCACAGGCAATGTACAAAATATAAGTAAAACAATGCAGACTTCTCCAAAAATGCTATGTAGCTGCATCTTGTTAATTGCATTCAGGAGACCAAGAGGGGACTAAGTTAGGGGGGGACTAAGTTAGACTAAGTTAGGGGGGAAAGTGGCAGCATATACTGTGTTCAGGTGTCTTATTTCATTTTCAAACTCGGACGTGAGATCTCTGGAATATTTCTTGATAAGTGGTTGGGACACAGAAGGGACTTTATCCTCACTAATCTGCCCAACTTTTAAAACAGCAGAGAATTCCTTAACTATTTCTGCAGTGGTGCAGAACCTGGTGTCCAGATCACTTATGATGTTGTCCATAGCAGTAAAAAACACTGTTCCGAAACACTGTTGCTGCACTGTCATGAGCTGTCTCCTCTTGAGAAGTCTCATCATGGAATCTCTTCCTTCTCTTTTGCCGACTGTGTTCCTTGCTAAACTGAGGTGCAACATCTATTTGTGTTGCAATCAGTGGTGCCTCAGACAGGAGTGACTCCCATCCATCTCTAAGAGCCAGCATCTCTTTCGTTAAGGTATTGATATTGGCTGTCTCTGTGTCAAGAGAGATTTTTCCAGACTGGATAACCACATTCCTGTCCTCAATGCACTGCATTACCATGAGCCAGTCAGTGAGTAGGACAATAGCATTGAATGACATGAAGTAGTTCTTCAGACCACTAGCCTCTGATCTGGCCTCGCTGGTGAGACTACATGTCGTGAGTATACTGTCAAGGGCCTCAATGACAGAAGCAAGGTGTTGTGCTACAGGTTTAACAGCCATGATTGTTGCACTCCAGCAATAATTCTGGGCTGGCGATAAAAAGTGAGTAAAGGCGATTGATGCAGCCAAAAAATGTTGCTACTTCTGGGCTTGTCTGTGCAGCATGCACACCTACAAGATTTAAGGTGTGGGAGGCACAGGGTGAAAATGTAGCTAGATGATTTTTCTTTAATATCTGGGCTTGGGCTCCCTTGACCCTTCCTGACATGTTTGCCCCGTTGTCATATCCTTGCCCTCTGCAGTCCCCAATGTCTATCCCTTTGTCATCAAGCACATTTTCAATTAATTTCTGCTATCTCAATTCCTGTTTTTTTGTGAAAGTCCTTAAATTCTAAGAACCTTTCTGTGATCTCCCAGTCCTCTGTTTCTTTGTTATACCTCACATATCTGATGAGCACCACATTCTGGTCAATGTGGGAAATGTCTGGTGTAGCATCACAGATGACTGAACAATAAATAGCATCTTCCCTTTCCCTTAAAATTGTTTTCAAAATTATTCTACCACATAAATCAATAAATTCATTCTGAATGTCAGAGCTCAGATAATGTATCAGCCTGGTTAATTTTTTTTTTTTTTTTTGTCCCTGACTTTTTGCAAGTGCTCATTAAGCAGTGGATCGTAATGAGCCAAAAGCTCTTGTGTGCCTAACAAATTTCCATTATGGATATCATCTAGGTCTTTGGTTTTACCCCTGAAAGGTAAATTCCTTGATGCCAAGTGCAGTGTTACATCTAGGATTCTCTGCAAGAGAGCTCGGTTTTTCTCAGTTTCTGTTTGGATCTGCTTTTGCAACTGAGAGTCAATGCAACTAACAACCATTACTGACTGTTGTAAGTTCTTCCATTTCAAATAGTAGTCTCTATGTGCCGTATTCTTCTCATGGACAGGGCATTTATCATACATCCTACGCCACTTTACATCAGACATTTTATATCCCTTTTGGCTGTTCAGTGCACTAAGAGAAGGTCTTTTTTTGTAAATGAGAGAAAAGCACTAATGGGATGCAATACAGCGCATTAGAAGATTTGCTGTAAGTTACCCAGTTTCTCTTTACCTTTTCCCTCCCACTGGCTGCTTTGCTGTACAATACGTATTCTGGAAATGGTTTTCCCTCAGAATCCTGTGGCAGTAGTACATCATCATCATCATCTCTGGTCGACAGTGCCCTCACAAAAGCCTCCCTGTCCCTGTCAGTCAAATCCGCTGCCCACAAACCTGGGTCAACATCCTGCTCATGACTTCTGCATTCTTCCACCATGCATCTCTCATCCTCATCATCACTGTAACTTTCTTTCCCTTCTTCCTTTGCTTCCACACTTCTTTCTCATTCTACAGTACATGAGAGGACCCTAGCTCTGTAGGATGCACACAATGCATGTGGATATACATATATACTGTGATATATACAGTATATATCAAAATATGCCATATACCAATAAATGACACTAACACTACAGAACATTGACCCAAATCACCTATAGTTCTGTATTACCACCACTTGATTACATACATTAGATACAATAGATATGTGTGTGTGTGTGTGTGTGTGTGTGTGTGTGTGTGTGTGTGTGTGCACGCAAGCTTCTCAAATAAATTGCCCTTCATGATGGGAATAATAAAGTCTGTATCTATAAATGTTTATTAACGGCCAAACTTCAGTCTAAATGAACGCATCAAACTGGAGTATTTTAATATTGTCTGTAACTTACTTGCAGGTTGAGGTAAGCTACTCATTGTTTCTAACTGCATCCAATACAGACAGGAGTTTTTTTTATTTATTTATTTTTTATTTATGTCATAATGGTCATTATGTGAGAAAATAATTTGTGTTTGATTTCTGTCATTAATAAATATTTCATTTTCTTTTTTGTTATGGTAAAAAGAGCAAGAGAGACAGATAACCCCACACAGACTCCCTGGAATGATGCTAAGTCATTAACACAATGTTGCTCACCTGCTTCGTTGGGACAGGGAGGGGTGCAGTTATGGGGAGACTGGGGTGCTGCTGACTCATCTGTTGTCAAGTCTGCTAAACTGGGCATGGGCAATGATTTAATATGAATATCTTGCTAAACGTTTCCCTGCACTTATTAAATGTTGATTAAATGTAGGCTAACACTAACCTGCAGCTAGCTAGCTTATTTCACTATGGACAACAGGTTAATACGACTCACAGACTAAAGGTTACCCACCTTTCTTGGTGAAAAACTGGGTTACAGACTGACACCCTTTCCTTTGTCTTTCCTCTCTCTCTTTTCTCTCTTTCCTTTTTAGAAAACCAGATTTTCTTATTCTATTTCAACATTGTAATATGTGTTTCTGGCGCATCGACTAATGCCGGGCATACACCACAGGATTTTCACAGTCCCAGACTAAAGACCGGCAGTCTTTAGGAATCTTACTGGAGTCTCGGCGCGCTCCTGTCGTCTCGATCGTTAAATGTGAGGTGATAATTGGCAGCCGGCGACCCGATTTATGCCAGTCTTTCTCTAGACTTTCATATCAAACATGTTTGATATTATCGCAAGTCTTTAGTCTGAGACTAAAAACTGTGAACCCAAGTGTTTAGATTTTCTTCTCTTTAGAATTTATATTTGATAATCTTATAAAGTCTTTTCTAAATCTTGTCAAAGTCTTTGGGTGTACAGAAAGCATTACTGTCTGCAACTATTAAACAACGTCACTGATGAGCACGCTAAGGCAGGACCAAACCATTTCATGTAGATACAGGGGGGTGGTCGGTCAATATGGATGTTTATTTTTTGGTCAATGGGGATATTACATTTTTATTGCCAAAATAAGTAAAATCAAAAACATCATTAATTTTCTTATTATTTGACATATACTCAATGATGATGGTTTATATAGTGTATAATATAATAAAATATTTGTTGGGGCCCCTGTGTCACGATTAGGCACGCACACCCTGGGTGATCACAGACTCCATTTCCCTTCATGCATCTCCCAGGACTGATTACACCATACACCATACACCATGCACCTGCACTGCGCTGATTACACACACACCTGCATCTCATTCACACACACACACACACACACACACACACACACACACACACACACACACACACACACACACACACACACACACACACACACACACACACACACATATAAACCACTTCCACGCACCACACCGTTGAAAAGTCTTGACTTTCCTGGCTGTCATTACCGAGCGTTTCTTCCTGTGGATTTATTATTACCTTTGACCTTGGACTGTGTATCCCGTTTCTGCTTGTTCTCTGCCCATCCCGACTTGGATTACTTACTGAACCTTGCTTCTCGCTGATTACCCCGACCATTGCTAGTTATCTGGTTTGTCTCTTCCTTGTCTCCGTTGCCCTGTTTGCTGTTGTTGATTCCTGCCTGTTTGACTACTCTAATAAAAGCTGCAAATGGATCCCTTTGTGTCTGCTGCGTCATTACACCCTGTCAGTCAGGGGCCCTTGGAATTGTCCTAACCACCAATAGTGTATGAAGACCTCCGATGCAAAAGCCTCTAAAAGCCACCTATGTCAAAAATCAGATAATAATGTTGAGTGAATGTCCTCCTAACATAGTATACGCTCATCAAATACTTTCACTTGAAACTCACTAAATCCCAGCCTCAGCCCATGCAGAAATGCTGGTACTTAGGTAGAAACCTATACATAGAAGCCTGATAAAAATGTTAATATTAAAGAAAAACGTTAGACGGACTAAGAGGCTTTTGCATCTGAAGTCTTCGTATTAATTCAGACATTTACTCCTCAAAGAAATCAGATGAGTACATATTTAATTTTCTCAAATTAAATGCAGCCACATATCTACCAGACAAGTAGAAACGGTCTAGGTGAAAGGCTGAATATTGTGTATTAATATAGACTTCAAATAAGAAGACATTAACATTTAATTTAATCAAAATTAAATGCAGCCAGAACAAGCAGACAGGAATATATAATCTGAATGACAGGCTGAATATTCATATTATAATCTCAAACAATAAAGAATACATAATTAGTTTGCCTTTAGGCCCCATTGTATAAGAATAGGCCAATATAGGCCTATGGGTCGCGTCAAGAAAAAAAAAAGGTCGCTCTTGAAAAAGTTTGAAAACCACTGCTTTGCCGGGTAAACATTTCATTGGCGTTCTGTTCTGACATGATGCACTTTTTCTGTGCGCATTTGCCCGAAACGCGCTCTCACAGTCAAACAGCACCAATCTTTGTTGGGTCAGACCCATCTGCTAACGTTGGGGGGCCGAGACTGAGAGAGCTACATGGAAAAATATGCACCAAACGAGCCACTTTGAAATTTTACTGTTTTCATGAATACAAAAGTTGGGTGACCCTCCCCCTAGACTAAACAAAGTTGGATGACCCTCCCCTCAACAAAAAATAAAAAAGCATGACCCATAAATATAGCTTGATTAACAATAGTATGAAACGTCTCGGTTACGTATGTAACCCTTGTTCCCTGATAGGGAACGAGACGCTGCGTCAAACGCTGTGGGAACGCCCCTGCGTTGTGCGTCATGAAGCACGTATGGAATCAGCCCAATGGAGAGATGGAACGTCATAGGCGGGTGACGTCATCGACCAGGAAACTATAAAGTACCCCATAAACACAAGCGCAACAGCTTCTGATAGGCCTGAAGGAAGCGCTAGCGGGAATGCCGGGAGTATGGTGGAATGACGCAGCGTCTCGTTCCCTATCAGGGAACTAGGGTTACATACGTAACCGAGACGTTCCCTTTCAAGGGAACTCGAGCTGCGTCAAACGCTGTGGGAACGCTAATACCCACGTCGCCATAGGACCAAGTGACCGCCATGTGAGAACTAGCGCACAGAGGACGAGAGCACCTGTGCCCCAGGGGTAGAACTTAAGTCTAGGTCGTAGAACTTAATGAAAGTATGCGGTGAAGACCATCCAGCCGCATCACAAACGTCACTGAGGGAAACTCCTGACAGTAAGGCTTTAGAAGCCGCCATACTCCTGGTAGAGTGGGCTCGTACAGGCAAAGGTGAAGGCTGACCAGCCGACTCATAGGCAAGTGAGATAGCCTCGACCACCCACTTGCTCATTCTCTGTTTAGACGCGGGACACCCCTTCTTGGGTGGCCCAAAGCACACAAATAGTTGTTCTGACTTCCTCCACAGGGCAGTTCTGTGGACATAGGCGTCTAACGCCCTAACAGGGCAGAATAAATTACGTTTCTCCTGGTCAGACGACAGAAATGGAGGAGGATAAAAGGCCTGCAGAACTGTAGGTCTAACAACATTAGTAGGGACCTTGGGAACGTAACCTGGTCTAGGATGCAGAAAAGCCTTAACCATGCCAGGCGAAAATTCCAGGCACGAGGGTGAAACCGACAGAGCCTGCAAATCTCCGATTCTCTTTAGTAAGGAGATAGCAAGAAGAAAGATAGTCTTAAACGTGAGAAACTTCTCAGCAACTTCTTCGATAGGTTCAAGAGGAGCTAGGGAAAGACCTTCTAATACGATGGCCAGATCCCAGGGCCGGCACCCTGATACGAACTGCTGGCCTCAGCCTCAGTGTGCCACGAAGGAAACGAGTTATAAGCGGGTGTCTCCCAAGAGAAACTCCACTGAAAGGGACGTGGTAAGCAGCCAGTGCCGCCACATACACCTTTAGTGTGGAGGGGGATAGCCCTGTGGAGAAGCGCTCCTGCAGGAATTCCAGCACTGCACCCACTGGGCAGTTAACTGGGTCCTGCAGGTGCTCTCCACACCAAGAAGTGAAGAGTTTCCACTTCAAGGCATAAAGCTTCCTCGTGGATGGAGCTCTGGAGTGAAGAATGGTCTCAACAACCTCGGTTGAGAGACCAGAGTTCATGAGCTGGGCCCCCTCAGAGGCCAAGCTCACAATACTGGGCGGGGTAGAAATATCATGCTGCCCGCCTGAGAGAGTAGATCCCTCCTGACCGGGAGCTCCAAAGGAGAGCCGTCCAGGAGAGAAACCAGGTCCGCAAACCATACTCGGGCCGGCCAGAACGGGGCTACTAATAGTAGGCTGACCCCGTCCCGGCGAACCCTCTCCAGAACTCCAGGTAGCAGAGCAATCGGGGGAAAGGCGAACAGACGTGACCTCGGCCACGGCTGCACCATAGCGTCCAACCCCAGAGGGGCTGGATGGCTGATGGAAAACCACAGATGACAATGCGTGGTCTCCTTGGAAGCGAATAGGTCCACCTCGGCGCGACCGAAACTCAACCAAAGGCGCTCCACCACCTCGGGATGGAGTCTCCAATCCCCCGGCCAAGGCCCATGTCTCGACAGGGAGTCTGCTACCACATTCAAATACCCAGTAAGATACATTGCTCTCAGAAATAGTAACCTCCCTTGGGACCACAGGAGGATCTGACGGGCCAACTTGTAAAGCCGGCGAAACCGCAGGCCCCCCTGATGATTTATATAAGAGACCACCGACGTGTTGTCTGACTGAACTAACACATGATGACCTCTCAGGTCTGCTAGGAAGTGTTTCAGAGCCTGGAACACCGCCAACATCTCTAGAAAATTTATAAGCCGTGATAGATGATGGTCCTGCGACAGCCCTTGGGCTGGACGACCACTCGTGACCGCCACCCACCCTGTGAGGGAAGCATCTGTCGTTAGCGTTATGCGACGACAAAGAGCCCCCAACACAGGTCCTTTGAATAGGAACCAAGTTTCTTTCCACATGACCAGAGCACGAAGGCAGCGCCGCGTGACTTTGACCGTGCGGAGCGGATTTCCCCTCGGGGAGAATCCCTTGGTCCTGAGCCACCACTGTAGCGATCTCATGTACAACAGGCCACAAGGTATAACGTCGGACGCTGCTGCCATCAGACCTGACAGTCTCTAAAACTGTTTTACAGTAAGTAGCTGGTAAGTAGCTAGCAGCTGAGAGAATCGAAACGATGCGGGTCGGAGCGGGTCGCGCCTGCATCGAAACCGAAACCCAAACGACACCCAGAAAAGTGGTCTTCTGAGGAGATAGTACACTTTTCTTTGCGTTCAGCCTCAACCCCAACTTCCTGATATGAACGAGAACGACATCTCAATGTCGAACCGCCATCTGCTCTGTCTGAGCTAAAATCAACAAATCGTTGATGTAATTGAGGACACGAACACCCTGAAGCCTCAGGGGCACTAGTGCTGGGTCCATGCATTTCGTGAAAGTGCGGGGAAATAAAGCTAGGCCAAACGGAAGAACCCTGTGCTGGTACACCTCGCCCCCGAAGGCGAATCTCAGGAACTTCCTGTGTTGTGGAAGGATGGAAATGTGGAAGTAACCCTTAGATCTATCGTGACAGACCAGTCCTCGGATCTGATTTGTGACACGATCTGCTTGATAGAGAGCATCTTGAATTTTTGCTTCCCTACCGAGCGATTCAATAGGCGCAGGTCTAAAATTGGACGCAACCCCCCATCCTATTTTGGAACGATGAAATATCGGCTGTAATAGCCTGACTCCACACTGGGAGGAGGAACCCGTTCTATAGCCTCCTTTTGAAGGAGTGCTTTCACCTCTTGTTCCATAACCAGAGCCTGCTCGGGGCCCACCACTGTAGGCAGAACCCCTCTGAATCTTGGTGGACGACACCTGAATTGGATAGCATAATCCATTTCTATTGTCTGCAGGACCCAATGAGATATTTTTGGAAGGCTTTTCCACTCTGCCAGAAATTCTACTAAGGGTACCAGTCTCTCGAGACTGGCCTCTGGTGTAACTTGAGCAGCAAACGCAGCTCCCTGTAACGGCACATCGGCAGGGAACAACTGGTCTAACCGCTCTGAAACCCTCCTCAGAGGGAGCGAGCGTCCCTCGGGGAAATCGCTCGCTGGGACCGTCTGCGCCCCGGCATGAAGGCGGGGTTGGCAGAACGGGCCCCTGAGGGCACCGAGGAAGAATGGGCACCGTAGAAAGAGGTGAACACCTTTCCGCCTCGGTGGGGACCACCCTCAGTGTCCTGCGCGCCGTGGCGCCAGGACTTCTTCTTAGCCGAAGCCTTCTTAGCTAATATAACTGTCCTCAGATCAGTTCTATTACTGGGAGATTTCGGCTGAGAGTGCCGCGGCTGAGCCCACTGTCCAGCAGGGGGAGCACGAGACGCGACACTCTGCTTCAGCGCCCTATATGATGAGCTCGCAGACGGCCGGGGCTGCTCCCGCTCAGCAGCCCCTGGGACATGACTTTTTAAAGGGAGAAATTTCTTAAAAGCTGTTGTTTGCTTTTCCTTCTCCTGGAATTTATCGATGACAGAATTTACAGCATCACCAAATAAACCCAGGGGGGAGAGAGGAGTGTCTAAAAGGAAAGCTTTTTATTTTTCTTTTATATTTGTCTGATTTAACCACAGATGTCTTTCTGCGGCCACCAGAGCTGCCATAGATCGACCCACTAGCTTGGCCGACTCTCTGGTTGCACGCAGGGATAAATCATCAGCCTGACGCAGTTCGCGAACCACGTCAGCACTGACCTCCTCACTCTCACTCACGTCCCTCAGCAGGTCAGCCTGGTATGCCTGCATAATAGACATAGTATACAGACATGACGCAGCCTGACCCGCCGCCGAATACGCTTTACCCACAAAAACCGAAATATTTCTAAGAGGCTTGGTGGGTAATGCCGGTGCCTTAACAGATGCCGCAGCCTCTTCCACGCGAGGCATAGCCGAATAACCATATGATTTTGCCCCCACAATATTAGAATATGTTGAAGTCTGGGGACTAAACACTCTATATGACACCGTTTTTTTCCACGATTTCGACACCTCAGTGTGGAGATCGAGAAAAAACGGCAAGCACCGGCGTGGATGTTGCACTTGTTACGGCAAAAATCTCTCATCTAATTTTGATTTAGAAACACTCCTGTCTAGTCACTGGCCATACAATGCTGAGTTTTTCTACAGCTCTTGTTAATACCTCCACTAGCTCATCACTTTCGGGAGTGTAAGGTGGCGAATCCTCCACATCTCCCTCATTTATAACTGGTGCCTCAGCCCGAGCGGAAGAAACAGCAGCGCGTGCTTCCGAACACGGGACTGAGGCACTGGATCTCACAGGTGAAGGGAGATATAAGGCAGAGCCCGTCTCTAACCCCGCTGAGAGATCCATCTGCGATCCCCACGATACGCGGCATCGCTCTGCCTCGGCAAGAGCGGGACCCGAACCGTGGGGAGCGCGCACCGAACCGCTCTCCTCGAAGAGCGCCCGGCGGGAGCGGAGCGTCCTTAATGGCAGACGCTCGCAATGCTCACAATCAGCTCCCTCGAGATCTGACAGGGCATGCTGCACTCCCAAACAAACAACACAAAGAACGGGTGTATCCCCACTCGTAAAATAACGCGAGCAGGGAGGGACACACTTCCTAAACTGCTGTTCGTTCGCCATATCTCTCTTAATATACATATATATATATATATATATATATATATATATTAGTGCTGTGCGTTAAACGCGTTATTAACGGCGTTAACGCAAACACATTTTAACGGCGTCATTTTTTTTATCGCGAGATTAACGCTCTTTTTGGCCTAGCAAACAACACCACACCGGATAGCTAGACCGGAAACAAAACAACAGGCACGCCGCACGTACTTGTTTGGGCTTGCGGCCAAAGAGTAGTAGGCTAACGGTACGTTTTGAGTGGATGGCGCGAGCGCGAGACGCCGATCTAGAGACGTGCACTCTCAACGCAATAGAGTGTGGCGCGGGACTAGATTTGATGGCCGAGTGCGAGGGCGGGCTCGAGCGGTAATGCACTCACTCTGTGTGCGGATACGGGAGCATAAAACGATTCGCGGGACTCCCGCAAACTAGAAATATCTATGAATAAAACATAAAAACTAATACATTTTTATTCATATGTTGCAGAAAAGCAACAAGAACAACTAAAACAAAATAGAAACGATTTACAGGCCAGAGTTTCTTTTTATAACATGTTTGCAGCGTTGAGGGATGTAGCCAATCACAGACATATGAAGAAGCATCAGAAGCATTTAAAATAGACTCCCCTCACCGCTCAAAACAGACTTTTTGTTCAGTGCTGAATTCTGTAAGCTGGCAAATCCTCAAATTATAACAAACAAAGTGTATATATTATGAAAGATGCATTGTGCAGTCAGCTTCACTGATAATAACAGATGTGTGAGATTGCGATGAACTGATGTCAGCTTTTTAGGAATTATTAAGGGAGCGCACTTTGCGCGCATTCAGTCATGCCAAACCATGCACTCAGTAGCCTGCTTGCTTTTATGTTATAACAGTGGTTTGTGTGTTAATGCTTTAATAACAAATAATTTATCAGGAGCATTTATGCTGATGTGTATGGTGGCGACACGTAGGCGAAAGTATTTGGAGGTAGCCTACAAAAAAAGAGTGTATTTCCGGGCGGGAGCGGGACAAAAATGTTGCGGGCGGGAGAAAGTAACATAGAAAATAGTTGAGAACGTCAGTTATAACGACCCACGTATTAAAAAAATGGACGGGTTTAAATCGGGCTTGGGCTCATAATTAGGCTACAGTTTATGTGTCGGGCCGGGCACGGACACAATGCGCACGGGCTCGGGTCGGGCTTGATTTTTTTGGGCCCGATCTAAGCTCTACAATGGATGACTTCAGACAGAAGCACATGGATACCACAGCTAAGAACAAACTTAATGCTGATCCACTTTTCCATGTTGATAAGAGCATTAAAATTAGAAAAAATAATGAGACAAATAGAAATCAAGGGACATTTAGAATAGATAAAAATGTGCGATTAATCGCGAGTTAACTATGGCATTAATGCGATTAATCGCGATTAAATATTTTAATCGTTTGACAGCACTAATATATATATATATATATATATATATATATATATATAAATTGTTTGTGTGGTGCGGAGTATGTAAAGACAGACAATATTCACACAGGGACAGATTCACATATAGCGCGACTGAAGGCACAGAAAGCTGTTGCGCTTGTGTTTATGGGGTGCTTTATAGTTTCCTGGTCGATGACGTCACCCGCCTATGACGTTCCATCTCTCCATTGGGCTGATTCCATACGTGCTTCATGACGCACAACGCAGGGGCGTTCCCACAGCGTTTGACGCAGCTCGAGTTCCCTTGAAAGGGAACTCAGTCTTATACCTGTTCAGAAATTAATTGGACAAGAAGTAAAAGGACTTTCAGACAAGAGAGTCAAACTTGAATAAGCAGACTTGCCGACTTTTCTCCAGTTTGGGGGAATCTAACTAACCAACACACAGTATACAAAGAAATGGTGCCTCATTTTTAATCTGTTCTTTTACATGAACCATTTAAATTAACTGATTCACTAGAACAAATCAGGCTTTCTTATGCTACGAGAAAGTAGTGCTTACGAAAAACGATTCACTCTAATGAATCAGACATTGCAACATTTTAGGTTTCAGATAGGTGCCTCCTTTATGGCCCATGATTTGATGCGAGCTCCACAACAGACTACTGCACTACCCAACAGTCTATGCAACATTGCGTCACCAAAGTTAGTAACTCTTCAACGCTGCGTTGCTTTTTTCTAAACCACAGGGGACTGCAATAAATTAGTCTTTTTAAGCCTTCATGTCCTGAGTGACCTCAGTGCTGGAGTCTCTCCTCGTAAAGCTGTAATGTCTGTTTGACAGGGTTACATTTGTAATATCTACTGTAAACACACATGAAAGACTTCCAGTTATCTGAAGGCCACCCATGGAACATGCTGTATTTATCTAACATGGGGAACCAGACTTTTTTTTACCATCCAAATCATTTTTAGTAGCTTTAAAAGCATAGCTGGTTTCATTTATCCTTTCTCTCTCTCTGTTGTCAGGTCTTTTTTTTTTGTTGCTGCTTCCCTTCCCTACTTTCATCTTTGGGATATTTGTAGCTGTGTGGGTAAAACTCATCTGATGTACACAAGAGCTGTGTGAATCTATAAAGGAGTGTACACACAGGATTTGTGTGATTCACGTTGTGTCACCTGAAGCCTGTGTTGTGGGTCTGAAGATTTGACAGATTTTATCTGAGACCAGAGAACAGATTGTGGTATGTGTGAATGCTGGTTTAAGCAATGAGGTTTGTTTTTAACCATTTAGATGTGGAGAAGTGCTTGTAGTTTTTAGGATGATGTGACTTTACTCACCCTCATTTTATTCCAAACCAGTATGATTTTCCTTTTCCCACATTGAGTAGAAGTTTAGCAGAATGTTTGAGCATCATCATGCAATGAAATTGAGTGGAGTACCATGTTCCATCTTTAATCAGTTTAATCAGTTGTGAGAAAAGTGACACGTGTCTGACTGATACCAAATCATGACAAGTCATTCCCCCAGATTATTTTGCTCCAAATTAAAGCTCACTATACATGAAGGTTTTTAAAGACAAAATGTTCTGGCTTTCAGCAATGATTATTTATTATAATTATTTTATATGATTTACATATGATTTATGTAATCATGATACCCCTAATCCATTAAACATGAGCAATTTCAGTTAAACAATTAAGCACTTAGTTTAAATGTATATATTGCAGCATAATTTGTTTGCAGTTGCAAGGTTTGATATTTTATAACACAATATCAATTCAGATATTTTTGAGTGTCCAAAAGTGTCCAAATGCGTTTGAGGCGATTTTTATATTTTTTAAGTAAATCAAGATACAATTTAAATTCTATTCTATTCTTTTAGATTTTTCACTTTTAGGTGAGCTATTCCTTTAAACTACAATGGACTTTTTGTTTAAGCTAATGTCACTGGGTAAGAAAGACAGTTTTTAATGCGTCACAACCCAAGTTATGTCATCGCTGTGACCTCATTAGGTCAGTAAGCTCCAGAAATTGGAAAAAAATCTCAGCTGGTAAAAGCTTTAAGCTCCTTACACAGAGTGGCAGAACATACCGTATCACCTCCATCATTCACTCTCCTTTATACACACACACACATAAGAACAATCACAAGTTAGGTCTCTTGAAGGTATCAATTGTTCCCTTTCTAAGGAACTCGCTCTGCGTCGAAGACGCCCCTGTGTGATTGCGTCTGAAGCACTTGTGTCAATGAGTCCAATGGCGAGATGAGCGTCACAGGCGGGTGACGTCACGACCAGGAAATTATAAAAGCACATCCAGTCTGACCGGCATTAGCTTCTGTGCCTCAGCAAGCGCTCTGTGTTCATACTGTCTGTCTTATTTAATGTTGTCTGTCACTATATCAGTCACAAGCATAGATATTATGGGGAACAAACAAGCTTTAGATTGTGTGTTCCTCCCTGCCCTTGTTTCATTACGGGTGGGGATAAACACTATTTATCTGTTGTTTGTTTGGAACGGAGCATGCTCGGTCAGCGCTCGAGAATTCTCCGATCCGTTCCCATCTGTCACTCTTTGAGGAGGGTGTTCAGGCTCTTATTCCTCGCAGTATCGGCCAAGTTGTTGCCGAGGCAGCACAGAAGCTGGTATTATGGGGTTCGCAAATGGATCTCACGGAAGGGTTAGAGACGGGCTCCGCCTTTTCTTTGCCTTCACCTAGGGGATCCAGCACTCTCTCTCTGGGATCGGAAGCCCGCGCCGCGGCATCTTTTGCCCTGGTAGAGAGCCTGGTGTTGAGCATCGATGCATCGGAATAAAAACTCACCATCCTCATCTAAGACCATGTTCGAAGAAAAAACATAGCTCTATTTAAAAATTTAGATAAGGGGGTGGGCTTTGTTCATTTATAAACTTGCCCGACGTGTATATGCGTGCACTATCAGGAGTTTCTCCCGCTACTGTTTACTTAAAAAAAAAAAAAAAACAACTATGCAATAAGAATCGAGTGGCTGAGGCAATGCACAGATTAAAGAGATACATAGTGTAGTTGCAAGCTATAAATTATAATTATTTTATTGTATGTTGAACCTATTTTCTATACATAACTATATATATTCAGCCTTTCATCCAGACTATGTTGAAAGCCTGTCTGGTTGATATTTTACTATGTTTAATTTTGAGGAATTAGCTTGATTTAATTGAGGATTTAAATGATGAATGCTTATCTGACTTTCAGTAGTTAGATTCATGTATAAGTTCAGCCTTTCATCCAGACCGTGTTAACTTGTCTGGTTGATATTTCGCTGTTTAATTTTGAGGAATGAAACAAGTTAGCAGCATTTAATTTTTGAGGAATTAAATGATTATGCTTATCTGACTTTCATTAGTTAGATTCATGTATAATAAGTTCAGCCTTTCATCCAGACCGTTTTGACTTGTATGGTCGATCTTTTACTGCATTTATTTTGAGTAATTAAATAAGTTGGCTACATTTTAATTTTGATGAGTTAAATAGTATAATACGGTGCTGCAGCTATCCACTTCTGAGGAGATGAATGTGCTGAGCATTGAGTTAAGGGAATTGAAGATTCGCCATCTCAATCCCCTGTGTACAATACGTTTTTGGAGTTTATAACTTCCATGTCAGGGCCTTCGAGATTTTCCCGATCTCCACTAATAAAATTCGAGATCCTGGATCAAACCCTTTAAGCTCGTTTTTTTAGTTCTAAAAATATATATTTAATAAAGTGGGTTGAAAGAGCTTGTGCATGGGCCGATGCCATAGGCAGAACAGACGCTTGCGAGCTATCAATCCTGTCATGGCTTAAGTCTCTCCTTAAGGCTCGGCATTACCCTCCAGGCCAGTTAGAACTATTATGGCGCTGGCGAGTTAGGCATAAATGGGGGGCTGCTGGGCGGAGCAGCCCCAGGCATTAACAAACTCCTTGTACAGGACAGAGTGTCGTTTCCTCTGCTCCCCCTCAGAAGGATTGGGGACCGGGATGGCATTCTCAACCGAAGCCTTTGAAGCAGAATATGGATCTGAGGGCCGTTGTTTCTGTAAAAAAGGACCTCTGAGGGCAGCCCCCATCAGGGTGGAGTGGTGCACACCTCAGTATATGGTGCCCACCCCACCTCAGTACCTTCAGGGGGCCGTTCTGCCAACCCCGCCACCCTTGCTGCTTCAGGGCGCAGCGGTCTCCAGCGAGCACACGGCTCAGTGTCACCACGACACTGTGTCAAACTCGCAACCTCTGAGGAGGGTTCAAAAACAGTCAGTCCGGTTGTTTCTTGCCAATATGCTTCAGGTCACCGAAGTGGCTGTTCCAATTACACCAGAGGCCAGTCTCGAGAGGCTGTTTCCCTTAGTGGATTATCTGCCAGAATGGAAGAATTTGCCATATATATCTCAGTGTGTCTTGCAGATCATAGAGTAAGGCTACCGAATCCAGTTTGGTTCTCGTCTACCATGCTACAATGGGGTGTTGTTCACGTTAGTGCATCCTGGCTCTGGTAATGGAGCAAGAAGTGAAGACTCTGTTTGTGAAGGAAGCTATAGAGCAGGTGTATTTACCCGACAGAGAATCTGGTTTTTACAGCCGTTACTTCATTGTTCTGAAAAAGGATGCAGGGATTGCGTCCTGTACTAGATCTTCGTCAGTTGAATTGTGCAGTCAAGAAACCCAAGTTCAAAATGCTGACATTCAATCAGATTGTGACTCAAATCAGATCCGAGGCCCCGTTTGTCACGATAGATCTAAATGACGCATACTGCCATGTCTCCATCCTCCCTCAGCACAGGAAGTTCCTGAGGTTTTCAGACATCATCTTTTGTATCACATAAATTGCCTGGAGATGATGGCAGTCTTCAATGCATTGAGACACTTCCTCCCAGACCTGAGGGGTCATCATGTGCTTGTCCAGTCAGACAACACATCGATGGTCTTTTATATAAATCATCAAGGGGATCTGCGTTCACGTCCACTATGCAAACTGGCACATCAGATTCTCTAGTGGTCTCTAGGGAAGCTGCTCTCCCTGAGATCAGTATATATTCCAGGGCATCAGAATGTAGGAGCAGACATCCTGATGAGGCAGGGGCTGAGGCCTGAGGAATGGAGGCTACACACAGAGGTGCTGGAGCAAATTTGGGGGGTTTATGGCCAGGCACAGGTGGATCTGGGGGCCTATTCACACAGACAGGTTCTGGTTCGTATGGCGTTCGGGCATTCTCGTTCCCAAAGCATTATCTACGCAGCGCGAGTTCCCTCGAAAGGGAACGTCTAAGGTTATGACTGTAACCCTAGAGACGCTGCGTCCCTAGTGTATTGCTGCGTCACTTTGCCATACTCACTGCTTTCCTGTGATCGACTTGCTTTGGCTAAACGCCAGTCAGCTAACGCCGGTCAGACCGGATGGGCTTTTATCATTTCCTGGTCGTGACGTCACCCGCCTGTGACGCTCACTCTCGCCATTGGACTAGTTGACACAAGTGCTTCAGACGCAATCACACAGGGGCGTTCCTAAAGTGTCATCGACGCAGCATCTCGTTCCCTTCTCAGGGAACTAGGGTTACAGTCGTAACCTGAGACGTTTATCCTAGAGTGAAATTAGATTAGGAGAAATCTCCATTGGAGATTTTTTTGGTAAAACTTTATTTTACAGTGTCATTGTTAGACATGTTACATGTACTGTAATAATAACAATAAATCATGCAAAATTACATGCAATTAACCCTAAACTAAACCCTCACCCTAACCCTATAGTAAGTACATGTTGTGCAACTGTGTGTGTAACTAAGTGTAACTGATTTTTTTTTGGGGGGGGGGGGGGGGCTTAGATTTTTTAATTTTTAAATTTAATATTTAAATTTTAATACTTAATATTTTTAATATAAGCTCAAACTGTTATTATACAAATGTTCTAACTCCAATTTATATGGGTTATACTATCTACATTAAAGGGATAATTCATAATAAATAGTTCACTTAAAATATATAGAGTCCTCTGAATATATACAATAGCTTTCTCTGGATTGAAAAGTTTGAAAATAACATAAGGTGCCGCTAGACATATTGCTTCAAGTTTGATTGACGTCCAATTTATATTCGTTGTTCAAAGCTATTGACTATAGTGCACAAGTTATATGGGCTACTTTTTGGAGCTTGACATATATTATCACAAAGGACTGTCTTTGCATGAAAAAGATACAACATAATGTATGCCTCAGGCAAAGTACTGTAGATATTTTAAGGGGTAGATTATTCACCATTGGATAAATGGGCTTTCAATAAAACTTGGCTGCCAATGTAGTAGAAAGGCAGAAAAAAAATAGAAATAAATCATTGCTACCTGACTAGAGAAGCTTTTGTCTTCCCTTTTGCCAAATTGGTAGGAAAACTTCAACACCCTTAATGCACTGTGCTTGTTGACGTCCCAAGGCCACATCCACCACTCTGCCATGAATACGCTTGACCAGTGTAAAATACCACCTTGCTTTAGTAGGAAATACTTAGCAAACTTTAAATCATACTGGTGTTGACTTGTATTTTTTCTGGGTTGCAAAAAATCAAAGAAAAAAAACTTTAAGCGGGAGTGAGTTATTTTCAGGTTCCAGTGAGGGATCCAGCATTTTGTTGTCATTGGCTAAAGGCTGCAAAGAATTGCAAATATGGAGAGAAAACAGCAATGAAAAATCTGAAAGAACTTACTGTTTGTAGTCATTTGAAACTGGATGACAACGAAGACAGTGTTGTAGGCCAAACAGAGGGCAAAAACTGAGAGAAACTGCAATTCCATCGGTTCCGCCCAACTGTCTAAAGCAAAACTCATAGGCTACAGGTAAGAAAGCTGTTGCCATAGTGTTCCGTTTTTACCATAATGCTGTTTAGAGAGAAGACAAAGTACCATACAATTTTCAGTGATGTTACAATAGCTGTTTTGTTAATTTACATGTACTAGCAGCATTGAAACTATACAAAGCGAGTTTACAATAAGTTACAGTTTAAATGGGTCATATCTGAGAATTCTATAACGTTTTCTGAGATATAAAAGAGCAACCTCTGACCAATAAAATATTGCCCTCTAGGCATTCATGATAGATGTCATTGTCTTTCTCCATGTGCAATGGTGTGAAAACAGACCCTGTAATGCTCTGAAATCATGCATTAAAACTGCATTCAATTTTGTTAGTATCTTCTAAGTCTTTAATATCCTGTATGAAGGCAATGCGAATGTTTTACATCTTAAGCGAGCACAGACAATAAACAACATTGTCTGTGCCTAAAGTCTCTCTGGCACCACGTAGGAATTTTATTACATTGAGATTGGAAGGAATTGAATGGAAAGAAGGAACTGAGCTGCAGGAGCCGAACCAAATCGAGATGAGAAAATAGGGATGGCTGAAATCGGGGCCCTGCAGTTTGAAAAAGCCATTACACGGATATTACAAAAAGAAGAGGCTGCAATAAAACAAGGACTGTGCAGTCTAATCCTGCTATAACAGGACATCCATCTTATGGCATTTAAAATTCAGCTCCCGCACTCGCCACCGTAAACAGAGGGAAATACAGTTGTGTCCGTGTCTACTTTGGGACATTAGGTGTCTATGAGGTGCCGCTTATTCCCGACACTAAATAAGTCTGTTGGCAAATATAGATAAGGGAAAGTGTAGACACGGTGACACATCACGTTCTTATCAGCCCCCTCCATGGAGTTTAAATTAAATCCAGTTTCCTGATACAATGACACTGTTTCCTTGAGGCCTGACTGAGCATATAAGGAGATCAGATAGTTGGAAACGGAGGGGAATGTTCATTCCATACCAAGCGGACAAGATAGTTTCTCATCCCGTGTGTTTTGATTTCTCCTCCCGTCCTGATTCTTTTCGCCATTCATGTTATTTGCCGTTCGCACTCATCTGCCTCATTTGCATTGTAATTATTAGAATGTATGCATGCAAAGCAGCAAATTTAAATGGATTAATAGCCAGCCAGTTTATTCATGAGATTCCTGAGAGTGTCTGGCAGAGCTGATCTTCTCTGATCTTTCCCCTGCTGTTTTTTCGACCACACTCCAGCTGTAGGAACAAAACTGTTGGGCCGGTTTTCCTTTACTTTTCTGATTTATTTGTGATTTAGGTGCGTCTTGATTTATTGCTGGCCTCACAGATTCCCATTTGTCTCTTTTGTCCTAGCAAGCCCATCATCCATCGCTCCATCCCCCTCTCGTGCTCATTTTATCTGTCCTTTCGCATAACCTTTCACCATTGGCCTGTACTATAAATTACCAGCAGTGTCGCCTCTCATTGAAACTCAACACAGGATGATGGAGACAGCCCCTTAGCTAATGATTACGGTCTGTGTGTGGTTTTGACGGCCATACCTGTGGAGATAAGAGACCATAGCCATCGGGCTCACTTTGAGCTGTTATTATATTCCAGGACATGAGCAGAGCTGGAGGGAATCGTATCCAGTAGTCTCTTCACCTTTCCCCCCCCCCCCCCCTCAGAGAGTTAATTACCTGGACTAGAGAACTTCACACTGCGGGTGGCTATATAAAAGACAACCACACACCTGAGGATGTGAAAGGATGTGAATTTTTAGACTTCACTGTTTGCGTGATAGATTGTCAGAGCTAGAGAAACTTCTCCACCATTAGTTTTGGACTGCGTCTTGAGATCTGCTGTACAGCAGAAACAAACTTTGCATTATTTTCCTGTTATCACTGTAAAGATGCTTTAAAACAATCTGCTTTGTAAAAATCACTTTATAAAGAAATGTGATTTGACTTGACTTGACATTTCCTAAAAAAACTCTCTAATCATCATTTCCTCAGAAGAACTCTAGACAGTAATCAAGCTTGTCTATTACAGGAACAGTTGACCCAAATATGAAAAATATGAATAAATATGAAAAATTGTGACTTTCTTTGTGTTATTTTTTGTTTTATTTATTTTTATTTTGAATTATGTACTGGTCCCATTTTTCCATGCAATCACAGTGAATGAAGAACGGAGCTTTCAAGCTTCAAAAAGTACACAAAAGCACAGTGGAAGTGCCATAAAAGTGGTCCAAACAATGATGCCTTATATTTCAAGTCTTCTGAAGTTTTGTGTGAGGAAAAGACTGAAATGAAAGTCATAATTCAAAACATTGTTTGAGTATTCCAACATGTCCCCTTCTGGCACTGCAAATGGTGGAGTTATTTGAAGGCACTAAAACTAAATAAATTTAAACAAAAATGAAATGAAAACATTGTTAACTGAACTAAATAAAGTTAACTTACTACATAAAACATTGTTAACTTACTAAATAAAACTGAAACATTACAAATACTTTTTAATGACACCAAAAGCAACTAAAATTATTTAATGGGGTGGTAAAACGCATTTTTTTCGAAGGCTTGATTGTGTTTGTGGGGTGCACTGTAACACGTGTTCGTGTTTCGTTTTTTTAAAATTGCATTATTTTTCATATATTTTACCTTTATTCTAAACTGCTCTGCCCCTCCTTGTAAAAACGGTCTAATGGTTTCCTGGTTCTATGAAGCCAGTCCCTCAAAACTACGCAATGGGCTCAGATTGGTTAGCTGGCCCAGTGTGTTGTGATTCGCAAACCGTCTAGTGCCTGTTTTCCGGAAACGTCACGCCCCGTACCTTTACCGGTAGTTTGTGCTTTGCTGTATTATAAACAATGGCATCAATAAAACCAATCGGACCCGGGGAAACGTTAGTGAAGATGATCGAGCAGAACCTGTTCAAGAACGGCTGTTAAATGACGTTTCAGAAAGGTTTGTTTTTTGTTGTTCTCTCATTACTTTTTAGATACGCTGTTATTTAATTGTACTAATTATTATAGAATTACAAAAAAATAAGCTTAAACAAGAATTTCATATAATCATTCTAACAAATTATACTACAGTCCTCAAAGGGATTTTTTTGAGTAAAGACTGTGGATCTATAGTGATCGTTTCTGACTGTATGGCACAGTTACTTTTGTATTTTTAGAATGATTGTAGACAAATATCTGTCGACAGAACTATTAACCCAAAACGAACACTAAACATCGGATTTACTACAGTAGCCAAATCAAACACAGAACCATGTTTAGCATGCCTGTAGATAAACAAGCATGTAGATAAACATAAAAGCTCTAATCAAAGAATAATTTACACTAATTCCAAGTTCGCTGTTGAGATAAAAAAAAAGTTTGTGACATTAGGTATTTGTCGGATAACGTTAAGTATGAATGAGCATTTAACAAACTGGTTTGCAGAGCCAAAAAGCGTTGTCATTTGTTTACTTCCTTGCTACAACATACAATCAAAAATACGAACTATTACAGGAAAACACATAGACGAAAAATAAATCATACTTACAGGTTGTGGCCCGTAAACAAAAGCTGTTTTTAAAGTTGGAACTGCTCCATCTTTCAGAACAAGCCGACGTGCGAATCCTGCATTGAGCTCACGAAGATTGTAAAAGCTTTCCTCCGTAACGTGCAGCACAGAGAGCGAGATTTGGGTCATAATTATGAAGGATCGAGTTAAAAATAAATTTTAACCATTGATCCCTAACTCCCTCGTCCCTAGGAAGGCTGAACAAAGTGGACCTGCAACCGGGAAGAAAATAACAGCACCATTTCGACGGCATTGTGACAACTCATCTCCAAAACAGCAATATAAAATGGCCTTGCCCCGCTTAAGTTTTCTCGAAGGTGGGATTTATGTAAATAATGGGATTTGCTGACGTCAGCAAACCCTGAGGAATGTCGTGTAGTCCAAAACCGGTCATTTGCTGTAGTCCTTAGAAATTGAAATTTTTAAAAGCAAATATCTCCCTTTGCTCTGAACTTTTAACGCTGTAAATTTGCAGATGTTGTTTATGTTCAAACAGCAACATTACACACTAGCTAAAGTTGCAAAAGTGAAATCGTGTTTTACCAAATATTAGTTGTATTAGTAATGCTCATCCTGATTTTGCAGAGTTAGATGAGTTCCTTTGTCATCTGGAACAACATTCCTGTCCAGAAATTTTGTCCTAACCATATCCCTACCCCTAAACATAACCCTAATTATAAGTTATCCTTAAAAAAAAAGAAAAAAGAAAAAAAAAAGGTTAATAACACACATGTAGAAGTCCCTAACCCTGTTTGTAAGCCTAAGCTTGACATAAACTGTAAACATTTCCCTCAAATCTGATTGGTTGCTTAGAATGTTGTTCCAGAATCAACAAAGATGTTGATCCAGGAACATATTGCACAAATTATAGGACATGACTGCTAGCTAGCTAGTTGTGTAATTTGAAAATGAGGGGCAACCCACTCCAAATACCTCACACTGGTGTTTGCATCTAATTTTAAACATGTTTGTCAGAAGTAATAAATCAGGGGAAAAAATATTTAGTGCATCTTTAATTTTGTTTTGTTACTTCCAAGCTGTTCATAATGCACAATGTGTTGATTGATGTTTTTCTCTTCATGTCTGCTGTGTTTTGGTTATTTCAGACCTTTGCTGCTCTCTGCAAGATCTAAACACTTTCCAACCAGCATTATCACCAAGTGTCCATTGATAAGTGTACACTGAATTGAAATCACATGTTATGAGTGCCTGAGACTTCAATTATTTCACTTGTGATTTCACTTGTGCCTTCTCCACATTACAATAATAGAAAAAAACATTTAATTGGACAAGATGAGTTCAGAAAAGTTGTCTTTCCTTAATAAAGCGAGGCTGTCGTTTGTTGGCTCAGTCTGCATCTGAAAATATTGATGTCTTCCTCTCATTTTATCTGACCTTGGACCAGCATCTTCCATCCTGACATAACATCTGTCATTTCACAAAAAGCCACAAGACTGGGTTCAGAACAGCAGCTATCAGACATGACTATCAATGTGGTTTATTACCTCTCCGGGGATTAGTTTCCAGGTTATCATCGTCTCCAGACCATACTAATAACTCTGATCTATCATCCAAATAGGCTGTGTTGGGTTCTTAAAGGTTATGGTTTTTTAATCCTGTTCCATTGTGAAATTAACCTATACAAAATGTGTTTGACTCTCATCAGGGTGAATTTTGATCATATTTTAGGGCAGAACATTGGTTGTTGAAGGGAACATAAGGCGTTAATGATGCCATTATGATCATCATCATCCTCCTTTTCATCTTCTGCTGAGGTCAGAAAGGAGACAATATGGTGGGGCGAGAGAGAGATGAAGCAGGACGAGTGAGGATATCAAGGCCAGAGCAATGTGATGAGCTCTGAAGAGGGCTGATTTCATTCCCCATTTTCAGTTTCTGTGCGGCGCCACGTGATCTTACGAAGCACTCCACTTCACACAAAAGCGAATGCGGCGTAACCAAATCAAAGAGCTTTTATAGAACATTTTAGCTCGCTTCTCAAAACCACCATTTAACATCATTTAAAATCCTTTTATACTGTAGCAGCAGGTTTCAGGTCAGAAGGAAATAAACTTATATCGATTTAACGCATTTCATTTTTATGCCGCAGAACCTAATTTGAACAAATAATGCTTTTTGAATTTATGCTGCTTTCATCAGATATGCCAGATCTTCTGGAATCGGTGTACGGGAAGAGATCTCTTCAGGACAAATGCTCTCCAATTTATCAAAAGTAAAAGCTAAACCCTCCAAGTGGAAAGCTGAGAGCTTATGTTTGTCAGCTGCTCTTCAGCTGTGTGATTTGCAGGCGGCTCTCGCTATGTAGATCTTTCTGTTGCATTCATAATTTAAAGTGTATGAGTCAGCTTCAGCTTGAAAAAGACGTTAATCCGGCAGGGTTTTGAGCATCTCAGAGGAAGGTTGAGAGATCTGCCTCACATAATCTATAAACGTACATTTTGAAAGAGTATGTTTTGATAATCGGCTAATCGCAATGATAAATATATAAACAAAGAAAATATTCAAAGAAATAATTTGAAAGTCATTTTTTTGTGTTTCGTACACTGTTACACAAAATAACAATATAAATATAATTATTAGGTTACACAAAAAAAATTAAATAATAATAACAGGAAGAATGATTGCTTTCTTTCATCTAATGCAATTTTTTTTTTAAAGTATCCAAAAATGACCAAATTCTTTTTAGGGCCATGTTAAATGCTGCAATAAAATGTTCATAAGCATTTTAATCTGAGTCCTATCACTTTAAATGTGTGTTTTATCATTTGAGCAGTCAGGCACTGTGAATAAGCGAATCATCTGAATTATTAACAGGGGTTATAGCTCACGCTCACTTCTAATTTTTTGGAACAAATGTGGAAGAGTTGGCAATTACTGTCTAAGAAATCATATTCTGACAACTCCTGAGACTCAGGGCCTTGGAAGACTTTTGCCAAGTACCTGCCACATTAATTTTCCAAGCCCCTGATCAGTTAGCTAACTTTAAATTAGATTCAAATGCCTAACATTCCTAATGCTTGGAGAAAACCCTTTGCTTTGTGAAGTCAAAAGTGCATTGATAATGCATAGGCATATCCCAGTGCAACAGAGCAAATCCAGATATTTTAAGAGAATTTGAAAGCAAATAGGACACACCGTGATGCCAAAGAATATGTCGATATGTCACATCGACATGTCCAACAAAAGGACAAGAGCGAATGGACACAAAATGCTACACAGGGACTTGTGGGAGTTTTTCTTTTTCTTTTGCAGTTTCATGAAATACCTGAATGCAGCGATTCAGTAGAATGAATCACACTTTCCCGTGGTATATGAGAGAGTGCAAGAGGGCAGATTAGGACAGTCCCTGTCTTTCTTCCATTTCACAAAGATTGAAATCCCTTCTTGCAGTTTTACCGCTCTTTCCTTTAAAGAACAAACCTCAGTGAGAGAACACAGATTTAATGTTCCTGTTGATATTCCCCTGGTACTTCCTGCATTAGACAAGCTATGACACACTTATCGCTTGTATCTACAGTAGACATAACCTTGTCTCAGATCCATAAGTCATGAGTTCCTCATTAGTGCTATGTTCTGATTTTGTTTTGTGATTTGAGCAGGGGCGGGTCTAGAAATTGAGCACTGCCCCCCCTGGAATATGATTGCCAACACCATTGGGCTAGATTTACTGTCAACCTGACAGTGCCCAACGCCATTGGATCAGAGTGCTGTCAATCACTGCTTGATTTGCAATTCGCAAAGCGGAATCACAGCGGGTCCCCATTTTTCAAACAGTAGAAGAGAGAGACACCTCGACACGTCACTGTTTATGGTATATACACACTCAATTACAGTGTATATTTTGAAATATTGCACAGTATGTTAGTCTGATTACTTTCATGTGTGACTGATCAAGCCAGTAACGTTAGATTAGCTAACTTAACTTCGGCAGACTGTATAGAGATGACTTGTCAGTGTTGTTCAGCGGCAGCACACACGACCACATAAATATAAAATAGATAAATATTACTTTATCTGTTGTTTTAAAGACTTAAAGGCTCAATAATCTTTTTCCAAAAAAGCCGTGCCGTGGTAAACATTAAAATGTGAGAATGTTAACTAACACCATAGCTATGCAACTGTTCTTTAAGAAGAAACCATGTCAGAGACAGATTTCATGCAGAGAACGTTCGCACACACACACACACACACACACACACAAAAACACACACACACACACACACACACACACACACACACACACACACACACACACACACACACACACACACACACACACAGTTTGTGTTGAGAATAAAGCATGTTAAATTACTAATTAATGCCTATGCCTAGGTGATGTTTTCTATTTATTAGAAAAAAAAAAGAACTGTGTGGTCCAATCCATGTAAAATACAAAATGATTTTCAGGCTCTTGTTCAGTGCCACATTTAATACCATCTATATTTATCTATATACTTTGCACTGGGCATTGCAAAGATTTTTTAAATTGTGCTTGATATTTTCTAAACAAGTATTTATTTCCAGTTGAATTTTCTGATTTCCCATGGGCCCCGCTGACTGGTTCATGGTCCCCCCCCCCCCCCCCCCCCATGTGTGTGTGTGTGTGTGTGTGTGTGTGTGTGTGTGTGTGTGTGTGTGTGTGTGTGTGTGTGTGTGTGTGTGAGTGTGTAATGCAAAAGCCAAAGAATGCAAAACCGAAAAGAATGCAAAATATAGTTTTGACCATTTTTTGTATATTCACATAACAATAGATAGAAATAGTGAACAGTAAAGACATTTATAATGAGATTTCTATTTATCAGAGAATCTTGAAACGATTTGCATCAATGTTTTCACAGAATTATTAAGCAGCACAACTGTTTTCAACATTGACAATAATAATTTTTTCTTGGGCATCAAATCAGCATATTAGAATGATTTCTGAAGGACCATGTGACACTGAAGACTGGAGCAATGGCTGCTGAAAAACCATCACAGATCAAATTTACATTTGAAAATATATTAAAGTCCCCCTGTGGTGAATATCAACCTTTTAATGTTGTTTATATGTCTATGTGATGGTGTTTTCAATATGCTTTAAGACAAACCATGTGCAAATTCATAAGTCAACCCCATTGCTAAATATTTTCTCCTTAAAACTGCAGTGAACCAAAGACTGTCTCAAAAACACGATCGTTGATACTGTGTTTCTGTCATCACAAACTACCTTGTAACCAATCAGGTCAATGTGTGATCATCAACCAGTGGATGTGAGTGGAGGTGGGGCTAATTTGAATGTTCATACCGTGCATACTAAATGAGGCAAGAGTGTAGAGTTACATTCAAGATATTTTAAGGCATGAATAATTTTTTTCAATGAAAAAACATTTACAAATTTTAATTTTGGTGATCAAAGATGAGTTTTAAGGGATAAAATGATTGACTACAGGGGGACTAAACAGTTATTGTTGCATTTACAGCAGTTTATTATTAGCATCTCTAACCCTTATTTCAGGACAGACTGCTTGCTGACAGTTTGAGGAAGGTGAGTAGCGAGAAACAGGTTTAATATATTTTCTAAAAAGTTTTAGCAAAATACTTCTAACCAATTTACAGTTTCTGGAAAGTTTGAATGTGTTTATCAGTCACCCACTCACTTGTGTTATTTCTCTCATACACATATACACATTAAACTTAAAATCCTGCATCAGAGATTAACAGGCATCTGGGTGAGAGAGAACACACAAACACACTCCCACTCACATCTCAAACCTGTTCACCGCTGCCACACCGACTGCTGCGGAACAAATTACCTTGTGTGAGTGTGTTTGCGTGTTGAGTGCATGTTGATGTTAGAGTTAGTGCACACGTAGCTTCTGCTGATCAAAGACATTCAATGCAGTGAAAACAAGATTACCTTTTTCCTCAAAAGAGAAAAACATGACAAAACAGAAGAAAGAAAGATTTGTGTGCACTCAAACTTATTAATTAATACTTCCCCTTTAGCACTGTAAAATGTAGTAACCTGCAATTGTTCCCTTTTTTTAACTACTTAACCCATAAAAATGTATTTTGTTTGTATAAATCAATGTATTTAGGCTGATTTAGCAATATTAAGTAATATTTTTGACTAATTAATTTAGATGTTATAATTTTTAGGGTCGTTTTTTGGTAACACTTTATAAATATACAGTAATAAAGTACCTACAAATCAGGGTTAACCTTACAGTAGTACTCAACACTGATGTCAGACTTTCAGACTAACCCTTCATTACTTGAATAAAGATTATAAAAATAATTAAATTTTAAAGCACAGCCACCACTTTAGAATTTATTTTTACTTTGAGATCATTCTGAGGTTAAACATGGGATTGAAACCTTCAATGTCGATAGCATTTTAATAGTTGGCAAACATATTTTGCCCTTTTCTGATTGCTGGATGAAAAGATTTTAAAATTTGAAAATTTCCAACATTAGCACACATTTTTATCACTCACCATGGTGGCAACTGTCAGACAGGTTGTAGCCTAAATCTTTCAGCGGCAATGTGGATCGATGTAATTGGCAGATATGGTGTGCTGCAAATTCAAACAAAAGAGCCAATCAAAAGCATCCAAATAGCATCACTTTACTAAGCTACCTTTTAATTGGCAGGAGGCATCGTGTACATCAAAAACATGTGAAGCAACAAATTAATCTTATTCAGCATATGCAATTCTCAGATGTAACCCCCTTTGTAATAGTTAAAATCTTCACTGTAATTTAATTACACTTTTTTATCAGTAACTGTAACATATTACAGTTACAATTATTTTTGTAATTACGTAATGCCGTTACATGTAACTAGTTACTCCCGAACACTGTCCATCATTCATGGAACCTTATCACGATCTTCTCTCATCTCCTGAAATTAAACAACAAAGACTGTTCCTATTCCTGTTCCATTGCCACTAAGTTGTGTTTTATCATCATTTATACTCGCCTGTTTTGCTCTTCACTATTGCTGTTAATAAAACACCGTTAACAATACTTCTGTTTGTTCTCTCTGAGTCTGGGTACTGTAACAATAGTTAATACATAGTTTTCTATATGGTTAATATGTTAATAGGCCTTATACAAATAGTGAGTTCTTAATTGTCACTAAAAGTAACATAATTATTGTTGTTTAATTAGCTCATATGTAAAGAGTTAGATAACAAATTATTAACCATAAATAGTTCTAACTTTAGATTATAGGTCTCAAATGTCATTAAGTGCTTTAAATCAAATCTTTACTGATCGCTTGAGTATTAAATGTTCCTAATATTGTTTATAAGTACACAAACATGGCGATATCTGAAGTCCTTGTGGGGACATTTTGTTGGTCTCCATGAGGAAAACGGCTCATAAATCATCCTAAGTGATGTTTTTTTGAAAATGTAAAAATGCAGAAAGTTTTGTGATGGGTAGGTGAAATGATATACAATTTTTACAGTATAAAAATCAATATAATTTACATCTTAGGGCCAGTTCACACAGAGTGACAGTGATAGAAAATAAAACACTTTCCTTGAAACCCCTTTTCACACTCACATTAGTTGATTTAATTTGTCTACTAACAAAATGTCTAACAGTTGATATAATGCATCACAGTATTATACTGTCATTTTAGTACTAACCCACACATCTCAGTTATGTGCTGTGTTTGACATTTTACAATTTTTTGGAATAAATGTCTGACTAATGTGACCTTCATATATCTAAAAGATAAGCATATTTGATTTGGTCTTTTTACTTTAGTAAGAAAGTAATTGTCACGGTTTGGGTTTCGTTTCTTGTTCCTGGTTCTTGTCTGTCATGTGATCCCCTGTTCTAGTTATGTGATCTTGCCTTGTGTTCCCCTGTCTGTTGTGTCATTGGTTGATTGTTTAAATGTTCACAGGTGTCCCTTGTCTCGTTGTTAGTCCAATATGTATTTAAGCCCTGTGTCTTGTTCAGTCTTGGTGAGTTCTTAATGTTGTAGGCTGGCTGTTCAGAATCTGGTTATCTTGTCTGTATTTGTTAGTTTCTAGATTATTTAAATAAAACCCCCTGCTGCACTTGGATCCTGCTTTTTGCCTCTGCTTCAGCCGCATCATAACAGTAACATTTCCCCCCAAATATTTACTGTCACTTATACTGTAGCTGTTTTATAAATAGTCACATAGCCCACATATATAAAATCTTCCCATTACTACAATTCGTAAAGACTCCAGAAACGGAACTAAAAAGATATCATATGCATAATATACATGAGCAAGAAAGAATTTATTCAGAGAGAGTGACAGAGAGGAAAAGGAATAGGATGAAAGTGACAAAGAAAGAACTTCTTAAGCAACAAAGAGGATTTTATATTCACACAGCTGCTGTTCACTTCAGAGCAGACTGAAGGACACCTCCCTCTGACAAATGTTTCTGTTACACCTGCGAATGTGATAATTAACAGATGATAATTCAAAATTTATCTGCAATGTAATGGGTCTCAAACTGTTTCTGTGATTCTTATTAGAAATAATACTGTTAAAAACAGATGACTGCTGCTACACAGCCCAAATCTGAATGCAGCTAAGGTCATTCTTGTTATGCAGTATATATCCATGTCCTCGTATGTATTATCATAATATATTAAAGTTGCAATAACAGAGCGAAAATAATATTATGTCAATTTATTTTATGTGAATAAAAAATATTTGCCATTCTGTCCCTTTCTTGTACTCATTTTTCATTATCATTTTAGTTAAAAGGGTTAGTTCACACAAAAATGAATATTCTGTCAGTAATTACCCACTTCAAGTCGTTCCAAACCAGTAAGAATTTCGCTAATTTTTGGAACACAACTAAAGATCTTTTTAACGAAATCTGAGAGCTTTCTGTCCATCCATTGACAGCTACTTCAAGGCAGAAAGCTGGTATAGACATCATTAAAGTAATACATGTGACTGCAGTGGTATAACCTCAATTTTATGAAGTGACCCGAGTGCTTTATTTGCACAAAAAAATCTAATCTACCACTTTATTTACAAACTAGAAAAAAAAGTTTGATGAGACAAACTTTAAGTTGGCTTGAGAAAGCCGGACCAGAGAGTTTGAATAAGTTTAAAGTAGTTTGAAGTTTGAAGTAGTTTGAAGTTTGATAGATGGATTAGTTAGAAAGAAAGAATAGTTAGAAAGAAAGAAAACCATTGGTTAGAAAGATAGATAAATAATAGATAGATAAAAAGATTAGTGTAAATGAAAGAAAGATTAGTTAGAAAGAAAGATTAGTTAGAAAGATAGATATAAAGAAAGATTAGTTAGAAAGAAAGAAAGAAAGATTAGTTAGAAAGAAAGAAAGATAGATTTGTTAGAATGAAAGAAAGATAGATTAGTGAGAAAGAAAGAAAGAAAGAAAGACAGATTAGTTAGAAAGAAAGAAAGAGATTAGTTAGAAAGAAAAAAGATAGATTAGTTAGAAAGAAAGATAGATAGATTAGTTAGAAAGAAAGATAAAAGATAGATTAGTTAGAAAGAAAGATAGATTAGTTAGAAAGAAAGATAGATAGATAGATTAGTTAGAAAGAACGATAGATTAGTTAGAAAGAAAACATAGATTAGTTAGAAAGAAAAAAGATAGATTAGTTAGAAAGAAAGAAAGAAAGATTAATTAGAAAGAAAGATAGATTAGTTAGAAAGAAAGATAGATAGATTTGTTAGAATGAAAGACAGATTAGTTAGAAAGAGATTAGTTAGAAAGAAAAAAGAAAGATCAGTTAGAAAGAAAAAAGATGGATTAATTAGAAAGAAATAAAGAAAGAAAGATTAGTTAGAAAGAAAGATAGATAGATAGATTAGTTAGAAAGAAAGATAGATAGTTTAGTTAGAAAGAAAGAACAACAGATTAGTTAGAAAGATAGAACGATAGATTAGTTAGAAAGAAAGATCGATAGATTAGTTAGAAAGAAAGATAGATAGATTAGTTAGAAAGAAAGATAGATAGATTAGTTAGAAAGATAGAAAGATTAGGTTGAAAGAAAGAACGATAGATTAGTTAGAAAGAAAGAATGATAGATTAGTTAGAAAGAAAGAACGATAGATTAGTTAGAAAGAAAGAACGATAGATTAGTTAGAAAGACAGAACGATAGATTAGTTAGAAAGAAAGAAAGAACGATAGATTAGTTAGAAAGAAAGAACGATAGATTAGTTAGAAAGAAAGAACGATAGATTAGTTAGAAAGATCGATAGATTAGTTAGAAAGAAAGAACGATAGATTAGTTAGAAAGAAAGAACGATAAATTAGTTAGAAAGATCGATAGATTAGTTAGAAAGAAAGATAGATTAGTTAGAGAGAAATATAGATAGATAGATTAGTTAGAAAGAAAGATAGATAGATTAGTTAGAAAGAAAGATATATTAGTTAGAAAGAAAGATAGATACATAGATTAGAAAGAAAGATGGATTTGTTAGAAAGAAAGAAAGATAGATTTGTTAGAAAGAAAGAAAGATTAGTTAGAAAGAATGAAAGAAAGAAGTATTAGTTAGACAGAAAGATGGATTTGTTAGAAAGAACGATAGATTAGTTAGTAAGAAAGATAAATAGATTAGTTAGAAAGAAAGATATATTAGTTAGAAAGAAAGATAGATACATAGATTAGAAAGAAAGATGGATTTTTTAGAAAGAAAGAAAGATAGATTTGTTAGAAAGAACGAAAGATACATTAGTTAGAAAGAAAGAAAGATGATTAGTTAGAAATAAAGAAAGATTAGTTAGAAAGAAAGAACGATAGATTAGTTAGAAAGAAAGAAAGATAGATAGATTAGTTAGACAGAAAGAAAGATTAGTTAGAAAGATGGATTTGTTAGAAAAAGAGAAAGATTAGTTAGTAAGAAAGATAGATAGATTAGTTAGAAAGAAAGATGGGTTAGTTAGAAAGAAAGATGGATTAGTTAGAAAGAAAGAAAGAAAGAAAGATTAGTTAGAAAGAAAAAAAGTGATTAGTTAGAAAGAAAGATAGATTAGTTAGAAAGAAAGATCGTTAGATTAGTTAGAAAGAAAGATAGATAGATTAGTTAGAAAGAAAGATAGATAGATTAGTTAGAAAGAAAGATAGATTAGTTAGAAAGAAAGAAAGATTAGTTAGAAAGAATGAAAGAAAGAAGTATTAGTTAGACAGAAAGATGGATTTGTTAGAAAGAACGATAGATTAGTTAGTAAGAAAGATAAATAGATTAGTTAGAAAGAAAGATATATTAGTTAGAAAGAAAGATAGATACATAGATTAGAAAGAAAGATGGATTTTTTAGAAAGAAAGAAAGATAGATTTGTTAGAAAGAACGAAAGATACATTAGTTAGAAAGAAAGAAAGATGATTAGTTAGAAATAAAGAAAGATTAGTTAGAAAGAAAGAACGATAGATTAGTTAGAAAGAAAGAAAGATAGATAGATTAGTTAGACAGAAAGAAAGATTAGTTAGAAAGATGGATTTGTTAGAAAAAGAGAAAGATTAGTTAGTAAGAAAGATAGATAGATTAGTTAGAAAGAAAGATGGGTTAGTTAGAAAGAAAGATGGATTAGTTAGAAAGAAAGAAAGAAAGAAAGATTAGTTAGAAAGAAAAAAAGTGATTAGTTAGAAAGAAAGATAGATTAGTTAGAAAGAAAGATCGTTAGATTAGTTAGAAAGAAAGATAGATAGATTAGTTAGAAAGAAAGATAGATAGATTAGTTAGAAAGAAAGATAGATTAGTTAGAAAGAAAGAAAGATTAGTTAGAAAGAATGAAAGAAAGAAGTATTAGTTAGACAGAAAGATGGATTTGTTAGAAAGAACGATAGATTAGTTAGTAAGAAAGATAAATAGATTAGTTAGAAAGAAAGATATATTAGTTAGAAAGAAAGATAGATACATAGATTAGAAAGAAAGATGGATTTTTTAGAAAGAAAGAAAGATAGATTTGTTAGAAAGAACGAAAGATACATTAGTTAGAAAGAAAGAAAGATGATTAGTTAGAAATAAAGAAAGATTAGTTAGAAAGAAAGAACGATAGATTAGTTAGAAAGAAAGAAAGATAGATAGATTAGTTAGACAGAAAGAAAGATTAGTTAGAAAGATGGATTTGTTAGAAAAAGAGAAAGATTAGTTAGTAAGAAAGATAGATAGATTAGTTAGAAAGAAAGATGGGTTAGTTAGAAAGAAAGATGGATTAGTTAGAAAGAAAGAAAGAAAGAAAGATTAGTTAGAAAGAAAAAAAGTGATTAGTTAGAAAGAAAGATAGATTAGTTAGAAAGAAAGATCGTTAGATTAGTTAGAAAGAAAGATAGATAGATTAGTTAGAAAGAAAGATAGATAGATTAGTTAGAAAGAAAGATAGATTAGTTAGAAAGAAAGATAGATAGATTATTAAGAAAGAAAAATAGATTATAAAGAAAGAAAGATTAGTTAGTTAGAAAGAAAGATACATAGATTAGAAAGAAAGAAAGATTAGTTAGAAAGAAAGAAAGATAGACTTGTTAGAAAGAAAGAAGGATTAGTTAGAAAGAAAGATGGATTTGTTAGAAAGAAAGAAAGATGGATTAGTTAGAAAGAAATATTAGTTAGAAAGAAAGAAAGATGGATTAGTTAGAAAGAACGAAAGAAAGAAAGAAAGATGGATTTGTTAGAAAGAAAGAAAGAAAGAAAGAAAGAAAGAAAGAAAGAAAGAAAAGTTAGAAAGAAAAAAAGATTAGTTAGAAAGAAAGATAGATGGATTAGTTAGAAAGAAAGAAAGATGATTAGTTAGAAAGAAAGAAAGAAAGATAGATAGATTATTTAGAAAGAAAGATAGATTAGTTAGAAAGAAAGAAAGATAGATAGATTAGTTAAAAAGAAAGAAAGATTAGTTAGAAAGAAAGATGGATTTGTTAGAAAAAAAGAAAGATTAGTTAGAAAGAAAGAAAGATGGATTAGTTAGAAAGAAAGATGGATTAGTTAGAAAGAAAGAAAGAAAGATTAGTTAGAAAGAAAGAAAGATAGATTAGTTAGAAAGAAAGATATATTAGTTAGAAAGAAAGAAATATAGATTAGTTAGAAAGAAAGATAGATTGATTAGTTAGAAAGAAAGATATATTAGTTAGAAAGAAAGAAAGATAGATTAGTTAGAAAGAAAGATAGATTGATTAGTTAAAAAGAAAGATAGATTAGTTAGAAAGAAAGAAAGATTAGTTTGAAAGAAATAAAGATAGATAGATTAGTTAGATTAGTTAGAAAGAAAGATCGTTAGATTAGTTAGAAAGAAAGATAGATAGATTAGTTAGAAAGAAAGATAGATTGATAAGTTAGAAAGAAAGATAGATTAGTTAGAAAGAAAGAAAGATTAGTTAGAAAGAAAGAAAGATAGATAGATTAGTTAGATTGGTTAGAAAGAAAGAAAGACTAGTTAGAAAGAAAGATTGATTTGTTTGAAAAAAAGAAAGATTAGTTAGAAAGAAAGAAAGAAAGATTAGTCAGAAAGAAAGAAAGATAGATAGATTAGTTAGAAAGAGAGAAAGATAGATTAGTTAGAAAGAAAGAAATATAGATTAGTTAGAAAGAAAGAGTCAAGCAAGATTAGTTAGAAACAAAGAAAGATACATAGATTAGTTAGAAAGAAAGAAAGATTAGTTAGAAAGAAATAAAGACTAGTTCGAAAGAAAGATTGATTTGTTAGAAAAAAAGAAAGATTAGTTAGAAAGAAAGAAAGAAAGATTAGTCAGAAAGAAAGAAAGATAGATAGATTAGTTAGAAAGAAAGAAAGATAGATTAGTTAGAAAGAAAGAAAGATAGATTAGTTAGAAAGAAAGAAAGAAAGCAAGATTAGTTAGAAACAAAGAAAGACACATAGATTAGTTAGAAACAAAGAAAGATTAGTTAGAAATAATGAAAGAAAGATTAGTTAGAAAGAAAGATAGATTGATTAGTTAGAGAGAAAGGTAGATTAGTTAGAAAGAAAGAAAGATAGATTAGTTAGAAAGAAAGAAAGAAAGAAAGATTAGTTAGAAACAAAGAAAGATAGATAGATTAGTTAGAAAAAAAGAAAGAAAGAAAGAAAGAAAGATTAGTTAGAAAGAAAGAAAGATTAGATAGAAAGAAAGAAAGAAAGATTAGTTAGAAAGAAAGATGGATTTGTTAGAAAGAAAGATGGATTAGTTAGAAAGAAAGAAAGATAGATTAGTTAGAAACAAAGAAAGATTAGTTAGAAACAAAGAAAGATAGATTAGTTAGAAAGAAAAAAGATTAGTTAGAAACAAAGATAGATTAGTTAGAAAGAAATAAAGATTAGTTAGAAACAAAGAAAGATAGATAGATTAGTTAGAAACAAAGAAAGATTAGTTAGAAAGAAAGATGGATTTGTTAGAAAGAAAGATGGATTTGTAAGAAAGAAAGAGAGAGAAAGAGAGCTTAGTTAGAAAGAAAGATTGTTTAGAAAGAAAGAAAGATAAAGAAAGATAGATTAGTTGGAAAGAAAGAAAGAAAGATTAGTTAGAAAGAAAGAAAGATAGATTAGTTAGAAAGAAAGATAGATTAGTTAGAAAGAAAGAAAGAAAGATTAGTTAGAAAGATAGATAGATTAGTTAGAAAGAAAGATAGATAGATTAGTTAAAAAGAAAGAAAGATTAGTTAGAAAGAAATAAAGATTAGTTAGAAAGAAAGATGGAAAGAAAGATGGATTAGTTAGAAAGAATGATAAGTTAGAAAGAAAGATAGCTTAGAAAGAAAGAAAGAAAGAAAGAAAGAAAGAAAGAAAGAAAGAAAGAAAGAAAGAAAGAAAGAAAGAAAGAAAGAAAGAAAGAAAGAAAAATTAGTTAGAAAGAAAGAAAGATAGATAGATTAGTTAGAAAGAAAAAAGATTATTTAGAAAGAAAGAAAGATTATTAGATAGATAGATAGATAGATAGATAGATAGATAGATAGATAGATAGATAGATAGATAGATAGATAGATAGATAGATAGATAGATAGATAAGTTCATTAGTACATATAGAATGGTTGTTTAATTGAATCTAGGGCTTCAGAGAGTTTAGATTTGAGTTTTTGTGTTGTACACTACTGGGCCACCGTAGCCTTGGCTCAATTTGAACTGTTGCAATGAAAGTCAATGGGATTTTTATGGTTTTTAATATTAATTTTTAAGAAAACTGAAAGTCAAATCAGTCTGAAAAGATATAGCAACTCGAGTCAGAACAGTCTGAAGGTCTGACCCGAGTTTGGAGTTTGTAGAGTTAAAACTCTAGGAGGAGTTAGAGTCAGAAAATTTTGGTGAAGAAGAAGAAGAAGAAGAAGAAGAAGAAGAAGAAGAAGAAGAAGAAGAAGAAGAAGAAGAAGAAGAAGAAGAAGAAGAAGTTTAAATAGGATTTCAGTAAGTTGGCTTTCACAAGCCAACTTAAAAAATGAAGCTGCAATGCGTGTTCACGCAACAATCGCTGCTCTCGTGTCAACACAACACACATCTATGTCATGGTGCTTTCGTAAATGTGTGCATGTGTGTTGGGTTGATTGAAATTGGTAGTTGTGTGGACTGTCAATGGAGATACAGAAAGATGTCAGATTTCATTGAAAAGATCTTCATTTGTGTTCCGAAGATTAATAATGTCTTACTCGTTTGGAGTAAAATGATGACATAATTTTCATTTTTGAGTGAACTAACCCTTTCAGTTTTGTAATTTGATGTGTTTTTGTCATGTAAATTATTTTTTTAAGAAATTGCTTTATTTTTACTTCATTTTGATCTTATATTATTTCAGTAAGTTGTCAAGGCAACATTTCTAATTTTCATTAAAAAAATTAAGTTATATTTTTCATCTTACATTTATGGTATTTTATTTCAAAATTATCTAAATTAACAAATATTTGTAATAGTTTTAGTTAACAATAACAAGACTTAGATGGGCATATTTCTGATATTCTGGTATACCTGCTTTTACTTCTTAACCCTCAGACGGTCTTCGTTTTTGAGTCACATATTGGGCCTACTTGGTCAAAAGTGAACGGACACCTAAAAATGAAACTTCCTCCATCCCAGTAAAACCAATGCAATTTATTTTTGTTCTATAATATTTTTTGTTTTTAATTTTGTATTTTGAGAGAATCTTATTGAATTTATTAATATTTATGCAATATTTATGGTCTATTTTTGACATTAAAAATAATAAATAAATGTATATATATATATATATATATATATATATATATATATATATATATATATATATATATGTGTGTGTGTATTTAAAAAAAATGCAGTATTTTATTTTAATATAGTGTCTAGGCCTTCAAAAAATGTTTTAAGCAGATTAGCACCATCTGGTGAGAGTATGGAGAGAAAGCGTAGAACCATAGTGTAACCACTAGATGGCATCTACTGCTCTCTATGGAGAGCAACTCTTTTGGTGGATTTGAATATATATTTAAAGGTGCAGTGTGTGACTTTTAGCGACATCTAGCGGTTCGGTTGCGAGTTTACACTAAGGGCTCAGCCCACCGCTCACCCCTCCATTTCGAAGAAGCTACGGTGGCTAAAACGGGACAAACATCGTCGTCTGAGACGGCAGAGAATAGCCAGAGTAAACATAGTTTCTGTACCACAGTCCATTATAAACCACATCATGGATAAAGTTTACAAAGCCATAGTCAGGTGAGGATCAAGGGTCTTAATACGTAATATAATAATAGTAATTAGTTGATTGTCTCAAGAACGTAACCAGCACATTTCTCCCCACATAGCAAACCCATAATACAGCGAGGGAGAAGAACCACATGAAACTATGCAACTATATATTTTTTCTAACAGGGTAGTAAAAGTTTAGCTGGCTAATATGAGCTGTTAGTGTGGCTCAGCTGGTTAAAGCGTTAAGCCTTGTTTATACTGGACGCGTCCGCATGAGCCCAAAGGTGCGTGCGGCAAAAATGACGTGATTGTTACAGCGCGCGCGCCTCTGCATCCCCTAGACACCATTTACTACACACAATAGGCTTTTTTTCTCGGATTTTGGAAACTCGATCGACTTAAAATGCTTCCAAGATCGTTGGGTTGGTGATTCCTGTAACTGTTTTACGGTCAAAGACAAGAGTATTAATCAGTTGTCTCCCGAACGTAACCAGCACATTTATTCCCAAATAGCAAAGCCATAACACAGCGAGGGAGAAGAATTAAGTTACATGAAACAATCCAACAACATATTTTACACCACTGACAAGGGAAAAGTCACTACCCATGGTGTTTATGGCTATTTTCTAGCTTTATGCGGCTTCTCTTTCAAGGTAGTGACGAAACGCGCTCTGTAACGCTTTTTGTTCGCTTTCGGCTACGGTAGAAACATGACGTCACAATATGTCGACCTTGATAGAAGGGGATTCCCGCGCCTATGTAGATATAAATGCCTCATTCTGAGGTAATAAAAACATTACGGTTTATTAAGTAAGTTCTTTATACACCACTGAACACATAGTTATGGATGTCATATTGAATTTCTGTTAATAGATACTCAAAATTTTTACACATTGCACCTTTAAACAATCTCAAAAACTATTTCTTATCAAGTTTTAGATATATATATATATATTTTTAGAAATAGTGATTTAAAGTGTTAGTTTCTGCATTATTACAGTCAAACCTAAACATTGTGTTAGAAAGAGAAGCTTGTGTTGCTGAGAAGCAAATTTTATACCCATTTTTTTAAATTCAGAATTTGTAACGAAAAAATGCGATTCATTCAATTATAACACTTAATGTAAAATATTATTAAAAAAAAATATATATATATATTGTTTTTAGACAATTTGCCATTCATTTCCTATGGGGGTCATTTTTTTTAGACCACTTAGCATGCTCGGACCATGACCTAAATGTTTTTGTGTGTGCACATAGCTAATGCCATAAAAGTCACCGATGAAGCTGTGATTTTTAAAAATTCAAAACAGATTTTTTGTAATCAAAATTTATTGGTGTATGTGTATATAAGTGTGTTTGTATGTGTGTGTGTGTGGGTGGGTGTGTCTGTTTTGCACTCTTGATGTTGTAGAGGCTCACCCCTTTACTGCTGTGTACTTTTTTTTAGCATTGTGGCCGATTTGTTGATTGTACACACAAAAATTCGGAGAATCTGTCAATTTCCCATTCATTTCCTATGGGGGTCATTTTTGACCTAAGACCACAAGTGTGACTATTTTTTTTAGACCACTTAGCATGCTCGAATCATGATCTCATTTTTTTTGTGTGTGCACATACCTAATGCCATAAAAGTCACCAAGTTTTGTAACATTCCAATGAAAAAAATTCAAAACAGAAAATTGTTCGGTCAGAAATGACCCAGGACCGTCTTAAAGCTCAAAAGATAAACAGGAATGACCCAGCTCAGCTGGAATTTGTGCTGTAGTGATGCACTCAGAAATTCAAAAATGTCAGAATAATCAAATGTCTCTTGCTTGAGGTTGTAAAATCAGAGAAAGGTCTTTCTTTTTGAGCAAAAATCAGTGCAGAGAAGGATATCTTTTTCTGTCAGTCTCGAGAGAGAGAGAAGGGATAATGGATGTATAGAGGGGGAATGAATACGGTGTTGTGGTCATCCATCTTGCTAAATGTGACACACTGACACAATGGGGTATAACTCATAGGGTTCAGAACACAGCAGGACTCTCTCATAGGGGCTGTGGGGCTAAATCAGATACACACACACGCACATGCACAGAAATCATAACCTACAGTCCTTTTAAAGAATTTACAAAGGAAGAAGAATTGAAATTGCATCAGACTGCTACTGGTTTGCTTTGTGTGTTGATAGTCACAGCTGGACATTTCTGCAGTTTGCTCATCAACCAGCTGTTTTCATGCAGCAATCCCAATTTATCAACTTAAACTCATAATTTAGAACCAACTCAAAGCATCTAAAGTATAGTAAAGTAAAGTAAGAATTGTTTCATACAATAAAAAAAGGTAATTAAGAATTTTATTTTATATTTTCTATCTTTATATAAATAAAGAATAAACTTTATTTATATAAATTCACAATTCAAACCTTTGCCTTGCAACCATGGCTTTTAACTTGCAATTCTGACTTTTTCCCGCAGAATTCTATGTGACCCTGGATGACAAAACCAGTCTTATGGGTCATTTTTTAGAAATTGAGATTTATACATCACATGAAAGCGTAATAAATAAGCTTTCCATTTATGTATGGTTTGTTAGGATAGGACAATATTTGGCCGAGATACAACTATTTGATAATCTGGAATCTGAGGGTGCAAAAAAATCGAAACATTGAGAAAATCGCCTTTAAAGTTGTCCATTTATGTTCGCGATTGTGCTGCATTCACTCACAAAAATAAATGTTTTATACATTTACGGTAGGAAATTTACAAAATATCTTCATGGAACATGATCTTTACTTAGTATACTAATGATTTTTGGCATAAAAGAAAAATTGATAATTTTGACCCATACAATGTATTGTTGGCTATTCCCACAAATATACCCGTGCTACTTAAGACTGGTTTTGTGATCCAGGGTCACATATAAACTTGCAATTGGGAGTTTAAAGTCAGAATTTGAGATATAACTTCAAAAATTGCAAGACATTCAAGTCATGCAAGTTGAGTGTATCACATCAAAGTGTGTGTGACTGCTTGAAAATTAAACTGTTAACTGCTACTTATGAAAAGAAACTTGATTGGTTCTGGAGGATCCATTTTACAGTGGACTTTCTCACTTTCTGAATGTTTAACATAAAACTTAAATCCCAAAATAAACAAAAAACAAAACGAAAGTAAACGGCAGCCCCTCATGGACAACTGCCGTATAAATTAAAACAGAACAACAAAATAAAATCCAGACCTGGTTCTCTCTCGTCTTGCACTGTCGTGACTCCTGCTTTTATCCTTCTGTAGCTCCTCCGTGAGACAGGAGAGCAGTAAAGAGCGAATAAGCCAAGCGCCCGGAAGTATAAGAGGGCTCCTGTAGTACATCCCATCAACTTTTTTTTGTCTTCAGAAGACACTTGTTTGGATGCTTGTGTAAGACCAACACTACTGGTAGAGCGTGTTCGACTCGTTGATGAAGCTGGATGCGCTCATTATGATAAATTTACGAGACGGACTGAAAGAGACTGATAAGAAGCTTTGTTCTTCTTCAATTCTCACTCCGAGGGATAGCGTTTGCACAAGCATGTTCAGCTCTTGAAGGAGTTGAGGGAACTCATAGAGATGCATTCATCGTAAAAGACTGTTCTCACTTGATTCTCGATGGAGTGATAAGAATCTAGCATTGAATGGAGCATTGATGCTTTGTGATAAGGTTGTGGTAAGAAGCACCACCTATGCTTGACTCTCGCTTGAGGGCTAAGATTTGAGCGCCTACACCCTGCGGTTCGGGTCCCACGGCCGCAGTAGCAGCAAGGCGGAATTGATCACAGGGATTGTAGGTGGAACATGGTATGAGTCTGATGGGAAGTCTTTTCCCTTTGGCGATGGTTTATGCTAACTCTAATACTTTCATGTTGTTTTCTAATAAAAAAAGAAGAAAAGAAACTTAATGATTAATGTGAAATATCTAATTCTGAGGAATTGGATGCAGAGAGAGTTGAGACAGATGTTATTGATAAATCAACCCCCTCTGCTGTCCACACACATGTTAAGGCTGTACTATTTCCTGATGCATCTCTAGCCATCCATGCTACAAAGCACACAGCCAATTCAATTGGGCATTTATGGGTTGCTATATTTGCCACGGAGTTGCATCTGTAATGAGGAGAAAGAGGAAATTCTTCCTCCATGATGCTTTGATCTCAGAGTTTTCAAGGATATATGTCCCTCCCTGGTGGTTTGTAAGGGTATTTACCCCCCCACCCCGCCTAGAAAAATGTTGAGGTTGGGGTCTTCCTTTATGGAGCTGCATGATAGGCACAGAGTATGAATTAATGTTAAGTATCAAAACATTAAACAAAATAAGAGGTTGCGTTTCACTATGTTCTCTAGTCTGGAGCAATACTGTTCAGTAGTTCAGTATGCTCATCTGAGGCCTAGATCCAGGGCCGGATTGATAGTTTGAATGGGTCCTTGATGTTTAGACCATACATCATTATGATGGCTCCAGTGGAGAGCAACCATGCCAAATTTGCACAGGATTAGAGCAGGTTTTTTGGCAAAACCAGATTCTGAAACCCCTCTGTCACCAATTTAATTTACTTGCTGAGCAATGCATTATTGCAACTTGAAGTAGGGTTAGCACTCCCCTTGCCCTTGTGTGACAATGCTAATGAGAAGAGGAAGTTTGTCTGTGGGGATTCCCTCATTGTTATGCCACTCACAATGGTTCAGTGCTTAAGGTAAAGTCTAAGCACTAGTTATAATGGGACCATTCATCAGGCACCTTTTTTTGGGTTAATGCAAAGCAAACTAAGGGTGTTAGGGCATTCCCATCTATTTAGTTTGCTTCCCCTCCCCAACTACTGTTTAGTCTTTAAGTAGTAGCATTCATTCCCTTAGAGGAGTGGGTCTTTAGACTGGCCTTATTTTTCCATTACGCCAATGCTAACGAGTTGAGGAATTTCACCAAGGGGTGGAATTATCTGTCACTTACTACAGTGAGCACTAGTAAAAAACCCAAAATACTAGATGCTAGCTATAGCAGGTCCTAGAGGAATGTTTTATCTATAAGGGTAAGGTGGGGCCCCTTGCTCCCCTATTAAAAGCAGGGTTTGATCCACCTCCCCTAGATTTCAAGGGTCTTGGAGTAAGGCTTGGTTCCCCTGTGACTCCCGTAGGAGGGAGCCTCTCATGTGTTGAAGATCCCCCTTTGAGAGGCAGCAACATCAGAGATTGTAGCCACTGAGGGATTTTTTAACAACATTGTAGCGTCCCTTTGGTAAGTTGCCATTAGAGCCATTGAGGGTTGAGGGTAGAGAGGGTTGAGGTGAGGTGTTTAACTCCCTTGCTTCCCTTTTTAAAAGACTGGTTCAATCTGCCTCCCCTAGAATTCAGGTTCTTGAAGTAAGGCTAGTCTCCCCAGTGGCTCCCTTGGAGTTGAGCTTCCCCAGTGCGAGGCTCCTCCTTTGGAGAGGCAGCAAAATCAGAGATGGTAGTAGGTGGGAATGTATAACACGCCAGGCTCCCTTTGGCAAGCAGCCCTTTTGAGCCTTTGGGCTGAGATAATTTAAAAACTCCCTCTGCCAGGCATTCCTTGAGAGCTGTGTCTAGCTAGAAAAGCAGTGTCACAGTTTATCCATGTTTTGAGGGAAAAGAGGGTGTAAAATTCTAGAGGCTGGGATTCCCTTGCTATAAAGCTAGAAAATCTTCCATTCTTGCGGGAGACATAGGGATGTTATCACTACACGGCTTGTGTATGTCTCTTATGGACGCGCCCTAGGCAAACTCTCTGACTCTGGCTAAGTAATTTGTTCAGTCAAGGTATGCTATGTCCATTATGTTTGTGCATATGCTCACCAACTGTGGGCAGGGATCCCTGCATCCCCGCATCATGGCATGGGTATTTGTATCCCATAGTGTCAATTTAAGACTCATTGTTGAGTTCCACTTCACATTGCATTGCTATGCATTTGGTCTGCCTGCACGTCACCTTCAGGATAAAGAAGTTGATGACGTGTACTACAGGTGCCTTTTATACCTCTAGACACTCCACTTATGACATCACAGGCTGTCACCAGCAAATTAATATTTGAGTGTGTTTACATGTGCTTCAGACACTGGTCATGCTAATGGGGTTTCCCATAGCGTCGATCCAAGACGCAGTGTCTCTTTCCCCTTCTCAGGGAACCATGGTTAGTCGTAACCTGAGATGTTTTCATTGTTATATGTTGTATATAGGGAGTGCTATTACACATCTTCTGAAATAGTACAGAATCTCCAGATCAATACACGGATGAAAAAGAAGCAGAAACAATTGATAGAAGCATTGCTTATGCATTTGTAAAGTAAAAACTGCCTAACCTTACATAATGAAATGTCGACCCAGGGAGAGGTATAGGACTGTGCAAGCTTAAGGGGTTTTGATGGAAGCGATCTACTCCATCTATGTTTTGAACATCGTTCTGAATCCGATCCGAATGTAGTCTTAGACAAAAACCCGATTCTCTAATTTTTTTTTTTGTTCAAAATTTTGCTTTTTTATATGAATTTACCCACATTCAAGTGTTAAAGGGATGGTTTACCCAAAAATTAAAAATGTATCCACCCTCATGTTGTTCCAACCCCGTAAGACCTTCGTTCATCTTCGGAACACGAATTAAGATATTTTTGATGAAATCTGAGAGCTGGATCACTCCTCCATACTAGTCCATAGGTTTCTTGAGGGATTGAAACTTGCCGGCCTCGAAAAGTTATTAAAGACATCATTAAAATATTCCAAGTGACTACACTGGCTCAATATTAAGTTTATCAAGCGACGAGAATACTTTTTGTGGGCAAAAACAAACATAATTAAAGCTGCAAGCAACATTTAGCGGTGTTCAAGCAGTTAAGGTATTTAAGATTTTTAACCACACAAGCATCAAATGTAGCAAGCTTTTAACCACTGACATGTTTTAGCATGATTTACCATGCTCCAGTATGAATTACTATGAATCTAGCATGATTTACCACAGTTTACCATGATATACCTAAACATATAAGTTCCAGTATGATTCACCATGATTTACCCTGTTCTAGCATGGTTTACCACAATTGAACACATTCCAGTATGATTTAATATGATTCTAGCATGATTTACCAGTTTACCATGATTTGCCATGTTATAGGATGATTTATCATGATATACCACATTCCAGAATGATTTACCAGGATTGTAGCATGATTTACCATGATTCATCACATTGCTAGCATTATTTGCCATGATACACCATGTAAAAGTATTATTTACTATGATTTACCACGTTTCTATCGTGATTTACCATGATTTACCACATTGCTAGCATTGATGTGAAGTGTCAATAGCAATGACGTGATACACTTTGATAAAAAAATGATTGTCTTATAATAGTTAACATGGAAAAACAGGATTGATTTAGTGCAGAATACTGGTGAAAATCAGGTCTGTCAAAATGAAAGTGAGCCAATAAGTGGTCTTCTACTGCCCTCTGCTGGCCATTATACTTATTAATAAATAAAAAAATAAATAAAAAACTTTTTCACAGGTGCTTTTGCACTCATATGTAGACATCTGCTTACACACACACACACACACACACACACACACACACACACACACACACACACACAAATGTTGTTGTTGTTGTTTTTTTCAATGCTATTGGGATGTCATTATGAAAATATACTTTAATGGTCTATAAGCATTCCACATATTTCTTTGTGAAGCTAGAAGAGGACGGGACCTTTCAAACAAGCTATCCAACAAGAATCTAGGTGGTCTAGGTAGGGAGTTACAGCTGTTCCAAGCCGGAGGTCTCATGGATTATGAAGAAGTTATACCTTTTTTGATAATTATTGATCTAGAGAGTCCAGAGAATTTTCCTGCACTGGTTTTAAACATTATGATTTGAAAATTATATGATCATAGATGGAAAATACCATTTACAGCCAATACAGGCAATTTACCGTAGGAAATATATGGTTTTAAAGCTTTTTAACAGTTATAGCGCCACCTATGGTTTAATCTCCATGGAACTTTGCATGCTTCTTTACATTATTATGACACATATGCTCATCAATTTTTGTGAAGTTCTGATTTTTTATTTATGATTTATAGGCTTTTGAGTGTATTTTGTCACGCCCATTTTCTAAATGACCCTGTTATAACAAACCAAAGGACAAAGTTCAACTTTTTTTCAATAATTATTGATCTAGAGAGTCCAGAGAATTGTCCTAGACTGGTCTGGTTCCGATCGGGCAAAAAATCTAGGACTAGTTCGCAAAAGTAGGTTTTTAACATATTTGTGAATATTTAATGAAATATTTGATTGACAGCAATGGTTCAAGAGGCAAAGTTGTTCAGCATGGGGAGATCTATCAAATGATATGCATATTGTGGGGATGTGTGCAACACCACATGATTACAGAGCCGTAAAACTCGTTAGCGCCAACTAGTGGCCAATTTCTTTCAAAACTCTTACAGACCTCTTGAGCCATGAGTTGAACATGCCCAATGAGTTTCATGCTGATCGACCTCCGTTAACCTTGTCTAATAGGTGCGCAAATTCATTGGCCGATGGCGGCCATGTTTTTTGAGACACGCCAATGTCGTTATATACATACATGGGGCCTTGGACCAAGACACTGCATACCGATTTTCAAGTCAATCGGACTAACGGTCAGGTGGTCATAGCACCACCTAGGGTTAGATCGATGCGGTTTTTTTACTGTGACCCCAGAATGTCCTCATACACATGTGTGTCAATGTTTGGTGAGGATATCTCATTTACTTCTCGAGTTATAGCCATTTTAATAAAATAGGCTCCTCCCACAACGTTCATTTTGCGCCCCCTAGCAACCGGAAATCGAAATTTCAACTTTATTTCGACAATTATTGATATTTAGACTCCAGAGAATATTTCTGCACTGGTTTGGTTCCGATCGGGCGAAAAACCAGGGACTAGTTTGCAAAAGTAGTTTTTTGACAAAATTCAAAATGGCGGAACAATTTGCATTCCGGAAATGAAATCGGAGATATATGTTTTGTTCTTCAGGTCTCCAGCTTTCCAATGATATAAGACACTTGAGTCTATGACCTACGATCTAGGAGTTATGACCAGTTTCGCGCTTTTGATTGCTATAGCGCCACCTATGGGCCAATCGGGCTCATAATCTCTGAACCTCTCCTCGATTTCTGTGCTACCTTAATCCCAAATATCAAGTCTCTAGCTCTTACGGTTTGGTCTGCACGATGCGTTTTACGGCAGAAGAAGAATGATAATAAAAATCAGAACAAATACAATAGGTTTTCAGCACTTCGTGCTTGAACACCTAATAACGACTTTATTTCAACTATTCATTTCCTTCTCTTTGGGCCTCTAGTCAGTTAAACTAGTGTAATTGCGTAGAGCTACGTCACACGTAGGCTCACTATTGGCCGACGCTGGTCATGTGTTTGATGCGTGTGACATACAACAACAGATCATACGCTGTTAAACTAGTAACCTGACTTGAGGCCCAGAGAGAAGGAAATGAATAGTTGAAATAAAGTCGTTATTTTTGTTTTTTTTGCGCACAAAAAATGTTCTTGTCGTTTGATAAACTTAAGATTGAGCCACTGTAGTCACTTGGACTATTTTAAAGATGTCTTTAATAACTTTTCGAGGCCGGCAAGTTGTCACGGTTCACACATTCACTGACTCGTTCTGATGCTGTGTTTTTGTATCACGTGGGCGGAGCCGCTGATCAGTCCCTGATTATCATCAGCGCAAGCTGTGACTGATCAGCGATTCCTATTTAAGCACTTAGTCTTTCGTCTTGTGTTTGTCAGATCGTTGTTGGATGTTCCCGGTCCTGGTGTCTGATCCCTCTCGTGTCTCCGTGTTCCTGCCTGTGCTTTCGTGTGTTTGTGGAGTTCGCTGATGTCATCTGTCTGCCCTCGTGAGTCTCTGTCGGTACTCGCCTGACTTCCCTGGATTACTTCTCTCCTTCACCGTCTCGAGGATTGGGTTGCCTACCTGCATGCCTGCGTCACCAAGGAATCCATCTGTTTGCTTCGCCAGAGTTCTGAGACTGTTCCTGTGTTCATTGATCGACACCTTTACTCTCTCTGGGACTGTTCCCGTGTTCATCCATTTGCCTTACTGTTTATTGGTCAATAAACTGAGTTTACTTGCTATTGTCTCCGCTATTCTCTGTGCCATAACAGAACGATCTGACCCACATGGAGGCAGCAAGGACACCTGAACTTTCTGAGTTTCTCGCCCGCAACATGTCATATTGGATGACATATTGATTTTTTCTTCGTCTCTCCAGGAACACGTTCAGCACGTCAGACGAGTGCTTCAGAGGTTGCTAGAGAATGGGCTTTTTGTCAAGGCGGAGAAATGCGCTTTTCATGCACAGTCTGTTCCTTTCCTAGGTTACATCATCTCGTCTGAGGGGGTGCGTATGGATCCTGACAAGGTTAAGGCTGTGATGGATTGGCCAAGTCCAGATTCCCATAAGGCCCTACAGAGGTTTCTGGGGTTCGCCAATTTTTATCGGCATTTTATTCGCAACTTCAGCCAACTAGCCGCTCCTCTGACTGCCTTGACTTCCCCCAGAACGACTTTCAGGTGGTCCGATACAGCGGAAGCTGTATTCGCCAACCTCAAGAGCTGCTTCAGTTCAGCTCCCATCCTTATCGCCCATGATCCGTCACGGCAGTTCGTGGTGGAGGTCGACGCGTCAGAGGTGGGGGTAGGTGCAGTTCTATCTCAACGCTCCTCCACAGACGACAAGATGCACCCTTGCGCGCGTTTTTGTCTCATCGTTTATCTCCTGCCGAACGTAACTATGACATTGGTAATAGAGAGTTGTTGGCAGTCAAGTTAGCACTGGAGGAGTGGCGCCATTGGTTGGAAGGGTCGGGGGTACCTTTTATCGTTTGGACCGATCATAAGAACCTAGAATACATTAGATCTGCTAAAAGACTCAACTCCAGGCAGGCTCGGTGGGCACTTTTTTTCGGACGTTTAGATTTTTCTCTATCGTACCGCCCGGGTTCCAAAAACATCAAACCCGATTCCTTATCTCGTATTTTTGACCAATCCGAACGCCCGGTTACTCCCGAGTGTATTTTACCCGAGAAGCTAGTTATCTCCACACTCACATGGGAGGTCGAATCGAAGGTCAAGACGGCCTTAGAAGGGGTAACGCCTCCGCCCGGTTGTCCATCGAGTCGATTATTTGTGCCAGAGGGGTTACGGTCCGACGTTATTCGATGGGGTCATTGTTCCAATGTGGCTTGTCATTCAGGAGTTAACTGCACCAGTTTTTTGGTCAAGCAACGATTCTGGTGGCCATTAATGGCTCGCGACATTCGGAATTTTGTTTTGGCTTCCTCGAATTGTGCCACTGGTAAGACTTCCAATCGACCCCCAGATGGGTTACTCCAACCGCTGTCGGTCCCTTCGAGACCCTGGTCCCACATTGCGCTAGATTTTGTCACCGCCCTCCCCCCTCCCAGGGTAAGACGGTCGTTTTGACCACAGTGGACCGGTTCTAGATGGCGGCTCATTTCATCCCCTTGCCCAAATTACCCTCTGCCAAGGAGACAGCGGTAGCTGTCATAGATCACGTCTTTCGCTTACATGGCCTCCCGATGGACGTGGTCTCTGAAAGGGGGCCCCAGTTTGTTTCCAAATTTTGGAGGGAGTTTTGTAAATTACTGGGAGCGACGGTAAGTCTGTCTTCGGGTTATCATCCCCAGAGCAATGGCCAAACTGAGAGAGCCAACCAAGATTTAGAGAGAATGTTGAGATGTTTGGTGTCTAAGAATCCTTCCTCCTGGAGCCAACAACTTTCAATGGTTGAGTATGCTCATAACTCCTTACCAGTGTCATCCACGGGCCTATCTCCATTCGAGTGTAGCTTAGGTTACCAGCCACCAATTTTTTCTAACCTGGAATCTGAGGTCGCGGTCCCCTCCGCTCACGCCTTTATCCAGAGGTGTCACCGCACCTGGACCAGAGCCCGTGAGACTCTGCTCCAGGTGAGGGTGTGCACCAAGGTTAAGGCCGATCGTCACCGGTCAAGACCTCCCGTATACGTCGTCGGTCAAAAAGTGTGGCTTTCTACCAAGAACATTACGCTCCGCTCCGTATATAATAAATTAGCTCCCAAATTCATTGGCCCATTCACTGTTAGCAAGATCCTTAGTCCGGTGACAGCCCGCCTCAAACTTCCTCCTGCGTACAGGAGAATTCTTCCCGTGTTCCATGTTTCCAAATTAAAGCCCGTATTTCGTTCTCCCCTTAACCCGCCAGCCCCGATTCCCCCACCGCCGTGACTCGTAGATGGGGAACCCACTTATTCGGTGAACCGTATTCTGGACTCAAGACGGAGGGGACGCGGATTCCAATATTTGGTGGACTGGGAGGGTTATGGTCCGGAGGAGAGAAGTTGGGTTCCTGCTAGGGACATCCTGGATCAATCCCTTATTGATGATTACAATCGACAGGTAGGTCCCTCTGGGAGCGCTGGGAGGCGCTCTTAGGGGGAGGGGTACTGTCACGGTTCACACATTCACTGACTCGTTCTGATGCTGTGTTTTTGTATCACGTGGGCTGAGCCACTGATCAGTCCCTGATTATCATCAGCGCCAGCTGTGACTGATCAGCGGTTCCTATTTAAGCACTTAGTCTTTCGTCTTGTGTTTGTCAGATCGTTGTTGGATGTTCCCGGACCTGGTGTCTGATCCATCTCGTGTCTCCGTGTTCCTGCCTGTGCTTTCGTGTGTTTGTGGAGTTCGCTGATGTCATCTGTCTGCCCTCGTGAGTCTCTGTCGGTACTCGCCTGACTTCCCTGGATTACTTCTCTCCTTCACCGTCTCGAGGATTGGGTTGCCTACCTGCATGCCTGCGTCACCAAGGAATCCATCTGTTTGCTTCGCTAGAGTTCTGAGACTGTTCCTGTGTTCATTGATCGACACCTTTACTCTCTCGGGGACTGTTCCCGTGTTCATCCATTTGCCTTACTGTTTATTGGTCAATAAACTGAGTTTACTTGCTATTGTCTCCGCTCTTCTCTGGGCCATAACACAAGTGCTATTTTATCCGCTCTTCTCTGTGCCATAACACAAGTTCAATCCCTCAAGAAGCCTATGGACTAGTATGGAGGAATGATCCAGCTCTCAGATTTCATCAAAAATATCTTAATTCGTGTTCCGAAGATGAACGAAGGTCTTACGGGGTTGGAACAACATTAGGGTGAGTAAATACTGACAGAATTTTCATTTTTGGGTGAACTATCCTTTAATAAGAATGAATGAAGCTAGAAATTTTTTTTTTTTTTGGTTAAAAGCAGATATTATGTTCTTTCTTTTTATATATTTCATGTTTAGATATCCATACTACAAAAAATTCTGGTGGGCATAAAAGTTTTGTGAAAAACATCTCAAACTTTTTTAAGAATGCTAGAGGGGAAAGAGTTAAGGGGTGTATTTACTGGGCTTTTTTTATAGTAATGACTGTCTGACTGCATTATCCTGCTTAGTACTGAAAACATGATTTGAGCTACAATAAATAACTACTGTTCGATGGTAGCATATAGTAATAATCATTCAGTACCATGGTATTGCCGTCTGATAACAACTGTACAAAGTTTTTTGTAAGAGGCCTAAATAATATATTATTTCATGCAAGATACTGTAATGCTGTATTGACGAAGAACTCCTACTCTCAGTCCTAGCCTCTTTCTTTCACTTTCACTGTACACCTGAGGTTAAGATTATAGCAGATGTATTTGTGGTGTCTTAAAGCTTTGGGATTCTCTCTGCTTATTCATCTTGCTGTCACTCTCTCTCCTCTGCTTTTCTCCTCTTTCTCACTGACTGAATGTCTGCTACTATTCTATTTTTCTCCATTCTCTTCTCAGTGTGACTGGTGTGATGGTGAAACTTTGTCTTGTTCTTCTACACACATGTGCTTCCCTGTGCTTCTGTCAGCTTCTTTTCAGCTGTTCTGTTTACCATTCCTTCTGCTTTTTTCAAGTCATCCTTTTCTGTCGTTCCCCAGATGGGTCAGATTGTTGCATAGACTTCAGCTCAGCAGGACAGTTATTACTATGGTTGGGTGTAAAGGTGCATGTCTGACTGTGTGTGTGTGTGTGTGTGTGTGTGTGTGTGTGTGTGTGTGTGTGTGTGTGTGTGTGTGTGTGTGTGTGTGTGTGTGTGTGTGTGTGTGTGTGTGTGTGTGTGTACATTTATGTAGTTGGGCTTGCATGAGCTTGTAGTCATGTGCAATGCATTTTTTTTAAATCCTACACAAAAGTAGTTTGACATAATTACTGTATTATTATTATTTTAGAAAAATATAAAATAATTTAACAAAACTACTTCACTGCTTAATATTTGCGAGTAATTGTTCACGTGTTTCTTTAAACCACAACCACAACAACAACAAAAAACTTTAAGTGTTTAAACAAAGTGCCAAGGTAAGAAAGTCACAATATCAGATATACTTTTTTTTTAATGAAAAGTGAATTTGGGTAAAATATCATGTGGTGTGCAATTTTTTATTTATTTATTGATAATTAACGATACTTGTAAAAATATTTCTACATTAAAAAATATATTAAAACACTTCTGGAAAATATTGACAAAGATGTGTGCGCATATATTGAAGGTGTAAGGAGATATACCTTTATTATTTACTTTATGGTTACAGCATATGATATTTTTAGAGTTATTAAATGTACTTTCTTCTTTAAAAGCAAATGAAACCAACCTGAATAGAAATACATTTACAGCTTAGTACATTTCTAAGCACATTTATAGTTCTTGGCCCATTTTTTTCTTTATCATGGGTATTCTTATTTGCTATTGACGCATTTAGCAAACACTTAAATCCAACGCAACTTCCAGTGAATCCAACATATATATTTTGCCAGTATGTCTGCTCCCTGGGAATCAAATCCATGACCATGGCATAGCAAGCATATTCTCTACCAGCTTAACTACATGATCATTTGTTCAAAATACATTTAAATGAAAATAAAAGGAAATTGTGTATCAAAGTCTTTCACAATTCATTTCAGTGGATAGCTTTTGTAAGCCCTTTTATGGTGCTAGCTGGAATCTGAAACCCATTAAATATAGAGTGATGTAGCCGGTAACTTCAAACCCATATGTCAGTCATTTTAGTCAAATTTATTTGTGTTGTGATTTCAAGATGCATGGGGACAAAATTAAGTGGACACACACACAGAGAGAGAGAGAGAGAGAGAGAGAGAGAGAGAGAGAGAGAGAGAGAGAGAGAGAGAGAGAGAGAGAGAGAGAGAGAGAGAGAGAGAGATCTATTCTTCAATCATCAAAACATATTGATGTCCTCCAGAGTACAAAAGCTATCTCACTGCATTGAAAAGCATGCTTTTTCCAAACAAAAGCAATCCTCGTCATGTCCGCTGGACACATCAGTTTGAAATTAGAGACGGTTGTTTTCCTATGTTAGTTAGAGTGATGTTTTGATCGCCTTCAGTTTGCATTTCAGATGGTAATGACACCCTCCGCTTATGAATTCTACACCTTCCTGTCTGATAACAGCCTCTGTGGTTTTGCTTTCCAATCTCCATTTTCAAAAATATACCTATTATAATGGCAAATGAGGGGATTTACTCTCCTACGACACAAGCAGCATTCTGATTGGCAAACGTGAATCCCTGTCAGTTTGCTATCTTATCTTTTAAGCCTAATGACACACACTTTTCCCTCTCTGCCTCATTCTCATTTCAAATCACTCCAGTAACATATTCATGAATTCATAATGGAAGAGAAGATAGACAACTTCAACTGCTTTAATCAGGAATCTATTAATTTATCTTCGTATGATGACAAGAAATGTGAGATCGAAGATGGTGGGTGAGCCATGCATTTGAATGGGATTTCTGCAATCTTGTATTTTCTATAACATTGGTTTTTGCATTATAACATAATTTATGAAAATATTTTACAAATCAAGAACAAATATTTGCCACGAACAGGACTCAAAATTAAAATAGCGCATTCCTATCAATTTCAATTCCTATCAATACAAAGGAGACATAAAATGTGACTAATGTCAGAATGTTTTTTTTTTTTTTTTGGTCATTGAACACCTTTAAAACATATTTAGATTGCTGTATCTAACAATCTCTGCATTAAAGTAAATTAACTTTTCTTGTATTTTGCAACTGTTCAAAAAGCAATATTTTAATGATCTAACTGCTTTGACTTTTGTAAACAAAATATGTTATGTATGTTAGTCTGTGTCCATGACTAGTTAAGAAGCCCATAACACACATGGGCCTTAATGGACAGCGCATTCAGAAGCATATATTCACAGCTCACTGCTCTCTGGGTGACCTCTATTTACAGCAAGGACTGAGCGGCACATGGACAGACTCGCTCACACTCATTTACTCAGTCCTGCTCTAATTAGGCAAGTTATCTAGCAGGATGACCTTTATTTAATATAATTTATTATAAATATGACTGACAATTTATATCTCTTTCATGCTCATTCAAATGGCCACATTTACACTGGCAGCGATTTTATTGTTGGAGGTTGACAGCAGGATTGCACTGTTTCTCGCAAGTGGGCATTCTTATGGGGGTTATGCACAACAAAGTTCTGTTTATAAAACAAGTGCATTGTTTCTGGTTTTTACTCAAGATACCCACAAAGTGAGCAAAAATGAGCATAACCGATGTCCATCGCATATGCAGATTGGTACTAAAACACAGGCTTCACTGCACTAAAGAAAATGCAAGGTATGATTTCTTACTTTTATGCTTTTCAATAGTGCATTGTGACAGATCACGCAAAGAGGGCACGCAGATTTTTCCACGCTCTGTTCAGATTCACTGAGTTGTTGTGTTTTGTTGCTTTCGCATTCAGCGTAGACAGATTCAGATTAATTGCTTTGACTGGAATCTTTTCGCGTCTCGTTTTTGCACATAGTGTAGTATTTCACTGTAAATCTCATTCCTCTATCTGTCATTTAGTTTGCACTAGAGACATAAAATCCCATCAATTCTTTTTATGAGCTTACGGAGCCTTAATTTAGCATAATGTCCAAACAGTAATCAACTGCTGTCATTAATCATAAAAATCAAACCTGTGGAGGGTAACAATATGATATGAGCGAGTCTGCACTGAGAAAAAAAAAAAAGAATCTGACACTGACAGATTGTCATGGAAATACAATCATGTTTAGACAGTCTATTTAAACACTGCATATCACATTTTAGAATATTGTATGGAATCTTCCATGAAAAGGTACAAGCTGGTACCTTTAATGTAGGCCTAATATAATTTAAAATTAATAAAAAATATTTTAAATATTGTTACAGTTGATATTATTAAATTGAATTGGTAATGTATGCTATAGACAAAAAAATATTTTTATATAATATTTATTGATAGAAAATACTGTTACATTTTTAACTGTAAAGTAACCATTTTCTACCTATTTGTTGGAGAGAAAATGTTTTGTAACATTTGTGGAAAATGTCTCCTTTTTGAGTGTGTGTGGCTTTATACAGTTATTTTTCTTCACAGTTATGAGAAAATAAAAGCAATGTATAACAAGGGTCAGGGCCCATTTTTGATCCAAAATGGGTGTGTGAATGTTCCTTCTTGCAAATAAATTTGTGCTAGACATGCTAGTGTCCATCGATATTTCAACATGTCTCCGCTTATTCAAAACGAATTGATTTAATTCACCATCATTTCATCAACTGTCTCTTGCCCTCAATTTCTCTGCATATCCATGATCACTATGCAGACGACATCATAGCCCTCCCCGGGATTTTTCTGAGAGTTTAAATTGGTCTCATTTAGCGATATATAGCTTCACGCTAGGATCAGTTATTTATTTGATTGGCCAATTCAACCTGTGCTATTTTGCCATTTCCTCTTATGTCCCCTTTTGCCAGGTCTTCAAGTCCTTTGTGTTGGAAATGAAAGGAATCTTACTTATACCCTACTGTGGTGTCATGGCGATAATATCTTACAAAAGCTCCGCTACATTGAGTTGAATCCTATGAATCATAACAACTAAACCATTATCCCTCAAAGCAGAATTAAAAAGGACATTTGTCAATGCTTCCAATCATTCTGAGTCACAACGAAATGTATTGTGGGTGAGGAAAGGTACTATATCTTGGAGACGTGGGCCAAATAGGTCAGTGTAGTGTGGAGATCATATTGAGACAGACCTGTTTCTGGTGTCCTGGTTTCCAAAACCAATTATCCCTTTAGTGCCATGTCTTATTCAAACCGAGGGGCGCATACCACCATTATCAAGTAGATTTTGAATGCAATGTTGCACAGTAAAAAAAAAAAAGATCAGAGATATGGACGTTGTTTGTTACATAGTGCATGTAATTCATAGTCTTTTTCATCTGAAATTTGCTGTTTGATCAAGAGAAAGATGTCATGGGGTTCCCTATCAGTTGGTCACTCTCCACATACATCGTGACCGACGAATAGGAATCTCGCTAGATAGGCCAATCTACTTCAAGTGAAACTAAACAAGCCAATGCAAATCATTGCATCAGCTGTTCAACCTCGCATCGCGGGTATATAATGAGCAGCAGGTGCGATTACACTACAGCTTTTTACTTCAGAGCCAAGCGCTTCGATGCTTTCTACTAAAGGTGAAACCACAAGCTTTTCTTGACCTCTCCATCCTGGTGCGGGTGTGACAGCACTTCAGCGCGAGCATTTTTTTTCTCTCTCTCCCCTTTCTGTTTCCTTTGTTTTTTTTTGAGCAAACAAAAAGGCTGTTCTAACAGCTGGTAAGGTGCACGGGCGAGAGCGCTCAAAAGCTGTTTTTACAGCTGGTAAGACCCTACCAGTGGGAAGTGCACATTCCTGTCTGTCTTCGCGGTGGCCGTTCCCCTGCGTGCTTCAGCACCAGAAAGACCAGTCCCTAAAATAGCTTACACAGATAGATTGTGTCTTTTTAAAGATTACTTTTTATCTGTGTGTTTCTGGATGTGGTCGTTACCTGGGGTCACGGGATGGTTATTGATCGCTGCCTCGTGTGTCTGGGCCTCGAACACGCTGAGCCAGCTTTTGTGGATGAGTCATGCACCCATTGTGGGAAGATGACCATTGCGGACCTGTGGTCGAGATTCTCATTCCTGCAAAGGGGCGGAGTCCCCTTGCCTCTGCCTCGATCCAACCCTCCCCAGAGGGTTGCTTCAGGCAGTGACGCAGGATTACGGTGAGCCGCTTCCTTCAGGGAACCAATCCCCTAGAAACCCTCATCCTTCTCCTGCTCCGCAGCCAGTCGAGTCACCAACGGAACGTTCTGGACCATCCTCGAGGTGCGTACCAGTCGTTTCTTTTAGTGCTCCCCGCGACGATCAGATGTCGATCGCTGCATCGGAGAATGGGTCAGACTTCTCCGCGGACGACAACTCGGACGTGGACGGCACCTTTTACTGCCAGAAACCGTCCCGGTGGCTCCTCCTCCCTCACCAACCTTGATGGCGGGGCAGCTTAGGGATACACGCGTATCCCACAGGTGGAGTGGGCCGTTGCTATGCAAATGTACCCTAACTCCACTTGGCGCTGAGAACCGTGTTTTCCTTCCCGGGCCAGTCGCAGGCAGGCCGCCCCGCCCATCCATGTCTGGTCCCTGGACGGGACACGGAGGTTCTAGGTGAATTACCCCCAGAGGTACTTAACACCATCACTTCTGCACGGACACCGCCCACGAGACATGTGTACACCTTGAAGTGGAACCTGTTCGTCGAGTGGTGTTCTTCTCGCCGAGAAGACCCCCAAAGATGTACGATATAATCCGTGCTTTCCTGGAGCGAAGGCTGTCTCCCTCCACCCTCAGAGTACATGCTGCAGCTATTTCAGCATATCATGACCACATAGATGGCAAAACAGTAGGAAAGCATGACCTGGTCGTCAGGTTCCTTAGGGGGGCGAGACGATTAAATCCTCCTCGACCCCCCTCCATACCCTCTTGGGACATTTTCGTGATGCTTCGAGCACTTCAGGATGCTCCCTTTGAGCCTTTACAATCAGCAGACTTCTCTCCATTAAGACTTTGCTGCTGGTTGCACTGGCCTCTGTCAAGAGGGTAGGGGACCTGCAGGCATTTTCGGTTGACGAATCATGCCTAGAGTTTGGGCTGGGTGACAGCCACGTTCTACAGAGACCACGGCCTGGCTATGTGCCCAAGGTTCCTACCATTCCCTTCAGTGACCAGATAATGAACCTGCAAGCGCTGCCCCTGGAGGAGGCAGACCCAGCCCTGGCTTTGCTCTGTCCCGTTCGAGCTCTGCTTCTGTACGTGGACAGAACTCAAAGTCTCAGGACCTCAGACCAGCTCTTTGTCTGTTACGGAGGCCAGCAGAAGGGAAAGGCTGCTTCAAGCAGAGGATGTCCCACTGGATAGTGAATGCCATTGCCTTGGTTTACCAAGAACAAGGCGTGCCCTGCCCGCTCAGGTTGATTGCTCACTCCACGAGAGGCGTTGCATCCTCTTGGGCACTGGCGCAAGGCTCCTCGCTAACATATATCTGTAGAGCTGTGGGCTGGGCGACACCTAACGTTCGCTAGATTTTATAGCCTACATGTAGAGCCGGTCCCCTCCCGTGTTCTCACCCTAAACGGGTAGAAGCACTGAGAGGTCCGGCTCTGTCAGCTTGCTGCACCCTACTGTGCACCCTTATTGCTCCAGAGTGAAAAACCTGTTGAGTCCACCAACACTCTCAGCCCGGACATGGCGAAGTGTACGGCACCAGGCCTTTATCCTCTGAATCCTTGAAAACCGGGTCTAGGCTGGGTCCCATATCTGTGACCCTATGGGGATCCCATATGTGTATATTTTCTCCACGGCTGCTCCTAATGGAAGCCTGTGTCTTTCTCTTGGGCTAAGTCACCCAGTATTTAATTTGTAGTACAACCTTCGGGCTAGTCCATATATATTTTCCACATAACTCCTTCAAAGAAAGTGGCTTCCGCAGCGTTTTACCAGTGTTATCCATTAATCTCACTGTATGGGTTATCATGGAACAACAGTGACAGATACACTCTGTCGGGCGCTGGATGGGGTGCAGCAGCTGTGGCGCTGTGGTAGGGATTCCTATTCGTCGGTAACAACATACGTAGAGAGTGACCGACTGATATAGAATGTCTCGGTTACATAATGGTAACCCTCGTTCCCTGAAGGAGGGAACGGAGACGTATGTCCCGTCACCACATCTGCTGCTGCCCGCCGAGGGTGGCCAGCTTTTCAGGCTTGGCTCCTCAACAAAAAACTGAAGTGAAATTGCACCTGCTGCTCATTATATACCCGCGCTGCGAGGCTGAACAGAGTGAAAATAAACAAGACAATGCACATTGGCGTGCAATCATTTGCATCATCTAAGTAGATTGTCCTCTCTAGCGAGATTCCTATTTGTTGGACACGACGTACACCTCCGTTCCCTCTTTCAGGGAACGAGGGTTACCATATGTAACCGAGGCATTTCATGTCTTCGCAGAATGACTCCCAAATGTAGAAGCATAAATTGAAAACAGAAAATGCTTTGTAAAAGCTATTTGACACATCAGTTACTGATGGAAGATGACATTAATTCTCCTTCTTGGATTAACATTGTTCCGTTCAAATTCAGAAAAGATTATCTTCCCCACACTATTGTGTTGGTATAAATGAGTCAATTTCAGTAATTTTTTCCCCCAAGTCAAGTGCTCCTTTGCTGACCCATTAATGATGGTGCATCTTTGATTCACAGAATCACAACTCAATTCACGGTACAATTCCTTTTACATAACTGAGAATGAGTAGAGAGCAGTAATAATATTTCAGGTTAGTTAATGTTTTTTAGAGAGGACTCAGATTAACTAATGCATTATTCGAAGGACTAGTTACAGTGGAATCATACGGCGTTTCACAAATATATTATCAGTGTCACTGTAGGAGGGCTGCAAGCATGACAGCTTCATCAGAGAGACTTATAGGAATACATTTAAACATGAGCACATTTTTAAGGAGCTGCTCTAAGGAAATTAAATTGATATTCTGTTTTTTTTGGAACTAGATGGATAAAAACAAAAATCGAACCCCCAGTTTCACAGACAAGGTTTAAGCCTAGTCCCAGACTAAAATACATGTTTGAGCTGTTTTAAATAAAAGAAATGTGCACTGATATATCTTAAAATATGGCAGTGCCATTTTTTTGTTTCAAGATGGACACCAATAGTGATTTTTTCTAAGGCACATTTCTAAAAGCCTCTTAAACGGGGTACATGCACTTTTACAAGTTGATTGTACTGAAATGTGTGTTGGCAGTGCCTGTACACATCCATCATATAATGATAAAAATCCATCCCGTTTTTGTTTTAATCTCCTTATATGTTTTCCCCTGCCTCAAATTGAGCAATTCGATTTTGTGACGTCACTAAATCGGACGCCCCTCCCACGATTGATAATTGACAGCAGCGTTTCAACACAGACCCGCCCTGAGCGAGCTGTCATCGTAGTCCGCCATTGTTGATACACTGGAGCAGAATGGCGTCTAAGCGATTGTGGTGTTCTGTTCCTGGGTGTAATAAGGAACACAACATTCATTTTAATGTTCCTAAATTCGAACCGCTGAAGACGCAGTCAGTGGCTGAGTTTTTTTTTGAAGGGAATATTCCCAACGAAATGCTTTTATGTTTACGCTAAACATTTCTCACCAGACTGCTTTATAAACGAGGGTCAGTGTAAATCTGGTTTTGCTAAGAAGCTGGTCCTGAAAAAAGAATCGGTACCAACTATTCGTGTTCCTGCTGCACCTCCAAAAGAAGTGAGTGTAATGTTTTATTAACCTTTTAAATATGAATCTTTGCAAATCGCTTGCATGCTTCACGATGAAAGCGGCTAATGTTTACACTCAGGATATACTACGACATGTTTTCTATGTAACATTACGACGTTCTCAATATAATTCATAATCCCACGTTTATAATGAACAACGCATTATGGTTAATGTGTTATTAAAAACCCTGCCAGTATACAAAAATAGATCAAAGTGACATTACGTTAACCAACCATTCAGAAAAGTCCTGTTCGAGCCTTAATTGTCGAACTTCTTCGGGCCGTCATCTTGTTCCGGGTCCGACTCCGGTTAAAATTGGTATGGCTGCACAGATGTGTCCTCAGAGACTCCCGCTGCCATTCTTTCTCCAAAATATACCCTCAACTGTTGTCAAGGCAACACTCCACGTGCGTTGTCAAAACGCCCCACAGAACGGAGGGGCGGTGTGAGCAAAGCTCAATATCATTTAAAGGCATATGCACTGAAACGGCGTGCTGAAAACAGTTGTTTTTGACTAGGTAAAATTAGTGTTTTCTTACAATACTAATGAGAATTTTTAATAAAATTATATTACAAAGTTTTCATTTAGACCCTAAAGATTCATATTAACTTGTACAAAAATGGCATTATATGACCCCTTTAAAAGCCCTAATTGAACTAAGGCCTAATTCTGGCTTAATCTATGCACTATCTGTGAGACTGTGCCTATAACTGAGTTTAAAAGTGTAAGTAAACATTGTTGTAAGTATTATTAGTATGAACTTTATCTGTACAAGTCTTTATAGAAACGGAGTAGCACAAAATTAAAAACAACATATAACTAATCATCTCTTCATTACAATTAATTAAAAATAGTCAATGAGACAAAGCTATAAAATGATAAAATATAGTAAATCGATAAAAAGCGAATTAATTTATGTACAGAACAACAGAATATAAAGATATTTACCTACAATTTCTAAAATGTATGAGCGCAAGCTTGCAAAAGTAGGGTTTTAAATTAGCCTTAAATAGAAATTGTGTATTTTAGTTGTGCATGTGGTTGTGTATATGAATTGCACAATGAAAGAAAATCAAAATAAATAAGTCTTTAATGACAAAAACTCGGGAGAACATGGAGAAATACAACACATGTAAACGAGAATGGACAAAGAACTAAGGAAAACGCAGGGCTTTAATACATGGAACAAACAAAGGGAACGAATTAAGAAACAGCTCAGTAACACCAATCAAGGAGACTGAGAACTCAGGCAGGCAGGAAACCGAAACAAAGCAAACAAGACTCAAACTGAACATAACAGAATATTTTGCCTTCCCTCTCTTCTTTTTTTCTCCTTCTGTCTTTAAAGGAAACTATGGAGCCAGTCTTTCAGAAATTATGGTCCACGAAGCCAACAACTGTCTTCGGTAAAACAAAAGTCTTAATACCTCCACCTAATAGCGTATCCTTTGGCTTCTCTTAATAAACAGCGGATTAGTCAGTCAATCTGTGTGCACCTTCTTATTTGAGATTTGCTTCAGATCATCCTTAAACCAATGAAGCAGAATTCATTTTAGACTTCTCAGCTTACCTATTCACCATACAACAGTATCAAGAGTGGTAAACAATAGTTTTCATTCTGACTAGCCTCCTCGGGTCTAGCCTCCTTGTCCTACGTTCAATCCTTAATCGTTTTAAGCGTATCAGCATAGTGGAAAAACTTAAACCTACTGAGCACCAGGGCGGTCTGGTCAGGTCAGGGTCAAACAGCAAGGCTTTGGGATGTAATCAGGGCTGATCTGGGATAGAAGGCTGATCCACCTGTTTACTGTCTTTAGCACCTGGGGATCTCGATACAGACACAGATGCATATGTTTTTTTTTTTGGTAGTGGAAAAAGGTAAAAAAGTTACCTAATCTACATTGTATGTCTGTATGTTTTAGATGGTTGGCAAGTCTATATCAATATTGTAGGTTTTAGGGTTTTTCCAAAAATGTATTCAATGTTATGTAAATTATCTTAAAAAGAAGCTCATTCTTATTTTCATTACATAAATGAGAATTATTGCACAATTTTGAGAAAAGCACTGCTAAAAAATAAAAGCTTTACTGACATTCTGGATTGATATTGCTTGTTGTCAGTGTTATCAAACTGCGTGAGGATAGACAGTTCTATATGCATTTAACTACATCAAGACTTTGCAACTTGACCCAGTCTTTGAATAATTAAAATAGATTTTCATATCACACTGAATGTACATATTACCATTTAGGCTAACAGAATATTGATAGCAAGGCTGTAAAATCGATTAACCGAGATTAATTGTATCTAAACATAAAAGTCTGTGTTACACAATGTGTGTTATATGTGTCCGTGTTTATATTACATTGCGGGGACCAAATGTCCCCACAAGGATAGTAAAACCTGAGATCACCTACATTGTGTCGACCAGCCAGCAGTCCTCACGAGGGAAACGGTTTAATAAATATTCTAAACTTTGAATTTTGAAAATGTAAAAATGCATAAAGTTTTCTGTGATGGGTAGGTTTAGGGGTAGGATTAGTGTAAGGGGATAGGATAAACAGTTTGTACAGTATACAAACCATTATGCCCATGTAGAGTCCCCACAAAGATAGCGAACCAGACGTGTGTGTGTGTGTGTGTGGGTGTGTGTGTGTGTGTGTGTGTGTGTGTGTGTGTGTGTGTGTGTGTGTGTGTGTGTGTGTGTGTGTGTGTGTGTTTGTGTGTATGGTAAGGGAGGCGATGTCTCAAAAAACTGGATGAGAAAATAATCTATAGTACAAAAAAACTGAATGAGAAAATAATATAGTACAAAAAAATGGATGAGAAAATAAAAAACAAAATTAAATCAGAGCAAATATTACAAAAGTGTAAAAGTCACTCAATTTACACACACACACACACACACACACACACACACACACACACACACACACACACACACACACACACACACACACACACACACACACACACACACACGTGTGCATATATACACACACATTTAAACACATTTACTTTCTTAATTTGAAAATTAATTCCTATTTTTTTTTCAGAGATTATTTAATCTTTATATATATATATATATATATATATATATATATATATATATATATATATATATATATATATATGGCTGTATGTATCTAGATATTTGGTATCTTAATTGCAAGCATGTCTTTATATGTTAAGGGAGGCTCATTTGCAACTAAATCGCTTAATTTTTGCTCCCCCACTTTCAAGGCACAATGTCAGACCTGATCTGATAACAGCATTTTGATTGTCATAAACTTTAATAAAACAACAAATATGATTAGCAATTTAGAAATATTACACAGTAGTTAATATGCATCGACAGAATGTGCTTGTTACCATCACGTACAATTAACAACCCTAAAAACCGAGAGTTAATCCTTAAGGCTAATCCGGTGGTTTCAGCTAATCCAACATCAGATCAAAGAGTGACAAGGAGGCTTTAATGAGATGGTTTAAAACTTCTTTTAGTGGATACTTCCTTTTTTACTGACCTTTAGCAGGGCTCACATAGCCTGATCCTTCATTTTTGTAAGATAATCATCAGAACTGATCAGATGAAGCGCTAATGTTTAACTGTTCATTCCCTGCTCAAGTGATTGCTTAAATGTGAAAATATTCTTTCTGAGGATCAGCATTACTTGAGAAATCGAGCATGTCTGTCATCTATATAGTCATCTTTTAAAACGTGTTTGGATGGATGAGATAGTGGATGTTTGTGCGTAGAGAGAAGGGCAGCAAAAATATTGGGTAACACTTTAGAATACTGATCCTTCATTAATGATTGTGTTTAATTTGGTAGTTCACTATTAGCTAATAAATAACTACTTTTTTTCATACCTCACTGAAGACTACTAAGCACTACTATACAGGTTCATTATTAATATTATTAATGCATAATGTGTAATATAAGGTAATGGTAACCCATTAGTAATGAATCAAGTGTTATACATCCTTCTAGGAACTACTAATAATTTGGATCATTATTCTAAAGTGAAAAGCTTGATAACTACCTAATATTGACTGAAGTCATTGTAAGATTTTGAAGTTTTAGTAAGGTTTTGGATAGTAATGACTCAAGTGTTACTACATCCTTCTAAATGAGTTACTAATTATTTGGATCAGTATTCTAAAGTGAAGATCATGGGAACACACTAGTAAATGACTAAAGTGTTACCAAATCCACCAGAAGGAATTACTATTCAAAATCTTATGAAAATCTCAAAAGCTTACCATGACTTCAGTCAATATTAGGTAGATATCAAGCTTTTCACTTTAGAATACTGAACCAAATTATTACTAGTTCCTTTAGAAGGATGTAGTAACACTAACAGGTCATTACTAGTGGGTTACCGTTACATTTTATTATAAATTATCTATTATTTGTGTTAATTATGAACCTGTATATAGTAGTTATCTGGGAGGTATGAAAATCAGAGTTTATTGTTAGTTAATAGTAGTTACTAGAATGTTAATAGTGCATTACTCATGTGTTCCTGTTTAGTTATTCATTAATGAAGAAGCAGTATTCTAGTGTTACCAAAACACTAGTGTTACCAAATATTGTATAGACTCCCCAGACATTTTATTTGGTATGCCTTGCTATTACTCCAGGTTGGGTCCCTTTTTGCTTTCAGAACTGCCTTAACTCTTTGTGGCATAGGTTCAACAAGTTGCTGGATACATTCCTCAGAGATTTTGGTCCATATAGCATTAGTCAAAGTCAAAGTTTATTTATAAAGCACATTTTAAAAACAGCAAGTGTTTCTCAAAGTGCTGTAGACACATCACATAACATTGATACAAACAGTCAACAGCACAGAAGAAAACAATATGATACTATAGAAAAATCAGCTCTCATAGTGTAAAATGCCAGACTATAAAACTAAGTTTTTAGGCTAGATTTAAAAAGAGCAAGTGTTTGAGCCTGTCTAATCTAGAGGGGCAAACTATTCCAGAGCTTCTGGGCCACCACTGCAAATGCTCGGTCACCCCTGCTCTTCAATTTTACCCATGGGACAACTAAAAGCAAATGGTCACCAGACCTAAGTGCTCTCAGCAGAGCAAACAGCTTGATCAAGCCAGAAATATATTTAGGTGCTAAACCATTAAGAGACTTAAAAAACAAACACCAAAATCTTAAAATGAATCCTTAAACGGACAGGTAACCAATGAAGAGAGGCGAGAACAGTGGTAATGTATTCTCCCTTTCGTATACCCGTCAACAGGCGAGCTGCCGCATTCTAAACCAATGTCATACAGATAGAGAGAGGCCTGACTAATACCTATATAGAGGCATTACAATAATTTAGACAGGGTTGAAATAAAAATTTGAACAAGTCTAATAAAGGACAGGAAATATCATACAGTTACAGAGTTACTCATCACACAGTTGCTGCAGATTTGTTAGCTGCACATCCATGATGTGAATCTCCCGTTCCGCCACATCTCAAAGGTGCTCTATTGAATTGAGATCTGGTGACTGTGGAGGGCATTTGAGTTTAGTGAACTCATCATGATGTCCAAGAAACCAGTTTGAGATTATTTGAGTTTTGTGAGATAGTGTTATTCTGCTGGAAGTAACCATCAGAAGATGGGTACACTGTGGTCATAACACATGAACATCGTCAGCAACAATACTCAGGTAGGCTGTGACGTTTGAACGATGCACAATTCGTACTAAGGGGCCCAACGTGTGCCAAGAAAATATTCTCCAGACCAATACATTGTTGTCAGGAGCCAATCAAACACAACACCCTTCACCACACAACGATCACTCTCCCCAGAATACTAATCACCTGCACCTGTTCACAATCAGTAAGCCTCATCAACCCCTGCATAAAAACACTTACCACAACCTCAGTCATTGTCAAGCCTCCAACAGGAACAGACCATTTCCCTTGTCTTCCGAAGTCTCTGATATGTCCAGTTCCAGCCAAGTAACGTATACTCACCTGTGAATTAATAACCTCTGCATTCCTGTTCCACTGTCTTCAGAGATCCTGTCCAAATCCGTGTTTCCTGCAATCCTGTCTGGATCCTTGTTCCTCGAAATCCTGTCTGGACCCCTGTTCCCCAAAAACCCTGTATTCTCCTGAGTCCCTGTGTTCACGCCGAGTTGTCGCTCCCACGACGACATCTGAAAGAGAAAAGACAAGTATAAGATATCTGTGACTGCTTGACATCAGTTAGCCTGAAGAGGACCTGCTCACCTGTAATCTGCCCCGCACGTAGTGATCTTCACCAAATCTGCACCTGAACTTTGAGAATACTCACCTATGCACTTGTGTCACATTAAATAAAGCTGTGTTTGGATTCACTTACCTCTGTCTCCGTGCCTGTATCCTGACAGAAGGCTTGACCAACTACCGATATGGATCCAACACAACCGCCATCCGCTGCCATTCCAGGGCAACTTGCAACCGATGCTGCGAGTTCGCTTCCTCAGTCCACCACCACTTCCGCAAACCCCACTCCCACACTGGTATGCATTGCTAGTTCCACCTCTCGACCAGCGCCATTCTTCGGCCAGGCGGAAGATTGCAACGGCTTCCTATTGCAGTGTTCGCTCATCATTGAACAGAAACCTCATCTGTTTCCCACCGATCGCTCACGAATCTCTTTCATCATTCAGCAATTATCTGGAACAGCATTGAGATGGGCTGAGTCGCTGTGGGCACAAGAAACTGAGGTTACCATGTCATTACAAAGTTTCATTAACCATTTCAAGGAAGTTTTCGGCCACCCAGTCAATGATTCATCCATCACCGATAAGTTAATGCGACTTCGACAAGATAAGAAACCCGTTTCAGAGTATTCCATTGAGTTTCGAACTCTAGCTTCAGTGAGTGGTTGGAACGAAAAGGCTCTTCTGGCTGTTTATCGTGGTGGTTTAAATCCTGCACTCTGTCTCCAAATGGTGATCTATGATGATAATCTGGGGCTGGAAAAATTCATACAGCAAACTCTCCGTGTCCATCAACGATCTCAGGGCTGTTATCGAGATGCTCGACATTCTCATGCCACATCCCCTCATGTCTTCGCTAACCATGAGTCTGAAAGACCCCTAGAAGAAATGCAAGTCGATACTCACCGACTTACCCAGGCTGAACGTTCTCGTCGTAGAGAATTGCAGTTATGTCTGTACTGTGGTGTTAAAGGTCACTTTTCGACTCGCATGCCCCATTCGATCACGTCAGATGACGGTAAGCTCCGTTCAGGATCACCTCGCCGTATCGACACCACTCACTATTCCTGTAACCATGAAAACCAAAAATTTCCATGTATCTGTAGCAGCCATCGTCGATTCCGGATCAGCGGGGAACTTCATATCAGAGCGGCTCTGCAAGAAACTTAACCTCAGGAAGGTCGACATTCCAAAGCCATATTCCATCGATGCAGTGACCGGCGAACCCATTAACAAGGGGTATGTTACAGCTCAAATAACACCCATCCAGTTATGCATTGAAAATATTCACCACGAAATGTTCGAACCTTTCATTCTTCAAAATAGTCAAGCAGACATAATCCTAGGCCGTCCATGGCTAATTCGTCACCAACCTACCATAAATTGGCAGTCCGGTAAGATAAACAGTTGGGGATGTCATTGCCCACTTGAGAAAAGCCCACACTCTGCTCCACCTGGTGCTGAACCTAAGAAAGCGCACACTGTGAGTTCCACCTCCATCGGAAGCCCCACAGAAAATCTGTCCACAAATATTCCCTCATGTTATTCCTCGTTCTCTGACATATTTAACCCTGTCACTGCCTCCAACTTACCCCCTCATAGACCATGGGATTGCGCCATTGATCTGTTCCCCGATGCATCGATTCCCAAGGGTAGAATCTATTCTCTATCAATTCCTGAACAAGAATCTATGCGGAAGTACATCGAAGAAGCTTTGCAACAGGGTTACATCCGTCCTTCTACATCCCCTGCTGCCGCTAGTTTCTTTTTTGTTGCCAAGAAAGATGGAGGTTTAAGACCATGTATCGACTACAGAGCCCTGAATCAAATCACCGTGAAATTCAGTTACCCACTACCTCTCATTCCAGCAGCCCTCGAATAGCTCAGGGAAGCCAAGATCTTCACCAAATTGGATCTGAGGAGTGCATACAATCTGGTCAGAATTAGAGAAGGGGATGAGTGGAAAACTGCTTTCATCACACCTGCAGGGCACTATGAATACCTGGTCATGCCGTATGGGTTGGTAAATGCTCCTTCCGTGTTTCAAAGCTTTATGGACGAGGTACTCCGAGACTTCCTTGGAAAATTCGTATTGGTGTATATCGATGATATTCTGATTTATTCCAAGAACCCTGGTGAACATCAACATCATGTGTCCCTGGTACTCCAAAGACTCAGAGAATTCACCCTGTTTCTAAAAGCAGAAAAGTGCACTTTTCATCAGACCAGTGTCGAATTCCTGGGATACCAACTGAGTGAAAGAGGAGTGGAAATGGATAAACGAAAGACCGAAGCCATCATGTCCTGGCCAACTCCTCAGTCGGTAAAAAAACTCCAGAGGTTCCTCGGCTTCGCAAATTTTTACAGACGATTTATACACAACTACAGTATCTTGACAGCTCCTCTGACCTCCCTGTTAAAACTAAAGCCGAAGATGTTACTTTGTACCCCAGAAGCGGAGCTTGCCTTTAATTCACTCAAGGCCGCATTCACCACTGCACCCTTGCTCCACCATCCAGATCCAGAGAGGGTATTTGTGGTGGAAGTAGATGCCTCCAATACTGGGGTAGGAGAAATTCTATCCCAGTACTCTGACTCATCCTCCAAGACCATACCTTGCGCGTTCTTTTCCAAGAAGTTATCTACAGCAGAAAGCAACTACGACATTGGAAACCGGGAGCTTCTGGCTGTGAAACTTGCCTTAGAGGAATGGAGGCATTGGTTAGAGGGGGCGAAACATCCATTCCTAGTACTTACCGACCTCAAGAACCTCCAGTACTTGAGAGATGCTAAAAGACTCAATCCACGTCAGGCCCGGTGGGCACTATTCTTCACACGTTTCCATTTCAGAATCTCATATCGTCCAGGCTCAAAGAATACTAGAGCGGATGCCCTCTCTCGCATCCATGCCCCAGAAACTCAGATGGAGGAACCTGAGATCATCCTGCCGAGAAACTGTTTGTCAACCCCATCCAGTGGGAAATCAACGAGCAATTATTGGAATTGTCACGACAACAACCTAGAGTCCCAGGATGCCCCCTGAGAAGATTTACGTACCTGAGGATTTCCGCAACTCTCTCATTTGATCAGCTCACTCCTCTGTAGGCACAGGTCATCCTGGAATAGGCAAAACTTTCTCAACTCTCCAACTCAAATATTGGTGGCCCAACATGCAACAGGACATCACAACGTTCATACAAGGTTGTATTCCCTGCGCCATGTCCAAAGTTCCCAGAAATCTCCCTGCGGGTAAATTAGTACCACTTCCTGTCCCACATAGACCCTGGTCACACATTGGAGTAGATTTCGTCACGGATCTTCCCCCTTCTGACGGCAACACCTGTATCCTCGTAGCCATCGATCGGTTCTCCAAGGCATGCAAACTAATTCCTCTGAAGGGTCTCCCTACGGGTTTTGTCACTGCTGAACTTCTGATGGAACATGTTTTTCGAAACTTCGGCATCCCAGAGGACATTGTGTCCGACAGAGGACCCCAATTCATCTCCCGAGTTTGGCGAGCCTTTTTCACTCTTATGAACGTGACTGTAAGCCTATCATCAGGGTATCATCCGCAAACAAATGGCCAAACCGAACGAAAGATCCAGGATGTAGGACGCTTCCTGCGTACATTCTGCCACACCAACCAGAATATCTGGAGTCGATATCTAATTTGGGAAGAGTACGCACAAAACTCCCTCAGACAGTCATCCACACAGTTAACTCCTTTCCAGTGTGTGCTGGGTTACCAACCCCCATTGTTTCCATGGTCCGGCGAACCCTCAGAAGTACCAGCAGTAAATAAGTGGTTTCAAGAAAGCGAAAGAGTGTGGAATCAAACCCATCATCACCTCCAGCAAGCGGTGAATCGCCAACAGCATTTAGCAGATGCTCGTCGCCGCCAAACCCCTGAATATCAACCCGGACAGTTAGTCTGGCTCTCCACAAAAGACATCCGTCTACGTCAACCTTGCCGCAAACTCAACCCCAGATACATCGGACCATTCCCCATTGTAAGACAAATCAACCCAGTCACCTACCAACTTCGTCTATCCCCAGAACATCGCCATACAATCCATCGCACTCTTTAAGATCACTAAATTCGAGGCTTCTGGTCATTCCTAGGATATCTAAGTCCACTAAAGGAGGGAGGGCGTTCTCGCATTTAGCTCCTAAACTCTGGAATAGCCTTCCTGATATTGTCCGAGACTCAGACTCGCTGTCCCAGTTTAAAACTAGATTAAAGACGCATCTCTTTAACCAAGCATTCACTTAATGCTTAACCTTTAATACTACTGCTGAATCAGTTCGAATGCATTAACATTATGAACATCAGCTATGCTAATTATTTCCCATCTGCCTTTCTGCTGTTATCTCGGGACGCTAGTCCCGAGGTAAATAGCGTTTGTCAGCTCCAGTTTGTATCCAGCCTCTCACGGAGACTTTAGATGCCCCAACGCCTGTGAAGAGACGACTCGACGCCTGTGAAGAGACGACTCAAAGCCGGCGATATGTTATGCCATAAATTAATACATGATTAACTAACTGTATTTTTCTATGTACATTTCCGAAATGCACTTTCTGTAAAGCTGCTTTGAGACAATGTGTATTGTGAAAAGCGCTATACAAATAAATTTGAATTGAATTGAATTGAATTGAACATCGGATCTATCCCACGTTTCACGTCTCCCTCCTGAAACCTCATCACCCTCCTGTACCCAACTCAGCCACAGAACCGGTTCCGGAAGATAACCCCCCGATACCGCCTATTGAACCAGAGCCCATTTATCTGATAAAGGAATATTGGACTCCCGACGTCGAGGTGGTCAGCTCGAATATCTGATAGATTGGGAGGGGTATGGACAAAAGGAAAGATGTTGGATACCCCGGAACGACGTCCTTGATCCCAATTTGCTCCTCGAGTTTCACGCTCAACATCCTAACAAACCTGCACCACGGCCCAGAGGTAGAACACCACGACGTCGGGGTCCAAGGTCCGCTGGCGCGGACTCTGGAGGGGGGGGGGGTAATGTCAGGAGCCAATCAAGCACAACACCCTTAACCACACAACGATCACTCTCCCCAGAATACTAATCACCTGCACCTGTTCACAATCAGTAAGCCTCATCAACCCCTGCATAAAAACACTCACCGCAACCTCAGTCATTGTCAAGCCTCCAACAGGAACAGACCATTTCCCTTGTCTTCCGAAGTCTCTGATATGTCCAGTTCCAGCCAAGTAACGTATACTCACCTATGAATTACTAACCTCTGCATTCCTGTTCCACTGTCTTCAGAGATCCTGTCCAAATCCGTGTTTCCTGCGATCCTGTCTGGATCCTTGTTCCTCGAAATCCTGTCTGGACCCCTGTTCCCCAAAAACCCTGTATTCTCCTGAGTCCCTGTGTTCACGGCGAGTTGTCGCTCCCACAACGACATCTGAAAGAGAAAAGACAAGTATAAGAGATCTGTGACTGATTGACATCAGTTAGCCTAAAGAGGACCTGCTCACCTGTAATCTGCCCCGCACGTAGTGATCTTCACCAAATCTGCACCTGAACTTTGAGAATACTCACCTAAGCACTTGTGTCACGTTAAATAAAGCTGTGTTTGGATTCACTTACCTCTGTCTCCGTGCCTGTATCCTGACAATTGTATCCTAAGCAGATGCGCCACGACAATTTTGTCCAAACCAGCTGCGGCAGCAACACTTGACGATTCTATTTTAGAAACTGTTTCAGTTTTCTGCAACATTGTGGCTGGACCAACAACACAACATATGGCAATCATAATCTCAAGTAATGTTTATGTGCTTTATTTATTGTTAAAAGTGTGTAATGTTACTTCGAATATCATTTAGTGCTCCCAGTTTTGTAGCCGTACTAAAAGTAAAAATGGATAATTCACCTCAGATCTTGAAATTAAACAAATGGAAACAAGAACGTTCAAACTGTGAACAAACAAGTGTATTCTATGACAAAGATTGTTTTAGTAACTCTGTATGCATTTTTTGATAATTTTTAAATGCTGTTATTAATATGTGAATTTGATTATCCTTTGCCTTGCGAGTGCCGTCAAGATTAATCTTTGGTGCCGTGCACTTGCTGCGAGAGCCCGCTCACATGCTGTTCTGATTGGCTGTGGATTTAGATTGATTTTGTTGCATCTCATCACGTCTGGTGTGGACTGACAAATTTCTTGTCGCTGGAATCTTATTGCATCGCGTCTGGTTAGGTGTTACACCACAAGCAGCCTGAACCATTGATACAAGGCAGGATGGATCCATCCTTTCATGTTGTTTAAGCCAAATTCTGTTATATTTTATCTTGTAATAGTCACAGCAGAACAGACGAGAACCACACGCTAGTATCAACTTCACTTGTTGTTTTTTTATTTTCTTCTCTTTTGCGTATCATACAGTTCCATGAGAGCTACGTCGCCCTCTACAGGTTACAACCGTAACTCAATACACAACATATTTCCCCTCTTGTTTAGGAAGCTTACCAGTAGAAATCAAGATGACTACGCCGTCTCTTAAATCACTTAGACCTCGGCTGTAATATAATACCAACTTAAATGTTTTTTTTTTTTTTTTTTTTTTTTTTTTTTTTTTACTTAACATTAGCCTTCTTTTTTCTTTTCGGTAGTTGTAACCATTTAACAGTAGGCTATAACCTGCAACCTTATGATGATCACACTTCTAACAGAAGCGTTAAACTTAAGTGAATTTAAAACAAACAAATTCACAAGCAAAAACAGCATTCAAATTATTGTTTTTACTTCCAAGTTATTCCCTCTTAGATTCCCCCCCAAAGGCCATGAGAAAGATTACTGTACGTAATCATTAAGCCATGCAGGCTTTTTTCTGACCCTGGCAGGCATCCGCACATCACCGGAGGGTTGTACATGTCCCGACTCAGGTACTGGAACATCCAGCATTTGTGCAGGTCCCAGCACAGGTACCGGAACAGAACTGTCAATGGTATCTTTTACCCTGTCAGGAACCAGTGAGATATGAGTAGCGTTCCAAGTGCGTCCATCTTCCAGCACATACGCATTTGCACCAGCTCTCCGTACCACCCTGGCAGGTCTATGGAACTTTGACAGTCCTTTCTTGACATGGAAGGGTTTCCGTACTCTTACTAGGCTTCCCTTTTTTATCTTTGGTACTTGTGCACCTCTCCTCGCATCTGTGTAAACTTTTGATGCATTTTGTTTAGAGATGACACGATTGCGCAGTTGCTTTTCTGTCAGCAGAGTAGCTTTGCTTGCTGGACCGATGTTCACCTTTGTGCGCATTTTCCTGTTGAACATGAGTTCATATGGTGACACTCCTGTTGTACTGTGTGGAGTTGCACGGTATGTAAGCAAGAAGTCCTGTATGAATGATTTCCACGGTTTCCTCTCCTGCTCAGCAGTAAGAAGAGTTTCTTTGAGAACGCGGTTCCAGCGTTCAATAGCTCCGTTTGCTTGTGGGTAATACAAAGACACTTTCCTGTGTGTAATATCTCTCACTGCCAGAAATTCTGTGAACTCGCTTGAGGTAAACTGCGTCCCATTGTCACTAATGAGCTCTGTGGGGTTGCCGAAGCGGGCAAACACAGCAGACAGGAAGGTAGTGACCGCCGTAGTTGTGATTGAATGTGTAAAAGCCACCTCCGGCCACTTTGTATAATAATCAATCAGAGTCACTGCATAGCGGCAGTCCCAGTTCGCTGACTCAAACGGCCCGACTATGTCAATTCCTACTTTCTGCCATGGACCGTCTGGCAGTGAAACTGGCTGAAGTGGAGCAGCATGCGTCTTAGCGCTTTTATCATTCATCTGGCAGGTCACACATGCACTAATGCTGTCCTGCACCAACATGTCCATGCCGGGCCACCAGTATAAGTCACGCAGCCTCTGCTTGGTGCGCACAACACCCTGGTGAGTTTCATGTGCCAGGTCCACCAGCTGTTTTCTCAGGGCCACAGGCACTAGCCGTCGGTGAGGGCCCCTGTATATTGTCACATCTTGAACTGAGAGTTCATCTCTGGTAGCGAAGTAGGGTTTGAGCACTGCAGGTAGAGACTTTGCTGTTTTAGGCCACCCCTTTTTCATCTGTGCCCTGATGGCAGTAAGCTCTGGGCATGCTTCACATGCCACAGCGAAGTCCTTCACTGAGAGAGCTTTCAGTTCTGTGTCCAGCAGAGCTACAAGTTCGGGTTCAGTCACTGGCTCTGCATTCTCTTCTGATGGTAGAGGCAAACGGGAGAGACAGTCAGCAGCATAGTTTTGTGCTCCTGCACGATACACCACGTCGTACGTGAAGCAAAGGAGTCTGGCTGACCACCGGGCAATACGCATTCCTGCGCGCCCAAGTCCTTTTGTGTGTAGCAGTGTAGTCAGAGCCTGGTGTCTGTACGCAGTGTGAATCTTGTCCCCCATAAAAACGTCCTCCACTTTTCCACAGCCCACACACAGGCTAACGCCTCCTTTTCCACAATGGAGTATTTTCGTTCGGCAGGGGTAAGTGAACGTGAGGCAAAAGCAACTGTGCGCTCCGTGTTATCAGCATGCATTTGTGTCAGTATGGCCCCCAACCCATAATCCGAAGCGTCTGTAGACACGATCGTAGTAAGGCTGGGGTCAAAGACGGATAGCGCTGAACTGGTTACAATGCGAGTCTTGACCGTGTCAAAGCTTGACTGTGCTGCTGCCGTCCACTGAAATGTGTCGTCACGCAGGCAGTCTCGCATGGGCTCCACCAGAGATGCATAGTTTTGCACAAATTTTGCGTACCAGGCTGTGAGCCCCAGGAATGAGCGCAGTGTGGTGGCGTCGCTAGGCGCTGGAGCAGCTGTAATAGCCTTGAGGTGATCTTTGTCTGGCAGCAAACCCTGAGCTGAGATGGTGTGTCCAAGGAACCGTAAGCTTGTCTGGTTGAAGTGACATTTTTCATTGTTGAGCTGGAGACCAGCTTCCTTTAGCGCAGCAAGCACCATCTGCAGGTTACGATCATGCTCCTCCTTTCCTGTGCCATAGACTATTACATCATCCAGATAATTCTGGACCCCCTTGAGGTCTTTCAGGACCAGAGACATCATTTTGGAGAACGCACTTGGAGCTGAACACAATCCATATGGAACCCGACGAAACCTGAACAGCCCTTCGTGCGTTATAAATGCAGTCATATCTCTGCTTTCCTCTGCCAGTAACACCTGATGATAAGCATTTGCTAAATCAATGGTGGAAAACACAGTCGCTCCACGCATTTCAGAGAAGAGATCATCCATATGTGGAAGTGGGTGACTGTCCATCACTACCGCCTTGTTTGGTTCACGTAAGTCCACGCACATTCTCACTGCACCATTCTTTCTTCGTGTGACAACGATGGGTGATACCCATGGAGATGCGTCAATCCTCTCTATCACATCCATTTCTAACAATCTCTCCAATTCAGCAGAGACAGCTTGTTTAACAGAAAGTGGAAGTCTCCGCAGCTTTTGTTGAACAGGTTGGACGTCTTCCCTGACTTTTACACGGTGAACGAAACCTTTAGCAAGTCCTAGCTTCTCCCCAGTCACAGATCCGGCTTTGATCTCTCTGATCTCTGTTACTGGACCCGCAGGTGAGAGCACGCTGTTGTTGTCAATAGAAAGTCTCAGTGCTCTGAATAAGTCCATTCCAAGCAGAGCCGTGCCTGTCTTCACGATGTACAGTGTAGCTGGTACTGTAATGGTCGCATACTGCACTGTAGTTAACATGCAACCTAGCACTGGAACGTCAGCTTTGGTGTAAGTCACTAACCTTTTTTCTGGCTCAGAAAGCGGAACACCACTGAAGTGCGTTCTGTAGAGGTGCTCAGGAATGATTGACACCGCCGATCCAGTATCCACCACTAACTCCACAGTACGGGAAGTTGCTTTTGCTTTTATGGCTACTGTGCATGTAATTTTGTCATCTCGTTGTCCATTCTCTATCATTCGCACCGTATTCATTTCCAGAATAACCACTTCTCCTACTTTGGTTGTGTTTTGTTTGGACTTACATACACGGGCAAAATGTCCAACCTTATTGCAATTTCGGCATGTCACTTTCCTTGCAGGGCAGTCCTGAGCATTTGCCATGTGAGCAGCTGATCCACATCTAAAACAGCTTTGATCCTGTCTCAGTGCTGCTGCAGGCTCTGCGGAGTAACTGCTCTTTGCTCTGGTTCTGAATGGACGTTTCGGTCTTGCCTTCACCACGTGCACTGGAGCATGCGGCTCCGAAGCTAGAGTTTGAGCATGTCCGATAGCTGCTTCCACTTGACACGCCAACTTTACTGCTGTATCCAGAGTGAGGTCTGCCTCAGTTTGTACTAACAGTCTCTCACGTATTTTTACACAGCTAGCGTGCTCAATAAGTTGGTCCCGTATCATTTCATCTGTATTACCAGCAAACCCGCACGTAGTAGCTAACTCACGTAGCGCGCCCACATACTCAGCTACAGTCTCATGTGGTCTCTGTACTCTTTGCCTGAACTTGTGTCGTTCCACCACGACATTTATTGCTGGACTGAAATGTGCACGCAGTGCAGCCACTGCTGAATCATAGGTTGTACCTACGTTCGTGAGTGTATAAAATACACGTTGGCCTTCGGTGCCCAAGCAGTGTAGGAGGATTGCACGCTTCCTCGTATCGGGCCAGTCATCCCCCTCCACGTGAATCGCGAGCAGGTAATTCCCGAACATTTTCATCCACATATCAAACGGGATAGTGGGTTGTCCACTGCATGGCAGGAACAACGCAGGGAGAGGCACACCGGCAGTCGCCATCCTCGTCGCCAATTTGTTATATTTTATCTTGTAATAGTCACAGCAGAACAGACGAGAACCACACGCTAGTATCAACTTCACTTGTTGTTTTTTTTATTTTCTTCTCTTTTGCGTATCATACAGTTCCATGAGAGCTACGTCGCCCTCTACAGGTTACAACCGTAACTCAATACACAACAAATTCTGATCCTACTATCTGAATGTTGCAGCCAGCGAACACTCAACAACTTTAATATATAAACAAACACAAAACAAAAGTAAAAGCGGCAACTCCTCATGGACGACTGCTGCACACACATAAACAAAACATAACATAAATAGTCCAGGCCTGGTCCTCTCTCCTCCTTCATTGTCGTCAATTCTTTCATGCTTCCAAAGCTCCTCCATTAGAGATATGAGACCATTGTTGCGCTCATCATCATTCACACCACCGGCCTCGCACTGTTCTCTCATGGCTCTCTGCCCCATCCTGCTTGCCACATAATTAAAGTAACTTAGCACAGAATACCCTTCCACTTTGTTTTCTTAATGTTTGTGTGGGGTAACCGTGTGGGTAAACAGAAAGAAGAGTCAGTGTTGTTCCTCTAAATGTTGATTGCTTCAAACAATTTGTGAGCAGTTGGAAAATCTCTCCCAGTTGAGTTTAATGTGAGACCAAATATTCACTATAGACTATAGGGTTCAAATCTGCACTCTGACCAGGCAAAAACATGAGCCTAATGAACTTGTTCTCTAGCCACTTCTTGGTTGTCTTTGCAATTTGGTCAAGAACATTGTCTTGTTGAAAAATAACATCTGGTCATTCCTCTTTAGATAACAACTTTTCATTTGTGGGAAGCAAGCCATTGTGCAATATTCTCCTGTACTCCAAAGCATGACATGACTTTTCACAGTGAAGTAGCTCACCAATACCAGCAGCTAAAAAGGCTTCCACAATGACACCTCTTCCTCCATGCTTCACTGTGGTAGAGATAGTATTATATTTCTCAGCAGATTTTCGAAGACACTGCTCTGGAGCATCACCATGCAACTCACGTTTCATTGAGATTCATTACTTCACTCACAACTTCCCATATTCTGCCAAAATCTTTTGTCTTTAATGTTTTTCTAAAACTGCAATGGCTTTTTAAGTAGTGCATTTGCATAAATTTAGCTAATTTCCTGAAAAATAATTTGTGGTTAAGACAATTAAAAGCTTAGTGTTTAGCCATTTTTTGCCCAGGAGTGTATATAACTAATAGATCTAAAAAAATAATCTAAAAAAGATTTTATTATAAACCATTTCAATATTCCTTGTATGTCGAAATAATTTGGGTGCCGTTTTGTTAAGATAGTGTATACTTGGTAACCAAGGAAACAACATTGTGAGTGAAGAGCACACTTGATCTGCAATGAATGAACAAAAAAACACTTGTGAATAGAACATTTTTATTCTATGTCATTTCCTATTTTTGTAAAATTAAAACTTATATAAATGTCACCTCAGGATGAAAGGCAAGTTCTATAAGAGGAGGTAGTTGTGCTTGATTTGAAGGATAAGTATTTTCCTTAATCAATATAATCTTACTGACTGAGATACAATGACCAGATAATATGGAAGTAAAATAATGACAAATGTTTTTGAAACAAAAAAGCTTGTTGAATTGCACTACTTGAAAAAATATGCAATGCATTAACCCTGCTTGCATTTTAATGTATTGTATTTTAGGGCTTGCATTTTTATTTGCTGTTTCAACATGGTTGTATATTTAAGCTGTGAATATTTCAATTCAAAACATTTCACACACGTTTTCATTAATAAAAATTCAATAATCCATATTCACCTTTCATATTTCACTTCCAAAATATTAATTCTGTTTAAAAATACAACCTATAATATCCGACAGGCACTTTTCCATCCATTTTATAAAACCAACTGTAAATTGTTCATGTTGTCAGACATGATGAACACTTTTTTTAGAAAGGCCTAATTGATATTAAAATAAATATGAGATAAGATGGTAGGCCTACTGAAAAAATAGCAATATTTACACATGATTTGACAGTTTATTTAAAAATCTAAAAGGTGTGCATCATGCATGGCATGCACCTACATGAACACTTTACAGTTGGTTGTAAGTCATTCTCTTCAAATGCTATTGAAGTTAGAAACATATGTAGCAATGTCGTATGTAACTTTAGAAACGGTCCCTAAATGTGCGAATGTCGAATATCCAGTGTCAAGCCAACTTTATGCCAGTATTTCACTGGGAATCGCTCAGTGTGGAACTTTGTGCACTACGTTCATATTCTGAGTGCACTTGCCTGTTCCTATATCTGGTATAGCCGGCATCCCCAATAAGGTGGGAGTTTGGTCTTTTTTATTACTGTATTAGTACATTAAGCGGTAAGTGTCCTGAACGTATTCTGGAGAATTCAGGGAATCCTGGAGAAGAATGATGTATTGAGGGAAACACTAGTACTGCAGCACATCACCGCAATATAAAGTTAAGAAAACTAAACAACCGAGAGAAATATATGTCTACTACCTCAGATTTAATGTTTTATCTGTGTACCAGCATCGGGGAATAATATTATAATCTCTTTCACGATAGAGAAATCTGCTTACATGTGCAAAAATAACTGTGAAGACTTAAACACAGCTTTTGTGTCTGTATCAGCTTTTCCATATACTGGCCCTGATCATCATCACAAATACCGCTTGCTCCATTTTTGTAAATCCATTTTTATGAATTAATTACTATCTATCTGTTGTTCTATAGTTTTCTTGGAAAAAAAGCGAATTTGTAAAGCGAAATAAAAGAAACCAAAAATTTCTTGTAAATATTATAGGTTTTATTAAACAGAATGAATATTTTGGAAGTGAAATCTGAAAGGTGAATATGGATGATTGAAGTGTTATTAATGAAATTGTGTGTGAAAAGTTTTGAATTGAAATATTCACAGTTTAAATATACAACCATGTTGAATTTCAGCCCATAAAAATGCAAGCAGGCTTGCAATGCATATTCTTTCAAGTATTGCAATTCAACAAGCTTTTTTGTTTCAAAAACATTTGTCATTATTTTACTTCCATAAAATGATGACCATATTGAAGAAAAATAGACTGAAAAGCTTGGTAACAGGGAATGTGAATCCTGTTCACATTTGAATCAGTGTGAACAGTCTGTTCAGATCCGAATCTGTCGTGCTTGCCTTTGTTGGATGCCGCATGTGATAAATAAACAAGTTTTGTTCCCCTTTAGTCTTGGTATCTGTAAAAACATAATCAAACTGAAAGACCTAAAGATGCTCAATAGTGTTTGGTCCGGGTCGATCAATCATACCCCACCTCAGCGGTCAGCAGACCAAATGTGTATATGTTTGTAGATTTAATTCTCTAAATATGCCTGATCTTGCATTGTGAGTTGTTTTTCTACTTATTTACCACACAACTATAACAAGCTGACGCAACATCAATCTCGGGTGTTTTTTTTTTTTTTTTGCTGACCATGTTAAAAGCTTTCAGTGCTGTGGAGGAGGACAGGAGAGAAAAAGCGGGGGAAAAAAGCATTTTTAACTTTTCCATCGATCTGTGTAGGACTGTAAGAGAACAGAGGCGCCACCGAAGCCCACACATCTGGAATGAAGGACTGCGCTTAGATTCTGATGGATCGTCACAGCCTGTGTGTGTGTGTGCGTGTGTGTGTGTGTGTGTGTGTGTGTGTTTTAATGCATTCATGTGACTCACAATGGTTTGTTCTTGGTTCAAGTGGTGGGATCACACAAATTACACCTATTCAGAGATGCTTCAGAGACCGGGACATGAACAATGAACAGAGGGGGCTTTTTAGCTCTATATAGACAATGTCTTACCATTAACTGCAAGCCTACCATTTTTTTCATCTTCAAAAGAATGTTTAAAATTTAATTATATTTTTTTGTAGTAATCTGTTATTTCGAGTTCATTCAGAACATTTATCTTTGGTGCATTTTTAAAATATTAATGACGTTTTTCAAATGCACTGCTATTGACAAGGAGACAATATCTGAGTGTCTGTATTCGTTTATACCCAGCGTTGCATGTCCATTTAATAGAACTAAGGGAATTTACATACATTTGCACAGCATTATTTCTAGACCTATCAGTTAACTGTCATCAGATAAATGAACAAGCCCTGATCTGTAACAACTGCCCTTGCCCTGTGTGTGTAACAGGATTATGCTATTTGTTTCCCCAATGGTATTCTTAAGCCTGAGGGGAGTGTTTCTCCTGCCATCTGCCATCCAATCAGAAAGATAGCAGCTGGATCAAAGAGGAGCTGCCAATCAGCTTAAAATACCCCTTAATGTCCCCAAAAATGCACCATGGCACCCAGAAAAATCAGAATTCTACGATTAATTTATAACATCGATGTGAAAATGAAATAATTTTAGAATTAATTAATAATACATACAATATTATTAATTTTAATATTATTATTAATATTTAATATTATATATATATATATATATATATATATATATATATATATATATATATATATATATATATATATATATATATATATATATATATATAACTTTAATACATACAATAATTTATTTTAATTTACACCACAGTTCAAAAGTTTGGGGTAAGAAATGCATTAAAATTATCAAATGTGAAAGTCTGTAATGTTACAAAATATTTTTATTTCACATAAATGCTGTTTTTAACTTCTGGGCCAAACCTGAAACCAAAACCGAAACCCAACATTGAAAATAAATAATAAATTAATAATCAATGCATTAACCAAACTTGTTTAATAATCAACGCTCAATTAGCTAAAACTTGTACAATAATTTTAATTGCACTTATTGCAACTTGTAAATAACAAAATTGTTACTACTCCAGTTTGTTGATGAAATATAAACATTTAAATGACTAAACTGTAATAACTTGTTCCCTTTTGAGGGAACTCAACGCTGTGTCATATGTTGACACTTTGGGATCACCCCCAAATATGACCGGTCTCTTAAGCATGTGTGGAAGCATGCCAATTGATTGGCAGAGGGCAGCCCTATGATTTCACATGGAGTGCCCGAGAATATAAAATGGTACCTGCATTAGACGTCATCATCTCATTGTCTACAGGAGTTGCTTGTCTAAGTGTGTGTGAAGATATCGCCTGTTAATGTAAGCTTGAGAGCAGAGTGAGGGCTGTCAGCTCTTGAGGGAGCTGTATGCATGCACTGCGATGTAAGTCATGGTGTGTAAGCTGTGCTCTCGCTTAATTCTTTTCTTGAGGGATCATAATCGAGCATCTGCACCTCTAGTTTTCGAGGTTCAGATCGTGGGGACCATGCATATAAGTGACAAAACGACACCATCCCATTAATTTCAATGGAGAGCTGGCTATTTCCGGTGTGACGAGCGACAGTGACCATTGCTGACCGGATGGGGTTTGTCCAGCGAAGCGACAAGTTGAGATCTGTTCAACTTTATGCAAATGAAGAGCGACTTTTGGGAGCACAACCAATAGGAGTGCAGTCAGTGGAGCGCAGGTGATCTGTTGCTCTTCAGTGCCAAGGCAAGATGGAGAAGATCATTTTAGCAGTCCGCAACTGTCCTTTCATTTACAATAGGTCTCCGTGTACATATATGGTGGTACTCGGCGTGCTGTCTCCAAGCCTGTATGGTTTTGTGAGCCCAGATAGACATGGCATTGACATGACAACGGCATTTGCCATTTTGCTGCAGATAAATATTTGCGATGCCAAAGAACACTTGCTTAACACTTATATGCGGAGATATGACTATAAGCTCGTTTCAAATTCGTATATGAAGGGTTGGTTAGACATAGCAGAAAGAAGCTGGGCTATTCCGCTTCTTGCATCCCACTTCATCAGCTTTTGACTGGCTTAACACTAGAAACGCATACTGTGTGTTCTCCTCAGTAATAGATATAACGTTGCAATCTGATAGAGATAGGAAACCAGCAACCACCTGAACAAGTATCATCAATTAGTCAATTAATGATAGTTACATAACCCTTATACTTTTATTTGATAAATAAGAAGCCATTAGGAGCGATAATGAATTACATTGTGCTGACACTCATTAAACATGTTAGCATAGCTAATAAAAAATTACCCTTGAAATAAAATAATTTTTTTTGTTAACATGTAATCTCTTTGAATGTGAATGCTTTTTTTAGTTTAACCTCATCCATAGCTTAGATAGTGTATACTCACGAGATACAAACAATAGACCATTATCTGCTGCATAGACACAACTGCATAACGCTTCAACTTATGCTTAGTGAATCACTCCACAAGACAAGGTAAACATGATGTTTAGTTTAACTGTATTGATTGTTCTTTTAGCGTGACTCGAACACACGAGCATCTGGATCAACCACACACATTTAGCATAGCTAACGAAAACATTGCTTTTGGAAATTAAAAGATTTGTCATTAAAGTTATACTGTTAAATATGGTAAATGCAGTTTAAATCGTAAATGCTTCTATCACTTTAACTGTTTTCAAAACCATACTAACATCTACATACAATAGACCGCTGCTGCTGCATGCCGTAAACGCTGATGCTGATATGCTTCAGTGATTCACTCACGCACTCTTGACATGACGCTATTTAAAAACATTTCTGTTGATACTGTTGATCATAGTCTATTAATCATCCGCCTTGAACAAGATTTTGGTGTCGGTACAGCTTTGAAGAAGTTTAAATCCTATTTCACTGACCGTTTTCAATTCGTTTCCATGGGCGGTTTCAGGTCTGAGATGAGCTATGTTCTCACTGGTGTTCCTCAGGGCTCAGTCTTGGGCCCTCTGCTCTTTAGTATGTATCTGTCACCTCTTGGTCATTTGTTGGAATCACTTGGCCTCCATTATCATATTTATGCTGATAATACGCTGATTTATATACACTAAAAATCTGGTGAACACATTGATGTTGATTTTCTCTCCGGCTGTGTTTCTGAGATAAATTAATGCATAAGTAATAATTTCTTGTGTCTAAATGGTGGTAAAACTGAAGTTCCCCTTCAGGGACTACCGCTGCGTGTAATCGCAGTGGGAACGCCCCCCAGCGTAGCGCGTCTGAAGCATGAATGAAATCAGTCAATGGAGCGTCACAGCGAGTGACGTCACCGACCAGGAAGCTATAAATATCCCCTGAATACACAAGCCACCAGCTTCTGTTACTTCAGCAGCGCTCTGTGTGTGTCTGATATCTTTCGATTGTGTTTGTCTGATTTTGTCAGGAGTTTTCACTATATATATATATATATATATATATATATATATAAAAAACCAAAATGAGCGAGCAGTATAGAAAGTGTGTTCCCCCCTGTACACGTTACATCACGGGTGGGGATTCTCACGAGTTATGTGTAGCTTGTTTGGGAGTTCAGCATGCTCAGTCGGCTCTCGAGGGAGTCGATTGTGAGCATTGCGAGCGCTTTCCTTTGAGAACTCTGCGCTCGCGGCGATCGCTCTTTGAGGAGAGTGGTTTGCTGCGAGCTCCCCAGGGCTCGGGTCCCGCTTCTGTTGAGGCAGAGCGGCGGCGCTTGACTTGGGGTTCGCAGATGGATCTCACTGGCGACGCTGAGACGGGCCCCGCCCTATCTCAGTTTTCTCCGGCGGGATCCAGTGCCTCTCACCCGGCTCTGGAAGCACGCGCTGCGGCGGTTACTTCCGCCCGGGTGGAGGCATATGATGATGTGGAACTTAGATTATCCAGTTCTGAGGATCTGGATGTCGAAAGTTTGGCATCAGAGGAAACTAGCTCACTTCATTATACTGCTGAAGAAGGTTTAATGGATGTGTTATCTCGGGCTGTTGAAAATCTCAGTATTGAATGGCCAACTGATAAACAGGAATCTAGAAATAAAAGCAAACTAGATGATAGATTTCTATCTGCACGTCCTCAGCCTTCTCGCCGGTGCTTACCGTTCTTCCCAGACCTTCATGCTGAGGTTTCAAAGACCTGGGTTAGACCGGTTTCGAGCAGAATATATACCAATCAATCCAATGCTTATGGTAATATTTTTGGTGCAAAGTCTGCTGGATATGTGACGATGCCGAAGGCGGAGGAGACGCTCGCAAGCTATCTCTCTCCTGCCTCGACATCTTCGCTTAAAGCACCGGCTCTTCCTTCTAGACCACTGAAAAATATTTCTGTGCTGGTGGGGAAGGCTTACTCGGCGGCTGGGCAGGCGGCTGCATGTTTGCATACAATGGCCATTATGCAGGCTTATCAGGCTGACCTGCTCAAAGATGTGTGTCAGGGGGGAGAAATTTCGGCAGATATGATTAATGAGCTCAGGCAGACTGCTGATCTCACTCTCCAGGCCACCAGGGAAACAGCTAAATCTGTTGGCCGGTCTATGGCAGCCATGGTGGCCACAGAAAGGCATTTATGGTTGAGTCAAACCTCTATGAAAGAAAAAGATAAATCTCTCATATTAAATGCTCCCGTTTCGCCTGCGGGCCTCTTCGGTGACGCTCTTCACTCTGTCACTGAGAGGTTCCAGGAAGAGAAAAAACAGGCGGCTGCTTTTCATAAGTTTATCCCTCTCAAAGTGCGCGTCACTGGGGCTGCTGAGCGAGGGCAGTCCCAGCCGTCGAGTTCGTCTTCTAAAAGAGCACAGCAGAAGCGGAGTGTCGCGTCTCGTGCCCCCCCGCAGACAAACTGGAGGGACGAGGCGGGGCGCTTCTCGGGGCAGGACTGATCTGAGGACAGTCATTGTCGCCAGGAAGGCCGCGTCGAAAAAGTCCTGACGGGCTGAATGTCAGGACTCTGAGGGTGGTCCCCATCGGGAAAGACTTGAGTTCGCCGCTCAAAGACACGGCGCCCTGTCTTTCTCGATGCCCTCAGGGGTCTGTTCTACTAACCCTGCCTTTACAGGGCGTAGAGAGACTCGGCGAGCGATTTCCCGAGGGACGCTCGCCCCATCCGAGGAGGGTTGTGGAGTGCTCAGACCAGCTGTTTCCTGCCAGTATGTTACAGGGCGCTGTGTCTGTCACTCGGGATGTTCATCCAGAGGCCAGCCTCGAGAGGCTGGTTCCCTTAGTAGAGTTCCTGGCGGAATGGGAAATGCTTCCCAATGTTTCTCAGTGGGTCCTGAATATTATAAAGAACGGGTACGCTATTCAGTTCAGAACGCTTCCACCTCGGTTCAGAGGGGTTCTGCCCACGGTGGTGGGCCCCGAGCAGGCTCTGGTATTAGAACAGGAGGTAAAAACTCTGCTAGACAAAGGGGCTATAGAACGGGTTCCTCCGCCCAGCAGGGAGTTAGGATACTACAGCCGGTACTTCATCGTTCCGAAAAAAGATGGAGGGCTGCGTCCCATTCTAGATCTGCGTCTCTTAAATCGCACTATAGGGAAGCTCAAATTCAAGATGCTCACTCTCAAACAGATCGTGTCACAAATCAGAACCGAGGACTGGTTTGTCACGATAGATCTAAAGGACGCCTACTTCCATGTATCCATCCTCCCTCAACACAGGAAGTTCCTGAGGTTCGCTTTCGGGGGCGAAGCGTACCAATATCGGGTTCTGCCGTTTGGCCTAGCACTGTCACCCCGCACGTTCACAAAGTGTATGGATGCAGCTATAGCCCCGCTGAGGCTGCAGGGCATTCGTATTCTGAACTATATAGACGGTTGGTTAATTCTAGCTCAATCAGAACAGCAGGCGGTTCGGCACCGAGATGTCGTTCTTGCTCACATCAAGAGGTTGGGGTTGAGGCTCAACGCCAAGAAGAGTGTTCTTTCTCCATTACAGAGAACCACTTTTCTCGGTGTAGTGTGGGATTCGACGACGATGCAGGCACAGTTGTCACCTGCTCGTGTTGCTTCGATTCTCGCCGCAGTAGATCAGGTCAAGCTAGGCCAGTCGTCCACTGTAAAACAGTTCCAGAGACTGTTAGGTCTCATGGCAGCTGCGTCCAACGTGATACCTTTTGGCCTCCTGCACATGAGACCGTTACAGTGGTGGCTCAGAACCAGGGGATTCTCCCCGAGGGGAAATCCGTTTCGCATGATCATGAGTTCGCGACGATGTCTTCGCGCCCTAGTTATGTGGAAAGATCCTCGGTTTCTGTCCCAAGGCCCGGTGTTGGGAGCTCCTTGTCGTCGCGTTATGCTAACGACAGATGCCTCTCTCACGGGGTGGGGGGCGATCATGAGTGGTCGCCCAGCTCGGGGTCTGTGGGGGGACCATCACCGTCTATGGCACATAAATTGTCTAGAGATATTGGCAGTGTTTCAGGCTCTGAAACACTTCCTCCCAGACCTAAGGGGCCACCATGTTCTTGTTCGAACAGACAACACATCGGTGGTCTCTTATATCAACCATCAGGGGGGTCTGCGTTCTCGCCCACTTTACAAACTGGCACGTCAGATTCTCCTATGGTCCCAGGGGAGAATTCTCTCTTTGAGAGCAATTTATCTCCCAGGGTACTTAAATCAGGGGGCAGACATCCTGTCGAGGCAGGGGCCGAGGCCCGGGGAATGGAGTCTTCACCCCAAGGTGGTGGAGCTCCTATGGGAACATTTCGGTCGTGCCGAGGTAGATCTATTTGCTTCCAGAGAGACATCACATTGTCCACTGTGGTTCTCTCTCAGCCTGCCAGCCCCACTGGGGTTGGACGCGATGGTACATCCGTGGCCGAGGTCACATCTGTACACTTTTCCCCCGATCGCTCTGCTCCCGGGAGTTCTGGAGAGGGTTCGCCGGGACGGGCTCAGTCTTCTGCTAATAGCCCCGTTCTGGCCGGCCCGAGTATGGTTTGCGGACCTAGTGTCTCTCCTCGACGGCTCTCCCCTAGAGATACCGATCAGGAGAGATCTACTCTCTCAGGCGAGTGGGTCGATCTTTCACCCCCGCCCAGAACTATGGAGGCTGTGGGCTTGGCCTCTGAGGGGGCCCAGCTCATAGATTCTGGTCTCTCGACTGAGGTCGTTGAGACCATCCTCCAATCCAGAGCTCCCGCCACAAGGAAGTTATATGCCGCGAGGTGGAAACTTTTCACCTCTTGGTGTGGAGAGCGCCAGCAGGACCCAGTTAACTGCCCGGTTGGTACAGTGCTGGATTTCCTGCAGGACCGGCTCTCCACAGGGTTATCTCACTCCACACTGAAGGTGTATGTGGCGGCCTTAGCTGCTTACCACAACCCTTCGAGTGGAGGTTCTCTCGGGAGACACCCACTTGTATCTCGCTTCCTTCGTGGCGCCTTGAGGCTGAGGCCTGCAGTTCGCACGAGGGTACCAGCTTGGGATCTGGCCATCGTCTTGGAAGGTCTCTCCCTAGCTCCTTTCGAGCCCATCGAGGAAGTTTCGGAAAAGTTCCTTACACTAAAGACTATCCTTCTTCTTGCTATCTCGTCTCTTAAAAGAATTGGAGATATTCAAGCACTTTCGGTGGCTCCCTCGTGCCTGGAATTTGCTCCTGGTATGGTAAAAGCTTTTCTCTGTCCGAGACCAGGGTATGTTCCTAAGGTACCAACCACTTTGGTTAGACCTATAGTTCTGCAGGCTTTCTGTCCTCCGCCTTTTTTGACGTCAGACCAGGAGAAACTTAATTTGCTGTGTCCTGTTAGGGCTTTAGATGCGTATGTCCACAGAGCTGCCGTGTGGAGGAAATCAGAACAATTGTTTGTCTGTTTTGGGTCACCTAAGAAGGGGTGTCCAGCATCTAAGCAAAGGATGAGCAAGTGGGTGGTCGAGGCCATCTCGCTTGCTTACGGTTCGGCCCATCAGCCTTCACCTTTGGCTGTAAGGGCTCATTCCACCCGGAGTATGGCTGCTTCTACAGCTCTTCTTTCAGGAGCTTCTCTTCAGGACGTTTGTGATGTGGCAGGCTGGTCCTCACCGCACACTTTCGTCAGATTTTATTCCCTTGACCTTAGCTCCACTCACGGGGCTCAGGTTCTCTCGTCGGCTTGTGTCTCCTTATGACACACGACGGGGATTTGGTCGTATGGGGATGTGGGTATTGCGTTCCCACTGCGATTACACGCAGCGGTAGTCCCTGAAGGGGAACGTCCCGGGTTACGTATGTAACCCTAGTTCCCCGAAGGGACGGACGCTGCGTGTCCTGCCATACTCTCGGCATCCCCTTGGATCGCTTCCTTCAGTAACATTAGAAGCTGGTGGCTTGTGTATTCAGGGGATATTTATAGCTTCCTGGTCGGTGACGTCACTCGCTGTGACGCTCCATTGACTGATTTCATTCATGCTTCAGACGCGCTACGCTGGGGGGCGTTCCCACTGCGATTACACGCAGCGTCCGTCCCTTCGGGGAACTAGGGTTACATACGTAACCCGGGACGTTATGTTTATTAGTTCCCGTCATCAAATTTCCAAAGCTGGTTCTTTATCTTTGACTATTGATGGCTCTGTCTTGGCGACTCAAGCTAAAGTGAGGAATCTTGGAATTATTTTTGATACTAGTCATTCTTTTGTTCAGATTACAGTTAAATCATCCATTTTTGCACCTCAGAAATATACCTGTCACGGTGTGTGAGGGTTGAAGGAGAAGGCTGAGTCAGGAGGCTTTAATGCCTTGGAGGCTGACGAGGGCGTGGCTGATCTCAGAGACGGGGTATCCTGGAGAGCATGACTCAGCATAGTGCTTACAACCCTTGCTAGCGAGGGGAGTTTACTCTGCTCGATCCACGGATCTACCCAGTGCTTGTGTTTCAAAGCACTGAGGAGGCCTGAGAAGGCCTAATGACTGATCTAACTGGGAGGCCTCACGAGAGGCCTACGACCGTCTGACCAGACTCAGCACTCTGTGTACTCATAGAGACACTTGGTGAGGGGAGCACATGGTCCACCTGGTAGGCAAACCAGGCTGTAGGCGGGAAAAAGAGGTTCCGGGAACCAGTAACAGAGAAAAAACACTTTAGTCGAGCCAGGGCGCAAGCCCGCCTTCAGTAGCTGCCTGCTAAAGCCAGCTGAACTGATAGCAAACGGCCACTAGCTTCCTGAACTCACCTGAAACCACATAATAACTGATGATAACCGCCATAAGTGGAAACTTCGTCTTCAGGGAGGCCTGGTGATAACCACCGTATGTGGGAGGCTGGTATTCAGGGAGGTATTCAGGGAGGCCTGATGAGGCCTACTAGCTGACAACCTCAACATGTTGGATCTCACCTTCAGGGAGGCCTCGTGAGGCCTACTACCTGACAACCACAACATGTGGGAGCTCACCTTCAGGGAGGCCTGGTGAGGCCTAATACCTGATAACCACCATATGTGGAAACTCGGCTACAGGGAGGCCTGGTGAGGCCTACTACCCGATAGCAAGTCAGGCCAGCTGTCCAGTTGCCTGTCCTTGGGGCTTTGCCTTCAGGGAGGCCTGGTGAGGCCTACTACCTGATAGCCACCATATGTGGGAATTCGTCTTCAGGGAGGCCTGGTGAGGCCTACTATCTGATAACCATCCTAAGTGGGAATTCACCTTCAGGGAGGCCTAAAGAGGCCTACTAGCTGATAGCAATCTAAGCAACTGGTTGTTATGAGCCCTGAATCCGGGTGACAGTCCCAGGGTGGCCTGCTAAGGCCAGCCAGTCCTGGGGCCAAGTCTCGGAGCGGCCTATTTAAGCCAGCCTCCTGAGAGTCTTCTTATGAAGGAGACTAGCTACCACGGACCAGAGAGGCCAGGGACTGAGCTACATGGTGGCCTGATAAGGCCAACCGCTGCTTGGAACTCGCCTATCAGGGAGGCCTGGTCGGGCCTACTAGCTGATATCAGGTCTATTCAGCTACAACATACACTGTTGGGAACCATACTACACCAACATAACTATTGGGCCCACCCACAGGATGCGTAATAAGGCTATAATATGTGAGCAACATGTATGTACATGTTTGTATTTTTGAGAGAATACTGTTTATGCTGTTTCTAAAATAAGGCCACAAAACACATACTAAATATGTGTCCACAAGACTTTTGACCAGAGTTGGGTATAACGCGTTACAAAGTACACGCGTTACATTTTAAATGTATGTAATTTGATTACAGTTACTGATGTCAATAAAATTAAGTTACTTGTGTTACAAATGTATTGTTAAGAAAAAAAATATTTAGTAAAATTCATTTCTAATCACGTTTGGCCGGCTGCGTCAGCATGCACTTTAATGAATTACCGGAGAACGCGCTTCATGAGGCACACACACACACACACACACACACACACACACACACACACACACACACACACACACACACACACACACACACACACACACACACACACACACACGCAGCGCTACATGGTTTGGAGCACAGTCTGGCCGTTTCTCAATAGAAGTAGCCTACACAAACTTCGGACTTGCGTCCTTGGTAGTTCAGACTTGCCAAGTTAGACTCAGGAGAACAAACTCCCGAGGACGAGAGGGCGCGAGTCCGGTTATTCTGCAAACGGAACCGCGACGTTCTTGATCGCGTCACTCAGCTCGCTCTGGCTACTCCGGTTATCTCTTTATGTAGCTATATTTCAGGCAACAATAAAACGAAATATGGTATAAAGTACAACTCTGCCTCTTTTCGTCAACAATAAAACAAAATATGTTATAAAACACAACTCTGCCTCTTTTCATTTAAAAAAATCGTAAACATATTAATGGCCACACAAATGTGGTTCAGGCAACGCGTACGTTGATTATCTTCAATGCATTTATTTACAACAACAAGATATATAAAACACAACCCTGCTTCTTTTTGTTTTCATTTTTAAAATATGAAACATTATTGATCATTAAAACTGACATTTAACAGAGACAGGTGTGTCATTTTATTTTATTATACATGTACATACAATGAAGAGAATGTATAGTAAAATAAATATAAAAAAAATATTCTATATATTTTAAAATATATAAAATAAAATTACACAACCCTATCTATTTTTGTTAAATGTCAGTTTTAATGCTCAATAATATCCAGTGTAAAAGTATAAGTAGCCTAAAAGGTATAAGAAGCTGTACAATTAGAAATAAAGCAAACAGTTCAGTCAAACTTAAGTCAGCTCTCTAATAGGCTACAAAGTTAAAGTCACCTCTCGATGCATCCTGGGTAAAAGGGGTGGATCAGGAACACATCAGGGGTCTTGAACTGGACTTGGCTAGATGTGAACTTTGAATTGGAACAGTACTTGGGCAGCGACTGATGACGTTTCACAAGTCCACAAGAACATATTGAGAAACAGCCCTCTCTTCTGTCTCGCATGCGCGCTCTTTCTCGCTCGCTCTAGATTCCGGGAGATTTTAACGAATTTGCGGGCATCAGGGAGCCGCTATCAATATGCGGGAGACTCCCACAACTTTCAGGAGACTTGGGATGTCTGTATTCTGCAATATTAAATTGCGGAAATAACTGAGTTTCACTTTGTAGTGTATTGTTGTTGTTTTAATAGGTTTTCAGAAACGCAAGTGTCAAAGCGCAAAGCGCAAGTAACTTTGTGAGCGGATCCCGGCGCTGTTGCTATTTTCCCGGCGGGATAAATGCCTCTTGCGCCTGGCGCAAATCTAAAAGGGGTTGGTCTGAAGTAGCTTCATTATTCATAGGTGTGGTTTGGGCACACATTCCCTTTAAGAGCATGATGAACGAGGTGCGCTTGTTCCATGGCGCAATACTATTATAACGGCACATTTACCAGGCGCGCTTCAGAATCGGTTCACAGCCGAGGAGATTTATGTTCTCGTCAGGGCCGTAAAAGAAAGAGAAGTGACATTGGGGATGGGACAAACCCACCCAAATTAGCTTCGGTTAAACATGCATATAATAATTTGGGTAAATGTGTAAGCTTTATGCCTATTTTCCCCATCGTCATGGACACAACAATGATTTCCCTCGTGTTTTAATATTTTTCCTTGTAATAATGTATAATTTGCAAAAAGTTAAATGCATCTGTGTAGATGAGAGAATCATCTACAGTGTATGCGCGTTGTTCATACTCTGTATTATGGCCAAGCATGCGCTTAAAATAGCATCTGAATGTACGCGCAACGCACCATTGACTTTAGGCTAGTTTTTTTCTAGTCAGTGATCGCAATTTTTTTATAGAACAGCAAAATAGCATGAGGGAAAGTGCGCCGGAACACGCCTCCTCTTTGCGCTGAACCGCCCCGGGGAGCGCAAGTGTATTTCTTAGTTAACCGACGTGTGTCTGTGGAGGGAAAAGTCCGCTTTGCGCGGTTGCAAAATAGGAATGATACATGCGTCAGTGTACAAAGTCATTTGCCCCGGGTGCGAAATAGGGCCCTATAATTAATTTTGCAGCTACATGTCAACTAACTGTCATTAGAGTAGTAGTAGACTGTCTGCTAAATATCTGCTAACACTTTATTTTGTTGGTCCCCCAATAGATATTCTACTGACTATAAGTATCTTAGCAACTACAAGTCAACTTGTTCTTCTAACCCTAACCCTAACACCTAATTCTAACCTAACAGTCTACTGACAGTCTACTACAGCCTACTAATACTCTAATGAGAGTTAGTTGACATGTAGTTGAAAAGTTACGTATAGTTAGTAGAATGTCTAAAGTGACTATCGAAAAAAAATGTGACCTTTGCTTTTTATATAAAATACTCCATTTAAAAGAAGAGAATTCAAGCTTCAAAAAGAAAATTCTCTCGTGCCTGGTTGACAAGAATTCGTTGAGTTACAGTTCATTTTCTGACGTGTTTCAGAATGAACTTCACTGACAGAGAGAAGGCAAAACTCGCATCATGTTTATTTTTCTGTATTTGACATTAAGCAGAACACTTCAACACTTTTCATTGTGAGTATACACAAAAATAAACACTTAACAGGATTGAATGATGTATAACACGTATATGTAAGATCATAATCAACAGAGTATTTTGAGTCTCTTTTGCACTGAAAAGAAAAAAAGCGAGCTGGTATCGCTGGCGATACCGCCGACCCCAGAGGGTTAAGCAAGGGGAATACATCATACACCACTCTGCCTCAGTGGAGGCCCCAGATTGAGGGGCCTACCATCTAAATGGATGGGCGTCAGCTCATGGCAATGTTCTGGCTTCAAAGGAGCATAATTCAGAACCAGAATAAAATGAAGTTAGAACTCTTCGCTCAATGGCTCGGCCATTGTGGTGTGAGGTAGATTGATACAGAGCTGAGAATGGAGTACTCAGAACTACCCTGAGTCAACGGGGGAGTAACAAGCATCTGCCCCTGATCATTTTAACCCTCTGAGGTCGGCGCGATAGTCTCGCTTTTTTTCTTATCAGTGCAAAAGAAACTCAAAATACTCTGTTGATTTTGATCTTACATATTAAGTGTTGTACATCATTAGATCCTGATAAGTGTCTATTTTTACTAAATCTACTCACAATAAAAATAAAGTGTTGTGCTTGTCGCCAAATAAAGAAAAACAAACATGATGCGCGTTCTGCCTTCTCTCTGTCAGTTAAGTCCATTGAAAGGCGTCCGAAAATTAACTGTAATTCCGCGAATACTTGTCATACAGGCACGAGTGTTTTTCCATAATGAAGCTTGAACTCTCTTCTTTTAAATGAATTAATTTATATAAAAAAAAACAAATATTCTCAGTTTATGTAATCTGTATGAAAAGGGAGAGATGTCAGTCTTTTTCTTTACAGCTCATTATACCTGATTACGTGTTAATGTGCCACGCCCACGGAGAGCGCGCGGTATTCAAACGCAAATGATCTCAGGCAAGTCATTCAAACATGCCAACGCCCACCAGCTGGATTATAAAACGCATCGTGTTCAGTAAGTATCTTACTAGAGCTGTGTAGACAGTGTATACCTACGCTGTGAGGAATAATACTATCTAATAACCCTGGAAAATGTACCAGAAGTGCTGGTAAATTCATTTCGCGGAGCAACGGATCCAGCTGATGTAGTAAGTCATTTATTCTTAAGTGCTTTGTTCTAATCGCGATATTGAATAGTGTCTGACTGTAAACGGCAAAAAGACTGTTTAAATATGAATTAAATGTCTGTGTGTAGGCTAAATGATGAATGAACGGCACAGGCGCGTGAGCGCTTTGTTTACTACAGTTATACAGCGCGTGTCTGTGCCGTTCATTCACTCTCGCACCTACATTAGGAAACGTTATGTTTACATGAACACATCCAAACTATATTGCTATAGCCTACTAAGATGAGTAAAAATAGACTGAAATATGTTGAAATATAATGTCTGTATAAGCAAAAACTGCAAATTCACATGTATATGCTAATATATCATACACAATATGTTACAAATATTGTAACAAAGACTAAATATGAATGTTTAGACAAGATTTTGTGATTACTTTTGGATAGATTATAAAGTTTTGACTGTAAAAAAAGACTACTGTCACATTAAGGCCCTGTTTACACGAGAACGATTCTAGGTGAAAACGTAAAAATATTTTATCGGATGTGCCTTTCGTTTACACGGCGACGGCGTTTTGGAGGCTTAAAAATGCAAAAAAGTGAAACCACCCCCCAGAGTGGAAATCTTAAAAACGATCCACCGTCGCGTTCCCATCTAAACAGTAAAAATGCAAATCTGCTCACTGTGGCTCTCGTCGCATACGTGTTTAAGTCACAGGCATGCGCCATTACGGGAAAATAACCCCAATATGTCGGATTATTTCCATACGTCGGACCTTCAAGTTGCCATAGCAGCTCTGATAAACGTACAAGAGTCTTTTCAGCAGTTGTACAAAATATTCTCAGATATTGGTGTTGTTGTGTCGCAGTGCTTCACATTGCCACCTAGCCGCCTGGAGTGCATACTACATCGAATTTCACACACTTTTGCGTCATCATATGCACACGGATTTCCCCCCGATAACGCTCATCTAAACGCAGAATAAAAAGTGATAACGCAACGCCACTTTTGCGTTTTCTCTTCAGATCGTTTCCGTGTAAACATAGCCTAAATAGGTACGGTTTTGTTCACCAATTTCTGCTCATAGTTAAATATACTATAGTATGATGTTTTGTCAAAAATAAAGTAGGTATATTGATTTATCAACTAAGATGTTATTATAGTGTTTGTTCCAATATTCAAACTAATGAATCCTTACCTTTTTTAATACGTATGATAAAATGTATACTTTTTACAAAGAAATACACTTGAAATATTGTTAAAATTGTAATTGTTGTTGTAATTGTAACCTATTTGTAATTGGTTACAATCTCTAATTGTAAAATATGTATATATAGATAATTTATTTTGTCCTTGCATTCTTTGGGACCCAGTGACACACCTGTGTGAAAGGGCTAATTAATATGCAGCTCATTACGTATCTGGCACATTATCCGGCCTTTGTCTTCTCAGGTGTGAACACGCCTCCACGCATATTGCCTTTCCAAACAAAAGGTGTCTTATAAAATTTAAATCAATGTATTGTTTTGTGTAAATGATTAGGCAGGATGATTTTCAGATCATTTTGAAGCAAAAATTCTAGGCAACAACACCCATTAGTCAAAAGTCTTGTGGACACATATTTAGTATGTGTTTTGTGGCCTTATTTCAGACACTTCAACTTTAAGTTTTTTCAATAACCACGCATAAACATTATTCTCTAAAAAATACAAACATGAACATACATGTTGCACACATATTATGGTAGCCCCGTTTGTGCTATATAGAGTGAATTTACACCTTTGCCATTAACATGTTTATAAATAACTGAAAAAAGCACAAATGTCAGAGCATGTCAGAACACCTCAAGGACCCCAAAAACCCCTTAGATCTCAGAGGGTTAACAGGGTGTTGGCCTGCCAGTGGCTCTAGAGGTGACACGGATTCTCCTGTGCCCAGCCTAGGTCAGTGGGGCTCGCTTGCAAACCAACCACCTTCAACCCATCGCTTGAGCAGTAGCTCAGCGAGCTGAGTGGAGCTAACTCTGGAGGCCCAAGACAATATGCTAGCTCTGTACGGCGGGGTCTGGCAACAAACGATCTCTTCGCAGAGGGAAAGATGGCCTAGCCCTGCCTGAAACACCCATAGTAATGGGGAGGCCTTACTGATGGCCTAACCCTAGATCTTTAACAATCATGCCTCGACCACCAACCTGCATTACTTTTAGCACCTCTGAATGCAGAGAAGGGGGTGGGCATTGGCTGAATGACTCCCTATTATGGGAGGAGGCTGTAATCTAGGGAAGAAGGAAGGCTAAGCTTATATAGTGAATGGCCAGAGGCCAAAATGCTTCAGCAGAACGCCTCCTCTATCCCTAGCATAGCCTAGGCCAGCTACAGAGGCGGCCCTGGTGAGGGCCAGCCTGTAAGCAAAAATCTACCTGAGGGCTCAGAGGAGCCACAGCCTTAGGGAAAAAAAAAATAATATTATTTTTTCCGAGTGGCTGCAGAACTGCTCAGTCTAATCAAAACCCAACAGAGCTCAAGGAGGCAATGTACTCAGGGCAAAAAAATGTCAAACGGCTCCGTGGGCCGGACATTAGATCTATTTGGGTGGTGATGGCGCAGTGGATAAGACACATGCCTTTGGTGTGAGAGACCCGGGTTTGAATCCACTGTGAGACACCAATGTGTCCCTGAGAAAGACACTTAACCCCTAGTTGCTCCAGAGGTGTGCGAGCTCTGACATATATAGCAATTGTAAGGCGTAAATTGTAATTGTAAATCTGTAATTGTAATTGTGAGCTAAATGAATAAATGTAAAATGTAAATGTAATCTGATGCACCAGCATCAGTCTATACTCCAAAACAAAATTTTCTTTTTGAGAGAGTGACCAACTACTCTAACCTGAGGTTGCTAATAGCCTGAGGGCTAACACAGATGTGTGTAGAAAAAACAAACATAGTTTACAACTAGAATGAGCGGTGGCAAACCTCGCTTTATCTTACATATGACAACACGGGAAGCCATCACATACTCACAAAGGAAGCCCATACAACTGGTGCTTCTCTATCATTCTAGCCACCTAACAGGAAATTCATGGCCCTAATATTTTTATCCATTAACATTTTGACATTGCATTGACATGACCCCCTGGCTCTATACAGGGAACGAGGTCTGTATAGAGATACGTTTTAGTGTTAGTTGCACACAAAAATCAGCTCACCTGCGGTGTGCGGAATGAAGACTCGCCAGATAGTTCTCTATGAACCTGGGGTCCACCTCTTTACATACCTGAAAGAGGCGCTCTCACTAACCAAGCCGAGGCGGGCCATCAGAACTTAGTTCTGATAGAGGAGGCGTTCTGCTGAAGCATTTCGGCCTCTGGCCATTCACTATATAAGCTTAGCCTTGGAACGCCTGGGAAGGGCTGTTGTAATAAGGCCCTCCGCGGAGGTTATCCATAACCTCCCTCAGATCCCTCTTCTTGAGGGAGTCACGCCTCTTCTGCGCCCTGCTCCTCCATGGAGGGGGCGCACGAGGGCAACACTGGCTCTCTGGCCCTGTCTATGGTCCTCGGACCATGAAGGGCTAGGCCCTCCCACCTGCCTGGCCGTGGACCCGGATCTTAGCGACTTCACCTCCCTGAACTTCCTAACCACCGCCTCCACGGAGGTGCCAAAGAGCTCAGAGGGCGAGACCGGCGAATCGAGGAGAAAGGCCTTCTCTTTCTCCCTGATGTTGGCCAGGTTTATCCACAGATGCCTCTCTGGGGCCACCATCGATCGACCGATTGCGTCATTAGTTTTTTTGGTGGCCCGGAGAGCAAGATCCGTGGTACAGCGCAGCTCCGCGACCACCTCAATGGACATCCCTGCCCCCTCGTCGATATCTCCCAGCAGGTCGGCCTGGTACGCCTGTAGCACCGTCATGGTGTGCAGAGCAGCACTGGCCTGACCCGCTGCCTTGTATGCTCTGCCATTCAAACGTGCTGTTGTCTTAAGCAGTTTTGATGGGAGGGTTGAGGCTCTGTGTCCAAGCCTGCCCAGACACAAGATTGTTTGGAAACGTCTCGTCAATGGGCGGCAACGACACATACCTATGCTCTTCGATCCCCTCAACATCAGCGAAACTACCCCGCTGATGTCGGTGAATCCGGGCACAGTATGGGTTCTTCCATGCCCTCTCAATCTCAGTGAGAAGATCAGGAAGGAGTGGAAGGCTCACCTGAGCTGGTGGCCTATGGCCGGGGAGAAACCGATCGTCAAGCCTGCCGCTAACAGTCTCTCCCCTAATGTGGCGTGCTCCATGACATACACCAGCTCCGCATACACGGGGCAGGATGGTTGAGAGGGCTCAAGATCTACTTGATTATCACCCTCATCAACCATCTCCTGCTGACCTTGAAGAGCACTAGCTGCAGGAACAGATGGAGAAAGATCTTCGTCATCCACCTGCAGCTCATCCCCGTCAGCCGTCGAATCGTCTGAGAGGTTTACATCCCTCTCAAGACAATCAGCGCACTCCATCTGGGAACTCCATGATGCAAGTCTTCGCTCTGCCTCAGCACGAGCGAGTCCTGAACCACCAGGTCCAGATGCTGAGTCATCTTCACTCGAGGAGAGGGCCAGACGAGAGAGGAGCGTCTTCAGAGAAAAACGCTCACAATTTGCACAGACGGCTCTCTCGAGAACCTCCCGTGCGTGCTCTTTACCCAGGCAGAGAACGCACAGTTCATGTGTGTCACACGGCGTCAAAAACCTTGGGCATATGTTGGCACACTTCAAAAAGCAGTCAGCCTTCGCAGTGCGTTTCATTATTATAAATATTTTCTTACCGTAATCCTTCAGCGTTACAGACTCTCACTGACTCTCATGTTTGCAAGGTGCCCTTTTATACTTCCGGGTCGCATGTTAATCATTCACATTAATGATTAACGGGCTGTCGCCGGTCAATGTGATTGCCGTGATTTGATAGTGATTTCAGACCTAGCGTCGTTCGACGCAGTGAGAGTTCACTTTCGAAAGGGAACTATGACATTTTTAAAGGTAGATTAAGACATATATTTTTTAAATAATTATTTGATTGTTGGTGTTACTTTTATTATTTGAGCTTTGTATTGCTGTATTTTTTTGTATTTTGTGTACAGCTTTTTGAGAAGTTGCTTTTAAGCAGCACAACTGTTTTCAACATTGATAATAATGCGAAATGTTTCTTGGGCATCAAATTAACATATAATGATTTCTGAAGGATCATGTGACACTGAAGACTGAGATCCTGAAATGCAGCTTTACCATCACAGGAATTACATTTTAAAATATAATAAAATAAAAATAAAAATCAAATAGAATTACAAATGCCTGCTTCTCGGTTAAACTTATCAGAGGGCTTCTCAAATTTTTCCATTGACTGCAGATTTTGTGGGAAAATCTGCTGAATGGATTTATATGCACATAATGTTTTACAGATCTGTGAGTAGTTAGTTCTGAAAGCAGATTAACCCAAAATACTTAATAAGCACAAAAGGCCTGACAATATGTACAACATAATAGGAAACACGTGTTTAATCCACTGAAGCTACAATACGTATCTGTCATGATCCTGTTTCTTTCTCACACATTACGCTATTTTCCCATTTTTGCACACACCTCCTCATTATCCTTGTTTCCCCCTTCAGCTGTCTCTCGTTTACTCATCGGAGCTCTCTCCCCATCTTCACCTGAACCCTTTTCTTCTGATTAGCGTTCCTATTTCTTCTCCTCTCTCTCCACCTGTCTTTGCCTGAGTATTACATTCTCTAAAGTGTATTAAGAGCCTTTTAACCTTGTGTTTCCTATAATGTCCTAGTCCTGTCATGTTGGGAGCTGACTTAATCCTGTCGTGTTGGGGGCTGACTCATAAAGGGTGATTACAACTGTGCCGGAGAATCGCCGCTTGCCTCTACTCCCCTTCGGGAAACGCCAGCCCGCTCCACTCCCCTTTAAAATTAGCCTTTCCTCTGAGTATTTAATTTCTTCTGGGCTGACTGCTGTTTTTGTTATCTACAAGCCGAGACTTTGTTTGACCTTTATACTGCTATCAATAGCGCCAAGTTTCCCTTTGTGAAACCTTTTCTGTTGATTATTGAACTCTCTGGCAAGCTCTCTATTAAAGTGACATTATTTTTCCGCATCTGCTGTCTGGTCCTCTTACCTTCATGACAGAATACTTAGGCCAACGGGATCCAGCAGCGAAGAATCCTGTCCAGTCTGCGGTCGAGATCCAAGGAGTTGTCCTGGGAAGACACGAGGAGGAACTTGCTGCTGCGCGGTGCGCCGTCGATTCTCTCGCTGCTCAGGTTAACGATCTCATGCTACAGCTTCACCGGGTTCGACATGATCCTCCTGTTTCACCCGGCACCCAGGATCTTTCTGAACTCGCGTCAATAATCCACCTTGCTATTCCGGTGAGCCGACCCAATGCCGTTCATTTTTGACGCAATGTGAGGTTGTGTTTCTCTCCAGCCTTCAACATATTCCAGGGATTCTACTTGCGTAGAATTCGTTATTTCTCTCCTTTCCGGAAGGGCTCGTGAATGGGGAACGGCTATTTGGGAGTCGGAAGCAGAGTGCATCAAGCATTTCCCTCACTTTAAGGAGGAGATGATCCGGGTGTTTGACCGCTCGGTCTATGGTGAGGAAGCCTCTCGCCTCCTGTCTTCATTGCGTTAGGGAAGACGTTCTGTAGCGGACTTTTCCATAGAATTCCGCACCCTGGCCACCACCTGTGGGTGGAACGAACCCACACATCTAGCACGCTTTCTTGAGGGGCTCAGCGTTCAAGTCAAGGATGAGATACTGGCACAAGAGGTCCCCACTCGCCTGGATCCACTCATAGAGCTGGCCATACGTATCAAGAAACGTTTCAACCTTCGCCGCAGGGCTCGCGGTATGGAGTTGGCCCTTCTGTCCTCTACACCAGCTGCCACGCCATCATCGTCTTCCATCACCCTGCACTCGGAGCCTATGCAGCTGGGCGGCATTCGTATTACTACTAAGGAGCGAGAGCGAAGAATTGTTAATCGCCTCTGCCTCTATTGCGCCTCTGCCGCCCACTTTGTGTCATCGTGTCCGTTAAAAGCCAGGGCTCGCCAGTGAAGGGAGGGCTACTAGCGAGTGCGACTTCCCCGGACTCGCCACCTAACTCCTGTACCACCTTTAATGCTCATCTTCGCTGGCCTGGATCTTCGGTCACCTGCAGAGCTCTCATTGACTCGGACGCAGAGGGGAACTTCATAGATGAAAGCTGGGCCCTAGAGCAGGGTATTCCCCTGAAGGAGTTAGATGAAGCCACACCCCTTTTTGCTCTTGATGGAAGTTCCCTTCCAAGAGTTAGACGAGAGACCTCTCCTTTGACCCTCACGGTTTCCGGTAACCACCGCGAGACCATCTCTTTTTTGATTTTTCGTTCCCCTTATTTTCCATTAGTCTTGGGTCATCCTTGGCTCATAAAGCACAACCCTCAGATAAATTGGGTTAGAAACTCTGTTTTGTCTTGGAATGTCTCGTGTTTTGTCTTGGAATATCTCGTGTCATGTTGAATGTTTAACCACTGCTCTTCCTCCTGTCTCCTCTGTCTCTGTTTTACAGGAAGAACCAGGTGATTTGTCTGGGGTTCCGAAGGAATATCATGATCTCCGGATGGTCTTTAGTCGGTCCCGGTCGGCTTCTCTCCCTCCTCACCGTCCATATGAGTGTGGCATTGCCCTCCTCCCCGGTACTACGCCCCCTCGCGGACGTTTATATTCCTTGTCAACACCTTTACACGAAGCACTCGAGAAGTATTTGTCCGAGTGCTTAAACGCTGGTACTATTGTCTTGTCTACTTCTCCTGCCGGTGCAGGGTTTTTCTTCGTTAAGAAGAAGGATGGGTCTTTGCGCCCTTGCATTGATTACCGTGGTTTGAATGACATAACCATCAAGAATCGTTACCCCTTGCCGCTTATGTCATCAGCCTTTGAAGTCTTGCAGGGTGCAAAGATCTTTACCAAACTCGACCTCCGTAACGCTTATTTAATCCGCATTAAACAGGGGGATGAATGGAAGACCGCGTTTAATACTCCCCTTGGTCACTTCGAATATCGCGTTCTTCCCTTCGGGTTGGTCAACGCCCCAGCCGTCTTTCAGGCACTGGTCAATGATGTCCTCCGGGACATGCTGAATATTTTCGTTTTCGTTTACCTTGACGACATTCTCATTTTTTCTCCCTCTCCCCAGGTGCACGTCCAGCACGTCCGTCGAGTTCTTCAGCGTCTTCCCGAGAATAAGTTGTTCGTTAAGGCCGAGAAGTGCGAGTTCCACGCTCAATCAATTTCCTTTTTGGGCTCGGTGATTTCGCCAGACGGGGTTAGTATGGATCCTGACAAAGTGAAAGCAGTTACTGATTGGCCCGTTCCAGATTCTCATACCACTCTTCAGCGTTTTCTTGGTTTTGCTAATTTTTACCGACGTTTTATTTGTAGTTTCAGTCAGATTGTCGCCCCCCTTGACTGCTTTAACGTCGTCCAAGATCCGATTTCTGTGGTCGGAGCCTGTCCAAAACTCTTTTGATAGCCTAAAGTCCTTGTTCACTTCGGCTCCCATCTTGCTATTCCCCGACGTCTCCAAACAATTTATCGTTGAGGTTGACGTGTCCGAATTGGGCGTGGGGGCTATCCTTTCCCAACGTTAGCCCACCGACGATAAGGTTCATCCCTGCGCGTTTTACTCACACAAGTTGTCTCCCTCTGAGCGCAATTATGATGTGGGAGACCGCGAACTACTCGCTATCCGTCTCGCCCTAGGAGAATGGCGTAAGTGGTTAGAGGGTGCTTCTGTTCCATTTATTGTATGGACAGACCACAGGAATCTCGAATATATTTGGTCGGCTAAAAGGTTAAATGCTCGTCAGGCGCGTTGGGCATTATTTTTTACTCGTTTTGACTTCACGATTTCTTTTCATCCGGGTACTAAGAATGTAAAGCCTGACGCACTGTCTCACCTCTTTGGTCCCTCGGAGATTGTTGATTCTCACGCCCCTATTGTCCCTAAGGGGCGCATTATTGGCGCAGCTATCTGGGGTATAGAGAAACTTGTTAAACGTCCTCTTTCTCGAACTGTTGCCCCGCAGTCGTGTCCGGGTAACCTACTTTTTTGTACCTTCTTCCACTCGTTGAGCTGTGCTTCAGTGGGCTCACTCATCTAAACTTGCTGCCCATCCCGGCGTTAGGGGTACCATAGCGTCCATTCGCCAGCATTTTTGGTGGCCCACTTGCTCTTTTTCTGAGTGCGCCCAGACTAAGACTAGCAACACTCCTCCGGCCAGACTCTTGAGACCTTTATCTATTCCTTCACGACCCTGGTCCCATATCGCGCTTGATTTTATTACTGGTCTCCCGACGTCATCAGACAACACCGTTATTTTGACCATAATAGACCGTTTTTCTAAGACGGCTCACTTTGTCCCTCTCCCTAAGCTCCGCTCTGCCAAAGAGACCGTCCAGGTCGTTGTCGAGCATGTTTTCAAGCTCCATGGACTCCCGTCCGATGTCGTGTCAGACAGGGGTCCTCAGTTCTCGTCACAATTTTGGAGGGAATTTTGTCGTTCAATCGGGGTGTCCGCCAGTCTCTCGTCCGGCTTCCACCCTCAGACAAACGGTCAAGCCGAACGGGCCAATCAGACTGTCGGACGAATTTTACGTTCCCTCGCATTTCGTAACCCCACCTCCTGGGCAGAGCAGCTTCCCTGGGCGGAGTACGCTCATAACTCGCTTCCTTCCTCTGCTACTGGCTTCTCGCCGTTTCAAGCCAGACTCGGTTATCAGCCTCCCCTTTTTTCGTCTCAGAGCTCCGATTCTAATGTTCCTTCGGTTCAGAAATTTGTTCTACGCTGCAAGCGCACCTGGATGAGAGTTAGAGCCGCTCTTTGTCGCTCCCGAAGACGGACTCGTAGAGCTGCTAATCGCCATCGAATCAAAAGCCCCAGGTACGTCTGTGGGCAGAGAGTATGGTTATCGACCTCTAACCTACCTCTTCAGTCTGTTTCTCGCAAGCTTGCCCCTCGTTTTATTGGGCCCTTTTGTGTGTCTAAGATTATCAGTCCTGTCGCGATCCAGCTTAAACTTCCTAATCATCTCCGCCGCATTCATCCCGTTTTCCATGTGTCGTGTATTAAGCCGGTCGTTCGTTCCCCTCCACGCTACTCCTCTCCTCCTATTCTCATCGAGAGTCCTCCGGTCTACACTGTTCGTAGGTTGTTAGACGTCTGCCGCCGGGGTCGAGGTCAACAGTTCCTCGTGGACTGGGAGGGTTATGTTCCTGAGGAGAGGAGCTGGGTACCCTCTCGAGACATCCTAGATCAGTCTCTCATTGATATTTCCTACGGTCCCGTCAACCCTCCTCGTGAGCGCCAGGGGGCGCTCGTTGAGGGGGGGGGGGGGGGGGGGGCTGTCATGATCCTGTTTCTTTCTCACACTCACACATTACGCTATTTTCCCATTTTCGCACACACCTCCTCATTATCCTTGTTTCCCCCTTCAGCTGTCTCTCGTTTACTCATCTCCGATGTATTTAATACATCATATTAGTATTAAATTTCCAGTATTTAATTTCTTCTGGGCTGACTGCTGTTTTTGTTATCTACAAGCCGAGACTTTGTTTGACCTTTATACTGCTATCAATAGCGCCAAGTTTCCCTTTGTGAAACCTTTTCTGTTGATTATTGAACCCTCTGGCAAGCTCTCTATTACAGTGACATTATTTCTCCGCATCTGCTGTCTGGTCCTCTTACCTTCATGACAGTATCACTGCGCAGGACCTAGTATATACAGTACTTGTCTATTATTATTTACATGTCAAGGACTGTACCCTCTAGCAGAAGGATGATGTATATATATATATATATATATATATATATATATATATATATATATATATATATATATATATATATATAATTGTTGTTGTAACCGTACTTAGGGTTGTATTTTGTGATGGTCATGGCTGAAGGGTTTTATGAGAAATAATAGCCTTTAGCTGTGGCTATATCCACAGTGGCAACTATTATCATATTTGCCATGCATCTTCATCTGTAATTCAATTTAGAGAGAGAGAGAGAGAGAGAGAGAGAGAGAGAGAGAGAGAGAGAGAGAGAGAGAGAGAGAGAGAGAGAGAGAGAGAAAGAAAGAGAGAGAGAGGGTTCAAACACATATTGAAATGGTAATAAACCATATTTGGCAATCATGAAGCATGGATTACCAGCACAACACCAGCGCTCCAAACACTGGGATGGATTAACAGTATTAACACAGCCTGAAACTAAAGCTATTTGTAAAATCAGAAACATTAGGGCTGAAAAGAATTTACAGTGTCAGTAAATTTCCCTCTCCAACATTTGAAAGCAGATTTTTTTTGTGTGTGTGTGTGTGTGTGTGTGTGTGTGTGTGTTTGAAATAAATCCGAAGACTTATTCCATATTCCAGGTGCTCATGGAAATCGTTTGGATCATCCAAAGTAGCTCACTAGCTTACAAGAGCATATAGGAGAAAATATACATTACATCATCAACTGCAGATTTTAAGAATGTGACTAACCCTTCAGTGGAACATTTATATTGGACAGCAGTATTGATGGCTTGAAACTTGGCCCGAGGTTTGACTCTATTGTGACTATTGAATAGTGCTGGCTCGAAGGCAGTTTCACTTGGCATTCACACTATAAAAGGGATCTTTAACTTGTAATTATAACCTTGAAGGCCTTCATGCCAATACTAACTCGCCTATCGCTAATTACACTTACTGACAGTGATGTAACTACTCAATTTCTGCAAAATAACAGTCTGTGCTGCATCTTTTTTCTCGGATTTGGTATTAAGATCAGTCTCGGGTGATTTAACCAAAAAAAAAAAAAAAAGGTTTCACCAAAGGCAACCCAGGCTCATTGAATAAACATGCCTGTAGCGACATTTCTGCAAAATAGTATTACATTGCACCTGTCACTGGAAATGTCCAGTGGCAGGCGTAAAAAGCAAGTTCGGTTTTATCAGAAACAATTGAACATGAATCTTGCATGGTAAAATTATGTTGGTTGTTATATATATCACGAAACTTCGGAAATGAAATGCCCGGTGAGCGGTGCTAAAAAGATTAATACTCTCACATTTTGAAAACAACATACTACCTACCATAAACTGTAAACCCGAATTTTAAATGATGTTTTATTAACAAAGGTCGGGAGCTGCACGTTCAGATAATTAAACCTAATTAAACACACGTGGAGCACACTCAGATAATCAAACCTAATTAGACACGAGTGGAGCACACTATGCTAATCAACTCAATCAACATGTCAAGAGGTGTATATATACACAGAAAACTTACCTCCAGTCATTTTTTTTCAATGCGGATTTAGAACGTATCATAGTACTGAGACAGCTCTCATTAGAGTCACAAATGATTTGCTCTTATCATCCGATCATGGTTGTATCTATCTAATAGTGTTACTTGATCTTAGTGCTGCATTTGACACCATTGACCACGAAATTCTTTTAAATAGACTAGAAAACTATGTTGGCATTAGTGGAATTGCACTAGCATCATTTAAATCATACGTATCTGACCGTTATCAGTTTGTAGCAGTAAATGAAGAGATGTCTTATCGATCACAAATTCAGTATGGCGTACCACAAGCCTCAGTAAACATGGAATTAGCTTTCACTGTTATGCTGATGATACTCAGCTGTATATTTCTTCAAAACCTAACGAAACTTGCCAATTCACAAAATTAACGGAATGCACAGTTGATATAAAAAATTGGATGACTAGTAATTTCCCACTACTAAGTTCTGAAAAAAACAGAGATTCTAATTACTGGACAAAAAACTTCCACACGTAATAACCTAGAATACTGTCTAACACTTGATGGCTGCTCTGTTAAGTCTGTTAACCCTTTCACACGTAAGTTTAAAATATTCTAACTGACCCCCCAGTGTGAGTTTTTCAAGGCGATCGTTATTTAGAACTTGTCACTTTAATGTTTCCATGGTGACGCGTCCTTGCTTGTCACGTGACAAAGCGCTGGATGAATGATGATCTGCTTTAATGTCATTTTCCCCTTTTTTATTAAAAATATTCACAAATGTATTAGCTATAGTATGAAACACTGATATTCCGATTGTCAAATATGTGCAAGTGGATGTGTTTTGTTGTTTAAACACCTTTATAACGATCGCGTTAGTTGAGCTGTATGCGCGATGGGTGGCGCCATGTTAGTTTGGTTCAGAGAATCGGATCAGTTGGATTTACACGTCAATTCCTCCACTTCTCACGAAATGCATGAAAGTAAGTGGCCGGTGAACTGGGAGAAGAATTGGGTCAAATGTAAAGCTACTTACACAATGTGTATCTGATATGAATAAAACGTGTTGTCTTATTATAATGTAAAGGATTATTATTGCCGCTTCCATAGACATCAGTGTGTATGTTACAAACTCAAAATCATTGTTTTGCTAGTACTTGTGTGTATTTAAATGTCTGAAACCTAAAATAAACATAATGTGGTTGAAAACACTCAATAGTTGTGATATATGACAGCACTGAGTGGGTCCTTCTCTGGCACAGCGCCAGCAAACGCGCAAAAGCACGTTTGAATTTAGCAGTTGATCACGTGATGCACTGACCGTTCTAATCACACCGGTGTGATCGTACGCTCCGGGGACCAGCCAAGACTGATCACACCGGTGTGATCATACGTGTGAAAGGGTTAAGTCTTCGTCGTCAGTTAGGAACCTGGGTGTGCTCTTTGATACCAATCTTTCATTTGAAAGTCACGTGTCTAGTATCTGTAAAACCGCATTTTTCCATCTTAAAAATATCTTAAAAACATCTAAATTACGTCATATGCTCTCATTGACAAATGCGGACTAACTAGTTCATGCATTCATGACCTCAAGGCTAGATTATTGTAATGCTCTACTGGGTGGTTGCCCTGTACGCTTAATAAACTACAGCTAGTTCAAAACGCAGCAGCTCGAGTTCTTACCAGAACCAGGACGTATGACCATATTTGCCCGGTTCTGTGAACACTGCATTGGCCGCCTATTAAACATTGTATACATTTTAAAATATTGCTGATTACTTACAAAGCACTAAATGGTTTAGCTCCGCAGTACTTGAGCGAGCTCTTAACGCATTATAGTCCTTCACGTCCATTGCGATCTCAAAGTTCCGGCCAGTTGATAATTCCTAGAATATCAAAATCAACTGCTGGCGGTGGATCCTTTTCCTATTTAGGAACTAAACTTTGGAACAGTCTTCCTAACAATGTCTGGGAAGCAGACACACTCTGTCAGTTTAAAATCTTGATTAAAAACACATCTCTTTAACCTGGCATACACATAGAACATTATACATTCCTATTATTAAAATCAGTTAAATGATTATTAGGCTGCATAAATTAGGTCAGCCGGAACTGGGAACACTTCCTATAACACCTGATGTACTCGCTACATCATAAAAAGAATTTCATCTATGCTAATTTTAGTCTTTCTGTTTATTCCGAGATTTACTGTAATCAGCTGGATGCGGGCCGTATCCAGATCAGATGGTGAACCTTTGCCTAGACACGACCACAACACATCCCTGAAGTGTCAGCAGAGCTTGTGTCAACTAGACTCTCCCCTGTGAAGGCCTCATCAACACGACTGCCATCGGCACTGATCCTCAACAAACTCGTCCCCATACGTGCGTGATGACTCCGATCTTCAACCAGATGAACTGCATAATATAATGTTCCGATCCAATCTGTCTTCTGACCTGTAATGCTCCCTGAATCATAATCATACACTGTTCGTTCGTTGGCCACAGGAGAACTGGCCCCCCAACTGAGCCCAAAGTTTTTTTCTCCATTCTGTCACCTGATGGAGTTTTGGTTCCTTGCCACTGTCGCCTTTATCAACTTTCTTTGCCTTTGTCGCCATTGGCTTTTGGTTTGCTTAGTTAGGGACATTTAATTTTATATTTAACAATATTATTACAACATTATTTTCCTGTTGTCTCTGTAAAGTTGCTTTGAAACAATCTGCATTGTAAAAAGCACTATATAAATAAAGGTGACTTGACCCTGGGATATACACTGCCCTCAGGGAGAGTATCACCACAGGACCACAGGAGGATCTGGTGCGCCAGTTTGCATAGTGGACGCGACCGCAGACTCCCCCCGGTGATTTATGTAAGAGACCACCTATGTGTTGTCTGAAGGGACAAGCACATGATGGCCCCTCAAGTCTGGGAGGAAATATCTCAATGCCTTGAAGATGGCCATCATCTCCAGGCAATTTATGTGCCACAAAAGATGATGACTCCTCCAGAGACCCTGAGAAGAACGGCCTTCCATTACCGCTCTCCAGACAGTGAGGGAAGCATCTGTTGAGATAGCAACTCGATGGCAAAGAGCTCCCAGCACTGGACCCTGGTATAGGAACCAAGGTTTCCTCCATATAATCAAGGCGCGGAGACACCGCCGCGTGATCTTAATCATACGAAGTGGGTTTCCCCTCGGGGAGAACCCTCTGGTCCTGAGCCACCACTGCAAAGGCCTAAGGCCTCCTTCCATTCCCTTTACATCTGTACAGATAAAACGTTGTCAGGATAATTCTGGTTCACGTGGCTACGCGGAAGTGATAACAAATTCTGTATTATACATTTTTCAAGGCTTGTACCTTGGAACCTATTTCATGGCTTGCGTTCTCCGAGCCACCAGGCACTGTTTTTGAGCGGCCGGATCGCATTAAGGCTTTTCTGTTAGATCGGTGTCTTGTTTGAGGGAACTAAAGTAACTTCTGTATTTAACAGCATTGGAAATGGAAAAATTTATGATGCAAATGTATTTCGTTCATGTTGCTGCAGCAGATCGTGTCAGCCTCTTGACTCAGTGCAGACACCTTTGTATGCTACAGTACATGAGGAACACTTTGATTACATCACGTACGTCTTTATAGACTGACTGCAAATGGAATGAATTGCAGTTCTTTAGTAAACAAAAAGCTTTTGTTGCTCGCACAATAGAATTGAAATGAAAGTGTTGACACTACACAGGCATTCAAAAGCCAAATAATGTATATTTTGTTTTCCTGCTGAGATTTTGTTTCATGTGAAGTACCAAAATCATTCGACTGTAGAGTCAATTTGAGTAACAGATATTCACACTCACATGTGTGCTTTATTATTACCTTCATATATCAAGACTTATGACATGTTTCTTATGGATAGTCTAAGTTATACAAGAATCATAAATGGAATGCATTAATGGTCCTTGACATGGTCAAAAGCCTTTGGCTTGGTGGATTGTTCATGGACTCTCTATAGATTTGTTTTTAACTACCAGTTTCAATGCCTTTCTATTTGTCTCAAATTAATAATTTAAAAGCATCAGATTAAAGCTTACTGGAGTTATGTAAGTGTTCTTACAGTTTGTAGTTTTTGATTGTTACATTGTGCTTGCATGATTGCTTCGCAGTAACTAAAAATAATGACTCTTGGACTGTTGATGGGTCAACTTGTTTTTTTATTCTTATTCTAGATCAACACATTTTATATATATAAAAAAATATTGTACTGACATTTGGAATCCATTTGGGACCTGGAACCTGACCCACGCACTATCCTCAAATTTAGAAAATAATTTAGGGGAACAAGGGATATAAAAATATGTATGTATATATGTCTGTATGTAATATAATGACGAATTTTATATATCTGTAAATGGATATTATGTATGTATATATGAATATATATATATAAATGAATATGAATATTTTTTGCTGTTCTAATACAACATTCTATCTTATGAATATAGATGTAGTAATGTTCAGATATTTAATGACTCAGGGAAGGAAGAGAACAGGGTCGGCTTGCCGGAGACTGCGGGTGTTTATTGGAAATAAAGAAACAAAACAACTTCACGCACACAGCGTTTAACTCAGTCCACTAGTGTCAATTATCCAATATGTTCCTCGCGCTCTCTGGCTTCTCTCGGCTAAGGTTTCCCACACATTTTCCGCTTTCAAACAGCTCGCTGCGCGTTTCACCCACAGTTCTCCGCTGGTCTCTGTCTCTTTGTCTTCTTTCCACATGGCTTTTATCCTCTCTCCAGGCCAATCACTGAAACAAGACACAGGTGTTCCTCATTTGCACTTGACCCACTTACGTCGCACCTGTCTCCCAATCTTCTCTCCCGTTACAGACTCCGCTAGGCCACGCCCCCCTGGCCACAATAGACATTATTATTGCTGATGATGATGGTCATAGAATCAATAGTATTATCATTCCAGTTATTATTACTGACATAATTATGGAAATAATTGTATATACCTATTTGTGTATGTATATATATATATATATATATATATATATATATATATATATATATATATATATATATGTGTGTGTGTGTGTGTGTGTTTTGTTTATTGTCAGACTTGTTTTGTGTTTGCGATGCTGTCTTATTATTATTGTTTTTACTATTATTTAATTTACATCCAGTACACTACCATACAATAATTAGGGGTCAGTAAGGATTTTTTTAAAAGAATTGAATACCTTAATTTTCATGCCATACAAATAAATGCTGTTTTTTTTAACTTTCTTTTCATCACAGAATCCTGCAAAAAAGGCATCACATTTTCCACAAAAATAACTTTTTTTCCACCTTGATAATAATAAGAAATGTTACTTGTGCACCAAATCAGCATATTAGATTGGTTTTGAAGACTGGAGTAATGACTAATGAAAATTCAGCCTTGACTTCTTGCAAAAACATTAAAACAAAAAAAATATTATTACATTTAGTCATTTAGCAGACACTTTTATCCAAAGCGACTTACAACTGAGGACTAAAGACAAGTCAAGTCATCGTGAAGAGGCAAAAACAAAGCAAGAAGTGCTCAAAATACAAAGTTCAGGCATTGCTCAAAGTAGCATAAGCCAGAAAAGGGAGGATTTAGGCTGTGTGTCCACCAAAGCGTTTTTTCACGCGGCTGGCGTATTTTTTCAATTGTTTTCAATGGGAGCGCCGCGTTTTTAGAACGCCATGAGCGTAACGAGGTGCTGACCGTGTATTTAATGCTCAAGTGCTGAGCGTTCAGCGTTTTTTACTGGTCGCCGAGAGTTGAAAAATGTTCAACTTTGGGTAAAACACAGCGCTCATCACTTTCACTTTTTACACAGCCATCCTATCACAGTGGAGGAGGGGCGGGACACCGACCAACTGTCACAACATTCTTTCTGTACAACGACGTCAACCAGCAGAGCTAACCGAACAAAATGGATGAAATATTAATTTTTAGTATGAAACAAATTATCTGCGATATCAGTTACAAGTAAACTGTGCTGCGGCTATTCAGTATCATAGCAACGAATCGTCTCAACTAAAAAAATGCAGCGCGTAGACGTTTTCAGCAGAGCCTCTAGCGTTTTCAGCTGGCTAAAAACACTTTGGTGGACACACGGCCTTAAAGGAACGATTTTTTTTTCTCTCTTCTATGTCAGGTGCTCAGGGAAGAGATGAGTTTTCAGTTGTCTGTTGAATGTTGTCAAGGATTCTGCATTCCGGACGAGGGTGGGGAGATCATTCCACCAGCATGGAACCGTGAATGAGAATGTTCTGGAGAGGGATTTTGTGGCTCTCTGAGATGGTACCACGAGCCGTCGCTCATTGACCGATCATACGCTTCTGGTAAGGATGTAGACTCGTAGGACCAAGTGGAAGTAGGAGGGAGCTGAGCCTGTGGTAGATCTGTAAGCAAGTGGCAATGCCTTGAACTTGATGCGAGCAGCGAGTGGTAGCCAGTGCAGAGATGAGGAGAGGAGTGACGTGGACCCTTTTGGGGTCGTTGAAGACAAGACGGGCTGCTGCATTCTGGATCATTTGTAGAGGTTTAGTTGCACATGATGGAAGTCCAGCCATAAGAGCATTGCAGTAATCAAGCCTAGACATAACCAGGGCCTGGACGAGAACTTGTGTTGCATGCTTAGTTAGGAAAGGCCTGATCTTCCTGATGTTGTGCATTGCAAACCTGCATGATTTAGCTGTCTTTGTAATGTGGTCTGTGAAGGTCAACTGGTCATCAAATATTACTCCAAGATTTCTGACCAACCTTGATGGGGTGATTGAGGATGAATCTAGCTGGATAGTGAAGTCGTGCTGTAGAGACGGATTGGCAGGGAGGACGAGAAGCTCAGTCTTTGCCAGGTTGAGCTGCAGGTGATGTTCTTTTATCCATGCCGAGATGTTGGCCAGACAGCTTGAGATATGTGCAGCTACTGTGGGATCATCTGTTTGAAATGAGAGGTAGAGCTGGCTGTCATCAGCATAGCAATGGTAAGAGAAACCATGTGCCTGTATGATGGGTCCCAGTGATGTGGTGTAAATTGAGAAGAGGAGGGGTCCAAGAACTGAACCCTGAGGAGCCCCTGTGGTCAGTTGATGTGCTTTGGATACCTCGCCTCGCCATGCGACCCTGATTGACCTACCTGTGAGATAGGACTCAAACCAGTGGAGGGAAGTTCCAGTGATGCCCAGTGATGAAAGGGTGGACAGAAGGATCTGATGATTCACAGTGTCGAAAGCAGCAGACAGATCCAGCAGAATGAGAACTGAAGATTTAGAAGGAGCTTTCGCGATCCGCAGGGCTTCTGTGACCAACAGTAATGCAGTCTCGGTTGAATGCCCTTTCTTGAAGCCAGACTGATCTGGCTGGAGACAGGAAAGATGATACTTGGTTGAAAGGAACTCGTTCAAGTGTTTTCGCAATGAATGGTAGGAGAGAGACAGGTCTGTCATTCTCCTAAAGTGATGTCTTTAATGTTGTTTTTAAAAGCAGTGGAGTTACCGGAGCATGCTTGAATGCTGTAGGGAAAATGCCAGTGTGGAGGGATGAGTTGATGATGTGTGTGAGTGCTGTTAGAAGTGTGGGAGAGATGGCTTGGAGAAGGTGTGAAGGGATGGGGTCTAGAGGGTAGGTGGTAGGATGACTGGAGAGGAGAAGTTTAGATACTTCTTCCTCGGTTAGTGAAGAGAAGGAGGAGATAAGGTTTTTGGCTGTGGGAGAGGATGGTCTGGGTTCCTGTGTGTGTGGAGCTGAGAACTGACTGCTGATAGTTGTTGTTTTGTTGGTGAAGAAGTTAGCAAAATCATCAGCAGTTAAAGAGGAGGTTGGTGTTGGTAGAGGTGGACAGAGGAGAGAGTTGAATGTCTTGAAAAGTGTTCGTGTGTTAGAGGCGCTGTTGATCTTGTTGTGGAAAATGAAGATTTTGCAGCGTGAACATCAACAGAAAAGGAAGAGAGCAGAGATTGATACATACTCAGGTCAGATGTGTCTTTTGATTTGCGCCATTTCCTCTCCGTTGCCCTGAGTTTGGTCAGGATATATATATATATATATATATATATATATATGGCAGTATGCTATCAAAAGCTTAATACAATGCCAATTATGACACTAAATAGACTACGCCACCCAATTGGCTGGGGACCCACAGGTACATCTAGTGCAAAGCACACAGATAAGTAGTGGCTGAGTCAGATATAAGACAATGATAACGCGTTTCACATAATCTATTCCTATACACATACAGTAAAATAAAAATAAAAAACTGGGGACTTTTAATATACAAACATTAATATGAATACATCAGCCATAGAACATGTTATACACACGATTTTACCAATTCAGAATTGGGGGTTTCGTCTTGCCTATCCAATAAACACAGCAACTACTTGTGCTCTCTCACCACACAACACCACCCGTTGTGAACACTGCAGACCGACAGACAAACCACCACCACACACAAAGGACTAGGGCTAGTACTGGCACCCCAATTCTGAATGGAAAAGAAAACAATATGAAACACAAGCAAACACACAAATACACATTCCACGTAATGGTCTGTCGATTAAACACTTATCACATGCTGCCAGAAGAAATCAGTTTGTCACACAATGGCAACTGCTCACTGGCTGATGCTCATTAAAGGAGCTGTATGTAAGAAATTTATTTCAATTAATCATAAAATGGCCCTGATATGTCACTAGACATTAAGAAATCATGTTCATTTCAAATACTTATATCACTGACAACAGTAGTCCGGCCAGGATATTGTCATTTAAAAAGTGAAGTTGCAGCCCTCAACTGATGTTGATGTTGTCATGTTGTGTTTTGGTCTGATGCGCCACCCTCCACCTATCTACCAATCACGAAGTCAGTAGTGTTGTCCGAATCAAAAAAAAAAAAAAAAAGTCTAACGTTACGAAACAAAAAAAAAACTCGTTATGAATCCGAAATATTTCGTGACAAAGTCCGAAATCAAACAAGGATCTGTATAGGAGATGCCTTTGAAAGATGGAGAGGGCTGAAAACGGACAGACGCCAACGTTGCTAATTTTCTCCTGGACAGGTAAGATTCATCTATGTTTGGCTAACTTGTACTTGATGTAAATGGACATTTCAAATATTCATGACAGTCGAACAAAGTTATGCGCGTGCAAAGTAATGTTACGTTAGCTCATATGGAGGAGGTGGGTCATCGAATTGAAAAGGTAAGGAATTGTTTAGGTAATAAAAACGGCGAGTCGTCATTACTAACATTAGCAATGCATCACCAGAGCCTGTTTCTCTGTCATTATGATGAGACGCTGCGGAAAACAACATTAACACGCCCATTATTGTTTATCATGCAAGTTCTACAGCCAAAAATAATAGAATGACACGCAATCTTTCACATCACATATTTTAGAGTTATGGACGTGTACTGCAGGCAGTGGTGGAAAGAGTACTGAAAAAACATACTCAAGTAAAAGTAGCATAACATTCCAACAGCATTTAAAATTAGGCAAAAAGCCCCTGGGCCTGAGCATGATATTGTTGCACATAACATATTAATATTCATAACTGTGCAAAGAATACAAAAACCTTTAGAAACTCATATGATAGTTCAGCATCACACACTATGAGATGGGTTAAATAGAGTGATTAAAAAATACCCAATTTCTCTCCAAAACGGTATCAATGTTAGTGTTTTGATAAATGAGAATCACTAATATTATCAGATTACCTCACCTAATGCACTGAAAAAGGCTAAGATAGTGAGCTAACACTAATTACACACTTTAATTCCATGATATTAAATATGTTACAATTTAAATGTAAATGCACATTGTTCTAGAAGGGTGGCATCATCCCTTACATTTTACACGGCTATATTTACTCACACTGTAATGCTGATAATACAATTTGTAAGGAATATTGTGCATTAAATATGGAAGTTATATCCAGGAAACTTTTACAAAAGAAACAAACAAACAAACACACACAAACACACACACATGCATGTCTCTTTGTAGTCTCGGTGAAGCTGTTTTATCAGCAGCATCCACACACACACCAAAAAAAAAAGTTCAACATGAAAAATGTTTTTGCGCAAGTGCACATGCACATGAAGACGGATTGTAATGGATCAATCAAAAAAACGTTGTTTATTAACGAGCTGTAGTCACGCACTGACAGAAATGCAGTTCAAGTTAACGCCATGGTTCATAGAGTGCACTGATTCTGAATCTGGCGGCATGGCGAGCGCGAGACGTGGCAGTGTATGGAACGCCAAAAGGGTCAAATTTCGCCACTAACCAAACGCATTTCATTCTCAAAACGCCGCTTTTTACGCCGCAAATTACGGCGTTTACAAAGCAAAAGCGCCGTCTTTTTCGGCGTTTTTTTTTTTTTATCCAGCCAATGACGCTGTTTCTGACGCCGCAGGCCATCCATAGTGCACCTTCATTTGCGGCGCTTCTTTCTGACAAAGACGGCGTAAAAAGCGGCGTTTTGTATAATATTATAATCAGCCCCACCCTTTTCTTCAAAGTTCAGCCCATCTAATGAAGTAGATGGAAAGACATATGTAGTAGATTGTCGATCTGAATGGCGATCGTCTTAAGGCTTCTGTTTTTCTAATGTTGTTAAGACTGGTGTTTGGACTGTTATCGTGTTATATTTTTATTTCTACATTGGACATGTGTATCCCCCTTTTTCCTTTATCATATGTGGGTATATACAGTATGATTGTAGACTCTCTTTACATTCATGTCTGTGAAATACATTAGATTACCAAGCAAACTTACTACCTTCAGTAGGGCATTGGTCTGCGTGCATGGAGAGCAGTGTCATTTTGCTCTTAGTGACGGGGTTCGACTCCAAGGTCCGACCGTATTTTTATCTCCGCTTCGTTTCTTTTGTATTGGTCTGTTGGTGTATGTCTTTTAAATTTCGGAAGACTACCCGATAGCTGACAACATTGAGTAGCAGGCTGTAGGCTACTTATTACGGAAATGACAGCAGCAACTGTTTTAAGCCCGCGTAGCCTACAGTGGCTGCTGTGGGTCCCTTATTGCTGATTATAATGATTTAGATGGGCCTAGGTAGATGCTTCACGATATAGTCCATTTCGCTTTTTAAGATCATAAGACTCTTTTAGCATTTCACAGGATACACAGGTAGAGCCTTTCTAAACGATTGAACTATTAAAACAAGAGATGACGCCAGCCCAAGCGAGGACCAAGCGCGTCTTGGTTCACCCTCTGCCTGTCAGAAAATTAATATGCTTTATTACACAAAACAAAACTTTGAAACATTATTATATTTATAAATGACTATCACTTGGAGAAAAGACGCCCTTAATGGTGAGTAGCCTACCTACTGTACAGTGAATGTTTTTGTTACACATCAATATGCTACAGATTGCGGCTGCACAATATTGAAGAAAAATGCAATATGTTATCATTAAAATATATTTAAAATTACACTACCCATGTGTGTTTCATGTTATTTTTCTGACAAATATTTTTCTGTTATCCTACATTAGGGTTATTTAACAACAGAAACTAAATAATCAAATGTAAACAAACAAACAAACGAACAAAAGAAAAACACACATTAGTTTTCACTCTTAATATAGGTCTATACTGATTCTTATTAAAGCTACAAAAGTTATTCAGCCAAGAGCAGTGAGTGATTTTCTCTTCGTCGTTTGCTCATGACCCCAGTTATTGCAAGCCGTTGTGATATGCATATTGCGAAATACATTTGCGATATTTCGATAATTATGATATATTATGCAGCCCTTCTACAGATGTATGCTTCATATTTTATTGCTATTTTGTACGTATTGTTTTTATCATTGTGTTTTTGGAGGAATTGAAACGTCTTTGTTCCTCGTTTAGGCAATATGTAGCAGGCTAATGCACAATGGTTGTGGTGTAGTTTGTATGATGGACTATCTAACTTCAGTAATAATACGGGATCTTATGTTTTTTGGTGAGATGTCTGTTTCTCAGATCATAATAAAAAATGCTTAATAAATGGATTATATCGTGAAGCATATACCTTGGCCCATCTAAATCATTATAATCAGCAATAAAGGGACCCACAGCAGCCACTGTACACAGACTTAAAACAGTTGCTGCTGTCATTTCCTTAATAAGTAGCCTACAGCCTGCTAGGCTACTCAATGTTGTCAGCTATCGGGTAGTCTTCCGAAATTTAAAAGACATACACCAACAGACCAATACAAAAGAAACAAAGCGGAGATAAAAATACGGTCGGACCTTGGAGTCGAACCCCTGTCAGTAAGAGCAAAACGACACTGCTCTCCATGCACGCAGACCAATGCCCTACTAAAGGTAGTAAGCTATCTTGGTAATATAATGTATTTCACAGACATGAATGTAAACAGAGGCTAAAATCATACTGTATATACCCACATATGATAAAGGAAAAAGGGGGATAGGCCTGCACGTGCCCAATGAAGAAATAAAAATATGACACACAGTCCAAACACCAGTCCTAACAACATTAGAACAACAGAAGCCTTAAGACAATCGCCATTCAGATCGACAAGCTACTACATATGTCTTTCCATCTACTTCATTAGATGGGCTGAACTATGAAGAAAAGGGTGGGGCTGATTATAATATTATACAAAACGCCGCTTTTTACGCCGTCTTTGTCAGACAGAAGCAGCGCAAATGACGGCGCTCTATGGATGGCCTGCGGCGTCAGAAACGGCGTCACTGGCTGGATAAAAAAAAAACGTTTGTATCACAGAACACCGTACTTTGCTGCGTCTTTTCGTCTTAAACGCCGTAAAAAGCGGCGTTTTGAGAATGAAACGCGTTTGGTTAGTGGCGAAATTTGACCCTTTTGGCGTTCCATAGCAGTGCACAGATCGTGACGCGCGTCTCTCTATAATGTGATTGTGAAGTAAATGGGAGCGGGAATTCACCGCATTATGAACTCGTCACGCAATACCCCCAACCTCAGACCAAATGTTAGGCCCTGTAGACAGGCCAGCCTATATAAATATCATATTAAGCAGAAATGTTAAATGTACCTTTAGCATATTAGAGGAAGACACTGATATCTGGATTGAATTGATGTGTGAAGAATGCACTTCCACAGCAGTCCCGAGTAACATCAGGAATAGGCGGTTGAAGTTCTCTTACGAGAGTATCTCTCGTACTGCGTAATATCTTACGCTATGGGGAAAACCTCTTTTCCACGAGATATTGAAGCCAAAAATTATCCTTTAATTTTGATTAATGTAAAACGCTGTGCGGCAGCGTGCAGACATAGGCAAGACGGCTCGCGCGCCTATTGGCTGCCCTGCGGCAACAGCAGCAAGCCTATCGAGAGAGGCCCTGCGTGACGTGACATCCAATGGGGGTGCTTCGCGCCCATTTCGTCGCGTCCCGCCAGAATAGGCGTGGCCTTGGCCTATAAATACTCTCGACAGGCTGATACAAACTGATTTTCAACTCTTCAGCGAAGCACTACTGCATCGCTGGATCCGGAGTGAGAAGCCGCGCCGTCTGATTGTAAGCCTTCTGCGGGACGAGCCTTCGAGCCTGAAGTCGCTGGCCTACACCTCGCCGCCTTCAGCCGCCGTACCTGCTACGCTTTCCGGCGTTCATATCCTTTTCACTGCTGAGTGTGTGTTCGCCGCTGCGACTCACACTCTATCTCTGTTTTGTATCTGTTCTAAAAGAGCAAGCGTCTTTTTGAAGACGCTTCGTTCCTGTGGAACTATTGCCATGGTGACTCTGAGGACTTGCCTGGCATTTTCTCTCCGAGTCTGCACTCCCGCCCGCTGTAGTGCCGCGCCGCAAAGCGCCGTATTCAGCGGGTCCTCGAGCCTTCTCCAGCCCGTGAAAGCTCGCCGGTTCGCCCGCCAGCTTCACCAGCTTCAATCGAGTCGCTCACTGACAGACAACGGCCGCCGCGCGCCGCCGCTTCCGCCATTAGTGACGACAAGATAGCTGCATCGGTAGAGGAGGCCAGCTATTGCCATGGTGAGTGAGACTCCCGCCCGCTGTAGTGCCGCGCCGCAAAGCGCCGTACTCAGCGGGTCCCCGATCCTTCTCCAGCCGTGAAAGCTCGCCGGTTCGCCCGCCAGCTTCACCAGCTTCAATCGAGTCGCTCACTGACGGACAACGGCCGCCGCGCGCCGCCGCTTCCGCCATTAATGACGACGAGATAGCTGCATCTGTAGAGGAGGCCAGCTGCTATATCCCCGCGTCGGACAGTGAGTATTGGGCGAGCTCTGTGGATCTCCCCCTTCTGCCCGCGAGTCGTCAGGGAAACGGGCCAGCATTAAACCGCGGCTAGCTTTCTTTACGTTATAAGAAAGCTACCCCGCCCCCCGTGGGCATGCGTCATCGGCGAAATGAGGATAGAGTGTATTTTTAGTCCCGCCGAGGCCGGACCAATCTCCATTTCTCAAACATTTCTCAGTTCCTCTTAGTTTGAGCGGCTGAAAATGTGCTCGAGCTATTTTAAGCTTATGTCGTTTCCCCCTGTGGTTCAGTGGCGAAACCTACAGCCATCGCACGGGAGACCCGTGTTCGATCCCAGCTCTCGCAGCAGATAAAATTTAGTCTCGCCGCGGCCAGACTCGCACTGATACTTTTCGCTCGTTCAGTTCAAAGAAAATGTGACTGTTCCAGTGTATTTTGCAGTAAACAAGCCGGTACCATGGCCCGCTTGCCTGCACACAAAAGCTATTTCCACGGCGACCCAGAAAAATCATAAGCAATGTATTGTCTGGTATTCCGGCCACAGCCGATGGTGTTTTGAGTGTAATAAAAATGCCCACTGCCCAGTGTTCATTTCTACACACAAACACAGCCCGCCACAGTGCAGGGCTCGCACATATGAAATCGACTCATGTCAATTGTGCATTAAATGTAGTGAATGTGCCCACAACCCAGTGCCCACAAACACTACACACTGCATGTGCCACGTTTTCTGTAAAACGAAACCAACACACATACAGTCAGCTAAGACCCACGGTGTTTAAGTCTCGCCGCGGCCAGACTCCACCGAAACCTCTCGCTCGTTCAGTTCCAAACAATGTGACTGTTCCAGTGTATTTCGCAGTAAACAAGCCGGTACCACAGCCCGCTTGCCTGCACATTAACGCCATTTTTACGGCGACCCAGATAAATCCAATAAAAAGTGTATTTTCTGGTGTCCCGGCCATAGCCGATGGTGTTATGAGTGTTGTAAGAATGCCCACGTCATAGTGCCCATTCCCACACACAGACACAGCCCGCCACAGTTCAGGGCTAGCACAAATAAAATCGACTCATGTCGATTGTGCAAACGTAGTGAATGTGCTCACGACACAGTGCCCACAAACACTACACAGTGCGTGTCCCACGGTTTCTGTAAAAACGAAACCAACACATATTCAGTCAGCGCAAGCCGACGGTGTTTTCAGTGCAGTAAATGTGCCCGCTGTCCCGCGCCCACATTCACTCACAGACACGCTGAACCCTACGGGGTTTGTCCCGCTCGTTCTCTCTCCACAATTTGTCATAGAGAAAGCGAGTGCGAACAGGCTGCCCGCCGTGATCGGCGCGCCCCCTGCCTCGCACACTTTAAACACAGTGTTCATGTCTCAGCACACCGAAGCTCTGCAGCCGCCGCTGTGCCGCGGCCAGAGCCCGGATATCATTCTGCCTCTAGCTATCCACGCGAATGCATGGGCAATGCTTCCCGGGGTATCAGAATGGGTATTGAACACTATAAAGAGAGGCTATTCGCTACAGTTTGCTCGACGTCCCCGCCGTTGCACGGCGCGTGTCGAAACCACGGTGGACAATGAAGTATCTCATCTACTTCGAACCGAAATAGCGAAACTACTGAGCAAAGGGGCCATAGAACCTTTATCTCAGGCTCAGAGCGAAGGGGGTGTATACAGCAGATATTTTCTGGTACCGAAAAAAGACGGGGGTCTCAGACCCATTCTAGATCTGCGACAATTGAACAAAGCGCTTCTGAAACGCAAGTTCAAAATGCTGACAACCAGCAAAATCCTCGCGCACGTGCGCCAGGGAGACTGGTTCATGTCAATAGATCTGAAAGACGCCTATTTCCAAATACAGATTGCGTCACGTCACAGGCGATTCTTGAGATTCGCCTTCGAGGGCCAGGCATATCAATACACAGTCCTACCGTTCGGCCTGTCTCCAGCACCCCGTATATTCACGAAGTGCATGGACGCGGCTCTCGCACCCCTGAGACTTCAGGGCATGCGAATTTTGAACTACTTGGACGACTGGTTGATTCTAGCTCGATCACGATCAGAGCTCATAGAACACAAGACCGCATTACTCGAGCATCTCGAGAATTTGGGTCTCACAGTCAATTGGGCGAAGAGTTCGCTGTCTCCCAGCCAGAAAATCTCCTTTCTGGGAACAGTGATGGACTCGCTGTCTATGACAGCACGTCTGTCGCCGGAGCGAGGACTGAACATTCAGCGCGCCGTGAAATCCTTCCGCCGCGGCTCTATAGTCCAGCTCAAACGGTTTCAGAAAATGCTGGGCCTCATGGCCTCAGCATCTTCAGTACTTCAGCTGGGCCTGCTTCGCATGCGCCCACTGCAGTTATGGCTGAAAGCACGAGTTCCGCCCGGGGGTGGGCCGCTGGTCTGTTTCGCCTCAGGGTCGACAGGAAATGCGTCTCGGCTCTGAAACCTTGAAAAAAAGCCGACTGGTACCAGTCAGGCGTGAGTCTGGGGACTCCCTCGAGTGTGATGGTGGTGTCCACGGACGCCTCCACCTTGGGCTGGGGAGCGCTGCTCGAGGGCAGACCGTTCTTTGGCCAGTGGTCAGAACGGGAGAAGCTCCTACACATAAACTGTCTAGAAATGCTGGCAGTAGACAACGCGCTAAGGCGTTTTTGTCCCCAGATAAAAGGCCGCCACGTCTTAGTCCGGTCGGACAACATGTCAGAGGTGGCGTACATAAATCACCAGGGCGGCGTCAGGTCCCGAAGCCTTTACAGGCTGACGAAACGCTTCCCTGGGCTGGGCTCAGCACAACCTGCTTTCACTGAAAGCAGCGCATGTGCCTGGTCACCTGAATCTGGGACCAGACAGACTGTCCAGAAACAATGTCCCAGCAGGGGAATGGTCGCTGCACCCGCAGACGATCCAACTGCTGTGGGAGACATTCGGCAGAGCGCAGGTGGACCTGTTCGCGTCCCAGGAAAACGCTCACTGTCCGAACTTTTTCTCCAAGAGCAGGGACGCGCTGGCCCACATATGGCCCCGACGCCCCCTCTATGCTTTTCCCCCCGTCTCGCTCCTGCCTCAAGTGCTGGAACGAATCAGGGAAAATGGATGCCCAGTGCTGCTCGTGGCTCCGCTATGGACGAACCAAACCTGGTTCCCAGTCCTGATGCAGCTGGCCAGCACTGCCCCGTGGCCGATACCGGTGAGGAGAGACCTCCTCTCTCAGGCAAAGGGCTCGATTTGGCATCCTCGCCCGGAGTTATGGTCCCTACATGTGTGGGCCATCAACGGGTACCCGCTAACCTCCCGGAGGGAGTGTTAAACACGATCACGCAGGCTAGGGCCCCGTCTACTAGACGGCTCTACTCCTCGAAATGGTCAGTGTTCTCTACCTGGTGACAAGCTCAGGGCTTTTCACCCGTAGACTGCGGGGTTACGGAAGTGCTCTCCTTCCTTCAGGAGCTGCTGGATAAGGGTAGAACCCCGTCCACGCTCAAAGTATACGTGGCGGCCATAGCGGCGTTTGCAAAACCGACGTCTGGCCAGTCACTGGGGAAGAACGACCTCGTCGTGCGATTCCTCAGGGGAGCTCGGAGGCTGAATCCTTCCAGACCTCCCTCAGTCCCTATGTGGGACCTTTCTACGGTTCTGGAAGCCCTGAAAGGTGCCCCATTCGAGCCAATCCGTTTGTCAGACATGAAGCACCTGTCTTTCAAAACGGTATTTCTTGTGGCTCTTGCTTCAGTGAAGCGCGTGGGGGACTTGCAAGCGCTTTCAGTAAGCGCGTCCTGTATTGAGTTTGGGCCTAATGACTCAAAAGTCATACTCAAACCAAGGCACGGGTAAGTGCCAAAATCCCTCAACACACCGTTCAGGGCCCAGGTTATTTCCCTGTGCGCCCTCCCGGTGAACAATGAGGAAGCGGATAATAATCTCCTTTGCCCCGTCAGGCCGATGAGGGCTTATGTGTCCCGCTCGTCTGTCTTCAGGCAGACCGAGCAGCTCTTGTTTTGTTTGGCGGACGCTCCAAGGGACTGGCCGCATCAAAACAGAGCCTATCCAGATGGATAGTCGATGCCATAGGGCTGGCTTACACTTCTAAGGGCCTGCAGTGTCCTTTGGGTGTCAGAGGGCACTCCACGAGAGGCGTGGCCTCTTCGTGGGCGTGGTCTAGTGGGATTTCCTTGCATTATATCTGTATGGCGGCGGGCTGGGCCTCGCCGTCTACATTTATAAGGTTCTATAACCTAGAAGTTCCCGCCTTACAGGCCAAGCTGCTGTCGGTCTAGAATTCAGTACTATCTGTCCCGCTGCGCCGGCGCAGAATGCTGAGTTTTGATTGAGTATCGCTCACTGATCGATGGAACAGCTCCATGGGTGTTGAATAGCCCGTATTTTTGCCCAGTTCAGGCTGAACGCGTTCACCCTGTCTGCGGGATATACTGTTGACATAACTAGCTCCTATGGGATGCTATTTTGTGGGGAATGATGCTGGTAGCCTCTCTTCTCCGACTCTCTGTGAGTCTACGGTGATTATGCACTATATGAGCCCCGGGCTACTGCCCTTGGGACTTTGGTGTCGGATCCCAGTACGCACGGCGTCTTACATTGTGTTCCCCATAGCGTAAGATATTACGCAGTACGAGAGATACTCTCGTAAGAGAACGTACTCGGTTACTAACGTAACCTCGGTTCTCTCTAGAGAGGGAACGAGTACTGCATATCTTGCCGTGCATACAACAGCGCTGGTTCGCTTCAGCGTTGAAAACCAGTTTGTATCAGCCTGTCGAGAGTATTTATAGGCCAAGGCCACGCCTATTCTGGCGGGACGCGACGAAATGGGCGCGAAGCACCCCCATTGGATGTCACGTCACGCAGGGCCTCTCTCGATAGGCTTGCTGCTGTTGCCGCAGGGCAGCCAATAGGCGCGCGAGCCGTCTTGCCTATGTCTGCACGCTGCCGCACAGCGTTTTACATTAATCAAAATTAAAGGATAATTTTTGGCTTCAATATCTCGTGGAAAAGAGGTTTTCCCCATAGCGTAAGATATTACGCAGTACTCGTTCCCTCTCTAGAGAGAACCGAGGTTACGTTAGTAACCGAGTACGTTTTCTATGCTTAATTTGATTTGATGACAGTCACGAGACTGCTTACTCAAAAAATTATATATATATTTAAATGTAACCACTTTAAAAAAACTGCGTCTATATATTAGATCTTTGTCTTTTGAATCAAACAGTCAAGAAACTCAATTTCAAGATGCTGACATTGAAGCAGATTGTGACTCAAATCAGATCCGAAGACTTGTCACGATAGATCTAAAATACGCGTATTTCCATGTCTCCATCCTCCCTCAACACAGAAAGTTCCTGAGGTTTTTTAGCTCTATCACCCCATACGTTCACCAAATGTGTAGATGCAGCTCTGGCCCCACTCAGGCTGCAGGGCATACTCATTTTGAACTACATAGACGACTGGTTGATTCCTAGCGGAGTCAGCGCAGTTGGCAGTTCGGCATCGAGATGTCGTCCTTGCACACATGCAGAAATTGGGGTTGAGACTCAATCCCAAAAAGAGTGTGCTTTCTCCACTACAGAAAACCACTTTCCTTGGTTTGGTTTGGGATTCAGCCACGATGCGAGCCGTGCTATTGCCCGCTCATGTAGCTGCTATCCTCACAGCCACGAAAGAGTTAAAGCTAGGCCAGTCACTCACTGTGAAACAGTTTCAGAGACTGTTGGGCCTCATGGCAGTGGTGTCCAATGTGATATCCTTTGGCCTGCTGTACATGAGACCCTTGCAGTGGTGGCTCAGGACCAAAGGGTTTTCCCCGAGGGGGAACCTACTTTGTAAGATCAAGATCACACAGTGTCTCCGCACCTTGGTTATATGGAGGAAACCTTGGTTCTTGTCCCAGGGTCTTGTGTTAGGAGTTTAATCCCCTAGCCTGTGTTAGGAGTTTAATCCCCTAGCCTCAACCCGAGGCAGGGGGTGAGGCTAGGGGATTAGAGACTCCACTCCGAGGTGGTGGAGTATATATGGGAAGTTTACGGCCATGCGGAAGTGGATCTGTTTGCGTTTCAGGACACGACGAACTGTCCACTTTGGTTTTCCCTCACACATCCAGCCCCCCTGTTCTGGGGTTCTGGAGAGAGTCCGCCAGGGTGGAATAAGCCTACCGCTGGTAGCACCACGCTGACTGAGCCAGATTTGGTTCGCGGACCTGATATCTCTCCTCTACAGCTCTCCCAATCAGGAGAGACCTTCTGTCTCAGACGGGGGGCACAATCTTTCACCCCCGTCCAAAAATATGGAACTTGTGAGTTTGACCTCTGAGGGGGCCCAACTCATAGATGCTGGTCTCTCAACTGAGGTTGTAGAGACCATAATTCACTGCAGAGCTCCAGCTACAAGGAAACTATATGCTTTAAAGTGGAAGGTTTTCACTTCTTGGTGCAATGATCGTCAGTGGGATCCAGTTAACTGCCGAGTTGGTTCAGTGCTTGAATTTTTGCAAGATCGTTTTTCAGCAGGGTAATATCCGTCTACTCTAAAGGTTTACGTGATGGCCATTGTGGTCTACCACACCCCTGTGGGTGATGATTATCCGTTTCCTTCGTGGTACACTGAGGCCTGCAACTCGAACAAGGGTTCCTACCTGGGACTTGGCTATAGTCCAAGAGGGCCTGTCTGTGGCTCCCTTTGAGCCCCTTAATATGGTTTCAGAAAGGTTTCTAACTTACAAAACCATTTTCCTTCTGGCTATTTCATCTCTATTTCAACTAATGAGTTGGAGACCTCCAGGCCCTTTCGGTCTCTCCAGCTTGTCTTGAATTCACACCTGAGATGGTTAAGTCATTCCTATATCCTAAACCGGGCTATGTCCCTAAAGTGCCGACCAATATTCCGAGGCCTATCGTGTTGCAAGCTTTCTGTCCTCCTCCTTTTACAAATTCGGACCAGGAAAAGCTGAATCTCCTCTGTCCAGTGCGAGCACTGGACACGTATGTCCACAGAGCGTCCCTGTGGAGAAAATCAGTTCAGCTCTTGCATGCATTGGCGTATTGTTAGGAAACTATGTATCTGTCTTCGGTACCATGCCCTGAAGGCACTCGAAGTTTCAGGGCTGCGTCACCTTGTGGTCAAAAGTTATAATGAAATTTTCCAAAAATTCAAATAGTTTTTGAATAAATTAGCTTATTGTAGTGAAACTGGTGAAAACATGCATATCAATTTTGCTATCGTTGGTTGAACTTCCTGTCCGCCATTTTGATTCTCTTTTAAAACCTACTTTTTCTAACTACTCCTAGTCTATTTTTCCAAGCCACACCTTTACAACATCCCGGAAAAAATGTATGGATTTTGTGTCGATAGACGAAACCGCTTTCATATACCGCTTCAACAAATTTGAGTCATGATGCCAAAATGACTCTGAGGCTGTATCTTTGCAATACTTTGGCATATTGACATCAATCTTTGCATGAGCCATTGTCACCTTACTCTGACTACACACACATTTCGTGACAGCACCTCCAATTTGTCGAAAGTGATAAACCATTACATCATTCTATTAATGACTGTATTTATGATTTTTACAGCCATTTTTCCTAAAATCATCTTAATATGTTTTAAATTGCTCATTGTGCAGTTGGTCTGATGCTCCCAGCCATGCTGGCATGACTTACCATGCCTTCTTTCTGCTTGGCCCCTTTAATTACTGCTCGCAGCTATATATTTTATTAGTGTAAATCTATTTACTAAATAATGTTAACTTAACTGACTGCTTAATCCCACTTTAATTGTATGATTTTATCATACTAATTTCATGTATCAAATTGACCCTGGCTCAAACAGTGTAAGTAATACCACATCGCAAAGAGACAAGAAAAGACAGGTGCAGGTCTCTTCCATTCAGGCTTTTATCTTGTGTTTAGCTAACACAATGCTGTGATTTAAAATGAAAAATCTGCTCATTTTCCCAGCTTTGATCCCATCGTCCATTTCAAAGCATCTGTTTGGCTCAAAACGTATTGCCCAACTGCATTTTCTCTAACACACACACACACACACACACACACACACACACACACACACACACACACACACACACACACACACACACACACACACACACACACACACACACACACACACACACAGACACACGCACGCACGCACGCACGCACGCACGCACACACACACACACACACAGACTCAGACACAGAGAGCACTGGATTTGGTTTGAGTCTGGCTAAAACTGTGTGGCTGTGTGTGTGTGTGTGTGTGTGTGTGTGTGTGTGTGTGTGTGTGTGTGTGTGTGTGTGTGTGTGTGTGTGTGTGTGTGTGTGTGTGTGCGTGTGTATGTGTCTGTGTGTGTGTGTGTGTGTGTGTCTGTGTGTGTGTGTGTGTGTGTGTGTGTTTCTCATTCTAAGGATAACTGAGATATAACTGTAACACTATCACAGCGATCTGAATCTAATGGGTTGTCAGGGAGACACCAAAAGAGCCATTCTGCAGAACTAATGACAGTTGGTGAAGTTTCATAATATCTGATATTGTGTTTTTGGAGTCTGTTCATGTCTCTATGAAATCTAATAGCTCCACAGGGCATCTTAATACAAGACAAAATTGAAACCGCTAGGCTGTGTGTCTCTTATGCAGTTTGTGCCATCACTCAGTTCAAATCCAGGTGTACCAGGAACAAAAAAGGGAAATCAAAGGCCAGTTTAAAAAAAGGTAGAGTTTTCATCTGGTTCTCAAATCATACTCACTTATTTGTTTTAGTTTTATAGCTGAGAGAAAGTAGAACTTCTGTCTCTTACTAAAGTAGTTTGCATCACCTCCCACACAAGACACTGTTTCATAAATACATTTAAACTTTAATGAGCAATTTGAAGTTCAACTCCCAACACTGATTCTGGTACAAGCATGCTTTTGGCAGACTAAACAGCTAGATTCCCATATACAAGTGACAAATCGGATAAGACAGCATAAAGTATGGTATGACAACATAAATGTTCCGATGGTACACACACACAAAAAAAAAAAAAAAACTTTATTGACATCTGTGGTTCCACGAAGAACTTCCAGCATCCATGGAACATTTCTATTAAAAGGTTCTTTATCATGGAAAAAAGGTTCTTTAGATTAAAAAAAAAAAAAAAAAATCACACTAAGGAAAAGAAAATGCTGCTTTTAAGAACTGTCCACTGAAAGGATTATCTATGGCATCGCTGCAAAACCTCCTTGGAGTGTAGACTCTGCAGTGTAGACAGCACTGTTGATTTATAATGTGAACAATTTAGTTTTGACACCATGCCGCTCACATCCAGTGTAGATACTCTGCAACATTAGGTCTATGGTTGCCAAGCAACTTGCCGTATTATTATAGAAATAAACTTATGTACACACCTGTGCTATTGAACAGCAGCTTTAAAGACTATTCATCACTTACATAGGAAATGGCTACCTTAGGGCATTTCCAAAATGGCTGTTTTACAGCCATTTACAATGTACTTTTACAGGAAATATTGTAAAAGTACATATAAAAGAGGATTGTCCCTTAGTCCTATGTTCTCGAACAGCTCAATGTTTTTAATGCTCACGCACACACATATGTTTATTATTCTTAAGAGGTCATGCATCTAGAATTGTGCCCTGGTCTGATTTAATGACTGATTAATTCATCTTCTTTAGTAGGCCTACTGTGGCCAGATAATGTCATCACCATGTGCACTGAGCATGACTAATGAGAACATCTCTCTCCCTCTCTTTCTGTGTGTGTGTGTGTGTGTGTGTGTGTGTGTGTGTGTGTGTGTGTGTGTGTGTGTGTGTGTGTGTGTGTGTGTGTGTGTGTGTGTGTGTGACTGTAACACATGAAGAACAGACTAAGACTTACACAACATGTCTGTTCCAAAACCTACTGAGCTGTGTAGGGACACAACAGTAAAGGTTTCACCCCATAAATAAAATAAAATTCATAATATTTCACATCTTGCCAAACCCATATGACTTTTTTTCTTCCTCTGTGGAACACAAAAGGTTTTTTGAAGAATATTCTGCCCACTCTTTTTAATATAATAAAAGTGGAGGAGGACTGAGGCTGTCAAGCTCCAACATGACAAAAAAGCACCATAAAAAGTATCATAAAAGTCCTCCATATGACTCACAGACTGTTTTCAACTTTTGAAGCCTGGGGTTGCTTTCTGGAAGTAACAGACATGCAATATTCACTCAAAATCTTCAAGACAACATACAATGGAAAGTTTTGTATGCATTTCTATATATCTTATTGTAAACAGATAATTTGTGCTTGTTTCATTTATTTATTTATTTTTACATTGTTTTTAGTCAAAATGTCAACGGCCAAAAGCTAAGTCGAGTCATGCCCGAGACTGTGCATCTTGCCTGGGATGCACTTTCAGAAAACCAGCCTGCATTTCCTAGAGGTTTCATACTTCCAGAGCTCCAACCACTGTGGAAATTGAACTCCCTCCCCACCAAGACTGACTGTGAGTGGCCTCATGACAGTCTGATGAGGCCCTGGAGCCCTAAGTCCAGACTTCCAGGGATCCACGTGGTGGAAATTGACTCTGAGTGTGCCTGAAACGACAGACTTCTCTCTGGTGATGTATGCCGGACTTCTCCAAAGATTTGTTGACAAACCGCTCTCTTTTCTTACAATAGTCTGCAAGCATGAATTCATAGATCTGCTTTCATCTATTCATTGAAAGATAGAACCAGTTATTTTTTACTTTTTTCCCTTTTTGTGATAATCATAATGTAAACATCACAATACGGAAGAAACTACACTGTTAGAAATTTCTTGTAATTTTACAGGAAATTCCTGGCTAATAGTTGCCGTAAATTTACTGTAAACAGTATACAGGAGTGTTATTGTAAAATAACTACAACAAGGTACTGTACTTAATATAATTTACTGTAATTTTACAGGATCAAATACTGTAAATATTACAGCAAAATTTTATATTTACGGCAACTCAGTAGCCAGGAATTTCCTGTAATTTTAGGAATTTCCTGTAATTTCACAGGACAGAATATTGTAAATATTACAATTAGATGTTGTAACTTGGATAAATGTCCTCTTTCAGGCTTCTGTAAAGAAAAACAAAACACTTAGTATTTTTTTCAAATTTATTTTTATTTAGGCATCTACTGATGAGAAAACAGTTCACAATGCACAAACAAACAATTTATTACTGTACCAAACTGGTTGAACATAAGTTGTCAAACATATGTCCTCTAATGTCCTCTGCCCACTAATGTCATCCAATGTCCCCAATGCCCCCTGCCCACTAATGTCACCAATGTCCCCTGCCCACTAATGTCCTCTAATGCCCCCTGCCCACTAATGTCCCCAATGTCCACTAATGTCCCCTAATGTCCCCAATGTCCACTAATGTCCCCAATGTCCACTAATGTCCCCAATGTCCCCTGCCCACTAATGTCCTCTAATGCCCCCTGCCCACAAATGTCATCTAATGCCCCCCTGCCCACTAATGTCCTCTAATGTCCCCTGCCCACTAATGTCCTCTAATGCCCCCTGCCCACTAATGTCCTCTAATGCCCCCTTGCCCACTAATGTCCCCAATGCCCCCTGTCCACTAATGTCCCCTGCCCACTAATGTCCTCTAATGTCCCCTTGCCCACTAATGTCCCCAATGCCCCCTGTCCACTAATGTCCCCTGCCCACTAATGTCCTCTAATGTCCCCTGCCCACCAATTAAAAATCCAGCAGTTTCCTCAAAAGTGTGCAAACTGGTGCGTTCAGCCCTCGTTTTTTTCTCTGTCTTGCTGCCCGTCTGGGGATTTATGCCGCAAAAGGCTCTGAAAACAGGGGGGAAAACACACTTATCAGGTAACATTTAAGACTATAACATGGTCATAACCATGACATGAAACATTAAGGGATCTTTATGAATGAATGAGTGCTTGTGTGTGTGAGACTGAGTCATTGTAGGCTATATGAGTATGTGTCTGTCTGTGTGTATGTGTCTGTGGCTTGGCACGATCGATGCAAGGGTCTGCGATTCGAGTGCACCGGGTGGAGTGGTGTACATCGGATAGAAATTGGGCTGAAACCGTGATGCATTTCCCTTTAAAAGCTTTGCATCTGTAAAATATGATTTCTTATTTTATATAGGCCTGTATATTTTTAAATGATTATTTTCATTAAATTTACTTTCATAATTATCTCAGCCATTTCCCGAACGAGCAGACTATTAGATGCGGAGGGGTAGGTCTATTTTCAGGTCTAAATTCATGAGCATTGTTTAAAAATAGAAAGATCTCTAAACCGTGATTCTAACACCCGAGCTACACCTCTCTACACCTCTACACCTCTACACGCGCGTATTACGCTGAATTCTACCGACTCATAGATTCAACTGATGTCAGCGATTCTGGCTACACCAGGAACGTGGACAGCGCGGACCCGGCGCACGCGTGCTTTAAAATAGGAATTGGTTCTATTTTTCCACGCACTCGCACATCACGCATCTGCGAGACAGAGAAAACTTTCATCTTGTTGGATAGCTGCACGTTGTTATAGCTATCAAACACAAGTCCCCACCCTACTCTGCTTCTGATTTGCTAAACACGTTTTTTTTTTGTTTTTTTTAAGTGAGAGCTGCCATAGGTTTTGGGGAACTCAAAAATGATAAACCTTTCTGAATTTCCATCCTGATGAAAATTTCTTCACAACCGTGTCACGCCGGAGATCCGGCACGGTGCCGGAATACTTTAACCCCTGAGTGTGTGCCTGTGAGAGATTGAGTGAGTGTCTGTTTGTGCGATCGTCAACCCTCTCTCCCCATCCCCTCTCCTCTCTCATCCCTCTCCTCACTCATCCCTTTCTCACTAAATTGGATAGCATAATTTCAGTTTTTTCTTATACTTGCAAAGCAATGTGTAAAATCTGATCACTCTAAATGCGAAGTAATATGTCGTTGTATTAAGTGGGCCGGGGTGACTTACTGACAACCCTAACTGTAACAAAAAATGTCAATTACAGAAAAGTTATAAACATTGATTAAGATCCCTTCATATATCAAGTCATTGCTTATGGAGGTATATCTGATTCAAATCAACTGAACGACTGTGACAGTGCGATTTGTAGTTGTAGAGAAAAGCCACACATGTGTATGAGTAAATTTGAAGTCAAAGAGAGAAATGTTTTAAGAGCAAACTTGTAGACTTTTTTCTCTCCCACAAACACAACACAGCAGTTACACCTTCTCAAATTCTTCATTGCAGGTTCACAAATCATATTCCACATATTACAAATTAAGAAACTCGATCACATTTTTGATACAATTGCTGCAGTGAATATGGTGCAAAACGCATTTACACACCCGCATCAAGAAATGTGAAGTCGTGGAGACATTTTTCACATCCGCAAATAAGTATGTGAATTCATCCAATGAGAGTTGCACACATGATGAATATTTCTTGTATATGTCTTGTATATGTATACTGCTCATTTTAGTTCACGCGATCGTTTCTCAGAAGGTTTAATGGATTATATTAAAAAAGGTAAATATAGTTTCAGTGTGAACTTAAAATACAATTGTGCATTTCATTTCATAAAAGTATACAAACTTAATGAAATGATGCACAATTGTATTTTAAGTTCACACTGAAACTATATTTACCTTTTTTAATATAATCCATTAAACCTTCTGAGAAACGATCGCGTGAACTAAAATGAGCAAATCGCACTGTCACAGGCGTTCGGTTGATTTAAATCAAATATACCTCCATAATTGCTATGATCGTTTTCATGACAGTGCCATGTTTAAACTCACCTCTGAATGAATTCAAGTGTGCTTGCGGCTTCTGCCGGATATTGCAAGTTGAAGACATAGTAAGCAGCGAAGACTGCTGCCAATCCATGCAGGAGGTTGCTGTGGGGCCCCATCACACATGCTCCTTCCATGGACATAATCCACGTGTCTGCGCCGCGCAGTATCTCTCCTGAAACCCATTAACAATATGATAACTTAAAGCTGCATAACACACTATTGCCACCTACATGACTTCATTAATGTTCAAGTGGAGAAAGACTCGCACACCTCCACTTGAACATTATTATCTCCTTTGACCCCCGCACCCTCCATCAACAACTCAAAGAAATAAATTTTTTAGGCGCAACAGTCCTCCCTCAACCATGTGAATTCATTAAAGAATTAACTTCAACAAAATAAGGGAAGATTATACCTGGTACAACTAATCGAGGTGTGCTTGGCAGGGTGACAGCTCTCTCAATATCGGCAGCTGTGGCAGAGGGCTGGAGAATAAAAACCATTAGTTAACCATGGTTAAGTTGAGTTAACAACGACAAAGAAAACTTGCCCCAAAAGCTGTAATGTTCTACTCAACACCAAGAGGGAAATCAGCTTCAATTTATGGTGCCAAATGTAGAAACAGCTGCACATGGCAAATATTTTTTTTTAAATATTGATGCCATGTCAATAAAACAGTAAATTAAAATAATTTTATGAACTACATGGCAGGAAGCAATGGCTGATACTCAGGCTGTTCAGAGTCTATGGAATATTAGAATAACTTGTGCAAAGTGTCAATAGCAAAGGATGGGGCTGGTGACTTATTTCTGGTAATTAACAATTACAAAATAGCAGGACAGAGAATAGCAGGAATGGTTAATTTATGTATATGCACTGCAAGTTATACTCAGATCAGCCGTAAGGAAGATACCATCCCCCTCCTTGAAGTGAGCAAGCAGGCACATGATGGTGCAGATAGCTTTGTTGCCACTCTCTTCATTGTAGGCTTCCAGAACCTTCCCCACTCCTGGTGTCTTCTGCTGTTGGAAGTACTCTATGATGTTCTGACTCCTGTTGTCTATGGCAGCTGGCAGCTTCTCCTGGATAGGAATTCCAGTCAGCTCACTGAAATGCGAGAACAAGCCCTTCAAGGAGAAGAGAAAGGGCCAGTCATCCTTAATTTTTGAGACGCTGTGTGGAGGGTCAGCATTGAGATCACAACGCTGGAGAACGTAGGTTCTCTGAAGCCATCTCTGAAGCGCTCCTCTCTCCATGCCTGACATTCCTTCCTAGGGGTGGGGGGGGGGAGTCAAAATTTGGATGCATCAATACTCAAAAATAAAATATAGTTTTGTGCCTAAAGATGCCTAAATATAATTCCCACTATTCCTACCTGGGCATATAGCTGCTGCATCTGAGTCTTCATCTCTTGTAGGGTTTCATCAGTCTCCCCTGAGGGGAATTCTTGAGGTGCCCATCGGACACATCCATATTGATCAACCGGACCTCTTCCATTTGTCCTCGCCTGGCGATTGCTTTGCTTATTCTTCCTTAACCGTGCCAATGTGTTGTTTCGGTTGATGTGCTCGATTCTGGTTTTTACTTGCTGGACGAGCGATGCCCCAGCTGTATTTTCATCATCATCCACATCCCCAAAACATGTAGGGTACTTCTGTATTATATCGTTTACAACTTTCAAACAGATCCCTCTATTTGGATTTGGATTGTGCACCTTCATTTGATCGACAAGCTCTCTGACCATCGCTCTTCTGGCAGCAGGATTCGGTCTAGTAGAATTTGCAATGGCTGACTGGATCTCTGACGTCATCTTCTCCCAGTTAACCTTCAAGGATGCAAACAGAAAATGGCGAAAAAAAGAGAGAAGGATACAAGGATATAAACTTTTAAGGGTGCATTTATAGTCAATTTCAGCATCAGACTCAAACGAAGCAGTGATTAAAAATGTAATCTAAGACATCTAAGAGGCCTGTCTGTAGCCAGTTGTTGAGAGTTCCACTAAGTGGTCTGTCAAAAACGATCGTACGTAGCGAGTTAAGTGGCTCCAAAGATGTTTTTTTTCCAGGATTGGAAGTACCATAAAAGTAGTATAGAGATCGCATAGTTAAGAGATTTTGGGTGCGTTCATAAATTAACTCTGAGCGCAGTTTCCGAACCGTCAAGAGTGTAGCAGAGCGTGTTCGGAGTGAATTTACAAACGCACCCTAGGTTTACAAGTTCAACTGTGAACATTTCAATGTGTAGCCTAATATACTTAGAATTAAAAACAGTTAAATCATTAAATAGGATGAAGGATAAAAGTGCCTTGTGTCACTCCATGCAGACGACCACCCCCATCCCGGAACCACCCATAGAACCCGAACCACCCAACCTACGGTTACCTTGAGATGAAAAGGCACGGAGAAGCTTTCTAGACTGGACCACACGGAGGAAGGGCATAATATTTTCTTCACTTAGAAGGCTCATGTCCTCCTTGTTCTCCACACCAAGTTCCTCCAGGCCTGCCATCAAGGTAGTTAGTGTGTCTGCGGGGAGGTCCGGAAGTACTGCCGAGACAGCCCTCCTGAGTTCCTCCTGTGCTGCAGCCATGTCTCTGCAAAGGAGTGATGGAGACAGATCATTGTAATGTCACACATTGTGTAGGCTGGCAAAGGATAATAATCCAGTAGATCATCATGCCTCATGCAAACAAACTGCTCTTGAGGTGTCCCCAAAACACTATAGACCCCAATGTCCCTCAACTTAACAAAACGATATATTTCTGAGACAAAGGACACAGAGCCATGGTGCACAATGATCAGCTCTATCTTGCCAACCTCCAACTCTTCTTCAGTTTTCCCCAGCAAAATAAGCATGCCCTTTTTGTATGATGTGCCCTTCACCGTCACTGTGTGAGATGCTACTGTATCTTTAGATTTAAAATGCAAACCAACAACAGCCTCTTTGATTTTGTCGCTGTAGTCATTTACATAGAATGTCATCTCTTTATCCTGCAACACACTCGGCTGAAACATTTCACCTGCACTCAAGTATGCCTGGAAGAGCTGGTGTCTCTCTGCGACAGTCTTGCAGATGTTCTTGAAATTATGTAACTTCCTAGCACATCTTTTGAAGAATGTGTGCTTACTCTCAAACCTGAGAGTCCAAAGGCGAATAAGGGGACCAAAGTGGGTAATGAGCTCTGGATAATGAAGTAAATAGTGGTGTTTGGGCTTCAGAGGCTCATTGGGAAAGAGCTGCCTTTGAAAGTAGATATACTCCTCAATGAGTATTTTAAGATAAGCAACCTGATCTGTAGTGATTGCTGGTGCACAAATGAGCTCTACAATTTCTCTGAGCTGCAGCACAAGTTGCCAGGCAGCATTCTCACATGGATTCCTAATCCTATCTCCTATCAGGAGAGGGAGCAAACGCAGGAAGCACCAGTTCTGGACTGCATGTCCACTAAGTCTTCTGCTACCTGGTGAAACATCGGGTGCTTTGTCCTGAGCATCATTTCCCTGATAGTTAAACTGATCTTTGCACCTGTTGAGTTGTGTATAGTTGAAATGTTTCTCCTCAACTAGATGACCAATCAACAAACTAAGGTCACAGGAAACAATGCCTTCAAACAGGTCATGGCCAAGACATGGGGGTAATCCAGGCTGGCAAACATGAAAGAAGGACAGTTGGTTAAACGGAGAGTTTGACTTGATACCACATTCAGAATTTGTACCAGTGTTTTCTAATTCTTGTAGATGATTCAGAAAAGACTGTTCTGTACGCTTGTTGCCACATAATAATGGAGAGGTCTCAAAACTTGATCTTTTTATATTACAATACCTGCAGAAATAATGGCTCACACTAAAGTTCTCAACAAATCCACCAATACAGTGAGACCCTAAATTGTCACCCGAAATAGCACACAGTCGACCTCTGACAATTTGTCCATTATTTATCTCGATGCCAGTTTCCTCAAGAGCTTTCAGGTCTTTTATGAGGGGCTCAAATACTTTGTCCATCCCAAATTATTTGAAGTCCTGCTCCTTACACAAGAGAACAAGCTGCATTTGATCTATGGATGATCTGTTATGAGGCAAAATGTCTGTTAAAGTGAGATAAACTGCTAGAATCTTGTGTTTCTTTTTAGAAGATCCAAGTGGATTAACCACTTCAAATGCATCCTGATAAAGTATAAGACCAAGAGAAGATGGCTCCGCTTTAAATAAAGGGTTGCACTGAGCTCCCTTCCCATCATTTACATCCTGGAAAATACCCTCTGATGATGGTTGGGAACGTGTTGCTGCATACTGTTCCTGCATGGACTTGCTTTTAAAAAGTGCAGCCAATGTTTCTTTAATAGAAACATAATGGGCAAACGATTCCTTACCTTTCTCATTGATACCTAATAACTGAGGCACCGGCTCAACATAATTAAAATGTTTTTTAAAAGCCGTCTTTCTTTTCTGGTCTGTGCTCAAAGGCCCACTGTTACAGGCTGTGAGGAGATCGTCTTTTCTCATTTCATCCATAATGTTACTAATTGTGGCCTTTGGGATTCCAAGGACAGTTAGTTTCTCACTCAAGGTATTAAGCAGATTTGTCAGACTGACATGATGGACATTTTGATATCCTTCAATAATCGTTTGTATTGTAGTAGCCGGCAATAGTAGTTTAGCCTGAAGTTTTAGATAGAAAAGTGTGATATTCTGAAGAAAGAGGGATTCATCAACTGCAACAGGCACTTCTTGCTCATCATCAGAATAATTAACGTTAGATGGTTCACACTCACTCACTGATTCACTGGCAATAGGTCTTTCTACATTAGAGGGGTTTTCTACATGTTCAACACTGTCATTGCGGTGCTTCTTAGAAAGATGGGATGCAAAACTCGACAAAACAGAGAACCTTCTATCACATCCTCTAAATGGGCATTCAATGTGTAACCCTTCACGCAAATGTGACCTCAAGTGACAAACTAGTAAAGATGATGTTTCACACCTTACTGCACAAAAGTCACATTGTATAGGAGTACATGGTCGCTGACTATTACTCAAAGGAACATCTGGTTTGTGGTCTCTGTATATGTGAGCTTTAAGTACAGGAATTTTAAGATACTGTCTGGAGCATTCAGGCACACCACACTGATATCTGTAATTAGCACTACTTAATATATATACTTAATATATATGCTTTAACAGTTATAAGAAGATTGCAAACATACAAACTACCTTTTTATGGCTAACTAACCAACTCACTGACAGGAGGCAGACGTGACTTTCTTCTCAGAAGTCAAGAGCGCAATGAAAAACTTTCCACAGAACACCGGACTTTCAGCAAGTGCAAAAAGTTGAGAAGAGACCTTTCACGATAAGCACTTGGAAACAATTTTTCTAAGATGCACGCGCGCAGTTCAGTTTAAGATTTGACACCTTATCTAGCTAGATTACAAACAGAAAAATTGTTTAAAAATGAAATTCGAATATTCCCTCAAAAAAAACCCCACATATTCTAACATCTGGTTGCGCATTTTGTCAATGACGCGCATTACGTAAATACAGGACAAATTAATACAAAGAGACATAACTACTTGTATAGGTGATTTAAGTTTAAACCTATTTGACAACGTATTACCTACACAAAAACAAGTAAATCAACTAATGGCGAAGACCGTAGAGCAGACCTCTGAACTCTCGCTCGCTCGCACTCTCGTCTCGGCCTCACCGCTCTCTGCGCATAACGGTTTAAACGAACAACAACAATAAACAAATGTTGAGTGCTGATCAAGAGTTTTGTGCAAGCAATTTAAGGTTATGACTCTTGTCCCATATAGCAGGCTTCATTCAGTGATCGAAACAAATATTCTTAACATTAATTGAAGTTTTAGAACCGACATTGAACGCTCCGAGCGAGCTGTGCTGTGGTAACTTAACGTTAAACATGGAACTTTTCCTTGACATGAAACGGTAAATAATCAAACCAGTGGGAGCCTGCAAAAATGTGCTGTCTCTAACCTAACGATAACGTTACCTTATTCATGCAATATCCCAGGCAGCACGCCTATTCGGAAAGCAGACAGCCGTGCCTCTGCTACCGCGGGCATGTTTTTCCACATTCGAATATTATTTTTCACCTTCGAAATTCTGTTTTTAAAACTATTCGAATATATATTCGAATTTAGAATATTCGTTGACAGCCCTAAATGACAGTCGAGCTAGCTAGCCAATCCATCCAAAAAGTGAAAGAACTATGTTGACGTTACTTTAGGCAGATTAAAAATAGCATCAATTTGTGATGAACAAGGTGGTAGCTAACGTTAGCAACTACCAGTACATGACTGATGGAGGAAGAGACGCGTTAATAAAGTTAATAAAGTTAGCTACCTTATCATAAAAGCACATATTTCTGCCCAACCATGCCCTATTTCCAATTTAGCTAAACCACAAGGGGACAGCTTACTTCATGTTAGCTAATCAAAGCAGACGAAACCGTCACCATCCACTCAGATAAGCAGAACTAATAACGTTATATCTGTATTATAAAAATACATATGTAAGGGCAACAGTAAGTTACATAACGTAAAGTTAACTTACCTTCGTCCCAGAATGTTTGCTTCTACTTTCTTCTTCTTTTTTCTTCTTCTTGAATGTCAATGATGGCTCAGTCCCAGAATGTTCGTTTAGAACTAACCGCCTAAAAATTCAAAATTCAAACCGCGGTGATTCCATGATGCAACGCGGTGGCTGTAAAACCATTGTAAAAATCCGCGTATACAGTGTAGTTACAATAATAATACAGGACTGTCCATTAATTTCCCATGATGCATTGCTACTTACAGTAAAAACACAAATACAATACATTGTTGTAAGATTTACTGTAGAAATTACATCAATTGCTAACAGTGTATATGTCTCTACTTCTGTTTAATTGGGACTTTAACATCCACCCTTCCTCTCCTTGATGAGCTGATGAGAGAATTAGCAACAACCGATATCTACAGATCATTCTTTTTAATCTATTCAATAATTTGAGTGATCCAGTTCACAAAACCAGCTTAAACTGATCACACAAAATTACTGTATGGCTTCAGAAGGGAAAAAACACCCCCACCCCAAGCAAGAGAATTGCTAATTATAGTATAAATAAACACATTCCAATTCAACAAAATGTGTAAAATGCTATTTTTACATTAACATATAAGATCATTAGAGTATCATGATGTTGGCTTAGCAACATGCTAAAGGCAAATCCGTTGTGAATAGTGTCTCCCGTGCAGGTGCTCTGAAGATTTGCTGCTTTGTAGAGCCTTCTAAAGCATTGGCTTATGAAGTTGAATGAATGATGGTTAGAATATTGCCTCAGAAGTCAGCTGTCTCTGTAGGTAGTAGACAGCGAAAACAGCTCATTAGGTTTTGGAACAGAGCGAAAGTGTATTCCATCTGTCACAAGTGTGTGTGCATACGCTGTAACTCTTGCATGTGTAAGGTTGTATGCTGTGTATATAGTATACACATGGACAGTTTAAGCTTAATCCTGCTCCTCTGGTGATCAACTCTAAGAAAACTAATATAGCATCTCAGCACAACATAAGCAGCCTTTTCCCCCCTGAAAATATGGCAACAGTGCTGACTCATGCACAGGTCGTTCGTCTGTCAATGGCAATCTGTGCACTGGATTTCTAAGCAACTGTGTTCATACAAAAACAACACATATTCTGCTAACAATTACTCATCTAGGGCCTGTTCATAATATTATAATGAATAATTTAAGGCAAAATTATTCAGAGAAAGAAAACAATAATTTTCAGAAGGATATCACACTGTACCACAAAATATATTTGTGGATTTGATATCGCAAACGCCTAGGAACAAAAAAATTTAGCTGTTTTAGAAATCACACATATATCATCAAGACAAAACTTTGTGTGAGGAAAGTTTTCAGTTAATTAAATCTTTTTTTTTTTACGCCCATGGCCTTTGATAGTGGCAAACTTGGTTCGTCATTTGACAAGCTCATTTGTCGGATAATAACAAATCTGTCAATAGTTAATCTGTCATTACTGTTTGTGTGAAGGAGTTTATAAACACACACATTAAAACTCTCAGTTCATGAATCACCAGGAATCTGTCTTTGTAGCAGATGTATGTCCCCCTATGAGTCTGTGAGTCAGGTACTCTGTTTATGCCAAGAAGGATGGCTCTGGTGCAAAGTCGACCTGAAGTTGTGGGTTTTCTTTTAAAAACAATTTTCAGTCGGGGGACATTTTACAAATCTTGCACAATGAGGAGGATGAAGAGGCTGCAAGTACTAATAATGTGGATAGATGCCGTAATCAAAACTGTACAGTCAAAGTATGGGTCCGAGAACTTTGGTGGGAAAAATGCGTGTTCTTTACAGAAAATTAATGGTTCAGTACCATTCGGGTGCGAATGCAAACATTTCAGTATATTTGTGATGTACGTTGCACTTGACTGTATCGCAAAACCACACAGCACTCAGTTCCGGAGAGAGGAAGGGGAATAAAGACAGTGGGCGGCGTTCTGTGTGACGTCCACCTGCGAATGCAGACATGATGGCTGGATTGCGTTTACATTACACTGAGATCCGATCATAATGTGTCCTCAACTACCTCCGAACCAGGAGACGCTAATCGGATAACGTTCCGATCAGAAGCACATTTACACTTGTCTTTTTAATGTGTTTGTGGACAACATCCGGATACAGGTTGCATGGTAATGCCAAGTGTAAATGCAGCCTAAATGTCAACCTCAGACACAAAACAAATGAGACATAACCCTTACAACTATATGGGATATGTTCTCACAGTGGAACTTGTCATTTAAAAAACAGTTATGCCTTAAAAAAAAAAAGGGTGGCACAAAAAAATTCATAACGCGTAACAACTAGCACTGACTTTGCATTTATGAAAAGTATCTTGTCCTGGGAACACAACAAATCATTATTTGTTAATCATTAGAAATTATTTAGTTGCCTCTTGTATGAATGTATGCCAGCATTGTTTTATTGTGTCCACTTTTTTACCGCTGTAGAAAACGTATTACAGTTTAAAGAACAGATTTCACAAAAATACTATTTATGACCATTTTGTACTTAAAAAAAAATCAAAATTCTCTAAAGAAAGTTTTAATAAATACAATTTAATAAATACTCCGTTTCAGAATGTGATAAATCTTTTAACATATGACCATCAACTTCCACGCATCAACATCAACTATTCAGTGGTCAGCAACTTATCAGGCTAAACTGATGAGAAAGTAGGCGGCTACTTAATGCTAACCTCAGGTGCTCAGGTGCTACAAACCCTTAACGGATTCAGAATTGGAGTTTATTTAATCAATATTATTCATTTTATTCTAGTTGGAAAGGGCAAGAAGATGTGAGGAATTTTGCCAAAAAATATGCTCCGTTTTTGTTTCCGGAACCCTCCAAAAAAAAAAAAATTTATTTAATAATTTATGATATGAATACAATTGTTAAAAGGGCTCATATGATATGAGTCCTTTTAACAATTGTATCTTGGTTTTAAGTTCATCTGAAAAGGACACAATAAAAGAATTCTTCAGCGATTCAGGCTTCTGCAAATCACAATTGATTAGATGAGCATAAAAGCCCCGATATACTCATGGTTTCAATCTTGCTTTGGCGTAAAAAGAAGTTTGAAATACGTAAGCAGCGTTTTACTGTTAGCAAACATCCTGTCTCTGCCCACACTGCTGAGATCAGCGTTTAGATGAATATGTTAATATGTGCTGCACGCTTTCCTTTCAATAACAAAATAAACAACAAAAATTACAGCGTTAAGAAAACGGTAGTTAAGAAAGCATCTTATCATAGGGATGTGGATGTTTGCATGAGCTCTTCAATTTGGCACTCCAGGTAAGCCACATCACCTTTATTTATATACCAATGTATACAATATATTTTTTAAACATGAAAAACAGTGTCAGTGTCTCTTTCAATTAGAATTACAACAACTTGTTCTACTATAAAGTGCTTCTCCACTGTGTCTTAATTTGTGGGCATCCGACCTCAAGGGATTGAACAGAACAAATGAACCAGAGAAGATTTCCACGTCAAAGAAGATGGAGCATCAAAGCTTCAAACTTCTTTTTACCCCAAAGTATAGAACAAAAAAGAACTTTGCTGTGAATAAATCGGGGCCTTTGGAGTCCATCGATTCAAACAGCTGGCCAAATCATGCTTGTCTCTCTCACCATTAGGAGTTAGGTCTAAATAAAATAGCAATTTATTACAAAATCCTTTGGATTTTTTGGCAAATGCTTGAATGTTCACGGCAGGAGATAACAGCTGCTCTGTTCCAAAACACAGTCAGCTGCCCACAATTACGCAGTAAAATTATGCTTCCTTTTAAGATACCTTGCTTTGCCAAAAATCAAAGGAACTTTTACATGTATTTTTCAAAGCAATCCCATAATGTGTCTTGATGAGCACCATGAAAATAAATAAATAATGCAAGATCAAGACAGAGCCAAGAGAAATTATCTAATTCTTCAAAGGAAATCATTACATATAATTTGTGTATTAATGTGTACTTACTGCAGAGTATTGAGATTAGTTAGTTTAGCCACGTGCTAACTGTAGAATCAACTGCAAGTATTATTCTAGTGTCTTGAATGAAGCTTGTTATTGGAGTTTCTGCTCATGAGGAAGCTGCCCAGACATTGTGGCGACCTGTTGTGAATAAATCTGGGCCTTTAGAGTCCATCGATTCAAACAGCTGGCCAAATCATGCTTGTCTCTCTCACCCCAGATTAGGAGTAAGGTCTAAGTAGATTAGCAATTAGCAATGTATTCAGAGCTTAAATAGAGCAACCATTTGAGCAATAAGTTATTCCTATAATGGAGCCTTAGAAGAGATTACAGCAAGACAATAAAAAGGTGTTCTATATTTCTTCCACCACATTCTCAGTTTTGAGTCAATTTCTCTCTGATACTTCTCAGGTTGTATTTGTGTCTACTGATACTTATCAGGTTGTATGTGTGTCTACTTTTATTTCTCCTAATGCATTGCAGGAGAAACATCTGAAACACAGTTTAATTCTCATATATCTCTAATTTTAGTATCAACAAAATCTTTGAAAAAAGCAACCACTGAAGAATATTTTTTTCCTCTTGGAGCCCATTTCTTTTTAATGTTTTTCCATCTTTTTTCATCTCGGCCTCTGTTTCTTCATAGGGTTTAAATTAAATATTGTTATAGTCCGTCATCAAATGCCACTTATCATGCTGGTATGTTTTTTTTTTTTTTAGCAGTACTTGGACAACCTAAATGACATATCATCCAACATAGGCCAAGACCTAGACTTATCTTCTCCATTTGCCCCCAAATCCACTCACAGCGTGGCAGATAGACATCTCATTTGCTGTGGGAAGGCCATGATTCAGAAATTGGACAAAAGCGATCGATGACTCACTGACAGTCCTTCTCTGTAGGCCCAATTTAGATCTGAGACCCCCAACCCACACATCCCCTCAACAGCTTCCCTGCAACCCCATACTGTATGACATACGGTGACAAGCTAACAGCAGGAAACTGAGTGACAGTTGGCACTGTCTCCTGTCCAGCCCAAACCGAAGGGCATGAAATGGAGATTATTGTAGGATAAGAGTGGAGGGATCTACATCAGAAATTTCACTAGCTAGCTAAACCTTTTAATCACAGAGCAAAAAATAATTTATAAAATTAATAGATAGCTTTAGTGGAGTGCTTACTTAATTACTTTTAAATCAAAGATATTGTGTCTCATTTTTGGTTCTCCATTCTGCAAATTGACTAATACCATTTATCTATTTGGCTTTCTTACAAGTGCACAACCTCGTTGCATGCAAATAAAACTATAGGTGGATTAGTGCTCATGCTCAGAAATGGAATACAATGAAGGTTGCACCTTATTTTAAGGTGACGTTGTTACAGTGTAATTACACAAATAAGTACTGGGTAATATTAATCAAAGGAATAATTCACTTAAAAATTTAAATTCTGTCATAATTTACTCACCATTGTTTCAAACCTGTATGAATTTCTTTCTTCTGCTGAACACAAAGGAATATATTTTGAGAATGTCGGTAACCAGACAGTTGATGTACCCCATTGTCAATGTTCGATAACCATTGCAAAAGTATGCTGGTCAATCATTTACTATTTTAAATGGTATATCAAAAAAACATAAGTATTGTAATTATTTCACTTTATTATATATATATATATATATATATATATATATATATATATATATATATATATATATATATATATATATATATATATATATATATATATAATAATTATTTGTTTTGTTTTAAACCTATTTGTGCTCTGAAAAGTATTTAAAAATATATATTTTTTATGTTAACCCCACTGAATAATTTGTACATTTGTCAGAAACCCTGAACAAAAACTGCATAATTTTAGTCAATTTTACACTTGAAGCCATTTTGGGTAACAACATTACTTGTTCTTTTTATCTTAAAAAGGAACAGCCTGAGAGCAACACATCCATAACCCAATTAATGATCACAGCGAGATACCAGGTGCCTCCATTGACCTGAAATAAACTGTTAATGATGCTGTTATTGTCTAAGATGTATTTTGATTAAGAGCACAACATACTAACTCAATTTACTCACACTGAGAGGATCTGCTTTTACATATTGCGCAAGCTTCTATCTCACTAAAGGAAGCTATCAATGGCTGCAACCAGATTTCTGAAAAGGCAGGTTCAGAAAAACCCTCGATTGACAGCAAAAGACCTGCTGCAAGACTTGGTGACAACAGGCACTGAGGTTTCAGCTTGCATAATAAGGTGCGTACTAAACGCATGCCAACACTCCAAGATGTACACCACTTCTGACCCAAAAGCACAAGAAAGGTCGGATAAAATTTGCTCAAAATCATGTAAACAAGCCACAGAAGTTTTGGGATTCTGTTTTGTGGAGCGATGAAACAAAACTGGAACCTTTCGGCCCTATGGATCAGTGGTATGTCTGTAGAAAAAAAAAAAGTATTATGCTAAAAAGAACACTGTCTACAGTTAAGCATGTTGTGGCTCTGTGATGCTCTGGGGCTGCTTTGCATCCTCTGGCACTGGAAACCATCAGTGTGTGGAAGGAAAGCTGGATTCATTGAAGTATCAGGAAATTCTAGGAGAAACCGTCAGTGAGGAAGCAGAAGCTTGAGCGTCATTGGTCCTTCCATTGCTCATAAGGAATTGGCTAAGATTCCTCAAAAACGCTGCCAGAAGCTGGTGTCTGGTTATCCAAACCAACAGCACAGTACATGTGTATCCCCACCAGTAACAAAACGAGGGCAGGTATGAACACACTTCCTGAACGGTTGTTCGCTCGCCATTATAATGCTTTTTTTTCAAGGGTGAAAACTCCTGTCTAACAATGCTTTTTTGCCAACTGAGACAGACACCATCACCAAAGTCAAACAATTTAACAGAGAGCGCTTGCTTAAGGCATAGAAGCTAACACTGTTTGGTTTGGGCGTGCTGTTTAGTTTCCTGGTCAATGGCGTCACCCGCCTATGACATTCCGTCACGCCATTGGACTGATTTCATATGTGCTTCACGAGTTCCCATGAAAGGAAACAAAGATTATTGGAGTAAGAAAATACTATTTCAGCTTTTCTGCATAAACAAATTACATTTAATTTAAATGTGTTACGTGCTGTTTCTTTGTAATTGTTTGTGAAAATTGCTAGCAATTTTTGAATGAAAAGCGTTTCTACACCAATTTTTTTCATTATAAACATGCTTCCAGGCCTTCCCTCTGTCCAGAATCACTGCACTGGCTCCAGCAGTCTGTCTGCCTGCTCTCTAAATAAAGTTGACCTCAAAACACACACACACACACACACACACACACACACACACACACACACACACACACACACACACACACACACACACACACACCGAGAAAAAATAGTTTAATGTGTTACATACACAGAGTAGAACATATTCCCATTAATTTTCTTGGCTCTGTTTTCTTCCTCATCCCATAAATTCCTGCACACTCAGTTCATAGTGGGCCACACACATCACTGCATTCAACTTGCATAAGTTTCTGGCAGATTTCTTTCCACATCTATCTTCACATGGTTCACATCATGTTAGTTCCACATTAACACTGGCATTACTGGCATCACACTTATCCACTGATGAACAGTGCACTCATCACACGCCATTTCATTTCCCATGATCTCTCATCCCCGATACAAAACGCTTAGGTTTGTTTTGATTGCACATTCTAATGTGTAATTATCTAGAGCAGGGGTGCCCAATCCTGCTCCAGCCGATCGACTGTCCTGCACACAGTTAATCTCCAAAACTAAGCAAAGACACCTGCCTTTAATTTTCAAGTGATCCTAAAGACCTTAATTGGTTGCTTCAGGTGTGTTTGATTAGGGTTGGAGATGAACTGTGCAGGACAGTCGATCGGCAGGAGCAGGATTGGGCAGCCCTGATTTTTTTTTACTTTACAGAATTGGGAAATTGTGCCACTTTTTACTTACAGTAAGTTGTCCTTAAGGATAAATAAGCTGTAAAACTATATGCTTGATTATAATTCAGGATGTCAGTAGGACCACATGCATAAGATAACTGAAAAAAAGATCCAGACACCACATGCCCCATGTTATGCCAATGGGTGGCTTAAATCGTTGGGGAACATGTGAATGATAATGATTTAAAAACACAAACATAAATAAATTGCTTATGCACACTTTTAAAAGTAAAAGTAAAGTAAAAAAAAAAACTATTATTAATTAAGAATCTTAGTTTACTACACATTAATTACACTTTCATTTTTGTAACTTTTTATTCCTTTTTTATATCTCTTTATAAGAAACATTAAAAACAAGTAAAAAAGGTTATAATTCATAATGTTATGTAATTCATAATAACAAACATTTTAATATATATTTTTTAGTAACATGAAGCTATTTTATATGATTGAATTGTGAAATTTCTTGTCTGCCAGCAGTCTCAGATGCTTTTGAGAAATGGGACCCTCCAACCTGATCTCACAGGAAAATGTAACTGTTACGAAGTGGTGATTTCTTATGAATGTGTATGGTGAGAAAATAAATTATTAGAAAAAAAAAATGAAGCATGGTGGTTTGTCCCTAACCCCACCCCATCACCGAGACGCAAGCAGATTGAAAAAAAAAAATATGAATGAAATTGTACAAATTCATATGACTGAAATTAGCTACCAATTTGTAAAAACGTAAAATACAGTAGTCAACATTTGAGGTAGATCAAAACCTTTCATCAAAGTTATACATGAATTTTAAACAATACCCGTTCTTATAGGACAACTTTGATTAACTTTTTTGATCCACTTCAAATGTTGATTACTGTAGTTACAAATCGCCATGAGATTGTTTGGCTCCCACTTCAAATGTTTAATAAACATGTTTTTTTTTGCCATCATAGTGGTTTAATTATCTCTTTTGTAACTCCACAATAAAATAAAATAAACATTTGACAAAACAAAATTACAAAAGAGAAAGAGTTAACATCAAAAACTAATATATATGCCTTATTTTATAATCTGCAATGTGTGCATTTTTAATGACAGTATACTATATTGAGCCAAGTCTGAAATGCATCTCAGTATGACAATAAAATACTACTATATATGTGTTTTTAAAATGTAAGAAAGGTCAGGGCAAACATTTATAAATTCACGGCTTGAATAGATGAATAATCATGATGCGTCTCGATGGACATGACCTGAGGACACTTTTTTTCATCTAAATACTGCTTATACATTCAGAAAATTCCCCAACAGTAAGAACAAGCAGCCACATCAAAGACCAAACTGTGATTGACCTTCCTGCGTCCAGACACAGCAGAGGTGCTCGATATGAATTATGCAGATAACCATCTGTTTTAAGACAACAACACACACACACACACACACACACACACACACACACACACACACACACACACACACACACACACACACACACACACACACACACACACACACACAGAGAGTACACTTATAATATTGATGACCTCATACGAAAATACTTTCAATCTATCTCTGGAAATGTTGTAGGGAAAGTTCAATTACCGTATTTTACACATGGTTTAAGAACAGGATTCCTAAAATATGCATGCTAATACCTAGTTCTCTCTGTTTTAATGTCTCTGATTAAATCATTCTCTTTCTCAATCTCTTTTTCCATCTTTCTGTTTGTCATTCAGGATGGATGCTCTAACAGAGTGTGTTTAATGCTGTTTCAGCACAAGCTCAGGACAAAGAGAGAGGAAGACAGAGGTGATTGCCGGGAGGCTAAAGGCTATGGGGTGGTTAAACAAAGGGTGCATGTTTGATCCCAGATGGGCACAGTTTTTGAATTGGAAATATACTGAAAGATCTCAATCACCAGTGTGCCCTTGAGCAAGGTCAATTCCTGGGGGGTTGTCCCTGCGATTTGGTGTGCTTTGAATAAAAAACTAAAATAATCAAAGAAACAAGCAAAAACAACCTGTAATACTAAAGAAATTAGCTACAATAGGCATTGCAATGATATTATTATTTTTTTAACTGCAGACCAAGAAAGTTCTAAGACCCAAAGAAAATGTCTAAGCCCCCAAGAAAGTGTCTAAGCCCCCTTGCCCATTACCTTTGTTCATTAGCCTTAATTCATTAACCATAAGCCATATCACTGTAATGGTTCTTAAGTGCTATTTATAGAACAGTTCGTTTTTTTATTACTACCCATAATCAGAATGAATAATTATTCAATAATACATTCCATATAGCCTAGTCACACAATATATAAGCTATATCAGGGATGTGCAAAGCCAAATACTATGATTGGAAAGGAAATGGCGCGTTCTACAGAGACCCTGGCCTAAAGGGACATGGTCATGGGAAAAAATATTAGATGGGAGGAAAAAATATATTTCAATTCTTTTGCATTCTCTCGCAATTATATAGTTGGATAATAACTTTATATATAACTTGCGGATATCAGGGAGCTTCTATCAATATGTGGGGTGTTGAAATTATTTTTAAATGGGCACTCGCTTTTTACTCTTACTTTTGAATTCGCAATCACGTGTACTCTGTAGGGAGTTGATTTTCTTATTATATATTTTACAAGATAAGATTTTTGCTGGACACTCAGGATCTGTTGCGCACAAAACCATCTGATATTGTTCTGTCAGTCATCTCTCCTTACTATCTTCCCATGAGAAGTGAAATCTGATGTACTGTAATGTAACTGACTACTGCAGCAAGAATGCGTTACTCATTTTCAATGTCTTTCTAATTTGGATATAGGCTTTGGGCACATGTAGAATGTATGTTTACAGGAGCCAAGAAACTCAGCAGAATGATATAGAGTTCAAGTAATGTGCAGTTTTACAACGTCTGTGAATACACCTCATCCAATCAGAATTCAATGTCAGTTACTGACACATCTCATGTTTACATGATAATGTAGACACCTAAAGTCATTAAACACTGATCATTTTCTGTAAGAATTTGTATGGTGAATGTTAGTAAGTGCTATAACTGCAGAACATTATCCCTGACACATTATTACTCCAGCTAAAACATTGGCAGCTGCTGCCCAATCAAAACTGCTGAATAATCTTCTCACTCACTTATAGGTGGATACAAGAACACAATCAAGCAGACAGGACCAATCAAATGCCATCAACCAGTAACTGAACACTCCAAAGCTTGCCTGTAATTTAGTGAGCCACCAAACTTTTGAAAGCAGAGCTCTCTAAATAACACAGTCACTGAGTTTCTCTGCTAATTACGGCTTTATGTTGTGTCCATTTCTTCCTTTCAGTGCAGTACAGAGTAAGTGATGGCAGCTAATGGGAAGAGAAGCAGATTAAATTTGTAGACACACATAGCACAGATTAATTACACTCATCAGGTTTGGTAATGAAGTCATGAATTATGTGCTTATAGTGCATTACTGTAAACTGCAGGAAAAACTACTGCCCTGAGAGAGAGCTTGATTTGTGAGAGGGAAAACACTGAACCCTTATTAGTTATTAGGGTTATAAGCTGGAAGAAATATAGAATAAATGTATGTGTGTAGTGTGTGTGACTGTAAGAATGATCTGTAAAACAATACTGCACATACGATTTATTTATTTATTCGTTTTGTTATAATCAGAAATGTATTATTATTTACTATCAGCAATAAGTAATTCATTTTTATTCATATAATTTGTGTTATTTTGTTCAGAAATGCTTACACCACATCAAAATCAGATGTGCCATGATGAAGGGAAATCTTCCATATAGGAGCAATTTTGGTGGTTCAAAATCATCGTTCATGCTTATGCATAGACTGTTTTGACTGGTTCTGATTTTGTTGCATAATGTAGCTGTCACAGATCAGCCAGGCTTTCTCACTTCCACCACACAGCAATCTCTGTCACCAGACTACTAATCACCAGCACCTGTCATCAATTACACCCTTATCAACGCACTACATAAGCACACACCTCAGCCCTCAAATGTCTGGCATTAAACAAGGAAAGACTTCTTTAACTGTTCTTTGCATTTTTCCAGAGTGTGTTCCAATTTCTCCGCGTCTGTTCCTGGATAAATCTACGTGCACTACTGAGGTGTGTGCATCTCAGTTCTCTGCCTGCATTGTGAGAAAGGATTAGGACTGCCATTCTTCTGCCCACTCTTCCCATCTCTGTTTCATTGACTCACCTGCCTCTGCCCTGTGTTGCTTAATAAAGTGTCTACATCCTTAATACCTGTGTTCTGTGTATATATCCTGACAGTAACGTTGTCTATTTCAGTGTGGAAAATAAATGACATGTGTTGTCATATTTTGTTAGTGTTTTAATCAAAACTGAACAATACAAACAAGCAATTCAGCTAATAAATAATAGTTTTGCTAAGGATGAATGTGAGTTCAAGAATATAAGTGAGTAGGTGGGTGTTTGGATACAGGAACGCATGCTCTCAGCATTACTTCACAGATAATAAAAACACAGACGAGAGGACTGTCAAGCAGCTAATTACTTCCCAAAATGTAGTTGATTTTGTAAGGTTCTACGATAATGAATCAGAGGAGAAAGAATGTAAATATTACAATTAAAATGAAATGTTATGCTTCAGTGCTTTCCTTTAATACGTCTAATTGTAAGAATTAAGGGGTCAAACTTTTTCCCCAAAAGCACATGTATCAGACAACTTTATGGGCACAAAGAAAACTTACCAAAGAGAGCATTTTTTTCCTTAATAAAGGGATACAAGGAGACATTTACCGGCAAAATTATTTAACTAATTAGAAAACAAGTAAACATTTTATTTTTATTTTTAAACATGTCTGCTTCAAACTGTATTTAATAATTGTGTAAATATTTATTTTAATGTAGTTAATTGTAACTTAATTTTAAGACAAGACTGTAAAACAAACAAACAAACAAAACTTTATGCATAATGTGGGACTTATAAACAAAGCCTAAAATATCATGGGACACTTATTTTGAAAAGTGTATACTTTATTGTAGTCTGCTCATTCTAAAATATGAGCAAGATAACATATAACAATATAAACTCGATAAAGTTAACATTGTTATAATTCAACAATAAACCATAAGCAATCGTTTGGCATACAGTACATTCACATACTAATTGATTGCAAACACCTCAGAAACTGCGAGCCTACAGAACGCACAACAGTGCTGTGTTTTGACTTTGATTATGCAGCACTCATTTTTTATTTAACCCTTTGATGCACAACATGGGTCTAAAGTGACCCAACTGAGTTTTTATTTTCTATATCTTTACAATAAATTAATTTAATCATTCGGTATTCCAGGTATTCTTCAATTAACTTGTTTTTGATCATCACAAATCCTTATTTTTATTTTTCCTTTCTTACTTTTTGAATAAAATTTTTTTTGTATCGCAACCCTTCTAATGAACAACATGGGTCTAAAAAGACCCGTATTCATTTGTTATGTCAGTCATGGCTGAGTGTTTCTTTGCTGAATCTTTAAAATATATGTATTTTATCATTTGTTATTCCAGGTATTCATTAAATATCTTGTTTTTGATTTTCACAAATCAATATGTTTATGTTTCCTTTCTTACTTTATAAACAAACACAGTTACTGTATTTTTACATCAATTTTACATGCACGGGTCTAAAATGACCCGTATTAATTTCCTATGTTATTTCAGTCATGGCTGAGTGTTTCTTTGCTGAATCTTTAAAAATATATGTATTTTATCATTTGTTATTCCAGATGTTCATTAAATATTTATATTTATGTTTCCTTTCTTACTTTATAAACAAACACAGCTTTTGTATTTCTACATCAATTTTACATACATGGGTAAAAAATTACGCATATAGAAACCTTTTATATTTGCACATTTTTTGCAAGTAGGAACATATTTACTGCATAAATAATATTACTATAGTATTACATAATAATATTCACCTGCCACACATTTCACTACTCAACACAGCTGCTTTTGTATATTTGATGCAAGTCTTATTTTATTTTAACCACAGAAAATATTTGATATTGTGTAAAAGATAACTGGACATAATATTTGAATATTAGGCTATGGTTACCTTGACCATGAAATCCTAGTGAGAAATTACTTGTGAGAAAGAGAAACATATCCAATACTATTAGCCTGCTAGCTGTTGACATATTCTATTAGAGCTAGCTAATGTTAGCTACACTAAAAAAAGATGGGTTCTTAAAGGGGAACTCAGCAACTCTAGCTATTTCTTTGCTGATTTTCACTTTTGTTGTCGCATGTTTTCTCAACGAGCTGACAGCTGTGGGGCGTATATTTCACAACAATGTCCCATCACACACATTGAGGGCGGCGTGTGTGTTTATGTCGAATTGCCGTAAAGCAGTTTGTGTTTCTTGCTCGTTCTCGCTTCTCACAAGAATTCCTATTTCCAACTTACCGGGACGTTAGTCCCCATGTTGCGAGGGTGGTTTTCCACCTGGGAACGCTGGGGGAGCGGAGAAAGTCACCATTCTCACCAGGGGCCTCATTCTCACCAGGGGCCTCTCACCAGGGGCCTATGTTCCTACTTGCAAAAATGTGCAAATATAAAAGGTTTCTATATGGGTCATTTTTGACCCATGTATGTAAAATTGATGTAGAAATACAAAAGCTGTGTTTGTTTATAAAGTAAGAAAGGAAACATAAATATATAAATATTTAATGAACATCTGGAATAACAAATGATAAAATACATATATTTTAAAGATTCAGCAAAGAAACACTCAGCCATGACTGAAATAACTGATGTAGAAATACAAAAACTGTGTTTGTTTATAAAGTAAGAAAGGAAACATAGACATAATGATTTGTGGAAATCAAACACAAGATATTTAATGAATTCCTGGAGTAACAAATGATAAAATAGATATATTTTAAAGATTCAGCAAAGTAAAACTCAGCCATGACTGCAATTACATAGGAAATGAATACGGGTCTTTTTAGACCCATGTCGTGCTTTAGAAGGGGTTTACATAGCTTGTGCATCAAAGGGTTAAAGAAATCATAGAATTTTGAAATGTAATAATGACATTAAGGTGTATCGTGATTACTGTTTTTCCATCCCAAAATTTAATACATCTTAAAATGATCATCAACATGTTTGTTATACCATTTAGAACATGAGCTTTTTATGACCTTAAATTTCATAAAACAAGTTGTTTTTTTTTTTGTTTTTTTTACTTTGTAAGGACATCTTGGCAGGCTGTAAGATCGCTCTCTCACAGGGACGCTACAGATGGCGCCACGATCAGGTCCTGAGAAAGCTAGCCGAAGTACTTGAGGAGTGTCGACAGGGTAGCAAACAACCACCATCAGCAGAGGACCCCACCATCTTTGTGTCGGAAGGAGGGGTAAGGAGAATCACCAGATCAAGAGAAACAGCAAGGCCCTTCTCCCCCAACCAGGAGTGGGACATGAGGGTTGACCTGGATAGGCAGCTCCGGTTCTCCACGGAGATAACCACCGCATCTCTCCGGCCAGACATAGTGGTGTGGTCAACCAAGGCGAGATCGACGCACCTCATCAAGCTCACTGTACCACTGGAGGAGGGGATCGAGGCCGCCTTCGAACGAAAGAAGGCCAAGTACTCAGAGCTCGCTGCCGAGTGCTGGGAGGCTGGCTGGAAGACGACCATCCACCCAGTGGAGGTCGGATGCCAAGGTTTCCTTGGGGTGTCAACCATACGCCTCTTAAGGGGAGGCAGGAGTTATCGGAGGGAGGCTAAGGAGGCAACAAAGGATCTGGCAGAGGAGGCAGAGAAAGGTAGCTTTTGGCTCTGGCTGAGGAGGAAAGATAGGTGTTGGGGGAAGAACATCTAACCCCAGATGACAGCAGCAGGGAAAAGAGCTATCAGCTGCAGGGGGTGACAGGGAGACATCCCTGTCACTGCTCCGCCACCAGGAGACGTTCCAGAATTAAAGGAGCGAAACGTCGGTGAACGGTGGTTTCTGGCTGATGACCCTGCAGCTGACCCATGGGCACTGGAGGAGGTGCGACAGGCAGCAATGCCCAGCAGGTGGCAACATCTTCCTGTGCAATTACTGGTGGGGACATTTCTTTGTTTATACGTGCTCGTAAATACATTTTACAGTTCATATTTATTCACAAATGCGAGTAAAACACTCCTTCACAGTCACAAGCCCTGAATTTCTAGGTCTTTTTTTTTTCCTGGAATTAAATAGCCAAGCTCCTTAACTATAAGGCTAACATCATCCACCAGGTCATTGACCACAAATCGCTGCCAATTGTCCTGAGTCTAGCAACACTGCAATGAACCACATACTGTAAAGTATTGCACACTTCCCAGCAAACTGCCTTATCATATCACATCATATCCTCAGCCAGTACATCACACAACAGAAAAACAGATGTGCAGTTCAGTTTAGTACAACACCATAATCACTCTCCATTCATACGACAAAAGCACGAATGACAGAAACGCATTTACGAAATGTATTCTGAATATGAATGGCTACACTGATATTATATATTCCACAATGATGCAGAATATACTGTTAATTGTTCCGGGTCTTTTGATACACTGCATTGATTGCATTGATTCAGACATCAGCTTTACTTGAAAGGATACGGATACATATTTTTACTTAGTCTGGTATTAGCATTTCAATGTATATATATATATAAAAACAAAATATAATCCCGGGAGGGCTACATAGCTACTTTTTTAAATTTATTTTTAAATTATGCGTGCATACAATAATGCGGCCAGTCATATGTTAATGTTATAAAAAAATCAGCTGAATCCATAAATTCTCTTTTTTAAAACGGAGAGGAAGCTTTGAGTTCTGCAAGTTACAGCAGTTTTCATTGTGCAATGCACTTTTTCTCTCAAAAGATCAAGGGGGAAGATTAAATGTCACTTTGTGGCCTTTTGTGTCTGTGCCAAGTTGTGTAATTACCATAAATTCACAATAAAATTTGCAGTAATCTGCCACTGAATCTGCCATTTAGTAAGTTCCCTTTCGAGGGAACTCGCAATGCGTCGATGACGCTTTGGGAACGCCTTTGCGTGACTGAGTCTGAAGCACTACTGTCAACTAGTCCAATGGAATGAATTAAGCGTCACGGGCGGGTGACATCATGACCATGAAGATATAAAAGCACATCCGGTGCAATGCTCGCGTTAGCTTTTGTGCCTCAGCAAAGTGCTCTGTGTCAAAACTGTCTGTTATATTTATTGTTGTCTGTCTCTCATTATATTGTATTATGGCGAAACAACTATTCAAAGCCTGTGCTTCTCCTTGCCCTTGTTATATCACTGGTGGAGATACACATGAACTTTGTGTAGTTTGTTTGGGAGTGGAGCATGCTATGTCAGCCTTCGAGGGGGCTGACTGTCAGCATTGTGAGTGTCTCCCGCTCCGCATGCTCCGCTCCCGTCTGTCCACATTTGAGGATGATGGACAGGCTCGCGAACCTCGGGGTTCTGGACCCGCGGCTGCCGAGGCAGCTCGGAGAAGGCTCACTTGGGGTTCGCAAATGGACCTTTCGGCGGGGTTGGGGACGGGCTCTGCCTTATCTCCTCCTTTACCCGAAGGATCCATTGCTCTCTTGCCGGTGTCGGAAGCCCGCGCTGCGGCTTCTTCCGCCTAGAAAGAGAGTCCGTTGCTTCAGTGCTCTTGCTCTGAGGAGGTAGAGTTACTGAGCATCGGTGAGAGTGACACAAACACAAATAAAGATTCAATAAGGGGAGAGGATTCGCCATCCCTCTCCCCAGCACATGAGGAGCTTGTTGAGGTGATAACTCGTGCTGTAGATAAGTTGAGTATTTACTGGCCAGCAGAAAAGAGAGATTCTCGTCCTAAAAGCAAATTAGACGAGCGTTTTCTCACTAATAATGTTTCATCTCAATCACGGGCCCTTCCGTTCTTTCCTGATCTACATAGTGAGCTATGTAGATCATGGAATAAACCATATTCGTCACGTCTTTTTAGTCCCCATGTTCAAACTTATTCAAATATAAAGGGGCTGAAAAAAAATTTTGGTTATGGGTCGAAGCCCCCAGCGGAACAGACGCTCGCGAGCTATCTGTCTCCTGGGTCAGCATCGTCCCTGAAGGATCCCGTGTTGCCGAATAAACCACTAAAGACCACATCTAATTTAGTGGGTAAGGCTTATACGGCAGCAGGTCAAGCTGGAGCCTGTCTGCACACGATGGCAGTGCTCCAAGCCTATCAGGCAGATGTGCTGGGGGATATAGATCGGAGTGAGGGAGTTAGCTACAGATCTTTCTCTCAGAGCTACGAAGGAGACCGCCCGTACTATTGGGCGGTCTATGGCAGCCCTCGTAGCTACTGAGAGACATCTTTGGTTAAATCTGACAGATATGAAAGATAAAGATCGGGCTTTTCTTTTAGATGCCCCTATTTCTCCCTCTGGTCTTTTTGGTGACTCGGTGAATTCGGTTGTTGAAAGATTTCAAGAAAATAAAAAACAATCTGAGGCTTTTAAAAAATTCCTTCCTCGCCGAGTCCACCCCCCTGGGGATGCTGGGCGTGAGCATCCCCAGCCAAGCTCCTCGCACCGTGTGCAACAAAAAATAAGTGTTGCGTCTCGTGCTCCCCCGAATAAATCTTGGGGACCGAGCCAACATTCTCAGCCGAAGTCGGCTAAGTCTAAGCCGGATCTGAGGATATGAAGCATATGAAGCAATTGGGGTTGAGACTCAATGCCAAGAAGAGTGTGGTTTCTCCACTAAAGAGAACCACTTCCTTGGTGTGGTATGGGATTCAGTCACGATGTGGGCCACACTATCGCCCGTTCGTGTAGCTGCTATCATCACAGCCACAAAAGAGTTGAAGCTAGGCCAGTCACGCACTGCAAAACAGTTCGAGAGACTGTTAGGCCTCATGGCAGCGGCGTCCAATGTGATCCCCTTTGGCCTGCTGTACATGAGACCTTTACAGTGGTGGCTCAGGACCAGAGGGTTCTCCCCGAGGGGAAACCCACTTCGTATGATCAAGATCACGCGGCGGTGCATCCGCGCCTTGATTATATGGAGGAAACATTGGTTCCTGTCCCAGGGTCCGGTGTTGGGAGCTCTTTGCCATCGAGTTGCTATCTCGACAGACGCTACTCTCACCGGCTGGGGAGCGGTAATGGAAGGCCGCTCAGCTCAGGGTCTGTGGGGGAACCATCATCTCTCTTGGCACATAAATTGCCTGGAGATGATGGCCGTCTTCAATGCGTTGAGACATTTCCATGTGCTCGTCCGTACAGACAACACTTCGGTGGTCTCTTATTTAAATCGAAAGGGGGGTCTGCGTTCGCGTCCACTCTGCAAACTGGCGCACCAGATCCTCTTGTGGTCCCTAGGGAAGATACTCTCCCTGAGGGCAGTGTTTATCCCAGGGTACCAGAATATAGGAGCAGACACCCTGTCGAGGCAGGGGCTGAGGCCAGGGGAATGGAGACTCCACCCCGAGGCGGTGGAGCTCATTTGGGAATTTTACGGCCAAGCAGAAGTGGATCTGTTTGCGTCTCAGCATACGACGCACGGTCCACTTTGGTTTTCCCTCACGCAACCAGCCCCCTTGGGGTTGGACGCTATGGTACAGACGTGGCCGAGGCTACGTCTGTACGCATTTCCCCCTGTTGCTCTGCTCCCAGGAGTTCTGGAGAGAGTCCGCCAGGACGGAGTAAGTCTATTATTAGTAGCTCCACGCTGGCCGAGTCGTTTTTGGTTTGCGGACCTAATTCATCTCCTAGACGGCCCTCCTTTCGAGATTCCTGTCAGGAGAGACCTTCTGTCTCAGGCAGGGGGCACAATATTTCACCCCGACCGGAGATTTGGAACCTTTGGGTTTGGCCTCTGAGGGGGCCCAACTTTTAGAGAGTGGTCTCTCGACTGAGGTCGTTGAGACTATTCTTAGCTCCAGAGCTCCAGCCACGAGGAAATTATATATACTTAAGTGGAAAATTTTCACGTCTTGGTGTCACCAACAGCAGCGAGATCCAGTTAACTGTTCAGTCAACACAGTACTTGAGTTTCTCCAGTCTCGTTTCACGTCAGGCTTATGTCATTCTACCTTAAAGGTTTACGTGGCGGCCATTGCGGCTTTCCACGCCCCTGTGGGTATTACATCTTTGGGTCGAGACCCCCTGATTATTCGTTTCCTCCGTGGCACCTTGAGGTTGAGGCCTGCAGTTCGAACTAGGGTGCCGGCATGGGATCTGGCCATAGTTTTGGAAGGCTTGTCTGGGGCTCCCTTCGAGCCCCTAGATTTATTTTCAGAAAAATTTCTGACTTTCAAGACTATCTTTCTGTTAGCCATTTCATCCCTAAAAAGAGTCAGAGACCTTCAGGCTCTTTCTGTGTCTCCCACCTGTTTGGAATTTCCACCGGGTATGGTTAAGGCGTTCTTATACCCTAAGCAGGGTTACGTCCCTAAGGTGCCAACCAATATTCCAAGGGTGCCAACGTCCTAAGGTGCCAACCAATATTCGGATAACAGAAAATGGGCAAAGAGGAGAGACGTGGGTGGAGCTGAGGTGCCTGTTGCTGAGACCAAGCCCGCCTAGCTCAACGTGATCGAGTTTGCTCAGGCTAAGGAGCTAATGCTATATGCTACTGGCAGTACCGTCTCAAGGGCTGTGCCAAGTGGGCGGCCACACAGGGTCTCAAAGTGACAGCTGACTTGAGGATGTAAAGCCAATAGTTAAAGTTCCTGTTTTTGCCCTTTGAAATATTACAATAGTTAAAAGACATAGCTAAAAGTGAGACTATGTGTATTGTGATGCTGTATTATTCTGCTAGTTAAAAATGTATTATGCAGTAACTTACAATATTGATCTGAGCGTGTGTGTGTGACATTGATTCATGGTCATACATGTAAGTCAGCGAGTCAAGTTCGTAGAGAGCTTTATTCAGTCCATTTTAAATTCTGATAGTGGCCGCCTGTTAAATGGGTCAAACCATAGATATTACCTAAGAAGTTCAAGTAAATGCGCTAGAAATCCGCGCTCATTCAAGGATGTGCATTTATTGCATGGACGGAGAAAGCACTGACACCTGCAAGATTTCATCTGACGGTACATCAGCATATATAGTCTATCTGTTCTGTGAAGGCAACGGTATCGCAGAACGAGTGTAGCCTCTATATCTATAGAAGTTTTTAAATCTGAAAACTCCAAAAAGCAATGAAACAGACATCCATTAGTGCATGTTCACAGAGGAAAACAACTGAAAAACAGCACTGGTTGTTCTCTCGATACTTGACAACGACGAAGGTATAATGGGTGTGTATTAAATTGTATGAAATAAACTGGAAAAAAAGTACCAACACGGTAGAGATGCACCTGAGACGCATCTCTCTGTATGGAACCTGCCTACGTCACCTGCAACCGCTACGTCACGAACCACCGCAAACATCTAATAGGAAAATTCAACTGCAGTAGCCACCGTTCAACCTGAAGAGGGCAGCACTCAGACATTTTTCCACCATATATTGTAGAATTAAAACACTTTAAACCCAAATGTCAAAAAAATTACTGGAATCAATGAACACCATTTATGAAACTCCATTCTTACAGATCATTAACTAAAAAAAGTTGTTTTAGTGTTTAGTTACCCTTTAAGGCTTAATATAATTTAAACAGATTAGTAATAAAAAAATGTCACCCCCCTCTCAGTTGTCATGAAGGGAAAAATTAGCTATATAGCCAAAACCAATTTTTGTACCAGGCTGTAAATATGTTGTTTCTGCTGTAAAGTTGGGCATTTTTAACATGGGGAATATATGGAATTGACTCCCTTTTGAAGCCTGTCTCTAGCGGCCAGTCAATGAATTGCTGTTTAAGCCAATTCCTTGTTGGCTTCATGAGAGAGACTGGAAGGTTGCCGCTCAAAGTTAATACAGTGCATTGCGAAATTATGCATACCCCTTCACATTTTGTTATGTTGCAGCCTTATGCTAAACTGCTTTAAATATTTTTTTCCCCAACATTAATCTACACTCCATACACCATAATGACAGACAAAAAAAAAAAAAAAAAAAAAAAACGATTTGTGATAAATTTGCTGATGTATTACAAATAAAAACTGAAATAATTACATTGCATATGTATTCGTACCCTTTTCTGGGTCACTTGACATTTATCTCAGGAACATTCCAATTTCGCTGGATGTTACTACACTTCGAATGGAGTTCACCTGTGTCGAATTCAATTGAATATGTATGATTTGGAAAGGCACACACCTCCCAATAAAAGGTCTAACAGCTGAAAATGCATATCAAACAAAAACCAAGCCATGAGGTCAAAATAACCTGCAGAGCTCAAAGACAGGATTGTGTCGAGACACAGATCTGGGGAAGACTACAATCAAATTCTGCTGCATTGAAGGTTTACAGAAGTATGTAGCTTCCATAATCCTTAATGGAAAAAGGTTGGAACAACCAGGTTTTCAATTCCTAGAGATGGCCTCCTGGCAAAACTGAGCAATCGATGGAGAAGGGCCTTGTTTAGAGTCGTGACCAAGAAGCTGATGGTCACTCTAGTTGAGCTCCATGATCATATATAGAGATGGGAGAAACTTACAAAAGGACAAACATCACTGCAACACACCACAGATCTGGGTTTTATGGCAGAGTGGCCAGACTCAGGCCTCTCCTCAGTGAAGACACATGAAAACCCTCTTGGAATTTGCAAAAAAAAAAAGAAAAGAAAATCACCTAAAGGACTCTCAGACTGTGAGAAACAAGATTCTCTAGTCTGATGAACCTTAGTTTCAAGTGTCATGTTTGGAGGAAACCAGGCACTGCTCATCACCTGCACAATAGCATCCCAACAGTAAAGTGTGACGGTAGCAGCATCATGCTGTGGGGGTGTTTTTCAGCAGCAGGAACTGGGGGACTCGTCAGGGCAGAAAGAAGGCTTAACGCATTAAAATATAGAGATTGGGTTAATGAAAACCTAGTCCAGAGCATTCTGAACCTCGGAGAGGACAGAAGGTTCACCTTTCAACAGGACAATGACCATAAGCACACAGTTAAATCAGTGCAAGAGTGGCTTATGGACAACTATTTTAGTGGCCTAGCCATTGAGTGGAGCTCGGACTTGAACCCAATCAGACATCTCTGGAGAAACCTGAAATTGGCTGTCAACTAACGGTCTCCATCCAACCTGACAGAGCTTGAGAGGATCTGAGGAGAAGAATAGAAGAAATTCCCCAAATACAGGTGTGAAAAGCTTGTCGCATCATACCCCAAAAGACTTGAAGCGACAACTAAGTACTGAGTTACAAATATTTGCGCAATGCACTTATTTCAGTTTTTCCTTCTTAATATCTTTACAAAGTTATCACAAATCTGTTTGTTACTTTGTCATTATGGTAAATGGTGTGTAGATTAACATGATTTATTTTATTTTATTTAAAGCAGTTTAACATAAGGCTGCAACAAAATGTGAAAAAATTTAGCAAGGCACTGTATTATGTGAATCTGCTATTGCCTTATATCTATCTATTTTCTTTAAAGAAATACTGCATAACTACAGCAAAATAATTAAAATTTTGTGTATTCCCTATTTTCTATTCAATATTTTTTTTTGCCATATGCTACATAATCTGAAAATGCATCCTTGTTAAGTATGAAGCAGACACTAAGAATATGTCAGCATAGCAATAATTAACATAATTAAGCACCACTAAATAAATTATCCTTTCATCTTTCTAACAAGCTGACCATTAAAACAGCATTCCTCTTAAACGCTCTTAAACATTCCCCGCAAAGATTTGTGTAGAAAAGGCATGCATATAACTTTGTGTGTCTGGCGAGGGTGTTTACACCCCCAGGCTGTGTAGATCTTACAGAGACAATTTGGTTAAGGTAATTGTTCAGATTAATGTGAAATTATTTTTGAAATACTGCATATGAATTTCCACCAGCCTACACAGCAAAACTCAGAGGAGTTCTATAAAACTGATTTGTTTTGTTTACCCACACCGCTCGTACAATTAATTAGATTAAATTCAATTCACTTTTATTTGTATAGCGCTTTTCACAATGTTTCTTCATTGCAATTTAGAGTAATTTGTTATCAGAGGTGACTGTCAAAGTAATTTCCATATTTCTAAAATGTACAAATCATGGAGTTAGCTAATATCATGTATTTATTTATGCAGAAATAAAGATCTCATTAAAACAATTAGTACAAGTGTGATCAAAATGGTTATAATATATAAAAATTTGATAGTGGTGCATGTTGATTCTGAGTTGGCGTCATCTGATGTCCTGGCAGGGGTTGGCGCCATCTCTTCACAGGTGATTGGCATCTGAAATCTTCCTAAAAGGCAGGATCCTAACTGGAGCTGGCGTACTTTCTAGCTCATCCTGAGGTAGAGGCAGAAAAGCAAATGGAAAATAATTAGTGTAGCTGCTGTTCCTAACATTTCAAGCAGAAGATGTGCATGTGCATTTTATCTGACATAACTGAAGTGCAAGGCTATGTGGTGCATCAGGAAGGATATTCCAAGGAGCCAAAATGCGAAAACACCGTCCCTCCTTTAGTGGACTTAGATATCCGTGGTACTACAAAAAGTCCAGAGTTTTGTGCCCTTGAAGAGTGTGATGAATTGTAAGGCGACAGAAGATTGGTTAAATACACAGGAGCTAAACCATTTGGGGCCTTACAGGTCAGTAGTTGTACTTTGTAATCAACACAGAACTTAATAGGTAACCAGTGTAGAGATGATAAAATTGGGTTATATGACCATATTTGCTTGACCTAGTAAGAACTATAGCAGTTTGGACTAACTGTAGTTTGTTTATTGAGGCTGCAGGATAACCACCTATAATGCATTACATAATCATTACAAAGGTCATGAATGCATGAATTAGCTTTTCTGCATCAGAAACAGATAGCATGTTCCGTAGCTTAGCGATGTTTCTGAAGTGGAAGAAGGCTGTTTTTGTAACATGAAATATGTCTGCAAAAGTTGCTGTCTAGTGTAACACCCAGGCCTTTAACTATAGAGGTTGAAGTAACAGTACATTCTTATAGATGCTAATTGTATTCTAAGAGATCCTCTGTAGTTTTTGGTTCAAAAAGTAATACCCTAGTATTGTCTGAATTTAGAAGAAAATGACTGGTCACCCAATATTTTATATCGTTTACACACTCTGTCAACTTATACTGTAAATTCATCATGACCAGATGACATCTCTAAATTATCTAAGTGATCAGCTCAACAGTGGAAAGTAATTCTATGTTTTCATTCCATTTGAATCTCATTAGTCCTCACGTCAAGCGAACATGCTTGAGCTACCGTTTACCACAAACGGTATGTGTGAGTTGATGAATGTTTATATGTGAATAAAATAATAATAAAAAAAATTTCTTTACTAAACCGCTCAATTCATATCGATTAGTTTTATGATCTCTTTATGAACGTTTTTAATCTTCAAAGTGGTAGTTGGGTAGTTGTCTATGGAGGACAGAAAGCTCTCCGATTTCATCAAAAAGATCTTTATTTATGTTCTGAAGATGACCCAAAGTCGTACAGGTTTGGAACTACTTAAGTGTGAGTAATTAATGACACAATTTTCATTTTTGGGTGGACTAACACTTTAAAGGTTGTTTATTAGTGAAGTAAAATCATTTGGAAATCACTTGACTTGTCATTGCAAATACTGATATTTCATGCATTTAATTTTTGTTTGAATTATCCCTTTAAGGTTCTTTAACACAAGATGATGTTATCAATAGTGAATTATGACGGACTGTCAGTTTAATTTATTTCCCACCTAATGGCTTAACCAGTCAAAACAAGGAAACCGGTGTTATGGTTTGGCATCCTTTAGCAGAAGTCAGAAGTGTTGTGGAGAGGTAATGGCTCTGAACAGTCCCTTGGTTCATGGGAAATCAGCTGTATAAGTATGCTGAACGCATTTGACCCTGACTGTCTCTAACCTAATTTTCATTATCTGAAAATATATTGATCATACAGAGCACCGGTCAACCGAGGGTGAAGCTACGTGTTTGTCAACTGCATGTCAATACGCCACAACTGCAGAAGCTGCTTTCCATCAACTGAATGTATATCTGAGCTGTTGCAGATGGTCATTTCATTTTCTTAGTTGCTGGCTGAATTATTTGATAATTATATCGTTAATAGCTGCAATTCCATTTTAAGATTTCTGTAACACTTGCCAATAAGTTTTTTTTTTTTTTTTTACATTAACTAAAGGTCATTTGTTAGCATTTTTTTAAGGTCATTTGTTAACATTAACTAAAATTAACAAATGCTAAAGAAGTGCAGATAACATGAACATTTTTATGAGCTAATATTAACAAAGGTAATACATGCTATAAATGTATTGTTCAGTGTTAGTTTATGTCAGTTAATGCATTATCTAATGTTAACAAATGAGACATTAATTGTAAAGTTTTACCAAGAATTGAATAGAGACCACTCATATTGTGATTGTGTTGCGTTGCGCAGAGATATCACTGATATATTTGAACTATACTCGCAATATGGTTTTCCTTTTCGTGTGTCAACAAGTAAAATAGTCCATATAAGAGTAAAATCAGCTGTTGAGAGCAGTTGATGTTATGTTTGGTAGTACATAGGATATTGATGAGTTTCACACTGTGCGAAGTGTTGGCGTCAAGTCCTTCTCTAGCCACACTGATTTGTTTATGTTGGGTTGACAGGCATGCTTTTGACATTTGTAACAGCAGCCAAAAGTGTTGATTGCTCACTAACACAATGCACATAGTGCGAATTATCCTGAAAACGCACCTGTATACTTGTCAGCGTGTGTTGAAAGGCTTAGGCCTACATGTGATGCACCTGCTAGTGGAGTAGCAGATAGTTTCGCATTATAGTAAAGATGTTTTTTGTCAAATTTGACTTTGTACCTGAGGAAGTAGTGTAAAAAAATTTGGCATCCTATTTTATCAGCCACAAATAACATGGCTAATTGGAAACCATGCATACTTGCGACCAAACCTTGTTTGTCTTTTGATTTGAGAATCCATACTTTTGGCCACAACCACACGAAGCCAGAGCTTTCCCTATCCAATGTTTTTTTCCCCTCGTTCTAAAAAAAAATTCTGTAAACACGGCGGCATCTCAAGAAATATCTGCGTACACACGAAACCACTGAAACCGACTCAAACCGATGTAGTTTACATGCCAGACCAGTACGAGGCGCTGTAATTCTGACACAGATAGCTTACTTTCTTTTCTTTTTTCTTTTTTACCAAGAACTTTATTGAACAATATGAAAAACCATAAATGACCAGGTACAAAATAAGGATGAGTCACGATATTCGATTAGTTAGCTAAAGCAGACGCATAAAGCTTGCCACAATCGGCAAATAGCCTAATCATTATGAATGTGTCAAATATAGCAAGGAGACATTTTATTTGTTTATTAATAAACGAGTGTTTTCTGTGACGATGCTGACTCGCCACCTTCGCATTATTGTGAAGGTGCCTAAATGTGCACTTTATACGGATTATTAGAGTTGTCTGTTTCTTTTCGTTTTGAATTGTTTTGTTTAAAAGTAGACATTTCAAGCTTAGATATATTTCTGAGTTTCTGTTCATTTATGAGACAAGCTCCAGTTCACGTGCGATGCAAGTTATATCGCGTCGGCGCCTCCATGTCCTGATTATAGGCTATTGTCTGCTATATTTGTTTCTTATTTATTAAATCAAGGTAATTGGTTGATGAAACATTGATTAAAATTATGATACAATTTATACAAAACGAAATTCACTTTAAAGAAAGGCTTTATACAAAACAAAACTATGAAGTGGTCAAAATGATGTGTCTCGATACTGCGCATCTTATGATTAGGCTACTCACGCTGTTCACTTTTCATATAATCAACATACATGAAATGGAAAAAAATAACATAATATTTAAACATAAATATGAAACTAACTTTTCTTTAATGGCTACAACATGTAGGCCTACAGTACAGAGAAATTTAATGTCGGAGCGAACGCCGTGTTACCGGTGGGCGTGAGGGGCAGAGGTGCGTTTTTTTTAATAATAATCAAATAATTCCCAGCGATCGTCGAATATTATTTTTGCTTGAAATGCCCATCTCTACAAAATACGAAATGTCTTAATCAGACAAAACACAAGCATCATAGCATAAGAAAGAAATATAAATAAATAAAGAAGTAAAATAAAGAAATAAAATAAAAATACATTAAAGTAGGCATAAATAATAAATAAAGAAATAAAAGAGGCTCAGTATTGAAGCATGAACTCAAGCAAGTAGTCGCAGTTGTTGTTGCTGTTAGGCTGTTAGGGTGTCGTTTTCAGATTTATCCACTCTGGGACCCGGTTTCAAAAAATAGCGGTTTCAGTCTCCCAAAACGGCAGATCCGTCTGGACGAAACACCGATCCGATAAAAAATGTGTACATATACAGCTAAAAGCGTCTCCGTGTGGACAGGGCCTATAATGCAATTTTTAGGTCCTGTAGAAAACGTCTCGGGTTATGACTAACCCGAGTCGGGTTATAACCCTTGTTCAGAATTATTCTGTGGCATTGAGATATCTATACAAGTACTCTCCTGAAAGCCAATTAACTTTTTTTTAAAGTATTTCCTTCCAGAAGAAGCCAGCAAATTATATATGTTCCCTTTCGAGGGAACTCAAACTGCATCGTTGAAAACGACTCTTTGGGGACGCTCCCTAAGCGTGCGCCTCTGAAGTATGAATTAAACTTATTCCAATCCTGATTGGTGTTGCGTCATGCCGTAACATGTGACGGCATAACCGGATGCATAAAAGTGACGCCGGCACACACACACATTAGCCTAGCGATGAAGCAAGACACCCTCAGGCCTCGAGGGGCATGGCAGGACGACGCAGTGTCTCGTTCCCTTCTCAGGGAACAAGGGTTATAGTCATAACCCGAGACGTTCCCTTTCGAGGGACCTCGAACTGCGTAGTCGAAAACGACTCTTTGGGGAACGAATGCCGCCTAGGCCACGCACCGAAAACAGGTCTGCCCTAGAGTGAAACTGAATCAGGCACTAGCTAGGACGAGAGCACATGTGCGCCAGGCGTACTAGGGAGGTGCAAACTATAAAATCTGACAAAGGTGTGCGGGGTAGCCCAACCGGCTGCCTCACAGATCTCCTGAAGGGGCACTCCCGATAAGAGAGCCCTAGAGGAAGCCATGCCTCTAGTTGAATGAGCACTTATGGCCAAAGGTGAAGGCAAATTGCGCACCTTGTAGGCCGAGGCAACTGCCTGAACAATCCAATTACTAATAGTCTGCTTGGATGCAGGGAGCCCCTTCCTAGGCGATCCAAAACACACCAACAGTTGGTCCGACCTCCTCCATGAAGAAGACCTCTCAAGGTACACACTCAAAGCTCTGACCAAGCAGAGCAAATGGAGCCTCTCTTCTTCTGCCGCCACATGAGGTGGAGGATGAAATGCCTGCAGGACCATAGACCGCGCCATGTTGGATGGCACCTTAGGCACATACCCAGGCCTAGGATGCAAGATAGCCTTAACTCCCCAGGGGCAAACTCTAAGCAAGCTGGCGTTACTGCCAGGGCTTGTAGATCTCCCACCCTCTTTAAAGAGGTAATAGCCAAGAGGAAGGCCACCTTGAACGTAAGGTCCTTAAGCGAAGCCGACTGAAGGGGTTCGAAGGGGGCCAGGGATAACCCTTCGAGAACCACCGCCAGGTCCCAGGCCGGAACCCTGGACCTGGTTGTCGGTCTCATCCTCCAAGTATCACGGAGAAAACGAATGACCAACTGGTGCCTCCCCAGAGGCCAATCACTCAGTGGTGCATGGAGAGCCGCAATGGCAGCCAGGTACACCTTAAGTGTGGAAGGGGAGAGACCCGCAGAGAAACGATTTTGAAGAAACTCCAGAACTGACTCGATACGTGCGGGAGACACACCGAATTCCAAACCACGGCCAAAAACGTTGTGCTCTGAGATGGTTCCAACACGCTTTTCTTCGTGTTGAGTCTCAACCCCAAACTCTCAATGTGGCCAAGGACGACATCTCGAAGCCGAACCACCATTTCTCGAGACTGGGCCAAAATGAGCCAGTCGTCGATATAATTCAGTATGCGGATGCCCTGAAGTCTCAATTGAGCTAGTGCTGCATCCATGCATTTGGTGAATGTGCGGGGAGAGAGTGCTAGGCCGAACGGAAGAACCCGATATTGGTAAGCTTCGCCCTCGAAAGCGAACCTCAGGAACCTCCTGTGACATGGAAGGATGGATACGTGAAAATAAGCGTCTTTTAGATCTATCGTGACAAACCAGTCCTCGGATCTGATTTGATTCACTATGATGGGAATAGTAAGCATTTTGAACCTGAACCTCCTCAGAGAACGGTTCAAATGTCTTAGATCTAAAATTGGCCTCAGCCCTCCATCCTTTTTTTGAACTATAAAGTACCGGCTGTAAAACCTGGACTCCCTGTCTGAAGGAGGAACACTTTCTATGGCCTCCTTTATCAGCAGTGATTGCACTTCTTGTTCCATCACTCGAGCCTGCTCTGGAACCACTGCAGTCTGCACCACCCCAGAGAATATCGGGGGGGGGGGGGTGGTGCCCGAACTGCAGTCTGTATCCTAATTTTATTATACGCAGGACCCTCAGAGGTCCTACTACCCCAGCGAGGACCTCTTTCCCGAAGCCCTCCTAGCCTGAAGGACGTCTCTCAGGTCACCTTTCTGGCCGGAAGACTTCGGGTGAGAGCGTTTCCTCTGTTGCCAAGCTCCCGGAGGAGGGGCTCTGAAGGCAACGCTCTCTTTTTGCTCCTGGCGGTATGAGGAGCTCGATGACGGCTGGGGCTGATCTCTTTGCCCCACCCTACTCGAATAGTGCGGGCCGTCTCCTTAGTAGCCCGGAGAGACAAATCTGTGGCTCTGCGAAGTTCAGCAATATCAGCCGGTGTTGGTCCCTCCCCGTCATCCAAGTCTTTCAGGAGGTCGGCCTGTTATGCCTACAAAATAGACATTGAATGCAGGCATGAACCAGCCCGACCTGCCGCCATATAAGCCCTTCCAACCAATGCAGAGGTATCTCTGCATGGTTTACTGGGCAGCGCCGGGGCTTTAATGGAAGATGCCGCTTCAGGAGAGAGGTAACCCGCGAGGGCTTCCTCCACTTTCGGCATCGTCCCATAACCCATATCCCGTGCCCCTACAACATTACTATAATCAACAATAGCAGGATTATAAACACGGGATGAATGGGGTTTTTCCCACGAGCTCGAGATCTCTTTGTGGAGATCGGGAAAAAATGGTAAGCCCCGGCGCTGAGGCTGTGATCAGTGCTGCAGGAAACGCTCATCTAATTTACTTTTTATTTGCGTTTCCTGCTCATCTTGTGGCCAGCTGATGTTGAGTCTGGCTACAGCAAGAGTCACAACCTCCATAAGCTCCTGATACGCATGACCGTGAACGGTCTTGTTCACGGTCATCCGCCTCGATGCTGAGCACATCCGCTTCCTCGGAAGCAGAGAGCTCAAGTATCGGGCCCTGATCATGGGCAGAAGAAGCCGCAGCGCGGGCTTCTGCACCACAAACAGGAGCCTCGGGATCTTCAGATGAAGAATGAGAAAGTGCCGCAGCAGTCTCATTCTCATCTGCAAGATCCCTTTGCGATCCCCACGATCTCAGTCGCTGCGCCGCCTCAACAGACGTCTCACTCTTTCACTGACAAACAACACCAAATAGAACAGACAACAACAGAGAGCGCTTGCTGAAGAGCGAAAGCTAATGTGTGTGTGTGCCGGCGTCCCTTTTATGCATCCGGTTATGCCGTCACATGTTACATCATGACGCAACACCAATCAGGATGGAATTGGAATAAGTTTCATTCATACTTCAGAGGCGCACGCTTAGGGAGCGTCCCCAAAGAGTCGTTTTCGACGATGCAGTTCGAGTTCCCTCGAAAGGGAACATATATAATTTGCTGGCTTCTTCTGGAAGGAAATACTTTTTTTTTAAAAGTTAGTTGGCTTCCAGGAGAATACTTGTATAGATAACTCAATGCCACAGAATAATTCAGATTTTTAGGGTTTTTAGGAGATGCCAGTGTTTTTTTTTTTTTTTTTTTTTTTACAGTGGTAAATAACAGTCATTATTTACTCACACGAAATGTGAGAAAATCTTAGAAAATTATTTAGAAATAGAATGTGTGATATTTTAATTAACTGCACCCCTCAAGAAAGGTGGAATCTATTTTACCTTAACGAGGTTCTAATGGTTGGAATTTACCAGGGCTCCAGTATGTGGGATTCTGGAATTTGTAGAATTAAACTGATACATTTCATTTGACTGACAAAATGCAGAAGTGACTAGTAAACCGCTAGGCTTTGCTTGTTGTTCTTGATTCTGTGATTGGCTTATTTATGGATCTATCATGGTTACATATGTCCTTATAAAGCCCTGTGACAAATTCTCTGAATCCAGCTCCTCTGAAGCCCCAGCAAGTGGTCTGCTCAAATGGTCGAAAATAAAGTCTGTACATTTAACTCATAAATTACACCAATAATTATCCAATAATGGAGTAGGCAGTAATGGAGTAAATAGCCTAGAGCTGCAACACCAGCGACCCTGCTGGGTTTTAAATGCAGTCCCTGGTCAGTGGTTCTGGTGACTGATTCCAGAGAGAATCGAAAAGCCTCCTCTGAATGAATAAACACATTGACTGATAGTTTCTTTCTTAGCCTGTGTTTACTCATTCATCAATGCAAACCTGCTGTTGAAATCATATTTTATTTTCCTGTTTTTTTTTTCTTCAGGCTAGCAGAGCCAGAGGTTGTCCTCAACCTTGAGAAAAGACTTCCTGTCTGTCTGTTATCTATAAAAGCTAAAGTTAAATTAGTCTTATGAGGCGTTTAGTATTGATTGCAGTTCAACACACCCCTTGAGTTGCCTTGCTTATCTATTCCATTTTTTTTTATTTTGATTGGCATTTAATTACTTTCTTTGCTTTTTACTTTCTTGTTGCATTATCTCATTATCTCTCCTTGTCTCGCTCTCTCTTTCCCACTCTTTGTTTGACTTTCTCACTAATTTCATCTAAATGCCCTTCATTTGTTTATTTATTTTACAAGTATTTATTTATTTTTTGCACGTGAAGCAACATGCCTTGCATATATTTGATGGAAATGAAGTGAGAAATAAGGTAATAGAAATAAGAGAAAAGACAGAAACACAAATGCAAACATGGAATTAATTTGGAATTATTTAAAAAGGTGAATTATTAGAACAGTACATTTTCAAAGTATAAGCATTTGTTTAACTCAATACAGCATCTCCACTATGTTGAGGAGTAACTGACTAATAGTAATGATTGTGCCTTCCTGTGTTTGTTTTTTGTACACAGTTTTGTAACCAGGCAAAGTAACAATAATCAAATGCACTCTTCTAAATTGTTCTCTTCCACAGGTTTGTGGAGTCTGATTCAACCCTTATTGATATTCCATATATGTTTTGATTAGGTAGATAGTGTTACACTTAGTTGAAGCAGAAGCAGGATCCAAGTGCAGTGTAGTTTAATACAGTTTTTCTCAATTGCTTTGGCTCAGTTCTCAAATGTTTTTTTTTATTTCCCAAAACATTAAGTTCAGATCTCTGAACAATTCGCTTCTTCCTCACATCAGATTGGAATTTCTTATTGATTTGAGCAAATTGCAAATGCTTTGGCACATGTGTGCAAAGAGTACATACAACTGTCCGCAGATTCAAAACTATCTATTCAATTATCATAATTAGTATACATGAATGTATATTCCAAAATATATCTGACATTGACATTGTTTGTAATGTTTGCTAAATTGGCACATGACCTCTAATTGCATTCGCAATCTAATTGCAAATTACCTCTAATATGAATCAACCATTTAACCATTACACCAATCAACTTTGGGAGTATATATATATATATATATATATATATATATATATATATATATATATATATACATATATATGTCTATATATATATATATATATATATATATATATATATATATATATATATATATAGATTGCCCACAGCACAATCACTGCTGTAGAAGTTTTAGAGAATGGAGGATGGTCACAACCCTGAACTGCAGCAACATGCTCATGGAAGAGCAATTGGAAGGCGTGTAAGAATACGTGGTGGTGGTAGAGGAAGAAATAATCGAGGAAGAGGTGGAAATAGAAGAGTCAGAGTCTCTGATGAAATCAGAGCCACACTTGTGGATATATATATATAATGACACACACACACACACACACACACACACACACACACACGCGCGCGCCAGAGTCGCCATTGGCAAGGTTAGCATCCTTACACAAATATGAAATGTAAAGTGATTCTTGTTACTCTTGTCAGTTACTTACCGTAACATGTACAGTAAATACACTTGTATTGTGTATATACACATGAAGTACAAAAATAAACACTGTAAAAATACAAATGTTCATACACTTTTTTTTTCTACATACTATTGACTTTTCTCAACAAATATGAGACTTGTTTACAGTAAATCCTGAAATTTCATGGTTGACTGTTGTGGTGAAAAAACAACTAAACATTTTGACCAGTGTGAAAAATACTTTAGATTTTGGTGGCCAAATTATTGACACAATAACTAGGTTTTGAAGCATGAATTAAATGTTTTGGGTGAGTAACTACATTTTGCAGACATGCTATAAAGTTTTGAAGTTCCTGCAAACAGTTGTGACATTTGTACTCACAGTTTAGAGAATGTTAAGACTGTTTCGAAAAATGTGCCAAAGCAATTGAGAGAAACTGTAAGCAAACTCAAAACTTCACAAATACAGGACAAGGTAGGTAGGTAGGTAGATAGATAGATAGATAGATAGATAGATAGATAGATAGATAGATAGATAGATAGATAGATAGATAGATAGATAGATAGATAGATAGATAGATAGATAGATAGATAGATAGATAGATAGAAAGATGGATGGATGGATGGATGGATGGATGGATGGATGGATGGATGGATAGGTTTAATTTAATTTAATGAATGCTGAAACCTGGGAATGTTGCACCAATCTTGATTCGAGGCAGGAGGTGGGGAAAAAGGTGAGAGTAATAAATAAAAATTGTGTTCTACGTTTTCCTCCCTTCTTTTTCTCCTAAGCGCTAGAGGTGGAACATGTAGCAGTTAAATATGATAGATTTATGTTTTAGACAAAATGTGGCGTTTGGTGCATCTGAATTATCTATGATGTGCATTAATATAAAAGTGCCTTGAGCGGTTACTATATTTCTCTTTCTGTTTAATGTTCTGCCTAGCCATTTTTCTGGAACTCAAGATGTCATGCTTTCCTTCCAAAAAAAAAAAAAAGTTATAAAAAATTAATTATACCATGGTCTGTCTGAATACTCGATTCTGACTGGTTGGAAGGTGTGCAATAAAGCCGTTTAATGCACAGGTAGTTCCAAGTCAGTTTAATTTCTGTTATACTATATTAACGTGCCATTTTTATTGAAGCACTCAAACACATATGTCACTCAGAGATTGCGCTGCAGTTGTCCTTTTGTATTGGGCTACTTTTACACTGTTTTACACCCGGAACACAATTGGGCTAGTTTTGGTCATAATTGGGCGGGTTTTGAATTGCAATTGGGCTAGTTTTGTTATGTAAACATGGCAGCTCTGTGCTAAGCACACACACAGAAGAAGCACAGAAATTTGGGCTGTGTTCGAAATCTTAAAAATGCTGCCTTTGGAGGATACATTCCAGGAAGGCATTAAGACATGTCTGAATCCTTAGCTTCACTTCCTTTCTCCTACCTTCATCTGATAAATGTTTGAAGGAAGCATAGATATATCCTTCACTGCCTTTGATATCCCACAATCCTGTGCATTCCATTCAGTGACAGTTAAGCTAAAAAATAAAGATGGTGTCTGAAAGTTGCGGTTGGTGGTCAGTTTGTGTGTGAATGTATGTTTTTGACCAACGTTTATCACTTTTGATGTTGTTTATCCTGAGAAATTACTATTGAAGTAATTGAATATGCTCTTAGCTATCACCAAAGTTTTTCGGATGCAGCCTTGTTATCAACACTGCCCCGGGACTTTTATTAATACAATCGATTTTCAACTGAATCGCTACATCATATTTGTCTTATATCTGACCAGCTAGCAGTGCATTAAATGATTTGAATGAACTCTGTTTTGCTTCGGGTGGTTATTTGCCTCCACGCCGTGCATTAAAATAATTTAATTCACAGCTAGTCGTGGGTTATCCATTACATAAATTACACTAATTGTGTTCATTGTGGTTTTAATAACTCAAAATCAAGCACTGTCAACTCTTTCTTCTCATTCATCCATGTTTCTTTGCTTCTCTATCGTGTTTAAGCAGTCCTGCGCTGCACGGATATATTTACATACAGATAAATCTATATCTATTGACATGGTCATATCGCCAGCCCTACTCCGCACCTCCCATGACACACTCTCGCGCCCCCCACGTGCCGCCCACACTTTGAAAGCCTCTGATGTAGCCTTTAATAAAATGGTAAATGGTAAATGGACTGCATTTATATAGCGCTTTCACAGACCGAATGGCCACCAAAGCGCTTTACATAGTTGCCTCACATTCACCCAATCATACACACATTCATACACCGACGGCGGTGTCAGCCATGCAAGGCGCCACCCAGCTCGTCGGGAGCAGTTGGGGTTAGGTGTCTTGCTCATGGACACCTCGACACTTGGTCAGGTGGAACCGGGGATTGAACCACCAACCTTTCGGTTTGTAGATAACCTACATGAACCACTGAGCCACTGCCGCCCCCACTGCCGCTCCCAATAAATACAAAATAATTAAGATCCAGCACTACTTGTAGAGCATTAATTAGATAAGCACATTTCTGACATTGACCATGTGAAAAAAGGGTCAGATTTCCAGCTGATCATAATACATGGTCATCAGGTTTTACACAATGGAATTCATGTCATTAAAGAGGATGAACCAAATGCTAACACATTCAGAAATGATTTGTAATGATAACATTAGAAATAAAAAAATTAAAAACCTGGAAACATCAGTAAGTCTCTTAAAATATGCATTTTCCCTGACCTAAAGGCCAGTTAGTGCATATTCATACGAAAACGTAATGTTATTTACTGAATGAATGAATCATTTATGATATTCGTAAAATATCTATTTAACATAATGTGTAAGGTACATTACTTTTTACTTGGAGACGCCAATGCATCAATACAGTGAAACCAACACAAATAAAAAGAAGAACTTGGCACATGTGTTTTAATCTGCATTTTTATCTTCTTTTTACAGTATTTTCCCTTTCTTTATTGTGGACACTCTTCTAGTATACATGTCATTGACACAAATGCTTGTTTGTGAATTTATAAATATGAGAGACCTCTAATTTTGCAGCATAATGTTAGATCTTGTTATGTTTGTCCAGGGTACATGTGTTTGCAGTTAAGAGTACATCAGGCACATGCTCTCTCTGTATATGTATCTGAGGTAAAGTTCTACAGAATGCACTTCTCGTTCAATGTGTGTGTGCGTCCTATCAACATCATGACGTCTCACCTCATTAACCAGGCCCAGGGGAGGACTACATCCCTGTTAATTAAACTCAATTAAATTGAAGTGAGATGAAGGGCAGAAAGACATGACAGCTGAAAGTCCTCTGGTGTGTCCGGTGCCGAAGACAGAGGATGAGGCACACAAGTGCACGTCCACCCTGGACACTCTGTTCTGTTCTCAGTAGAGCTATGTGTCTGACTGACAGTTTAAACATAACTGACAGCTGACGGCTTTACTGACAAGGTGACACGAGTCAGAATATATTAAAAACAGGACATTTAGCACTCTTTCAAATGAGATGAGATGTGTTAAAGCTTAAAGCAAGTTTGTATTTATAAAAAAATGTTTCCTTCTCCTATATTAGTATAAGTTCAAGACTTCTGCCATATGAGCAGTATAGTAGTGCAACAACAGCAACAATAACAACAAAAAGCCTTTGAGCACTTTTAAAGTTAGCTGATTTGTGTTGAATTATGTTTCACTATGTTTTATGACTTTTTTTGTTATTCCAGGCTGGTTTATACTGGTTTATTATACTTTGTTGCTGTTCTTGATGGTGGACCAGGTGTTCAACTGCAAAACCTGTCAACCATGAAGCTGGTTGACCAAGGAAATCTTTCTAGTTAAGCATCCAGAACAAAACAGATGCTGCTGACCAAATGTTTTATTGTGCTATTGCAGATATAGTAATATTCAAAGTTATCATACATTTGTGTCATGTGTATGGCTTAGTGCAGGCGCTAATGGATACAAGGTTGTATCTTGTAAATTACCCTGCTAATAATGCCCGGAATGGTACCAAACTTCTACAGTAGTACAAATAAGTTCTGTACTCGTAAAACAAGGCATTGGAAAGTTTGTAAGTACATCAGGAGTTTATTTAACACTTGCCTGATGGCTTATGCTACCGCTAACCCAGACGTCGAGGTCACTTCTCTGATTTGTGAAAAGCCCGTAAAAGTCCTGGCAGAAAGCGCATCGCTTTACATCACATTAAGGATGTGGTGTAACAATGTCTATTTCAAAATTTTTTGAAAGTTTTATAAATGCTTGTATTTTCAAATCAACACTTAAAAACACTTTTGAATATCGGGCTGTTTGGCTCAAGGTCATGGTGCAAAGGACCCTAGGTTGAAATTATTCCGAACCATCCCTTTAAGTAGTGACACTTTACAATAAGGTCCCAAAGGTTAATCCATTAACTAACAATGATCAATACATCTGTCGTAGTATTTATCATTGTCAAATGTAAAAATACAATAAAAATATACTGTAAAGAAAATACTGTTCTTTATCATTACATGTTAACTAATCTAGTAACTAATGTTAACAAATGGAACCTTATTATAAAGTGTTACCAATTTAGCTAATCAATAGATAACCAATGCGTATTACTTTTTATTATTATTATTTTTTTTTTTTTACATCTGTAATGTTTTGCATTTTAGATTTTTATGGTTAATGATGAAAGACAATTCCATTCCCTCTCAGTTCATCTCTATCTCTCGCTTATTTTCTTTCAGAATTTCAAAGCACACCACTGAATTCATCTCAGGAATCTGATTATTTACTGCCAATTTAGGCAACAATGAATTGATCTGAAACATATTTACAACTAAAAATCTATAACCTACACCATGAACAGATTGGACTCAGTTGGATCAAATCTGAAGATAAGCCTTAAAATTGTAATAAAGTTGCAATAGTATTTTCTTTCCTATTGTGATGTATATACAAGTGAAACGGCTTAACAAACTTGAATAAATATAGGGCGGAATCCATTGGGATTTGATTCTATCGTTGGATTGTTGTTCCCTTGTTACCCAACCAAGTCATTTGTAATATCACAGTAGTATTTTTTTTTTTTTTACAGAAACCCATTAAATTGGTATTTTACTAGTAATGAAACAGTTTTACACAATGTATTAGTATTATAGTATTGTTATGCACTATGCCTACAGTTCACATAGAAACAAAAATTGAAATAAATTAGCAGGACAGAGACCAAAAACATTTTGTTTTGATGTATCATTGTAACGCATGATGATTATTTCAGTCATAGAGAGTAATTGTGCAGTGAATCAAAACAAGAGCGTCCGTTATCTGAAGTGGGCAATTAGTTTATTCCCATTGAACATCAACGGATATAATGGATTAAACTAGTTTTGTCACATTGTGACATGCCACTTGCTTAAACTCATGTCCAGCTTAGTGTTGTCACGACTATCAAAATGCCTTTTGCTTTTGTTTGCTGTATGTTTGAAATCCAAAACTGGACTAATGTTGTCATTATTCTTCATCATAAAACACTAGATATTTTCTTACAACTGACAATGACAGCAAGCCATAAAATTAGGCATAAAGGGTGACCACCTGGTTATTGCTCTGTTGCAGAAAAGTAGATGTGATTTTCAGGGACAGCGTGAGATGTATAAATATAGATAAATAAGATAAATAAAGATATATTAAAATAAATGTATTTAAGTTTATTTTCCTTTAAACTATGCAAACAATGCATTTTACCAGACTGCATCTCAAACTTTTATTTTCTGGAAGATTTAATCAAGGTGTTATCCAGTATGTGTCTAGAAGAAGTCCTGGCTGGTGTACCTATATCTAATAGGCCTACGTTTTAATGATTTCCGTACTGGTTCCTTGCTTTGCTGCCCAGGCATTCGTCATCCAACATCAGCGGAAAAATCCCTTTCTGCGTTAGTTATTTTCCCACTTTAGCTACAACACGATACATGGATTTTTAAACGGCAATTGCATTTTTTAGAATTATATTTCTTATTGTGGTATTGTAATTTCAGGGAAGAAATAACATAATACACACATTATTGAAATATGTGACACTGCTGTACATCTTGCAGGTTGCGGGACAAAGCTCCCAATTTCAAAAAAACAGGTGGTCACCCTACCCAGCATGTTGTCATGTCAAAATTGTCTCTTGCATCGCTTCACTGTGTAGCTCTGCATTCTGTGGTCGTAAACTCGTGTGAGGAAAAGCCAAATGACTTTGTTATCTCCATTTCCCATAATCACTCTGGGCAGATTATCACTGTGGAGAATATGTTCTGATTAACTCATTTTAATACGCATGCAACAGCATGATAATGTGTTATCTGCATGGAGTTAGGCTAATGTGTGCTAATGGCCTCTGTTGCCTCTAATTTGGGGAGGCTCATTTGTCTTTCTGTTTTGTAATCGGTCAGTCAGAGTCATTTATCATATTAAGACTGATTCCTCTAATTGAGGTCGACCTAATTATGTTGAAACGTATACAGTGGATTTCCATCCACCTTTCTGTCATGTTTAATAATATATGTATATATACATTTTTAAAGGATTGGGTCATGATAACTGGGTCATATGAACAATGTTAGGCCCAATCCATGCATCAAATGAGCTAAATTGTAATAATAATAATAATAATAATAATAATAATAACAAAAGTCTTAAATGTCAAAATTTAAAAATCGAAATCTTATTTACTTCATTTAAAACCGTATTTACTTTCATTGTATGTTTCAGATCCTATTGTGAATGATTCATAGATGCATTAACTTTACACTAACAAAAAAACATATTTTTTATTTTTGCATAGGCTTTTCTGAGTTTAGCTACCAAAAGTTGAAAACTTTTATTATTATTATTATTTATTTATCTATTTGTCAAATCAAATACATTGGAAAAATCAATTGGATGAACACAGTAAATTAATTTTAGTTAACTACAATCAAAACAAATTTGTTACTGTGTGTGTGTGTGTTTCTTGTTGAATATCCATTGGGAAATATGTCAGAAATAAAATAGGTTTCACGTTGACTTTAAGGTGGACACATGGACACTTACAGTACAATCAGCGGTACAGTGGTTTCCAAATTAATGGTGTCCGATCCTTTATTTCAACATGTTTCTCGACATTAAAGGCAGCTATTGCATGGTTAAAGGGTTGTTACTCACATCAAAAGTTTCTCAGATTGGGTTTAGGTGAGTTTGACTCAAACATAGGATATATGTGCTGTCAAATTCCTTCCTATCTTTTCAACTTTTATTTGCCTTAACAGCTCTGTTCGAGAGTAAAGATCCAGGCTGAATAGAATATAAATGTATGCTATTTCTTTTTCGAGAAGTTGTAATTATCTTTCTCCCCAACATGTGATTTTGGGCTACACTCCACTGCTCCGACTCCAGGGATTCATGCTACCAGAATGCTGGCAAAAGCTTTCTTGACGTTGGCAGAGTGCAAACCCAATGCCATTCAGGCTGAATTTGATAGCAGAGCTTAACACAGATTTCATTTGCTGTGTAGAAGCTAATTAGTTTGGGAGCATGAACTGAAACTCATGTGAGGCAAGTTCATAATTGAATATTAATGAGTGCAGTTGGATTTGACATTAATCAAAGCTCCCAGCCTTCTTATCTGTTTTAGGTAGAGGAGATTAATTAGTACATGTGCCATTTCCTCTACTCATGTGCAAAGGTAGCCTGTGTGTTGATAGCTGCTGCTGTATGTGGGACAAACTGTTTCAGTCTAGCAACCGATGTTAGAGAACTTGTACTTTAGAACTTGAATAGGTACCAGAAATATTGTTGTATTGGCGCTTATTTTCATAATTGATTTTTTTCACTTTTTAGATTGATGGACCACAGTTAGATATATAGGACTGTTGTTTTTACCCAGCCATAGTGGTACACTCTTAGAAATGTCCAAGTAATCCTGGACCTTTTTTTCACTATAAAGAACCTTTAGTGGTTCCATGCAGACCCGGCGCCAGGCACAAATTCACAGACGGGCATTACATTTTTTCAGAGGGCACAAATGAGATCAACCTCATTGCATAACATTAATTGATTATGAGAGATTATGAACATTTATGATAGCCTACAATGATAATGATCGATAGTGCATAATAATATATAATGTATAATGTACTGATGCTAAAGGTCCTTTCACACTGAGTCCAAAATTTCTGCACGTTAAAAAATAAATACCTCACGTTGTCAATCACGTTTACACACTACCTCCGTAACTTTCGTCCCTCATAAAAAGACATTCGGATCTGGTTCGATTTTCTGCATTTTTCGCATCCGTAGCAAGTATTTTGAGAGGTGATTTGACAATTCACAGCCGAATGACAAATACAAAAAAACGAATATGAAAGTTTCGGACTCAGTGTGCAAGGACCTTAACAGGGTTACGCTGTTGAGGCTGGGTGGGGGAGATGAAGCAGATTAAATATTTGAAAAGGCACATTTGCCTAAGGAACAAAAGAAAAAGCAGAGTAAGGAAATACTTCCTTCCTTAGTATGGAAAATAACTAACTCAAGCGTGGACGTGTGAAGAGGTGAGAAATGGGAACAAAATGAAAAAGTCATTAAGTCATGGAGAAAATGCAGGTAGACACAAAGATGAGGAACATTAGAAGATGCAGTGAAACATGACAGGAAATACGAACTATTAAATTGGCACAGTTTATTTAATTAAAGTTCACCTATAATGTTTACCAAGGAATCCTTAAGCCGAAAACATTGTCCATTATTGTGATTTGATTTTTTAAAATTTAATTAGAATGTAAAACAAGCTTCCTTGATACATAAACATTTTATTTGTGCTATTTGATTTTTCTAATTGTTACATGTAGGTTCTGTGTTTCCCCCTTCATTGTGCTTTTGGTTCAGTCCTGTGACCTACTTTTCCCCAGTCCGTTTTATTAGTCATTTCATTCACCTGAGTCCTGTTAATGACCTCATTATGTTCCTTTGTTTGCCCTTGTATTCATACCCTGTGTTCTCCCTCATTCTTCTTCCGTTCTCGTTGATGTATAGTGTGTTTTGGTGGTTGAGTCTTATTATTAAATATCCTGTTTCCTGATCCTCCTCGTCTTCGTGTGATTGCTGCATACCACGTTACATAACAAAAGAACGGACTTAATACGTACGATGGATCCCGCAGTTCAGCTCATCCTTTTGGAGCAAGGCCAGCTCTCTCTTAAGGCCCACACCACGGCCTATCTCGACCTGGCGTTCCTTACCTCCTTCCCCGATCTGTCATTGAGTGTTTTTTATCTCACAGGCCTCAATGCGGAGATGAAGGCACGCCTGCCTGGTGTGGGACCTGAAGAGAACTTTGAGGCATTCTTCGAGTGGGTACTATTCCACACTGGGTCTCAGTTCACCATTGGCCATTCCAACAGCCAGGAAAAAGAGACCACCCATCCAGAGTCTCGTCCCGTCGAGACCATCCTTCCGGGATCTCGTTCCGCCGAGACCACCTTTCCAGGATCTGGCCATGGCCGCCCGAAGGGTCGTCTCCACCATGGCCGCCCGAAGGGTCGTCTCCACCATGGCCGCCCGAAGGGTCGTCTCCACCATGGCTGCCCGAAGGGTCATCTCCACCATGGCCACCCGAAGGGTCATCTCCACCATGGCCACCCTAAGGGTCATCTCCGTCATGGCCGCCCGAAGGGCCATCTCCACCATGGCCCCCAAAGGGTTGTCTCCGCCGTGGCCACCCGAAGGTGTCGTCTCCGCCATGGCCGCCTGCACAGCCTGCTCCACCCTTGACGTTCTGACGTCAAGATGAAACATTGTCATATTTCGAGCGCTGACACAAGGGAAAACTTGAACCTCAAACACTGCAGCTGATTCCTGTGGATGCTGGATATCATCATGTCGAGAAGACGCTGTGCTCTACAATGTGAAGGTAAAGCCAGTTTTTTTTACACTGCCCAAGGACGAGCATGTGAAGAATCGGTGGTTAAAATTAATTTTTACCAAGATGTCACATCAGTATAATCCCAAACCTTTCCCTTTATTTTACTTATGACTTTTTCTCAAATCTCGGAGTTCAATGCAGGATTCGCAAACCGCATTCTCTTGAAAAATGGTGCTCAAAATACTTAGTTTTGAGTTTAATATTGTGTTGGTCTCCTGCTAACTGGTTAACTCTCATTATTACTGTCATTCTGAAATACTTCTGCAAATCAGTTGTGGGCCACCATTACCTAAAGCTCTGTCTATTAATGCAGATTGTCTGTCGTTCTCACTACTTTGAGGAAAGATTAAGCATTGAGCAAGATTTGTTTTTACCAACGTTTATGTTACATCAGTCATTCATGCTAGAGCTTGGCTAATGTATACATTTCATACATGCATTGCTATTGATACAGTTTCCACGTTTTCACCGCAATATATTAGAAAAATACTCATTAAAAAAATTAGTAAAAGTAAAATAATCGGTTTGTTGAAGGACATTCACTTGTTAATGTTGATAGTGAGGAATTACAGTTGCAACACCTCATAATGTACCTCAAACTGAGTAGTGTATCACTGAGAAACATCCTGCTGATGTCATCCTTGCGATGGAGGTTCGGGTTGAATAACTAGTTCTTCCAGTGTTTCATCATCATAATTCCAATGTAAATCTTGAATTTTAATTGATTTGAATTGATGTCAAAAACAGGATCTAGAATTAAAAATTTGAATTAAAGGAAGCAGAATTGCAATTCAATAAAAATTCTAAATATTAATATACATATTTTAAGAGAAGTGTTTAACAATGAAGCTTTACAATATGTGTCATATATGACTGCATTACATATTATATAAATTATATTAGTTTGAACTACTTGCACAGATTACATTAACAGGAAATTTCCCCCCCAGCAATGAATGTTAAAAGCTCTAGTCACAGAACAAATAATTAGGTTTGATTTATTGTAATTGTAATTTTGTGGAACATGATGGAAGATGACTCCATTTCCCAGAATGCTTTACTTTAACCAAGTATTTCAGAATCAGAATCAGAAAGAGCTTTATTGCCAAGTGTGCTTGCACACACAAGGAATTTGTTTTGGTGCTGAGGCTTCCAGTGGACATATACAAATACAACAAGAAACATGAAACATAATACTACAAATTATAAGAATAAATAATACAAATATAAATATATGAGAATAAAAGTATCACAGTTGGGTTTAGTCAGAATAGACATTTACAGATTTACAGATTATGAACATATTTACAGTGTTTTGAATATTATAAATACATAAATCTACATATAAGTATCACCTGAGTTGTAGGATATTGCATTAAACAGTGGGAGTATTGCACTTAAAGGCATATGCCTTGGGAGGTGTGTTAACTGTTCAGAAGGGAAATGGCCTGTGGGAAGAAACTGTTCCTGTGCCGAGATGTTCTTGTGGCCAGTGACCTGAGTCTCCGTCTTGACGGTAACAGTTCAAACAGGTGGTGTCCAGGGTGAGTGGAGTCTGTGATGATTTTACCTGCTCTCTTCCTCACTCTGGAAGAGTACAGGTCCTGGAGGGATGGCAGGGGGGCACCAATGATCCTCTCCGCAGTCCGGACTATCCGTTGTAGTCTCCTGATGTCTGATTTGGTAGCTGAACCAAACCAGACAGTGAAGGATGTGCATAAGACAGACTCAATGACGGCTGATTAGAACTGAATCAGCAGCTCCTGTGGCAAGTTGAACTTCCTCAGCTGGCGAAGGAAGTACGATCTCTGCTGGGATTTTTTTTGAGTCAATTTGATTGTCCCACTTCAGGTCCTGAGAGATGGTAGTGCCCAGGAACCTGAATGACTCCACTGCTTTCACAGTGCTGTTCATGATGGTGAGTGGGGGAAGTGCTGAGCTGTTCCTCCTGAAGTCCACGATCATCTCCACTGTTTTGAGCGTGTTCAGCTCAAGGTTGTTGTAACTGCACCAGACAGTCAGCTGTTCAACCTCCAGTCTGTAAGCAGACTCGTCACCGTTCCGGATGAGACCGATGACAGTGGTGTCGTCGGCAAATTTCAGGAGCTTGCCAGAGGGGTCTTTAGAAGTGCAGTCATTAGTGTACAGGGAGAAGAGCAGTGGGGAGAGAACGCACCCCTGAGGGGCGCCAGTGCTAGTGGTGAGAGTCCTGGATGTGTGTTTCCTCAGTCTCATTCGCTGCTGGCGGTCCGTCAGTAAGCTGGAGATCCACTGACAGATCGAGGATGGTATGGAGAGCTGGGTCAGTTTGGCTGTGAGAAGATCAGGCATGATGGTATTGGAGGCCGAACTGAAGTCCACAAAGAGGATCTTTGCATAAGTCCCAGGTCTGTCGAGATGTTGCAGGATATAATGCAGTCCCATGTTGACATCATCCACAGACCTGTTTGCTCTGTAAGCAAACGGCAAGGGATCCAGCAGGGGTCCAGTGATGTCGTTCAGGTGGGCCAGCACCAGTCTTTCAAACGACTTCATGACCACAGACGTGAGAGCGACAGGTCTGTATTCATTAAGTCCAGTGATTTTGGGTTTTTTGGGGACAGGAATGATAGTGGAGCATTTGAAGCAGCAGGGAACTTCACACTGCTCCAATGATCTATTGAAGATCTGTGTGAAGACCGGGGCCAGTTGGTCAGCACAGGCTTTCAAACAAGCAGATGAGATGCCGTCTGGGCCTGAGGCTTTCCTAGTCTTCTGTTTTTTGAAGACTCGGCTTACGTCCTCCACACAGACCTTAATCTCAGGTTGGATGGCAGGAGGGGGGAGTGGGAGTGCAGGAGGTGATGGTGAATGTGTGAAGTGCAGGTTAGAGCCGGTGTGTGGTGTGAATTAGGGCTTTTCAAACCTGCAATAAAAATAATTTAAATCGTCAGCCAGGTGTTGATTGTCCACAGATCGGGGGGGTGGTGACTTGTAGTTGGTGATGTTCCTCAGGCCATTCCAGACTGATGATGGGTCGTTGGATGAAAACTGGTTTTTCAGAGTAGTTCCTTTTAGCAACTCTGATCTCCTTTGTCAGTCTGTTTCTGGCCTGGTTATACAAGATTGTATCCCCACTTCTGTAAGCATCCTCTTTGGCATGACGAAGGTGTTTGAGTTTCCCAGTAAACCATGGTTTATCATTAGTGAATGATAAGAATGTCCTGTTAGGAATGCATGTATCCTCACAGAAACTTATATTTGATGTTACAGTATCTGTGAGCTCATCCAGATCGGTGGTAGCAGCTTCAAAAACAGTCCAAATCAAAGCAGGCCTGTAGATCCCGCTCTGCTTCATTAGTCCATCTTTTAACAGTCCTTAACACAGGTTTAGCTGATTTCAGTTTCTGCCTGTAGGTCGGAATAAGATGAACCAAACCGTGATCAGAGAGCCCTAAAGCTGCCCGTGAGACTGAGTGATACGCATTCCTTATTGTGGTGTAACAGTGGTCCAGTATATTACTGTCTCTGGTGGGACATGTAACGTGCTGTCTGTATTTTGGTAGTTCACAGGAAAGATTTGCTTTGTTAAAATCCCCAATAATTATTAGAAGAGAGTCCGGGTGCCTTTGTTCCGTTTCAGATATTTCTTCAGCCAGCTGTTGTAGCGCCGCGCTCACGCACGTGTCTGGAGGGATGTAAACATTCAAGAGAATGAAAGAGGAAAACTCCCGTGGCGAGTAGAATAATAATAATAATACATTTTATTTATAACGCACTTTACATCAATTCAATGACCTCAAAGTGCTACAATGCAGAACAGAATAAAAACAGAAACATTAGAATAATACTATTAGCCATAAAAGGCTTTTCTAAAAAGATGGGTTTTAAGGCCTTTTTTAAAAGAGTCCACAGACTGTGGGGCCCTTAGATGGACAGGGAGAGCATTCCAGAGACTGGGAGCAACTGAACAGAAGGCGCGGTCACCCATAGTACGAAGCCTTGTCCTCAAAGGCTGGAGGAGGTTGGCCTGTCCAGAGCGGAGATGACATGATGAGGAAAGGGGGGTGATGAGTTGTTTGAGATATAGGGGGGCAGTGCCATGGAGGCACTGGTGAGACAGAAGGGAAACTTTGAACTCAATCCTGTACTGGACAGGAAGCCAATGGAGCGATTTGAGGATGGGAGTAATGTGGTGATACTTCCGCACACCCATCAGGATCCTAGCCGCACAGTTCTGAATGTACTGCAGCTGCTTGATGTTCTTGCTTGGGATCCCGATGAGGAGTGCGTTGCAATAGTCCAGCCTGGAGGAAACAAAGGCGTGGACAAGTTTTTCGGCATCGGGGAAAGTGAGGATTGGGCGGAGTTTTGCAATGTTCCTGAGATGAAAGAAGGAGGTTTTACAAAGATATTTAATCTGGGCCTCAAAGGTCAAGTGAGGGTCCATTCTAACAGAAAGGTTTGCAATTAATGAAATGGGTCTCTAAGTTAGGAGAGCATATCTTGTTCAGTGTTGAGACAGTACTGTTGATACTGTTATATTACTGATACTGATAATCTTGATACTGTTGAGACAGTATTTAAAATGGTTGTCAAACAATTTGAGGTGGACACAGGGCCGGCCCGAGGCATAAGCGAAATACGCGGCTGCTTGCCCCCCCCCCCCCCAATCGAGTTTAAAAATTATTATTATTATTTTTAGATTACTTAAACAGGTGACATAAATGAATGAATGAATGAATGAATGAATAATTCAAGACAAGAAAATTCTGATTTCATGATCAATATACCTGCCAACAACTGCTGCTGTGTCTGCCAGCGTTGAAGTCAAGCGCATAATCTAAGCACCTCGCGAGTGTATAGACATTTCGTGCGCAACTGCGCACAGTCACGGTATCGGTTTAAGTCGGAGAAAATAGCCGCAGGGGAACTGAACCTTCTAGGTGTAAGGGTAGCAGTTTGAATAAATAATAAACATAGCAGTTTGAACTCTCTCCACTTTATTATACCACACATCACATCACTAACTCAAAAAACCCGCGACACTCAAAAAACACTGGACTTTTTAAGTTTCAGAAATCCCATGTAACTTCAGATTACAAACGTTTAGAGATTTGACACCTGTAATAACAGCGACATGGAAAATAATAGCAGGCCTAAAAGGTCATCTGTACTAGTTCATTTTGAAGAACCAATTCCAACAAGAACACCTGGAAACCACAGAGCCATATGTAAGCACTGCAGTGCTACAGTCTGTGGCTTCATCAAGCCTACCTCAAATTTCAAAAGGCATCTACAAGATAACAGACAGAAAGTCTTCTATTTTGAAAACCATCTCTTGATGGTATTATACTACTGATATTTGGTATCATCAGTGTTGGGGTCACTACTCAAGAACGTGTAATACACATTATTCACTTAAAAAACAAAACAAAAACAAAAAACAACAACAATGCATTACCTTACTTGTTATTCTCTATGGATATTGACTACATTACTGTAGCGCAACACAGCAAGAGCCTGGCATAAAGCTCATATAGGACTTAAACACACTTTCAACTCTCAACACAACAGTAACATTAATGTGTTACATTACTCAGTTACAGCCAAATGTGATTATATTATGGCATTACTATGCAAGGAGTTACCCCCAACACTGGATATCATATGTGTTTAAAAGCATGCAAGCACATTTTTTACTTATTACTTATTGTAAATCAAGAAAACAATTATTGAATCAATTATGGAATTAATATAAACATTTGTTCTCTTAAAGAGTACTTTTTTTCCTACAGAAGAACCATCAGGAATTCTTGATGAACTGTGAAACCAGCGGTTACACAATCCAGCCAAACCAGAATGATGATCATGGTAATCCTTCTGAAACAGCAAGTTCCAGCTCTAAGTGGTCACCAACTAATAGACGACAAGTTGCTCTGACTGACAGTGTTGTTACATAATGCAAATGCTCACCTCCCTCTCTATAGTGTTGAAAATAAAGATTTCATTAATATTTTGCATTTGGCCCAACCCTCCTTCATAATGCCCTCCCGAAGAGCTCTCAGCCAGGACCTTATCTCTCAGCGCTCAGCTACTTTAAAATCACATCTGATTAATCTGATGAAAAAAATAGATAAATAGATAGATGCCTGATAGAAGATCTTTGGTCAAACCGATCAATGAAGTAATTTATTTGGAATGACTGGCCATTTCATTATAGATTTAATGTTGCAGAGTGTAATGCTGAGATGTCAGCATTTTAAAGGGACGCATAAAGCTGAAAACACATGTAGAATTTATGAGGATGTTCTTCAAAATTCTAATATTTGGAAAAAAAGTGTCAAAAAAAGTGCGAATGCCACTCGCTGGAATAGCCAGTTAAAGATGCGTAGGTCTGTTCTCAATGTTCCAAGAGATGTACTTGCTGAGCTCCATTGCCCCATCCAGCTGACATCATATGAGCTGAAAATAATCCAGGAGCTTTCTGATGTATTGGAACCCTTTGAGGAGGCTACAGACAGATGCTAGGCTGAGAAAATGGTAACCTCCAGCTTCATCATCCCTTATGTCAGGGGCTTAAGGCATGCTATCAAAAACATGAGGATGACCGGTAAAAGTTTGTTTCAACTCTACAATCCTCACTTGAGAGCCGTTTAACAAAATTTGAAGACATGGAATGCTTCCAGGTGGCTTCCACGCTCGACCCAAGGTTTAAGTTGGACTGGTGTATTGGTGAAGAGCAGGTAATAATCAAAAACATTCTCACTGCAAAAGTTGAGTCTGTCTCCCTAAAAGGGAATGCAACCATGAATGGCAGTGCTCAACCAAAGAAACGCCCAAAACTGTTTTCCTACATGGAAAGTCAATCATCTTCCATGCCAGCTGACACAGCCCCACATGAGGTCCTTGTGTACTTGAGAATCAATTGTCTTACAGAGGATACTGATCCTTTGGTCTGTTGGAGAGAAAACCAAAGCTGTTTTCCTGCCCCAGCTTAACTTGCATGCAAATACCTTGCCATAACAGCTTCCTCTGCACCTGTTGAGAGACTCTTTACTGTTGCAGGAAAGATATGCATACCAGAACGGTGCAGACTCAATGATAAAACATTTGAGGAGCTATTGAGAATTAGATGCAACAGTGTTGCTCAGTGAGTTTTGCATTGAAATAAATGATAACTGCATTTACAATGACTTTGTGTTATTTGATTACTTTGAAATGAAAATAACATTGGAACAAAACTAATTAAATAACATTGAGGGGATAATTTATTTCAAGAATTGTATCATTATCTATATTTTAGAACAAAATGTATGCAGGGTTGAGGAGTTACTAGTTACATGTAATGGAATTATGTTATTAAATTACAAAATTAATGCAATTGTATTTAGTTGTATTACTGAGGTAAAATGTGTAATTCAATTAGTTACTAATCAAATAAAAAGGAAATTGCTTTGCATTGATAAAGTAATCCAAATTAAGTAATCCAAACCACATTTATAATGGGTAACTTATAACAGTAAGCAATTACATTTCCAAAGTAACCTTCCTAACACCTAATGTATGTGAGATTCAACACATTCTTTCTGTTGTGTGACTGTTTAATTTCTTTGAATTGCCATGAATTTAATTCCACTTCCTGTCATTCCAATTCCAATTCAACTTCCTGTGGGGTGGAGTCAATTAAATTCAAATTCCAATTCATGAATTGAACGGAGGCCAAAAAATTTGAAATTTGCACAAGCCTGCTTTGATGCATGTAAACCTATTGTAGGAGACTCCAAAACAACATTAGGAAACTTTAAAATAGCATAATATGGGCACTTTAACACTCGCTGTTCTCTCTTCCTGTGCAGTGACTCCTGCTCTGAATGTGTGCATATGTCGAGAGAATTTATGCACACTGTGTCCCCCATTCCTGTTCTATCATTAATTAATAAATGTTACTGTTTTCTTGTAACTCAGAAGGGATATAACCTTACACATCGACATCATTCTCAAGCGGTTCTCATAATCTATTCTCCCTAAATCAACATCCTTCCCTAAATCACTTCATTATCAGCTCCCGATTTTAATTAGGGCCTTTAACTCTGCACACAGCACTCACTTGTGTGAGTCAATTGGACAATTAATTTGTCAAATAAGTCTCACGGCCTTGTGAATCATTTTAATCGCTGGTTGTTTGATAGCTTCCTCGCTCCACGTTTTGATATTATTTTTGCATCTGCTTGTGAAGTGATTCAGCAGTTAATCAAATCATTAAAATTGACTATATATCACATCATGCTCTACAGACTTCCAACTAAATTTTATCTGCTAAAACATAAATGTTGATATCATGTACCGTTTAATGTGGTTTGAGACCAAAGTCTATGTAATGAAATTGTGGCATACTTCCCGGAAGTAACACATAATACTTTACTTTTAAAATTGTTGCTACAGTGCATTTTAAATAAGACATTTTCACATAAGTAATGCATTTTCCTTGTTTAGAAGACATCGAACATAGAAGACTTTGTAATAATGTCAAATTAAAAGTTTTACTTTAAACTAATTTTTTTTGTGCTTTAAATAAGTGTACTTATTTTGATGTGTTGACTAACAAAGGTACATGTAAAATACTTTACTAGAATTTTAACAGTAGTGTGTTATTTAATTACATTTAAACTCAATATATTTTAAATGAACTAAATCGCAACTTTGTTACAAATTTGTAATCATAAACAAATATATTGAAATACATGATATTCAAGTTTTAAATAACATTTAGGCTAGTTTATCTTAAATGTCTCAGTGAATTCAGCAGTAGCAGTACACTTTAACCATATTTCAAAGACACTAAAAGTAATTACATGTAAAGATGTACTTAAGTCCCACTTAAGTCACTCAAAAAGCACTGTTAAGTTTAAATTGGATTTAATATAAATTTGAAGGGCACCTTTTTACTTTTTACAAGATAAATAAGTCTCTGATGTCCCCAGATTGTGTATGTGATGTTTTACCTCAAAATACCCCACATATCATTTTATATAGCATTTAAAATTGCCACTTTTAGGGGGTGAGCAAAAATGCTCCGTTTGTGTGTGTGTCCCTTTACATGTAAATGCGCTGCTGCTCCCAGCCCCCTTTCAAGAAGGGGGCGGAGTTTCAAGAGCTCATGCTCCGGTGTCAACAAAACAGGACAATCTCATGCAATAAAATGTCAGAAACTGTACTAGTGGTATTCAGTTCGAACTGGAGTCGGACAATGATGCCTACAGAGCCAGATAATATATGCTGTATGGAGATAGAATAGGTATAGTTTAGTCTAATTATGGTTATAACTTATGTTGTCACCTTGCTTTTATCCACTACAAGTCTGTTGTAGCAGACCCCTTCCTAATGATGACTAAAACTTTACTAATGAGTTTTATGAAGTTTATTGTACATCACACAAAAGATGAAGCGTCCGTTTCACTCCGGAAAATCACCATAAGAGCTGAATAATACACCACAAGAAGTGCACATTGAAGTCTTATCCATAAACTCTCTCACTTTCATTATCATCAACATATACCGTGAATTACACAAAACCCCTCGTTACAACAAACAGTAAACAAATATATAGAGACTTTATACCTTTCCGGGGGGTGCTTAATAAACTGTAGAACATTATATCTGTAAAACAACTCCTATGAACTGTAATAAAGTGTGTGCTATCCCTTTCATTACTGATATAACCAGAATTCGTTCCAGAGACTATAAGCTGAAACACGAACTGTTGGTACTGATCCATCCTCGAGTAACAACTTTTTAGAAAAGCCTACCTTGTATTGCCCCTCGAACAAAGTAGTCTGGAGTGAAATGATTTGCGTGGACATAATTGAATTTAGGTATATTTTGGGGCGCATTACCTTCAAAAATAAAATTAATCCACTGTGTTCTCAGTGCCTCAAATGTTGGGAGAAAATTAAGACTATTATGTTCACTCTTAAATAGTTCACAACAGAATACCGGGATTGCTTACGAGAGAAATTGTTGTCGCCAAAGATGCTTGAGTGCGGAGAAAATGGCGGACAAACTATGGTCATGCAGGACTTTCAGTCAGCGGCTGTGGTCAGCGAGGCCTGAGCAGTATGATGACACATCGCTCAGAGAATCAAAACGGCATGTCTGATGAGACTGCTTTGATTTAATGGGGATTAAAAAAAGGAGTGGGTGGATTTTTATCATTGTAGTGTGATAAAACACACATGGTATGTGTAAAAGTGGATTTTGCATAATATAGGTGCCCTTTTAAGTATAATACATTTCCATTTAAATGTAAAAAAGATACACTTAAGTGTCTAAAAACATTACATTAAATTAGCACTTAAGTATTCATTATTTATTAAAGTGTATTATTTCTCTAATAAACACACATTTTAATAAGGGTCAGTTGGATTTACTGAAAAGAAACTGCTGTTTTTGTGTCTGCTTTAATCCTGAAAGACATATTTCAGTTGGTGTTTAGTCCACGCCATTATTTTATGTGGTTTCATAAAGGCCTATATTGTAAAATATTGTTGAAAGAAAGTTTAGAGCATATTCTCCTTATTTTCTGCAGAGTTCAGTGCTCTGTGCATGGCAAAAATGCTGCCATACAGTGCAAATAGTGCTAAAATGGGTGTCAAAATAAGTATGCAATGTGTTAACGTTCCCCCACACTACTGTACCTCAGTGTAAACCTTATTTATTCCCATTGGGAAGAACAGATGTTGAATTGACAAAAGTCTCTTGCATGACAGTCAATAATTAACACTGAACAATCAATGCCAACTCATTAAGTAAAGAGCCAACAGTAATCAATAAGTAATAAAATCTAAGAACCTGGACCTGCACGCAAGAATCAAACAGGTGCTTTTATACAGTATGTCGTCTTGGCTTATTGACAAACCAGTGGAACCCATAATGTTGTACAGCAGCACTGACAGCAGTCCTTAGATTACCATGAATCAAAACAGCTGTCGTCTTTAATGCCTGGCCTGATGATATTTGTGGTTTTAAATTAACCAAAAGAATGAAGAATGATTGCGTGAGAAATTCATATTGTCATTTTTGCTGCCTGTGCTTTTGTGTCAGCTCATATTTCTTGAAACTGAGACAGTAAACACAGATCAGCTGATGGTGTGTGTGTGTGTGTATGTGTGTCCTGCTGTGAGCTCTGAGGTTCAGCGGTGATTTGGCTTCATGTTTCACAACAGAGAACAAAGACAGGTGGAGAACACCAGGGCTCCAATAATACACCCCATGAACACCACTACAACCCACCCACTCACATACAGAGACACACGTACACATGATCACACACACAGAGACCATCTTGCATATTGAAAGAAATCACTGCTAATTTGGGAAAAACATTTGGGGTTTTCATTGCTTGTGTTGTTTCCATTTAAACAAATGGCAGTTAAAAAAAGCAGTTAATGGAGAGAAAAATCAGTCCATTTAATTTATTTCTTTTTTTTAACTTATTTAATTTAAATTTTTTGTTTTTATTTTTAATTCATTTTACTTTTTATTATTTTAATTATTATTTTGATTTTATTAAAAAAAATACATTTTTTTCGTTTTTATTTTATTTTATTATTTATTTTATTAAAACTATTTTGGAAACTTTTCATCTTGGCTTCATAATTTATTTATGCTACTTTTCAAATGCATTTTATGTTTAGATGAATTGTTGCATCCTTTTCTCAGAGCCAGATTTTTCAGTCTTAAAATATGCTTAAGAAGAAATATTTGACCTGATTAGTGAGGAAAATAAAGCACTTGTGAGTATAATATTAATATTAGTGTGCATAATTTCCAGTAAAGCTTTACTTGTAAAATTTTTCAAAAAATGTAAAATATGATGTAATTAAAATGAATTATATAATTTAATTAAATATATAATTTTTTAGACATAAAATGCTGAAATTTGCCTTAACAAGAAAAAGTAGTCTGACATTTTATTCCACTGTTATTTTTAATCAGAATCAGAATCATGACAAGCTTCCACGGCACAGACAGAATGACAGTCACAGACACAAATAAAAATATACAAAATAGACCATGTGTATGTACAGGTATGTTATACAAATGTAAGGGTATGTAAATAAGAGGTATGGTGTGCTTAATTAATAAATAGTATTTTGAACTGCACATGTATATTACCCAGTGGGCATTTAACTGTTCATGAGGTAGATAGCCTGAGGAAATAAACTTTTCTTGTGCCAGGCTGTTCTGGTCCTCAGTGCTCTGTTGGGACGGCCAGACGGCAACAGTTCAAAGAGAAAGTGACCTGAATGCGACCTGAATGTCCAGAGTGATTTTGCCAACCCTTTTACTCACTCTGGATGAGTACAGTTCTTGGAGAGTGGGGAGGGGTGTACTGATGATTCTCTCAGCAGTCCAGACTATCTTCTGAGGTCTGATTTGGTAGCAGAGCTGAACAAGACAGTTATAGAAATAGACTCAATGACTGCAGAGTAGAACTGCAGAAGCAGCTCCTGTGGCAGGTGGAACTTCCTCAGCTGGAGAAGAAAGTACAACCTCCGTTGGGCCTTTTTCACAAAGTTTTCAGTTAATAGGCCCTATTTTAACGATCTAAGCGTATGATCTAAAGCACAAGTGTGCAAGCGCACTTAGGGTCAGTCCGAATCCACCTTTGCTAGTTTAACAATGGGAAAAATGTGTTTTGGGCGTAATCTCCCATTCCCTTTAAAAGCCAGTTGCGCTCGCCCCATGGCGGATTCGTTATTTACATGGCGGAATTTGTAAGCGGAAAAACTGAATGCTTCTCTAGCGAGGAAATGGATCTGCTCGTGCACGAGGTTAAAGCGCGCAAGCAGACCATCTACAGGACAAAGTGTACGCACGTTGTGGACCCTCTTATAGGCGCATATTACTAACAAGCTCTTTAAATAACATATAAATTATTGTGCCATTGACTTTAGACCAGGTTTCAGTTGGTCAATGGCTCAGTCTATTTCAGTTGCCTCAAAATAGCAATGTGCCAGCAATACGCCTGAACACACCTCGTTTTCAGACCAGCATGCCCATGGGCGCACAAATGGGCGCAAATGCATTTGCCATTTAAACGATGTAGCGCAGGATATGAAAATATTCACTGCGTTGGGCTTAAACTAGCAAAAAACACTTGCGTCACACCCGACGCCACATTGCGCCGGGTGTATGATAGGGCCCAATGTGATTGTCCCACTTCAGGTCCTGAGAGATGGAGGTGCCCAGGAACCTGAATGAATTCACTGTTGCCGCATGATGGTGAGAAAGGTGTTCCCTTTCAGTCGCTCACGTTCGACGTGACGTCGACGTGGCAACGTAATGGGATCACTTCAGGGAGCCTTATCAACTTCAAGTGTCTACAGAGCAAGCCAATGAACGTTGGCGTGCGTGAAAAGCGGCACGCGCCCCACCCCGCAGCACGGATATAAACAGGAAGCGGGCGCACGCACTCATTAGCCAGGTTTCCATCCAAGGGTTTTTTGGCGAAAAAAGGTTTAGCGCATCAAAATGTTTACCGATATAGCTGATGGAAATGCCAATTATCGATATTGTTTTGCAAATGTCAACACAATCCTTTTCCGTTTAACTTTAGCGCATAAATTCTATGTCGATACTTTAATTGTCGCGAAAAACTAGTTTGGAAACACTTTTTGTCGAGAAAAGGGGCTTTAACGCAAATAAATGTGGTGTCACATGATATTTTAATCACGTGCAAGGTGCAGTTGTCACAACAAAAACCATGGCCGGTTGTTTTACTAACCCCGAAAGTTTCGCCCATCACTCTATACTGGGCGCAGGTTGCCAGCTTGTACAGGACAATGGCAATCTGCTTTAGTGTCGGAAACCCCTGGTCGGTGGCAGTGGCCTAACTTTGTTTTGAAAAGTGGAGGACACTTTAAGATTATGTGTATTTTCAGTTAACTATAGTCAGATGCAATTACATTGTTACTGTGCCTCAGATGTAATCAACTCTATCTGTGTCTGTAAAGGTGTGAACCAAATGGCCCATACAGATGTATGGCCTAGAGAAACTGAATGGCCCATAGGTGTATGGTCCACAAAAACTGATTGGTTTGAATGACAAAGAAACAGCATTGCTCAGAGTAGATTGCAGGGTAGATTGATCTCCTGTGGGAGGCCCTAACAGTTTTCTATTGTTTGTAGCCCATTTGTCTTCATGTATAAAGTTCTGTCTTACAAACAGAACTTTGGGTTAAGATTGTTGAAGGGCGACATGCGAACATCACTGCTGAAGGACTGCTACACTACAAACCTTCAATAAATTCTTCTCCCCACAAGAACTCTGGTCAAGCTTGCTTATTTTATGTATTGGAGACATCTAATACATAGGCGAGCCACCCAAACCACTGCTCGGCCAAATACAGCAAAATCTAACAATTTGGCGAGAGCCAGCCAGGAGAGACTGACAAGAAGAGAACTCACCAACTGCAACAAGGAGTAAATCAAGAACTCACCAGCTGCAACAAGTCGAGTATCTGAAGTTCAAACAGACTGCATCTGTGGACACAATTTATTTGAATCAACTGGATCCTGTCTCAAAGATCCTAATTTGGTAAGTGAAACTTATCAGCTCTCTAAAAGAAGATCTTCTGAAAAGAATAATAGTAGACCAGTAAAGATTTGTAGTGTAGTCACACATACTGTGTATTTTTGAGAATTTTAGGCTTGGGCCTTTTTCATGAGTCTGTAGAAACCTTTTAAATGATTTAGTTAATTCTCCTGAAACTGTAGGAGTTATAGAAATAAGTTGTATAGCTTGGCCCTGTTCCCTTGAGTCTCTAAGAATCATTTAAGAAAGAGGTTTGGTCCTTTCTCATGGGATTGTAGGAGCTATTGAAATAAAGGATAAGTTTGGTCCTTTCTCTGGAGTCTGTAGGAATTGTTAAAGAAACAATTTAGTCCGTTCATCCAGAGATTGCAGAAACTGTTATTTTAGGCTTGGGCCTTTTTCATGAGTCTGTAGGAACCTTTTAAATGATTTAGTTAATTCTCCTGAAACTGTAGGAGCTATAGAAATAAGTTGTATAGCTTGGCCCTGTTCTCTTGAGTCTCTAAGAATCATTTAAGAAAGAGGTTTGGTCCGTTCTCATGGGATTGTAGGAGCTATTGTATAAGTTTGGTCCTTTCTCTGGAGTCTGTAGGAATTGTTAAAGAAACAATTTAGTCCGTTCGTCCAGAGATTGCAGAAACTTTATAGGGTTTGGTCTTTTCTTTGGGCCTTTCTCATGAATCCGTAGGAGCCATTGAAATATAGTATAAGGTTTGGTCCTTCTTTTTTGGAGTCTGTTCGTCCAGAAATTATAGAAACTGTATAATGTTTGGGACTGATGTTGCTGCAAGAATTGGTAATTCTTGACTGGATGTTTAATTCAGAAACCAATATTTTAGTTTGGAATTAAACATTCTAATTGTGTTAGAAATTAGAAGTGTATTTGCCTTCTGATGAAAGATGCAGAAAGATTGAAAGTCTAATGTCTAAAAGACAAATTTAAACCAATTCAGGTTAGAACTCAGAAAGAACTGAACAAGTCTTATCAATCAGAGTTTGCGTCTCGGTTACGTATGTAACCCTCGTTCCCTGAGTAGGGAACGGAGACATTACGTCGGATGACGACGAATGGGGTTTCGCTTAGAACACCTATCGACTTCGAGTATTACAAAACGAGCCAATGGCAAGGAAATGCCATGGGTCTGCGGAATTTGCATGGCGTAACTCCGCCCCACCTCGTGGGTATAAAAGGAGGACGCCGGCAACAGGCAGATATGTTTCTTCGCTGAGGAGCCAAGACTGAGCTCAGGCGATCCCCGCGGTACAGCGGAAAGTGGCAGGCAGACGTAAAGTTGCCGAGTTACGTCGGATGACGACGAATGGGGTTACCAGTCTAATCACGCCACCTTCTCAGCTGTCTTCCAGTGCCCTGCGTAAATCTGAGATCCCTGTCGTTAGACTGGCACGGACGAAGGACTCCTATTTAGAACAGGAATACCAAGGTACACTGGGGAGCATATCCCAAGTTCAGGGGAAATATGCAATTACTGCCAACCCAGAGGGGGGGACTTAGAGAATACACATGTGACCCGAAGGAGACATGGAGAACACTGGGGTGTCCAGCCGCAGGTGGAATATTTCAACCCCAGGGGTGGCAAGGTGGCTTGCCAAGGGAAGACACATGCTCGGGAGGCTTACAGTGGAATACACATGTGGGGGTCGCTCAGGGGAGGGACCATGAACACGGGAGGCACCTAGCCGACACACAGGCAATAGACACTGGCGCCAACGTCAGGAGTGCTGGAGGAACTCAGGGCTTTTCGGGGAAGCTCACCTGAGGAGAATATCGCACGTATCCAGTCCATGGAGTGGAATGGCGAGCAAGCGAAGACACCTGAGCGGGTCCAGTACTAGCTGGTTGAAGCGAGTACATGAGAGGACACTGGCTCCACTCGGAGATTGTAGAATCTGGCGAATGTGTTAGGTGTCGCCCAGCCTGCAGCTCTGCAGATGTCTGTTAGCGAGGCGCCATGCGCTAGAGCCCAAGAGGATGCCACACTCCGGGTGGAGTGGGCAGTCACACCAAGGGGGCACGGTCGACCTTGCTGCTGGTATGCCAAGGCAATGGCGTCCACTATCCAGTGAGACAACCTTTGCTTGGAGAGAGCCTTTCCCTTCAGCTTCCCACCATAACAGACAAAGAGCTGGTCTGAGGTCCTGAAACACTGCGTCCTGTCTACATAGGCGCGGAGGGCACGTACTGGACAGAGCAGTGCCAAGGCTGGGTCTGCCTCCTCCGGGGGCAGCGCTTGCAGGTTCATCACCTGGTCCCGGAAGGGAGTGGTAGGAACCTTGGGCACATATCCAGGCCGGGGTCTCAGGATCACGTGAGAATAAGCCGGCCCAAATTCCAGGCACGCTTCGTCAACGGAGAATGCATGCAAGTCCCCCACCCTCTTGATGGAGGCCAATGCAACCAGGAGCGCTGTCTTCATAGACAGGAACTTAAGCTCCACTGATTGCAAAGGCTCAAAGGGAGCACTCCGCAGGGCAGTTAGAACCACTGAGAGGTCCCAAGAGGGAACGAGAGGAGGGCGAGGAGGATTCAGTCTCCTCGCTCCTCTCAGGAACCTGATGATCAGGTCGTACCTTCCAACAGACTTACCTTCGACTGGGTCATGGTGTGCGGCAATAGCGGCAACATAGACTTTCAGGGTGGAGGGAGACAGCCTTCGCTCCAGCCTATCTTGAAGGAAGGAAAGCACGACACTAATCGAACATCTCCGGGGGTCTTCTCGGTGAGAAGAGCACCAGTTGACGAAGAGGTTCCACTTCAACGCGTAGACGTGTCTCGTGGACGACGCTCTAGCGGAAGTGATGGTAGCCGCCACCGTAGGTGGAAGGGTACTCAAACCTGCTCCGTCCCGTCCAGGAGCCACACGTGGAGGTTCCAAAGATCGGGAGGAGGGTGCCATAGGGTGCCCCGTCCCTGAGAAAGGAGGTCCTTCGTCAGGGGAATCGGCCAAGGAGGTACTGTCGCGAGGAGTACTAGTTCGGAGAACCAGGTCCGGGCGGGCCAGTATGGCGCGACCAGAATGACCTGCTCCTCGTCCTCCCTGACCTAGCGCAAGGTCTGCGCAAGAAGGCTCACTGGGGGAAACGCATACTTGCGGCCCTGCGGCCAGCTGTGCGCCAGAGCATCCGTGCCGAGCGTGCCCTCGGTCAGGGAATAAGACTGGGCGCAATGGGTCGAGTCGTGGGAGGCAAACAGATCTATCTGTGCGTCCCCGAACTGGTCCCAAATCAGCTGGACCGACTGGGGATGGAGTCGCCATTCTCCAGGGAGTGGCTGAAGCCGTGAGAGCTCGTAGGCTGCACAGTTCAGGGCTCCGGTGGAAATAAATGGCATGAAGCGACCTCAGATGCTTCTGACTCCATATGGGGAGGTGGCGAGCGAGTTGCGGCAAACGGCGGGAGCGTAGACCACCTTGATGGTTGATGTACGGTACAGGGCGGTATTGTCTGAGCGGACTAGTACGTGTTGGTTCTTGAGCACGGCCCGGAAGCGGCGCAAAGCAAGACGTACGGCCAGCAACTCGAGGCAATTGACATGCCAGAGGCGACGGGGTCCTGTCCAGGAGCCCGCGGCAGCACGTCCATTGCACATGGCACCCCAGCCCGTGGAGGAGGCATCTGTCATTACAACAACATGCCGCGAAGCTCGTTCCAGGGGCACTCCGGCCCGTAGAAAACTGAGGTTCGACCACGGGGTGAAGGTCTGACGGCAGGTCGGAGTAACTGTTACTCGGAGGGTGCCGTGTTGCCATGCCCACCTCGGGACTCGGTCGCGAAGCCAAAGCTGAAGCGGTCTCATATGAAGCAATCCGAGCTGCGTTGCCGCGGCTGCAGAAGCCATATGCCCAGGAGCCTCTGAAAAAGTTTCAGTGGAACCGCACTCTTGCCCTCGAACTGTCTCAGGCAAGTCAGCAGTGACTGCGCGCGCGCTAGCTCGTAAGCTGCGCGGACATGGCGACCGAGTCGATATCCATACCGAGAAAAGAGATCCTCTGCACGGGGCAAAGTTTGCTCTTCTCCCAGTTGACCCGAAGGCCCAGACGAGCTAGGTGCCGAAGCACTAGGTCCCTGTGTTCGCAACCTGAACTCGAGAGTGAGCTATGATCAGCCAGTCGTCGATATAACTCAGGATGCGAACCCCGTGTTCCCGAAGGGGAACAAGGGCAGCCTCGACGACCTTCGTGAAGATGCGAGGAGACAGGGCTAGCCCGAAAGGGAAAACCGCGTACTGGATGCCTGCCCCTGAAAGAAAACCGAAGGAACGGTCTGTGTCAAGGAGAATAGAGACATGAAGTAGGCGTCCTTCAGGTCGATCGCTGCAAACCAATCCTGGGCCGTATGCATTCGAAAACGTGTTTGAGCATCTTGAACGGCATCCTGTGAAGGGAGCGGTTCAGCACGCGCAAGTCCAGGATTGGCCGTAACCCACCGGTTTTATTGGGGACAATGAAGTAGGGGCTGAGAAGCCGGCTGGACCTCATCTCGGCTGGAGGGACAGTCTCGATTGCGCCCTTCGCCAGCAGGGTGGCAATCTCTGCTCTCCTGATGGGGGCATAGCCACCGACAAAAGTGGAGTGGACTCCCCAAGTGGGGAGGAGACCGTGCGAACTGAATCGCATAGCCGAGCCTGATGGTCCGCGCGACCCAGCGGGACAGACGGGGAAGCTCTAACCAGGCTCCCAGGAACTGAACCAGCGGGATCATGCGACCACAGGCGTCCCCCCGGAGGGGCAGCGAAGCGGAGTAACTGGCCCAGACGTGGACGGCATAGCGGCCCGATGTGGGGGCACAGTTAGCAACCGCGCCCTGGCAGAGGGGCCAGGGGAGGACCAGGCTGGTCGTCCCGCGGGGGCCTGCTCTGCCAGGGGTCTGGCGACAGAGGGGGACAGGGGCGAAGCGGTCCGTGGACGGCACGCCATGTCAACCACCTCTGGGACAGAGGGGGACGAGGAGAGCACGGCTTGTGGGCGGCGCTCTGTGACGTCCGAGAACTCTGTGCTCAGAGACGGGAGAATCAGCTCTTTGGAGAATAAGGATTCTTCCCCGGCCCTCCCCGGGGAAAGGAGTGGTCCTGCTATCAACTCCTGGAAAGAACTGAGTCCCATCTCTGAGGAGCCCAACTCAAGAGCGCCGCTTAACCCGGCGTGTAGCGGGGTGCGGGGCTGGAGAGGACTGTGGCGTCCGACCGCGGCCTCCAGAGCCGACCCGGGTGAACGGGCGCGGTGGGAGCCGCGGGGGGGTGCCCTCGGCAGTGGGCAGACCGAGGGATCTGAGCGGACGGCGGGGCCGTCGGGACAGAATCAACCTCAGTCTGCTCCATCGCCGAGGTGCCCGTCTCACGAGCGCCGCTTAACCCGGCATGTAGCGGGGGGCGGGGCTGGAGAGGGCTGTGGCGTCCGCCCGCGGCCCCCAGAGCCGGCCCGTGAACGGGCGGGGTGGGAGCCGCGGGAGGGCGCCTTCGGCGGTGGGCAGACGAGGGATCTGAGCGGACGGCGGGGCCGTCGGGACAGAATCAACCTCACTCTGCTCATGGGCGGCTGAGAGCTGTTGGGCAAGCCCTCAACCGCACCGCCGAAGAGGCCGACCTGGGATATGGGAATGTCGGACAGACGGGTCCGCGCGACATCCAGCACATCAGACAGGTTCAGCCACAGACTGGTGAGTATCACCTGACCCAGGGAGCGTACGGCCACTTTCGTCGCTCAGAGAGCAAGGTCAGTGGCGGCGCACAGCTCAGTGAAGAGCCCTGGGTCAGTCCCGCCCTCGTGCAGGTCCATGAGCATCTGGGCCAGGTGGACCAGCAGAATGACCATGGCATGCAGTGAGGCGGCTGCCAGTCCTGTGGCGCTATAGGATCTCGCCACAAGCGTAGACGAAAAACTACAGGCCACGGGCGGGTGCTTAGGATTGCGCCGAGAAGAAGCACTCTGAGGACACATAGCATCGCAACAGAGCGTTCAGCCGGGGGAACCCCAGTGTACCCAAGGGCAGCGGCCCCATCGAGGGGAGGAAAGGCGGATGAGATCAGCGAGCGGTCCTCAGAAGACAAGGGGGTCTTCTAGGACTTCGAGATCTCATCATGCACGTCCGGGAAGAGAGGTATTGGGGTTTGCCACGGACGAGGGTCGGCGGCCTTACCCAAAGCCAATCGTCCCAGGAAAGCATGGCCGTCATCTCCGGATCAGACTCAGGCACAGCCGTATGCACACCGGAAGGTGGTAGCTGTGACGAGCCCTCACTTCCAGAAGACTCAAGCCCACCTAGTGATGCTGCAACAGACATGGCATCTTCCTCTGTAGCTTCAACTGAAACACGCGGGGCACCAGAGGGTAGACTCGCGGGAATCAGCAGTTCACTAGCGGGCACCGTCATTGAAGAGGGGGGCTGGGGTCACGGACACATAGTCGGCGCCTTGTTCCAGACCGTAACCCTCAGGTCACCCTGGCCACCCGCCGAAGATCGGGGGGTGGATGAGGGGACTCTCACTCTTGCGAGTTCACCGAGTCTCGACCTATTTATGACGCGATGATCACGTTCCCTTGCGAGAACATGAGTCACCCACGAGCGCTGTTCAAGCATGATCAAACACACTAGACAGCGCTCGTGCCCATCAGAGTCCGATACCAGTCCGCTGCAACCAGAAATGCACGGGCGAGCCGTCTTTAAAAAGACGTGCCGCGTGCGAGCTCTTTTATGAGAGGAGAGAAAAAACTCCGCGATGTTGAAGCGCACAGGGAGACACACACACACTGGCAGATTACTGCACAGATCAGCAGGCACTGTGAGCTCGCTGCAGATCGCCGTCACACCAACACCGGAGAGAGAAGCTCGTCTTGTAGAGCGAAGTCAGAGATGACTGTGGAGTGAAGAAATGCTCTTGGCTCCGAAGCGAAAACATATCTGCCTGTTGCCGGCGTCCTCCTTTTATACCCACGAGGTGGGGCGGAGTTACGCCATGCAAATTCCGCAGACCCATGGCATTTCCTTGCCATTGGCTCGTTTTGTAATACTCGAAGTCGATAGGTGTTCTAAGCGAAACCCCATTCGTCGTCATCCGACGTAACTCGGAGTGACAACGAAAGGGAACAAAGAAACTTAGCCTGAACGTGAATGTTTTGTTTTGAATGTAGTATTGAAAACTAAGCTGAGTAAGTAAACTAATGACTTGTCTGTGTAACTGAAATGGTCAGTCTTAAGACTGCTGAGAATTTAAATAAGCACCTTTAACGTCTCTAACACTTTTTGTTTTGTTTCCACACCTCGGAGGGCACTTCTCCTGTACTTGCCATGGCTGAGTCTGCACTAAAAAATGGTAATGGCCCTGCACTGAGGCCAACAACAGAAAGACATGGAACAGAACCTCCAAATGTTACCATTGATCAGATGATGGACAATCTGAATGCATATTTGGGCAAAAGGCTGGGACTAAGGAAGTGCCATGATGACATGTGCCAGAAGAATGGCATCAAGCACTCAGAGAGTGGAATATGAGCCTTGCCGGACATTAAAAGGGCTTATGGAAAGATGCAGCGCTTAAGGACAAACACCAACAGAGATGGCTTGTCTGTGATTTTGGTAAAACAAATTCTACAGCATCGACAGAAGTGTGAGACTGACAAATCACTGCGTGAGTACAAAGCAGAGAAAGCAAAGGTTCGAGCACTGGCTGAACAATTGCAGAATGAAAAGAAGGACAAAGAAAGACTCTTAAATGATAATGACAAGCTGTTAAAGTTGCTTTCCACACAGCTGGAATTAAAAGACTGCTCTGGACAAAAAACTCCCATAAAATCTAGCAGCAAGATAGAGAAAGGGTCACTCTACTCATTTAAAGACCTCAAGAAGATTGAGAATCAACAACGTCATTATCTGCTAGGAGAAAGTGACAGCAGCTCGACTGGGAACCCTGATGACAGTGATGTTGAACCTGAGACACATGCTCATGTCACCAAGAAGAACAAAAAGGTTAGACTCGCTCCTGTAATTGTCAAAAGCAGAAGGACTGAAATTGAAGTTGACAATGAGGAGGAGTATGAGGAGGAAGGCGAAAGACGAACCCGCATCTTAAAAAAAAACTATTAAGAAATATGTTCCATATAGAACATACCAACCTGCTACTCCAGATCAAATTGACAAATGGTCAAAAGAATTGCCAGACGTGTACAAGCAACCACGGAAAGCTTGGCAATTTCTTCAACGCTTACAGAAAACTACAATTTACATCCACTAGATGGAGTAATGATTGCTAATGTGAACTTAAGGGATAATGACCAAAAGAGACTAACAGAAAGTGTCGAAAGAAGGATTGGTGAGTTTAAAGAAAACATCAAGGCTGGATGGGAAGCTGTACGAACATTCTTGTTTGAACTGAAACCTGCAGAGGTTAATTGGGCTAGAATTACCTCATATATGCAGAAGACTGGAGAAAGTGTTGCAGAGTTCGATGAACGCTTCAGACAAATTTGGTTGGAACATGCTGGTTTAAATGACAGCGAGGATCTTGATAAGGACACTAGCATGCCTCTGAAAACTGCTTTTGTAAATGGACTGAAACCTGAAGTTTCAAAAGCCCTCAAAATGAAATATGACGACTGGGACAGCATTGGAACATCTTTTAATCAGATTGTTGAGTGGTCAGCAAAGATTGAAAGAACACATGAAGTAAAACTCCGAGCATTGCGATCAAAGACAATGTCATACAACAACAGGACAATGTGGAATGAGCATAAAGAAAATGAAGATAATAGACAGTCAAAAACCCAAGGAAGATGCAGGTACTGCAACGAAGAAGGACACTGGGTTCGTGATTGCAAGCTGAGTTTAAAACATCAAAGTGATGATGAGGACAACCTTTTGAGAAGGTTTCAGCAATTGACAGCCAAACAAAAATAGACTCTGGTAAAAGCTGTTGAGCCGCAGGGAAACTGAAGAGCCTCTCTCTGCAGCACCAACTAGTGACATCTCATCCGACAACTGATGAACTCCATGTGTATGCAAAAATGACAAATGAAGACACCACCCCAAAGGTAAAAGCATACACAGAAGTCTCAACAATTGAAGCCAAAGGTGATGTCCTAGTCGAAGGTGCTGCTATACAAGCCGTAAAGGAGAGAGGTGCACATACAGCGGCATTAAGACAACTTCAGCAAGTTTTGCCATGTAAACTTATTCAAGATGAAGCATACAGAAAACAAATGCCATCAGTGATGGAAACTAAAACAAAACTGCATAATGACAAGCAATGCAGTAAGGATGACCACAAGGAAATTGGACTATGCCCTTTTGAACACGTCACAGGCCGGCCCATGTCCACTGAAAATCTAACATCTGACAGCCTTGCCCAAACTGATGAAAGACTCAGCATGGTAGAACACAATGCCAAGAATCAATTTTCACCATTCAAATCCAAGAAGGAAAGCCTTCAGGATCTCATGTTAACTGATGAAACAGTTAAGGTGCAGAGAAAAGATGAGTGGACAGACGTTAGCCATTGGGATTTGAAACATCTGCCTAGAGACGAGGGATAGATGGCAGTAGTGTTTATCAGAGTCCAGATATGGCGGGACTAGGGTTTTTAGGCTCTAGCTTGTCGCCTGAGGACGAAGACATAAACATACAACCACTGATAAACACAGTAGTGTCCTGCCAATATTTAATAGGGACAGTTTTTCAGGCAGTTAGGGACAATGTGTTTAAAATATTTTCCTTGGCAAAGATACGTTCCCCGTTTCTCTTTTGTGTGATTGCAGGTGTTCCAGCATTCCAGAGGATGAGCAAAGACATCCAAAGTTTAGACTGCACTGGCCACCTAGATGAAAACTTCTGAACACTCACAGAACACAACACTATCCGCCACTTCTAAAAGACCACAACTCCAAAATAAAAGCTTCCAGAGGACTCAAGCATTCAAGAGAATGCAAAGTTTCACCATGAACTCTTATCCTGTCATTTTAAGTAATGGAGCCTGTATGCAGCATGCTGTATATATGATTAATGAAGTTTGTTTTGTGATCAAAAATGATCAGATGAGGGATTGTAAGATTATGTGTATTTTCAGTTAACTATAGTCAGATGCAATTACATTGTTACTGTGCCTCAGATGTAATCAACTCTATCTGTGTCTGTAAAGGTGTGAACCAAATGGCCCATACAGATGTATGGCCTAGAGAAACTGAATGGCCCATAGGTGTATGGTCCACAGAAACTGATTGGTTTGAATGACAAAGAAACAGCATTGCTCAGAGTAGATTGCAGGGTAGATTGATCTCCTGTGGGAGGCCCTAACAGTTTTCTATTGTTTGTAGCCCATTTGTCTTCATGTATAAAGTTCTGTCTTACAAACAGAACTTTGGGTTAAGATTGTTGAAGGGCGACATGCGAACATCACTGCTGAAGGACTGCTACACTACAAACCTTCAATAAATTCTTCTCCCCACAAGAACTCTGGTCAAGCTTACTTATTTTATGTATTGGAGACATCTAATACATAGGCGAGCCACCCAACCCACTGCTCGGCCAAATACAGCAAAATCTAACAACACCGCACAACTCGTTTTGCTATTTGTTTATTTAATAACCAACTTTACTTGGGGACTCTTTCGTTTTGAATTGTTCTGTTTATAAGTAGAAATTTCCAGCTTTCTATATATTTCTCAGGTTTGTGCAAGTACATTATACGCTGAGTTTCGGTTCATTTATGAGACGCGAGTCCAGTTCACGCGCCGGCGCCTCCGTGATATTTTATTTAACCTTTATTTAACCAGGAGAGTCTCATTGAGATTAAGAACCTCTTTTGCAAGGGTGACCTGGCCAAGACAGGCAGCAGTACTACAGACAAATAACACAGAATACTAAAGCTAACATTTCATATAAGCATTTAAAATAATGTTTACAGTCTAAGATCATTTAGCCTACATTAAGGCATCTGCCTCTAAGTCTTTCATTTTGGATGTAAAAGCATTTAGCGAGATTAACTCAATGAGTTTCAAGTCCTTTTGCTAAGTATTTCATGCTGAAGGTGAAGAATACAGAAATGCCTTTTCCCATTTGCGTACGGGCCTTGATGATCTATTTTCTGCTATATTTACTTCTTATTTATTAAATCCATGCAAATGGTTGATGAAACATTGATTAAAATCAAGATACCATTAATAAAAAACGAAATTCACTTTAAAGAAAGGCTTTGTGCTTTCTGTTTGAGGTCTCTGTGAAAGTTTTAAAGTCGCTTTCAGAGCGGCCATGTCCGTAACAGAGAACGTCCTGGTTGCGTATGCAACCCACCGTTCCCTGAAGGAGGGAACGGAGGACGTAGTCGACGGTCGACTGAATTGGGATCTCGCTAGAGAGCCTATCCTCTTCGAGTACTATTGAACGAGCCAATGTAATTGGCGTGCGTGATTCGCATCACACACTCCGCCCCCGCGGCGCGGGTATAAATACGGAAGTGGATGCACGCACTAGTTGCTTTTCGCTGAGGAGCCGAGAGTAACCCGGGGTCAGCGGTGGTCCAGCGTTAGTGGCAAGGGGACTACTTCCTCCGTTCCCTCCATCAGGGAACGGTGGGTTGCATACGCAACCAGGACGTTCCCTTTCAGTCGATAACGTCAGACGTAGTCGACGGTCGACTGAATTGGGATAACCTTTGAAAATGCCACTAACGCTGCCACCTTCCAGTGCCTAAACCAAAGCCTCTTGATGCCCCCGCAAATTTAAGGCGGGGAAGGACAGGGCTTAGGCCAGGGAAGTCACTGCTGTTCCTACAGGACCACTGGGAAAGCGTTCCCCGTACATTGGAAGGAAGGGACGCTGCGGAAGCCACATCCAACCCAGAGGGAGGTAACGTGGAGAATACACATATGAACTGGGCGGAAACCGGGCAGTCTAACATATGGAATGTCACTGGGGTGGCTCCAGCCTAAGACGGGGGGAGACACACCGGACAGTGACGGCAGAGAGACTCTGCCGAGGGAAGACACGGGCTCGCCGCAGGGAGCCGTATCGTGGAAGAATACACATATGGGGTCGCCGAAGGGACCGCAACATATGGACCCAGCCTAACACAGGTTCCACACTGCTTACGAGTGGTAGGCCTAACACCAGACGTTCCGCACGTCCGACGTCGGAGGGGTGTGGAGGAACTCAACAGGGTTCAATTTTAAGGGAACTCAACTGGAGTAGAAAGGCGCACGTATCCAGTCCATAGGAGGGGAATGGCGCAGCAAGCCGACACTTGAACCGGGCTCACGGTGAAACTGGCTTCATGAGAAGGGAGCCCACGGGAAGCAGCGGTTCAACTAGGTGTCGTCCAGCCCCCAACTCTAGAATCTGTTTAGCAAAGCATATCGTCAACGCCCAGGCGGAGCACTTTACACTCTTCATAGAGGAGCTCAACACCTAAGTGGACATGTTGCATCTCGGATTTTCACCGAAATGAAGGCAAGCACTAAGTGCAACTTTGCATGGAAACAGCCTTCCCTCTCTGCTGAGTTCCAACAGATATTTGTAGAGCTGGTCTGAGGTCTATGGCTTGCATTCTGTACACGTCCAAGCGAACGGACAGAGAAGCCAGGGCTGGATCTGCCTCCTCCAGGGCAGCGCTTGCAGGCTCACCATCTGCTGCTATTACGGGAGAGGTAGGAACCTTGGGCACAATCCGAGCCGGGGTCTCAGCTTGTGAGAGTTAGCCGGCCCAGACTCAAGGCACAATATGTTGACCGAAAGCAAGCAAGTCCCTACCCTCTAGTAGAGACCACGCGAGCAGGAGAACTGATATAACAGAATTTGTAACTCACTGCCTGCAGTGGCTCAGGGGCGGTCTCTGCAGTGCAGTAGCACCAGGGACAAGGCCCAAAAGGATAAAGAGGGACGCAAGGATTTACAAGACCTTGCTCCTCAGGAACCTGACGATCAGAACGTGCTTCTGCACACTTCTGCAACACGATGAGCGTAGTTTAAACACCGAGGCAACATCATTTTGAGGGTGAAGGAAAACAGCCTACTCCAACCCATTTTGCAGGAAAGAGAGCACTGAAGTGATAGAAAGCCTTCAGGATCTCCTCTGGAGAGAAGACGCACTCAACGACTAGGTTCCACTTCTAAAGGCGTAAGCACGCTACCCATTTCTATGTGTGCTCGCAGAAGTGATGGTAACTATCACATGTCCCTGTGATAGCCACCTGAACCTCCGCGTTCAGATGTAAGACCGCCCGGAATCTCCGGGGGAAGAACGCGGGTGCCATCGTGCCCCGTCCCTGAAAGAGTTCTCAGGGGAAGTCAGGAAGGCTGTCGATGGGAACCAGGTCTAGTCGGGCCAATAAGGGGCAACTATGAAGACCTGTTCCTCTCCTGACTTAGCACGTAGGTGCAAGCGACGGGCGCAAAAAGACAGGAGCATTGCTCAACACAACATGTGAAGATCACTGGGCTTCAGGAGCATTTTCTGCTCAGCACCTGAGTGTGACAAGTTCACTGAGCTTCAGGAGCATTTCTGCTCAACACTTGAGTGCGAAGAACTTCATTGAGCACCAGGAGCATTTCTGCTCAGCACTGCGTGTGACGAATTCACTGAGCTACAGGAGCATTTCTGCTCAACACCTGAATGTGATGAACTCACTGAGCTACAGGAGCATTGCTGCTCAACACCTTTGTGCGATGAACTTCACTGAGTTTCAGGAGCATTTCTGCTCAACATGAAGTGAGATGAATTCACTGACCTGAGCAGGCGCAAGGCGACCATGGGTCACGGTCGCTTTTAGAAGGCTCAAATGCATTTCTGCGGGCCCCTGGGGCAGCTGAGAGCCAGTGTTTGTCCAAGGGTAGTCCGCTCGGTTTGTACAAACACTGGCAGGAAGACGAAACCGGAGGGGCAACTGATCGGCCCCGGAATGGTCATGACCCAGCTGGACCCAGGGGATGGAGTCTCCACTTGCCCTGGCTATAACTGTCGTGAGGCTCGATGGCGGCACGATTGAGTAGAGCGGGAAGAGTGGAACAAAGCGTCCTCAGAAGCTTCTGACTCCAAGGAGGAGGTGACAGGTGAGTTGTGACATGTAAGGGAAGCTTGCGCAACGGTCGCAATGTCTAACAACTCGAGGCACGAATGCCCGTGTAGTCGAGGGTCGCCCAGGCCCCCGTTAAAACACGCCCTTTGTACATGGCCCCTCTATTGAAGAGGGTTTGGCAGCAGACCGGGATGAACTATAGTCACACAGGGTGAGCTGCTATGCCACGGTCACCTCGGGACTCGATCATGAAGCTAGCGCTTAAGCGGTCAGCTATGGAGGAAGCAAATGGCTGCAACTACCATATACCCCAGGAGCCTCTGAAAGTTCTTTCAGTGGGACCCTTTCTCACTTCAAACACCAACTGAACACATTCTCATTGGAGAGACGTGTTAGACCGAGTCCATCTCCAAAACTGAAAAAGAGATACTCAGCCCTTGGGCGAGATTACTCTCTTCCAGTTGACCTGAAGACCCAATGGGCTCTGGAACACTCGAAGGGAAGGACACTGTACTGATACTCCACCCTTACACGCAACCCACAGGATGGCCTGCGGTGCGGAAGGTAGAGATCTGTTTTTTAGCACATGTCTTTCAGGTCGGAGCTGCAGACCAATCTTGGGCCAAGATGGTCACGACCCACCACCTAGTAGCACGAAGAACGAGTTTACAACTGGCCTTCGTTCCGGCTGGAGGAGCGGCTATATCAAATCCTTTGCCAGCAGGATAAGATAAGCACGCACAAGTCAGGAGCAGGAGCCCTAGCCTGCAGCAACGCCATGGCACGCAAGAGGACGCGGCTTGCCCACAGGCTTTGTAAGCTCTGCCCGTCGGAATGGACGAAAACTCACAGGCCTTAGGGGGGAGACGAGGATCCCCCCAAAAGGCAGCAGCTGCCGGACACAGGTGCACCTGTGTCGACAGACCGCTCCAATGGAGGGACACCTCGCAACCCTTCACCGTTCCTCCATCAAGGGTAATGAGGGGGAAAAGCTATTCAGGCAGTTTCTGGCAGAGAAAGATGCTGTTCACCACCTGATAAGCTCTCCATGCATTTCGGGAAAGAAAGGCACTGGGGCGCCGAGCTGAGGACAGCGCAGCCCGCCCCAAGATACCAAACTCAAGATTCCAACCGAGACTGAACGGGAGACGGTGGAGGTTCCACTCGAGCCCGGCAGCCTCGGCGGTCCGTTTCAGCATAGCTGATAATTCTGGATCCGGCTCGGGCAACATTGAACTCCCGGGGGGAGACAATGCAGCCGAGTCATCATCTCTAGAAGTCAGCTCACCCTCCGATGCTGCAATCGGCGTCCTGTCCTCCAGGGGAGCCCCAAGTGAAACCGCTGGCCCACCCATTACAGATGGACCAGCAGGCAACACAGGAGGCTCCAGTGGTTGCAGTGGAAGGGAGGAGTGAGGAGCCCACAGGGAATGGTTACCGGGCGGGACATCCAACACTATCCTCCGGTCACCCATCCCACAGAGAACCCGAGGGTGGGGCATGTTAATGGGGACTCGCTCTCCGCGAACGAAGGCGAGTCTCGCCCTCAACACTGCGACAGTCATGTTCCCACAGTGAAAACATGAGCTGTCCACAAAAGCTGTCTCAGCGTGCTGTAAGCCCAAACACGTGACACAACAGTTGTGACCATCAGAGAGAGACAGGGAACGACCGCACCCAGAAACGCACGGGCGGAATGACATCTTGAAAAAGACGCAAACGCACCCGTGTTGCTCTTTCAGAAAATAGGACCGTCACCAATGCCGGAGCACACAGGGGAATGACCGCGGCAACACCGAACAGAGAACTGAAACAGTGAAGCACTCACTTTTCCGCCCTCTAACCAGCCATCAACACACACAAACATTTAGAAATTTGTTGCTGTTAAAACAGCAGTTGAGAGCTCAAAGCTCCCGATCCCCGCTGCACTCGCGCTGTAGAACACCAGCACTGGGAGAGTCTTCCTGGAGAACACCGACACACTCGCTCGTTGTAGACAACAGCACTCTCAGAGACATCAAACGATCGGCTCCGAAGCGAAAGAAAACTAGTGCGTGCATCCACTTCCGTATTTATACCCGCGCCGCGGGGGCGGAGTGTGTGATGCGAATCACGCACGCCAATTACATTGGCTCGTTCAATAGTACTCGAAGACGATAGGCTCTCTAGCGAGATCCCAATTCAGTCGACCGTCGACTACGTCTGACGTTATCGACTGAAAGGGAACTGTCCCGTCTGTAACATTGTTTTTTTTCCTCATAAATGCGAACACGAAAAATTAAATAAAAATAATATTTTATGTTCTATGGAGGCCGACCATTCTTCATCGGGTTAGTATTAGGCTACTTTTGTTTTGCGCAGTATAATTCATAGAATTACTCAAAAATATTTTGCCACCTAACAGTTAAAGATTTTTTGTGTCATGTCTCATGTGTATTTCCCTCATATTAAATATAAAACGCATGTGTAGACTGATATTTTTCTAATGTCTGGACTCCTTTATTAAGGGAGTCTAGATATATAAACAGACGTTTCAGTATTAAATGCATTTTCTGAGAATTTATATTTCAAGTTTTGACTGCAAATGTCACGTCCATAACGCTGGAATTGCCCAATTTTAAAGAATTTATCCTCAACTAGTTTTTTGGTGTAGTGTAATATCGAGCCTGGCAAAAAGTGGCAAAAAAAAAAAAAATTCTGTAAAGTGTCTCCACAACTTCCTCCCAAAACGCCGGGCTTCGTCGCATTTAAAGGGTACTTTCTTCGAGCCCTATCAGATGAGCAACTGCTTAATTCTGCCGTCGTCTTCTGATATTTTGGACACTTGCAATTACTTGTGAAATTGAAATGACAGTAAGCTGGCAAATTTCAATTAACTGCCTGAATACTCTCGCAATTTTTTTTGTTTGTTTGTTTTTGGTTTGTTTGTTTGGTGTTGGGGGGGTGTTGACTGGAACCTCAAAAGGTAGAATTTGCGATAAAAAAAAAAACGTATGGAAACGGCTCAAGGGCACTTTTTTTGCGATACAACAAAACATATGCGACAAATCGCTTTCGTCATTCGTGACGTCATCACGCACACAATCTTATCGGTAAAAGGCCAATTGAATGAAAACAGTCTGGAGACGTTTTTTTCTACGCATATTCACTTTGTCGATAACATAACAGCGCAAAAGGTGGATGGAAACGAGGCTATAGTCTTTCGCTTCGGAGCCGAGCTTTCGTTTTGTCTCAGAGTTTCTGCAGACTGCTGCAAAGTTGAAGACTGCTACAAAGGAGAGAAAATACTCTGTTCCAGTGCTGGTGTGACGCGCGATCAGCGGTGCCGACGAGCATTATAGCTCACAACTGCTGTTTTCACAGCATTCTTTGTGTGTGTCTGTGTATGTGTCGGTCTCGGTGGGCGTTCCTCTTTGAGTGTGTACCCCAATTACACCGTGGCTATCCCTGGGTGCTTCAGCACTGAGATAATTATTTTTTCTTTTATATATTTTTTGTTTTCAACTAAAAGAGCAACACAAGCGTGACCCTGCGTCTTTTTCAGGATGTCATTCCGCTTATGCGTTTCTGGGTGTGGTCGTTCCCTGGCGCCAGCAGATGGCCACAATTGTTGCCTCTCGTGTTTGGAGCTAACCTGTAGTGTACCGCAGGGGTCTTTTCTTGCACCTACTCTTTTCTCTCTCTATCTGCTTCCCTTGGGATCCATCTTTAGGAAACAAAAAGTTTATTTTCATTGCTACGCTGCTGATATGCAAATCTATCTGCCTTTGACCTCTGATAATGAGCATGCTCTTAGTTGATTATCCGTGTGTCTGGATGACGTAAAATCATGGCTCTCAAATAACTTCCTGTTTCTAAATTCAGATAAAACGGAAGCCATTGTTTGTAGATCCTCCGAAACTAGTAGACAAAACTCACAAAATTTGGAATACTTAAATTTGAGTACCTCATCCCAAGTGCGTAATTTAGGTGTGATGATCGACAATAGTCTGAAATTTGACAGGCAAATTGCCTCTGTAGTGGGCTCTAGCTTCTTCTACTTACGCTCTCTTTCTAAAATTAAATATTTTCTCTCTAACGCCTCATTAGAGGTTGCTGTCCATGCCTTTATAACATCGAGGCTGGACTACGGCAACTCTCTATATTATGGTATATGGCTAAGACTCAAATTTCACGCCTTCAAGTCGTTCAAAACGCAGCAGCGAGCTTCCTGAAGGGATGTAAAAAGTTCGATCATGTTACTCCCCTTCTGAGATCCCTACATTGGTTACCGGTTCAGTATAGAATTGAATACAAAATTCTATTGCTGGTCTACAAATCACTAAATAATCTTGCACCATTATACCTGTCGGACCTACTTCACTTATATACCCGTAAGTGAGGGCTTAGATTGGTAAACAAATTCCTCCTTCAGATTCCCAGAACCCGATTGAAAAACAGGGGAAATAGAGCGTTTGAAGTAGCGGGCCCCACACCGGCCGTGCTGGTTCTCAGCGCAACGCCCCGGTACCATTCTTTCCGGAAGTGCATGAGGAGCTTACTAGGACGTGGACGGCGCTGTATAGTGCCAGAAGCCTAGTGGCTCCTCCCTCCTGACCACCCTCGGCGGTGGAGCAGCTAAGGGGTATGTGGTATGTGGATAGGCTGCTTCTGCCCTCCATCCACTGGCGCTTCTGCAGGTCCACCAGACCGGGAGCTCCGTGTGGCAACTGACCTGGCTCTCCGAGCGACGAAGGAAACCGCACGTTCAGTCGGTCAGGCGATGTCCACCTTGGTGGTCCAGGAGCGCCACCTTTGGCTCAACCTGGCGGACATGAGGGACACCGATAAATATCGTTCCTGGATGCCCCTCTCTCCCAGGTTGGGTTATTCGGCGACGCGGTCGAGAGCTTCACCCAACAGTTCTCGGCCGCCCAGAAGCAGACGGAGGCCATCCGACACATCCTGCCCCGGCACACCGCTGCTGCTCCCACCCGGCCGCAGACCCTCCGTCCGGCTCCTCGCCGAGGCCGACCTCCTGCGGCGTCCTCCGCTCCCGATAAGCCTCGGCAGCAGCAGCCACCATCCAAGCCTCAGCATGGAGCAGGCCGCAGGAAGTCGACCATACCTGTCCAGGCCGCTGCCAAACCAGGAGGCAAGCGAAGGTGCAAACGATCCTGAGACGGGCGACCCAGAGGTGGATCAAGTTGCTCTTCAGGAGGTGGTGAAGGCACCGCTCCTTCCCCCGGTGGAGGGCCGGGCGGAGAATCCTTTGTTTCCTTTTCTTTTTGTTCTCCTCAGCGTGGAGCACATTTTCGTGGACACGTGGTACCCACATTTTCAACAAAAGAGCAATTTCTTAAACCTCTGGGTCCCAAGACGCTATGCCTTGTCACCCTCAAACCCCTCTTTCATCCCCAGCGAGCAGCAGTGGCTGTGTTCCGGACGCACTGACGCCTCCGCACACTCACTCTGCCCTTCGACGGAAGCAGGTACGTGTTGCACCACACACTCAGACCCCACTCCGGGCCGCTATGCCGTCCAAGTCGGGTCCCTGCATTCCGCCGCGCTGCCCCACCCCGTGTATGTCTCTGGTGCCATTAGTCCCGCTTGCACGGTGTCTGGGAGCCTGGCTAGCGCTTCCCAGCCCGTCTCGCTGGCTCATCCGTACTATCAGACTTGGCTATGCAATTCAGTTCGCCCGGCGTCCCCCTGTGTTCAAGGGCATTCTGTTCACCCGTGTTCAGGAGACAGTGCCCCTGTGCTCAGGGCAGAGATCACAGTCCTACTGGCGAAACACGCGATCGAGCCGGTCCCTCCAGCCGATATTAAGACCGGCTTCTACAGCCCGTACTTCATTGTACCCAAGAAAGGCGGTGGGTTACGGCCAATCTTGGACCTGCGTATCCTGAACCGGTCCCTTCACAGGCTGCCGTTCAAGATGCTTACGCAGAAATGCATTTCGTGGTGCGTGGAGTGTGGTGTTCGCATTCTCAACTACCTCGACGACTGGCTTATTCTCGCCAAGCCGAGAGAGCAGTTGTGCGAATACAGGGATATGGTGCTCAATCACCTCAGCCACCTAGGGCTTCGGGTCAACTGGGAAAAGAACAAATTCACCCCCGGGCAGAGGATCTCTTTTCTCGGTATGGAGTTGGACTCGATCAACATGACAGCGTGCCTCACCGGTCAGTGTTGAACTGCGTGAGCACGCTCAGACGCAGAACAGCGGCACCACTGAAACTGTTTCAGAGGCTCCTGGGGCATATGGCATCTGCAGCCGTGGTCACGCCGCTCGGATTGCTTCATATGAGGCCGCTCCAACACTGGCTCCATGATCGAGTCCCGAGATGGGCGTGGCAGAGCAGCTCGTGTCGGGTCCAAGTGACTCCGACCATGCGTCGCCAAACTCTCAGCTTGTGGTCGGACCCTTCGTTCCTGCGGGCAGGTGTTCCCCAGAACAAGTGTCCAGGCACTCTGTGGTAACCACGGATGCCTCTGCCATCGGCTGGGGGGCCACGTACAACGGGCATGCAGCTTCAGGTCTGTGGACGGGCCCTCAACTGCATTGGCACATCAACTGCCTCGAGTTGTTAGCAGTACATCTTGCGCTGGGCCGCTTCAAAACGCTGCTACTAGGCAAGCATGTACTGGTCCGTACGGACAGCACTGCGACCGTTGAGTACATCAACCATCAAGGTGGCCTACGCTCCCACCGCATGTCACAACTCGCTCGCCATCTCCTCCTTTGGAGTCAGAAGCATCTGAGGTCGCTTCGTGCCGTTTATATTCCGGGCCTGCTCAACCGTGCAGCCGACGAGCTCTCACGGCAGCAGGTGCTACCGGGAGAATGGCGACTCCATCCCCAGGTGGTCCAGCTGATTTTCAGGCACTTCGGGACCGCACAGATAGATCTGTTTGCCGCCCCGGACACGTCTCAATGCCAGTTGTTCCGAGGGGACCCTCGGCACGGATGCTCTGGCACACAGCTGGCCCCCGGGCCTACGCAAGTATGCGTTTCCCCCAGTGAGCCTTCTTGCACAGACCTTGTGCAAGGTCAGGGAGGACGAGGAGCAGGTCTTGTTAGTTGCGCCATATTGGCCCAACTGGACCTGGTTCCCGGAACTAGTGCTCCTCCCTCTACGAGGCACCTCTATGCGTTGAAGTGGAACCTCTTCGTTGACTGGTGTTCTTCTCACGAGGAGAACCCCCAAACTTGCTTGATCAGAGCTGTGCTTTCCTTCCTGCAAGATGGGCTGGAGTGAAGGCTGTCTCCCTCCACCCTTAAAGTGTATGTTGCCGTGACTTGTCTCTGGTCCTTTCGGCACTTCAAAGACCAACCCTTTGAGCCTTTGCAGTCAGCAGAGTTAAAAATTCTGTCCTTAAAACAGTACTCCTGGTTGCATTGGCCTCCATCAAGAGGGTAGGGGACCTGCATGCATTTTCGGTCTACGAATCGTGCCTGGAATTCGGCCCGGCTAACTCTCACGTAATCCTGAGACCCCAGCTCGGATACGTGCCCACGGTTCCCACCCGTCCCTTCCGGGACCAGGTGGTGAACCTGCAAGCGCTGCCTTCGGAGGAGGCAGACCCAGCCCTGGCTTTTCTCTGTCCCGTCCGCTCTCTGCGCCTGTACGTGGACAGAACGTCCAGAAGACCCTGACCACAGAAGAGTCCGCTCTGCCGTCACTGCCTGGTGTTGCCTCCCCCTTCTCAGGCTGGAGCCACCCCAGTGACATTCCATATGTTGCACTGCCCTCCGGCCAGTCCATATGTGTATTCTCCACATGTTACCTCCCTTCGGGGGGATTTGGCTTCCGCAGCGTCCTTCTCTGCTGGAAAGGCACGCTTTCCCAGTTTTATCCAAGAGTTCCACTGTGTGGGGTATAACGGAACAGCAGTGAACTCCCTCTATGCAGGTCTTCCGCAACAGCCAGATGGGGGTCTGAAGATTCTTCCGTAGGGCGCGAGATGTGGCAGCAACCGCAGCGTTTTCCATGGGATCCCATTATGTCGCCACGTCGACGTCACGTCGAACGTGAGCGACTGAAGGGGAACGTCTCAGTTACTAATGTAACCCTCGTTCCCTGAAGGAGGTGGGTGACGTAATGTAACGAGGGTTACATTAGTGACCGAGACGTTTCTCCTAATGCCTACAATCATCTCCACTGTTTGTTGAATGATAATTTTCCCAGCCTCACTACCTGCTGCCTGTCTGTCAGAAAGTTTGTGACCCCCTGACAGATGAGCTGGTTAATTTGGACAGGAGGAGGTTTGGAATGATGGTGTGAAGGCTGGGCTGAAGTCCACAAACAGAATCCTCACATACGTAAGTTCATGGTTTGTCCAGATGTTGCCTGATGTAACACAGTCCCCATTTTTACTGCATCATCCACAGACCTGTTTGCTCAATAAGCAAACTGCAGGGGGTCCAGCAAGGGTCCAGTAATGTCTTTCAGGTAGGCCAGCACCAGTCTTTCAAATTACTTCATGACCACAGACATTAAAGCAACAGGTCTGTAGTCATTTAGTCTTGTGATTTTGGGTTTCTTTAGGATGGGGATGATGGTGAAGCATTTGAAGTATGAAGGAACTTCACATAGCTCCAGTGATCTGATGAAGACCGGTGTGAAGATATTGGCCATCTGGTCAGCACAGGATTTTTAAACAGGCCGGTGAAACATAATTAATTGCCCATAATTGAATAAACACTCATGTAATGTGTATAAAACAACATGACTAATTCTTTAGTGAGTAAAGTCCATTAGGCTATGTATAACCTGCGGAGAATAAATATATATGTTAAAATAAATGTTAAAGTGATAGAGAAAACAACACAAAAAATTCACAGTGGCATTTCTGCTTCATAGAGATGAGCTTTGTTTCACAATCAGGGCATTTGTGATTAATCTGAATATAGCTATAGAGAAAACACAAGCCCCAGACGTTAGAACTTAATTTACTGTAATGTGGAATTTTCTCTATTTTCTTTTTGTCAGTAAGAAAGTTTGTTTGTGCATGAGCGTTTAAAAGCTCTTGCTGTGTGAGCCGACATATGAAGTTTCTCATTTTAGTTATTGGTGTAGGCTATACAGAGAGCATTTCCATGATGATTTTACTTTCATGTACACAAGCAGTTTCTCAAAAATGTTATGAACATATTCCCTCATAAATATTAAAGTGTTATCATGAGCAGGCTGAAATTGCAGTTGTATGTTTCAAAACCAAAATAGCTTATGCGTCAGACTGCTACACAAAAACGTTTTTTTTAATTTAAATGCAAAGAAAAACTGAAAAGGGCCACATGCAATGTATTTAGCTGTTTACTATAAGTTTTAACATTCATTGCTTCCTGAAGTTTGTCTCATTAAGTCTCCACATAAGCTATTAATGCACAAGTAAAATGTGCCGTTTTAATGATTTTATATCTTCTGGTTTTTATTCATTTGTACTACACTTTCGATAACAATCGAAATCGCTACAATTTTGTGGAGTTTTGCACTTGTCTAATCAAGCACTGACTGTAATTAACTTGGATGGCCCTTAACTTTCTGAGTGTTCCTGTGCAGCACTGAGTGTCTGTGTATTACATTTAAAGTGTAGAGATATTCATTAGCAGACACTTGTGCTAGAATGACTTATAGTCCATCCATGAAGTATGTGCACAAATAAGTCTGAGGTCATTTTTAAATCTGACTTTCGGTGTAGTGTTAGTTTGGGATTGGTAGGTTTTTTTTTTTCTCTCTCTCAACTGTTTTCTATTTTTAACCCTTTAAGACCTAAGGGCATTTTTACGATTCATTTTCCGTCTGGTTTTATTTACTAAAAAAGCTTGTAAAACATCAACCCTGTTGTGCACAGACAATTGACACACCTCTTTTTTTCAAGACAAATTGGACTTTCAGCATATTTGTGTTGCATTGATGTCACCTGAATGTAAAATAAGTTATGGGACCATAAAGACAAATGAAAAAATAAAACGGAAATTTAATCACTCAAATATTTATTGAAATCACACACAAATAAATAAAAGCTAAGCAAATTTCCTCTGGAAAACAGTTTGTTCATGTCTTTGGAGTCCTGGAAAACAGGAATAAACATTGTAATTTCTACAGAACCAAAACTATTTACATTTTTCCAAAAAAAGTGTTTTGCCTCATTCACTGGTGCCAAGCCTCAAAACAGTTCCTATCAGCAATCACACAGAGGGCCACATCACAGGCTTTGCATTTCCAGGGGGTAGCCTGTTTGACCTGCCTTGTCTGCTTGCAGTTCACACATTGCCTTCTACCATAGGATGCCTTCTTGCTGGTTTCAGTTTGGTCTGATGTTGGCACAGGTACATGGTCACTTTGTTGCTGGGTGGGGGGAACAGCAACTGTAACACCACAGAGTTGGGCTGTCAGCTCCTCCAGAAAAGCCTTGTGGGTCATGGGCTGTTGCTGCTTCTCTGCACAAACTTCCTTGTGAAGTAAGTAACTGTTGGTCGCAGCAATGTCCAAAAAATGGAAAAACAATGTCCTGTACCATCTCATAGTTTTATGGTGAACTGAGTAGTATTGGATGAGTTGATCAGAAAGATCAACACCTCCCATATTCTTGTTGTATTCAGTGACAGGGGTTGGGCATGGAATGGATTTGGTGTTCCAGCCTCCATCCTGAGTTCTTACCCTTCTCTGAACTGTGTTGCCAGAGAAGGCCGGGTGAATTGTGGAGCAGACAGAGACTTCCCGAGTGTCCATCCACTTTACAAAAACCAGAGGGCCGTAAGGCATCCACCGGATGGTGCCCCTAGGATCCTTTTTGGTCATGGCATTTGTGGTTGTGCGTGGGCATCCTCGTCTGTTGTCCCTGTAGGTTCCACATGCTCCAAATTTCATGCTGTAGAGATCCATGAATAGCTTTGGACTTGTGTAGAAGTTGTCTACATACACATTGTAGCCACTCCCTAGGGATGATTTGTTCATGAGGGACATAACCGAGTCGTATGCCAGTCCTACACCAAAAGCAAACACAGACTTGTGTATACAGCAAAGTCTAAAGTGTACCCAATGCTGCTGTATGCCAGCACAAAAAGTTTGTAGCCCCACTTAGTTGGCTTCGCCTTCATATACTGGGTCATGCCAGTGTGAGCCTTTGTTGCCACCATCCTCTCGTCCACTGAAAGGTTCTGCCGTGGGTGATAAAATGCTCTGCATGCATGTTTGATGTCATCTAAAAGGGGCTTCAGACGAAACAGCCGGTCATAAGCTGGTGTCCCTCTCTTCCGGTCGTTGTGGACATCTTCATCAGGGTCGCTCATGTGGATGTTCCAGGAAATGACCTGATACCTGTCACGTGCGATCACTGAGTGGGGAAACTGTTGGCTGAAAATGGTATTTGTCCTCTAGTAGTCCCGGATATTAGTCAGTCTCACCAGTGCAAAAAAGAAAGTCAGTCCTAAATATTTGAAAAATTCTTCAACAGTGAAGTTTTTCCAGGATTATTTTTTGCCACTGGCAATGTTTTTTGCAGCGTTTGTGTTTGTGTTATTACACAAAGTGGTTGCTGCACTGTCACTGACAAAAAGTTTGAAAAGGTCCAATGGTGTGTATATGGATGTGGGGCTAAGCTGATGTCCTGGCTTTCTTGTTGGGACAAACCTTTTGGGCACTGGAGGGATGTCTGGCTGACTCTCACTGTTCCATGATGGAGTTGGAGCTGCTGGCTGTGGTGATCTAGATCTCGACCTAGTGGATTCAAGACTCTGTCGACCCCTCAAGCTGCCGGATCTGGACGCTCTCCTTCGTGACTGCAGTCGTCCATGACTTCCTGGCAGCTGCTGGGATGCTGCAGCAGAAGTGGAAGGCTGGGATGCTGCAGCAGAAGTGGAAGGGCCCTCCTCAGCGGAAGAATGGGAACTTTCATGTCTGGCTTGGGTGAGTGGGCTGGTGTCTTCTTCATTATTATATAATAATATATATATATATATATATATATATATATATATATATATATATATATAATACATATATTCTAATATATTTTAAAATGTAATTATTCCTGGGATAGTAAAGCTGAATTACTTCAGTCTTCAGTGTCACAATATCCTTCAGAAATCATTATAATATGCTTATTGTCACGATAAGGTTCTGTTTTTAGTTTCTATTGGTGACAATAGGCTTGTTTGAGATGCACCACTTATTAAATGTAGGCGATGGGAGGAATGAAAAAAAGGTGCAAACAAGACAAACATTCGGACAGTTCTCACTTCTCGTAGGGCATCAGACAACTACGAGACCAAAGACTGATATTGTGGGATTCACAGTCATGCACTGTGTTACTAATAGAGTGGTACAACGACACTTTATGGGCCAACTGGCAGTTAGCATCACACTGGTTCCCTCGATAAAAACCCAATAGGATTTTTCCATAGGCTTTTGGATTATCGCTAAAAACAAGTTCTGTGATAGACAAAACGTATAAGTATCATACATTTTTGTTTATCAAGATAATTTACACAAATGAGCACAACTTTTATGAATTTTGAAGCGTAAATGCAGTCGCCAGAAGTAAAAAGCTAAAGGTAGGCTATAAACGAACTACATGGCCCCACGAATTCAACGCCACCGTCACTAAGCTTCCAACAACTCTTTCAGTTTTCATCTAAAAACATTTTCTCAGAAAGACTGATTTAGAATAGTTTAGAACAGCACAATTATAAGCATAATGAGGCTGTAAAAGTGGAAATAGTAGTATACCTGTTCGGCGTGATGACGTTTAATGTCCCCGACAGCCTCTGTAGTCCCATTTAGCCACTTGTTAGCAAGACACGTAACAGCTTAAAAAAATTGCGTGTGGGGTAATACTGATTAATTTTGTGTCGTAGAATAAAACATGAACGTGTCTTGAGCTTGTGTTCACTACAGACCTTGTTTCAGCCATTTAACCAAAATCCCATTTCAAAAACCCGTTCACTTCGGGACAATGGAAGCTTAAATATCAGCAGTATGTCGCATTACTCACATAAATTGCGCTTTAAACTTAAAGGTGCATTGTGTAATATTTCTGAGGATCTTTTGACAGAAATGCAATATAAGATCCATAACTATGTTTTCAGTGGTGTGTAAAGACCTTGTATAATGAACCGTTATGTTAGAATATCTTAGAATGAGACATCTATATCTCCATAACCGTGGGCACCCCCTTTTATGGAGGTCGACATATTGTGTCGTCATGTTTCTACCGTAGCCGACAACGAAAAAAACAGCGCTACAGGAGCACGTTTCATCACTACCTTGAAAAAGAAGTTCCCTTTCAAGGGAACTCGAGCTGCGTCGAGACGCGGTGGGAACGCCCTGCGTGATTGCATCGTGAAGCATGTGTATAATCAGTCCAATGGAGAGACGAGACATCATAGGCGGGTGACGTCATCGACCAGGAAACTATAAAGCACACCTGAAACAGACCGCGTCAGCTGCTGCGCCTTCAGCAAGTGATCTGTGTATTCTGTCCTTGTCATATGTATTGTTGTCTGCCAAGTTGCAATATATATATATATATATATATATATATTATGGCAAAAGAGAGCAAGCAGTTGTGTTGTTCCCTGCCCCCGTTATATCACGGGTGGGGACACACACGTCAGCTTTTTGTTGCTGTTTGGGAGTGGAGCATGCCACAGTCAGTTCTCGAGGGAGCTGACTGTGTGCTTTGCGAGAAGCTGTCCATGAGGACGCTCCGCTCCCGCCGGGCGTTCTTCAAGGAGGACGGTTCGGTTCGCGCTCCCCGCGCGGGTCCCGCTGTTGCCGAGGCACGGCGGCGACTCGCATTTTGGGGTTCGCAAATGGATCTGCCAGCATGGGTTGGGACGGGCCCCGCCCTATCTCAGCTTTCACCTGCCAGATCCAGTGTGCTGCGATTTCCAGTTCCGAGGAATTGGTTTCGTTAGTGTTTTGTTAAGAAAAAGAGAACAAAACAAATAAAATGTCAGCACTAACGCTATTCGAGAATCCCGTCGTGCAAAAACAGATAAACTATACCGGGGAGGGACGGTTTCGAGAAACCGTTTGTCCTCTGCGTCTTCTGGGGGGCGACTCTCTGAGGAGGGTTTTTCTGATATAAAAATAAAGAAAAATAAAGATAAAAATATGTCTGTTCTTTTGGACGCTCCGCTTTCAAAAAAACTAAGAAATAAACTATTCAGCGGCGCTCCAGAGGTTTCTTCCTCACCAATCTACTGTTCCTGAGACTGCTGGGTGGGAGCAGTCTCGGCCTGCTAAGCTCCTCACAGCACAGGGTGCAAAACAGAGCGTCGCCATTTGGGCTCCTCCACAATCGAGGGGGACCTGGGTGGCGGTCGCAGTCTAGCCAGTTAGAGATATGCAAGATCTGAGGACTGTTTTATCTCTAAATAGCTTGGACAAAGAAGAAGCCCTGACGCCCAGGCTATCAAGCTTCAAAGGGTGGTCCCCTCCGGGGTAGGGATGGTTTTGAGAAATCCTTTCTCCTCAGCGCCCTCTGGGGTGCGACTCTCTGCGGAGGGTCGCAGCACTGCAAGTTTGTTTTTCTTGCCGGTTCGCCGTTCAGGGCACCAAGGTGTCAGTGTCCCCAAACGATCCTCCGAGGAGGGTCGTAGAGCAGTCAGTTTGATTTCCCTGTCTGTTCGCCGTTTCAGGGTGCCGAGGTGCCTGCTTTTTCCAACGATCGTCCGAGGAGGGTCATAGGAACTAAGCTAGTTAGAGGTCGGCAAGATCTAAGGACTGTCGTCATCTCTAATAAAGCTTAGACAAGAAGTCCTGTTGCAAAAAACGAGTCTATAAGGCTTCTGAGGGCTCCTCCGGGCCAGGGACGGTTTTCAGAAATCGTTTCTCCTCGGCGCCCTCTGGGGTGCGACTCTCTGAGCAGGGTCGCAGCGCTGCCAGTTCTGTTGTTCCCTGCCGGTTCGCCGTTCAGGGCACCGAGGTGTCAGCGTCCCCATACGATCCTCCGAGGAGGGTCGTAGAACGGTCAGTTCGGATGTTCCTTGCCGGTTACCCGCTTTAGGGCACCGTAGTGACTGTTCAACCAAATCAAGAGGCCAGTCTTGAGAGACTGGTTCCCCTAGTAGAATTTCTGGCAGCGTGGAAACTACTGCCACAATTTTTCTCAGTGGGTACTGCACATTTTAGAAAAGGGTTTCAGAATTCAGTTCGGTTCTCATCCGCCCAGATTTCTAGGGGTCATCCCCACAGGGGTGGACCCCGAGCAGGCTTTGGTTACGGAGCAGGAAGTACTGACACTTCTGCAAAAGGAGCTGTAGAAGGGGTTCCTCCTCCCGGCAGACAGTCAGGGTTTTACAGCCATTACTTCATTGTTTCCAAAAGAGGATGAGGGGTTGCGTCCTACTCTAGACCTGCGTCAATTAAACAGCAGGTTTCAGAATCTCAAGTTCAAGGTATGCTTACGCTAAATATGATAGTGTCACAGATTCAGTCCGAGGACTGGTTTGTCACAATAGACTTAAAGGACGCTTACTTATCTATCCATCCTCCTCACAGGAGGTTCCTGAGGTTTGCTTTCGGGGGCAAAGCATACCAGTATCGGGTTCTACCATTCGGCCTAGGTTATCACCCCGCACCTTTACAATATGCGTTGATGCAGCTCTGGCTCCACTGAGACTCCAGGGTATTCGCGTATTATATTATATCGATGATTGGTTGATCCTAGCTCAATCTGAGCATATGGCAGTTCGGCATCAAGATGTCGTTCTGTCTCATTTAAAGATGTTGGGGTTGCCGCTCAACGCCAAGAAGAGTGTGCTCCTCCCAGCTCAGAGCACCACTTTTCTAGGTGTAATATGGGATTCGACAACGATGCGGGAGTACGATTGTCTCCAGCACGTATTTCTGCGATTCTCACAGCTGTAAATGGGGTTATCTAGGTCAGTCACTCACTGTGAAACAGTTTCAGACTGGTGGGTCTCATGGCAGCTGCGTCCAACTTAATTTGGCCTTCTGTACATGAGACCCCTGCAGTGGTGGCTCAGGACCAAGGGGTTTTCTCCGAGGGGAAATCCGTTTTTGCATGATCAAGGTCACGCTCTGCCTATGTGCCTCGGTCATGTGGAAGAACCTTGGTTCCTCGCCCAGGCCCAGTGTTGGGGGCTTCTTGTCGACGCATAATGCTATCGACGGATGCTTCCCTCGTAAGTTGGGGTGATCATGAGTGGTCGCTCGGCGAAGGGTCCGGACAACACACTGATGGTCTCGTATATCAGAGCAGATATCCTGTTGATGCAGGGGCTGAGGCCCGGGGAATGGAGACTTCACCTCGAGGTGGTGGAGCTTCTTAGGGAGAACTTCGGTCAAATTCAAGTCGACCTTTCACATCGTTTGTACAATGCATTGCCCTTTGTGGTTCTCTTAAATCTTAAATAACGACTAAAGAGCAAATGAAGCTTAACTTACATTTCAGAAACACGCACGGCAGGGCTTCATCGCAGCAAAGGTCTTAACTGCATCCTCTATTTCGATTCTCTGTGCCAGTTCATGTTCTATGGAGATTGTTGCCAGTCCATTAACTCTGTTCCCTGTTCACAAAATGTTCCCCATTCAAAGCAATCGGGACGTCACATATGAAACAGCCAGCCACCGCTGTCAGCGAGCCGAGCCGCCGTATTAAAGCACTGAGGGCGCGGGCGCCGCGCCCATACCTCCGGTTCAGTTTCCCGAGCCCACGAAGTGCGGCGAAAACATTTTCGGTGTAACTGTCAGACGGTTCAGCTCGTCTGCGACAATCTTTGCGGCATCCATCTTCATTGAATTTTGATATCAGATAGAGCCGGCCAGAGCACAGCATAATAAGTAGCCATGCGGATCACTTGGAGGGCGGGGGCAAAAGCGCCAGGGTTATTCAGTATGGAAATACACACAGACAATGACATGCCACCCCCCTACTGCATGCTAGAATCTCCGAAAACAAGCCGATTTCAACCTCAAAATGTAAGCTTTTAAATATACCAATACTGCTGTCTCAAACATGGAGAGGCTTCTTCGTGATTTCACGATTCCTTCGCCAGCTGAGGAAGTTCAACTTGGAGCTGCTGATTCAGTTCTACTTAGCTGTCATTGAGTCTGTCTTATGCACTTCCATCACTGTCTGGTTTGGTTCAGCTACCAAATCAGACTTCAGGAGACTACAACGGACAGTCCGGACTGCGGAGAGGATTATTGGTGCCCCCCTGCCAAACCTACAGGACCTGTACTCTTCCAGAATGAGGAAGAGAGCAGGTAAAATCATCACAGACTCCACTCACCCTGGTGACCACCTGTTTTAACTGTTACCGTCAAGACGGCGACTCAGATCACTGGCCACAAGAACATCTCGGCACAGGAACAGTTTTTTTTCCCACAGGCCATTTCCCTCCTGAACAGTTAACATTCCTCCAAGTGCAATACTCCCCCTGTTTAGTACAATACCCTATAACTCAGGTGATACTTATATGTACATTTATTTATTTATAATATTCAAAACACTATAAATATGTTCACAATCCTTAAATCTGAAAATGTCTATTCTGACTAAACCCAACTGTGATACTTTTATTCTCACATATTTATATTTTTATTGTTTATTCTTATAGTTTGTAGTGTTATGTTTCTTTTTGTATTTGTATTTGTATACGTCCACTGGAAGCCTCTGTACCAAAACAAATTCATTGTGTGTGCAAGCACACTTGGCAATAAAGCTCTTTCTGATTCTGATTCTGATTCTGATTTAAATTTTTTGGGTGAACTATCCCTTTTAACGGTCTACTAATACACTAATGAGAGTTATTTTACATGTAGTTGCAAAATTACTTCTAGTTAGTAGAAGGTTTAAAGTGGACTCAAAATAAAGTATAATCTTTTTTGTAACAAACAATGAAATTCTTTACTGTCACGTTTGATTAATTGTATGTGTCCTTGTTGAATAAAAGTATACATTTATTTAAATAAGACCACAATTAATGTTTCGTTTGACTGAAAATCTTTACATTTTTGGGAAACATCTTTAGAGTAGTCAAACTATCAGTGCTTACACAGTTATGGAGATTCTTTTTCAAATTCTGACACTTTTTGGAGAGACACAAGAGAGATCTTTTGTCCGTATGAGGGGGGAAATTATCTCAATTGCCTAGTAATCTCGGGTTCACCTGGATGTGACATTGTTCAGGAGTGGTTGGACCATGCCTAATGAAAAATACAATTCCATTAATCTCTCCAGTCTAAATCAATCTAACACAAAGACAAGTTCAACCAAGCATTTTAAAGAGGTCTGGCTTCCTCAGAGTCATCATCTAGCCTATTCCCTTTGAGCTGCTCCTGGATGATCCCCATTTTAGAAACATGATAGTATTTTCACTACTACTGCTGCCTACTTAAAGTCTGTGCTGGTATCAGATGATGCCCTTTAGTAAGTCTCTGAGTACTCATCGCAGATTGGACATGAAGCAGCTGCATATATTCTACTATTATCTATGCACTTCAATGTTTTGGTTAATTGCATGAAAAGCCTCATCTAAGCACTGCCAATTTTTTGTCCATCTGGTCGTATTTGGGACACCTGTGATAAATTAATGAAAAGAAAAGAAAAGTCTTAATGATGGTTATTATGGAAATGCGAGAAAATTGTTAAAAAAAATCAGTGAAAGGAAAGAGAGAGGGAGCTGACATGGATTGAATTTCTAATCTATGCCTATGAAGTCAGGTACTCCTAAGTAATCTATTACAATCATTTCTCATATACCTTAATCTGTTTATGCAGAGACAAGCGAATAAGCCATTTCTAGGCTGATTTCCTAAAAACACTTTTAAAATATTACTTGTTTTTTTTGATTCCTGACCAGCCCAACTCAGGAACACTGGTTTAGCCATTGGCAGATGGGGGGGATTGTTTGGGAAACCTGTTTGAAGTTTTAAAGGCTTACAGGAATAGTACAGAGAGAGAGAGAGAGAGAGAGAGAGAGAGAGAGAGAGAGAGAGAGAGAGAGAGAGAGAGAGAGAGAGAGAGAGAGAGAGAGAGAGAGAGAGAGAGAGAGAGAGAGAGAGATAATTCTGTCATCGTTTACTCACCGTCAGGCCCCTTTCTCTTGTGGTGCATAAAAGGGAAACCCCTTTCATGTTGTTTGATAGCAATACCAATGAACTGGGGCTTTAAAAGCTTCAGAAGAGATGCAAAAGCACCGTGAAACTATCAAAAGTGGGCTATATATTTTTATTTTCTTAGCAGTTTGATACATTTTTGAGAGGAACATTTTCAAAACTTAAATTGTGAAAGTATTCCACCCCATAGTTCTCCTTGGAGAGATGTGCCAAATTTCTAAAGGAACCTGTCGTTTGAGTCTGATTGCTTTTCAATTAAAAAGAGTACGTTAAAATTAACTTCTGTAGTCTGTATCCAAAGACACTTTACTATCCCACTGGAGAGGAGTTTTGAATGGCAGTGAAAGCAATGCCACTGACACTGTAGGTCACATGAATGACAACATGGTGGATGTAATGTGTCTAGATTACATTCATACACATACAATTGAATGGTTATGAAGCATTTTGTAAAATAATGCAATTCAATATGTGATTTCAAATGCAACCTAACAAATCAGATTATCGGTTATCAAGTTCAACTCACATCCATTAAACTTCTGATTGGAGGAGAAGAAGAATATTGTAATACATTGCTTGACAATGAGTGGACCATGTTTATGATGATGTTAAATCCAACTTTTTGAAGTTAAAAATTTCAGTTCACATTTACTGCAACGGCATGCAATGACGTTTCTTTTGTGTTCAAGTAAAAGATGACAGAATTTTCTGAACTATCCCATAAATGGTACCAGATTGTTGAAAAACAGCATTTTGAAATGATACTATTTTAGAAGGGATGCACCAAAATTCTGGCTCAATATCTCGTCCGAAAACATTATGCGGTACAATAATGCATGGTTTGTTCTGGTTCACTGAAAGCTTTTCCCACAGGCAGTGATGGCAGCACCATTTCAAATGATTTGATTCTGAATGATTTTGTGCTTTTGGTGGGCGCCATTCCAGTCAGTTTGTGGAATGTCTCATTTGCAGTTTGCAAAGTTGTAAGATGTAAAAGTTGGGCCCATATGCAAAATATTATTTTTCTATTAGAGGTGGAGCTACTTTTTTTAAGTTAGAGTAATATCCATATCCTGCAGCCCTCCCTCGACAATGAGGAACCTTCAGACTTGTGAAAGAAAAAGTGTTTCAATCTTTCAGAAATTATCTTTTTATTTCAATTATTTTTCTTTTCTCGGAACCCCATCTTTCTTTTCATCTTTTGCCCCTGTATCATATGGGTATTTTCCTTTCAAACTCTCTCCTAATTTTTTGCCTTCTCCTTTCTCTTTTTCCACTCTACTCCTACCCCTACTCCTCCTCTCCTACCCTATTCTCTCTCTCTCTCTCTCTCTCTCTCTCTCTCTCTCTCTCTCTCTCTCTCTCTCTCTCTCTCTCTCTCTCTCTCTCTGAACATCATCTATTTTTAGCTTGCATCGCAATGCACTTTGGCAGTTTCTCTGCCTGTATTTCAATAGTTCATGAATATTAATTGACGCATATAAAATGTGTCTGAAAATGTCATGCTCGTTTTAATGAAGAAAAAAGCTCACCCACACTTCCTGAGCCGTGCCATGTTTGCTAAATGAATCATAGCGAGCAAACAAATTGCTATTTTTAAGTTTAAACAGTTAACATGTCACCATAAGAAACATGCGGCATATACATATCTCCCAATACATCATAGTTTCATCAGTGCATAGAAGAGCGGTTGCTCAGAAAGAGTGAATGAGCTAGTTGCCTCTTACGTTTTGCTTGCAGCAGCTGGAAATGGCAGCTTTCATGGGAGGCCCATGACTTCATCATCAAAGTGCTTCTTTTAATGTCACACTCTATCACTATTACCAGGATAAGAGAGAGCAGGAAGTCTACTAGCTGCCTCAAGTCTGATGTAAAACACTGTAATAGCTTCCTGTAATTGTAGTATTCCTCCCTACAGAATCTCTCCAGATCCTTCAGATTACCAGATCTATGTTGATGCTTCTTCTCTTTAGTTCAGCCCACTCATCTTCTACAGGGTTCAGGTCAGGGACTGGGATGGCCATGGCTGAAGCTTGTCTTAATATTGCATTAAGACAATATAGACACACGTACTCTTCCTGGCAGATTCAAAACATCTTTAGTTAATTGGAACATCTTAATTTTTGACCTGATGGTGGAAATTGGGATTTTCAATGCTTTAGCTATTTTCTTACAGCCACTTTCTATTTTGTGAAGCTCAACAATCTTTTGCTGCACATCAAAACTATATTCTTTGGTTTTACTCATTGTGATGGATGGTTAAGGTAATTTGGCCTTTGAGTTTCCTCATATTTATAGACTTACTGTGAAACAAACAAGTCATAGCTAGACAATTTCATGTTTGGTCACCGGTGTGATAAAAAAAAAAAGAAGTAAATATTAATGAAAATATACTTCAGAGATATTTTACTCATAAAAAAAAATTATAGGGGTTTCAATAATTTTGGCCAACATGTTTTAGCAAAAAACATTTATTTCAAAATGTGAATTCCCCCACACTTTCAATTCTTTTATTTCAATGAAAGGATAGAGTTTTGTGAATTTTTTAAATGAAAGATCAAAAAGATAAACAATGCGGATTGTTTAACAATTATTATTCCACAACTGTAATTGCAGTCATATTTTTCAATCAAAAATGATGATTTATGGGCTTTTTGGCTGAATGTCTTTGGAGGCTGAAATTTTGGTGCATTGCAGGTGCAAATACAGCAAATAGCATAAAATTGTACCGCCATATTTCTTATTTATCTTATCTTATCTTCAAATCTAATATTTTTTGTAGGACTTTTTGTTGCTCATTTTGGAGCTTCACAGTTTCATTTATGGTAGTTTGAAAGCCTGAAGAAGACACTTAATGTTGTCTTCCACTGAAAGAAGGAAAAAACATAAAGGTTTGGAACAACATGAGAATTAATAAACAATGACAGAATTTTAATTTTGGGCTGAACTTAAATGTTTAATGTTTGATACAGCTGACTCACAAAGGTTGTAGCATGTATGTTAAGACTCTATTACCTCACTGTAGCAGTAAGGGGTTCTTGCTCTGTTCCTCTGAGAATTTTTAATTCTTTTGATAATTTTGAAAGTGGGACCCCTCAGGACATCCAGTTTCCTCCTTCACAGTGCATGAATAGGCAATTCAACGCTAGTTCAAATTAATCAGCTTATGTATAAAGGTTGAACATGGATATCATTTAAGCTCCACTTCTCAGGCATTAGATTATGTTTTAAAAGAGTACCATAGAGTTTAAAAATCTGGGCATGTGCATATGTCTTAAAAGATTTGTAAAATATGCAGTCTTATATGTCATTTAATGGGCATGAATGTGTGCGGATATAAGGATCCTTCATAGATTTGGATGCAAATAAATTAACTTTGTAATCAAAAGTCCGTAAGATGAACTTGCTTCGATAAAAATAAATACAACAGAAAACAAAAACCAAATCACAAGCAATTAAAACATTAACTCTAATTCAACATTACATTATTCAACTAAGAACCTGGGAAATTTCACTGTGTCTGTATGTGTGAGTGGGCATATAAATAGTTCCTTGTGTTTGTCAAGTGTTAGAACAATTATCAATCACTTTCTGAAAGTATTAAGATAATTTGCAAAATCCATCATAGATCGTTCGATTGGGTAGCCAAAGTACTTAATGTAAAACTGAATCTGGTTGTTGCTGTTATAGAGAACAAGAAAAAAAAGAGAAGGTACTAACATAACAGAAAAGTGTAAAGTAAGACTGTGAACTATTGAGAGACATAGATGAATAACACATTTTATAAGCTTATCGGTCAGAAACTAGCTCAACTATCTCATTACTGCATCTGCACACCACAAGTTTGTATTTATTTATATAGCACATTTAAAAACAGCAAACAGGGCTGACCAAAGTGCTGAACAATACACAAGATAAAGAACAAAGACAAACCACACAATCATGACAGAAGCTCACAATGAATTAAAAGCTAAAGAAAAAAAATAGGTTTTAAGAGAGGATTTAAAAACAGTTACATAGTAACCACCATAGTAAATTGGAAGAATACCCGTTTACCCAGAGGAAAAACACAGGTGGTGTTTCACTTGGGGAAGTGTGGGCGGATCGCACACTGCAACTGTGGCATATACATTTAGAAAAAAGATAATTCTACTGCTTATATACGTTCTGAAGGTCTTCTAGGTTTGTGGAATTGCATACACAGACCAGCCACTCATGTGCCTATCACTGAAAACTGATACCCACACAGCATTTGACCAATGGATTTACAGAAATTATTTACAGAAGTGTTATACATATATTTTATTTATTTTTGTATTTTTATATCAATATGGTACAAGATTATCCTATTCAAATCAATGTGATGAATGAGTTAGGTACAAAGTAAAAAGAAGTAATCAAAAAGTAGTCAGAAAACCTAACCCATAAAATGTAATCTAGATTACATTACTAACAATTTTTTTGTCATGGTATATGTAATCAGTAACTGACTAAAATTTGTAATCTACCCAGCATTGTCAGTTTTGAATATATACCACAATATTTTTTAATCAAAGTTGTGGGGAAATAATATATAACCTGCTTAAAATTGCATAAATAATTTGCATCTAAACAATATTCTACCTGCAGTAGTTTCTGTAACTAAAGGCTGAGCATACTTAATATGACACTCTTTATTGTGAATGCATGTAATATGAAATCTATGAGATGTTAAATATAGCCAAGAAGTCCTGTGGTGACAATTTTCCATAAATGTTTATTTCCTTTGAGTGTCATTTTTATTATTATTATTGTGTGACACAACGATAACAACAGCATATACAATCTCACTGATTGTATGACGTCAAGACATAGACAGCTTGCATAGACAGCTTGCATACAGACTGCTATTCAACATTTTCCCTCACGGTCATTGCTACAAAAGCTCTGCTTTTCAGCAGAGAGTATGGCAGGGCGACGCAGCATCTCGTTCCCTCTCAGGGAACCAGGGTTATATACGTAACCTGAGACGTTCCCTTAAAAGGGAACTCGAGCTGCATCGAGACGCGGTGGGAACCCCATACCCACTATGCCATAATAACAAAGGCCTGTTCTGTGTGAAGTCACTGCGCACACTAAGAAACAAGCAACCTAGACCCTGGAGTGGAGCCAAGATCCAAGTCATAAAATTTAACAAATGTATGTGGTGAGGACCAGCCTGCAGCATCACAGATGTCATGGAGGGAAACCCCCGATAATAAAGCCTTAGAGGCAGCCATACTCCTGGTAGAATGGGCCTGGACAGCCAAAGGTGAAGGCTGACCGGCCGATTCATAAGCAAGTGAAATAGCCTCGACTACCCACTTGCTCATTACCTGTTTGGAAGCAGGGTAACCTTTTCTAGGTGACCCGAAACAGACAAATAGTTGGTACGAATTACGCCTCAGGGCAGCTCTGTGAACAAAAGCATCCAAAGCCCGAACCGGGCACAGCAGATTAAGTTCTTCCTGATCTGGTGTAATAAAAGGTGGAGGACAGAAGGCCTGCAGCACGATTGGGCCCGAAACATTAGTAGGGACCTTAAGAATATACCCTGGCCTAGGGTAAAGAAAGGCTTTCAGCATACCCGGTGCAAATTCCAGGCACGAAGGAGCAACCGATAAGGCTTGCAAATCTCCAATTCTCTTGATAGAGGAAATAGCAATGAGAAATAAAGTTTTTAGTGTAAGGAACTTTTCTGAAACCTCTTCAATTGGCTCGAAGGGAGACAAAGACAGGCCCTCAAAAGCAACGGCCAAATCCCAAGCCGGTCCTCTACTGCGCAGTGCAGGCCTCAGCCTCAGGGTGCCACGAAGAAAACAAGTAATAAGATGATCTCTCCCCAATGATGCACCACCCAGAGGAGTGTGGTAAGATATAGCCGCCACATACACCTTCAAGGTGGAGGGGTATAACCCCGCAGAGAAACGTTCTTGCAGAAAATCAAGTACGGTACCAAAAGGGCAGACAACAGGATTCAGTTGGTGTTCTCCGCACCAGGCAGAGAATAGTTTCCATTTCAATGCATATAGTTTTCTCGTGGAGGGAGCTCAATTCCCCGGGCCTCAGCCCCTGCCTCTACAGGATATCCACTCCCAGATTTAGATGCCCCGGAATATATACTGCCCTGAGTGACAGTAATTTCACTTGGGCCCATAGGATTATCTGATGAGCCAGTTTGCAAAGATGACGTGACCTCAGACCCCCCTGATGGTCAATATAAGAGACCACTGATGTCTTGTCTGTGTGGACAAGCACATGGTGACCTCTCAGGTCTGGCAGGAAGTGCTTGAGAGCTCGAAACACCGCCATCATTTCTAGCCGATTTATGTGCCAAGAAAGTAGATGATCCTGCCAAAGACCTCTCGTCGAGCGACTACTCATGATCACCCCCCAACCTGTAAGGGAAGCATCCGTCGAATTTGTTACGCGTCAACAAGAAGCCCCCAGCACTGGTTCCTAGGTGAGGAACCAAGGTTTGTTCCACATGACTATGGCACGTAGGCATTGCTGCGTGACCTTTATCATGCGAAGCGGATTTCCCCTCGGAGAAAACCCCTTGGTCCTTAGCAACCACTGCAGGGGTCTCATGTACAGGAGGCCAAAGATGATTACATTGGACGCAGCTGCCATGAGACCCAACAGTCTCTGAAACTGTTTCACAGTGAGTGACTGGCCTAGTTTTACCCCATTTATGGCTGAGGGAATCGAAGTAACACGTGTTGGTGACAATTGTGCCTGCATCGTTATTGAATCCCATACCACACCTAGAAAGTGGTCCCCTGAGATGGAAAGAGCACACTCTTCTTGGCGTTGAGCCTCAACCCTAGCCATTTCAAGTGGGACAGAATGACATCTCGATGTCGAACTGCCATCTGCTCGGACTGAGCTAAAATCAACTAATCGTCGATATAATTCAACACGCGGATGCCCTGGAGTCTCAGAGGAGCCAGAGCTGCATCCACGTATTTTGTGAAAGTGCAGGGTGATAAACCTAGGCCAAATGGAAGAACCCGATACTGGTATGTTTCGCCCCCAAAAGCGAACCTCAGGAACTGCCTGTTATGAGGATGGATGGATACATGGAAGTAAGCGTCCTTCAAGTCTATCGTGACAAACCAGTCCTCGGACTGAATCTGTGACATGATCTATTTGAGTGTAAGCATCTTGAACTTGAGTTTCTGAACCCTGCGGTTTAGTAGGCGCAGATCTAGAATAGGACGCAGCCCCCCATCCTCTTTTGGGACAGTGAAGTACCGGCTGTAAAACCCTGACTCCAGGATGGGGTATAGCCCCTTTATATAGCCCCCTTTTTTAGAAGAGTCTGTACTTCCTGCTCCATAACTAGAGCCTGCTCGGGGTCCACCACTGTAGGGAGGACCCCTTGAAATCTAGGTGGATGAGAACTGAACTGAATTCTGTAACCCTTTTCTATTATATGCGTGGCGTCGCTTTGTTTTTGTTGCACTCTGTGTTGCAAGGAGCTCGTAGATGGCCGAGACTGCTCACTTTAATAACAGCAGTCTCAGGGACATTAGACCGGTGAGGAAGAAACTTCTGGAATGCCGCTGATTGTTTCTTTGCCTCCTGAAATCTATCAACGACAGTGTTTACAGTGTCGCCGAATAGACCCGAAGGCGAAAGCGGAGCGTCCAGAAGACCTGTCTCTATCTTTTAAATCAGCTAGATTTAGCCACAAATGACGTTCCGTGGCCACCATGGTTGCCATAGACCGACCTATTGATTTGGCCATCTCATTGGTGGCCCGGAGAGACAGATCTGTTGCGCAACACAATTTTCGAATTGCGTCAGCGCTGACTTCCTCACAATCGTTCATTTCCCTAAGCAGATCAGCCTGGTATGCCTGCAGTATTAACATTGTGTGCAGACATGCCGCAGCCTGACCTCCTGCCGAATACGCTTTACCCACCAGCGCTGAAGTGGCTTTTAATGGCTTGTGTGGTCCACAGTGTGGAGATCGGGAAAAAACGGCAAACCCCAGCGAGGAGGCTGTGATCTAGATGGTAAAAATATTTCATCTAGTAAACTCTTGCATTCATATTGTTCCTCGGCTGGCCAGTCAATATTTAATTTGGCAACAGCGCTAGTCACAACCTCCATAAGCTCCTCGTCAACAGGGGTATGAGCTGGCAAACTCTCATATTCCCCAGATTCCTAAGAACTGGATAGTCGAAGCATTGGTGCCTCATCTCGGGGAGAAGAAACCGCAGAAAGTGCTTCTCCCTGAGAAAAGGCACTGGATCTGGCAGGCGAATGCTAAGATAGGGCTGGGCCCATCTCAAACCTCACTGTCAGATCCATTTGCAAACCCCAAGTTGTGAGTCGCCGCTCTGCCTCGGGAGCAGCGGGACCCGCACCCTGAGGAGCACGCACTGAGCCGTCCTCTTTGAAGAACGCTCTGCGGAAGCGGAGCGTCCTCACGGACAAGTTCTCGCAATGCTCACAGTCAGCCCCCTCGAGAACTAACTGGGGATGCTCCACTCCCAAACAAGCAACACAAAGCTTATGTGTGTCCCCACCCGTGATGAAATGAGGGCAGGGAACAACACATTGCTTAAAATCTTGCTTGCTCGCCATTATATATATATATATATATATATATATATATATATATATATATATATATATATATAATTAATACATTTAAATTAATAATTTGAAACAATGAACTCGTTGTGTACATATATGATTTACATTGTATTTCTATTTGAAAAAAATCCTTGCATGTTATTACAGCTTTAATTCATTTATATAATTACATCTACTCCATTCACCATCCCCTTACACCTTAACCCACCCCTAAAATCCCCATTAAATCAAAATTGAAGTTTTTTTGGCTTTTAGTATAAATATGTAAGCCTTACTGTTACCTATAAGCTAATGTGCTCCAAATCAATGACAACATTTGCATTTAGAAGGCATACGCATTCAAAATAAGCATTCATTTCCGCCAGTATGATTTTGATGAGATCACTCTGCACTTCAGCTTTGCATCAGATTTCCTGTCCAAATAACTTGTTTACTTTGCACAATTAATATATCATTTATTTGTTGTATGCAGCTATAATGTCTCAGGTTACGACTGTAAATCTAGTTCCCTGAGAAGGCAACTCGCGCTGCATCGATGACGCTTTGGGAACGCCCCTGCGTGATTGCGTCAGAAGCAGGTATGTCAACTAGTCCAATGGTGAGAGTGAGCGTCACAGCGGGTGACGTCAGGAAAGGAAAAAAACACATCCGGTCTGACCGGCATTAGCTTCGAATTAGCTAAAGCAAGTCGATCACAGGGATGCAGGAAGTATGGCAGGGCGACGCAACCTTTTTAGGGAACTAGTGTTACAGTCGTAACCTGAGAAGTTCACTTTCAAGGGAACTCGCGCTGCGCCGATGATGCTTTGGGAACGATAATACCCAAACGCCGTACCAACAATTGCCTGTTATGAGAAACTGTTGGCAAGTCACCGATTAAACAAGTGACCGTTTAGAAAAGTCGTAAGCACCTGAGACCCTGGGGCAGCGTCCAGGTCCAGGCTGTAAAACCTCACAAATGTGAGCGGGGAAGACCAGTCCGCTGCATCACACACCTCTTGTAGGGAAACCCCTGAAATTAAGGCATTAGAGGCCGCCATACTCCTAGTAGAATAAGCTCTGACCAGCCTTGACTATCCACTTGCTGATCATCTGTTTAGAAGCTGGGAGACCTTTCTTAGGTGATCCAAAACAGACAAACAGCTGATCTGGTTTTCTCCATGGAGCAGCTCTGTGGACATAAGTGTCCAGAGCTTGCACTGAACAGAGGAGATTCAGCTTTTCCTGGTCTGGAGTCGTGAGTGGAAGAGGACAGAAAGCTTGCAACACAATAGGCCTCAGAGTGTTGGTCGGCACTTTAGGGACGTAGCCCTGTTTAGGATATAAAATGCCTTGATCGTCCCAGGTGCAAATTCAAGGCAGGTGGGAGAAATCAAAAGGGCCTGAAGGTCTCAGACTCTTTTAAGGGATGAAATAGCCTGAAGGAAGATGGTCTTGAAGGTCAGAAACTTTTCTGAAACTGATTCGAGGGGCTCAAAGGGAGCCACAGATAGGCCCTCTAGGACTATAGCCAAGTCCCAAGCTGGAACCAGAGTACGAGTTTAGGCCTCAGTCTCAAAATACCACGGAGGAAACGAATAATCAGGGGGTCTCAACCCAATGATGTATTACCCCCCGGGGCGTGGTAAGCCACTATGGCCGCCACGTAAACCTTTAGGGTGGATGGGCCTAACCCTGAAGAAAAGCGGTCTTGCAAGAACTCAAAGCACTGTACCAACTCAGCAGTTAACCGGATCCCACTGATGCTGATGACACCAAGAAATGAAAAATTTCCACTTCAAGGCATACATTTTCCTCGTGGTTGGAGCTCTGGAGTGTAAGATGGTCTTTACAACCTCGGTTGAGAGACCAGCATCTATGTGTTTAGGTTTCAAATCTCTGGGTGGTGGTGACGGATTCTGCCCCCCGCCTGAGACAGAAGGTCTCTCCTGATTGGAACCTCCAAGGGAGAGCCGTTGAGGAAATAAGGTCCGCAAACCAAATTCGGCTCCGCTAGCGTGGTGCTACTAGCAGTAGGCTTATTCTGTCCTGGCGGCCACATCTGCACCATAGCGTCCAGTCCCAGGGGGGCTGGATGTGTGAGAGAAAACCAAAGTAGACAGTGCGTTGTGTGCTGAGACTCAAACAGATCCACTTCTGCTTGGCCGTAAATTTCATATATATATTCACTACCTCGGAGTGGAGTCTCCAATCCGCAGCCCCTGCCTCGACAGGATGTCTGCTCCTATATTCTGGTACTCCGCGACAAACACTGCCCTCAGGGAGAGTATCTTTCCTATGGACCACAGGAGGATCTGGTGCTCCAGTTTGCATAGTGGATGCAACTGCAGACCCCCCTGATGATTTATGTAAAAGACCACCGATGTGTTGTCTGTACGGACAAGCACATAATGGCCTCTCAGGTCTGGGAGGAAATATCACAATGCATTGAAGACCGCCATTATCTCCAGGCAATTTATTTGCCACGAAAGATGACTCATCCAAAGACACTGCGCTGTTGACACTGAGTCATGAGCTCACTGGAGACCGCTGTACCCCTCAACATCAAGGGTGGTGGCAGAACAGCCCCCTGAGGGCACCAAGGTGGAACGGGCAGTGTATACTGAGGTGTACACCACTCCACCCCGAATGGGGCTGCCCTCAGAGGTTTGACACCAGTGGCGTTAGGACCTCTTTTGAGGTGAAGCCTTCTTGGCTTGAAGAACGGTCCTTAGATCCGGCTTCTGGTTCGAAGGCTTCGGGCTGAGAATGTCGGCACTGCCCCCATGATTTCTGAGGGGGAGCACGGGATGCCACACTCTCCCTTTGCTGTGCTCTATATGAGGAGCTGGGCGGCTGGGGCTGCTCACGCCCAGCAGCCCTAGGGGTTGGACACGGCGAAGGAGGTACTTCTTAAATGCCTCCGCTTGCTTTTTGGCCTCCTGGAACCTTTTGACGGTAGTATTTACTGAGTCGCCGAAGAGGCCAGAAAGCGTTAGCGGGGCATCTAACAAAAAAGCTCTGTCTTTATCTTTGATTTCCAAAGATGCCTCTCAGTAGCCGCCAGGGCTGCCATAGACTGCCCAATTGCTCTGGTGGTCTCCTTGGTGGCCCTGAGAGACAGATCTGTGGCCCGACACAGTTCCCTAACTTCGTCAGGCCCAACTCCCTCGCTTTTGTCCAAATCCCCGAGCAGATCAGCCTGATATGCCTGTAGCACAGCCATAGTATGAAGGCATGATCCAGCCTGACCTACTGCCGTATATGCTTTACCCACTAAATTCGATGTTGATTTGAGTGGCTTAGTGGGAAGCACTGGGGCCTTCAGGGACGACGCTGAACCAGGGACAGATAGCTAGCTAGCGTCTGTTCAGATAGCATTGGTCTTGGACTTAGCATTCAGATGGCATCGTCCCATAGCCATATTCTTTCAACCCCCTTATATCGGAATATACATGGCATTGGGGGCTGAAAAGACGGGACGAATATGGCTTTTTCCACAATCTAGACAACTCACTGTGTAGATTGGGGAAAAATGGAAGGCCCTGTGATGGAGGTGACAAATTTGATGACAGGAAGCGCTCGTCGAGTTTAGTTTTAGGACGAGCACCCATTTCTCGGCCGGCCACTTCATATTTAATTCAGCCACAGCACGAGTTATCACCTCCACCATCTCCTCATATGCTGGGGAACGAGGTGGCGAACCCTCTTCCCCCTTATTGTCGTCTTCAATGCTCAGTACATCTAATTCCTAAAACTAGAGCACTGAAGCATTGGACTCTCATTCCGGGTGGAAGAAGCAACTGGGCGGGCTTCCGACACCGGCGAGAGAAGGCTGGATCCCCCAGGTGAGGGAAGAGAAAGGGTGGTGCCCGTCTCAAACCCCGCTGAGAGATCTATTTGCGATTCCCAAGAATGCCTTCTCCGTGCTGCCTCAGCAGCAACGGGGTCTGGATCCCTGAGGATTGCGAGCCTGGTCACTTTCCTCGAAAAGTGACAGGCGGGAGCGGAGCATGCGAAGCGGAATCCTCTCACAATGCTGACAGTCAGCCCCCTCGAAGGCTGTCATAGCATGCTCCGCTGCCAAACACATCACACAAAGTCCGTGTGTATCCCCACCCGTTAAATAGCGCGGGCAGGGAGAAGCACACAACTTGTAGATATCTCTCGCCATAATGATATATAGATACTTGTGACAAGACAATAAATTGGACAGACAGTTTCAACATAGAGCGCTTGCTGAGGCACAAAAGCTAATGCCGGTCAGACCGTATGTGCTTTTATCCTTTCCTGGTCATGGCCTCACCCGCCGTGACCCTCACTCTCGCCATTGGAATAAATTGACATATGTGCTTCAGACGCAATCACACAGGGGCGTTCCCAAAGCGTCATTGACGCAACACGAATTCCCTCGAAAGGGAACAAAAGCACTTTGACAATACAAATGTAAAGTTTTTGTCAAGCTCATTAAAAGGGAAATTTGAAATTGAGGACTTTATTTCTTCTGCTCAACACAAAAGAAAATATTTTAAAGAGCTAACCGTTTTGGTTACCATTAACTTTTTCTCCATTGTATCTTATTTCATGGTATTGAAATTTAAATTGTAATGCACAGAGAGAAAGAAAGAGGAAGTTGAAGGAAGTCATAAAACCATCACACATGATATTACGCAATTGTAGACCCAAAACATACTCTTTTGAAATACATTAATGCAGCATGGTTGTATTTTTAAAATGTCAGTTCGTAACACAGCACAAGAACTTTTTCTCAGTGCTGCCACAAAGGGTGATATATCAGGCAATAGCATTAACCGCATGTAACCGCATGTCACCGTCTTGTTTTAGTTCAGCCAAGAAATGTAAATTTGATCAATATCTACTCACCATCATGCCACAAACACCATTGATTGTTCTTTTTCTGTGGAATAAAAGATAGCATCTCCTAGCATCTCTTTTCCATACAAGAATAGTGGATAGTGAGTGAGGCTATCGAGATTAAAAAAAATATACAAAAATGCAATAAACAAAATTCATGTGTTGTGTATTACATTATTTTTTTAAATTAACTGCTGCTTGTGTGAGGGGCTTCATATGCTACATGTCTGCCAGAATTAAGACAAGTTCCATTTACAGATGCAGAGCAGGATGTGAATGACATGACAAGTATTCACCTCGTCTCCTGTCTTTTCCTCTTGGTGTGATCAAACCCACAATGTCACACATTAGTTGAATTTAAAATGAAATAATAGTATTGCTATAGATTCTCGACTTTTTAAATATAGGCTAGCATTTCACAGACTGTGAAAACATATAAATAGTTTAACTGTAAAAACGTCCTGGTTGCGTATGCAACCCACCGTTCCCTGAAGGAGGGAACGGGGGACGTAGTCAACGGTCGACTGAATGGGGATCTCGCTAGAGAGCCTATCCTCTTCGAGTACTATTGAACGAGCCAATGTAATTGGCGTGCGTGATTCGCATCACACACCGGCCCCGCGTCGCGGGTATAAATACGGAAGTGGATGCACGCACTAGTTGCTTTTCGCTAAGGAGCCGAGAGTAACCCGGGGTCAGTGGTGGTCCAGCGGTAGTGGGGACTACGTCCTCCGTTCCCTCCTTCAGGGAACGGTGGGTTGCATACGCAACCAGGACGTTCCCTTTCAGTCGATAACGTCAGACGTAGTCGACGGTCGACTGAATGGGGATAACCTTTGAAAACGCCACTAACGCTGCCACCTTCCAGTGCCAAAACCAAAGCCTCCTGATGCCCCCGCAAATTTAAGGCGGGGAAGGACAGGGCTTAGGCCAGGGAAGTCATTGCTGTTCCTACAGGACCACTGGGAAAGCGTTCCCCGTACATTGGAAGGAAGAGATGCTGCGGAAGCCATATCCAACCCAGAGGGAGGTAACGTGGAAAATACACATATGAACTGGGCGGAAACCGGGCACTCTAACATATGGAATGTCACTGGGGTGGCTCCAGCCTAAGACGGGGGGAGACACACCGGACAGTGACGGCAGAGAGACTCTGCCGAGGGAAGACACGGGCTCACCGCAGGGAGCCGTATCGTGGAAGAATACACATATGGGGTCGCCGTAGGGACCGCAACATATGGACCCAGCCTAACACAGGTTCCACACTGCTTACGAGTGGTAGGCCTAACACAAGACGTTCTGCACATCCGACGACGGAGGGGTGTGGAGGAACTCAACAGGGCTCAATTTTAAGGGAACTCAACTGGAGTAGAAAGGCGCACGTATCCAGTCCATAGGAGGGGAATGGCGCAGCAAGCCGACACTTGAACCGGGCTCACGGTGAAACTGGCTTCATGAGAAGGGAGCCCACGGGAAGCAGCGGTTCAACTAGGTGTCGTCCAGCCCCCAACTCTAGAATCTGTTTTAGCAAAGCGTATGGTCAACGCCCAGGCGGAGCACTTTACAGTCATCATAGAGGAGCTCAACACCTAAGTGGACATGTTGCATCTCGGACTTTTACCGAAATGAAGGCAAGCACTAGTGCGACTTTGCATGGAAACAGCCTTCCCTCTCTGCTGAATTCCAACAGATATTTGTAGAGCTGGTCTGAGGTCTATGGCTTGCGTTCTGTACACGTCCAAGCGAACGGACAGAGAAGCCAGGGCTGGATCTGCCTCCTCCAGGGCAGCGCTTGCAGGCTCACCACCTGCTCCTATTACGGGAGAGGTAGGAACCGTGGGCAAAATCCGAGCCGGGGTCTCAGCTTGTGTGAGTTAGCCTCCAGGCACAATACGTTGACCGAAAGCGAGCAAGTCCCTACCCTCTAGTAGAGACCACGCGAGCAGGAGAACTAATATAACAGAATTTTTAACTCACTGCCTGCAGTGGCTCAGGGGCGGTCTCTGCAGTGCAGTCCCACCAGGGACAAGGCCCAAGAGGATAAAGAGGGACGCAAGGATTTACAAGACCTTGCTCCTGAGGAACCTGACGATCAGAACGTGCTTCTGCACACTTCTGCAACACGATGAGCGTCGTTTAAACACAGAGGAAACATCATTTTGAGGGTGAAGGAAAACAGCCTACTCCAACCTATTTTGCAGGAAAGAGAGCACTGAAGTGATCGAAAAGCTTTCAGGATCTCCTCTGGAGAGAAGACGCACTCAACGACTAGGTTCCACTTCAAAAGGCGTAAGCACGCTACCCATTTCTAGGGGGTGCTCGTAGAAGTGATGGTAACTATCACATGCCTGTGATAGCACCTGAACCTCCGCGCTCAGATGTAAGACCGCCCGGAATCTCCGGGGGAAGAACTCGTGTGCCATCGTGCCCCGTCCTTGAAAGAGTTTTCAGGGGAAGTCAGGAAGGCTGTCGATGGGAACCAGGTCTAGTTGGGCCAATAAGGGGAAACTATGAAGACCTGTTCCTCTCCTGACTTGGCACGTAGGTGCAAGCGACGGGCGCAAAAAGACAGGAGCATTGCTCAACACAACATGTAAAGATCACTGGGCTTCAGGAGCATTTTCTGCTCAGCACTTGAGTGTGATAAGTTCACTGAGCTTCAGGAGCATTCCTGCTCAACACCTGAGTGTGATAAACTCACTGAGCTTCAGGAGCATTTCTGCTCAACATTTGAGTGCGAAGAACTTCACTGGGCAACAGGAGCATTTCTGCTCAGCACTGCATGTGATGAATTCACTGAGCTACAGGAGCATTTCTGCTCAACACCTGAGTGTGATGAACTCACTGAGCTACAGGAGCATTGCTGCTCAACACCTGAGTGCGATGAACTTCACTGACTTGAGCAGGCGCAAGGCGTCCATGAGTCGCAGTCGCTTTTAGAACGCTCACTGGGGTTAAACGCATTTCTGCGGGCCCCTGGGGAAGCTGAGAGCCAGTGTTTGTCCAAGGGTAGTCCGCTCGGTTTATACAAACACTGGCAGGAAGACGAAACCGGAGGGGCAACTGAGCGGCCGCGGAATGGTCATGACCGAGCTGGACCCAGGGGATGGAGTCTTCACTTGCCCTGGATATAACTGTCGTGAGGCTCGATGGCGGCACGATTGAGTAGAGCGGGAAGAGTGGAACAAAGCGTCCTCAGAAGCTTCTGACTCCAAGGAGGAGGTGACGGGTGAGTTGTGACATGCAAGGGAAGCTTGCGCAACGGTCGCAATGTCTAACAACTCGAGGCAGGAATGCCCGTGCAGTCGAGGGTCGCCCAGGCCCCTGTTAAAACACGCCCTTTGTACATTGCCCCTCTGTTGAAGAGGGTTTGGCAGCAGACCGGGATGAACTATAGTCACACAGGGTGAGCTGCTCTGCCACGGTCACCTCGGGACTCGATCATGAAGCTAGCGCTGAAGCGGTCACATATGGAGGAAGCCAAAGGCTGCAACTACCATATACCCCAGGAGCCTCTGAAAGTTGGGACCCTTTCCCACTTCAAACACCAGCTGAACACATTCTCATTGGAGAGACGTGTTAGACTGAGTCCATCTCCAAAACTGAAAAAGAGATACTCAGCCCGTGGGTGAGATTACTCTATTCCAGCTGACCTGAAGACCCAACAGGCTCTGGAGCACTCGAGGGGAAGGACACTGTACTGATACTCCACCCTTACACGCAACACACAGGATGGCCTGCGGTGCGGAAGGTAGAGATCTGAAGCACATGTCTTTCAGGTCGGAGCTGCAGACCAAACTTGGGCCAAGATGGTCACGACCCACCACCTAGTAGCACGAAGAACGAGTTAACAACTGGCCTTCGTACCGGCTGGAGGAGCGGCTATATCAAATCCTTCGCCAGTTGGATAAGATAAGCACGCACAAGTCAGGAGCACTGCTCAACACTCGGTGTGATGAATATCACTGAATTTTCAGGAGCACGTCTGCTCAACACCTAATTTGATGATTATCACTGACTTGAGCGGGGTAGCCGAGCCTGAGGTGGGGCAGCAAAGTAGAGAGAGTGGTGTTAGTGTGCTGTGCAACACTTACCTGTCTCCACTAGCGGCAGGGGGCGCGTGAGAAGGCGGATGACCGGGTTCTCGAACGCACCAAGCTGCCTGCTGGCGACCAAGGGGGAGCTGAGGGGTGTAAGGCTATACAGGGTCACACCCACCAGACTGGCCCTCTTGGGACCCAGGAACAGATGAAATTGCTCTCTTTTTGAAGTGTGGGTTCCGCTTGCTCCGCTTTTTTTTTTTTTTTTTTTTTTTTTTTATGGAGCCAGTAGCGGAACAGAGACACACACAAACAAAAGGCTCCACCCGGCCCTCACCCGGGGGGAGGGAGTGATCGTGCCACTCCAAGAGCATCTCATTCATTCCTGGGCGGCCCGCTCCGGAATGCTTTCGCTGTCGCTTGCCACCTGGCTTGGCAGCGCCTGGAGCGGGCTGGGCGTCTCTACTGCGGCCGGCTCCATGCTGAGGCCTGGGTGGCGGCTGCTGCGGAGGCCCAGCGGGAGCGCCGGCCGGGGAACGCCCACAGCGACGAGCAGACGGAGGAGCTGCCACCGGCGGCGGGTGGAGGCAGCATCTGGCCACCCGGGCAGGATGTGCCGGATGACCTCCGTCTGCGCTTGAGCGGCAGAGAACTGTTGGATGCAGTTCTCCACTGCGTCGCCGACCAGCCCAACCTGGGAAATTGGGGAGACCAGGAACCGAACCTTGTCCGCATCCGCCATACCAACCAGGCTGAGCCAACGAAGGCGCTACTGGACCACCACGTTGGAAATCGCCAGACCGATCACGCACGCTACGACACTCGTGCCCCGGAGGGTGAGGTCGGATGCAGTGCGGTGCTCACCTATGAGAGCACGGTCTGGATTACCCTCGTGCATGCCATGGGTGCCCTAGCCTGCAACAACGCCATGGAACGCAAGAGGAAGCGGCTTGCCCACAGGCTTTGTAAGCTCTGCCCGTTGGAACGGACGAAACTCACAGGCCTTAGGGGGGAGACGAGGATCCCCCCAAAAGGCAGCGGCCGCCGGACACAGGTGCACCTGTGTCGACAGACCGCTCCAATGGAGGGACCCTTCCCAACCCTTCACCGTTCCTCCATCAAGGGTAATGAGGGGGAAAAGCTATTCAGGCAGTTTCTGGCAGAGAAAGATGCTGTTCACCACCTGATAAGCTCTCCATGCATTTCGGGAAAGAAAGGCACTGGGGTGGCGAGCTGAGAACCAGCGTGGCCCGCCCCAAGACACCAAACTCCAGATTCCAACCGAGACTGAACGGGACAAGGTGGAGGTTCCACTCGAGCCCGGCAGCCTCGGCGGCCCGTTTCAGCATAGCTGATAATTCTGGATCCGGCTCGGGCAACATTGAACTCCTGGAGGGAGACAATGCAGCCGAGTCATCATCTCTAGAACTCAGCTCACCCTCCGATGCTGCAATCGACGTCCTGTCCTCCAGGGGAGCCCCGAGTGAAACCGCTGGCCCACCCATTACAGATGGACCAGCAAACAACACAGGAGGCTCCAGTGGTTGCAGTGGAAGGGAGGAGTGAGGAGCCCACAGGGAATGGTTACCGGGCGGGACATCCAACACTATCCTCCGGTCACCCATTCCACACAGCACCCGTGCAGGGTGGGGCATGGTAATGGGGACTCGCTCTCCGCGTTTAACGAAGGCGAGTCTCGCCCTCAACACTGCGACAGTCATGTTCCCACAGTGAAAACATGAGCTGTCCACAAAAGCTGTCTCAGCGTGCTGTAAGCCCAAACACGTGACACAAAAGTTGTAACCATCAGAGAGAGAGACAGGGAACGACCGCACCCAGAAACGCACGGGCGGAATGACATCTTGAAAAAGACGCAAACGCACCCGTGTTGCTCTTTCAGAAAATAGGACCGTCACCAGTGCCAGAGCACACAGGGGAATGACCGCGGCAACACTGAACAGAGAACTGAAACAGTGAAGCACTCAATTTTCCGCCCTCTAACCAGCCATCAACACACACAAACATTTAGAAATTTGTTGCTGTTAAAACAACAGTTGAGAGCTCAAAGCTCGCGATCACCACTGCACTTGCGCTGTAGAACACCAGCACTGGGAGAGTCTCCCTGAAGAACACCGACACACTTGCTCGTTGTAGACAACAGCACTCTCAGAGACATCAAACGATCGGCTCCGAAGCGACAGGCAACTAGTGCGTGAATCCACTTCCATATTTATACCCGCACCGCGGGGGCGGAGTGTATGATGCGAATCACGCACGCCAATTACATTGGCTCGTTCAATAGTACTCGAAGAGGATAGGCTCTCTAGCGAGATCCCCATTCAGTCGATCGTCGACTACGTCTGACATTATCGATTGAAAGGGAACTGTAGGCTACCCCTCTTCAATGAAAACGAAACTAAGGAAAGAACATAACCAGATCCCAGCAGTACATGACTGTGTCTTGTAATCTGTGCACATTATGTACTGCTCAAAGGAATAATTCACAGGACAGAATATGTGAATAAAGCAAACTTTGTATACTATTCAGAAACATACAAACTTTCGAAAGTTTTGAAGACACCACCAAGTCCTTAGATTAAAAAGACTCAAAAAAGAATCAGTTAAGAGAAAAAAGTTACACAGAGAGCGAGAGGAATAAGAGCAACATCAAAAGTAGACTTTAACTCTAGTTAAATTGCAGAAACTTGAATGAGGATAAAATTATAGTTGACTATACAGAATGAACGAATATTTTCAACTTTTTTATTTTCTTTTTTTATTAGAATAAACCATGGCATATCAAAGCTGGCAAGCTCTCCCAGTGGTCTTAAAAGGCATTTATGAATTTCCATCTAATTATAGACGGGGAAAGTACAAAGTTTTAACATGAAGAAATCTCACTCACACTGAGTCCCATTCTTCCTCTGCAGACGTCCTCAACCACATCGATTCAATCTTTCATTGTAAGAAAAGGTGAAAGTTGTGAGGCCAGTGTACAAAATGCTCCTTATTGGGCGCTCAGATAATAATCTTTTCACCATCTTTTGCTCGCCCTTTCTCTCTTTGAGAAAGCCATCTAAGATGGTTGTTTAATGCACAGATTCAGTCAAAGGTGACTCGATCTCTTCCAGTTACAGACAGGCACTTTACTTTTTTCCCTCCAGAACACAGTGAGCCCAGACTGATTAAATTGCCATCCTCAACAGTTGAACTTACCCAGAGTTCCTACAGAGCTATCCACATCACAGTGATTATTTAAAATTGAAAGGGAAAAAGATATGGCAAGATAGAGTTGAGGGGTGGGGGCACAGAAAATGAGAAACCAAGAGCCATAGAACACATTATGAATACAATACAATTTCCTTTTGCTAGAACAGAAATGGATTATGGGTATTTTAGATACTCTCTGAATGTGCTGTGAACGTAAAGGTTTCTGTTTTGATTACATGGAGGTATGCGGTAATATGTACATAAAACGAGAAAAATACCTGTTATGGGAGGTTTGTTTTTTGGGGTATTATGGAATTGCATTTTGCAACTTGTTATCGTGTTTTATTAGGTGATATAATGTTAACTTTCAGTAGCAAAATCTGGTTGGTATCTTATGATAATCACCATAATAATCTACTCATATTTTTCGCAGTAAATTGGTCATTCATATTTTTACAAAATAATAATAATTTTAAAATAATGTAAAACTACATACATTTTTCTATTAAATATAACTGCATATAGTTTTTTCTTTACTGTAATTTATTATGGTAGTTAACATTTATATTATGGTAATTACCATTAAAACTTTTTATTTCGTACATGCATGTAATTTAACTGTAAAATATACTGTAAAATGTATTACTGTTCAAAAGTTTTTAACTATTTTTTAAACAATTAATGCTTTTATTCAGTAAGAATGTAAATTCAATGCAGTGACAATAAAGACATTTATAATCGTACAAAAGATTTCTACTTCAAATAAATACTGTTCTTCTGAACTTTCTGTACATCAAAGAATTGAAAATGTATCACAGTTTAAAAAAAAAACAATTAAACAGCACAACGGTGTTTAACATTGATAATAATAAGAAATCTTTCTCGAGGACAAAATCAGCATATCAGAATGTTTTCTGAAGGATCATGTGACACTGAAACTTAGAGTAATGGCTGCTGTTTTTTTTGTTTTTTGTTTTAAATGCATGCAGCTTCCAATTCTTTTACAGACCCCAAACAATTTTTCCGTCTCTGTATGGTTTTTACTCTAGTATGGTTAAAAAAAAGACCACTGTGTTTTTGGTAGTCTACCCTTTTTAAACCCTCAAACTGTGTCCTATCGCATTCTTGTCAGTGTGTAACAATAACTTATGAAATATTTATCCTTAAATAAATGCATTTGTCCATCTCAAATCTTTGTAGTATGGCCAGTTTCTTCATGGGGACAGTGTAAATACAATATCATATGACTATAAATAGTAAGAATTTACGATAAATAGGTGACAAAAAAAAAAAAAAGACTGATTTTTTTTTTTTTGCACCTTCACAAAATAGGTGTTGCATTATTCAGCAGACGTATATGATTTAACCAATGCAACTGTGGGGATTTCAAGAAAAATAAAATGATATCCCCTGTACTAGTTTATTATTGAAGGAAGTTACTGCCTGACAGAGCAGTTTTTATGATTGGATTCTCATATTTCAATATGAGACAAAATAACAGTGTAATGTGTTTTTGATGATGAAGTGCATTACAGTTCCTCAGGCATCATTTCCCTTGGCCAAGCCCTTGCGTTCAGAGCCACAAACCTTACAGTCTTTTCAGAGGCCCAATTATGCTAAATAGATCAACCGTTCAGGCGTAGCAAAGCCGTTTAAAGTATTCCACATATCACCATAGATTTCCTTCGGTTCTGTGGCTAGATTAACTGGGTGAAACAGTGCCTTTAATAAAAATAGAGGCTGAGAAAGACAAGAAAGAACGTCTCATTACGTATGTAACCCTCGTTCCCTGAGTAGGGAACGGAGACGTTACGTCGGATGACGACGAATGGGGTTTCGCTTAGAAAGCCTATCAACTTCGAGTATTACAAAACGAGCCAATGGCAAAGAAATGCCATGGGTCTGCGGAATTTGCATAGCGTAACTCCGCCCCAGCTCGTGGGTATAAAAGGAGGAAGCCGGCAACATGCAGATATGTTTTTTCGCTGAGGAGCCAAGACTGAGCTCAGGCGATCCCCGCGGTACAGCGGAAAGTGGCAGGTAGACGTAACGTCTCCGTTCCCTACTCAGGGAACGAGGGTTACATACGTAACCGAGACGTTCCCTTTCGTTGTCACTCCGAGTTACGTCGGATGACGACGAATGGGGTTACCAGTCTAATCCCGCCACCTTCTCGGCTGTCTTCCAGTGCACTGCGTAAATCTGAGATCCTTGTCGTGAGACTGGCACGGACGAAGGACTCCTATTTGGCACAGGAATACCAAGGTACACTGGGGAGCATATCCCACGGCTTAGAGTAAATATGCAATTATTGCCAACCCAGAGGGGGGGACTTAGAAAATACACATATGACCCAGAGGGATGCATATGGAGAACACTGGGATGTCCAGCCGCAGGTGGAATATTTCAACCCCAGGGGTGGCAAGGTGGCTTGGCAAGGTGGCAAGAAGACACATGCTCAGAGAGGCTTACAGTGGAAATACACATGTGGGGGTCGCTCAGAGGAGGGACCATGCACACGGGAGGCACCTAGCCGACACGCAGGCAATAGACACTGGCGCCGACGTCAGGAGTGCTGGAGGATCTCAGGGCTTTCGGAGAAGCTCACCTGAGGAGAAATCGCACGTATGGAGTGTGATGGCGAGCAAGCGAAGACACCTGAGCGGGTCCAGTACTAGCTGGTTGAAGCGAGTACATGAGAGGACACTGGCTCCACTCGGAGATTGCAGCTCTGCAGATGTCTGTTAGCGAGGCGGAGGACGAGGGGTGCACGGCTCGGGGGCGGCGCACCGTGTCGTCCGAGAAATCTGTGTGCTCAGGGATGGAAATGTCACTTCTTTCTTTAACCACATTAGGGTGCTGCCCAACCGTGGGTGAGCAGTGGGGAGTGGAGAACAAAATATTCTCCCCCGGCCCTCCACCGGGGGAAGGAGTGGTCCTGCTACCATCTCCTGGGAAGTAACTTTCAACATCCCTGAGCAGCCCATCTCAGGAGCGCCGCTTGGCCCGGCGTTTAGCGGGGGGCGGGGCTGGAGAGGGCTGGGGCGCCTTCTTACGGCTTCCTCAGCGACCAGGCCCGGGTGGAGGCTGCTGCTTGGGCCGGGCGGGAGGGGCGGGAGCCGCAGGAGGGCGCCCTCGGCGGCGAACAGACTGAGGGTTCTGCCCGGTCGGCTGGGTGGAGGCAGCAGCGGGCCGTCAGGGCAGAATATGCTTAATAGCCTCAGTCTGTTTCTGGGCGGTGGAGAACTGTAGGGCGAAATCCTCCACCGCACCGCCGAATAGGCTGGCCTGGGACATGGGGGTGTCGAGGAGGCGGGACCGCTCAGCATCCCGCATGTCAGCCAGGTTCAGCCATAGACGTCTCTCCTGGACCACAGCTGTGGACATCCCCAGACCCAGGGAGCATGCGGTCACCTTCGTCGCCCGGAGGGCGAGGTCGGTGGCGGCCCGCAGCTCAACAAAGAGCCCTGGGTCCGTCCTACCCTTGTGCATGTCCCTTAGCATCTGGGCCTGGTAGACCTGCAGAGTGGCAATGGCATGCAAAGAGGCAGCCGCCTGTCCCGCCACTCTGTAGGACTTCGCCACTAGTGTAGACGAAAACCTACAGGCTTTGGATGGGTGCTTAGGCTCACCGCGAGAAGAAGCACTCTGAGCACACAGCTGCTTCGCAACAGAGCGTTCAACCTGGGGGAGCCCAGTGTACCCACGGGCAGCTGCCCCATCGAGGGGATGAAAGGCGGATGAAACCAGCGAGCGGTCGCGGGAAGTCATGGGAGTATTCCAGGACTTCGAGATTTCATCATGCACGTCCGGGAAGAAAGGTATTGGGGCAGGCTGAGGATGGGTGGCCGCAGCTGCACCCAAAAACCAATCGACCAGCCGCGAGCGCTCAGGACAGGGTGGAGGGGTCCACTCTAAACCAATGCTCGCGGCCGCCCGGGAAAGCATGGCCGTCATCTCTGGATCAGACTGAGCCACAGCCGTATACACACCCGAAGGTGGCAGCTGTGACGAGTCGTCACTTCCAGATGAATCAGACCCGCCTTGTAATATGTCTTCCTCTGGAGCGCCAAAGGAAACCCGCGGGACCTCAAACAACGGTCCCGCGGGAATCCCCTGAACGCTCGCGGGTTGCAACACTGGTGAAGGTGCAGTGGGGCACGGACAAATAGTCGGCGCTTTGTTCCACACAGTCACCCTCAGATCACCCTGGCCACCAGCCGAAGTAGAGCCTCTCGAGGAGGCGCTAGATCGGGGTGTGGATGAGGGGACTCTCACTCTTGCGAGATCATTGAGTCTCGATCTAAGTGTTGCGATGGTCATGTTCCCACAGAGAGAACATGACTCATCCACGAGTGCTGCTCTAGCGTGATTAATGCCCAAACACACTAGACAGCGCTCGTGCCCATCAGAGTCAGACACAAGTCGACCGCAACCAGAAGTGCACGGCGAGGCATCTTTAAAAAGACGTGCCACGTGCAAGCTCTTTTTGTGAGAGAAACTCAGTGCTGAAGCGCCCGCGGAGAACACACTCACTGGCAAACCACGCTCAGATAGGCAGGAAGTGTGCACTCACCGGGAGATCGCCGTCACACCAACACTGGAGAGTTGCTCGTCTCGTAAGAAGCTGACAATCAGAGATAGCTTAGGGAGTGAAGAATTACACTTGGCTCCAAAGCGAAAACATATAGACAAAACAGTCCATTAGGGCTGTAATTTACTGACATGCTGAGTACATGACGGTGTAATTTTATGTCAGAAGGTCAAAACACTACACATAAGGAAGGCAGAAATCAAGAGAGACTTTGAGTTTTTACATATACACTAGTGACCTGCCTACTTAGACATACTTTTAAGGGGTTACAGGTGTGCTCCCAACAAAAAGGCTGTTCCTAAATGTAGGCAGCTAACATATAAAGCCTTCTAGGAGACGTAATTTTGGCAAGATTTCATTGTAGAATTGCATGTACCGTATTCCTTCACAGACCAGACAATCCCATAATACATTGCAGTGAGCTCACTGAAAAAGGTGCCTTGCCTCCAAACATGCCAATCCCCTACTATATAGTAGGTGAAAACAGTGCATAAAAAGATAAGTATGTCTGAATTCATAGTATTCATTAAACTGTAGCCTAAAAGTACACAGATGTTCTACTACTTCCACTGAGATTCAGAATTGTGATCTGATAGACTTACTACCCCACGAGGCCGCGGGAGAGAAGTTGTGAATTGCGGTGAAGTGACGCAACTGTCGCTGTAAGTCACAAGACAATGACAACATGGGGGATGTAGAACATCTGGATTTAATTCTGCAAAAACATTCATGCTATTTAAAACACCTTTTTTTAATGGCCGCAGAGTTTGTTTCTCATCAAATGTAGTAGATACTCAGACAGTATGTGATTATGGATGCAGCTGAGGTGTCATTAATGCTGAAGATACTGTAAATATATTCACATTTTATTCAGTATTAAAATATATTGAATCAATTATAAAACATTATTACTTTACCCAATGGTTGTGTGTATGCCTTTAAACTATATGGTACATATTAGCTAGCAACACAGTAATCAACATTAATTTCTGTTGAAATCAATTGGATCTCATTAATAATAAAAAAAGAATAATATTTAACCAAACTCTGTATGCTATATTATTTACTCTCCATCCAATAATGCCTACTTTCTTACTTTAGGTGGAAAAGAGTAGGCCATTTCTGCTGAGATTCTGAAGAGTTCCTCCAATGGACACTTTCTATCCCATGAGGCCTAAGAGAGTAGTTGTGAATGGCAGTGAACCAACGCAACTAATGCCATTAGTCGCACGACAATGACAACAGTATGTCCGGTTTTAAGTCACACTCATTACATTCATACTGTAGAATGCAGTTTTTTTAATGGTCATGAAGTTTATTTCTTATCAAACAAAGTTTGTTTGTCATCAAATTTCTTTGTGCTATACATTACTTAGATGTATTAGTGTATAGTGTTGTTAGCTTAGCAACATGTTAATCACAAACACATTGTAATCACTTGTGCAAAGTTTCTGCATTCTGTAAGGCATTTCAAATCAGTAACTCGAGGTTCACTCATTTTGCATGACAGAATGGTGTTTTGGAGTCTCAAGACATTTTTAAAAGTTCAACCACCTGACACAACCTTGAGTTTTAAAAATGTCTATGGTGCGACACAGCTAGTTGAGTTAGAGTGGTTAATATGCCCTTCTAGCTCAAGTTTACATCGAAAATCTCCGCCATTGACGGAAATTTATGTAATTTATGAGACAACGCTTCTCCGACATTGACAGAAATATCCGGCTTTCCGTGTCTTCACTATTATGCATTTTCTGAAAGACTTCTGAATCTTCTAATCCAAATATCTGTGAAGAAGAACCTGAAACAAGCGATAGCATATGTAAGAAGATGGATATGAAAATAACATAATCATCAACATTAAACAGCATATAAATCAAACCTGCCCAACGTTACTGAATGAAATGTTGACCCAGGACTGAGAAGCTTTGGGAGTGTTGATGGGTCTTAAACTACTCCATCAATGTTTTGATGATCGTTCTGAATCCAATCCAGACAAAAAACTTGATTTTCTAAATTTTTGCTTAAAATGTTGATTTTTGTTTAACTTACCCACATTCAAGTGTTGTTAAAAAAGGTAACGCCTTAGGCTGGATTAAAAAAGATGCTTTTAGTTTAAAAACAGAGGGTCTGTTCTTTCTTTTGATATATTGGAAGTTCAGATATTCACAACAAAACATTCTGGGGGAAATGACATTTTTGTGAAAATGAAAATACTGACGGTGGCTAGCAACAAAAAAAATAAATTAAAATTAAAAAAAAAACGCTTGCGGGAAAATAGTTAAAAACAGTGCATATACAAGAACACGTTCTGTGAACACCTGCCTGCCCTTCTGTACAAAAAAAAAGTCATTTTAAATGTAAAAAGCTGAAAACAAAATACAGTAAATCCTGTTAATTACTATATATGGAGAAAAAAATGCAATCAATCTAACCTTAAACATTTTATGTAATTTTACAGTAAAATACTATTAAATGTACCATTTTTAGAAGTAAAAAGAACAAATCATCTTATAATTTACAGAAGCCATAAACTGACATTCCCAGAATTTTCTGTGTGACACTTCACACTTGATGGTTTTTCATTTTAATAATTATGTCCCTTTCAAGGGAACTAGAGCTGCGTTGAGACCCGGTGGGAACGGTCTGCGTGATTGCGTCGTGCAAAAACAGATAAACTATACTGGGGAGGGACGGTTTCGAGAAATCTTTTCTCCTCTGCGTCCTCTGGGGGGTCGACTCTCTGAGGAATATATATATATATATTTATATACATTTTTCTGATTTAAAAATAAAGAAAAATAGGATAAATTATGTCTGTTCTTGTGGACGATCCGCTTTCAAAAAAGAAGAAGAAAAAAAGAAATAAACCATTCAGCGTCATTCCAGAGGTTTCTTCCTCACCAATCTATGTTCCTGAGACTGCTGGGCGGAAGCAGTCTCGGTCTGCTAAGCTCCTCGCAGCACAGAGTGCAAAACGAGCATCGCAATTTGGGCTCCCCCAAAATTGAGGGGGACCTAGGTGGCAGTAGCAGTCTAGCCAAAAAGTTAGATATTTGCAAGATCTGAGGACTGTTTTATCTCTAAAATAGCTTGGACAAAGAGGAAGCCCTGACGCCGAGGCTGTCAGGCTTCTAAGGGTGGTCCCCTCCGGGGTAGGGATGGTTTTGAGGAATCGTTTCTCCTCGGCGCCCTCTGGGGTGCGACTCTCTGAGGAGGGTCGCAACGCTGCCAGTTCGGTTTTCCTGCCGGTTCGCCGTTCAGGGCACCAAGGTGTCAGTGTCCCCAAACGATCCTCTGAGGGGGGTCGTAGAGCAGTCAGTTCGGTTTCCCTGCCGGTTCGCCGTTTCAGGGTGCCGAGGTGCCTGGTTTTTCCAATGATCCTCCGAGGAGGGTCGTAGGAACTAAGCTATTTAGAGGTAGGCAAGATCTGAGGACTGTCGTCATCTCTAATAAAGCTTAGACAGGAAGTCCTGTCGCAAAAAACGAGGCTATCAGGCTTCTGAGGGCTCCTCCGGGGCAGGGACAGTTTTCAGAAATCGTTTCTCCTCGGCGCCCTCTGGGGTGCGAACCTCTGAGGAGGGTCGCAGCGCTGCCAGTTCGGTTGTTCCCTGCCGGTTCGCCGTTCAGGGCACCGAGGTGTCAGCGTCCCCATACGATCCTCCGAGGAGGGTCGTAGAACGGTCAGTTCGGTTGTTCCCTGCCGGTTCGCCGCTTCAGGGCACCGTAGTGACTGTTCAACCAAATCCAGAGGCCAGTCTTGAGAGATTGGTTCCCCTAGTAGAATTTCTGGCAGCGTGGAAACTACTGCCACATATTTCTCAGTGGGTCCTGCACGGTATAGGAAAGGGTTCAGAATTCGGTTCTTGTCCGCCTAGATTTCGAGGGGTCCTCCCCACTGTGGTGGACCCTGAGCAGGCTTTGGTTATGGAGCAGGAAGTACTGACACTTCTGCAAAAGGAGCTGTAGAAGGGGTTCCTCCTCCCGGCAGACAGTCAGGGTTTTACAGCCATTACTTCATTGTCCCGAAAGAGGTTGAGGGGTTACGTCCTACTCTAGACCTGCGTCAATTAAACAGCAGGTTTCAGAATCTTAAGTTCAAAGTATGCTTACGCTAAATATGATTGTGTCACAGACTCAGTCCGAGGACTGGTTTGTCACAATAGACTTAAAGGACGCTTACTTATCTATCCATCCTCATCACAGGAGGTTTCTGAGGTTTGCTTTCAGGGGCGAAGCATACCTGTATCGGGTTCTTCCATTCGGCCTAGGTTATCACCCCGCACCTTTACAATATGCGTGGATGCAGCTCTGGCTCCTCTGAGATTCCAGGGCATTCGCGTATTAAATTATATCGACGATCGGTCGATTTTAGCTCAGTCCGAGCTTTTGGCAGTTCAACATTGAGATGTCGTTCTGTCTCACATAAGGAGGTTGGGGTTGCGGCTCAACACCAAAAAGAGTGTACTCCTCCCAGCTCATAGGACCACTTTTCTAGGTGTAATATGGGATTCTAGGTCAGTCACTCACTGCAAAACAGTCTCTGAGACTGTTGGGGCTCATGGTAGTTGCGTCCAACGTAGTTACTTTTGGCCTTCTGTACATGAGACCCCTACAGTGGTTGCTCAGGACCAAGGGGTTTTCTCCGAGGGGAAATCCGTTTCGCACGATCCAGGTCACGCGGCAATGCCTACGTGCCTTGGTCATGTGGAAGAAACCTTGGTTCCTCGCCCAGGGCCCAGTGCTGGGGGCTTCTTGTCGACACGTCACGCTATTGACGGATGCTTCCGTCACAGGTTGGGGGTCGTTCATGAGTGGCCGCTTGGTGAAAGGTCTTTGGTTGGGGGTCATGGCAGTTGCGTCCAACGTAGCTACTTTTGGTCTTCTGTACATGAGACCCCTGCAGTAGTGGCTCAGGACCAAGGGGTTTTCTCCGAGGGGAAATACGTTTTCACATGATCAAGGTCACGCGGCTATGCCTACGTGCCTCGGTCATGTGGAAGAACCTTGGTTCCTCGCCCAGGCCCAGTGTTGGGGGCTTCTTGTCGACGCATAAGGCTTTCGACGGATGCTTCCCTCAAAAGTCGGGGGCAATCGTGAGTGGTCGCTCGGCGAAGGGTGCGGTCAACACACTGATGGTCTCGTATATCAGAGCAGACATCTTTGCTCCTCGGAGCTCTTGAGTTATGGACACTGTGGGCTCGGCCTCTGAGGGGGCCAAGCTCATAGATTCAGGTCTCTCGACCGAGGTCTAGGGCTCCCTCCACGAGAAGACTAAATATGCATTGATATGGAAACTGCTCTCTGCCTGGTGCAGAGAACGCCTTCTGAATCTTGTTTCTGCCCTGTTGGTACAGTACTTGATTTCTGTAATGAATGTTTATTTGCTGGGTTAGACAGGAAGTCCTGTCGCAAAAAACGAGGCTATCAGGCTTCTTGCTCTGAGGAGAGATCCTTAATTTCATCTTCTCCGTGGTACATGAGGTTGAGGCCTGCACGTACTTGTAACGAATTACCTGGGTCAGGCTTTGGGGATGTGCATTCAAAAATTAGTAATTTCTCAATTAATAATTATTCATACGGATGGGCCCAGATAATCATACATGTTAAATCTCCCAAAAAGGGATAATATTTCCCGGCATCTGCATTCATATATGTACCTAGGCAATTAACCACAAAGGATTATAATTAATTGCATATGTAGAATATATTTTACAGACAGGTTAATATCAGCTCAATTGTATATTAATACTTAATCACAACGGATTATAATTAAATATTTAATATGTCAATTATGTCTATCATAGATCTATCGTCAGGATAATCTTTAAGGGGATTAATTTATAATCTTATCATCTGTTTGTCCAGCAAAACTGATCATTCGATCAAATCGAACCTCACCAAAATTATCCTACTTATAGACTTTCAAGAGAAATTATCCCTGTGGCCACAAGGGACAACCTTCCTGGTCTATAACGATACTGTTTAAGTATCAATAAATGTTGTAAAGCACGTAGCTTTGGATCTTTATACATTAAAGGGACTTGTATATGAGCGAAAGACAGAATTAATAAATTAATATAATGCATTTAATAAAGGCAAAGTTACGTATACCGGTTATAACAAACAATAAATGTATTTACAAACACAATAATGGCAACGGCATAATGAAAGAGAATGCATCAATAAAGAGAGAGAGAGAGAGAATGAGAGAGTGAATGAGAGAGAGAGATCCGTAAGGATCAGTGGCAAATTACATTGTCTTCGTTTCCTGTTTACAAATCTTGGCTTTGGGGTCCATATGACCCCAACAATTGATAGAGTAATTGTACAAAAAATATACATTTTTAATCATACAAATAACATATCATTTTTTTTGTTTACTTCTCATCTATTCATTAATGCTGTATTTTGGGGGATATGAAGTACTTTTTTTACCTATTTACTGCAGAATCCTCCACTACACCATTAGCATATGTATGAAATATTATTTTTTTATTAAAAAAACGCATTAATGATGATCAAATTTAAATAGGAATTGTTTCTGGATATTGATATAGGTCTTAGATGCATAATTCTGCCATCTGCTGGTTAGCTGTTTTTTGTAGATAATATATTTTTAGCCTGGAATTGTAATTACCATATGCATCCAGCAGAGGCCCCATAGAGATCCATTCATTTTTCTGGATGTGACTTCCTGTTCTTATAACAGCTTTTGTTATGCATATATATATATATATATATATATATATATATATATATATAAACGTTTAAAATACATTAAATCAGTATTTTGTCAAAGTTTAGAATTATTTTTGTTGTTGTTTGAGGTCTTTTGAAGTATCTTGTTATTGCAATAGTGCTAAATGTGCAGTAATGCCAAATAAATTTGCAATAATGCCACATAAGTTATCACTAAAAGAAAATACTTGATTGCAATTACATATTTCAATAATCAAAATGTACAAAATTATTAACTTTAGAATAAAAAATTAATTTTTAAAAAGTAAATAAAAACAAAAAACAAACAGCTATAGGCAGATATGAACAGGAGTGAAGAGTAAACACACCTGTGTGTCTGTGTGTGTTTGTGTGTGCGCACGTGCATGTGTGTGTGTGTGCAATCATGCTCATTCCACATTGTTTTTTTCTCTAATGCCTGGCCTTCATTTATGTGTGAACATTTTTAGATTCATGCTGGAATTATTGGTTTTATTTCCCAATTTCTATAAAAATGCTCTCTTTTGCTGTCGCACCTGTTTGATTGTTTGTGTGTTTCTCTGTGTGTATGTGATCTGTGTGTAATCATGTTCTTTCCATATTGTATTTGTGCTCTCATAGCATACCCTCATTTGTGTGTGAAAGTTTTAGATTTATGCAGAAATTATTGATTTTATTTCCCAATTTCTATTAAAATGCTCTCTATTGCAGTCACACCTCTCTCTATCTGTGTGTGTATTTGTGTCTGTGTGTGTGTGGGCGCACATGTGTGTGTGATAATGTTCATTCCACATTAGTGATCTAGTACCAGGCCTTCATTTATGTGTGAGAATTTTCAGATTTATGCAGGAATTATTGATTTTATTTGCCAATTTCAATAAAAATGCTTTCTATTGGAGTCACACCTGTGTGTGTGTGTGCGCGTGCACATGTGTGTGCAAGTGATCATGTTCGTTCCACATTGCATTTGTGCTCTAGTACCAGGACTTCATTGCGGTATGGAAAGTTTCAGATTTATTCTGGATTTATAATTTTTTTTTGACAAATGAAAAAAAAAAAAAACTATTTTTTTCCGATTTTCCCATTCATTTCAATGTGGGGTCATATTGACCCCGAAGACAAGAAGTGTAAAAAAAGTTTTACATGCCTATAGAACAACCGAATCAAGCCCAGTTTTTTTGTGTGTGAATAGATAGATAATGTAGGAAAATTAACAAAATCTTATTCCACTGAGATGAAGGGTACCATTTTTTTTTTACTAAGGAAAAGTTGATTGGGGTCATATAGACCCCAGTACCAAATTGAGGGTTAAAACCTTTGAGAGACACCACGGGAAAACACATCTTAATGCTCTGAACACTCGAAAAACGAATATACTTGCACATTGTTCTCTTTGTTGCTGGAAACGGCTGCGTGCGTGAGCGACCTGGTTTCGTGTGTGTGTTTGTGTCGTCGGAGCGTCACGTGGTCTGCAGATGTTCTGGAGCGCGCACTTTCAAACAAAGGTTTAGAGGTCTCGGACGTAAAATGACCAAGGAAATGATTCAAGCTAAGTTCACTTACTCGTCTGAGGAAATTAACAAAGTAGAAAGGAAAAATAAAACAAACAAAAGAAAAGATCCCCAGAGGGGGATCACGCGGAGCAGTTACATGATGATGCGAAGAGAGGAGAAGTAAGAGAGAGAGAGGCAGGGGTGTCAGTTCTCTTAAAGGAACTGAAGTCCACACCTCTGTGGGGAGCCCTGGCCAATAACATTCAACGAAACTTTGGCGGGCAGAATTTATTTTGTCCTGTCACGTAGGTCATTTAGATGTTTTATGACAGTGTCAGAAATGCGTTAAATTTTACTCCAGAGATGATAAAACATAGTAAAATACATTTCAGCACAATATACGATACGGATTCAGCTGGGATAAACTGCGAGATTTACATTGGTACCAGACAAAACATGAAAAAGCATATGAATTACAAAGATACGGCTTAATACATAATTACACACGTTATATTTAATTTAAAACTACAACAGCAATATATGTATTCCCATCTGACTTGGGCATGCCGACACACATAAAAACATATCAAATATATTTCGGTAAAGTCTTTATATGATGAAAGTTTCATGTGTGTGTGTGTGTCTGTGTGTGTGTCTTCACCCTGAGTTCTTCCTTGCCAGAAAGGGGGAATAGTTGGGTGATAACACATCTCTGTGAAGCTCTGTGTCTTGTTGTCTGTTGGACCTCTGGGTGCCATAAAGTTGTCACCCGAATCGTCTATTGCAGACTGGCCGGAGCCTAATGCATAATTTGCCTTCATGAGTTCAGAGGTTAAAAGCTTTGTGATTTCAGAAGGAATGTGCATTTATATGTGTTCAGATGAACGACCCATGATTTAGCCAGATACCCTACATACTTGGATTTGCACCCGGTTTGGTGGTAGTATTCCTTCACCCCAGGTCGGGTTGTATTTCTAGGTCCCTGCTAAATGTGCGGGTCATTTGTGCTCCAGGCCTTCTGTCCTCCACCTTTAATACTCCGGATCAGGAAGAACTTAATCTTTTATGCCCTTTCCGGGCTTTGGATGCTTATGTCCACAGAGCTTCTCAGTGGCGTATATCAGAACAATTATTTGTCTGCTTCGGGTAACTTAAGATAGGTTGCCCTGCATCTAAACAGATAATGAGCAAGTGGGTAGTTGAGGCTATCTCACTTGCGTATGAAGAAATTATTTTTGGGTGTTTCCCTTCAGGACATTTGTAATGCGGCAGGCTGGTTCTCACCACATACATTTGTCAGATTTTATGACCTAGACCTCTCCACTCCCAGGGCTAGGCTGCTTGCTTCTTAGTGTTCGCAAGGACTTCACACAGAATGGGCATTTCTCATTATGGCATAGTGGGTATAGGGTTCCCACCGCGTCTCAACGCAGCTCGAGTTCCCTTGAAAGGGAACGTCTCAGGTTACGTATGTAACCCTGGTTCCCTGAGAGGGAAAGAGATGTTCTCCTGCCATACTTCCTGCATGCCCTGATCGACTTGCTTCAGGCTTTTTCAGAAGCTGTCGCGGTCTGTTTTCTGGTGTGCTTTATAGCTTCCTGGTCTACGCCGACGTCACCCGCCTATGACGTCTCGCTCTTCCATTGGACTGATTATACACGTGCTTCACGACGCAATCACGCAGAGCGTTCCCACCGCGTCTTAACGCAGCGTCTCGTTCCCTCTCAGGGAACCAGGATTACATACGTAACCTGAGACGTTCTCCTTAGTATTATTAATCATTTTTATTACTTTATTTTTTATTGTAATTTACAGTTGTAAAATGTAAAATTTACATATTCTGTTCTGTATTTTATTTTATTTTTATTTTTTTACATTTTTAAAGAATTATTCTAGCAACCATAGCTGCAGTTTTTATTATTGTTAATTTTTTTTTTTTAAAGCAACATACTTTTTAGTTGCTTTTTTTTAAAAGCAGAGAGCTCATGTTTTTGAATAAAGCAATAGACTTCTGATCCTTAATACTTCACTAGATGAGAAGTCCATGATAAAAGAAGAGGAACAGGGTTACATATAGTGATCATCTGTCTTTTTGCTCTCTGTGGAGTCTGTGTGGGAGATGGAGGAGATCTCATAGTTTCAAGCACAGCTGGCAGGCGTATGTAATCCTCAGCTGAGAGGTTTCTGTCAGCTCAGTGGCTTATGAGAGTTTGAGAGAGGTGGTCTAGTAGAGCTCTCCTTGCTTTGAATATTGATGTAGTGCCAAATAATTTAAATGCTAATCAGCCCACAAACATTAATTTAGTTGCACCAAACAGGTCAGCGTACATCAGTTCATCAAATTACTTTAGTGGACATTGAATGTGCCCACAGACCTGGATAGACATTTAAAACTGCTAAAAGAAAAGTTATTGGTGTCCATTTCCATTAAAGGAAGGGCAGATAAAATCCTATAACGCCAATTAAGATGTGAAAACAAACACAGACCTTTGACCCATTATTGCTGAAAGTGACATTAATCACTCAAATAATTTAATGTAAGCATATCTGGCTGAATTCAGCACACAGTTTTATGACTGATACTCTTTTGTAATCCATCCCTAAGTCTTTTCCAATTATCATCAGCTTCAAGAGCTTTGCAGTCCTCCTGTGATAGAGAGATATAATCAACACTTTGGAGTCAGACTCGCACAGATGTAATCATATATAGAAACCTAATTGAAGTACCACTGATAACCCATACCACCATTGCCTATTAACCACACTGACTAACAAAGGATCCTTTAGAACATCTGAAGTCTTTGTGTGCGCATGATAAAACGTTGCCGAAGGACAATGTATTTCGGGTTGCTGTTTTAGGTGTTTCAGAATAATAGCAGAGCACCTGAGAAAGGTTTAAAAATAGATATATCACGAGGCCAAATATTCCAGGATGGAATTAATTAAAATTAACGTCACTTCCATGGAGGGTGATGTCATTGAAGACCTGGGCCCATTTGTTCAAAAGTTATCTGATCGGATTTTGGCTCTCAATTTGGAATCTTCAAAAATCTTCAAAATGGGTTGTTCGGAAAGAATTAGATCACATAATTCAATCTTTGTCTTGATCTGGATCAAATTATCAGTTTGTGTTCAAAACTTTTTAATAAGATTGGGATACAATCAATTCAGGAACAAATGTTATAAACTTAAAAACAGGTAAAAAAAAAATTGTAGCATGTAATATATATACACGTTTATATTTTTATTTTGATCTTGATTAGTTTAATTGTTAAATTAGAAGTAGACATTAGGCTGTATAGCCTACCTGTTAGGCCTTTCAGTACAGTAAAGTAAAGAAAAAAGTTATTTCAAGAAACGTTGCATTCACTCTCAAACCTTCTTTGTGAATTAACTCAAAGTTTCTTGGGGTAATGCCAAACGTTTGTGAGAGAATGCAAACGCATTATATATATATATATATATATATATATATATATATATATATATATATATATATATATATATATATATATATATATATATATTATTTTCTTTATTTTTTTTTCCATTTGAATATATTTAATTTTATTATGTAATTTATTCCGTTGGTGGCAAAGTAAACATTTCTGACCCCAAAATTGTGTGTATGTATTTGTAAATAGGATCCAGAAATATAACATATGTGTAAATGTCCAAGATTGTTTGGTTTTTTTGGCTTGTTTTTTTGGTTTTGGTACATTACTATTTTAGTACAAAGTCTATTTCCTGACACATCATATGGATTATATAAAAATACCTACATCTTATTCATATATTTGGGTGTACCATATAAAGTGAGAACAAGAACAAAAACAACCCCTTTAAGAATGCGTGCTGAAATGGATATTGCCACACCATAACTCTCAAAAAACAGTTCCATTTTCATTAAAGTAAATTTATTCTGGGAAAAATTCTATTGTTTGGTTTAAACAGAAAATATTTTACCAGGACTTTTTTGTCTAAACGGTAGTTATGCTGTAATTGAAATACCAAATGTTGTTTTTCTGTCTCATTCTCTCTTTCCATGTCTGTCTTGCTGTGGGCATTATGGAAAAAGAAACACTGTCAGCAAGAAAATAAACCCTCTCAGCCAGACAATGTGAACAATGAAATTCCTGAGCAAGAGAGTCAGGATAGAAAAGGTACATCCTCATTATTGTTAACACAGTCAGCTATCCAAACCAAATATAGCAAAAGCAAATAGCATGCACACGTTTTACAACCATCTTATTCAGGAGATTGATTGGTGATTTGTATCAATATAAAGAAGGATAGAGCAGGTCCAGAAAAATAAATGATACATTTAAAAATAAATAAGCAGCAGAACATGGCAATGTGTATGAGGTCACATAGCGCAATATCAGTTAGTAATCTCCTCACTATCAGGGAGTAAATAAACAGTTTTTATACACATAAAATGGAGGGAGCAGAAGATAAACTGCAAATTTACATGAAAATAATTTTTATTTAAAGGAAACTAATTCATCAAAAAATAAAACATAAATAAAAACAATTACTCACCCTCATGTTGATCCAAGCCAGTAAGACTTGATGAAAATGAAAATATTTTAAAGAAAATATTGAATCCCTCCATTGATAGCCCACGCAACTACCTCTTTGTTGCTTCAAAAAGTACATAAAGATATTGTAAAATAATCCACATGAATTGAGCTGTTTAGTCAAAATTTTCTGAAGAGACTTGAATGCTGTATATGATAAACACTTTGAATTTAGATTTTTATTCACACATGTGACCCTGGACCACAAAACCAGCCTTATGGGTCAATTTATTTAAATTGAGATTTATACATAATATGAAAGCTGAATAAAAATGCTTTCCATTGATGTATGGTTTGTTAGGATAGGACAATATTTGGCCAAGATACAACCATTGAAAATCTGGAATATGGGGGTGCAAAAAAATCTAAATATTGAGAAAATCTCCTTTAAAATTGTCCATTTATGTTTGCGATTGTGCTGCATCCACTTCCAAAAAATATATTTTTTATATATTTAAGGTAGGAAATTTACTAAATATCTTCATGGATCATGATCTTTACTTAATATCCGAATGATTTTTGGCATAAAAGAAAAATCGATAATTTTGACCCATACAATGTTTTGTTGGCTATTGCCACAAATATAACAGTGCGACTTGTGACTGGTATGTGGTCCAGGGTCACATATAAACATTGATCAGCAAACATAAACAGAAGCTTAAAATACAAACCTCATTGGTACTTGCGGAAGCTCAAATGTACTGTGTTACACACAAGAATTAACCCCATTGGTAGCCTATTGCATATCGAGCTTCCATTTACCATATCTGATGTGTGCGTTGATGAATGTTTGTATGTGAATGAAAGCCTGTTTAGTGTGTAAAGCGATCATGTCAATTAACCAGTTGTATGAACTGAATCAAAAGATTAACTAAAACGAGTATTTTTAGTACTGAATAGTGGCCTAATTTTCAATAAATAAATAAAAAATTCAAAATGATGCACATACACACGAAATGCTGGGGGTGTTTTTGGTAGTTTCATTTAGGAAATTAATAAATTATATTTGAAGAGCCACAGATGTTCTGTGTGAGGACAATTTTCTCCATTTGGGACGCATTGTCAAGTCTTTTTAATTGTAATTGACCATATGCACGGAGCGTTCTTAAACCAGCTGGAAAACTTAAGCCACTGAATGACAGCTTCAGTGGTTATAAAGGGAGAGCCTGGTGCTCGCTTTCAGTGTAATTGATTTGCAAGAAAAGTTGTTGACTTTGAGTTTTTCATACTTCACATTGACAGAATTTATTTTTAAACCTATAGTGATTTTATAATGTTTAATATTTATTCAAAAGTGAAACGTGATAAAAATATTACAGGAAATGGCTAAAATGAGCCAATAAATGCCAATACATTTTAAATAAAAGTGTTTTCTAAAAAAAGTGTTGGATTTCCTACATCTTAAAATGTTTTAATGTTTAATATTTATACAAAAGCGAAACGTATCTGCGAATCTGTATCATGTAATATATATATATATATATACAGGTCCTTCTCAAAAAAATAGCATATTGTGATAAAGTTAATTTTTTTCCATAATGTTATGATAAAAATTAAACTTTCATATATTTTAGATTCATTGCACACCAACTGAAATATTTCAGGTATTTTATTTTTTTAATACTGATGGTTTTGGCATACAGCTCATGAAAACCCAAAATTCCTATCTCAAAAAATTAGCATATCATGAAAAGGGTCTCTAAACGAGCTATTAACCTAATCATCTGAATCAACTAATTAACTCTAAACAGCTGCAAAAGATTCCTGAGGCTTTTAAAATCTCCCAGCCTGTTTCATTACTCAAAACCGCAATCATGGGTAAGACTGCCGACCTGACTGCTGTCCAGAAGGCCATCATTGACACCCTCAAGCAAGAGGGTAAGACACAGAAAGAAATTTCTGAACAAATAGGCTGTTCCCAGAGTGCTGTATCAAGGCACCTCAGTGGGAAGTCTGTGGGAAGGAAAAAGTGTGGCAAAAAACGCTGCACAACGAGAAGAGGTGACCGGACCCTGAGGAAGATTGTGGAGAAGGACCGATTCCAGACCTTGGGGGACCTGCGGAAGCAGTGGACTGAGTCTGGAGTAGAAACATCCAGAGCCACCGTGCACAGGCGTGTGCAGGAAATGGGCTACAGGTGCCGCATTCCCCAGGTCAAGCCACTTTTGAACCAGAAACAGCGGCAGAAGCGCCTGACCTGGGCTACAGAGAAGCAGCACTGGACTGTTGCTCAGTGGTCCAAAGTACTTTTTTCAGATGAAAGCAAATTTTGCATGTCATTCGGAAATCAAGGTGCCAGAGTCTGGAGGAAGACTGGGGAGAAGGAAATGCCAAAATGCCTGAAGTTCAGTGTCAAGTACCCACAGTCAGTGATGGTCTGGGGTGCCATGTCAGCTGCTGGTGTTGGTCCACTGTGTTTTATCAAGGGCAGGGTCAATGCAGCTAGCTATCAGGAGATTTTGGAGCACTTCATGCTTCCATCTGCTGAAAAGCTTTATGGAGATGAAGATTTCATTTTTCAGCACGACCTGGCACCTGCTCACAGTGCCAAAACCACTGGTAAATGGTTTACTGACCATGGTATTACTGCACTCAATTGGCCTGCCAACTCTCCTGACCTGAACCCCATAGAGAATCTGTGGGATATTGTGAAGAGAAAGTTGAGAGACGCAAGACTCAACACTCTGGATGAGCTTAAGGCCGCTATCGAAGCATCCTGGGCCTCCATAAAACCTCAGCAGTGCCACAGGCTGATTGCCTCCATGCCACGCCGCATTGAAGCAGTCATTTCTGCAAAAGGATTCCCGACCAAGTATTGAGTGCATAACTTAACATAATTATTTGAAGGTTGACTTTTTTGAAATAAAAACACTTCTTTTATTGGTCAGATGAAATATGCTCGTTTTTTGAGATAGGAATTTTGGGTTTTCATGAGCTGTATGCCAAAATCATCAGTATTAAAACAATAAAAGACCTGAAATATTTCAGTTGGTGTGCAATGAATCTAAAATATATGAAAGTTAAATTTTTATCATTACATTATGCAAAATAATGAACTTTACCACAATATGCAAATTTTTTGAGAAGGACCTGTATATATATATATATATATATGTACCTGTATATAATATACATGTTTATATTTTTATTTATAAAGAAAAGAAAATCTTTTTTTATAATCAGTCCAATGGAAGAGCGAGACGTCATAGGCGGGTGACGTCATAGACCAGGACGCTATAAAACACCCCTGAAAACCGACCGCGACAGCTTCTGTTGCCTTCAGCAAGCGCTCTCTGTATACTGTCCTTGTCTATTTACTGTTGTCTGTCACAAGCACATTATATCTATCTATCTATCTATCTATATATATATATATATATATATATATATATATATATATTATGGCGAAACAAGAATTCAAGTGTTGTGTTGTCCCTTGCCCTCGTTTCATCACGGGTGGGGACACACATCAGCTTTGTGTTGCTTGTTTGGGAGTAGAGCATGCCCAGTCAGTTCTCGAGGGAGCTGACTGTGAGCATTGCGAGAAGCTGTCCGTGAGGACGCTCAGCTCTCGCCGGACGTTCTTTGAGGAGGACGGTTCGGTTCGCGCTCCCCGAGGTGCGGGTCCCGCTGCTGTCGAAGCATCTTGGGTTTCGCATATGGATCTAGTAGCGGGGCTTGAGACGGGCCCAGCCCTTTCTCAACCCTTACCTGCTGGGTCCGGTGCCTCTGCCCAGGAAGGAGCCTGCGCTGCGCCTTCTCCTTCCCAGGTCGGGGCAACATTGCTGAGGCTATCCAGTTCTGAGGATCTGGATGTCGTCAGTATTGATATGGGGGATTTTGAGTCTTCGCCAGCTAATACCCCCAGTAATGATGAGGACCTTATGGAGGTTTTATCTCGTGCTGTAGCTAGATTAAATATTGAATGGCCAGCCGATAATTCTCAGAGTGTTACTAAGAAACGTTTATTAGATGAAAGATTTCTACCATCTAAAACACAGCCTCCACGTCGGGGACTCCCGTTTTTTTCCCGATCTCCACAATGAGGTTTCGAGATTGTGGAATAAACCGGCGTCATTCAGAGTGTTTAACCCACAAACTTCCAACTACAGTAATGTTTTGGGTGCATCTGATAATGGTTATTTGACGGTGCCTCGGGCTGAAGAGACGCTCGCGAGCTATCTCTCTCCCGAGTCATCGCCATCATTAAAAGCCCCGACGTTACCCACCAAGCCATTGAAATCTACATCTTCGCTGGTGGGTAAAGCTTATTCGGCAGCAGGTCAGGCTGCGTCATGTCTGCACACTATGTCTATACTGCAGGCATACATGGCTGATCTGCAGAAGGATATCGATGAACGTGAGGAAGTCAGCACTGACGCAATTCGAGAATTGCGTCGCGCAACAGACCTGTCTCTCCAGGCCACCAAGGAGACTGCCAAATCAGTGGGCCGTTCTATGGCAGCCCCGGAGCCATCTTTGGTTAAATCTGTCTGATATAAAAGATAAAGATAGGTCTGTTCTTCTGGACGCACCACTGTCACCTTCAAGTGTGTTCGGCGACGCTATCAATTGTGTCGTCGATAGATTTCAAGAATCAAAAAACAATCTGCTGGGTTCCAGAGGTTTCTTCCTCGACGTTTCGATGTCCCCGAGACTGCTGGGCGGAAAGTGATTATTAAATCCGAGCAGTCTCGTCCGAGTACAAGCTCCTCACAGCACAGAGTGCATCAAAAACAGAGCGTCGCCACTCGGGCTCCTCCACAATCTGGGGAACCTGGGTGGCGGTCGCAGTCCAGGCCAGCTAGGGGTAGGCAAGATCTGAGGACTGTCATCTCTAAGAAGGCTTGGGCTAAGAAGAAGTCCTGACTTGGGCTAAGAAGAAGTCCTGACGCCCAGGGTGTCAGGCTTCTGAAGGTGTTCCCCTCCGGGGAGGGACGATTTCGAGAAATCGTTCATCCTCGGCACCCTCTGGGGGGCGATTCTCTGAGGAGAGTCGCAGCACTGCCACATCGGTTGTTCCCTGCCGGTTCGCCGCTTCAGGGCACCGAGGTGTCAGCGTCCCCATACAATTCTCCGAGGAGGGTCGTAGAACGGTCAGTTCGGTTGTTCCCTGCCGGTTCGCCGCTTCAGGGCACCGAAGAGAGTCTCGAGAGACTGGTCCCCTTAGTAGAATTTCTGGCAGCGTGGAAACTACTGCCAAATATTTCTCAGTGGGTCCTGCATTTAATAGAAAAGGGTTACAGAATTCAGTTCGGTTCTCGTCCGCCCAGATTTCAAGGGGTCCTTCCTACAGTGGTGGACCCAGAGCAGGCTTGGGTCATGGAGCTAGAAGTACTGACGCTTCTGCGAAAGGGGGCTATAGAAAGGGTTTCTCCTCCCAGCAGAGAGTCAGGGTTTTACAGCCGTTACTTCATCGTTCCCAAGAAGGATGGGGGGTTGCGTCCTATTCTAGATCTGCGTCAGTTAAACAGCAGAGTTCAGAAACTCAAGTTCAAGATGCTTACACTCAAACAGATTGTATCACAGATTCAGTCCGAGGACTGGTTCGTCACAATAGACTTGAAGGACGCTTAATTTCATGTATCCATTCATCCTCATCACAGGAAGTTCCTGAGGTTTGCTTTCGGGGGCGAAGCATACCAATGTCGGGTCCTTCAATTCGGCCTAGGTTTATCACCCCGCACCTTTACGAAATGCTTGGATGCAGCGCTGGCTCCTCTGAGACTCCAGGGCATTCGCGTATTAAACTATATCGACGACTGGTTGATCCTGGCTCGTTCCGAGCAGTTGGCAGTTCGGCATCGAGATGTCATTCTGTCTCACATAGAGAGGTTGGGGTTGCGGCTAAACACCAAGAAGAGTGTGCTCCTCCCAGCCCAGAGGACCACTTTTCTAGGGGTGATGTGGGATTCGACAACTATGCAAGCACGATTGTCTCCAGCACGTATTTCTGCGATTCTCACAGGCGTAAAGAGTGTAAAACTAGGCCAGTCACTCACTGTGAAACAGTTCCAGAGACTGGTGGGTCTCATGGCAGCTGCGTCCAACGTAATTACTTTTGGCCTTCTGTACATGAGACCCCTGCAGTGGTGGCTCAGGACCAAGGGGTTTTCTCCGAGGGGAAATCAGTTTCGCATGATCAAGGTCACGCGGCAATGCCTACGTGCCTTGGTCATGTGGAAGAAACCTTGGTTCCTTGCCCAGGGCCCAGTATTGGGGGCTTCTTGGTGACGCGTAACGCTATCGACTGATGCTTCCCTCACAGCCTGGGGGGCGGTCATGAGTGGCCGCTCGGCGACAGGTGTCTTGCAGGACCATCAGCTTTCTTGGCATATAAACCGACTAGAGATGATGGCGGTATTTCAGGCTCTCAAATACTTCCTGCCAGACCTGAGAGGCCATCATGTGTTTGTCCGCACAGACAACACATCGGTGGTCTCTTACATCAATCATCAGGGGGGTCTGAGGTCCCGATTATTATGCAAACTGGCTCATCAGATCCTCCTATGGGCCCAGGGGAAATTACTGTCACTCAGGGCAGTGTATATTCCAGGGTGTTTGAATTTGGGAGCAGATATCCTGTCAAGGCAGGGGCTGACGCCCGGGGAGTGGAGACTTCACCCCGAGGTGGTGGAGCTCCTATGGGAGAACTATGGTCAAGCTCAGGTGGATCTTTTCGCATCTTACGATGCAACCCATTGTCCGCTTTGGTTCTCCCTCACATATCCAGCTCCTCTTGGACTGGACACTATTCGCATTCCCCCCGATATAATTGCTTCCGGGAGTTCTGGAGAGGGTTCGCCAAGAAGGGGCTCATCTATCATTAGTAGCCCCGCACTGGCCGACCCGAGTGTGGTTCTCGGACCTAGTGTCCCTTCTGTACGGCTCTCCCATGGAGATTCCTGTCAGAAGGGACTTGTTATCTCAAGTAGGGGGCACGATATTTCACCCTCGCCCGGAGTTGTGGAAACTGTGGGCTTGGCCTCTGAGGGGGCCCAGCTCTTAGAATCCTGTCTCTCGACTGAGGTCGTTGAGACCATCCTTCAATCCAGAGCTCCTTCCACGAGGAAACTATATTCATTGAAATGGAAACTGTTCTCTACATGGTGTGGAGAACATTTTTTTAAATCCTGTTAACTGCCCGGTTGGTACAGTTCTTGATTTCCTACAAGACAGTTTCTCTGCTGGATTATCTCCCTCCACCTTAAAGGTGTACGTAGCGGCTATATCTGCTTATCGCTCCCCTCTGGGGGCTTCTTCTCTTGGGAGAGATCCTCTTATTATTCATTTCCTCCGTGGTACATTGAGGCTGAGGCCTGCACTGCACTCTAGAGCACCGTCTTGGGATTTGGCCATTGTACTTGAGGGTCTGGCCCTGGCTCCCTTCGAGCCTATTGAATAGGTTTCAGAGAAGTTCCTTACACTAAAAACTTTTTTTCTTCTCGCTATTTCTTCTATCAAGAGAATTGGAGATCTGCTAGCCCTGTCGGTGGCTCCTTCATGTTTGGAATTTGCACCTGGTATGGTGAAAAACATTTTTACACCCTAGGCCGGGTTACATTCCTAAGGTTCCCACTAATGTGGCGGGCCCCATTGTGCTGCAGGCTTTTTGCCCTCCACCTTTCAATACCCAAGATCAGGAAAGTCTCAATCTGTTATGTCCCATTAGGGCTTTGGATGCCTATGTTCACAGAGCTGCCCTGTGGCGTAGATCAGAGCAGTTATTTGTCTGCTTCGGTTCAACCAAGAAAGATTGCCCTGCATCGAGACAGGTAATGAGCAAGTGGGTAGTTGAGGCTATCTCACTTGCTTATGAAGCGGCTGGACAGCCTTCACCTATGGCTGTCCGCGCCCATTCTACAAGGAGTATGGCTGCCTCTAAGGCTTTAATTTCAGGTGTTTCCCTTCAGGACATTTGTAATGCGGCAGGCTGGTCCTCACCGCATACATTTGTCAGATTTTACGACCTAGACCTCTGCACTCCCGGGGCTAGGCTGCTTGTTTTTAGTGTGCGCAAGGACTCCACACAGAACGGGCATTTCTCATTATGGCGTAGTGGGTATGGGGTTCCCACCGCGTCTCAACGCAGCTCGAGTTCCCTTGAAAGGGAACGTCTCAGGTTACATATGTAACCCTGGTTCCCTGATAGGGAACGAGACGCTGCGTTCTCCTGCCATACTTCCTACATGCCCTGATCGACTTGCTTCAGGCCTTTTCAGAAGCTGTCGCGGTCTGTTTTCAGGGGTGTTTTATAGCTTCCTGGTCTATGACGTCACCCGCCTATGACGTCTCGCTCTTCCATTGGACTGATTATACACGTGCTTCACGACGCAATCACGCAGAGCGTTCCCACCGCGTCTCAACGCAGCTCGAGTTCCCTATCAGAGAACCAGGGTTACATACGTAACCTGAGACGTTTTCTATCAAATGTTGGATTTCCTATATCTTGAAACGTTCGGTTTTACAAATGGGGACAATTTCAGAAGGATGAACAAATGATGTTTTTGGTCATCACATTAAAAATAACTTTTGAAGTGCCGGAAAATTGTTGAGTGTGCGTGTCTAATTACAGACAGTGTTTCTGGTTCTAACATTCCCATTAGCCTCAAGTCTTTATTGCAATCAATAAAACTGGTTCACTGGAAAATTAGGTAAGTCTGATAACTGCATTGAAATATAAATATAACATTAAAAAAGTCAACTATTGATGGTTTTGTGTTGATGCACAGCTAACAGAATGACAGCTAACAGTTCACCAGAAATGCACAAGCAGACAATTGTCCTGCACATCTTTTGAATGATTTCAGGTGTCTTCAGAGGATGATAACCTAAATGTTGCCTGATGTAAACTCAGATTATGACAGCAGACTGACTGCACACACGAGAAAACAACCCTGCAGAGGATTAATTATGCTTTTTCTGTGCAGTACACCCTTGTCCTGGTTCACTTTTTTGTGTATAAACTGACTGGGTGACAGAGGTCTCTCACACACTTGTCAATTTGAGTCTAATATATCATAACAAGCCACCTGTGCTGTTTCTTTTGCTGCATGTGCGTGCGTATGTATTTCTGCCTGAGTGCTTAAGGGTTTTTGTTTGTTTGTAGTCAGGTCTGTAACACTGCTGTCTTAAAGTGGGTTGACATCCTGGAAGCCCCACGTCAAGAGTTGTATGCACTTGAGATTCTATACATGTACTGCATGCTGTAACTCTGGAGACCACAGGTGGGAGATGATGCAAGTTCAGTGACATACAAAAGTGCACTATAATATATTTCTGAATTTCATGCAAAGACAAACTCTTATTTTAGTATCATTGAGATACTATTATATTTTGTATTCATATTTTGAATTAGTTTTTATTTTTATTTTTTCAGTTTTCATTTTAATTTTAGTAATTTTGTTGTGTTTTTGACTTTTATTTTTAAAGTCTATTGTTACAGTTTAGTCCAAACAATATGAAGATTGGCAGCGGGGTACAAAATCATGAATATGTTTATGATAATGATCTCTAATACAAACAGGTGTGTGCTAATTAATCATATAATGAATAACCATGGAAACAAATGACAAACAGGAAACAAAAATGAGCACACTCCGCTGTCGACCCTGCGGGCTCAACTCGAGGCCTTCAACACCGCAGCAGTTACACCGCAGCAGTTACTCCGCAGCAGTTACTCCGTATATATATATACGTTTTTCTGATTTAAAAATAAAGAAACATATGATAAATTTATGTGTTCTTCTGGACGCTTTCAAAAAACCATTCAGCGGCGTTCCAGAGGTTTCTTCCCCACCAATCTAATGTTCCTGAGACTGTGGGGCGGAGCAGTCTCGGTCTACTAAGCTCCTCGCAACACAGAGTGCAAAACGAGCATCGCCATTTGGGCTCCTCCACAATCGAGGGGGACTTGGGTGGCGTTAGCAGTCTAGCCAGTTAGAGATATGCAAGATCTGAGGACTATTTTCTCTCTGAAAAAGCTTGGACAAATAGGAAGCCCTGATGCCGAGGCTATCAGGCTTCTGAGGGCTCCTCCGGGGCAGGGACGGTTTTGAGAAATCTTTTCTCGTCGGCGCCCTCTGGGGTGCAACTCTGCACAGTTCGTTTGTTCCCTGCCGGTTCGCCGTTCAGGGAACCGAGGTATCAGCGTCCCCATACGATCCTCCAAGGAGGGTCGTAGAACGGTCAGTTTGGTTGTTCGCTGCCGGTTCGCCGCTTCAGGGCACCGTAGTGACTGTTCAACCAAATCCAGAGGCCAGTCTTGAAAGACTGGTTCGCCTAGTAGAATTTCTGGCAGCGTGGAAACTACTGCCACATATTTCTCGGTGGGTCCTGCACACTATAGAAAAGGGTTCAGAATTCGGTTCTTGTCCACCCAGATTTCTAGGGGTCCTCCCCACTTTGGTGGACCCCGAGCAGGCTTTGGTTATGGAACAGGAAGCACTGACACTTCTGCAAAAGGAGCTGTAGAAGGGGTTCCTCCTCCCGGCAGACAGTCAGGGTTTTACTGCCATTACTTCATTGTTCCAAAAGAGGATGAGGGGTTGCGTCCTACTCTAGACCTGCGTCAATTAAACAGCAGGTTCAGATTCTTAAGTTCAAAGTATGCTTATGCTAAATATGATAGTGTCACAGACTCAGTCCGAGGACTGGTTTGTCACATTAGACTTAAAGGACGCTTACTTATCTATCCATCCTCATCACAGGAGGTTCCTGAGGTTTGCTTTCAGGGGCGAAGCATACCAGTATCGGGTTCTTCCATTCGGCCTAGGTTATCACCCCGCACCTTTTACAATATGCGTGAATGCAGCTCTGGCTCCTCTGAGATTCCAGGGCATTCGCGTATTAAATTATATCGACGATTGGTTGATTTTAGCTCAGTCCGAGCTTTTGCCATTTCAACATCGAGATGTCGTTCTGTCCCACATAACGAGGTTGGGGTTGCGGCTCAACACCAAAAAGAGTGTACTCCTCCCAGCCCAGAGGACCACTTTTCTAGGTGTATTACGGGATTCTCACAGCCGTAAAGAATGTAAAAATAGGTCAGTCACTCACTGCAAAACAGTCTCTGAGACTTTTGGGGCTCATGGTAGTTGCGTCCAACGTAGTTACTTTTGGCCTTCTGTACATGAGACCCCTGCAGTGGTGGCTCGGGACCAAGGGGTTTTCTCCGAGGGGAAATCAGTTTTCGCATGATCAAGGTCACGCGGCTATGCCTTCGTGCCTCGGTCATGTGGAAGAAACCTTGGTTCCTCGCCCAGGGCCCAGTGCTGGGGGCTTCTTGTCGATGCGTCACGCTATCGACGGATGCTTCCCTCACAGGATGGGGAGCGGTCATGAGTGTCCACTCAGTGAAAGGTCTTTGGTTGGGGGTCATGGCAGTTGCGTCCAACGTAGTTACTTTTGGCCTTCTGTACATGAGACCCCTGCAGTGGTGGCTCAGGACCAAGGGGTTTTCTCCGAGGGGAAATCCGTTTTCAAGGACAAAAGCAATTATCTATATATACATACTTTACAATTAGAAATTGTAACAAATTACAAATTGTCACGGTTGAGAAATTCATGGACGCTTCCTCGCGCTGTGTGTGTGTATTTTTGTGAATGAATGTGTGTGTGTGGGCGTGGTCGCTGATTATCCTTCGGGATTATCAGCGACAGGTGTTGTGCATTACCACTGCTATTTATACTCATCTAGTGCGTCTTGTGTTTGTCAGATCGTTGTTTTGTGGATGTTGCCTGTTGTGTTCCTGTCTCTTCGGCTCCCCGTGTTTCCTGCCCTGTCTTCGTCTGGAGGTTCGCCGTTGCAGTCCTTGTCTTCACTTCTCACCACCACTGGGTTCATCACTTCACGTCTGACCACCAGATCGAGTTGGCCACGCAAACCTGCGCTGCCTTGCCATCACCACCACTATCGGATTACACCGCATTGTGAATCATCTTGTGAACTGCAGCTGCGACTCTCTTATACCTCTGAGACCTTGTCTGTTTCTCATTTCTCTGAGACTGGTGATACTTACTCTAATAAAAGATCTGTTTACTTGCTATTGTCCCCTCTATCCATTCGTTACAGAACGATCTGACCATGCAGGGGGCAGCAGGTGGATCTGATGTCAATGACTACTTCGCACATAACACAGCCCGAATGGAGCAGCAGGAAGAGAATCTCGCTGCAACTGGAAGAGCGGTGCAGGCATTGGTAGCGCAGGTGTCTGGGCTCACCCAACAGATTCAACAACTGAGACTGCCCATTGCGCCCAACCCACCGCCGATTCCCCCCGCACCACCCGCACCCGTCCGTCAACATGAGCCGCGTCTGCCGACGCCGGAGAGTTATTCTGGTGAGCCAAGTTATTGTAGAGCTTTCTTGACCAAGTGCTCTATGTTTTTTGCTCTCCAACCCCAGACATTTCGCACTGAAGATTCGAAGGTGGCCTTCGTGCTTACACTTCTGTCCGGACGGGCTGCGCTATGGGGGACGGCGGTGTGGGAGAATCATCGATCCTGTTGTGACTCGTTCGCGGCACTCTCGGAGGAGATGAAGAGGGTGTTTGACCAGGCAGTCGCAGGCAGGGAGGCGGCTCGCCAGCTCGCAGACATCCGTCAGGGAGAAAGATCCGTCGCCGACTATTCAATCGAGTTTCGCACCCTCTCCGCAGAGTGCCGCTGGAACGAGGAGGCGCAATGGGACATCTTCCTGCATGGGCTGGCTGACCGCATCCAAAACGAGATTTATACCCTGGACCTGCCAGAGAAGCTCGACGACCTGATCGAACTGGCCTTAAGAGTGGATGCACGCTTGCATCGGTTGGAACAACGCACTCGTACGACGCCTACACAGAGGAGCCTTGGGGTTGCCCCACTCAACGTTCGTGATGCGGTCGGCCCCGTCGACGATCACGAGCCCATGCAGGTGGGTCGAGCCCGGCTCTCCCGGGAGGAGAGAGAGAGGAGGAGGTCCCGAGGATTGTGTCTCTATTGTGGCGGGGCTGGACATTTTCTCAATAATTGCCCAGTAAAAGAGCGTGCCCGGCAGTGAGGAAGAGGATCCTGTCGGGCGGGGTCTCCATCCAGAAAACCTCTTCCACCCTTCTCCCGGTGAGATTGCAGTGGTCAACTCGGTCACATCACTGCCAAGCTCTTCTCGACTCTGGCGCAGAAGGTAACTTTATGGACTGGTCACTTGCACAACAGCTTCAGATACCCACCATACCACTCACTAACAAGATCTCTGTCAACGCACTCAATGGTCAACAGTTACCCACAGTATCCCACACCACCAGTCAGATAACACTCATCACATCCGGCAATCATTCAGAAGAACTGTCATTTCTCCTTATGGACTCCCCTCAGGTTCCTATTGTCCTCGGTCACCCCTGGCTGGTGCAGCATAATCCCAGGATAGACTGGGGACATAACTCTGTTTCTGCCTGGAGCACGGAGTGTTATGCGTCTTGTTTAGTGTCTGCTGGTTCGTCTCTGTCTTGTTCTGTTTTGCAGGAAGAGTCGGTGAATTTGTCAAACGTGCCCGCTGAGTACCTCGACCTGAAGGAAGTGTTCAGTAAGTCCAGAGCTGCTTCTCTTCCTCCGCATCGTCCCTATGACTGTGCTATAGATCTACTGCCAGGTACGTCTCCGCCCAAGGGCAAGCTTTACTCTCTGTCTGTTCCCGAGAGGGAGGCCATGGAGAAATATATTTCTGATTCTCTGGCATCCAAATTCATCCGACCTTCCTCTTCTCCAGCGGGGGCGGGGTTCTTTTTTGTGGGGAAGAAGGACGGTTCTCTGCGACCTTGCATTGATTACCGAGGGCTGAACAACATCACGGTAAAGAATACTTATCCTTTGCCGTTGATGTCTTCAGCCTTCGAGAGGTTGCAGGGAGCGTCGGTCTTCACAAAACTGGACTTACGTAATGCTTATCATTTGGTCCGCATCAGGAAGGGGGATGAATGGAAGACCGCTTTTAACACCCCCAGGGGGCACTTTGAATACTTGGTTATGCCTTTCGGACTTTCCAATAGCCCGGCGGTCTTCCAGGCACTCGTCAATGATGTGCTGAGAGACATGGTCGATCAGTTCATTTATGTCTACCTGGATGACATATTGATTTTTTCTTCGTCTCTCCAGGAACACGTTCAGCACGTCAGACGAGTGCTTCAGAGGTTGCTAGAGAATGGGCTTTTTGTCAAGGCGGAGAAATGCGCTTTTCATGCACAGTCTGTCCCTTTCCTAGGTTACGTCATTTCGTCTGAGGGAGTGCGTATGGATCCTGACAAGGTTAAGGCTGTGGTGGATTGGCCAAGTCCAGATTCCCGTAAGGCCCTACAGAGGTTTCTGGGGTTTGCCAATTTTTACCGACGTTTCATTCGTAATTACAGCCAACTAGCCGCACCTCTGACTGCCTTGACCTCCCCCAGAACGACGTTCAGGTGGTCCGAAACAGCCGAAGCTGTATTCGCCAACCTGAAGAGCCGCTTCGTTTCGGCTCCCATTCTTACGACCCCTGATCTGTCACGTCAGTTCGTGGTGGAGGTCGATGCGTCAGAGGTGGGGGTAGGCGCAGTGCTCTCGCAGCGCTCTTCTTCAGACGACAAGATGCATCCTTGCGCGTTTTTTTCTCATCGCTTGTCGCCTACCGAACGTAACTATGACATTGGTAACAGAGAATTGTTGGCAGTCAAGTTAGCATTGGAAGAATGGCGACATTGGTTAGAAGGGTCGGGGGTACCTTTTATCGTCTGGACTGATCACAAGAACTTAGAATACATTCAATCTGCCAAAAGACTCAACTCCAGGCAGGCTCGGTGGGCTCTTTTTTTCGGTCGTTTTGAATTTACTCTTTCGTACCGCCCGGGTTCTAAGAACATCAAACCCGATTCTTTATCTCGTATTTTTGATCCATCCGAACGCCTGTCTACTCCCGAGTGCATTTTACCGGAGACTCGATTCATCTCCACACTCCGATGGGAGGTCGAATCGAAGGTCAAGACGGCCTTAGAAGAGGTAACGCCTCCGTCCCGGTGCCCACCGAACCGATTGTTTGTGCCGGAGGGATTACGGGCCGACGTTATTCAATGGGGTCATTGTTCCAATGTAGCCTGTCACCCAGGAGTAAACCGAACTAGATTTCTAGTTAAGCAACGATTCTGGTGGCCATCTATGGCTTGTGACATTCGAGATTTTGTTTTGGCCTGCTCGATCTGTGCGATTGGTAAGACTTCCAATCGACCCCCAGATGGGCTTCTTCAACCGCTGTCTGTCCCTTCGAGACCCTGGTCCCATATAGCGCTAGATTTTGTTACCGCCCTCCCGCCCTCCCAAGGCAATACGGTTGTTTTAACCGTAGTGGACCGGTTCTCGAAGGCAACTCATTTTATTCCCTTGCCCAAATTGCCTTCAGCCAAGGAAACAGCGGTGACTGTCATCGATCACGTCTTTCGGTTACATGGCCTCCCGATGGACGTGGTCTCTGACAGGGGATCCCAATTTGTCTCCAAATTTTGGCAAGAATTTTGTAAATTACTGGGGGCCACTGTCAGTCTATCTTCGGGTTACCACCCCCAGAGCAACGGGCAGACCGAGAGAGCCAACCAAGATTTGGAGAGAATGTTGCGATGTGTTGCCGCCAAGAATCCTTCCTCTTGGTGTCAACAACTCTCTATGGTGGAGTACGCACACAACTCGTTACCTGTGTCATCCACGGGCCTATCTCCGTTTGAGGGTAGCTTAGGATACCAGCCACCTATTTTTCCTAGTCTGGAATCCGAAGTCGCGGTCCCCTCCGCTCACGCTTTTGTCCAGAGGTGTCACCGTACATGGACCAGAGCCCGTGAGACTCTGCTCCAAGTAAGGGCGCGCACCAAGGTTAAGGCCGATCGCCACCGGTCAAGACCTCCCGTGTATGTCGTCGGTTCCAAAGTGTGGCTTTCTACTAAGAACATTCCACTCCGCTCCGTTTCTAATAAGCTAGCTCCCAAATTTATTGGCCCATTTCCTGTTACCAAGATTATTAGTCCGGTGACAGTTCGCCTCAAACTCCATCCTGCGTACAGAAGAATTCATCCCGTGTTCCATGTCTCCAAATTGAAACCCGTATTTTATTCACCCATTAATCCGCCAGCCCCGGTTCCCCCACCGCCGCGACTCGTAGATGGGGAACCCACGTATTCGGTACATCGAATTCTGGACTCGAGACGGAGGGGACGCGGATTTCAGTATCTGGTGGACTGGGAGGGTTACGGTCCGGAGGAGAGAAGTTGGGTTCCTGCTAGGGACATTCTGGATCAGTCCCTTATTGATGATTACTATCAACAGGTAGGTTCCTCTGGGAGCTCCAGGAGCCGCTCTTAGGGGGAGGGGTACTGTCACGGTTGAGAAATTCATGGACGCTTCCTCGCGCTGTGTGTGTGTATTTTTGTGAATGAATGTGTGTGTGTGGGCGTGGTCGCTGATTATCCTTCGGGATTATCAGCGACAGGTGTTGTGCATTACCACTGCTATTTATACTCATCTAGTGCGTCTTGTGTTTGTCAGATCGTTGTTTTGTGGATGTTGCCTGTTGTGTTCCTGTCTCTTCGGCTCCCCGTGTTTCCTGCCCTGTCTTCGTCTGGAGGTTCGCCGTTGCAGTCCTTGTCTTCACTTCTCACCACCACTGGGTTCATCACTTCACGTCTGACCACCAGATCGAGTTGGCCACGCAAACCTGCGCTGCCTTGCCATCACCACCACTATCGGATTACACCGCATTGTGAATCATCTTGTGAACTGCAGCTGCGACTCTCTTATACCTCTGAGACCTTGTCTGTTTCTCATTTCTCTGAGACTGGTGATACTTACTCTAATAAAAGATCTGTTTACTTGCTATTGTCCCCTCTATCCATTCGTTACACAAATAGGATACAATTACAACAACAATTACAATTTTAACAATATTTCAAGTGTATTTCTTTGTAAAAAGTATACATTTTATCATACGTATTAAAAAGGTAACGATTCATTAGTTTGAATATTGGAACAAACACTATAATAACATCTTAGTTGATAATTCAATATACCTACTTTATTTTTGACAAAACATCATACTATAGTGTATTTAACTATGAGCAGAAATTGGTGAACAAAAGCGTACCTATTTAATGTGACACTAGTCTTTTTTTACAGTCAAAACTTTATAATCTATCCAAAACTAATCACAAAATCTTGTCTAAACATTCATATTTAGTCTGTAACATATTGTGTATGATATATTAGCATATACATGTGAATTTGCAGTTTGTTGCTTATACAGACATTTTATTTCAACATATTTCAGTCTATTTTTACTTATCTTAGTAGGCTATAGCAATATAGTTTGGATGTGTTCATGTAAAAATAACGTTTACTATTGTAGATGTGAGAGTCAATGAACGGCACAGACACGCGCTGTATAACTGTAGTAAACAACGCGCACGCTCCTGTGCCATTCATTAATCATTTAGCCTACACACAGACACGCAATTCATATTTAAACAGTCTTTTTGTGGATTATAGACACTATTCAAAATCGCGATTAGAACAAAGCACTTAAGAATAAATGACTTACTACATCAGCTTGATCCGTTGCTCCTCGAATGAAACTACCAGCACTTCTGGTACATTTTCCAGGGTTATTAGATAGTATTATTCCTCACAGGTAGCAAGACGAGGTAAAGTGCAAGTTTTTATTAAACATGATGTGTTTTGTAAACCAGATTGTGGGCGTTGGCATGTTTGCATGGCTTGCCTTAGATCATTTGCGTTTGAATACCTGCACGCTCTCCGTGCCGTGGCACATTAACGCGTAGTCAGGTATAATGAGCTGGAAAGAAAAAGACTGGCATCTCTCTCTTTTCATACAGATTACATAAACTGAGAATATTTTTTTTATATATATATAAATAACTTCATTTAAAAGCAGAGAGTTTGAGCTTCATTATGGAAAAACACTCGTGCCTGTATGACAAGTATTCGCGGAATTACAGTTAATTTTCGGACGCGTTTCAGAATGGACTTCACTGACAGAGAGAAGGCAAAACTAGCATCATGTTTATTTTTCTTTATTTGACTAAAAGCACAATATTTTGTTTATATTGTGAGTATACACAAAAAAATAACACTTAACAGGATCGAATGATGTATAACACAAATATGTAAAATCAAAATCAACAGAGTATTTTGAGTCTCTTTTGCACTGATAAGAAAAAAACCGAGACTATCGTGCCGGTGCGATAGCAGACCTTAGAGGGTTAATATTTTCAAAGATTAGTTTTCGCAAATCGTGGATTCTGAATGTATTGCCACAGATTTCGCTTACGTTTCGCAGTTTTTTGTTTGCTGTTTTTGGACAAACCTCTCATGGGGGTGGGCTTAACAGTGATCTACTCTGATTGGATAGTGAGCTTTTGATGGACAGGTGCTCTCTGACCTGGAAGTACAGGCGTCACTCAGTGGCGCACATATCGGAAAGCTCTCGCGGTGATTTGTATGCAAAATGTCGTACATCTTTTTGGTGTAAGAGGTGGGATAGTTCCTTCGGCTGGTTTCCTTTTATGTGGAGTTTTTTATTTTTTTTTATTTAATCAAATCGAATATGCTGTAAGTGTAAGTGGGGAGATAAACAACAGTAGTGGTGAAGGAGGATTGCGAGCTTTAGTCAGCAGGGAGAGCAGTGTAAAGAGCCAGGAAGGACTGTGGGAGGACAAGGAGCCAGAGTGCCAGGACCTGCTTAAACGAGGAGCTTGCTTCAGACTGTGCTTGTGGCTGAACTTTGCAGAGACTGAGACTCTTGATAACTGAGATATAGAGGTATGGAGGAAGAAGCTCCTGAGTAGGTGGGAACCCAGGAGGTTGACAGCCAAGGGCTGGCGCCACCTTCAGGGCTGATGACGATGGTAGAGGTAACCCTTTCCTACAGCTACGGTCACAAATTCAGGAGCTGGGGAGGAAACACGATCAGGTGATGTCAACACTTGCTAGTCTGAGCACAGTGAATACTAGCAGTTAGAAGGGGAGGATCTGAGGGAGTATTCGCATGCCTTGCCTTGTTAAACGCGGCACTTCAACAGTCATCTAATGCAGTGCCTGATGTGCAGCTAGCACTAAGGGATCAGTTTGTGGAGGGGTCACTATACTTCGGTGAAAACTGCGCAAAATGGTTTAGGAACAGCCTCGTGTGACACTGTTTGAGGTAAGAGAAGAGGCTCTGTTGTGGTGAAGAAGCAGCATCCCCGTGGACCGAGCATTGCTAGGAGTCATTATCTGCTGGGCCTGGGTAGTGAAAGTAGTGTAGCAACAAAGAAAAGCAATCGGCAAGCTAACTAATGCAGTGCAACAGGCATTTAAGCGTCTGAAGAGGGAGCTGACTTGCGCTCCAGTGCTGGGATATGCTTCTCTCTTCCGTTCATGCTGGAGACAGATGCCAGTACCTTGGGTTTGGGCGCTGTCTTGTACCAGTACCAGAGTGAGAGAAAGAATGTCATAGACTACGCTAGTCGAAGTTTGAGAGGTGCCAAATGCAATGACCTGAACAACAGCAGCATGAAATTAGAACTCCTGGCATTAAAATGGGCTGTAGCAGAAAACTTCAGAGGTTATCTGCTGGGATCTCAGTTCACTATCCTCTCAGACAATAACCCACTCTGTCATCTTAACACAGCTAAGTTGGGAGCAGTGTAGCAGAGGTTGGTGGCACAGCTGGCTGTGTTCAATTTTGAGGTCCGCTACTGGCCAGAGCGTTGTAATACAACGGCTGATGCTCTCTCCCAGAGGCAAGAGCAGGAAGATGCAGAGATAGTGACCGAAGATGCAGAGTATGATGGCTGTGTGGCCATCTGCAATGAGACACAGGTGGGAACGGCTGTAGAACAAGACCTTGCAATGACTAGACCGGTGCCAGTGGAGTTGATTGAGGGGGAAGTTAGCTCAGAACCTGCCCTTGGAAACACTCCAACATTACCTGGGTATACAAAGGAGGAGCTCTGTCGCTTTCAGAATGCCGACCCTGCACTGAGTATCCTAAAACGTTTTTGGCAGGCGAGGAGGAAGCCTTCCATCCGCTAGAGACGAGATTTGCCTAAGCAAGTAAGGTCATTGCTCGAGCAATGGGAAAAGATCAAGGATGATGGAGGATTACTGTATTGGGTAGTCGATAATGTGTTCCTAGGTGAGTGTCAGCAGCTGTTACTTCCCACTTGTTTGGTTGAGCCAGTGCTACGGAGTGTTCATGCTATTGGGCAGGGAGGGATGCAAAACTTTGCTGATAGTATTGGGTACGGAAGTCAAGATCTAGTCTGTATCACTCACAAGGGAACCCCATTGTGAGCGATTCAACCGCACGCTGCAGGACCTGCTGCGCTCGTTACCACCGGACAAGAAGAGAAGGAGGTCGGAACACCTGCCAGAGTTGGTGTATGCTTACAATGTGACGCCTCAATCATCCACATGATATTCCCCATATTACATGTTGTTTGGGACACAACCACACCTTCCAGTTGATGCGTTTTTTTTCAACCTTGGAGCCCGCCTCTGATGGTCAAGAAAACGTCCTGGTGGTGATGGACGTTTTACCAAGTTTAGCCAGGCGTTTCCCATCCGAGATCAGAAAGCGGATTCCACCGCCAAGTTCCTCTTGAAAGAGTGGTTTCTCAGGTATGGAGTACTGCAGAGACTGCACTCTGACCAGGGAAGGAACTTTGAGGTCGCAGTCATAGCAAAACTTTGCAGATAGTATGACCTGCTACGCTCATTTCCACCGGACAAGAAGAGAAGGAGGTCGGAACACCTACCAGAGTTGGTGTATGCTTACAATGTGACGCCTCAATCATCCACATGATATTCCCCATATTACATGTTGTTTGGGTCACAACCACACCTTCAAGTTGATGCGTTGTCGGGAGCCTGAGAAAGGCACGGAATCCAACTGGCTGTCTGTTCATCGGGTGTGACTCAAAGACGCCCATTCTAGAGCCAGAGAGTATGCGGGAAAAAAGCAGCAGAATGAACTGCCAGGCATGAGAGTGAGGTGTATTGCCCTGAAGTTGCTGCTGGACAGCAAGTGTACTTGAGGCACCGTTCTGCAGGAAGAAATAAGATCCAAGACACGTAGGCACCAGAAGTTTAAGCAGTGAAAGAGATTCAAGGAACTACATATGTGGTGGAATCAGAGGGAGGAGGTGTGCAAAGAAGAGTACATCGTTCACACATTCAACCTTTTCCACTACTGACCCCGGTGCCAGCACCACATAGCAAGGTATGCCCGGTGAAGGACGTTGGTAGTCCACTGGACGAGAGACCATCAATGCTTTCGGACGCTGAGAATGTAGTTGTGGAGGAGACAACAGTCAACGCCTTTGGTGGAAGGGAGTCCGGAACAATCCAATCCGCAGGTAGAGATCTCGATAGAGCCTGAGTTTCGAGTATGCGAGAGCGTTCATGAGCCACTAACTAAGTTAGAGAGAGGTGTGGATGAAGGAATTGGAAGTGCGGAAGTGGAAATGGACTCGGTTCCTGATGCTGTGGTGAAGCATCCAGTTCCAGCTCAGAGAAATAGTCTGGCTGTCCCAGTTGAGCCAAGAGGTCTTACACCGGTGCCACATCAGTCTCAATGGCAAACTGCGGGTAAACACAGTAGCCTGTACAATTTGCCCAAGTCCGCTTGTAACGCGGTGTCGTTCAGCACATTTTGTCTCAAGTTTTGGCAGGCACGGTAATGTACACGTCTGAAAAGCTAAAAAGTGCTATGGACAGTTAAGAGGGAAGTCCACGCAGACATTGACTTATGGCTCGCCCCTGGAGGGCGCATATGGGTAGTTCAGTTGTAAAAGGAAGAATAACTGAATAGTGTTACGATAGAAATCCCTGAGCGCACGTGAGCTACAGTGTGTGAGTTCAGCAATAATTCAGTTTTCTGAAAGAAAAGAGAAAAGCCTCATTCAGGTGTTTGAGTCTGTTTGTGGAGCAGTTCGATCGCATGATTCTGTATTTCTCTCGAATGCAAGAGATTTCGATGTGACGAGATCGTACAGGCTGCAGTGACAGAGATTGAGCGTGAATAATTGTTCCGTGTGATAATTTAGTGTCGTTTAAATCTTTGTATGGTAGTTCATGTGTTGTTGTTAAGGAGAAAGTAAACAATACTTCTTTCTCTTTTGATAAAATAATATCAGAGGGGAGAATGAGGACACGTGAGTGCACGCGTGAGTTCCCTTTCGTTGTCACTCCGAGTTACGTCGGATGACGACCAATGGGGTTTCGCTTAGAAAGCCAATCAACTTTGAGTATTACAAAACGAGCCATTGGCAAAGAAATGCCATGGGTCTGCGGAATTTGCACAGCGTATCTCCGCCCTACCTCGTGGGTATAAAAGGAAGACGCTAGCAACATGCAGATGTGTTTTTGCTTCGGAGGCAAGTTAATCCTTCGTTCCATAAGCCATCTCTGAACTGTCAGCTTTACAGATGAGCGAGATTCTCTGGTGTTAGTGTGACGGCGATCTCCCGGCGAGTGCGCACTTCCTGCTTATCTGTGCAAGTGGTTTGCCAGCTAGTGTGTTTCTCCCCGGGCGCTTCAACACTCTCAGAGTTTCTTTTCTCTCACAAAAGAGCTTGCACATTTGTCTTTTTAAATATGCATCGCCCGTGCACTTCTGGTTGTGGTAGACTGGTAGCCGACTTTGATGGGCACGAGCGCTGCATAGTGTGTTAGGGCATTGATCACGCTAGAGCAGCACTCGTGGATGGTTCATGTTCTCACTGCGGGAACATGACCATCGCAACATTACGATCAAGACTCAGTGATCTTGCAAGAGTGAGGGTCCCCTCATCCACACCCTGATCTAGCGCCTCCACGAGAGGTTCTACTTCGGCTGGTGGCCAGGGTGATCTGAGGCTGACGGTTTGGAACAAAGCGCAGACTATCCGTCCGTGCCCAGCCGCACCCTCTCCAGTGTTACAACCCGCGAGTGTTCAGGGGATTTCCTTGGGACCATCTTCTGATGCCCCGCAGATTTCCTTTGGCGCTCCAGAGGAGGATACCATGTCCATCGCAGCATCACAAGGTGGGTCTGATTCTTTTGGAAGTATCGACTCGTCACAGCTTTCACCCTCCGGTGTTCATACGGCTGTGCCCGAGTCTGATCCGGAGATGACGGCCATGCTTTCCCGGGCCGCCGCGAGCATCGGTTTAGAGTGTACCCCTCCACCCTGTCCCGAGCGCTCACGGTTGGATGATTGGTACTTGGGTAAGGCCGCGGACCCCCGTCCTCGTCAAACCCCAATACCTTTCTTCCCGGACGTGCATGATGAGATCTCGAAGTCCTGGAAGACCCCCATGTCTTCCCGTGACCGCTCGTTGATCTCATCCACCTTTCCTCCCCTCGATGAGGCGGCTGCCCGTGGGTACACCCGGCTCCCCCCGGTTGAACGCTCTGTTGCAATGCAACTGTGTCCTCAGAGCGCTTCTTCTCGTGGTGAGCCTAAACACCCATCCAAAGCCTGTAGATATTCGTCTACGTTAGTGGCAAAGTCTTACAGAGCGGTGGGACAGGTAGCCACCTCTTTGCATGCCATGGCCATTCTGCAGGTCTACCAGGCCCAGATGCTCAGGGACATGCACGAGGGCAGGACAGACCCAGGGCTCTTCAATGAGCTGCACGGCGCCACCGACCTTGCTCTCCGAGCAACGAAGGTGACCGTACGCTCCCTGGGTTTGGCGATGTCCACAGCCGTTGTCCAGGAGAGACATCTCTGGCTGAACCTCGCTGATATGCGGGACGCCGAGCGGTCCAATATCACAGGCCGGCCTTTTCGGCGGTGCAGTCGAGGACTTTGCCCAACAGTTCTCAACTGCCCAGAAACAGACTGAGGCGATCAAGCACATTCTGCCCCGACGGCCTGCTGCTGCCTCCACCCAGCCGACCGGGCAGAATACTCAGTCTGTTCGTCGCCGAGGGCGCCCTCCTACGGCCCTCCTCCTTAAGTTCCTGTAATGAAGACAGCGCTCCTGGTTGCACTGGCCTCCATCAAGAGGGTAGGGGACCTGCACACATTCTCCGTTGACGAAGCGTGCCTGGAATTCAGGCCGGCTTACTCTCACGTGATCCTGAGACCCCGGCCTGGATATGTGCCCAAAGTTCCTACACTCCCTTCCGGGACCAGGTGGTGAACCTTCCAGCTAGTACTGGACCTGCTCAGCTGTCTTCGATTGCGCGACATTCCACTCCACGGACTGGATACGTGCGATATTCCCCTCAGGTGAGCTTCTCTTAAAGCCCTGAGTTCCTCCAGCACTGCTGACGTCGGCGCCACTGTCTGTTGCCTGCGCGTCGGCTAGGTGCCTCCCGTGTGCATGGTCCCTCTCCTCTGTCTGTGTTCATTCAAGGTTATTAATACTTAAGAGATGGAAATTAATATAGTAATGTCACTGGTAATGTGAAGAGTGAAAAATGTGTATACTTCTGATCTTATAAGTGTGTGTGCTTATGAGAATGTATCTTTAATAATGTTTTTGTGTTTTGTTCTTTATCCAGAAAGCATAAAAGCCACTGCCGTTGTTTATTCCGGATTAAATTATTCTTACAGATAGTTTGTATAGTTTTTTTTATTTTTGGGAAAGTTTCTGTACATTTATTGGAACATGTCTCCTTTTTGTCTTTTTTTTTTACTTTCTAAATTTTTTTCATACACCTACCCACAAATGGAAACCTCAGGTGTTAATCCGCGTCTTTCTTATACCCGGTCAGAAATAAAGAATCCCTTTTTTAGATGTCTGGCTGTGTTTGAGTTTTTTTTTATAGTGAACACGTTTACACGGCCACATACTTTTAATAAACTGTTACTAACTCAGGACAAAATGGTTAATTTAGCTTTATTTCCAATCAAAGAAATTCCTCATGTGAATCACTGTCAAGCTTGATAACATCCATGCAGTTCTGTATTCAATTTGCTATCAACTTTGTTTCAGACGTCTCTGGCTTTGCCATCCAAAAAATTAGGCATAGCAAGTTAAGTTGAATCATGCACCTTTATTGTAAAGTGTCCAGCCATTCCCAGATGATTTTCTGAATCCTGACCATGAAGATCAAAATACATTACAGGTGAAAATAGATTGAGCCTGTACCATAAATTGGCGGCAATCAACTGCAAAAAAACAATCAAAATAAGATTGCCTCTGTTTCTCCATGTTTCTCTTTAGGCCGTTAGAAATTTGGTGTGTGCAATCAGAACACCATGGATACTTAGGTTTTCTGAGATTATCCATTGCATCGAGCATAGCTCAATTTTCTGCCAGCTCTTATAAAGGGCATGGTTGCACTGTTGAATGATCATTTCGGCAGATTCATCATGTTGATGCTCATTTTTTCTCTTCGGAAAGTAAAATATGATTTGCTGTGATATTCCCGCTCACACTCCTGCAATATGCAGGGCCATGTTTCTCTGTTATTAAACAATTCACCGCTTACATGTTGAGTTATGGCATCCCAGCGCTAGCAAACACAGCCAATATAAATATGTAAATGCAAAAGGAGCTTGATAAATGTGATTGGAGCATTTGTTTCTGAATGGAACCATATAGACGTCGTTTCCTATTTGTTACAGGCAAGAAACGGCTTTCATTTTGTCTCTGTGGCAAATGAATCATTATGCTTTGTTATTGGATGCATTGTGATTGTAATACCACTTATATGGTGGTAGGAAAAATGTCAGCACACTGCTGCCTCCGTAAAACACTCTAATGGATTTTTCACCATCCATGTGAAGTTTGGAGCTAAAAAAGGATACGATCAAAATAAGGATGTTATGCGTGCAACTTATGATAGGATGATCCCATCCTATATTTCCCATATAATTCATATTCAAGGGGCACAGATAAACCTTGCAATCATATTTAGTCAACAAAATACAATAACGGGAAATAGCAGCACAAAATGTTAACCCAAGACTACGAACAGAGGATGATTGAGGGTTTAATAACACTAGGTGACAAGGGACTAATGATAGACATGTACATGTGATTAGTTGACAAGGTAAAAAAAAGGGTAATTATGGAAACTAACAAGACAACAATGGAGACAAGGGAAACAGGAACTAAAAACAGAGGAATTGAAAGCTTTAGCGTACGTTCTTGTTAGGAAGACTCAATCAGCGCATCACGCATTATCTCACTTCTAGCCAATCAGGTGCTGTCACTCATGGTATAAAGAACTGGTACTTACGTTTGGCTGAGTTCGCAGATGCTGACGCGCCAATTACCTCCATCCTCCCCAACCACCACCAAGATGGTACCTTCCCCTTCATCCTCCCCACCACCACCAGGATGGTCCCTTCCTTTACCTCCAGGGGGGGTCGGCTGCGCCCCTGTACATCTTCAGGCAGGACATGCAGATTTGGCTACCCGTGCATTGCTCGCTAAGGACGGGGCCTACGCCAAAGAACTTATAAATTTATGCTTGCTGCGCTGTTAATAAATATACGCTTGTTATTCAATTTATCTCCCGAGTCTTTCTGGTAGAACTGAACATAGGCACAACAAGACAAAATAATATTTAAAAAAAAGGAGTTCATTAAAACAGAGACAGGGTAATCATGACAATGATACTCTCTCTTACTAATTTAAATTATATTTATCCATAAACACGTGTGAACTGTAAAGAGTGATCAGCTGACAGTGACATCAGTGCACATCCAAAACAATGAAGTTTGAGTTGAATGGGTTGAGAATTTTTATATAATGGAACTAAATGAAATGTATAGCTTGTTAGTGTTCAAATAGTTAGTGCAAGGATCTAATGCAACAAACTGAGGAGAATTGTATGTATTGTATTCAGTATGTACACTACCATTCAAAAGTTTGAATTCAGTATTTTTTTTAAAGATATTAAAACTTTTTTTTTTATTCAGCAATGATGCGTTTTAATTGATCAAAAGTGACAGTAAAGACTTACATCACTATGAAAAGCAGTTCAAATCAATCCTGAAGAAGAATTCTGCAAAAAAATTAACATTACACACAAAGAAAATATTAAGCTACACAGCTGTTCTCAACATTGATAAAAAAAAAAATTCATATGATGCTAAAGACTGGGGTAATGGCTGCTGAAAATCCAGCTTTGACATACAGAAATAAATTACAGTTTAAATATATTAAAATTAAAATTTTTAAATTGTAATATTATTTTACAATATTACTGTTTTTACTCTATTTTTTTAATCAAATAAATGCAGCCTTGATGAACATAAGCAAGTTATTTCAAAAAACATTAAACCATCTTAACAACTCCTTGAACGGTGTATGTTGTGTTTGTATAATAAAACTTGCCATATATATACTATATATACACACACGCACAAATTCGTTTCTTACTGACAATTTTTACTAGGCGGCACCAAAACAGGTACTTCTAGTCACCCTGTCTTCTGATTGGTCACTGTGAAAAGCCACAGTTATTACTAAGTGATTGTTGCAGTTCACCTCACACTGATCTCTGAGTGTAACTGCTTCCTGGGGCTCTGCTCCATCTGTGCAGACCTGGAGCACAATCAAAGGTGCCACAGTGCGTGTTACCTCAGAGACCCCCTTCCTACTCACAAACACCACCTACACGGAAATGCATCTGTTCCTCTCCGCGCACACACATACATGACACGCATCTATCCTAGTCTTCTGAGGTGTGTTTCAGCCTGTGAAAATTCAGCTATATGCCTACATCCTTCACCCTGATCATGAAGCTTCTGAGAATTTCTGACATACTGTGTGAATGTGTCAATTGTAACTTTACTGTGAGGATCAAAGAGGAGCTTGATCTCATTCACTCCCTCAACAGGCCTTGGCTGATAACATGGAGTCCTATGCACTAGAAAACAAAAAAATAGTTGCAAATATGCCCATCTATATTGAAAGAGAAACCTGAGTAATGTTTGGAAACTGACAATTAGCATATTGAATCAGATTGTCATTGAACTAAAACCAGAAAGTATATCACCTCTCAGTCGGGAATCAACTTCACCAGTACTTTTATGATAAATATAAATATCTGTTAGATGCCGTGGTGTTGTTTTTTAATTGAAACCTGGTCAAAATAACTAGGGGAGCTTTGTAGCCTTTTTTCTATACTGGGGCACAGGCGCCCTTTCCTAAATGTCCCCATATTTTTAATGAATATTTTACTCAAAAATGAAAATTCTCTTATAATTTACTTACTTATGCAACCCCAGATGAACACAAAGGAAGATTTTTAGAAAAATATTAAATTTCTATATATATATATATATATTAGTGGTGGGCATAGATTAATTTTTTTTAATCTAGATTAATCTCACTGTAATCTTGGAATTAATCTAGATTAATCTAGATTAAAATTTCTCATTTGAATTCTGTCGAAGGCATTCAGAATATGTGTGCTACCCAAATAATGACTAAAAGTAAGCCTAAGTCTTTGAGAATGGGTTTCTTAAGCCAGGTGGCGCATTAGACCAGGGGCTCATCTCCTGTTTCCAAAATGCATCACAAACTGCTTGAGAAAGCTGTTCTACTATGATAATTGGTGATGAAAATAAATCAAGTTCAATCAGATACTTGTGTTTACTATTGGATACATCTTTACATCTAACTGATAGAGCTGTGCTGACGGGCTTGCCTCGGTTGCACTCAAACATAGTATAGTTTAACATTACATCAGTGCTTGGCCCGGCATCTACCGCATTAGCTAAGGGATGCTTTGCGTTTAGGTGGTACTTGAGACTATCAGTTGAATGTGTGGAACGCTTTTCAGAGAAGATAAGGTAACTGATTTTAGCACAATTCAAAATGAATATTCAGCGTTAATTCAGGAAAACAAAATATCCGAATGCTCCACATGAAAATTTGGTCTTCCGACCTTTTTAACATTGTGTTGATTTATTTTGGTTAATATGTGTGAGGGAGAGAGAGCAAGACAGTGCTTAGTGTGGAGATGGTGAAGTCTTGTTTACACTTTCGCCTAAGTGAGAGAGTGCACACGCGACCGGGTCTCTCTCTCTCTCTCTCTCTGCTCGTTCTTTCAGTTAAACATGTGTCCTGTCACAAGCATAGCAGTTCATCTACATTACTCACCGAATTTAATGCAGGAAAAACCCTGTTTATGCAAACAGGAAACAGCATAATTTGTCTCATTTTAGTAAAATAAAGCGAGGCGTTAGATCGCCTTTTCCACTCCTCCATGTTTACCTCCTCTGCTCAAATCGCTTTGACATCACGAATGATGCACAGATGCGTATAGGACGTCACGCTATGGTGCCCGATAAAGGACAAAAGGGAAAGTTGAGTTCGCGGTCTGTATATTATGGCTGGGACTCGGAGTAGGAGCATCGATAAGAGGAATCGTTAAAGTCGAGGGCATACAATATCGATGGTTCTTAAAACTTAGAACCGGTTTTCGAGTGGAACCTGTTTTCAATTCCCATCCCTACCCCCTACACGGCAATTCGGCTAGGTATACATCCGCGCTAAACTATCAAGGTGAAAGTCATCATAGCTTGCGTAGTATAGACCCAGCTCATCTCCCAACCCAACTGTGAGAATAGATTAACTGCGATATTTTTTTTATCGCCCGATAAGAGTCGCTGCGTTAACGCTGATAACGGCCCACCACTAATATATATTAGGGGTGGAACGGCACACAGAAGTCACGGTTCGGTTCATACCTCGGTTCAGACATCACGGTTCGGTACGATTTCGGTACAATGGAGTGAAAAGCAAAACAAAAGTGCAGAAGGCATTTTTACAAATGTCTTAAGCCTTAAATTAGTTTTATTAATAAAGGCATACAACCAGTTTATTTGTAGTGCACTGACAATAGTTTTATATAATTAGTTTATTAATTAAAATAATAAAAAGACAAAAAGACCTTGCGATATGTTTGGTAATTGTACCTGAATGAATTTAAAATTAATTTGCTATATTTCAGATCAATATATTTGTTTTCCTTAATTTTAATTAACACTAACTTTATTCTCATTTGAATTATAAATAATTAATTTCCATATACAATAATACTGCCATTAAAAAACACATTTGATTTTCTTTTTTAATCAATGTAGAATGTGTAACTTGAAAATAAAACTGTGTGTGTGTGTGTGTGTGTGTGTGTGTGTGTGTGTGTGTGTGTGTGTGTGTGTGTTTGTGCTTGCGTGCTTGCGTGCGATTTTGGTTGGATGACAGTTGTAGGTTACAGTTTGACAAGAGTTTAGAGTGTGACAAAAGCACAATGTTGTGTTTTATTGCGAGTGTACAGAAATATATGTAAACATTTTGCAGTTTGAATGATGTCCTGTATGAACAAAATGACGGAGTATGTTTTTTATGTTTCCACTGTTCGATCGCGCCTGCACACCTCTCTCTCTCTCTCTCTCTCTCTCTCTCTCTCTCTCTCGCAAACACACACACACACACACACACACACACACACACACACACACACACACACACACACACACACACACACACACACACACACACACACACACAGACAGTTCGATCGCGCCCGCACCTCTCTCTCTCTCTCTCTCTCTCTCTCTCTCTCTGTGCGCATGTGCTGAGTGAGTGGGCGGAGCGCTGAGTGTGAGCTGAGTGTTTGGCGTGTGTGTCAGGTACGAGTGATCTATTTTTTCTATCTTTTTGTATTGTTTTGTTTTTTGGAGATTTAAATATAGGGATTGTTTTTTTCATTTATTTGGGGTGTAAGGAGGTGTTTAATATTCTAATCTAGGGCGTCAGCTCCCGGTTAATGTACTGGGAGCATGGCTGCCCCAGGTAGCGGGAAGTTTGATTTTTTGACGCGCCGTCATGGTGTGAAAATAGACTCAGCGGTTAGTATAGAAGACTGTAGCCTGGCTGTAGGAGAAGTGATTGGGCCTGGGAACATTCTGTCTGCGTCTCGCATGAATAGCGCTATTGTTGTGTTTGTGAAGACAATTGAATTAGCGAACCAGTTGGTAGAAATTGGAGTAGTGCTTAATGGTATTTTTACCCAAGTGCTCTCTCTTTCTACTCCTTCGAAAAAAGTGACTCTTTCTAATGTGCCGCCTTTTATTTCAAACGAAATTTTGACCAGAATGCTTTCACGTTATGGTAAATTGGTTTCTCCTATAAAAATGATTCCAATTGGGTGCAAGTCACCACTGTTGAAGCATATTGTGTCATTTAGGCGTTATGTCTATATGGTTCTTCAAGACAACCTGGACGAATTAGATCTGTCTTTAAATTTTCATCATGACGACTTTAATTATGTCATTTTCGCCACAACAAATACTATGAAATGTTTTGGTTGTGGTGAAACAGGGCATCTTATCCGCGCTTGTCCAGTCAAATTGAATACGACAAATAAAAATCCTCCACCGGTTGATGGTGAGGAAAATAACGTTGTTCGTGACGAGGAAATGCAGAATGTTGCCGCTGTATTACCTACTGATGCTGAGGTGCCTGGAACGAGTATGGCTCAAAAATCGTTAACGTTAGCAGTAATAAACACTGAAAGAGTAGCAGAATTTGTGCTGGTGGATAAGAAGACTACTGAAGGGGAGAGTGTAGGTGCCGCTGAGGCGGAGGAGGATGAAGTATCTGCGGTGAGCGGTCGGGCGAACGAGTCGCAGAACAGTGACGGCTCGGCCACTGCAGTTGAGCAACTTTTAGCCGGTATAGAGGGGGATCGCTGTTCTTTGATTCGGAAGATTGTGCCTTTAAAACGCCTCAAAAGAGGAGACTACAACAACGTCATGATGTTGGTAAACAGGTGAAAAGAATGGATGATTGTAGTATGAGTCAGAGTCAGACTGATACAGAGGGTGAGAGTGATTCTTCTGAATGTAACGTTAGTGTATCATGTAGTTTACCTCAGAGTGGATTTTCCAGCCGGTCTTACATTGCAGAAGATATAAAGTCTTTTCTTAAAGTGACAAAAAATTCTACAAAAATTCGTGTTGAAGAATATTTCCCTGACGTGTTACAGTTTATTGAAAAAGCAAAGGCTTTTAGAAGTGATGGAGGTTTCACTAATTAGGAAGTGTATCGTCTGAAGAAAATTCTTGCAAAACTGAATGTACAACCTGGACTCAATGTTAGTTAAGATAATGCGTAAATATAATCTTTCTATGTTTGTTTTTTTTCGGCTGTATCTGCTATGGTTATTTCTCTTCACATTTATGGGAGAATTTTGTGTTTCTTCTCTAAATATAAATGGGGCAAGGGACATAAGGAAAATATTTCAATTATTTGAGATAATAAAACAGAAGAAAATTGATGTTTTGTTTGCTCAAGAAACTCATACTGATGTATTAAATTCTTCTGATTGGGCAAGAGAATTTGATGGTTTATCTGTTTTAAGTCATTTGACCACAACTAGTGGTGGAGTTGCCATTTTATTCTCTAAGAACTTTATTCCCTGTTCTTATCAGGTTGATGAAATTATAAAAGGTAGACTTTTAAAAGTTATAGCTTCCTATGAAAATCGTTCTTTTGTTTTTATTTGTGTGTATGTCCCAAATAATGCATTGGAAAGAATGATTTTTCTAGATATACTGAGTGATGTTTTATGTCATTTCAGTTCTGATGATTTATTATTTTTAGGAGGGGATTTTAATTGCACTGAGCACATTTTAGATCGAAATCATGTTGAACCGCATATGCTTTCACAAAAGCGGCTCATTCAGTTATTGAAATCGCATGAGATTGTTGATGTTTGGAGAAATTTTCATGGTAATCAAAGGCAATATACATGGGCTCATGCTTATGATAACTTAATTTCTTTAGCCAGATTAGATAGGTTTTATGGTTTCAAACACCAGCTTAGTTTTTTCAGAAGCTGTTCAATTGTTCCAGTAAGCTTTTCTGATCATAGCTTAATACAGTGTGTTGTGTCTTTGAGCTCCATTAAACCAAAAAGTGCTTACTGGCATTTTAATAATAATTTATTATGTGACAACCATTTTAAAGATATTTTTAAAGAATTCTGGAACATTTTTAGAGCTACAAAATCGTCTTTCAAGTCTTTACAGCAGTGGTGGGACATTGCAAAAGTGCAGATTAAGCAGTTGTGCCAACAATATACTTGCAACTTCACGAGAGACATAACCTGTTCAATGGAAATTATAGAGAAACAATTATTAGAACTTCAGGAGATTGCTGATAGTACAGGAAATTTGACCCATTTTGAAACTTTTCATAAAAAGAAAAATTCATTAGCTGAACTTTTAGACACAGTCGCACAAGGAGCTCTGGTCAGATCACGTTTTCAGAGTGTAGAATTGATGGATGCACCCTCAAAATTTTTCTTTAATTTGGAGAAAAAAACGGGCAGAAAAGGTTTATTCATACCTTACGCTCAGAAGCTGGAGCCTTGTTGTCAGACCCTTCTGACATTCGAAGAAGAGCAATTCTTTTTTATGAAGAACTGTACAAAAATGAACTCGCACATGAACAAACTGATGGTAATGTCTTTCTTAATAATTTACCTCAGTTATCCGACGAAGCTAATGCTGGACTCAGCCAAGCTTTAACTCTGGAAGAGTTGGAAAGAGCTCTCCAAGCTATGGAGTGTGGCAAAGCGCCTGGAGTCGATGGACTGCCAGTTGACTGTTACAAGGCCTTCTGGCCGGAGGTGGGACCGGATCTGCTAGAGGTGCTTGGGGAAAGCTTAGCCAATGGGCGGCTACCCATAAGTTGCCGTAGAGCGGTTCTCACTCTGTTGCCTAAGAAGGGAGATCTGAATGATATTAAAAACTGGAGACCCGTGAGTTTGCTGTGCAGTGACTATAAATTGCTCTCCAAGGTTCTGGCTAATAGATTGAGAGAAGTTTTGGAACAAGTAATCCATCCTGACCAGACCTATTGTGTACTTGGTAGACGAATTTCTGATAACATTTCTTTTATTAGGGATGTTTTGGATTATGGTAAGAGTCTCAACTTAGATTTCGGTCTGGTGTCAATAGATCAAGAAAAGGCCTTCGATCGAGTTGAGCATAATTATTTATGGAATGTTTTAGCTGCATTTGGTTTTGATCCTGAATTTGTTTCTATGTTAAAGGTTTTGTACTGTGAAGTTGAAAGTATATTGAAAGTTAATGGTGACTTATGCGCTCCTTTTAAAGTTTTGTTTACAAAACTTTGTTTAAAGGGTGTGCCTTGTCTGGTATGCTCTATGCTTTGTCAATAGAGCCTCTTTTAAACAAGTTTAGAACAGATTTGTATGGAGTGTATGTTTCAAATTGCTCAATTGTATTTAAATTATCAGCATATGCTGATGATGTTGTTATTTTAATTAAGTGTCAGAGAGATGTAGATTTTTTGCTTAAAATATTAAAAGAGTTTAAAATGTGTTCTTCTGCGAAGGTAAACTGGTCTAAAAGTGAAGCCATACTGGTTGGGAACTGGTTAAGTGGAGAACCAAACCTCCCAGAGGGTTTAACCTGGACTAAGGAAGGTTTTAAATACCTGGGAGTGTTTTTGGGAAGTGAAATGATTGTACAAAAAAACTTTGAAGGGGTTGTTGAAAAGGTAAAAGGTCGCCTCGACAAATGGAAATATTTACTTCCCAAAATGTCTTATAGAGGGCGTACATTGATTATTAATAACTTGGTAGCATCTTCTCTCTGGCATCGCTTAATTTGTGTTGATCCTCCACTAGGTCTTTTGTTAAAAATTCAGTCAATTTTAATAGATTTTTTTTGGGACAAGCTGCACTGGGTTCCAAAAGCTGTTCTGTATTTGCCCAAGGAAGAGGGAGGGCATGGACTTATACATTTACAGAGCAGAATAGCAGCTTTCCGACTTCAATTTGCACAGAGACTTTTAACTGGACCAGTGGACTCAAGCTGGAAATCCATAGCTTTTGCAATTCTGCAGAATTTTGAAGGATTAGGCCTGGACAAGCCTTTGTTCTGGTTGAATGCTAAAAAGATGGACTTGTCCAAATTACCCAGTTTTTATCGTAATATTTTTAAAGTTTGGACTTTGTTTATAGTGCAAAAAGTGGATAATGCAGGTTCCTTATACTGGACGTTACAAGAACCTTTGATTCATGGTTCACGCTTGGACATATCAAGTAAAGGACCTTTCCCGGCACTTGAAGGAATTTTACTCCGTTCTGGTGTAATAACTCTTGGACATCTACTACAGCTAGCGGGAACAGACTTTTATTTCAGTTTTAAACCCTGGTGTTAGTCATGGTTGTCCTTTTTGCTTGCAGAGAGAGACTGTGTTCCATGCATTTATGCAATGTTTTAGACTGAAGTCTTTGTTTATTGTGCTACAGAATTTATTTGTTTGTTTTGGTGAAACATTTTCTGTTGGTGTTTTTATTCGTGGTTTTAAATACGTCCGGAGACACCGATTTCGGTGTCAACTTTTGAACTTTTTGCTAGGCCAAGCTAAAATGGCAATTTATAATACCAGGAAACATAAGATTGAACGAGACACAAGGTATAATTTAGAGGCAGTGTTTTTTAATTTGGTGAAATCTCGAATTTTAATTGATTATCGATATTTTAAAGCCATGAAGGATCTTGTTTCTTTTGATCAGATTTGGTGCAATAAGGGGGCTTTGTGTGAGATTATTGATGACAACCTGCATTTTGCACCCCTTTTAAGTTAATTTTGTCTTGTTTTTTCTGATTTTATTTTAACAATGTGTTAATTGACTGGACATGTGGATAATGGTTTAATTTTGTAATAAATGGATTTTGAAATTCAAAAATTCTCTCTCTCTCTCTCTCTCTCTCTCTCTCTCTCTCTCTCTCTCTCTCTCTCTCTCTCTCTCTCACACACACAAACACAGTTCGATCGCGCTCGCGCCTCTCTCTCTCTCTCTCTCTCTCTCTCGCACACACATAGTTTGATCGCCCCCGCGCCCCCCCCCCTCTCTCTCTCTCTCTCTCTCTCGCACAAACACACAGTTCGATCGCGCCCGCACCTCTCTCTCTCTCTCTCTCTCTCTTTCTCTCTCTCTCTCTCTCTCTCTCTCTCTCTCTCTCTCTCTCTCTTTCTCTCTCTCTCTCTCCCACACACAGTTCGATCGCGCCCGCTCCTCTCTCTCTCTCTCTCTCTCTCTCTCCCTCTCTCTCTCTCGCACACTCACACAGTTCGATCGCGCCCGCACCCCCCTCTCCCTCTCTCCCCCTCTCTCCCTCTATCTCTCTCCCCCTCTCGCTCTCCCTCTTCCCCCCCCCTCTCTCTCTCTCTCTCTCTCTCTCTCTCTCTCTCTGGTGCATGCTGGGAGTTGTGGAGGTGCGGAGCACGTGGTGAGAGTTGTGGTGTTCTTTGGTGTTTCCTTTTCTCCTTTATGTGTTTGTTTAGCTTTCCCTTCACTGTGATTTTAATAATATCAGTATAGGAAGAAAGTTTTTTTCGTGTGTGTGCTGTTTGTAGTCGCCGGGATGGCGACTGCTCACGCGCAGGGAAAACCCCCCCTGTCACTCCGTAATGGCTGCAGGTGTGTTCCTGAGGCGGGAGTGACAGTGGAGGATTTACTCCTAGTTATCGGTCAGAAGCATGGTTTTGAAAACATTCAGAAGCATGGTTTTGAAAACATAGTCTCGGCGTCACGAATGAATAAAGGTGTTTTTGAAAACTGAATCACTAGTCAATGAACTGACTGTAAGCGGAATATGGGTGAAGGAAACGTTTGTTCCGGTAACCCCGCTATCAGCTCCAGCAATTAAAGTAATAGTTTCCAATGCCCCTCCTTTCATATCTAATGAAGCTATCGTGAAAGAGTTACTGAGATTTGGTAAGATAGCAAGTCCTGTAATAGCGGTCCCACTCGGATGTAAAGACGCAGCACTAAAGCACGTTTTGTCCTTCAGACGACATGTCTATATGTTTCTCAGCTCGCCGGGGAGGACCTTGGAAGCTTCTTTCCGTGTTACTCACGGAGAGAATTCTTTCATGGTCTATGCGAGTACGGTGAGCATGAAGTGTTTTGAATGTGGTGATTTGGGACATAAGCGTTTAATGTGTCCACATAGAGATGAACAGCGTCCTTCTACATCTCGTGGTGAGGGAAATGATGTAGTTAGTCAAGTACTGGTAAATAACACAGAAAAGGAGAGAATCGAGGAGCAGGATAAAGGAGTTACAGAGGGAGTAGACGAGCAACAGGAGGAGGTGAGCGAGGTGAGCGGCGTGTGGATGTGTTTATTCTGGATGTGTTTATTCACCAGATAAAGAGGTGAGTGAGGATGAAGTGGATCAGAGTGATGCTGATGATGATGTTGTACAGAAATTTGATTCTGATGAAAATATAGATGATGAGACTGATGGTTTAACACAGTATACTGAGGATGGAAAGAGAGAAGATGAGATTAAGGAGGCTGTAGGAGATTTATATCCCCTTGAGCAGATTAATTCTTTTCTGGATAAGACAAAAGGAAAGGCAGGTGTTGAAATAACAGATTATTTCCCTGATGTTGACAAGTTTATTGCTTCAGTAATGTGGGTTAGGAAAAAAAGTAGCTATGATGAACTTTCACAACAAAAAATATTTCGCCTTAAAAAGTACTTAACGGTTGCTAGATCAGGAAAAAGGATGGGAAAAGCAACGGGAAAATCTAAATAATTACAATGACTGAAAGTTTCTCTTTCTATCTGATCTGTTTTCCCCTTTCTTCTATTTTTCTTATGGAGATCTTAAGGGTTGGTTCTCTTAATATTAATGGAATGAGGGATGGGAGAAAGAATGAGGTTTTATCAGAAGTTATTAATATGAAAGACTTGAGTGTTATATTCCTCCAAGAAACTCATAGTAGCTGTAGTAATGAAGTTAATTGGGGTTTGTGGTGGAAAGGAGAGTATGTTCTCAGTCATGGGACCAATTTAAGTGCTGGTGTGGCTATTCTTTTTTCTCCTACTGTAAATGTCGAAGTGCTAAAAAATGAAGTAGAGTAAGGAAGGTTTTTAACTGTTAAAGCTGAAATAAGTAATTTTAAATACTTGTTTGTAAATATTTATGCTCCTAATGTTGGAGTAGAAAGGAATTTACTTTTCAAGAAGTTTGAACAAACAGTTAGTGAAGAGGATGAAGATGTGTTTATTGTTGTGGGGGGACTGGAATTGCACTCTTGATTTTACTCTCGACAGAAATGGGGAAGAATCTCATTCATCGTCAGCTTCCTCTTTAGCTGGGGCTATTAAAAATCTGAATCTCTTCGACGTATGGAGAGAACACAATCCTTCTGTAAAACAATATACATGGATGAAGGTCTGTAACGATAGGATTTCTGCTGCTCGGCTGGATCGGTTTTATATATCTTGTAACTTGAAAAATAGAGTTATTAGTACAGAAATTATTCCTAATCCACTTTCTGATCACAAACTGATTAGGGTTGGGTTCACACGGTCTAAAAGCACACAGAAGAGCTGTTACTGGCACTTTAACATTAAACTTTTAAAAGATAGAGAGTTTTGTGAAATTTTTAAGTTTTTTTGGGAAGCATGGCAATCAGAAAAGAATACTTTTGAAAATATAATACAGTGGTGGGAAGTTGGTAAAGTGCACATAAGAGATTTCTCTCAGAAATTGTCTGCTTATTCTTCTGTGGGTTTAAAAAATACTTTAAAGTGTCTTGAAAAAGAGATTGTTGATATTGAAATGGAAATGACTGTTAATGATGATGTCAATTTAAAAGAATGTTGGACTGAAAAGAAAAATCATTTAAGTTTAATTCAGGACGAGAGGGTTAAAGGAGCTCTCATAAGAAGCCGTTATTTAACCCTGAAGGACATGGATGCTCCCACTACTTTCTTTTTTAATTTAGAGCATAAAGTGGGTCAGCAGAAAATGATGCTTTCTTTGAAGGACAGTATTGGACATGTTACCTCAGATCCACAGGAGTAGTAAATAGCCTACACTACCTGTCAAAATGATCGATTGACAGGTGGGCGTGGCTATCATTTGATCTTCCCCCGCCCCTTCCGGTTACCCCCTTCCTGTCCCGCCCCTTCCGGTCCCGACCTTCATGTTACCTTTGACCTAGTTCCGCCCCTTCCTGTTACCTTTAACCTAGTTCCGCCCCTTCCTGTTACATTTAACCTAGTCCCGCCCCTTCCGGTTACCTTTGACCTAGTTTCCGCCCCTTCCGGTTACACTTTCTGTCAAAATGATGGATGGTTATCTTTGACCTAGTTCCGCCCCTTGCGGTTACAGCTTCTGTCAAGATGATAGATGTGAGACAGTTAGTTTGGTATTGGCCTTTGATGTTAACATAAGCTTTGATGTTACAGTTACAAAGGGATGTGACAGTTAGTTTGAGATGTATTGGCTTTGATGGTGACAGTTAGTTTGATTGTTTGAAGTTGGTGTTTTGGTCACCGCATCCCCTAAATATCCCTGAGTTTTATCAAGGGCATCTGTGAAAGTGATAAGAAAAAATGGTGGAAGTTTATCTGTTCTGTAAAAGAATATAAAATAAAACCTCACACAAAAAGTGTAAAATAAATGTAGAACTATTCACTGAACCAAGCATTTCAGTTTAAATAAAATGGTGAACGTTTATCTGTTCTGTAAAAGAATATAAAATAAAACCTCACACAAAAAAGTTTGAATAAAATGTAGAACTATTCACTGAACCAAGCATTTCAGTTTAAATAAAATGGTGAAAGTTTATCTGTTCTTTAAAAGAAATATAAAATAAAACCTCACACAAAAAGTTTAAATAAAATGAAGTCAAAAAAATATTGCAAACAATCCAATGTATGAATGATATCACACTGCCTCAAAAAACATAGCGAGCGCGCGTCTATGTGTGTGTGTGTGTGTGTGTGTGTGTGTGTGTGTGTGTCAAAGCAGGAATTCACCTCCCTCCGCATTGCTGAGGACCTTGGAAGTTTATCTCACACAGAAGTTGAAAAAGCATTATGTTCATTTAAAGGTATTGTAGGTAGAAATCCCCAAAAATACTTTTTTCCAATTTTTTTCAAACTGTCTTTATATATCAATGCATAATTAAAATGTAAGTACTCTGGAAAATAAATTATAAAAATCGAGTGTCTGTAGTTCTCTCAGGACTATAATAAACACAGCTCATTATTCCATTCGGGACGAAAGAAATGATTGGCTGGGGCGACTGTCACTCTCCCTCGCTACCATGGATACCACCTCTGCTGATACAGGAGGAGCCCAAATGCGCGCACCCGTTTGAAAAGGAACGGAAGCTAGTAATAACAAACAATTATGGCAGAGAAAGAACAGTCACAATTCTCAGTAACGTTACCTGCATATAGAGGCAGCGAAGTCAAACGAGTTAAAAAAAGGAAGACAGTATTTGAAAAGGCTATGAACAAAAAGTCTTTGGATAAATAAAGAAATCATAAGAGAGTCGGCGTGGCTTTCCAGCGTCGGCTACTACTGAGTGATCTCAAGGGGCTGAAAAGTGACTCCATGATGGCTTTATTTCTGCTGGACAGGTAATCTTGCTGTTTTCATTTTGATGGCATTTATTTTTTCATGAAGCATGTATCACTAGCACACCTAACTACCTAATATTAGCTACCTAACGTTACGTAGCATAACTAACGGTACTGGCTTAGCTATGACAGTGTAACTTTGGTGTCGACTAGTATAACGTTACTGTTAGTGAGCCAGGGTTGAGACGATAAATAAGCAATAGGCCTATCTGCAGTCGAAAGCTGTTTTATTTAATTTCGCCGAATCTAACTTTAGGTTAAAACGTTTAGGGGATCTATTTTTATACCTAGCTTTACCCTCTGCCTAAACTGTGTTCCTATTTTCACCGTGAACTCTACCTACTCCGTTTCTTCACGTTTGGTTTGTTGTTATATGCTCTACATATGTTTACATATGTCTTTATGTTGTATCTGTATGTGCTATACAATAAATGTTGTGTGTGTGTGTGTTATATTATCTTGGGTCTGCAATGCAGTTGTGAGAAGGTGTTTGAGTGTATTTAATTCAGTTTATCTGTAAACAATCTTATGTTATGAATCTTACGAATTCACCTTCATCACAGTGTAACTGATAGTAACGGCAAACGTGTATCAATGAAACTATTTATAGCTTTGCCTTATATTGAGTTTGATTCCGTTACGAGCTAGTAAAATATTTTAAACTTTACAAGTATCGTTATGCGAGCTGGATAGTGAGTACTAACAGCCATGTTAATTGTTTATATTCATACTGATAAAGTTAGTTATTTTATTACTTGTGATTCTGACATGATGTCACTACATCTGGTAAAGCTGGTAAACACGTCCGAGTCTTCCAGCTGAGCGAATGGCCGGGATCGCGCGTTCATTTGTTTTGGGGGCGTGGCTTTGGAAGGAGCCGAGTAGGGAGGGAGTGGGAGTTAATGGAATAATGAGCTGTGTTTATTGTAGTCCTAAAAGGACTACAGACACTCGATTTTTATAATTTCTTTTCCAGAGAATTTTAATTATGCATTGATATATAAAGACAGTTTAAACAAATTTTGACAAAAAGTATTTTTGTGGATTTCTACCTACAATACCTTTAAATGAAATGATTATAAAATTTACATTTAGTCATTCACAAATATTTGACACTGACTCAAGTTGGAAAACCATGCTGTTCAATTAAAAGTATATAAATTAAACAAAAATAAAATCATCTTACTGTTTCACCATGGTTGAAAAAAACCCACAAGTGTTTCCCCTGAAGTCTTTTCTCTCTGTCACACCAGCGTGTGGCTGGCCTGGTATCTGTTTTTGTGACACGTTCCAGAGCCCATTGAAAAGCAGTTGTGTTCCTTTAAAAGTGTATAAATTAAAATATATCATATATAAAATAAATAGTTTACTAATTTAACTAAAGTTGAAAAGCATGTTGTTCATTTAAAATCTTACTAAATTACTGAAGTTGAAAAGCATTCTGTTCATTAAAAAATCTTACTAAATTACTGAAGTTGAAAAGCATTCTGTTCATTTAAAATAAATATTTTACAAATTTACTGTACCAATTATGTTAGATTTAGACAAAATCATCTTACATTTTCACCAGGGTTGAAGAAAAAAAATCACACAGGTAGTGCCTGTCAGCATGGACAGTGTGCGTGACAAATAAGTGATATCATCGCTGTTTTCGTACCACCGGTAATAAATTACTTTTAATTCATAAGACTTATTTTCAGGAGTGACAGTTATCAGTGAAATATGGCGCTCGTGTAATCAAAAGGTCTGGCTACCCCCTGGGAATGTGAATTGGCCTTGAACCTAAACAGTTCCATTCATAGAGTACTGAAAGAATATAGTGGACACACAGCTCCACCGTTTTCCCATAGTTTTTCACAGGCTCTTACTGTAAAAGGCTATAAAATAGCCAAGACACATGGACGTGTGCCATACCCCATGTTTGGACCAAAAACTTTTGCACCCTCTCTTCTGTGACCACCTCATCAAAAATGCAAAACAGTGAGTACTTTCTCTATAATTAATTTATGCTACGGTGCTGTTTATCTGTATTATGCAATGATGTTTAATTTGAAAAATTGTTTATACATAAGGAAAAGACGGTATTATTCATTAGTGTTTTAAATAGCCCAGGCTATGTATTTGTTTTATCCACATTATGCTATTAGTATTTTTATCTGGTGTAACTGGTGATACAGATATTAAAATGTATCTACTATATTAATTTATCAAAGTATGGGTTTAAAAATATGGAGCATTGTATTATGATATTGATGTGATACAGATATTAACATGTATCTACTATATTAATTTATCATAAAGTATGATTTTAAAAATGTACAACATTGTTTATGTTCATTATGCTATGTTTTTTTTAAACCATATCACAAAAGTATCAGTTTAACATGACTGTTTTACAGCAATGTTTATTTTGCATTATGCTATGTTGTATTTTTTATCTGATGTAACTAAAATCTGCAGCATCGTTTATTTAAGCTGCAGGGTTTCCATAAAGGACCTTAAAATAAATGTTTTGGATTTATTCAGTTTTAAATCTTATTTAGAGATTATTTTAGTCATGCTTATATGTGCATAGGCCTATTTTATTCCTCTTCAGTTACTTACTTTTTAAATTTTGCTAGGTTACTTTTTAATTCTTCTTTTACTCTGTCTTTGATTTTAACTTTTAGCAATTTGCATGATAAATTGTTTAACATGTAAGCTATATGAATGACACTGCCACAATGTGATAAGCAAAACATATAAAAGTCAAGTCAAAGCTATTTATGTAGGCTAGCGCTTTTCATTGCCATTTAAAATAACATGGTCTTTCCTTCTCTCTCTAGAGACAGCAAACACTGAAGGACAATCAGGCAACCAAGTAACATGTTAGTATGGTTTATATTTTATTTTTAATGAGAAAACATTATAGAGTGCAACAGGCAGTTTCTGGGAGTAAAAACATTTACTTTCTCCATACGGAAATTAATTTTAAAGACAAACCTACTGTGAGCTAAGAGGTTGTTAATACATGGTATTTGATTCTGATAAAGCCTTCAGCTTATTTTTTTTGTAAATAATCGTGTTTCACAGTTGAACTCCTGGTGAAAACTACATTACCCATGAGCCATGATGCTGTAGTGAAAATTATGTCAAACATAGTTTAAAAAAAAAAAAAAAAAAGCAACACACTCCAAAATAGCTCTGCCCACTCCCATGAAGCACTGCGAATGACATAATCTCCCTACCCTCTCAAAATACTGAAATGTTTGTATAAGCTATATATGCATATTTTGCATATTTATATATAAATATATATTTTTTAAAATCACTATGGGAAATAAGAATGAAAAAGGGGGGGAGGCACTGTTGCACTCTATGTATAATGACAGATGAACTGACAGATATTTTATGTAAACAGGCAAAATCTCTGCATCTGATGATGGCCATGTGTTTTCGCCGATCATAACTGGTTTAACTCTTGGCTCCTTTGAGATCAATATGACTTCTGCCAAACCAAATGTGCCAGCATACTGTAAGTGTAAAACACGAGAAACTATTAATACACGAGAAACTATTAAAACAGTTTTCACTTATGTAATGTATAAAATTATTCTTAATTAATCAGTCGTAGTTAACTATTTGCGACCAATTTTAAGGAAGGTTACATTCTGGTCTAACAGTGTCATGTACAAATTTGCAATACAGAATTGTTTTGTGTTTTTGGTACTATTGGATCGAGTTTTGTAGAATTTATTTTATGTGGTGTAATGCTCCTGGATTATTCAGAATTGTAACTATTACTACAGCCTTCATCAACCATTTATTTTACTGCAGACTTATCAAACTTATTTATTTACTGCAGATTTGATCAAAGCCAAATACTGCCCAAACGGGGATACTGGGAAAGAGAGAAACAGGATAATACAAGGTTAGATTCAATCTTTATATTCTTTCCCATTTTGCCTTCATTTTCCTTTTTCCTGTTATTGTTTTTAATTTTTATATTCTCAGATCATCAAAGGTTTCTGAAAGCAAACATCAGTCAGTTGGTTGAAAAAGTGAAGAACATTGATCCAATAATTGACAATCTTGATTGCTCAATGAATCAGTTACAAATGTGCGAGCGAATCCAACACACCAGATGAAGACGAGGGAACCGCTGGACTATGTGAATTGTGAAAGCATTGCCAACGACCTGGTCAACGCTTTGTTCAAGCATGAAGAATCTCTCATGAAGAAACTACAATAACAACTGTTGTAGCCTATTGTTTGGCATTATGTACTTAAACATTTTTTTTTTAAATAAAATGTTTTTAATAATTGATTGGTGATGGAGTTTTATTTTTTGAATTTAGAACCAAGTATATTGTACAAGTAAGAAGAAACCAAACTGGCCATATAATGAAATATTGCACATAATAAACAATGGCAAAGTTTGTATTCCTTAAAAAAACGCAATGTTTGAGAACCCTAATATTGGTGTAATCTCTGCGAGGTCTCAACCACAAACGCAAAACTTTGTGGTGGGTGATACGGGCATAGCTTTACTAAAGGACAATATTATGGAAGTAATTTTCAAACTATATTTTATTTATTTATATTATGGTTTTCATGTTGATTTAAAGTTTTTGTTATTAACTAATACCTTTATATTTTACATCCAGCACAAAATTTTGTTCAAAAATCGTTCACTGACCGCAAATAATCAGATAATGGTGTGTTCACAATCTAAAATTAGATATTATCCTGCTTAGTATGTGTGTAAATAGTTGTGCTTACATGTTTGGATGTATTTTTATACGCCAACATATTTTGTCACACCGTAGTGATGCAAAGCTCCACACTCTTGTAAAGACTATGGTATAACTTTAAAACATAATCTTTATACATGAATTCAAAAGACCAAATCACTAAGAAAACAGGGAATGAAAAGCACCGTTTATAATAAATACACAAAGTATTAACGGAAAAAGTAAGTGTATGCTGTTTCACACTTAAACTATTACAACAGAATCACATCTGACTATGCAGATAAAATTGCACAAAAGTAAATTCTAGTGATCAACTTGCTAAAGAGTAAATACAACATGAGCCATTTAAAGAAAATACGAAAAGACACTTGTGATCAGTTTTGTAATTGACATTTTATATAGTCAATTAGGCCGTTTACATCTTGCTTCTTTTTGTTTTTGTACAGTTTGCAAAAATTATAGTCTCCGAGCGTGGTCAAACATATAGGAATTTTTTGTACAGTTTGCAAAAACTATAGTCTCCGAGCGTGGTCAAACATATAGGAATTTATGAAAAACATGAACAGATATTTCTACATGAGATATTTCTTTTAGAACATCTTTCAGCTATGTCTACGAAACATCAACATGAAAGATGAGTATTGCTGTTTTTCTGTTACCTATAAAACTATTATACTTCAAACTCGTCTAGCTATTGCCCATTTCACAGCACAGTCGGTTATTTTTTTCTACGTGACTAAACAACGGTTAAGCTAATGAATTACCCTTGAAAGGCGGGATGATTCATTTTTTATTCCGTCTACACCGATACTTTGACACAAGAGTTTTAGTCAGGGGTCTTTTAGGCCTGATCCAGAAAACAGACATTGTGTTTTATGTCTTAATAATCGTTCTTCTTTTTATGAAAAGTAAGCAGTTTTTGGCCTCATCATCCAAAATGTTTAAACATATTGTAAATATCAATTGTTATATAAATTATATGTGAGGCACGCTCAGTCGCATTAGAGTCGGATTCTTGTTTATATTGAACATTGTTATTAAACCGCTAGTGTTCTTAAATTGTTTACCACGGTTTAATTTTTAACAACACAATCGTAACACTTTTCGTATTTTGTACGATGTTTTCTTTACACTCTCACCCCATGGATATCCGTTTCCTACAGTTAGCTGTAATGTTAGTGAACTCTAGGCCTTCTCTTTTTTCATATACGACAGTATTTGCATGAATTGGCTTGATTTAATAAAATGATGGTTTAAACCACATTATATTATTATACCATCCTAGTTTTTAAATATCTCTTAAATGTATATTTTATATTTTAACCCTTTATGCGAATGCGAATATAGAATACCGCACAAGGATCTCTGAAATATTTTTTTTGTGTAAAACATCTATGTTAGGTCATAGATCTATCTATGTTTTTAAAAATACAAAGACATCTTTCTCTAAGTGACCCTCAAACCTTGGGATACAACAAAACACGGTGCTTCCGTGTAGCTACGATGATTTATCAGAAAATTACTTTTGTTGCTTTGTTTGAAGAAACACTTTAATCAGCTGGTGCTTGATAATTATTAAACAACCCTCAATTCTGTAATGACGCGTTTTATGTGATATTGATATCGCGTTTTAATTTAAACTCAATGCGTTAAAGTTCTATAACTGAATTTAATATTTGGTAAAGTTAACTTAAAGCCTTACTTTCTAAATGCTTTTTACAGAACTTGTTGCAAACAATTCATCCCCTTTTTTAACCTCTTAATCTTTAATGAAAATATCATTACTGGATTAAGAGAAAATATTTGTCTTTGTCAGGAAAACAATGTTTCCTACATTTAGCCGTGATGCTAGCAAGCTCTTGGTTTTCTTGGCATCTTTTTGCTTGTATACAACACTTGATATGCATTAAACCACGGTATTCATTTAAATAGTATATTATCCTAGTTTATTACTATAATTATATTTTGGGGCGGTAAGTGGACATCTCTCTGGCGGCATATGCATAACTTCTCCATGACTTTACTTCTGATTCAATGAGGCTTTAATCCTAGGTAGCGGTTTACTACGTCATGACGATGATACTATACAACTCCTCCTACGGGGCGGGCTAAGCACTATCAGTTGTCCTGATAAACTCTACACAGAGCCCAGCCTCAGTTATCGCACACAACCCCTGGCTCTAGCTCTAATAGTTGCGGACTGCTGTGCTACGGCAACATCTCATTGACCAAAAGTCGAAGGAATTGATCAGAAGTTCCTGTTTGTCTGAGCCTGCCGTAAACTACACTTTTTCGACTCACGCTTCAGACCCAAAAACACAAACTTCCGAGCGTTAAAGCACAAGGCCTGGACGATTGTGCCGCAAGGACTCGCTCAAGAGATTTCTGGAACTAACAGAATCCCGAAAAGGGGACCGAAAAATCTGAAAACTTCAGAAATGGCGACGCAAAAGCTGATGGAGAGCGACTCCCCGTCGAGTTCTGGCGATGCGGGACACAAGTATCATCCGGCGTGTGAGTGCGCCACGGGCAATGGCTGTCGTTTAAGAGGTACGGTAGACTCTATGTTTAAAGATCATTTTAGAGGCCCGATGGTTAGCTTGATGCACAGGATCATCGAGGCTGCGTTTGATGAGAATAACGATTGTGCGAGGGATACCAAACGTGTGAAAATCTCAAAAAAGAAATGGATGTCATAAGAGGCTTGGTTGGATCCTGGACAGATGTTACGCCCATGTTTTTAAACGACAAAGAACCGATCGGCGTAATCCTCAGAAAAGTTCTGGATGTGATGCTTGAATCTCGTGAGGAATTCGAAGTCGACGAACTACTCTGTATATGTACGTTTGTAACAGATCTCTGTGTGTCACTGTTGTCAAAAAATGCAAAAACAGATGTTGACGAAATAGTTGAGGGCCTCTTCAACTATACCCTAGACAAAAGACATGGTAGCGTGCAGAGACTTTCAATTCTGGTTGGATCATAAATAAATGGAGTTATTGTCTACTTTATGTATATGTAATGCCGGTCTATCATAATTTTGTAAAGAAAAATGCTGTTGAAATAAAATATTGTACCACTTAACTCATTCTTTGCGACAGTGTCGGAGCTTTGGAGTTTCACAGTTTTATAATAAAATGGTATTATAAGTCTTGATTCTTGCACATTAATAATTTTAATAGTTATCAAGCACCAGCTGATTAAAGTGTTTCTTCAAACAAAGCGACAAAAGTAATTTTCTGATCAATCATCGTACACGGATGCACTGTGTTTTGTTGTATGCCCAGATTTTGAGGGTCGCTGGTAGAAAGATTTCTTTGTATTTTTAAAAACATAGATAGATCTACATAGATGTTTTACACGCAAAAAATACTTCAGAGAATCCTTGTGTGGTAGGCCTATTCTATATTTGCATAAAAGGGTTAAAATATAAAATATACATTTAAGCGCTATTTAAAAATGGTATAATAAAATAATGTGGTTTAAACCATAATTTTATTAAATCATGTGCATACTGTCGTATATGAACAAAGAGAAGACCTAGAGTTCACTACAGCTAACTGTAGGAAACAGATATCCATGGGGTGAAAGTGTAAAGAAGACACCATACAAAACATTACAATCACACCCGGCAATACGATAAGTGTTGCGATTGTGTTGTTAAAAATGAAACCGTGGTAAACAATTTTAGAACACTATCACTGTTAAATATGCGGTTCAATAACAATGTACAATATAAACAAGAATCCAAGTTTCACATATAACTGTTGATAGTTAGGTACAATCGTTAGATAATTTATCAAACAATTGAAACTTGCGCTATGTTAAAACATTTTGATGATGAGGCCAAGACTGCTTATCACATGTTTTCATAACTTACTGCTTACCATCTGTTTTCTGGATCAGACCTAAAACTCTTGTGTCAAAGTATCGGTGTAGACGGATTAAAAAATGAATCATCCCGCCATTCACGTAAAAATATAGCCGGTAATTCATTAGCTTAACCATTGTTTAGCCACATACATAAAATAACTGTGTATCTATGACTGTGCTGTGAAATGGGCAATAGCTAGACGAGTTTGAAGTATAATAATTTTATAGGTAACAGAAAAACAGCAATACTCATCTTTCATGTCGATGTTTCGTAGACATAGCTGAAAGATGTTCTAAAAGAAATATCTCATGTATTAACATGTACAAAAACAAACAGAAGCAAGATGTAAACGGCCTAAGTGACTATATAAAATGTCAATTACAAACATACAAAACTGATCACAGGTGGCTTTTCGTATTTGCTTTAAATGGCTCATGTTGTATTTACTCTTTAGCAAGCTGATCACTAGAATTTACTTTTGTGCAATTTTATCTGCATAGTCAGATGTGATTCTGTTGTAATAGTTTAAGTGTGAAACAGCATACACTTACTTTTTGCGTTAATACTTTGTGTATTTATTATAAACGGTGCTTTTCACCCCCTGTTTTCTTAGTGATTTGGTCTTTTGAATTCATGTATAAAGATTATGTTTTAAAGTTAGACCATAGTCTTTACAAGAGTGTGGAACTTTGCATCACTACGGTGTGACAAAATATGTTGGCGTGTAAAAATACATCCAAACATTTAAGCACAACTATTTACACACATACTAAGCAGGATAATATCTAATAGTAGATTGTGAACACACTTTTATCTGATTACTTGGGGTCAGAGAACGATTTTTGAACAAAATTTTGTGGTGGATGTAAAATATAAAAGGTATTAGTTAATAACAAAAACTTTAAATCAACATGAAAACCTTAATATAAATAAATAAAAATATAGTTTGAAAATTACTTCCATAATATTTTCCTTTAGTAAAGCTATGCCCGTATCACCCACCACAAAGTTTTGCATTTGTGGTTGAGACCTCGCAGAGATTACACAAATATTAGGGTTCTCAAACATTGCCTGTTTTTTAAGGAATACAAACTTTGCCATTGTTTATTATGTGCAATATATCATTTTATGGCCAGTTTGGTTTCTTCTTACTTGTACAATATACTTGGTTTTAAATACAAAAATTAAAACTCCATCACCAATCAATTATTAAAAACATTTTATTTTTTTAAAAACTGTTTAAGTACATAATGCCAAACAATAGGCTACAACACTTGTTATTGCAGTTTCTTCATGATAGATTCTTCATGCTTGAACAAAGCGTTAACCAGGTCGTTGGCAATGCTTTCACAATTCACATAGTCCAGCGGTTCCCTCGTCTTCATGTTGGATTCGCTCGCACATTTGTAACTGATTCATTGAGCAATCAAGATTGTCAATTATTGGATCAATGTTCTTCACTTTTTCAACCAACTGACTGGTGTTTGCTTTCAGAAACCTTTGATGATCTGAGAATATAAAACTTAAAACAATAACAGGAAAAAGGAAAATGAAGGCAGAATGGGAAAGAATACAAATATTGAATCTAACCTTGTATTATCCTGTTTCTCTTCTTTCCCAGTATCCCTGTTTGGGCAGTATTTGGCTTTGATCAAATCTGCAGTAAATAAATAAGTTTGATGAGTCTGTAGTAAAATAAATGGCTGATGAAGGCTGTATTAATAGTTACAATTCTGAGTCTGAATAATCCAGGAGCATGACACCGCATAAAATAAATTAATCTTGGCTTATTCTACAAAACTCGATCCAATAGTACCAAAAACATAAAGAAATTCTGTATTGCAAATGTGCACATGCCAATGTTAGACCAGAATGCGACCTTCCTTAAAATTGGCCCCAAATAGTTAACTACGACTGCTTAATTAAGATTAATTTTATACATTACATAGGCGAAAACTGTTTTAATAGTTTCTTGTGTATTACACTTACAATTTGCCGGCACATTTGATTTGGCAGAAATCATATTGATCTCAAAGGAGCTTGAACCAGTTATGATCGGCGAAAAAACATGGCCATCATCAGATGCAGAGATTTTGCCTGTTTACATAAAATATCTGTCAGTTCATCTGTCAATTGTTCATTTTTTTTTTTCTTCTTTTATTATTGCTGCCATGAATTAAGTTAATTCGTGCCTTTGATAAAATCTGCAGTAAATAAATAAGGTTGATATGTCTGCAGTAAAATAAATGGCTGATAAAGGCTATAATAATAGTTACAATTCTCAGTCTGAATAATCCAGGAGCATTACACCACATAAAATAAATTCTACAAAACTCGATCAAATAGTACCAAAAACACAAAACAATTCTGTATTGCAAATTTGTACATGACACTGTTAGACCAGAATGTAACCTTCCTTCAAATTGGTCCCAAATAGTTAACTACGACTGATTAATTAAGAATAATTTTATACATTACATAAGTGAAAACTGTTTTAATAGTTTCTCGTGTATTAATAGTTTCTCGTGTTTTACACTTACAGTATGCCGGCACATTTGGTTTGGCAGAAGTCATATTGATCTCAAAGGAGCCAAGAGTTAAACCAGTTATGATCGGCGAAAACACATGGCCATCATCAGATGCAGAGATTTTGCCTGTTTACATAAAATATCTGTCAGTTCATCTGTCATTATACATAGAGTGCAACAGTGCCTCCCCCCTTTTTCATTCTTATTTCCCATAGTGATTTTAAAAAATATATATTTATATATAAATATGCAAAATATGCATATATAGCTTATACAAACATTTCAGTATTTTGAGAGGGTAGGGAGATTATGTCATTCGCAGTGCTTCATGGGAGTGGGCAGAGCTATTTTGGAGTGTGTTGCTTTTTTTTTTTTTTTTTTTAAACTATGTTTGACATAATTTTCACTACAGCATCATGGCTCATGGGTTATGTAGTTTTCACCAGGAGTTCAACTGTGAAACACGATTATTTACAAAAAAAAAATAAGCTGAAGGCTTTATCAGAATCAAATACCATGTATTAACAACCTCTTAGCTCACAGTAGGTTTGTCTTTAAAATTAATTTCCGTATGGAGAAAGTAAATGTTTTTACTCCCAGAAACCGCCTGTTGCACTCTATACTGTTTTCTCATTAAAAATAAAATATAAACCATACTAACATGTTACTTGGATGCCTGATTGTCCTGCAGTGTTTGCTGTCTCTAGAGAGAGAAGGAAAGACCATGTTATTTTAAATGGCAATGAAAAGCGCTAGCCTACATAAATAGCTTTGACCTGACTTTTATATGTTTTGCTTATCACATTGTGACAGTGTCATTCATATAGCTTACATGTTAAACAATTTATCATGCAAATTGCTAAAAGTTAAAATCAAAGAGTAAAAGAAGAATTAAAAAGTAACCTATGAAAATTTAAAAAGTAAGTATCTGAAGAGGAATAAAATTAGGCCTATGCACATATAAGCATGTCTGACTAAAATAATCTCTAAATAAGATTTTAAAACTGAATAAATCCAAAACATTTATTTTAAGGTCCTTTATGGAAACCCCGCAGCTTAAATAAACGATGCTGCAGATTTTGGTTACATCAGATAAAAAATACAACATAGAATAATGCAAAATAAACATTGCAGTAAAACAGTCATGTTAAACTGATACTTTTGTGATATGGTTAAAAAAAAAACATAGCATAATGAACATAAACAATGTTGTACATTTTTAAAATCATAATTTATGATAAATTAATATAGTAGATACATTCTGATATCTGTATGACATCAATATCATAATACAATGCTCCATATTTAAAAAAAATCATGCTTTGATAAATTAATATAGTAGATGCATGTTAATATCTGTATCACATCGATATCATAATACAATGCTCCATATTTTTAAACCCATACTTTGATAAATTAATATAGTAGATACATTTTAATATCTGTATCACCAGTTACAGCAGATAAAAATACTAATAGCATAATGTGGATAAAACAAATACGTAGCCTGGGCTATTTAAAACACTGATGAATTATACCGTCTTTTCCTTATGTATAAACAATATTTCAAATTAAACATCATTGCATAATACAGATAAACAGCACCGTAGCATAAATTAATTATAGAGAAAGTACTCACTGTTTTGCATTTTTGATGAGGTGGTCACAGAAGAGAGGGTGCAAAAGTTTTTGGTCCAAACATGGGGTATGGAACACGTCCATGTGTCTTTTTACAGTAAGAGCCTGTGAAAAACTATGGGAAAACGGCGGAGCTGTGTGTCCACTATATTCTTTCAGTACTCTATGAATGGAACAGTTTAGGTTCAAGGCCAATTCACATTCCCAGGGGGTAGCCAGACCTTTTGATTACACGAGCGCCATATTTCACTGATAACTGTCACTGCTGAAAATAAGTCTTATGAATTAAAAGTAATTTATTACCGGTGGTACGAAAACAGAGATGATATCACTTATTTGTCACGCACACTTTCCATGCTGACAGGCACTACCTGTGTGATTTTTTTCTTCAACCCTGGTGAAAATGTAAGATGATTTTATCTAAATCTAACAAAATTGGTACAGTAAATTTGTAAAATATTTATTTTAAATGAACAGAATGCTTTTCAACTTCAGTAATTTAGTAAGATTTTTTAATGAACAGAATGCTTTTCAACTTCAGTAATTTAGTAAGATTTTAAATGAACAACAATTAGTAAACTATTTATTTTATATATGATTATTATTTTAATTTATATACTTTTAAAGGAACACAATGCTTTTCAATGGGCTCAGGAACGTGTCACAAAAACAGATACCAGGCCAGCCACACGCTGGTGTGACAGAGAGAAAAGACTTCAGGGGAAACACTTGTGGGTTTTTTTCAACCATGGTGAAACAGTAAGATGATTTTATTTGTGTTTAATTATACACTTTTAATTGAACAGCATGGTTTTTCAACTTGAGTCAGTGTCAAATATTTGTGAATGACTAAATGTAAATTTTATAATCATTTCATATAAATGAACATATTGCTTTTTCAACTTTTGTGTGAGATAAACTTCCAAGGTCCTCAGCAGTGCGGAGGGAGGTGAATTCCTGCTTTGACACACACACACACACACACACACACATACATAGATGCGCGCTCGCTATGTTTTTTGAGGCAGTGTGATATCATTCATACATTGGATTGTTTGCAATATTTTTGTGACTTTTACAGAACAGATAAACGTTCACCATTTTATTTAAACTGAAATGCTTGGTTCAGTGAATAGTTCTACATTTATTTTACAGTTTTTGTGTGAGGTTTTATTTTATATTCTTTTACAGAACAGATAAACTTCCAACATTTTTTCTTATCACTTTCACAGCTGCCCTTGATAAAGCTCAGGGATATTTAGGGGATGCGGTGACCAAAACACCCACTTCAAACAATCAAACTAACTGTCACCATCAAAGCCAATACATCTCAAACTAACTCTCACATCACTTTATAACTGTAACATCAAAGCTTATGTTAACATCAAAGCCCAATACCTCCCTTTTCTTGATCAAATGAACTTCAAACGATCAAACTAACTGTCACCATCCATCATTTTGACAGAACCTGTAACCGCAAGGGGCGGAACTAGGTCAAAGGTAACCATCCATCATTTTGACAGAAAGTGTAACCGGAAGGGGCGGAAACTAGGTCAAAGGTAACCGGAAGGGGCGGAACTAGGTTAAAGGTAACAGGAAGGGGCGGAACTAGGTTAAAGGTAACAGGAAGGGGCGGAACTAGGTCAAAGGTAACATGAAGGGGCGGGACCGGAAGGGCGGGACAAGAGGCGGGACAGGAAGGGGAGGAACCAGAAGGGGCGGTGAAAGATCAAAGGATAGCCACGCCCACCTGTCAATCAATCATTTTGACAGGTAGGGTAGGCTATTTACTACTCACAGGAAATGAGAAAGATTGCTGTTGAGTTTTACTCCAATTTGTACGCTGCTGAATCATCTGATGAACATTGCAGAAGAGAGCTGCTAAAAGACCTACCGGTGTTGTCTGAAGATAACAAAGAGCTCTTAGAAACTGATATATCCTTTGAGGAGATTTCTCTGGCTGTAAAGGGTCTCTCCTCAGATAAGAGCCCTGGCTTGGATGGACTACCGGCCGAGTTTTATAAATCTTCTTGGACGATAATTGGAGATGACTATTTTGAAGTACTTCAGAAATGTTTTAGTGAAGGTGTTCTTTCAACAAGCGGTCAACGAGCTGTTTTATCATTGCTCCCGAAAAAAGGAGATTTAACACTTTTAAAGAATTGGAGACCTGTGGCAATTTTGTGTACAGAATATAAAATTTTCTATAAGGTTCTTGCCAATAGATTAAATAAGGTGTTGTATGAAGTGGTACACAGGGATCAGTCGTATTGTGTCAAAAATAGATCAATCATGGATAATCTTCATTTAATCAGGGATGTAGTTGACTATGCTTATTGTAAAGATGTTAATATGGGCCTGTTGTCTTTAGATCAGGAAAAGGCCTTTGACAGGGTTGATCATGGTTTTATGTTTGACACCCTTAATGCTTTTGGTTTTGGGGAAAAATTTATTTCAAGGATCAAACTTTTATATGCTGAAGCGACATGCATGATCAAAACGGGTGGTGGTTTGAGTGTCCCAATTAATGTTAAAAGAGGAATCAGACAAGGTTGTCCAATTTCGGGCCAATTATACAGTATTGTAATTGAACCTCTGTTAGGTAAAATGAGAAGAGAGTTAAAGGGGATAAAGGTCAATACTTTAAACTGTTCTGTTAAACTCTCTGCCTATGCTGTTGATGTCACAGTTATTATCAGAGATCAAAGTGACATTCAGGTGCTTAAACAGGCTTTAGAGTTTTATGGAAAAGCCTCGTCAGCAGTAGTTAACTGGGGAAAGAGTGATGCGTTATGGTGTGGTAGTGTTTCTAAAGGTCCAAATCTTCCTGGTGGATTCCAGTGAGGAAGTGCAGGGATTAAATACTTAGGAGTGTTTTTGGGGACAGAAGAGTTTAAAAAGAAACATTGGGAGGGCCTCTTGGAGAAAGTGTGTGCAAAGTTGTCTCGATGGAAATGGTTGCAACCCCAGTTGTCATATAGGGGGAGGGTCCTAGTATGCAACAATTTGATTGCTTCTTCACTTTGGCATAGAATGACAATACTTGAACCTCCTGAGGATCTAGTACAAGGAATACAAAAGCGATTAGTGGATTTTTTCTGGTCGGGGCAGCACTGGCTGAAGGCGGCGGTACTGTATCTACCCACACAAGAAGGAGGCCAGGGATTGGTGGATATCAGAGCGAGGCTAAGGACTTTCAGATTGAAGACGGCACAAAGACTGCTGTATGGAGTAGATGTGAGCTGGGCTGAAGTAGCCTGTGCCCTCCTAAGAAGAGCTGGAAACATGGGGCTGGATCGCCATTTGTTCTTGATGGACTTTGACAAACTGAATTTGAGTGGGCTGAGTGTCTTTTATAGATCAATCTTAAAGTCATGGACACTTTTTAAGTTCTCACGGAGTGCAGACGGCACAAAAAAATTATGGTTGAAGGAGGAACCACTTTTTTTCAATTCTGAATTGGAATCAGATGTTTTTAAATCAGACACTTTCAGAAAAGCCATGTGGGCTGCAAATATGACAAAGATTGGACACTTAAAAGATAAAAAAAGTTGGATAAGCCCTGAGAAATTTGCTTTAAAACTTGCAATAAAATCAGTCAGGATGGCACAAAATATGTTGATCCAGATTTTAGAGTCTTTGCCTCAGGATTATCGATGGGCAATGGAGACTTCTGTTGAAGAGGCTGAGAACTGTGACTTTCCAGATTTGTTTTTCTCAGCAAGGACTGGTACATGGCAAGAAAAGGAGGGCTGCCTATTGTCTTTTAAGATGCCTTATATGGCCGCCTTTAGAGATGCTGATAAGAAAGACATTTACACTATGTGTGTGAAAGTGTGGCATCTTAACACACTGCAGAGTGTCAGTGATTCCAAGTGGACGGAGGTTCTGGGGCTAGGTGAATCCCCTAAAGGACGCTGGAGGTCCCTGTATAAGCTACCCATTGAGAAACGGTCTGGAGACCTTCAGTGGAGAGTAGTGCACGGGATTATAGCTACAAACAGACACAGAGCACACCTTGATCCAGAGGTAGGGGTAGGTTGTCTATTTTGTAGTGAGGAAGAGACTGTTTTTCATTTGTTTTTAAAGTGTAAAAGACTTCAATCCTTATTTGGTATCTTAGAAGAGTGGGTTCAAAAGTTAGGGGGAGTTTTTACTCCAGTACTTTTTATTGTTGGACCAAAGTATATGAAAAGTAGGAGGGAAGAACATGTTTTGTTAAATTTTCTTTTTGGTCAGGCAAAATTGGCGATATGGCTATCAAGAAAACATTGCTTGAACGATGCTGGGTCAACTGATGTTGTGTCTGTTTTAAAAGGGTTATTAAAATCTCGTATTAAAATAGAGTTTACATATTATAAATTGGTCAATGATATGGAGATGTTTAAAGGTAAATGGGCTGTAAATCAGTGTATTTGTGATGTTGATGAGTGTTTACGGTTTAATTTATTAAAAAAAAAAAAAAAGGAAAAAGAAAAACAACTAACTTAATGTATGAATAAATGTAATGTAGTGTAATTATTGTTTGATTAAAGAAGACCTAAAAGTCAAAAGTCTCTCTCTCTCTCTCTCTCTCTCTCTCTCTCTCTCTCTCTCTCTCTCTCTCTCACAGTTCGATCGCGCCCGCGCCTCTCCCTTTCTCGCACGCACACACACATCAGCATTGCAATATTGACATCGCAGTCTGCTCATTATACTGCGTTCAGACCAAACGCGAATTTAGCGTAATTTATCTTTATTTAGACTTTTTTTTATTTTTATACTGTGTATTCTCCGTGTAAATTCGTGCACCGAACCGTGACACCCGTACCGATTCGGTTCAATACGAATGCATATATATATATATATATATATATATATATATATATATATATATATATATATATATATATATATATATATATATATATATATATATTGTCAGGAATCAATCAAACTCGTTTCAGTCCACCACTCAAAGATCACTCTCTCCGGAATTTTAACCACACACACCTGTTCATCATCAATTACCTCATCAACCAGCTCAATAAAACACTCACTGTGACTTCAGTCTTTGCCAAGCCTCCAACAGGAACAGACCATAACCCATTGTCTCCCGAAGTCTCTGAATCATCCAGTGTCTGCTAAGTCAGTGGTTCCCAAACCTGTCCTGGCGACCCACCAACACTGCACGTTTTCTCTGTCTCCCTAATCAAACACACCTGATTCAACTCATCAGCTCATTAACCCATGTGATTATGAGCTGATGAGTTGAATCAGGTGTGTTTGATTAGGGAGACAGAGAAAACTTGCAGTGTAGGTGGGTCGCCAGGACAGGTTTGGGAACCACTGCGCTAAGTAACGTATACTCACCTGTGAAATACTAACCTCTGTATCCTTGTTCCGCTGTCTCTAGAAATCCTGTCTGGAATCCATGTGTCCCGAGATCTGGTATTCACCTGAGTTTCCTGTGTTCACGCTGAGTTCTACTTGCTCGTGGCTGCATCTGAAAGAGAAAAGACAAGTATAAATGAACTGTGACTGCTTGATATCAACTAACCTAAGGAGGACCTGCTCACCTGTAATCTGCCCCGCACGTAGTGATCATCACCGAATCTTCACCTGAACTTTGAATACTCACCTTTGCACTTGTTTCACATTAAAATAAACAATGTTTGAGTTCACTTACCTCTGTCTCTGTGCCTGTATCCTGACAGAAGCCTTGACCTAGAAAAGGATGAAACAGCGCGATGTAATCTGCCAGTAATGTTGATAATCCTACACAACCTACAGCCGCCGTTGTGAATCCCAGTCAGCCAGCGCTCAGTACTTCCGCAAACCCCGCTTCCTCTCTGGTTTGCTTCGCAAATGCAACTTCACGTCCAGCGCCATTCTCCGGCCGGGCGGAGGATTGCAACGGGTTCCTATTACAGTGTTCACTCGCTTTGGAACAGCAAGTCCAGTTATATCCCACTGAAAAGTCGAGGGTTGCTTTTATTATTCAACAGTTATCAGCAGCTGCATTAAGATGGGCTGAAACGTTGTGGCTGCAGGAATCTACAGTTACTTCTTCTGTACAGGAGTTTGTAAACCATTTCAAGGAAGTTTTCGGGCGTCCAGTAGATGATTCCTCCATCAGCGATAAACTGTTACAATTACGTCAAGGCAAGAAGTCAGTTTCTGAGTATTCACTGGAGTTCCGCACTCTATCCTCCGCAAGTGGGTGGAACGAAAAAGTGCTCATCTCCGTTTACCGACGTGGTTTAAATCCTGTGCTCCGCCTTCAACTCGCGATTTATGATGAAAGCCTGGGAGTTGAGAAATTCATACAGCAAGCTTTCCGTGTGCATCAAAGATCTCAAGGCTGCTATCGCTATACTCAACGACCCACTTGTTTACCACCTCAGTATCCCGCTGAATGTTCCTCCGAAGCAGTGGTAGAGAAGATGCAGGTGGATACCTACCGACTGTCTCAAGCTGAACGTTCTCGACGTCGAGAGTCAAAATTATGCTTGTATTGTGGAATGGGAGGACATTTTCTTCATTCATGCCCTACACGACCCCCTAGAATGCTTGTGAGTTATGTTATTACGTCCGTCTCGGTATCAGCTCCGTTAACGATATCAGTAACCCTAAAATCCACAAATTTCCATGTCTCTGCTACAGCCATTGTGGACACCGGGTCGGCAGGAGATTTCATCTCTGGACAGCTCTGTCAGAAGCACCAACTCCAGAAATCCACCACCACCAAACCGTACTCCATCCATGCAGTGACTGGTGAAACCATCAATCAAGGGTATGCCTCAGATTAAGCCTATTCTACTCTGTATTGAAGATACACACCATGAACTGTTTGAACCTTTCGTACTTGAAAATAGCCAGACTGATATTATCCTTGGCCGTCCATGGCTTATACGACATCAACCTAACATCAACTGGAAATCTGGCAAGATATTGAAATGGGGTTGTATGTGTTCTTCCACGAATGTTGAACTCTCGGTCACGCCACACCTACCCGACGCCATCCCAGTGAACTCCACCTCCATTGAAAGCCCCATAGAAAACCTGTCGGTGTCCATCCCTTCATGCTACATTCAATATTCCGATGTGTTCAATCCTGTCGAGGCTACCAAGTTACCACCTCATCGGGCCTGGGATTGTGCCATCAATCTGATTCCCGGAGAACCCATCGCCAAGGGACGAATCTACTCCCTGTCTATCCCTGAACAATAAGCCATGCAACAGTACATTGAAGAGGCTTTAAAACAGGGTTATATCCGCTCCTCCACTTCACCTGCTGCTGCCAGTTTTTTCTTTGTCCCTAAGAAGGATGGGGGTCTACGTCCATGTATAGACTATAGAGCCTTAAACCAGATAACTGTGAAGTTCAGTTACCCACTCCCGTTGGTTCCCTCTTCTCTTGAGCAACTTAGAGAAGCCAAGATATTCTCCAAGCTGGATTTGAGAAGTGCATATAACCTCATTCGAATCGGAGAGGGTGACGAGTGGAAGACCGCATTCATCACTCCATCAGGCCATTACGAATATCTCGTCATGCCATATGGTCTGGTAAACGCCCCTTAAGTCTTCCAAAGTTTCATGGATGAAGTTTTCCGAGACTACCTGAATCAGTTTGTAATAATCTACATCGACGATATCTTAATCTACTCCAAAAACACATGTCTCTCAGGTACTCCAATGAGTACGTGAATTCTCCCTGTTCCTGAAAGCAGAGAAGTGCTCCTTTCATCAAACCTCAGTCGAGTTCCTCGGTTACCAACTCAGTGAAAAAGGAGTAGAGATGGATGATCGCAAAACCAAAGCTATTACCTCCTGGCCCACTCCACAGTCTGTTAAGGAATTGCAACGGTTTCTTGGATTTGCGAATTTCTATCGGAGATTTATTGACCAATACAGCCTGCTAACTGCTCCACTGACCTCTCTCCTCAAAGGAAAACCAAAGACACTACTCTGGACCACTGAGGCTGAACATGCTTTTCAGTCTCTCAAGACAGCATTCACCACAGCTCCATTACTCCAACATCCGAATCCTGAAGAAAAGTTAATTGTTGAAGTTGATGCTTCTACTACTGGAGTAGGAGCTGTGTTGTCCCAGTATTCGGATACATCACCGAAACCTATGCCGTGCGCATTCTTCTCTCACAAGTTATCTCCTGTAGAGGTAAACTACGATATTGGCAATCGAGAACTTCTGGCGGTTAAGCTTGCTCTTGAAGAGTGGAGACATTGGTTAGAAGGAGCCAAACATCCATTTCTGGTTCTCACAGACCACAAAAATCTTCAGTACTTGAAAGAAGCAAAAAGACTTAATCCACGCCAGGCCAGATGGGCACTCTTTTTTACTCGCTTCCATTTTCAGATCTACTATCGCCCTGGATCGAAGAACATCCGAGCGGATGCCTTGTCTCGTCTTCATGACCCCGAAATTCACCACGAAGAGCCTGAGAATATCCTACCTGAAAAGATGTTTGTCAATCCCATTCAGTGGGACTTAAACGAACAACTGTCTAAATTGTCCCAACACCAACCGAGTCCTCCAGAGTATCCAGCCGGAAAGATTTACGTACCCGAAGAGTTTCGTACCTCTCTAATCTCCTCAGCACATTCATCTGTTGGCACTGGTCATCCTGGAATAAACAAGACCTATTCCACTCTCCAGACTCGCTACTGGTGGTCCAGCATGTTACAAGACATCAAGACCTTTATCCAGGGATGCATTCTTTGTGCCATGAACAAGAACCCCCGTCACTTACCCACTGGGAAGCTCATGCCTTTACCTGTTCCACAACGACCCTGGTCGCACATTGGAGTCGACTTTGTAACTGACCTTCCTCCCTCAGATGAGAATACATGTATCCTGGTAGCCATTGATCGCTTTTCTAAAGCTTGCAAATTGATTCCCCTGAAAAACTTACCCACAGCATTTGTAACCGCAGAATTATTGATGTAGCATGTCTTCCGGAATTTCAGCATTCCGGAGGATATTGTGTTGGACAGGGGACCGCAATTTATCTCCAAGGTGTGGCGAGCATTCTTTGCATTAATGAATGTAACAGTGAGTCTAACTTCAGGGTATCACCCACAGGCGAATGGTCAGGCGGAACAGAAGATCCAAGATGTCAGTCGTTTCCTTCGTACCTTCTGGCATTCTAATCAACATCTCTGGAGCCGTTATCTCGTGTGGGCGGAGTATGCACAAAACTCCCTTCGACAAACCTCCACTAATCTAACGCCGTTCCAATGTGTACTGGGTTACCAGCCACCATTGTTCCCATGGTCCGGTGAACCATCAGAAGTCCCTGCAGTCAACACCTGGTTCCAAGAAAGTGAGAGGGTATGGAACCAAGCTCATCATCATCTCCAACAAGCTCTGAACCATCAACAACACTTTGCAGACGTTCAATGTCAGGAATCAATCAAACTCGTTTCAGTCCACCACTCAAAGATCACTCTCTCCGGAATATTAACCACACACACACCTGTTCATCATCAATTACCTCATCAACCAGCTCAATAAAACACTCACTGTGTCTTCAGTCTTTGTCAAGCCTCCAACAGGAACAGACCATAACCCATTGTCTCCCGAAGTCTCTGAATCATCACATGTCCGCTAAGTAATGTTTACTCACCTGTGAAAAACTAACCTCTGTATCCTTGTTCCGCTGTCTCCAGAAATCCTGTCTGAATCCATGTGTCCCGAGATCTGGTATTCACCTGAGTTTCCAGTGTCCACGCTATATATATATATATATATATATATATATATATATATATATATATATATATATATATAATATGCCCTATGTGTTTCAGAGGCGATTTTGGCACTGTCAATTTACACGTGAGCAGGTCATGTGCAGTTCTTTTAAGTGTCTCAGAACATCTCTGTTCGCAGTAAATGCTGCTCCACACAATCTCCATCGCTGCAGTACTGTGAGTTTGGCTTGCTTGTAACATGTGGAACCCATATTTCCAAACTTATAAAGTGCTTATAAACTGGTTTTTGTCAACAAAATAGAAGCTTTTAAGAGATGGTCTTAATATATTAGTAATATATAGGACCTGTAGTCTTAATATATTAAGAAACTAATAAATATTAGTATTGTAATTTTGTTTTTCTTAAAAAATATGTTTTTACAGTGAAATATTACAATAGTAGTACTATTGCATTTCATATTTTATCTAATAATTATAATAATAAAAAAAGCATTTTAAATAAAACATTTTTATCAGAACAATAAAAATAATGTTTTCCCAGAATATTGTGCAGCCTTAACAGAACATTAACATTTTCTGTAGTTTCCTTGAACAGTATATGTTGGATTGAATGGCCTTTTGAATGGTGACACTCACTGACACTCTTGTTTGTCCAAGATGAGGGGTTAGTTGTGACGAGTTGTGTTAAACTGTTGAGTCAGAAAATAACTAAATCCTTATGGTGCAGATTTGGAGCAGCTGAGGTGATGTCATATGACTCAAGGCTAACAGCACGAGAATGACTTAAGAGTTTCTGGACTTCTGGTGAACACACTGTCCAAACATGCCCTCGGTATTACTAAAACTACGTCCGAGCTGCTGCCTGGTGGTTAGACCATCTGTTCTAGCACGTATAGTCTGCTAATGTTTGAATCTGGGTTGCAGCATATCCTGTTTCCACCTCTTCTCCCCATCATCTCCAGTCATCTCTCCACTGTTATACTAACAAAAATGCATAAGAAATACTAAGTAATATATGCTTAATTCATAGTTAATAGTTAAAAAAAACAAATATTATCTTTGAGAACATTGTTTGAAGCAGGTGGGATACATTCCTTCATGCTTTAGCGCTAACCCTTTTTTAAACACACCTGAACCAGCCCATCAAGTCCTTCAAGAAGGTGTATATATTTATGTTTAACATACATATTAAATGTTGCATTTGTCTACACTGCAGTGTCACTGACAATGACGAAGCCATCTGCTTTTGTAGGGTAATATGTCGTCATGTAATAAATTAACTACATCGGTGCTGATTAGGGTTTCTTTATGATACTATACTCACTCACTTCTGTAGTCTCCTCCAACAGTTACTGACAATTTTAAAACTCTGGAAAAGCTTCTTATGGTTGAACTCATTATAAATAATCAGATGTATTATTAACACCACAATGTAATCATTTAATATCTACTTAATAAAGCTACATTTATGGTTTAATTGTACTGTATCTTACCATAAATGCAGCTTTATTAAGTAGATATTAAATAATGCAAGTAATTGTCCTTTAATATGATTTAATAACAAATGTTTAATTGGAATAAATAAATAAATACATTTTTTTGGATTGCAATAAATTCCCTTGTATTTGTAATGATACTCCCACCTCTGCAATTATAATCAGGGTGCTCTGATTGTTAATGCCATTTGTAAGAGCATTTTATGATTACGTTCATTTTAATTTTTGCAATATGCAGAATTGTATGACTTTAGCGCTTAACTAAAACTTGTGAATATTGTTTAAAGAGACTGTTGCAGATAGCATTTGTCAATTTGTGTTTACAGGTGGATCGTGACCTTTCAATAATCAATTTAGCAATAATCAGCAGCAGTTGCTAATACTGTATCTACATATTAAAGTTTAAATGTTAAAGATTACAAAGAGGGTAGAACTCCAGGGTATGACAGCTGTACTTTGTAGTACATGTCCCATAAATAGGTCACCCTGTCTGTGTGTTTCAGTACAGCTGTAGTGTATAGAGGGATTTAGGAATAGCAGAGAGATATGGGAAAGACACATCCAGTGATCCCCATCTCAATTGTAACTCATTCAGAGAAGGGAGAGCAGAATAAACAAAATCATGCATTATCTTTCTCCTTCAGGGCATAGATTGTAAAATTGCTATTACATTTAATTCAAATTCAACCTTTAGCTTCTCTCTTGCTGGAAGTGCCTTCTAAGTGAAAGCAAGGCTGCCTTCTTCTTTTATTCATTTATTTTTCTCATGTTTTGACCAGGAGCACTTTAGCCAGATTTTATAGGGAGAAAAGAAAATCCAGATGGAGGAATTCTTTTGAGATTATGTAAAAGCGTAGCTTGCCACTTAAATCAGACACAACAAAGGCAAGTAGAGGAATATACGATAAAAACCTGGAGGTGAAGATGAGTCTCATCATAATGATGAAAATATCTTACTTTTCTCATCTCCTCTATATCATGTGCTTTTACTTTAAACAAAAAAAAAACAGACATTCAAATAAGACTTTAAGGATGATATAAGAATAAGAACATTTGTAGTTGTATTCATGCACCTGAAGTTAAATGCATTTGCATAAAATTATTTAAACTGCTTAATATCCTAAATTGTTCAGCTTTTCATTCCTGATAGAAACATGAAAAGTACATAGCAAGCTGATATTAAGAAAATCAGAATGATTGCACGTATAATCCTGCTTCGTCACACTTAGGGTCCAATTCTTACTATAAACTAACTATTAACTATGATAAGCCTCTATAAACTCTATATTACTGCTTATTGATAGTTAGTAAGGTCGTTGTTAAGTTTAGGTATTGGGTAAGATTAAGGGTTGTATAATATGGACATACAGAATAAAGCATAAATATATGCTTTATAAGAATGAATAAACAATACCCTAGCAATATGCATGCTAATAACTACTTAAAAGTGAGAATTGGACCCTAAACTAAAGTGTTACCTACTTATTTTATATAACAGTTATAAATAAGCAAGTTAATATTAAACAACTTACTTCATCTGTTTTTATTCTGCCATTGACAATAGGTATTGACAATAGTTTAAACAAAGTCTAACATTTGTGCATCTCCAAGCTACACACATTAGTGGTGTTTCGTTGCTGAATGAATCAGAGTGAATGATTCAATGAGTCACTGAAGACTGATGCTGATGCTGAGTGTTTAGCAGAAGAGTTGACAAGCTTTGGAGACAAACTATCACGTCATACAATTACATGCATCCTGTCATTTAAACTGACCTGTCAATCATCTTTTCAAAGATAAAATCCTCCACATTTCATTTACTACCGTCTCGGCGAGAAATGCAGAAGCATGTTGATTTTATTATTGACGAATTATTATTATTATTATTATTATTATTATTATTATTATTATTATTAACGGCCAAACGGATCTTTATAAAGTCCACATTGTTATTGCAGATGAAATGTAACACGGATAACATAAAATAAAATAAAATAATCATCAGGTTAAAGTTGCAGTAGGGAGTTTTGAGAAAATGTTGACTTAGCCTGAATTTTGAACAAGCACAACTTACAGGTCCAACCCCCTTGCTCTCTGCTGCGCTACAGCCCTCCCTCCACAGCTCCTCCCCCACAGCGGAGCCTGCCGTGAACGCGCAGGCTAGTAAACAGGACCACCGATGACGGCGGATTATAAACAGTTATGGAACATTCACTAATAGGGACGAAACATCAACAATATGCTTTACATTGACTATGGCCTGCCCATACTTTGACTACAAACTTGGTCCTCAAATCATTATGTATTTTGCAATACATGTAACTTTATAACGTTGCACTCATTATATAAGTTATAAATAGCTAGTAAGATAACGTTAAAGGATTAGTTCACTTTAAAAAAAACTTTTGCTGATAATTTACTCACCCCCATGTCATCCAAGATGTCCATGTCTTTCTTTCTTCAGTCGAAAAGAAATGAAGGTTTTTGATGAAAACATTCCAGGCTTTTTCTCCATATAATGGACTTCAATAGGACACAAACGTTTCAAGGACCAAATGACAGTTTCAGTGCAGCTTCAAAGGGCTTTAAACGATACCAGACGATGAATAAGGGTCTTATCTAGCGAAACGATCTGTCATTTCAAAAATAAATACAAAAATTTAAGTTTTATAAGCACAAATGCTCGCCTTGCTCTGTTCTGTGATGCACGTTCGTAATCCTGTTCGAAAATGAACAAATCTTATTTCGTTGAATGAACGAAATGACTCCGAAAAAGACTCGTTCAAAATGAACAAATCTTTTTTCGAGTCATTTCGTTCATTCAACGAACGAAATGACTCGAAAAAAGATTCGTTCATTTGGATGAACGAGTTCGAACAGGAGGGTCACGAACGACGGTACGCGCTCGCGCTGTGCAAGAGAGGGGTGATCAGCGCGTACACGAGCGTGATTGACACTGCTAAGACATTCCTCCTGGCTCTGATTGGTTGTTTCTGACCGGGAGCGGTGTATTTCTGCAAATGGCAATAGGACCACAGGGAGGAGCCAGAGGAGCTTGATTTTTTCCACAGATTATCTGTCTCTTCTACTGTCAGGACATAATGACAGTTTTAACAAATATTTGTTTACAAAAGTGACCTACTGGAGCTTTAAAGTTTGATTAGTCACTCAAACCTTTATCTAAACCTCTCACCATCGAGTGCCCCATGTTTTTTAGTTTTTTAACACTTTCTACTTGTGTTTGTAGTTCTTCCCCCAAAGCACAATGGGTTGTGGGTAATATTAGCAAATATAGTGAGCACGGATCCACACTTCAAAAATCCAACGGAAATAGTAGACCATCTGGGGAATTCTGGCATACTCTTTTCAACATACTCTGCTTTTGGACACACTTCAAACTTCACAGGGTTGTTTTGTTGCTGAATGAATCAATGAATCAATGAATCAATGAATGAATCAGTGAATGAATCAATGAATCAATAAATCAATGATTCAACGAATGAATCAATCAATCAATCAATCAATCAATCAATCAATGATTATCACTTACTGTCATAATAATGTCACTCTAAATATGTTTACATGTGTGACACATGTAGAAAGAAACAGGCCTCGTTTCTGGTGCAACACATTTAATTGAGAAAAATACTGCATGCAAACCTGCAAGACAGATACAACATTCAAAGTCAATCACAAGTGGAGCGTCTCAATTCTGTGTTAGCTATCTGCTCGTCTCTGCATTAACTGATATTTTACGCGTTCTTATTCAATATTACATTTTCTCATCACTCATAACATTCTCTATACCATGGTTGTTCAACAAACTAATCATTACTAATCATTCACTTGCCGATGCAGTTTACATATTAAGCACTTGAACACCTATCTTGCACCATAAAATCAAAAATAAACCATGTTCAACTCAATTTGGACCCATTCCATTCCCTTTGTCTATTAAACACTTTTCAGAGTACATACATTCTCTTTTCCAGCATGACTTGTTTACTCTAAATAACACATTGCACTTTAATGTTCTCTAATGTGACATCTCACGACCCTTTTATACCATTATCAAGCAAATCACGTCGTTTGAGTGTTCATGAACTCTAATGCCCCCGCTGAATACAATTTGCACAAAATGGCGGACACCCGCGAACCCCACGTGCGTTACTAAACTCGCGTCACTTAATGGATCGCACACTAACTAAATAAACATTGCTGTGCATAATGTATTTTCATATCTGTGCACAATACAGACTCGCGTTTCACGTATAATCTTTCATTACTGTTGTTTCTGATTATGCTCTACCCACGAGTAATGACAATACAGTTTTTGTGCTCAAAACTTAATTAACACAGCAAAATACTCAACATAACGGTTCATGAACCCCTTTTACCTGTAATAAACTGAATTAATCTTACCTGCAAGACAGATACAACATTCAAAGTCAATCACAAGTGGAGCGTCTCAATTCTGTGTTAGCTATCTGCTCGTCTCTGCATTAACTGCTATTTTACGCGTTCTGGAGCAGATCTCAGCGAGAGCTCCCCCTAGCGCTTTGGATAATTTACGCCGCTGTATAGACAATAAATACCCTTCTTGCAGATCTCTTATTAACGTAACCAAACAGGAGTCCAAGACAGACTTCGAGCACAAGCAGAGAAATTTAGTCTGAATAGGTTACTCCAAAAACGAAACTGTGAAATTAGAATACATTTCTATTCAATGACTTAGCACTAGTGCCACACATGCACACGTTTTTGTCAATTGTCTGCAGTTGGATTTTTAGATTTTAAAAATTCTGTTTATATGAACCCTAAACTTTGCAATCCGATTCGCATTCCGTTTACATGTGAATTACATATATTCCAAACAAAAATTCAGCTCTCTCAGATTTATTTGAGGTGTTTACATGAAGGCTTTTCAGTTGAGCCATGAATATGATTATAAATCATATAATCATATTAATGAACTGTAGTTCAATTATTACCATATGCACCTTGCACAATTTATCAAAATAATGCACAATTCTTGCTTGTTTTCTAACATTAACATTTTTCATGATCTGCATTTGAACATATTGGACAAATAAACTGTTGCATCAGAGGTTGCAGACTGGCAGCCTCAGTCTGAACACACTTTTCCCTTCTTGTGTCTTACAAAGTACACTATTTTCATGACTTAGACCCTTATTTCTGAATGTGTCATAACACTTTTTCAATGGGTTACCAGTGCCTATCTTTAACAGCATCTCTTTAACTTGATTTTCAGCAGCCTATGCAGTGAAATCATTTATAAACACACACACACACACACACACACACACACACTTTTGATGTTCCTCAATGCCGCTATGCAAGCCAAAGTGTTGTCGAGTGCTTTATGACAGCATGGCTCAATGGGCTAATTAAGACAACAGCGCCATGGAACTCTGGGTAGCTTGAATTTCAACAGCAGCCACATCAAAAGATCAGATAGCAAAAACAGATGACATGTGCAGAAATTTAGATATGTACGGGAAACATTTTAACACATCTCCCTAACTCATTTCAAAGATTTTGGAGGCTATGAGACATCATTTTTCAAGTTAAGTTCAAATACAAACAATGAAAGCACACACGTCCAATCTGTTAGTCTGCAAGACAGAGAGAATCACAATGTACTCCATTCTCTCAACTATGCAATTTTGCTGGTGGCAATTCTCTTGAGATCTCACAATGTCATGAAACAGCTGTTATGAGGAATAGTTCAACTTGACATGAAGATTTTGGCATCATGTATTCACCCTCATGCTGATCCAAAGCATTTTCTTTTTTCAAACACAAAAGGTGATGTTAGGCTGGTTCAACCTATTCTTTTCTGTAAGATGTTAACAAGTGTTTCAGAAATATTCCAAGTCATTCAGTCTCATTTGATTGCGTACATATTTAAATGTGATGCACTGTGATCGGTAATGACATACGAACCACATTTAATGAAATCAATGAATAATCAATTACATTTTGTATGACACATTTGGACAGACAGTATTTAAATGTATACAAATGTGAACAAGCTTGCTTTCAGAGCTACCATAGGGAAATATTATATTACATAATATATTATACACTGCTGTTTGAGAATTTTTTAAAAGCATAACTTTTTTTCCAATGAGGATGCATTTATTTTAAATAAATGCTGTTTTTTTTTACTTTCTGTTCTTCAAAGAATCCTGAAAAAACATTTTACAGTTTCCACAAACAATTATTATTATTATTTTTACATTATTGATAATAATAATAATAATAATAATAATAATAATAATAATAATAATAATACATGTTTATTGGGCACCACATACGTATATTAGACTGATTTCTGAGGGTTCATGTGACGCTGAAGACTGGAGTAGGCATAATGGCTGCTGAAAATTCGGTTTTGCCATCACAGGAATAAATTCAATTTTAAAATGTGTTAAAATAGAAAATAGTTATTTTAAATTATAATAACATTTCACCATAATATGTATTTTTAATCAAATAAAAGCAGCCTTAGGGAGCATAAGAGGCTTCCTTCAAAAATCTTACAAAATATTACCTCAAATGTAGTATATTATATTATCAATATATTATATATTATAGTACAAAGTGTATAATATTGTTTTGTGTTTCCCTCTTTTGTGTCTTAGGACTCTTATTTTGATTATATAAATAAATATATATATATATATATATATATATATATTTCCGATTCTGCTGTTCCTGTTTTTTACTTCAAGTGTTTGCCTTGTTTCCTTATTTCAAGGTTTGTTTCCATGGGCTTCATCCAAAATCACATACTCTCTTGAGTAGGTACTTATTTAGAAGAAGTAGGCATATTTACTTCTGCAAAAAAAGTGTTCAGTAATAGTATGAATGTGTGTAGTATGAATATAATCTGGACGTACTAAATGTACCATGTTGCCCTACTGTGAATTCTACTGTGAATACTTATTTTGTAACATGCTGTTTTTCGCCTACTATATAGTGAGGAAGTATGCAAATTTGAATGCAGTCCATATTTACACTCATTATTCTCCATAGCGACTAATCTTCTTCACCTGCTCCTTATTCCTACCCTTGTTATCTTGTGTATTACCATGTGTACCACCTGTCTGGTATTATTCTTTATGGATGTTTATACATGTTTGTTTCAGTTCTGTTTTGCCTACCTTGCCCGTGTCTGGGTTATGCGGTTCTCTGCCTGGATGAATTTTTGTTGTTTAAATAAATGTTTTTTTTTTTTTGCTGCATCTTGATCCTATAATTTCTGAAGTAGCCGCGTTAAAAATATGTATGTGTGCTACTTTTATAATACCTTATGGGGGGTGTTTCCCACCTCTCTACCCTAAATGATGACATGAAGGAACTATTCCTTTAAATGTTGGAGTCCAGACAGTGAAGTGGCACAATGATTACATTCCATTCTGAGCCTGAGATCTGAGGTCAACAGAGTTTCTCTCAACCAGCTTTCTCAAATATTACGTACAGCTGAATAAACTCTTTTGTCCCATGTGCTCACTGGCAGTTCATAGCAGAATCTATAAGCAGATATGTGTGTCTAATAGGGCTGTGTTGAAAAAATCGATTCACCAATTCTGAATCGATTTTGATATTAATTTCTAAAGATCGATCTGTAACTCAGAGGATCGATTTAATAATAGGCTTACATTTTCCCCGTGAACTTTAACTTGCCGCGACTGGGAGATCCCTGTATGTGTCACCGGGTCGGGGGAGGACTGGACGCCAGATGACCGGCCGTCCCAGCCCCCGACTCACGTACCACCGCGAGGAGCCAACACCACAGAGGACACAGAGGCAAAGTAATGTAGAAAAACACAGAATCTTTATTGAATAAATTAAGTAAAAACAACCTCAAGCCAACTGGAGGAAGGTGAGGTTTCAGCCGTATAACTGGTCCTTCTCAGGACTCTGGCAGGCAAGGAACAGGTAAGAATTATCAGCGGAACTGCTTCTCTCGGATTCACAGCAGAACTGTCTTTCTCTTCACAGGATTCGGGTGGACGGAGAGGAGTACGGAATCAGCACAGAGTTGGCTCTTTTCTCGGGGCACAGGCAGGCAGAGAACCGGTAAGAGTTATCAGCGAAACTGTTTCTCTCGGATTCACAGCAGAACTGTCTCTCTCTTCCCAGGATTCGGCTAGACGGAGAGGAGTACGGAATCAGCCACAAGACTGGCTCTCTTCTCGGGGCTCAGACAGGTAGAGGACAGGTAAGAATTATCAGCAGAACTGTTTCTCTCGGATTCACAGCAGAACTGTCTCTCTTCACAGGATTCGGGTGGACGGAGAGGAATACGGAATCAGCCACAGGACTGGCTCTCCTCTCGGGCCTCAGACAGGTAGAGGACAGGTAAGAATTACCCGCAGAACTGTTTCTCTCGGATTCACAGCAGAACTGTCTTTCTCTTCACAGGGCTCAGACAGAGAGAAGATGAGGTTTCCACAGCAAAGCTAGTTCCATTCACAGGGCTCAGACAGAGGGAAGATGAGGATTCCACAGTGAAGCTGGTTCTACTCACAAGGCTCCGGCAGACAGAGAGAGAAGATGAGGATTCCACAGCAAAGCTAGCTCTATTCACAGGGCTCAGACAGAGAGAAGATGAGGATTCCACAGCAAAGCTAGTTCCATTCACAGGGCTCAGACAGAGAGAAGATGAGGATTCCACAGCAAAGCTAGTTCCATTCACAGGGCTCAGACAGAGAGAAGAGGAGGTTTCCACAGCAAAGCTAGTTCCATTCCCAGGGCTCAGACAGAAAGAAGATGAGGATTCCACAGTGAAGCTGGTTCTACTCACATGGCTCCGGCAGACAGAGAGAGAAGATGAGGATTCCACAGCAAAGCTAGCTCCATTCACAGGGCTCAGACAGAGAGAAGATGAGGATTCCACAGCAAAGCTAGCTCCATTCACAGGGTTCAGACAGAGAGAAGATGAGGATTCCACAGCAAAGCTAGTTCCATTCACAGGGCTCAGACAGAGAGAAGATGAGGACTCCACAGCAAAGCTAGTTCCATTCACAGGGCTCAGACAGAGGGAAGATGAGGATTCCCCAGTGAAGCTGGTTCTACTCACAAGGCTCCGGCAGACAGAGAGAGAGAAGATGAGGATTCCACAGCAAAGCTAGCTCTATTCACAGGGCTCAGACAGAGAGAAGATGAGGATTCCACAGCAAAGCTAGTTCCATTCACAGGGCTCAGACAGAGAGAAGATGAGGACTCCACAGCAAAGCTAGTTCCATTCACAGGGCTCAGACAGAGAGAAGATGAGGTTTCCACAGCAAAGCTAGTTCCATTCACAGGGCTCAGACAGAGGGAAGATGAGGATTCCCCAGTGAAGCTGGTTCTACTCACAAGGCTCCGGCAGACAGAGAGAGAAGATGAGGATTCCACAGCAAAGCTAGCTCCATTCACAGGTCTCAGACAGAGAGAAGATGAGGATTCCACAGCAAAGCTAGCTCCATTCACAGGGCTCAGACAGAGAGAAGATGAGGATTCCACAGCAAAGCTAGTTCCATTCACAGGGCTCAGACAGAGAGAAGATGAGGATTCCACAGCAAAGCTAGTTCCATTCACAGGGCTCAGACAGAGAGAAGATGAGGTTTCCACAGCAAAGCTAACACTTCACAATGCCCCGTAACGATTAAAGAGGAGAAAAGGAGAATTTCACCACTAGATGACTTCTTCCAACGGTCTCCATCCAATGAGTCGCGGACGATGTCTCCACAGCCAGGACCGCTTCCCCAATGTCACTGCATTACACCTCCACTCGTGCTCAACTGCAACTCGCACAAATCTGCACACGTGTTTACATTAACCTGTTAACCGTTTCCAGAGCGTCGGCGCACTGAAGCGGTTTTTTTTTTATTTAGTTCAAATTTACTATCAGATTTAATGTTATACCTTGACAAACTATACATCATTAAAAAGATATAATACTCAAGATTCAGTATTTGACCACTATTGTATTCTGAGAAACTTATAGTGACAGTTATGTCTTAATTTGTGTCAGGAGTTATGAAATGGAAAATTGAGTCGATACCTTTAATATGAATTATGAGCGTCAGCTGGTCCATTCATAAAAAACACTCCGTGCTGTCGTCATGACAGCGATTCGCAAAACATTGTCCCTCAGGGCTTTAGCTCAAAAATGTGCAGACTTGGAGAAATATTGATATATTCTCATAGATTCACATCATATTTATATAGACAGGAATAATATTTGTTGAATTTATACCCAAATGCGTCGATGTAATCATTATGATCGCTTCTTACTGAGATGTGCTGTGTTTTCAATTCATACCAATAGCCTGAGGGCGCTATATGCACAATAACAGTCCATATATGGATCACGAAGAAGACCCATAGTCATGTGACATTCCAGGACGTCACTGATACAGAAAGTAGCTGACAGAGATCGCTGTAACATGCAGATAAAGATGTTTTGAAGACAATAAACATGATTGCAATGATATTTGAGTTACCTGTGTTCTTCAAGCCATGCCAGGTATTTCATAATAATAGATTATATTTATAATGCAATGCTAATCGATATAGATTTCATCATCGTGCAGAACACTATAAATAATAAATTTTCTGTCGGATTTTTTTTTATCTGAAGCCAAATTAGATCACAGAAGATTATTTAAAACACTCGACTTGCGTTATAAAGTAAGTTTGGAGCACAAACATGGTTTCAATCTCATAAATGGTCGTGTATTGATGGTGTGCTAAGCTAACATGCTAGCTAGCCCAGGTGCACCTGCCACCAGCAGTTATTGTTTTATGATTTTTTTCTAAATAGGAATGCTTACTGAAATGTTTCAGTGCATTTGATACCAGTTTCAAATATTTAGTGAGAACTTTGATAAAAGAAATTAGGGTTTGAAACCCTATGAATAGCCTGTGAATAGCCAGTCGTTAGTAGCTATAATGCAGACAAAAGAAATGCATATTTAGAGCCATAACCAGTCTGGAGAGGTGTAAATGTGTGCAGGGGGAGACTCACACTGAATGGGGCTCGTTTGCACCACAAAATAATAGAGACAACAGACTGATTAGATGACTCAGAAGATGACTAAACATCAGTTTGCATTTTAGAGTCTAATCAAAATAAAGTAATTTGACATGTTCTTGAAAAACATTTAACTAAAAACAGAGTTTTAGACTTATCATTTTCAGATTTTAAATATAAAATGGTCACACATATGGCTTTAGCTGCAGTGCATTTCTAGATTGCTCCAGGGCCAACTTCAATTTTATTTTTATGAAGATGTTTCATGAAAGTAAATTTCTAATAACTTTACAAAACTTTGAAGCTATTTAAACATTTTTTTTCATTATGACAATAATTATTTCTACATTTACAATAAACTACTAGGTGTCAGCTTTCAAATGAGATCATACTTGTGCTTTTAGTGCAAAGGGTTCATGAACTGTATCTGTTTAAGTTTGGGTATGCCATTTCTGGGGATTTTTCAAAAGTGGCCTTGAAGGTTAACAGGTTAATGAACAACACTGCAAAGTCTCGTCACTCACAAACTAGGGCGGAGACAGGGGGTCTGGTCCACTGCACCTCTCACAATCTCTTGGACTTTTTCCAATGGAGCGTGGGGCATTCAACTTCCTCCAAAAAGACAAAATTACACTTCATGCAGCCTCATCACATCCTCCAAACAGATTTCTCATATCACAGTCCTAACATCAACAGCACTTATCTTCTCATCACGTCCTCCACCAGATTTCTCATTTCTCACTCCAAACATCAACAGCACTTATCTCTTATCCGCCACAGTTCTCCTCTCCACATCTCCAGATTCACCCGAATATCTCCCGCCGCTATTCCTCTCTCCTTCCTCTCTTCGTTGAAGATGAAATGTCCTTTTATCCTTCCCAACTGACAACGCGTCCCAATCGCGATCGCAATCATCCTCTCCCGCACCTGTTTTGTATCAACTAATCATCCTCCGTCTCTGCTCGGAGTTTTCCGGAACTGGAGTCTTCCGGGTCCCACACCGGAAATCCCTCCCCTCGGAAACCCGGCCGTGATTAAAAGGTTCCGCCTGCCTTTGTCACCCCGGTGACATCCCCCCCTGCCATTCGGGACTAGTCCCTAGGACCGGGAAACTTCGGCCCACTCGCCGTATCGCTGGGGTGGCCTCCCCTGGTTGTCCCTCTGGGAACGTCGAGGTGGGGATAAGGGGACTGCTCTTGCCGCCTCGATTTCGGGGCCCCTTGGGACCACGGCCCATCCCACTGATGGAGCTACTGGGGTCATAGACCGTTCCGGGGCCTCTTCCATCGGGGCCAAATAATTTGGGCAAGGACGAAGCAAATTCCGGTGGAGTACCCGCTCAGGGCCTAGCCTTCCTTCAGGGCGAACGGTATACACAGGTAGATCAGGCCTTTGTTGGCGTTCCACCACATACGGTACAGTCTCCCAACGGTCGCTGAGTTTGCCCTTCCCTGGGCGTCGATTGTCTCGCACCAATACTCGCTCTCCGGGCAGTAGGGGGGCTTCTCGAGCTGTCCGATCATACAACCGTTTTTTTTTTGGCTGCTGCTGCGCTCAGATGGTCCGTAACCCGACGGTAGGCGTAATGGAGCTGCCGATGATGACGACCCACCCACTCCGTCGTACTCTGAACTCCCTCCGTAGGCTTAGTCCCCAGCAACAGATCAACCGGTAACCGCATGTGTCTCCCAAACATCAAGAATGCCGGGGCATAACCTGTGGTGCTGTGTACACTGTTATTATAGGCTTGTACTAGGGCAGGGAGGCATTCCTCCCACTGACTCTGTTGGTCGGCTTCCAAGGTCCCGAGTAACCCCAACAGGGTCTGGTTGAACCTCTCGCACCCCCCGTTACCTTGGGGGTGATACGAGGTAGTGCGAGTCTTCCGGCACCCATAAAGGCGGCTCAGTTCTTGTACAACCCTAGCTTCAAAGTTCGGGCCCTGATCCGAGTGAAGAGTCTCGGGGCACCCGAAGGGCTGGATAATAGCTCGCCAGAGTACACCGGCAGTGGTAACAGCTGTTTGGTCTGGGGTAGGAATAGCCCATGCGTATTTGGTAAATAGATCAGTTGCTACCAAGATGTTCTGGTACCGATCCGTGGGCCGACCCAGCGTTAAGAAGTCCATCCCCACGATGTGCAGAGGTGCTCTAGGGCACATGGGGACCAAGGGAGCTCTTGCCTCTTTCCTGGTCTTAAAAAGTACACACCGGGGGCAACTTTGAACGAACTCCCTGACCGTCGCTTCCATCCCTGTCCAGTGAAAATACCTCCTTAACAGGGATAATGTCCTTTCTTGTCCTTGGTGTCCTGTGTGCGTGTGGTAGGCTTCCAGCAGGGCCAAACGCTGTTCTTCTGGCACCACCACCTGGTATACTGCCTCCTGGTTTACTGGCTCTTGAATAAAATGACAGATCACCCCCTCTCTCAAACTGAGTCTCTTCCACTGCCCCATGAGTTTCCTTACTGCCACGGTTTGAGTCTGCCTCTCTTCTACCCCCGGCCTAGAACCTTGTTGCAGGTAAGCATGCACCCTTGCCAGGTCAACATCCCTCTGCTGTAACTCTTTCCACCGGCCTGGGTCCCATCCCCAGCCAGTGGGTACTCCCTCCAACCGGATTCCGGGGGCTTCCACCACTCCCACTAGCAGTCTTTCCTCCGGTTCAAAAGTAGGGGGTACGGTTCGCCCACTCTCGTTAGGCACAGGGAGTCGGGACAGCGCATCCGCATTAGTATGCTCTCTACCTGGTCGATATTGAAGCTGGTAATCGTAATTTGCCAGCTGGGCCACCCAACGCTGCTCCACCGCTCCCAATCTGGCTGTCTGCAGATGAACCAGGGGGTTGTTATCGGTCACCACCATCACCTTCGCTCCCCATAAGTAGTCTTTAAATTTTTCCGTCATCGCCCACTTCATTGCCAGAAGTTCTATCTTGAAAGAGCTATAGTTGGAGGCATTCCGCTCGGCTGGATGGAGACTCCGGCTGGCATATGCAATCACTCTCTCCTCTCCCTGCTGTCGTTGTGCGAGTACAGCTCCCAATCCTGCATTACTTGCGTCGGTGTATAGGATAAACGGCTGAGTAAAATCAGCATACGCCAGGATCGGGGCCTGAAGGAGTTCCCGCTTGAGTTTTTGGAAAGCCGATTCACACGCCGAGTCCCAGTCCACGGAGGGAGATCCCCGGGGTCGGGAGCGTCCGGTACCTTCGAGGAGTCGATTCAGGGGCTTGGCAATCCCCGAAAACCCCTTGATTAAACGTCGATAGTAGCCTACAAAGCCCAAGAAGGACCTTACTTGCCGGACAGTTTTTGGCACCTCCCAGCCCTGGACGGCAGACACCTTCTCCGGGTCAGGGGACACCCCTGCAGCGCTGACCCGATGGCCCAGAAACTGCACCTCACTCCTAAATAGCTGGCATTTATCCGGCCGCAACTTCAATCCATATTATTCCATTGCCTGGAACACACGTTCCAGGTGGAGCAGATGGGAGGCGAAGTCTGGCGAGAATACTATGACGTCATCGAGGTAGACCAAGGTTGAATCAACTAACTGCCCTCCCAAGCATCGCTGCATTAGCCTCTGGAAAGTCGCAGGGGCATTGCACAGCCCAAACGGCATCCGCTCCCACTCAAAGAGCCCAAATGGAGTGGTAAAGGCAGTCTTCTCCCTATCCCTCTCGTCCACCTGCACCTGCCAGTACCCACTGGCCAGATCTAACGTGGAGTACCAGGCGGCCTGAGTCAGACTAGTGAGGGAATCCTCACTGCGTGGTAAGGGGAATGCGTCCTTCTTCGTCACGTCATTCAACTTCCGATAGTCAACACAAAATCTCCAGGCACCGGTCTTTTTCCGCACTAGCACAATTGGGGCCGCCCAAGGGCTACTACTCTCCCGTATGATTCCTCCATCCAGCATCCCCTTCAGCAGGGTGCGAACCTCTGAATAAAGCGTCGGGGGCACCGGCCGATACCGCTCTCTGCTTGGTGCCGCGTCGCCTGTAGGAATCTGATGTTTGACAATCCCCGTACAACCATAGTCTTCATCGTGGGTAGAGAACACATGTTGCCATTTCGCCAGAAAGTCTCGGAGTTGGAGTTGTTGTTCCTCTTCCAGGCCCTCTCCTTTTAAGGAATCTCCTGCCACATGATCCGGTATTCCACCTCTCTGGGGGTCATTCCTCGGCTCTACCGATCTAACAGCCACTTCCACTACCACAGAGCTCACTTGACGGAAGCAAACGTCTCTCTCTTCCCTCACCTGGTGGGAACGCACCGCGGTGACTCGGACCAGGCGTTGATGGCGGCGAAGGACGACAGGATACGGGTTAACGTTCCGTACCCGCACCGAGACCCGGCCCCGATGGACCACAGCCAGCCCTCGGGCCACTCCGATGGATTGGCAATCCCAATGTGGTTCGAGGAGGACCCAGTCGTCCGCGCCATAAGACCTTGGAGGCAGCCGAGCCCATATCACTGCCTCGCTTCGTGCTGGCACTGTCAGGCCAAACCGGCAAATTACTCGCCCAATGCTTTCGCGATCCTTCTCGCGGTTAGCCGCCTGAATCCTACGGCAGTCAGCCAGAATACGCTCCCATTCCTGTCGCTCTGGGACCGAAGGGGCCTGGGCCGGCCGGTTTCGGAACAGCTCTTCCCAGCATTCCGAAATGACATTCATGCCAATCAATGCTCGATGTGAACCCAAGCAGCGGTCTCTAACGATAACAACTCCTTTTTGTCGTACGGGGACCCCTTGAACATGGAAGTCCACCATCACATAGCCGGTATAGGGAATGTCTAGCCCGTTTGCTCCTCTCAACACAAGTTGTGAGGACTCCGCCTCCTGAAGTCGTCGGTTTTTAAAGAGTTCCCTGGACAGGCTCTCGGAGAATAACGTGACTTGGGAACCGGTATCGACTAAACCTTCAATCTCCACCCCATTTACCTGAATCTTCACGGTTGGACAACGTCCAACCCAGTCGTCTCGGAGGATAGGCATAGAAAGGGGGTCATTTAAGGGGGTCCCGGCCACTTGACCCGCAGTGGCCGGCACAACTAAAAACCCTCTTGGGAACTGCGTCGGGAGCCACACTGACGGCTATAATGTCCTGATTCCCCACAGCTGTTACAAATGGGCCTGCCCTGACCATCCCACTGGAACCTCGGATTAGCCGGTCGTCCAGGGCGCCGTCCGGGCTCTCGGCTCCCCTCGGAATAGGATCGATCCCGGCCACTGAGCTGTCCCCGGCGCAGTTCTTCTAGGAGGGTCCTAGATAGTTCAGCCATCTGTCCTTTGACGTCCTCCAACAGTTCTGCACGCAACTTCTGTTTCCAATCTACGGTTGGAGTAGAGGGCACCACCAACAGCCATACACACCGGTGGGTCAGTTGCCTCACCCTGATCTATCTCCAACGCCAAGGCCTCCTGTCGGAGATCTTCAAAAGTTAACGCTGGGTCTCGGCGGAGCTGGAGCTTTATACTCTGTCGGATAGGCCCGTCTCGGAGCCCCAAAACGAACTGATCTCGCAATAAGGAATCTCCATCACCCAGACCATGATCGGGTCGCCCTTTCAATCGAACAAACTGCTCACGTAGCTTCAACGCATAAGCCCGTAAGGCTTGCCTAGGACCTTGTCGAAAGTTGAAGAACTGAGCCCGAAGGGCGGCCACGGGGGTAGTATCCCCATACAGTTCCGCCAAAAAGTCAAAGATGGCCTTGGCGGTGGCTCGTGCAGTGCTGGGTGCAGCAAGAACTTCCCTCTTTGCTTCTCCCTCCAGGGAGCCCAGAACAAACTGTGTCTTCTGTGCATCACTCAGCCCCTGGAGGCCAGCCAGGTATTCAGTTTGCGTCCTCCAGTCCTGGAGATGTAGTTCTGATCCCGGTCCTCCATAACGCTAGGCCCAAGGGGCTCCCATAAACACGGGCATGACCTGTGGTCTTGCAGCCACCATCTCTTCGTCGGCCATAGTGAACCTGTGGCCGCTTCAACTCGCGGTGGCAACAACCCTGCCGACTACGCCACTTTATGTCACCGGGTCGGGGGAGGAGTGGACGCCAGATGACCGGCCGTCCCAGCCCCCGACTCACGTACCACCGCGAGGAGCCAACACCACAGAGGACACAGAGGCAAAGTAATGTAGAAAAACACAGAATCTTTCTTGAATAAATTAAGTAAAAACAACCTCAAGCCAACTGGAGGAAGGTGAGGTTTCAGCCGTATAACTGGTCCTTCTCAGGACTCTGGCAGGCAAAGAACAGGTAAGAATTATCAGCGGAACTGCTTCTCTCGGATTCACAGCAGAACTGTCTTTCTCTTCACAGGATTCGGGTGGACGGAGAGGAGTACGGAATCAGCACAGAGTTGGCTCTTTTCTCGGGGCACAGGCAGGCAGAGAACCGGTAAGAGTTATCAGCGAAACTGTTTCTCTCGGATTCACAGCAGAACTGTCTCTCTCTTCCCAGGATTCGGCTAGACGGAGAGGAGTACGGAATCAGCCACAAGACTGGCTCTCTTCTCGGGGCTCAGACAGGTAGAGGACAGGTAAGAATTATCAGCAGAACTGTTTCTCTCGGATTCACAGCAGAACTGTCTCTCTTCACAGGATTCGGGTGGACGGAGAGGAATACGGAATCAGCCACAGGACTGGCTCTCCTCTCGGGGCTCAGACAGGTAGAGGACAGGTAAGAATTATCAGCAGAACTGTTTCTCTCGGATTCACAGCAGAACTGTCTCTCTTCACAGGATTCGGGTGGACGGAGAGGAATACGGAATCAGCCACAGGACTGGCTCTCCTCTCGGGGCTCAGACAGGTAGAGGACAGGTAAGAATTACCCGCAGAACTGTTTCTCTCGGATTCACAGCAGAACTGTCTTTCTCTTCACAGGGCTCAGACAGAGAGAAGATGAGGTTTCCACAGCAAAGCTAGTTCCATTCACAGGGCTCAGACAGAGGGAAGATGAGGATTCCACAGTGAAGCTGGTTCTACTCACAAGGCTCCGGCAGACAGAGAGAGAAGATGAGGATTCCACAGCAAAGCTAGCTCTATTCACAGGGCTCAGACAGAGAGAAGATGAGGATTCCACAGCAAAGCTAGTTCCATTCACAGGGCTCAGACAGAGAGAAGATGAGGATTCCACAGCAAAGCTAGTTCCATTCACAGGGCTCAGACAGAGAGAAGAGGAGGTTTCCACAGCAAAGCTAGTTCCATTCCCAGGGCTCAGACAGAAAGAAGATGAGGATTCCACAGTGAAGCTGGTTCTACTCACAAGGCTCCGGCAGACAGAGAGAGAAGATGAGGATTCCACAGCAAAGCTAGCTCCATTCACAGGGCTCAGACAGAGAGAAGATGAGGATTCCACAGCAAAGCTAGCTCCATTCACAGGGTTCAGACAGAGAGAAGATGAGGATTCCACAGCAAAGCTAGTTCCATTCACAGGGCTCAGACAGAGTGAAGATGAGGACTCCACAGCAAAGCTAGTTCCATTCACAGGGCTCAGACAGAGAGAAGATGAGGTTTCCACAGCAAAGCTAGTTCCATTCACAGGGCTCAGACAGAGGGAAGATGAGGATTCCCCAGTGAAGCTGGTTCTACTCACAAGGCTCCGGCAGACAGAGAGAGAGAAGATGAGGATTCCACAGCAAAGCTAGCTCTATTCACAGGGCTCAGACAGAGAGAAGATGAGGATTCCACAGCAAAGCTAGTTCCATTCACAGGGCTCAGACAGAGAGAAGATGAGGACTCCACAGCAAAGCTAGTTCCATTCACAGGGCTCAGACAGAGAGAAGATGAGGTTTCCACAGCAAAGCTAGTTCCATTCACAGGGCTCAGACAGAGGGAAGATGAGGATTCCCCAGTGAAGCTGGTTCTACTCACAAGGCTCCGGCAGACAGAGAGAGAAGATGAGGATTCCACAGCAAAGCTAGCTCCATTCACAGGGCTCAGACAGAGAGAAGATGAGGATTCCACAGCAAAGCTAGCTCCATTCACAGGGCTCAGACAGAGAGAAGATGAGGATTCCACAGCAAAGCTAGTTCCATTCACAGGGCTCAGACAGAGAGAAGATGAGGATTCCACAGCAAAGCTAGTTCCATTCACAGGGCTCAGACAGAGAGAAGATGAGGTTTCCACAGCAAAGCTAACACTTCACAATGCCCCGTAACGATTAAAGAGAAGAAAAGGAGAATTTCACCACTAGATGACTTCTTCCAACGGTCTCCATCCAATGAGTCGCGGACGATGTCTCCACAGCCAGGACCGCTTCCCCAATGTCACTGCATTACACCTCCACTCGTGCTCAACTGCAACTCGCACAAATCTGCACACGTGTTTACATTAATGAACAACACTGCAAAGTCTCGTCACTCACAAACTAGGGCGGAGACAGGGGGTCTGGTCCACTGCACCTCTCACAATCTCTTGGACTTTTTCCAATGGAGCGTGGGGCATTCAACTTCCTCCAAAAAGACAAAATTACACTTCATGCAGCCTCATCACATCCTCCAAACAGATTTCTCATATCACAGTCCTAACATCAACAGCACTTATCTTCTCATCACGTCCTCCACCAGATTTCTCATTTCTCACTCCAAACATCAACAGCACTTATCTCTTATCCGCCACAGTTCTCCTCTCCACATCTCCAGATTCACCCGAATATCTCCCGCCGCTATTCCTCTCTCCTTCCTCTCTTCGTTGAAGATGAAATGTCCTTTTATCCTTCCCAACTGACAACGCGTCCCAATCGCGATCGAAATCATCCTCTCCCGCACCTGTTTTGTATCAACTAATCATCCTCCGTCTCTGCTCGGAGTTTTCCGGAACTGGAGTCTTCCGGGTCCCACACCGGAAATCTCTCCCCTCGGAAACCCGGCCGTGATTAAAAGGTTCCGCCTGCCTTTGTCAGCCCGGTGACATATGCGCATTGAAAGGCTTTCACTCAGCGCGCACATTGTTACGACAACGGTCTTTGAGTGAGTCATTAAACCGTTCATTCAACGAACACGTTCAAAAAAGCTGATTCATTAAAAGAGATGTAATGAAACAATGTGTTAATTATTTTTAACTTTGAGTTCCACTTTTCAAGGCTCAGCTGAGCAGCAATGCGTCGCATGGGTAACGCTGAAGCTGATGCTTCACTTATTAGAGACCAATAATGCATTGATTCAATGCGTGACTCGCTGATTTTATTTTCCCGCGGCTTCCTCGCGCTGTGGAATGCTGACCAGCGCTGCTGCTGACGCGCATTAATGGTAAATACCCGTGACGTGAAAGTTAGAAGAATGATACGACAAATATTTCGCTTTCCTTTGACATGGAAATACGAATACACATGACTTCAAAGACAGACGCAGGTAATCGCACGCGCTCTGCCGATCTCTCCCATTCACTGTCTGTGCAAAGCCTCTGTAGGCTACACATCACCACGATAAACAGTCTTGTTTGTTATCATTATGAACTTGTTTAACATTCAATACACATGCATGAAGTTCAAAACAAGAAGGGTATAGCCTTATAAAAAAACGGGAATATGGCGGTTGCTGCGGTTACTTGCAATCCTCTGCGGTTGACTTGTCAGTAGGGATGGGAATTGAAAAGATTTTATCAATATCAATGCCACTAACGATTCTGCTTATCGATCCGATTCTTTAACGATTCTCTTATCGATTCCTGATAGCACTGTGTGGGAAAAAGTAGTCTTTTTCGGGGGGGAAAACAAGTCGTTTTAATGCTTACACTTGACTAAGCAAACTGTACTTTTTATGTAATTTCTGTAATAAATGGAACCTTATTGTAAAGTGTTACCGATTAGTTATACACCGATTAAACGTCCCGTGAGTTCAGTGTTGGAAAGATCAGTTGTTTTAACCATTCATTAAAACGAATCGGTTCAAATGAGTCATTAGTTCGCGAATTGGACGTGTCATTATCGGACGTGTGCGCGTGTGTGTGTGATTATCCCGCCAGTTGGGACATCCCACAAGATGTGTGTCATCACAGAAAACATTTCATCACTGGATCGTTTTTTTTCGTTTATTTGAAGTGTGATTATGTCAGCTGAATGTGCGGAAGACTTTTCAGAGAAGATAAGGCAACGTATTTTAGCACAATTCACACCCAGCGGCAATTCAGGAAAAACAAATCTCCGAATGCTCCACATAAAACTTTAGTCTCCCTACCTTACCATCGTGTCATTTATTTTGATTAATATGTGCGAGGGAGAGAGGAAGACAGCGCTTAGTTTTGAGACGGTGAAGCCTACTTTCGCCTTGCTCCGAAGAGAGAGAGTGCGTGCGCGCGACCGGGGCTCTCTCTCTCTCTCTCTCTCTGCTCGATCAGTTTAACATGCGCCCTGTCCCAAGCGCAGCGGTTCATCTACATTACCAGAGAGAGACAATTTTACTCACTGATCAAATAAGACTTTGCAGGACAAAGATTATCTTTGGACGCGGTGCTATGGTGCTTGATAAAGGACAAAAGGGACAGTTGTGAGTTCACGGTCTGTACATACTATGGCTGACTCAGAGCAGGAGCATCGATAAGAGGACTCGTTAACGTCGAGGGCATACAATATCGATGGATCGTAAAATTTAGAACCGGTTCTCGAGTGGAACCGGTTTTCGATTCCCATCCCTACTTGTCAGTACTACAAGATTGCGGTAGCCTAATCGCGATAGCCCTAGTAGCCTACTGCTGCTGAAATACCTCTGCGTCCTCTGTCGTCTACACCAGTGCAAGTTTGTGAAAGCAGTTGTATCAGCACTCTGGAAGGGGGATTGTTCTTTACAACCATCAATACTCCATTCATTTGCAGTTAAATGTCTATAATAATAGTATCAATATGTTGCATAACTACAGTCCTGTAATTCAGGTAACAGCTGGAAAAAATGCTTTTTTCTAAAACACTTATCTAAATCTCGAAGATCGGATCAGATCGGATCGAATCGAATCGAATAATGATAATCGATTCAAGATCTTGAGAATCGGAATCGAATCGATTCTTGAAATTCGAATCGAAACCCAGCCCTAGTGTCTAATCTGAGTGTCCATGAACACACATTCAGCCTCTCCAGTCTTTCCTCCAGTGTCGACACTGATTTTAGCTGCGCGTTTAACATGGCTTGACTTCCTCACCTCTCGCTCTGTCAATCAAAGCTTTTGATTGCTCAACTGATTGCCTTCACTGCTGGGCTAATGCACTCGGGAACTACAATAGAGTTCAGGAACTGCAGATTACAATTATGTTTCCAAGGGAGGGCTTTATTATGCACCGACATTTACCTCAATGGCTACTTGGAAATCAGATGTGCTCGGACGCTGAATAAGGGCCAGTGAATATGATCTGACATTTAGAAAGGAAATTGGGCTCCTATTCAAAGCTAGATTAATGTGTAATCAAGTAGAGCACAAAGGAGGGAAAATGTGTGTGTGTGTGTGTGTGTGTGTGTGTGTGTGTGTGTGTGTGTGTGTGTGTGTGTGTGTGTGTGTGTGTGTGTGTGTGTGTGTGTGTGTGTGTGTGTGTGTGTGTGAAGCAGGAATGACCACAGCTATTCACTTAGGAGGATGTAGTACTCACCAGGGGGAATCAGTCAGAACACATGTAGGAGGAACAAAGTAGATTCATGGGTTTTTCTAAAAGGTTCTCAATGATGATAGCACACACTTACAAACACAAGCTGTTCTCAACAGGTGGGTCTCAGGTCTGCTCTGACTGGGTTGCAGACAGCAGAGGAAAAAAACAATAAGATGCAACTTACACATATGAGAGGTTACTCTACAATAAAAACATAATGCAAGTTTCAACCCTTACCTCAAAACTAACTCCTCAATTTAAAATATGAATTATTCTTTTCTACCCTTCTCAGATGGCAAGATTTGAAATCGGGAGAACCGTGAAGTCATGATTATCCTAGACGCCCATTATTATGTCAACGTCGTATTTAATCAAGGAAGTTTTATCAACATTTTTAGTTTTTTTGTTTTGTTTTAGTTTTTAACTCTATCTATCCATCAATCAGAAGATCAAAACTGCTGTTGGATAAAGATGTCGAGTAAGATCATCGAACTCAGATGTTGTTCTATTAGTGAATGTAAAGAAACTGCAATTCCAAAAACTTTCTAAATGCATGGCTGAAGTTTATTTTTAATGACGTGCCTGAGCAACTGAAAGATAACGTTTTTGTTTGTTTTCTGCATTGTAGACAGCATCACTTATGATGGGTTGTACGTCATCTAACATTTAACACTATTAAGACACCAAGGGCCAGATTTACTTTTGCGCCAGCTCAAACCCCCCTTGCCATTAAAACAATACTGTCAGGATTTACTAAAGACTCACAGTGAAAAATTAGAGCTGAAAAGGCGTGGACAGTTATTTTTTGCGGCTGACCATATTGCATATGCACAGGTGTGCATTTGTAAAAGCTAATAACTGACATTAAGTAGGCACAAATAAACATTGCACACTGCAGTCTGACTCAAAATGCCATGTCCAGTTATGCTCAACTGAAACACTTGAGATTGGCTTACTATTCATATTTAACATTAGCCTATTAAGTTCATAACCATCATAACACAAATGTTCATACAATTCTGTATACAGGTAACTGGCTGTATTGGAAAAATTAAAATATGAAACTGTTGATTACTTTAACCAAACGGAAACACACATTTGTTTATAAAGAGATATTTTTCTAAAGAAAATCTAAGAATGTGTGTATTGCTGTGACTAAATGAATAAATGTGAATGTATGTGAAAATGTAAATTAATGAGTGATATTGGCATCTATTCAGTTGTACAGTGATTGAGAGGGTTGGTGTAAAGAGTGATTCACAAAAATCTAGAGCTCATGAACTTACTTTCAATATGAGGCCTATGCTCTTGTATGTTTTACCAAATGTCGCACTAATGTTTTTAAGTGGGACCACACAAAGAATCTAGAGATCTATTGTCTATTGTTGTCAAGTAGAGGTGAAACCACAACACATATGCGTTCATATTAAAAGCAATTTAACAATCATATCACTGAAATCGGTAGTAGATTAATAATTTTATGAATTATAGGAAACTCTTGGTTAACACCTCGATATATTTATTTCATTCACTTGAGACACTCAAAATGGTGTCATATTTTTGCAGCTTACTTTTCTTCAAGCTGATCTCAGTTTTTAAGCCAGACCACAGCATGTGTGATAAAGTGCTAAGCTTTTCAAGCCTTTAAAGAACCTTTTAAGATTATACAACAGGATGTCATAAATGGCCTGCTTCTAGATGTTCAAAGGCGGCTGTGGTAAAAGGGACATTTTTTGGGAAGCCAATGAGCCTGAAAGGTTCAAACTTTGAGCTTGACATTGAGACAAAACCCCAAATTTTGCTCTGCCTTTAATGAAGTTATTTACTGTATATGTATATACATATGGCATGAAACAAAATAAAATAAAATGCTCTTAGTTTTTATTGTATAACTATTCAGGCTTGTTGAGGTTTTTTACAGACAGCATGGCATGCTTTTCTTTCCTCTTCATTTTCCCCTAAAGAGATCTTGGCAGTAAATCCATAAGCCAGCCAAATTAAACAGAATCTAGCTAAGAAGACTAACATCATCTAGAAACAAGTCATTTCAAAAGTTTGAAATGACTAAAATCTTTGTTTACTTCTGTCAAGGTTCATGGATCCGTGTGTTCATTTTGCGTATTTATCTGGTGTGTTTGTGGGTATTGGGTGTGTGTGTGTGTGTGGTGGCTTGTGTATTGCCTAGTAACCAGCTAAACGCTTCAATCAGTCATTCAGCTGCTGCTAGTCAGCTCCCTACGTGCTGGTCATATAATTAGAATATCATCAAAAAGTTGATTTATTTCTGTAATTCCATTCAAAAAATGAAACTTGGATATTATATTCATTCATTTCACACAGACTGATATATTTCAATGTTTATTTCATTTAATTGTGATGATTAAAACTGACAACTAATAAAAATCCCAAATTCAGTATCTCCGAAAATTAGAATATTACTTAAGACCAATACAAAAAAAAAAGGATTTTTAGAAATGTTGGCCAACTGAAAAGTATGAACATGAAAAGCATGAGCATGTACAGCACTCAATACTTAGTTGGGGCTCCTTTTGCCTGAATTACTGCATCAATGCGGCGTGGCATGGAGTCGATCAGTCTGTGGCACTGCTCAGGTGTTATGAGAGACCAGGTTGCTCTGATAGTGGCCTTCAGCTCTTCTGCATTGTTGGGTCTGGCGTATCGCATCTTCCTCTTCACAATACCCCATAGATTTTCTATAGGGTTAAGGTCAGGTGAGTTTGCTGGCCAATTAAGAACAGGGATACCATGGTCCTTAAACAAGGTGCTGGTAGCTTTGGCAATGTGTGCAGGTGCCAAGTCCTGTTGGACTAAACAAAATCTGCATCTCCATAAAGTTGGTCAGCAGCAGGAAGCATGAAGTGCTCTAAAACTTCCTGGTAGACGCTGCGTTGACTTTGGACCTCAGAAAACACAGTGGACCAACACCAGCAGATGACATGGCACCCCAAACCATCACTGACTATGGAAACCTTACACTGGACTTCAAGCAACATGGATTCTGTGCCTCTCCTCTCTTCCTCCAGCCTCTGGCACCTTGATTTCCAAAGGAAATGCAAAATGTATACTTGCATTTGGATCTATGACTCTCATTGTGAGAACACAAGGTAAAGTGTTAATGATTGCATATTTTAATAACAGGGTATGTGAACGAGGGTCAACAAGGATTCAAAATACATTTCTAAATTATACTTTTTTCATAATTTATTAATTGTATTTTGTATGTTTTGTTATGCTTGTTTATAGTGATGAGATAACTATTATATAAAATGAAACTAGACGCGTTTGGTCGACTATGACTATAAATGATTAATTGCTTATATTTTTTTCTAATTTATTTTTATTTTTTATTTCTTATTACAACATTTTGTTATTAAAGGTACTCAAAATAAAGCTCTGATACAGCACAGATACACGTGTCATTTGTATTTTTCTCTGTTACAGTGGTTTGACATTTGGCAGAGATGAGCCACTAGAAGGAGTACTTTTTCAACAGCTTATTTTACTAATTAATTATAATTTCTAAGAAATAAGCAAAACATTGCCCTGTTCAGTAACCAAGACTAAGCAGCAAAGTAGCCTCCTAGGTTTCAGAAACCTGATCCTAGATCAGTGATAAAAGAGATATTTTTCTCAACTTTGTCCTCCTGAATTTCCAACATACATTACAGCGGTGTATTATTTTAGATTAAAGCCAGAATTTTTTAAAATTTAATATTGGTCTAATCCGTGGCCGAAATAATGGAAATTGTAAATTTTCTCTGTTCTTCTTTCTTTTCTGAGAGCTTCCATTTAGCTCAGGAGAATGGATCAGTGGAGCTCTAACTTCAGGCTGTGATCACCAGGCAATGGAACAACATCTATAGTGTGTTTGAGTCATAACATATACATTTTTGTGTGTCCTTTCATGATTTGCCAGAAACAAAGTACAGATTCTAAGCTGCTTTTTGATGCTGCAACATCTGAATGTGAAATACCAGTAATGACAAATAAACAGAGCGCGAAAGAAGGAGAGAGCGAGTGAGATGGTGGTGTTTACCTTTTTGGTGTTTCCATTTTCTTTATGTTGCTCTTTCATCTGGTCTGACTAAATTACAAACTCTCTCGACTTCCATCACCAGGGTCTTACCACCCACCATCAGCGTAATGAGCCCGCAGGATGTTGGTGGCTGAGGTTCCTCCCTCTGTTACACTGTTATGTTCCTGCGTAGTTTCCTCCGTGTTTTTTCATTCATCCAAAGCTTCATTCTAACTTATCCGGCTAGCTGAACCTAATGATATTGATGCAGAATGTAAAACAATATCTGTCTAAAAGCCTGTTCTGCTTTACACCAGCGTAACTTGCTTTTTGATACCTGAGAGCAAAAATAGGCTGGGTTAAGTGCCGAGCACAATAAATTGGATAAATCCTATATTAAAGATGAAATCATTCGAAAACCGCACCGAATTGCACACACATAATGCAATTTTTTGCACTCTGCAATCCCCCAGGTTCTTGCAGGCTGGGTTAGGTTTTGGAAGATGTAACTAAATTGGCTCTTTTACATTTTTTAACAAATGTGTTTACATTCTTCTTTCCATGGTTGGTAATTGGTCCAATAATGCATGTATGCAATAATTTATATTATAATATAAGTATAGCAAAAACCTCAGGTTTTCTGCTGCGGGATTGACAGTAAATTTGTACATCTTTCTCTTTATATTGTTTTCCTCTTTTAGAAAGTCATGCAAATAAAAAAGTGGATTTTTTTCCTCAATGGAATGCAAAAATATTTGTTATGGTATTCTCCATAGATACTACTTGCACTACTACTACTACTACCACTTCTACTACCACTACTACTACTACTACAACTTTAATATATTTGGCGTGATTGTGTCTCCATAATCTTCTCCCACATTAAATATGGCAGGCTAATGAGTTTTGAATAAAGCAAAATATAATGAGCCTAGTTTCAATAGAAAGGTGTTTTTGTGATTAAATGAATGACAATGAATTCACATGCTCATGGCATGGTGCTATTTTAACATATTTAGGGGCTGGTTAAAATGGATTGCAGGTGGTTATTGAATAAGACACTGTTTTTTGCGCCAAACATTTATGTCTCCCGGCCGGCCTGGGAATGCCTCGGCATTTCCCCGGAAGAGCTGGAGGAAGTGTCTAGGGAGAGGAAAGTCTGGGCATCCTTGCTTAGACTGCTGCTCCCACGACCCGGCCCCGGATACGCGGAAGAAGATGGACGGACATTGCATTTGCCCCACAATAGCTAAAGCTACTTTTCTCTCTTTTATTTTTTATTTTTTTCTTCTTTTTTTTTCTTTTAATACATATTACAAAGTATTTTCTGCTTTGTTTGCAATCTCCTGCTATACTGTAGCTCTTGTACCGTAGCTTTGTCATGTCTGCTAAAAGTAAAAAGGATATTCTTACATGCCAGCACTTGATCAAACATTCAATAGAAACTGCCTGAACTGTTTGGAGTGTAGCTGAAATGAAAATGCAAAACATTGTGATTAAGATGTGTGATTGTTTATCAAGGAGCTCATATTTCTCTGTCATGGCAGGTTGTGTTGATTGACTGAACATAGCTGAAGGGAGCTCTTGTTATTGAGTTAGAACATACTCTCTCAGTTATCTGATAATTGCGTGGGCTGCAGAAAGACTTATTGTAATTATGTTGTTACCATCTTTTAATATTGATAACATTAAAATGCATGGCTTTTGCCATGACATGCTCCAAGATGTCTTGTGAATTTAGTCTCCATAAATGCAGTTTATTAATTATCAGTTAAATTGGACACCACGTTACAACAAAGCAAATTAACAAATCAAAAGTAAAAATGTTTTTATATCCTAGCCATTATTTCATGAGATAATAAAGTAACTGTCACCATTTTCTCTGCATTTTGTCTGATTATTGATTCAGTGCACAATGCGACCACATATTGAATACTATAGCGACAAAATATGTTCTATATCCTCACAAAAGCAGAACTAGATGGTCATTTGTAATGCTGAAAGTACTGAATTATACTGGCAGACTGAATGCCCCAGAAGAGCAGTGTATATATGTGTGTGTGATATCAGCACGTAGCAGCTGCAACATCAATAAAACTGTGAACCTGCTCCAGGCATCTCTGCACACACTCAGAGTGAGTGAGTGAGTGAGTGAATGAGTGTGTGCGTGTGTGTGTGTGTATGTGTGTGTGCGTGCGTGCGTGCGTGCGTGTGTATGGCAGAGTCGAGATCTACTATGGCTTGAAATGTTGAAATGCTATAGATTCATATTCCGTCATTTTTAGTTTGCTATTGCCTTTTGTACAATGGAACTATATTGTATAGGGATGTAGATAAATATAAGGGTCTTCCACTTGCAAAAGATGGGCAAATATACTACACAGTTCTGCATAAAGCATTTGGGTTCATATCTGAACCTCAGATTATTTGGACACTCAATGACAGGGAATAAAAGAAAGAAAGAAAATAATAAACATTCAATGACAGGTAAACAGTGGGACAGTGTTATAGTATGGCATATTTGTTTGTTTTGGCCGTCTGATCTTTGGGGAAGGGAACAGATGCACTTCTGGGGGGTTCTTGGTCTTCTTCCAAGTCTGTGCAGGTGGACCAGAACACTAGGGAGACATCAGAATAACAAACCAATCACATGGAGACACGATAACCCAGACCAATCAGAGGCCTTTGTCCTGAAGCAATGCTCATTGTCGAGTTACTACTGACAGGTATATTTTCCTTCAATAGGGGCTGCTACCAAAGATTATCATCACTCAACATAGGATACTTAGAATTTATGTATTTATTTGTCAAAATAAGATTTATTTGTCTAATTTTTAAAGAAAATACGTAAGTCTTGCTACTAGATAAGTGACATTCCACGTTTTTGGAAATGGCCCCATTTGCTGCAGTTCAGACAGCATGTTTCTGGCTCGCACTAAGAATGAGATGTATTACTCCAAACTACAATTACTGCCATTATATTCAAATATATCACAATATTTAGGATATAAATTATAATAGGTGTAATATCAGTTAAAAACACACAAATATATATGTTAAAAAAATGTAGATTGGTGTAACGATCTGGGAAGAATGAAGCGAGCAGTGAATCCAATTACAAGCACATTTATTGATAAAACAAACAAAAGAAACTCAGACCAGGAACACAGAAACAGCAACCATTACAACATTAACAACTCACAAAGACAGGGCTGAAACACAGGGCTTAAATACAGGGGTAAACGAGCTAAACAAGATAACAAGGGGGCGTGGTTAATCAGAAACACCTGGGGATACTTATAAACTAGAAAAACTACAAAGGACTACAAAACATGACACAGAACAGGAAATAACTAAAGTTCACACAAGACAAGGGAAACACAGGACAGACAGGAACAAGACATGAAGCCACACCGTGACATAGCCCTCCCCCTATGGGCGGCTCCCGACGCCCGTAAAAAACAAACAAAAAAAAAGTTCAGGAGGGTGGTGAAGTGGAGGCGGTCTTGGGGCAGGGATGGAGGGCCAGGTCCGCGCAGGGAACAGGACCAGGGCCTTGCAATGGCGGGCATGGGCCATGGGACGTGGGCGGAGCAGGACGCGCAGGCGGCGGCCAGGGTGGAGCAGGCCGCGCAGGCGGCCAGGGCGGTGACAGTCCATCGGGCGACCAGGGCAGAGACGACCCCTCGGACGGCCAGGGCGGAGACGACCCCTCGGGCGGCCAGGGCGGTGAAGACCCTTCGGGCGGCCAGGGCGTAGAAGACCCTTCGGGCGGCCACGGCGGTGAAGACCCCTCGGGCGGCCACGGCGGAGAAGGCCCTTCGGGCGATCCCGGCTCAGGAACAGCAGACACCGGCTCGGGAACAGCAGACACCGGCTCGGGAACAGCAGACACCGGCTCGGGAACAGCAGACACCGGCTCGGGAACAGACAACACACACACTGGCTCGGGAACAGACAACACACACACTGGCTCGGGAACAGACAACACACACACTGGCTCGGGAACAGACAACACACACACTGGCTCGGGAACAGACAACACACACACTGGCTCGGGAACAGACAACACACACACTGGCTCGGGAACAGACAACACACACACTGGCTCGGGAACAGAAAACACACACACTGGCTCGGGAACAGACAACACACACACTGGCTCGGGAACAGACAACACACACACTGGCTCGGGAAAAGAAAACACACACACTGTCTCGGGAACAGACAACACACACACTGGTTTGGGAACAGACAACACACACACTGGCTATGGCTCGGGAACGGACAACACACACACTGGCTCTGGCTCGGGAACGGACAACACACACACTGGCTCTGGCTCGGGAACGGACAACACACACACTGGCTCGGGAACAGACAACAAACACACTGGCTCGGGAACAGAAAACAAACACACTGGCTCTGGCACGGGAACAGACAACACACACACTGGCTCGGGAACAGACAACAAACACACTGGCTCGGGAACAGACAACAAACACACTGGCTCGGGAACAGACAACAAAGACACTGGTTCGGGAACAGACAACACACACACTGGCTCGGGAACAGACAACACACTCACTGGCTCGGGAACAGACAACACACTCACTGGCTCGGGAACAGACAACACACTCACTGGCTTGGGAACAGACAACACAGACTCTGGCTCGGGAACAGGAACAGACTCTGACTCGGAGGCGGCCATCTTGTCCGTAGACACTGGCTCGGAGGAAGTGACATGAAAAGTCTCTGGATCGGCAGACGTGACATGAAAAGTCTCTGGATCGGCAGACGTGACTTGAACAGTCTCTGGATCGGCAGACGTGACTTGAACAGTCTCTGGATCGGCAGACGTGACTTGAACAGTCTCTGGATCGGCAGACGTGACTTGAACAGTCTCTGGATCGGCAGACGTGACTTGAACAGTCTCTGGATCGGCAGACGTGACTTGAACAGTCTCTGGATCGGCAGACGTGACTTGAACAGTCTCTGGATCGGCAGACGTGACTTGAACAGTCTCTGGATCGGCAGACGTGACTTGAACAGTCTCTGGATCGGCAGACGTGACTTGAACAGTCTCTGGATCGGCAGACGTGACTTGAACAGTCTCTGGATCGGCAGACGTGACTTGAACCGTCTCTGGATCGGCAGACGTGACTTGAACCGTCTCTGGATCGGCAGACGTGACTTGAACCGTCTCTGGATCGGCAGACGTGACTTGAACAGTCTCTGGATCGGCAGACGTGACTTGAACAGTCTCTGGATCGGCAGACGTGACTTGAACAGTCTCTGGATCGGCGGGCTCTGGCGCAGGATCAACGGGCTCTGGGCTGGGCGTTATCAGCAGGGCAGAGGGCTTTGTGCTGGGCAGGACCAGTGGTAACGGAAACTCTGGGCTCGACGGGACCAGCGGTGAAGGAAACTCTGGGCTGGACGGGACCAGCGGCGAAGGAAACTCTGGGCTGGACGGGACCAGCGGCGAAGGAAACTCTGGGCTGGACGGGACCAGCGGCGAAGGAAACTCTGGGCTGGGTTCATGGGCTGTCGCTGATGTGTGTGCTGCCCACACACACAAAACAGCCATGGACACTACAATAAGCGCTGTGTCTTCCAGGACAGACTCAAGTGCGGCGTGTTCAGTCTCTGGCGGGCAGGTGATATGCTCCGGTTCTGGCGAACAGGCGACGGGCTCAGGCTCTTGTGTTCAGTCTCTGGCGGGCAGGTGATATGCTCCGGTTCTGGCGAACAGGCGACGGGCTCAGGCTCTTGCTGGAAGACTGGCTCTGGCTCTTGCTGGAAGACTGGCTCTGGCTCTTGCTCGAAGACTGGCTCTGGCTCTTGCTCGAAGACTGGCTCTGGCTCTTGCTCGAAGACTGGCTCTGGCTCTTGCTCGAAGACTGGCTCTGGCTCTTGCTCGAAGACTGGCTCTGGCTCTTGCTCGAAGACTGGCTCTGGCTCTTGCTCGAAGACTGGCTCTGGCTCTTGCTCGAAGACTGGCTCTGGCTCTTGCTCGAAGACTGGCTCTGGCTCTTGCTCGAAGACTGGCTCTGGCTGGACGTGGCTGACGTGAAGCTCTGGCTGGACGATCTCTGGCTGGACAGTCTCTGGCTGGACGGTCTTTGGCTTAGGAGCCACCGGACACGTCGTTGAGGAGGCCATTTTTCTCCTCCTCCTCCGTCTCCGGACCACCGGATTCGGGACCACCGGAACTGGGACCACCGGAACAGGGACCAGCGGTAAAGGCCTGGCGTGACACGGGATGAAGCTCTCCAAACATCTGGAAAGCGCCTCTCTCCAGCCCAGACCGGAGAGATTGGGGAGTTCCCTCGGGTTAACCTCCTTAGCCCCCAGCCGGTAACAGACTTTAATTGCCTCGTCATCCAGGGAGCAGGAAGCAGCAAGAGGAACAAATCCCCACGTATACTGGAATAGATCAAGGCTTTCCAGGGCCAAGGCCGCGATCTGTCCAGCGAACTCCCGGTCTAGGTTGTGTAGATCAGGCGAGATCCGTGCTGCTGGATTCATATTTGGTGAGTTGTTCTGTAACGATCTGGGAAGAATGAAGCGAGCAGTGAATCCAATTACAAGCACATTTATTGATAAAACAAACAAAAGAAACTCAGACCAGGAACACAGAAACAGCAACCATTACAACATTAACAACTCACAAAGACAGGGCTGAAACACAGGGCTTAAATACAGGGGTAAACGAGCTAAACAAGATAACAAGGGGGCGTGGTTAATCAGAAACACCTGGGGATACTTATAAACTAGAAAAACTACAAAGGACTACAAAACATGACACAGAACAGGAAATAACTAAAGTTCACACAAGACAAGGGAAACACAGGACAGACAGGAACAAGACATGAAGCCACACCGTGACAATTGGTAAGAGTTGGTAATGTTTTTTTTTTTTTAAGAAGTCTCTTGCTCACCAAGTCTATAAATGTATTTACATTTATTTTATTAATTCATTACTGTATTTATCAAAAATACAGTAAAAGCAGAAATATTGTGAAAAATTAAATAAATGTTTTCTGTTTTAACATATTCTAAAATGTAATTTATTCCTGTCATGGAAAACGTACTCAGTTACTGACGTAAACTCGGTTCCCTGAGAGTAAGGGAACGAGTATTGCGTCGCTATACGCTATGAGAAAACTAGTTTTCTCGAGAATATTGAAGCCTTTATTTTAAAACACAGTGCAGCTCCACAGCCAGCACAACACAGAGCTGTCTAGCTCGCTGATTGGCTGGGCTGCGGGAGCTGCACAAACCTATGGCAAAACGGTGTGATCCTATCAGGACACTTTGCGCCTTGTGTGCACCAGAATGGGCATGGTTGCTGACTATATAAGCGTCCCATTTCGCCATAGGAATCAGGTTAAATCAACTGAAGCGACATCACGGATGTGCAGCTTAGTAGCACGGCTGGCTACGAAATACTCGTTCCCTTAATCTCAGGGAACCGAGATTACGTTAGTCACCGAGTACGTTCCCTTTTGAGAACGTTTACATCATATTGCGTAGCTATACGCTATGGGAACCCATTTCGAAATGCCGTGTTATAAGCTGACGACTTCACTCTGAGCTATCGCCTGGGGCTGTGCGGCCCAAGGTTTATAATAGCACCAAAGTCAGAGTCCAATGGTGACCTTACAGTGTCGGAACCCACGAAGGGATACCTAGAGGTTTGGGCCCTTCAAGGGCCAAGACCTCTCAAATAGAAAGAACTCGTGCCTGCAGTGCTGGTACCTCCAAGTTATATAATCTTACAAATGTGGAGAGCACAAACCAGCTGCTGCACAAATGTCTTCAATTGGTAAACCACTGGACCAAGCCCATTAAGAGGCAATGCCCCTTGTGGAATGAGGTCTGACGCCTATGGGACATTGAAGGCCCATAGAGGTGTAGGTCAGAGAGATAGCGTACCACTATCTATCGTGATAATCTCTGCTTTGTGATCGGAAACCCTTTGGTATGGCCACCGAAGCATACAAAGAGCTGTTCTGATTGTTAGAACGCTTTAGATAAATTCTGAGAGCCCTAATAGGGCAGAGTAGACTTAATTCTCTATCGTCATCCAGTAAGGGAAGCACCGATAGCGAAATGACCTGGGCTCTGAACAGAGTTCACCTTGGCACATAACCATGTCTTGGTCTGAGGACAACTTTGGAGTCATTGGGCCCAAACTCGAGACAGGAAACGTTCATAGAGAGCGCTTGTAAGTCGTCCACTCGCTTGACGGATTCTAGGGCTAGCAGGAGTGCGGTCTTGAACGAAAGAGGCTTTAAGTCAGCCGACAGAAGTGGCTCGAACGGGGTTCCCTTAAGGGCCCTGAGGACCGTAGATAGGTCCCAGGCAGGTATAGAGGTTGTTCCTTCCCAAGACCTGGTAGCCACAGGAGCATGGAAGGCTGCTATGGCCGTCACGTAAACTTTGAGCGTGAAGGGGATCCGACCCCCCGACCCCCAGCAGCTCTTGAAGAAAATAAAGTACCAGTGGTACATCACATGAGTAGGGGTCAAAGTTCCGAGCTGCACACCAGCCGGTGAACACTGACCATTTAAGGGCGTGGACCCGTTCCGTTGACGGCATTCTAGCATCAGTGATAGTACTTAGGACTTTTTCCGGGAGGTTCCAGGATACCCGTTGAGGGGCCATACATGAAGGGCAGACAGGTTAGGATGGGGGTGCTAGATTGTTCTTTTCGCCTGTGTGAGGAGATTCTTCCTCAGCGGTATCGGCCAGGGAGCTGCATTGAGCAGCTGCACCAACTTGGGGAACCATGTCTGGGTCTGCCATAGAGGGGCTATTAGGATGACTTCACACTTGTTCTCCCTGATCCGCAAGATGACCTGAGGGAGCATCGAGACCGGAGAAGAGCGTAAAGGGGAAGGATGGGACATTCGTGGGCCAGCGCATCCCTGTTCTTCGAAAAGAATATTGGGCAATGACAGTTGTCTTCTGAGGCGAAGAGGTCTACCTCTTGTGAACCGTCTGAGGGTGGAGAGACCATACAGGTGCGGGAGGAAGGTTTTTCAGGGCTAGAAAGACTGCTCTCATTTCGAGGCAGTTGATATGTAGGCGCTTCTCCGAGGTCGACCAGAGGCCGGATGTTGGCCTGCCCTCGTACAGAGCCCCCAACCTAGGTTGGAGGCATCTGTTAGAATTACTTCCTCCTCGGGACTAGACCCATACTTACACCGGACTGGTACCAGCTGGTGTCTTTCCAAGGGGCCAGGGCTTTGATACAGCCATGGTCCACCTTGATGCGCAGGTGGCCTGATAGCCACACATGAGCCGGAACTCAGGGCTTCAGCCAACGCTGAAGGGAGCACATATGCAGTAGGCCTAACTGGAGTTCTGACGATGCTGAGATCATGAGGCCCAGTACCCTTTGAAACTTCCTGAGGGGTCTGTAAGAGCCCGCCTTGAAAGAAGCAGCTAGCTGCTGGATGAAGAGAGTCATGCTCTCATCTGAACAGAGTCGATGACTGCTCCCAGGAAGGTTATACATTGGCTGGGAGACAGTACACTCTTGGAAAAGTTGATCCCGAGCCCAAGGCATTCTAGATGACTGAGGAGCCAGGTTCTGTGGGTTTCTAACTCGGCCTCTGATTGGGCCAGAATGAGCCAATCATCGAGGTAGTTCAAAATGCACATTCCCCGCTGTCTCAGGGGGGAAAGAGCTGCGTCTGTGCATTTCGTAAACGTACAAGGTGACAGGGACAGTCCAAATAGTAGGACTGTGTATTGATAAGTCTGCCCCTCGAAAGCAAATCTCAAGAATGGCCAGTGATGGGGAGCTATCTATATGAAAGTAAGCATCCTTCAGATACACTGACAAAAATCAATCCCCTGGGCGAATTTGCGCGAGGATTTGTTTGGTTGTTAGCATCCTGAAATCCCATTTCATGAGGGCCTTGTTCAGGTGTCTAAAATCTAGAATGGGCCTGAGGCCATCATCCTTTTTCGGGAAGAAGAAGTAAAGGCTGTCAAAGCCTGACTCACTTAATGATGGTGGAACTGTCTCGACAGCTCCCTTAGCTAGAAGATTTGACACTTCGGTGCGGAGAATGAGAGCCACGTTGCTCCCTACCGATGTCTTGACCATGGCATGAAAGTACGGAGGTCTGCGAGCGAATTTCCCAGGCCTTGGCCCGAGTGACTAGGGGTAGAATAAGGTCTGGGGGCGGGCCGCCGTGTGTCGGGGACCCGGCCACCCAGGTGTTTTGGTGAGAAAAGAAATTGCTCTTTTTGTGTTTTATTTGGGTCGCTGTTAAAACAGTGTTTGTTTACATGGTTGCATGAACTGTGACGGGCCCGTTGTCTGCAACTTTAACATCTCCAACCACCTGAACTAAAAAGGGGGCTAGGGGAAACACATGAGCTTTCTTCGGGGGTGGTTCGGCCGCAGCGGGACTTAACCCCTTCCTTTTCCCTCCTGTCCTTGGACTAGGAAGGCTTCCGAGGCTCAGGGTCCAACACAACTTTGGGGCCCCTGATGTTCCGGGAACTGGAAGTGATTAGCTGGCTGTGGGCGTTGATGGGTTTCAGCCGCTGGGCAGGGATGAGAAACCAGCGGCGCTGGTTTAGTTGGCTTAGGGGTCGGTGCTTTCTTGGGGCGGCCTTAAGCTGAACTGGAGCGCTTTGGTTGGAAGTGTTGCATGGCCTGCGATGACTTCTGTGCTTTGGTGAAGCGCTCTGAGAAGCCCTTGACTGTGGGACCGAAGAGACCAGTGTTAGAGATGGGCGAGTCCAGGAAAGCAGCCCTGTCTGCGTCCTTTATCTCAGTTAAGTTCAGCCAGAGATGGCGCTCTAACACAACCAGGCTGGCCATGCTTCGTCCGATCGCCTGGGCAGTGGTCTTCGTGGTGCGCATGGCCAAGTCGGTGGCGCTGCGCAGGTCCCTGAAGGCCTCGGGGTCCAGTCCAGACTCGTCCATGGAGTGGAGGTGTTTCGCCTGGAATACTTGGAGGATCGCCATAGTGTGCAGGGCTGATGCAGCCTGATCAGTGGAGGTATAGGCTCGGCCGACGAGAGCTGAGGTAGTCCTGCATGGTTTGGATGGGTGAGCCGCCTTTGCCTTCCATCCAATGGCAGTGGGAGGGCAGAGATGCGTGGCAAGGTTAGAACGAATTCTAACTTAATTATGTAAACAATGTTTTTTTAAATACTTATCTTTGTATTAATAGTAGTACCCTTGTTCTTCTATCTTGGCTTCGGATCAAGGATGCTACTATTGGTACATAGACAATACCATCTGTCATAAACTCTGAAGCTTCTAACCTGAGATAACCTTGAACACAATTCTTGCACAAATAAATGCTTTCTTTCATTAAACCCCAAAGATTAAGGGAATTATTAAAAACTAAATGTGGCATTCCCTGGCTGTATAATCATACCCACTCTCATAAATGTTTTTACTGAATAGAGACTTTTTAGTTTACAACAATTTAGTTGTTAAGAGGATTCTAATTCATCTTGAACTTCAGTCAGCGCTGAAGGTAAAGAGTAGAGATGCGTATGCACATGGGGCCTCTATACAGTATGTATATCCTCACTTCGTATAGTCCATATTTGCACTTAAAATATATTCAGTTATGGAGTTGATGAATGAAAAAAGCTGTCAATAAGCAGTTCTAAGTTTGGGTTTAAACTATGTGACCTAATAGGGTGCTAAAAACTTGGGTACCATATACACCACAGTCCATGGGTGAATTACTCAATGGGTAGGTTAAATTCATTCTAATCTATCAAGTATGATGATTTTTTTACCAGTGGTGTGTGCACTAGTGTGAGTGTCATGGGTTCAAGTCTCACACATGTCACCCTGATCTTGTGGGTTTTTTTTTTTTTTTTTTACAAACCCATACTGTACAGTATATTGTCGAAATATAAGTAGAATCAAAATAGGAACAGGTTGTATTTTTTGGCTTTTATCAGAAGACTATGAGTGATTGCCAAATGCTTTAGTGTTTTTGTAAGTGCACATACAGCTGTTAGCTCTGCATGGAAAGAGGTAATCTGCGGCTCCATCCAGGTGGTAAAAAAACGTTTTCTTAAAAGCCTCTTTGTGCAAAGACCACTCTGAAATGCCTGTAATGGACTTTCAGAATAAAACTTTCCGTTGTTAAACATTCAGGGTCATTTTACCATGCACACATAATGTTTTCTTTGATACTAACTGTTGAAAATTCTGAATTTTTTGTAAGACTTGTCAAACAATTTTTAAAGTTGTAACAGATGTTGTTGTACAGTTGTAATAGATGTTAAAATGTATTGATATGAACAGCATCAATTGGATAATGACTTTCACAAGCCTGTCACCTATACCAAATGGGTCAAGAAAGCAATATGGGAAATTGCAATTGGATCTTCATCATCATGCTTCATTATCACACCAAGGTAATCTGTTAAATATTCTCATGAGGGAGGGAGATGAAAACCTTTCTGCAGGTTTGTTCAGAAATCACTTGAGGCTTAACCCATATCTTGCAGTAACTTTACGGTGCAGATCATTGTTGTTATTGTTGAAACTAAAACTATTAAACAATCCATTCATCCATCAATTCTCCGAACTAGTTTCTCCAAACAAATCTACATATAACAAAAAGTTTAAGTGAAATAAAGCTGAAACTAGCATGATGAAACGTGACTTTTTTTTTTTTTGATGAAAATTTTGCTTTCCTGTAGCTCAAACAAAAGAGCGTTGGCACTTGCAACACCAAGGTCATGGGTTCAATTCCAAGGGAAAGCAAGAACTGATAAGAATGTAAATGTGTACCTTGAAATGCAATGCAAGTAAATGCATAAATGTAAATGTAAAATGATACATGTTGCCTTGAAATTAGTTTAAGTTGAACTCCTAAAATTACTAAAGCTGGAAATTAAAGCTATAGATGTATACATAAAATAAAATAAACAACAAGAATGGCATAAGTACACAACATAAAATTACTGAAACTTAAACTAAATTTTAAATATGAAAATAAAATCTAATTCAAAATTGTGATTAATACCACAGTAATATATAAATAATACTAAAATAACACAGGTGCAGATATGTGTACCAGCCCTGGGGAAAGATGTATGTCCTGCAACACTTTATTTTGATAGTCCACTTTAAAAATTCTACTATCTATAAGTAACTTTTAAGGGCCCTTTCACACCTACCTTGTTTGGTCCGGATTTTCTGACTTTTCAGTTTGATCCGAATCAAAATTACAGGTGTGAAACCTCCCCCGGACCACGGTCCAGATCAAACAGACGAAATTTGGTCAGACGAAAAGAGGCTTGGTTCGGATCATACTGAACAAATGTTTGGTTCGTTTCTAGTGTGAAAGCATTTTCTGTATGATTTGGACTTGTAGACCTTTTACAGGAAGTTCCGTTGGTTCTTGCAGGATTGCTTGCAGTCTTCTCCTCCTTTCCTGCCGGCGACGATAAAATGTTTGCACAACGAGGACGTTCATTTGGCGAATTTGAACTAGCCTTGAGTATAGTTGGTGCTGCAGGTAGTAATGTCGTAATGATAACAGTATAGTGGCAACGATATGCGTCTGTTCATTCATTCTTGTCAAAGTTGCCCGCTGAATTGACAACACGCTGATGTCAGACGCATGACCGTTTACAAACCAATCAATGTCAAGATGCAGCCCACATAGATGATGACGAAAGGACACAAGTATGTCATGTAAACTTCTTTAGTGCGCTCGCATAATTGCAATGAGAAACCAAACTAAAACTTACCGAATGTATAAAATGTATCAAAACATGAACTTTGGTTCGGACCTTGGAGTGGAATTTCAGGTGTGAAATGGTCCTGAGTAACTATAAGTAACTTAGTTGACATTATTATTGTGATTAAAGAGATAGTGCACATGTAGTTGCAACGTTTCTTATAGTAGAATGTCTAAAATGGATCAAGACATGCAGTTGCAAATTAATTAGAGATAGTTCACATGTAGTTGCAAAGTTTCTTATAATAGAATGTCTAAAATGGATCAAAATGAATAGTAATCGTAAGTCCATTTCCAATATTATAGTTAAATTTATTATAGTCCATTTTATTTCAAAATGTGATTGTGAAAATTAAATTGAACAGGAAGAACTAATTTGCACTGCATGGCCTTTTTTCATTTGTTAAATATTCCATATGCTGCGTAATAGCATGCAGAGGTGAAGTATCACATCCGTCCTGCAAAATAACATGCTGCTTATCATCCTGGCTCTCTTTTTTTTCCCTTCTATTTGTGAATGTAACCCCTAGATCCTCATTAAAATATGGCATGGCTCTTGTTTTTGCCTGAAGCACCTTTTCAACCACAAGCAAAAGTTTAAAGTGTTTTGCTGATTGGTTCTTAATCTTGACTTCTTTTGAAAAGACCTATACACTGCACCTAAACCACTGTCAGTGATTTATGGATTTGTCCCAACAGGCCTATGCCTGTAAAAAAAAGGGGTTGTGTCCTTGTACCTTTGCACACATCTCTTCACTACCAATACCAGGGTGTCTAGGTTTACATTTCTTACAGTCAGATGTTTCTATTCTGAAAGGGGAAGTAGGACTGAGGGCAATGTCTGGCTACTGTGGCATTTCTGTTTGATGTTGACCGGTTGTTTTTAATGCTATGTTTAACAGAAATGCCACTTCAGAATTCACACTGTGCTAATGACTTCAGCAGCTGCTTGACAATTTTAGCTGCAATGTCTTGAAATAGTTCATGCATGGGAGCTATCAGTAAAAGCTGTTTTGAGGTTTGTGAAATCAACATCCGAATCTGGGCTTCAGGACAATTTGTAGACATGGTGCATAACATGCATCTGTATAGTATAGGCCTACATATAGTATGGTAGTATACTTTAGAGAAGAGTAAAGAGTGTATATTCTATGTTAATATATTTTAAAATGCAATTCATTCCTTTGATAGCAAAGCTGATTTTTCAACAGCCATTACCCCAGTCTCCATATGATCCTTCAGAAATAATTATAATTATTCTAATAATCGAACACCGAAAACCGGACTTTCATTTCTTCAGTGATGCCCCGCTGTTTACAAACACGGCAGCGGAGCCCTTTGTCTGGGCAGCTTGGCCGCGGAAACGCAGCCGGAGAAGGGGAAGAAGAGCCGGCGTTCTCGTCAGAGTAAGACGGCGTGCAAATCGACCCCCGCTTCCCAGTATTCTGCTAGCAAACGTTCAGTCTCTAGACAACAAGCTCTGTGAGTTGAGAGCGCGGATCTCTTTCCAACGGGAGACGAGGGACTGCTGCATTATCTGCCTTACAGAAACTTGGATGTCTGCTGAGATTCCAGACTCGGCCATCGAAACCGCGGGGTTCTCAGTGCACCGAGCGGATAGAGTTAAAGACCTCTCAGGTAAAAGCAGAGGTGGAGGTGTATGTTTTATGATCAACAAATCCTGGTGTGATCAGAGGCACGTACATTCTATCAAGTCTTTCTGCTCTCCTGATCTGGAATTTCTCATGCTTCTGTGTCGACCATTCTGGCTACCGAGGGAATTCACAGCGGTCATTATCATGGCTGTGTACATTCCCCCACAAGCCGACACAGACCGGGCACTAAAGGAACTCTATGGGGAAATAAGTGAGCAGGAAACCGCGCACCCTGAGGCCGCGTTCATTGTGTCCGGGGACTTTAACAAAGCCAACTTTAAGAAAATAGCACCTAAATACCACCAACACATAAACTTTAACACACGAGGGGACCGGGTTTTGGATCATTGCTACTCCCCTTTCCGGGATGGCTACAAATCCCTCCCCCGCCCACCTTTTGGCAAATCGGATCACTCTTCCGTTCTCCTTCTGCCCGCTTACAGGCAGAAACTGAAACAGGAAACACCCGCCCTCAAAACGATCCAGTGCTGGTCGGACCAATCAGACTCTATGCTTCAGGACTGTTTTGATCACGCGGACTGGGAGATGTTCCGGTCGGCCTCTGATGACGACATCGAGGCTTATGCTGATAGCGTAACCTGTTTCATCAGGAAGTGCGTAGAAGACGTTGTTCCGATCAAAACAATACGGATTTACCCGAACCAGAAACCATGGATTAATGGCGATGTTCGTGCAGCACTCAACGCGCGGACCTCCGCTTTTAACTACGGGAGTGCGGAGGAGCAAAAACAAGCAAGTTATGCCCTCCGAAAAACTATCAGAGCAGCAAAACGCCAATTCAGGGACAAGATTGAAGGACAGTTCAACACCACCGACTCTAGAAGCATGTGGAAGGGAATTAATAGCATTACGGACTATAAAGGAAACATAAACTCCACAGTGAACAACACTGCCTCTCTCCCAGATGAGCTGAACACTTTTTATGCTCGATTTGAGGGAACTAACATCCCCCTCGCGGAGAGAGTTCTCGCGGCTGAAGCTACAGAGGTTAGTACACTCTCCGTCTCTGTAGCGGATGTAACCCGATCTTTCCGTCGGGTGAACATCCGTAAAGCCGCGGGTCCAGACGGTATTCCGGGCCGCGTCATCAGAAAGTGCGCGAACCAACTAGCTGGTGTTTTTACGGACATTTTCAATTGGTCCCTCTCCTTGTCTGTAGTCCCCACATGCTTCAAAACGTCCATCATAGTACCTGTACCGAAGCAAACCAACATCACCTGCTTAAATGACTGGCGCCCTGTTGCTCTGACCCCCATCATCAGTAAATGCTTTGAGAGACTAGTCAGAGATTACATCTGCTCTGTTCTACCTTCCTCACTGGACCCACTGCAGTTTGCATACCGCAATAACCGCTCCACTGATGATGCTATTGCATCTACAATACACACTGCTCTCTCCCACCTGGAAAAGAGGAACACATATGTGAGAATGCTATTTGTAGACTACAGCTCAGCATTCAATACCATAGTGCCCTCCTTGCTTGATGTGAAACTCCGGGCTCTGGGCTTAAACAGCTTGCTGTGCAGCTGGATCCTGGACTTCCTGTCAAACAGACGCCAGGTGGTTAGAATAGGCAGCAACATCTCCTCATCACTGACCCTCAACACTGGAGCCCCACAGGGCTGTGTTCTCAGCCCACTCTTGTACTCCTTGTACACATATGACTGCGTGGCAACTCACAGCTCTAATTCCATCATCAAGTTTGCTGATGATACTACGGTCGTAGGTCTGATCACCGACAACGATGAAACGGCCTACAGAGAGGAGGTGCTCACTCTGACGCACTGGTGTCAGAGGAACAACCTCTCCCTCAACATCAGCAAAACCAAGGAGCTAGTGGTCGACTTCAGGAAGAACGACAGAGAACACAGCCCCATCACCATCAATGGAGCACCGGTGGAGAGAGTCAGCAGCTTCAAGTTCCTCGGTGTCCACATCACAGAGGAACTCACATGGTCCGTCCACACTGAGGCCGTCGTGAAGAAGGCTCATCAGCGCCTCTTCTTCCTGAGACGGCTGAGGAAGTTTGGAATGAACCGCCACATCCTCACACAGTTCTACACCAGCACCGTCGAGAGCATCCTGACTGGCTGCATCACTGCCTGGTATGGCAATACTACCAGCCGTAACCGCAAAGCCTTGCGAAGGGTGGTGCGCACTGCCAGCCGTATCATCGGAGGTGAGCTTCCCTCCCTCCAGGATATTTATGCCAGGCGGTGTGTGAAGAAAGCTCGGAGGATCATCAGAGACTCTAGCCACCCGAGCCATGGGCTGCTCTCACTGCTACCCTCAGGCCGGCGGTACCGCAGCATCAGGACACACACCAGCCGACTCCATGACAGCTTCTTCCCACAAGCAATTAGATTTCTAAACTCTTGATCCCTCATGATCAATAACCATAAACATTCTAACTGTCAACACAGCACAACATAACCTACTGCATTTACATAATATATATATATATATATATATATATATATATATATATATATATATATATATATATATATATATTTGCACCTTACGAGTATCTACTCTATGTATAATTACCTCTTTTTTTATTTTTGTATACTGTTGTATATGTAAATTGTTGTATATTGTATATTGTTGTATATTGTAAACTGTTGTATATTGTACATTGTATATTATTTATTGTTCTGTTAGTGTATATGGTACTGTGAGTAATTGTGCGCACATTAGATGTGTAATCTAAATCTGATGTTTGCTGTAATTGTTTTCGTCACATCGTGTCATACTGCTATGTTGCTCGGAACTGCACCTAAGAATTTCACCCACTGTTGCACTTGTGTATATGGTTGTGTGACAATAAAAGGATTTGATTTGATTTGATTTGATTTGAATATGCTGATTATTCTATTATGCTGATTTGATGCTTAAAAAACATATCTTATTATTATTAATGTTAAAAACTGTTCAAAAAGCTGCTTAATATTTTTGTGGAAACCATGATACATTTTTTTCAGGATTCTTTGATGAATAGAAAGTTCAAAAGAACAGCATTTATTTTAAATATAAATATTTACTCTCACTTTTGATCAGTTTAATACATCTTCCCGGTGTAAAAATATAAACCAGCAAGAATGTAAGGACAAAATGGGCCAGAGAGTGAGTTCCTCATTTGATACATTGTAAGTTAAATTTATACAGGATTGTTGTGATAAAATGGGCCTAGTGGTGAATTTGTCATTTGTTGTATACATTTTTATTATTTCTTTTAAACAATGCCGAATTTTCTCTCTCTTTTTTAGATTTTTGACATTATTGTTTTACATAAAGAAAAATGCACATGTTCTTGCGAAATAAAGTATATTTTATATAAAATGCCCATACGTTTTTTTTTTTTAATTAAACAATCAAAACCAGGCATTACAAATTCATATTAACAATACATACCTTCAAAATCAAAACAATTAAATTTTTTTGTAAACACAATAAATAAATAAATAGAACATAAAATATCACAGAGGTCTAATCAGTTATCAAATTGTGTATAATTTGGAAAACCTCCAAGGCTTGTCTTGTTTTTATATCTTTCAAAGCTTTCTTATACAGAGTTAACTCCTTCATAAAAAAACAAAAACAAAGGTCTTACCTTCATAAATCTACACTTATGTATAAACTGCTTAGCTAAAATAATTAAACTGTTATACATTAAAATGCCCATAAGTTTCAAGCATTATTTTTCACCAACATGATCAGGAAGTAACTCTCATAATACAATGAAATGGATAACTATATACAATTATATTACACAAAATCAATGTTTTAAAATGCTTATTGTACTGTTCCTTAATGTATCATTATAGCATACGTATAAAGTTTGACGTTTCGTGTGGGCCGTTTCGTGTAGCAAATTACGCTCCAAAACGTTAGGTGGCGTTACTCGGTTTAGAGCGTAAGCTCCGCCCCTCACTTCTGGTCCTGGCGCTGGTGTTAGAACGTAAGCTCCGCCCCTTACTTCCGGTTCTGGCTCTGGGGTTCTGAAACTGGTTGTGCTGCGGGTCTGCAGCTGGATACTATAGCACCAACGTGGCATGGTCTATAATCTTGCATTACATTAAATCCTCTCTCTCTGAGAAAACCTTAGAGATTGCTATCCAAGCGCTCATTACATCTCGTTTGGATTATTGCAACTCTCTTTACTATGGCAGGTCCAAATACTCTATTGCTCATCTCCAATAAGTACAAAATGCTGCTGCAAAGTTCCTCAAAAGAAAACGTAAATTTGATCACGTTTCTCCAATTTTGAAATTGCTGCATTGGCTACCTGTACATTTTAGAATAAGTTTAAAATTATTCTCTTGGTTTTTAAATCTTTAAATAATCTAGCACGGAGCTATTTGTCTGAGCTTCTCTGTCCATACAATCCCACATGAAATCTGAGGTCTGGTGATAAGAGACTTTTATCTGTCCCCAGATCACGATTAAAGCACAGAGGAGATATAGCCTTTGCTATTGCCGGCCCCAGGCTGTGGAACAGCCTTCCGGTTTACATCAGATCAGCACAGTCTTTAACTGTTTTTAAATCTTCTCTTAAAACCTAAGTTTTTTCTTTAGCTTTTAATTCATTGTGAGCTTCTGTCATGGATGTGTGGTTTGCCCTTGTCTCTTTATCATGTGTTTGGTTCAGCACTTTGGTCAGCCATGTTTGCTGTTTTTAAATGTGCTATATAAATTAAAAAAAACTTGAAATTTGATTTGTGAGGTTGACGTGCTTTGACATGAGGGGGAGGTGGGGTCTTGAGTAATTTGCAGGGCCCTATGCAACTTCCGTAGTGTGCGTATAGGGCTGATCGGCTGTGCTCCTCGTTTCCTTGCTCCTCCGTCCTCCATCCTATGACCCATAAACCGATGAAGATCAACCATCTTAGAGGACATCTCAATTCTCTAGTGAATTGAGGAGGCTTCCAGCCGAGTTTCTGAGCAGGGATGCACAGGTCCTATGCAGTCTTTCTTGTCTAGAAACCTGATACACGTATAAATTATTCTACCCCTTCACATCTGACACAATCATTTTAATTTATGCTTTACCTTTGCAGATTAAATAAATAATATATCACTCATAGGCTTATATCAACAGGGTTTCGGGATTTATCTTTATTATTTATTTATTTATTAATTTCTTAAATAACCACAATTTAACAACATAAGGGCAGATCCTTTGAGCGCAGCTGATGACCATTGGATTGATTTCACATGTGCTTCACACAGAGGCGTTCCCATAACGTCAACTAATGACGGAGCATCTCTTTCGAACCAAGGTTGGAGACGTAACCGAGACATTCTCAATTTACATGTATACAGAGGTCTATACAAATTTACAAATGTATACAAATGTGACTCACATTTACCTGAACTTTTCAATTCATTGAACTTAATTTAATTCAGATCAACGATATGCACTATATTTGAAATAACACAAGCAATAAAATATAAAATGTCAAAATCTCACATTAAAATGCTCATTAACAGCTAGCAAGCTTCCTCAAGTTTATGTGTAACTGCTTTCCTGTGCACTTAGTACTGTGTCTGGCTCACGTAGGTAAGAGTTATGTGTTTATTTTTGTTTATTCAAATTATGGTCCTTAATTTCACCTAGAACAATTATCCTCATGTCATGCACACATTAAATAATTAGGACCTCATTGACATTCACTGTTAAAAGCACTGAAGAAATTAATGGACTTTTACAAAACCAAGTGCCAACAAATGTAAAATGTTATTTCCTTCTATTATGTGTTAATATCCTGAGGTCATAATTTGGCATCTAATGGGTATTTTCTATGTTTTAAGTATATATATATATATATATATATATATATATATATATATATATATATATATATATATATATATATATATATATATATGTGAATAAAAAAGACAATGGAACATAATGTGCATAACAAAATATGTATGGGTCAAGAACATGTATCAAAAAAGATTAGTTGGCAGTGTTCAATTCATCCTAAATAAAACAGGAAGACAAAGTGAGTCACCACAAAGTGGCTGCAAAAATGAATGAGTTTTGAATAATAATCTAATGTTTACCGTAAAGAGTGTATATTAGATTTGTGCTGTCAATTTATATAATATAGATGTATGAATTATACAAGACATGTTCCTATAGGCAATGGAAACATTAAATGGAGTTGCATCTAAAAATTAATAATTAGTAATATACACTGCTATAACTGAATTGCCCAGTGACTCTAACAAGTGTAGTATGTACCCTAAACTTCAAGACATATTCTGTTGCAATGCCCTTGTACTGAAACCCAAACAGTCGATGCAGTCATAATCTTAAGAGCTCAATTCAGGCACCTGTATTCACAGCATCTGTTAAAGACCATTTGAGGAAAAAATCAATTGAACAGACACACACACACGCACACAAACGCACACACGCACACGCACACACACACACACACACACACACACACACACACACACACACACACACACACACACACACACACACACACACACACACACACACACACACACACACACACACACACACACACACACACACACACACACACACACACACACAGTAAGCTAAACATCTGCTGATCATGTCTTTACCTGCACAGTATGTACTGAACCCTGAACCAATGCTGGGCTCTGCATTTTGTTCCTCTCAGACACACATGCACGTGCACAAACACACATACCTTCACAGTCCAAACCATCTGTCTGCACATCTGGGACTGAGACCACCTATCAAATTGGCCACCGCAAAATTGTCAGAAATCCAACAGTGTAATGTTGGATTTGTACCATGTCAATCGGACAACCCATCTGTGAGAACGTCATCTTAGCCTCTCTTTTCTGTCTATTACCATGGGATTTAAACTGACTTAAAGTCACCATATAATCAAAATGGACAATTCTTTTTTAAAGAATATTGCATTATTTATTTTACATGATTTATCTGTGCACATCATTATTGTTCATGTGCTCTTGTAATCTTTAACCAAAATTACTTCCCCTCCTACTTGCAGTGACATCTCTTCTCTTGGTCTCCTTTCTCCTCTCTGATGACTTGTTTTTCTGCATAAAGGCAGGACAACCTGTCACATATGAGTGAACGACAACGATCCAATCAATTTCAGATGGCGAATTCAAGTCCCGCCCTACATTTTTCCAGTAACACTTTATTTCGGTAGTCCATTTTAGACATTCTACTAACTATAAGTAACTTTGCAACTACATGTCAAGAAGTATTCATTAAAGTATGTGTAGACTGTCTGCTAACACTATATTTGATGGTCCCCCAACAGACATTCTACTGATTATAAATAAATTTTACATCATATGTCAACTTATTCTATTAAACTTAACCCTAACATAGTCTACCAATACTCTAATGAAAGTTAGTTGACATGCAGTTGCAATGTTACTTATAGAATGTATCCCACATTAGGGAAGAACATACTATTGCCACTTCTGTTTCATGCTGACTTTAACAAAGAACACATTAAGCCATACAAGCTCTTTGAACACAGACACATCCTAAATGAATTTGTAATACTGTCATACTCGTCACAAATACAAAGGATGATGTAAGGAAACCAGCTGAAGCTCTCAACACCACTTAAAAAATCATATACAGATGCCCTGAGAAATACACCAAAAAAAAGCATAGTTAGGCTTTGTTAGGACAGTCATTATCGGGGATTATTATAGGAACAGGGACGGAGAATGTTTCTACATACTGGGCAGATCCACGCAAGATTATTGGATTATTGGATTAAACGCAGAATCCCACTTAGGCCATGCACAATGCTTTAAGAACCCATGACCTGAAAAGGCTTCAGCTCTCCTGAACACCAATGTGAAACTACGCCTCAGATGGCATCGCAGTCCGCTCACTGGCTTTCTGATGCAAATTGCACATAGCATTGGCAAGAAAGAGCTGGTCAGGCAGATATTTCTTGTCCAAAATTATCTGTAAAGCAGATAAGATAAGATATTTAGATTGCATTTGAATGAATACATATGCAGCAAAATGTCAGTATTTGCATAAATGTTTAGTAACTTTTGTGACTCTTTCAGTATGTTACATCGTTACACCAGTAAGTGGGTGCAAATGATGAAAGTCTTTCTGAACAAATGTGACCCTGGATGACAAAACCAGTCATATGGGTCATTTTTTTTAATTGAGATTTATACATCACATGAAATACATAATATTGGATACATAAGCTTTCCATTGATGTATGGTTTGTTAGGATAGGACAATATTTGGCCGATATATGACAATTTGAAAATCTAGAATCTGAGGGTGCAAAAAAATCCAAACATTGAGAAAATCGCCTTTAAAGTTGTCCATTTATGTTCACGATTGTGCTACATTCACTCACAAAAATAAATGTTTTATACATTTACGGTAGGAAATTTACAAAATATCTTGGTAACACTTTACAATATGGGTGCACTAATAAGCATTAATTCCTGCTCAGCTAATGCACAGATAATACTGAATTAATGTGTAACTAATGATTATCTAAGCTATTCATTAATGATTACCACATTAGGAACTAATTAAGAGTCTGTATGGTTAATGTATTAGTTCATACATGAATTGTTATTAATTAAATATGTAATTGTGAATTAATTCCCTAATAACTCATTTTTTTAACTAATAGTGTTAATTAATATGTTAATTACCAGAATGAGCCAAAGCCTTGTATTTCAACTTCCAGATAATACAGGTACACATTAATACATGATTAATTACTTCATTGTTAGTGCAAATTCATGTGTAAATTACTACAATTACTGAATGACTAGTTAATAATGATTTGCCTCAACAAGTAAAGTCATAACATAATGATACCTTTGCAAATCATTAGCTAATGATTAATTAAAGCAGGCAACTGGTAGTTGAAGTGCATAGCTTTGACTAATTGTGGTAATTAACACATTAATTTACACTATTAGTTAATAAAATATGTTATTAAGGAATTAATACATAATGACACATTGTATTAATAGAAATTCATGTATTACTTAATCGATTAATCATATAGACTCTTTATTAGTTACTGAATCAGTAATAATTAATTAATGGTTTAGTTCTTCATGAATGATACATTAACTCATGATTATCTGTGCATTAGTTAAACATGAATTAATGCATATTAGTGCACCCATATTGTAAAGTGTTACCAATATCTTCATGGAACATGATCTAATGATTTTTGGCATAAAAGAAAAAATTATAATTTTTACCCATACAATGTATTGTTGGCTATTCCCACAAATATACCCGTGCTACTTAAGACTGGTTTTGTGATCCAGGGTCACAAATGCTGAATCATTCATGTACAAAAAAAGTTACTGGGTGCGTCTGAAATTGCATACTCTCTTGAGTAGGTACTTATTTTGAATAAGTAATTGTTGTGTTCTCTCAAGTGGGGTTTATAAATGCATTGAGTTAGTGTTCAGTGATGCATAGAGTTTGACTGTGCTGAATCATTCGGTTATGTCTGACGAATCGATGTGTTCACTGCTGAACAGGCAGTGAGATGGAAGTAAAAGTATTGATAAGTTGATGCTACTTCCTGTGTCAGTGTGATCATTATAAAACACAACATTTGGCGACGAGGATGGCTGATATCCCACTACCACGGCCTGCTCCTTTCCTCGCGCTACCTGGTGAGCCTCCGATTCCCTGGACTTGCTGGTTGCAGTTCTTCGAGACTTTCATCTTGGCAGTGGGGCTGACTGATGTGATTACAGCCCGCAAAAAGGCGCTGTTACTACATTGCTTGGGAGCCGAGGGTCATCGTGTGCTGGGAACGCTTGAGTCAGGCGCCACAAGCGATTATGACACAGCCGTGGAACTGCTGACCGCACACTTTGCGCCCGTACAGAGCGCGCTCTTGCGCCGTTGTCTGTTCCGCCAAAGACAACAGCTGCCCGGTGAGTCAGTGCAACAGTATGTAGCCAACTTGCGTGGATTGGCCAGCACATGCAAGTTCGGTGGGTTGCAGGACGAAATGATTCGCGACCAGTTAATTGAACATACCAACAACGCAAAAGTACGTGAAACTCTGCTATTAGAACCGGATGATTTATCACTGTCCCGAGCAATCATGATTGCATTACAAATAGAGAGTGCAGCTGCATGTGCGTCGGCGTTGACTAAACAGCAAACAATCACGGACTACCCAGCCCCCTCCCCCATGCCCATATCAATATTACAGCCTAGTCAGAACGACACATTGGCTGCAGCAGACTCCTCTGCAGTTATGCTACTGAGACGCCCGCAGCGGTCTCGGCCACGCCCACAAACATCAGCGTCGCGGCCCTGTGATAACTGTGGATCTTCATCTCATCCGTCTAGAGCGCAGAACTGCCCAGCCCGTGGACAAACGTGTCGCAACTGTGGCAAACGCAACCATTTTGCTTCAGTCTGCCGTTCTGCTCCAGCTGAGTCACCCACTATCATGCACAATGTCTACTCTGGGACAGTCTCATTTAAAGCATGCTCAGTGCGCCTAAATGATGTGTGTATCCCACTGCTTTTGGACACTGGTGCCAGTGTGTCTGTCTTGAACATGCACACATACAGTTATTTTTTCGGAACGCTGCCACTGTTGCCACCCTCTGCTTCATTCTGTGGCTATGGCGACTCAAAGATTGACCTAGTGGGTTCCCTGCAAGCGACTGTTGGGTATGGCACCAAATTGGTACCCGGCTTTACCTTCCATGTTGCCCGTCGTGGGGCCAATCTGATGGGTCTGGATTTGTTCTCGGCTCTGGGATTCTCCCTGGTGGACACAAAGGGAGCTGCGATCCTGACAGTCTCCACGCCTTGGCAGCAAAAATGGTCGTCCCTGTTTGAAGGCTTGGGGTGCCTCACTGCTTTTGCCCACCAACCTCTCCTGAACCCTGCTGTTACACCAGTCATTCAACCACTTCGCCGCATTCCTCTGGCTTTCCGTGATGGTGTCTCAGTTGAACTTAAGCTGCTTCTGGACGCTGGCATTATCGAACCAGTGGATGTATCGCCATGGGTCTCAAAATTGGTGGTGGCTCAGAAGAAATCAGGGGCCCTATGGGTGTGTGTCGACCTGCGAGCTGTGAATAAGGCAGTGATCCCGGACAGGGCTACCTACAAGTGCCTCTCCACCCCAGCAGCTGGAACCTCACAGCCTTTGTGACCCATGAAGGTGTGTTTCGTTACACACGCATGCCGTTTGGACTTAGCTCTGCCCCCAGCTGCTTTCAAAAAATCATGGTGTCGGTATTGGCTGGTATACCGGGGGTGGCCATTTACCTGGATGATGTGGTTATCCATGGGCCTTCTCCAGTGAGTCATGATGAACGCCTCAGCAGAGTTTTTGCAGCCCTAGCGGAAAATAAGCTAACCCTCAATGCCGAAAAATGTGTTTTCTCCTCACCGTCCATTGAGTATGTGTGTTTCCGACTGTCGGCGGATGGCATCACACCACTTCAGTCAAACGTAGACGCTATACTGCCAATTACCGAACCCAGCTCGGCTGCACAGGTTGCCTCCTTCTTGGGCATGACGGGTTACTATCTAAAGTTCCTCCCACATTATTCTGCTACCAGTGCCCCACCACGGCATCTGCTGCGTAAGGATGAGCCTTGGATATGGTCACAGGCATGCTCTGAGGCGGTGCAGGCGCTCAAGGTGCAGCTCACCACAGCTCCAGTGTTGGCTCATTTCGAATCTCTAGCCCCACCTTGGTGACCTGTCGGCTACAGCCATAGGAGCAGTGCTGTCACAGACTCAGCAGGGCGTCGAGAAGCCCATTGCCTTTGCGTCACGGGCCCTCAATCAGACGGAGCAGCGGTACTCGGTGGGGGAACGTGAAGCATTAGCCTGCATCTGGGCCTGCGAGAGGTGGCACTTGTAGCTTTATGGTCGCGCTTTCACCCTGAGGACTGATCATCTGACACCTGTGTGGCACGCGGCCTCTGCACAGTCATCCCCAGCACCCTACGCACACGGGTCTTGGCAATGGCTGACGAGGGCCACCTTGGTATTGTGAAGCTGAAACAGCGCTGCAGAGACCGGGTTTGGTGGCCGGGGATAGATAAAGACATTGAGGCCCTGGTGAAAGACTGTGCCGCCTGCCTCTTGAGCGGAAAGACGGGTCACCAGGCTCCCCCACCCTTACAACCTCTTGCTTGGCCATCACAGCCTTGCGATCACCTGCAGCTGGACATATGTGGTGAGATACAGGGAGTTTCTCATCACCAACGCTTCCTAGTGGTTGTCTATGACCTGCACTCGAAATGGTCCGAGCTCATTGCCACCGGCTCTGTGAACTCTCTGGTCATAATCAACTTTCTGGACTCTTTGTTCTCCCTCTAGGGCCTCCCAAATACTATCACTACGGACAATGGCCCGCAACTGATCTCGGCCAAGTTCACCACATACCTCAAAAACAAGGGTATTCACCACATCCGTACGGCATACTATCATCCCCAAGCTAACGGTGGTGTTGAAAAACAGCCTTAGAGCACACCTTTTCAAGGGATTGACCTTCTCACAGGGCATCCGCCACACACTGCTGCACTACAGGGCCACCCAACACTCTACAACGGGGGTCTCTCCAGCTTTCCTCATGCTTGGCCGTGAGCTCCACCTTCCCCTCGACAGGCTCAGCCCAGCACTGCCTCAGCGCCCACTACCACAGGTCAGGGCCTCAGTTGAACGCCAGCAGAGGCGGATGAAGCAGAAATTGGATCTCTCAGCACACGCAAAGGCCCCTGACATAAAGGCCGCAGATTGGGTCAGGGTTCCCAGGCCCCACGGAGACCACAAACTTGCTTCGTACTGGTCTTCCCCTCTCAAAGTTAGTCATCAGCTGGGCCCGGCCACCTTCTTGCTCAGTGATGGCACGCGGTGGCATGCAAGCCGTCTCTGCAAAGTACGGGCCCCGGCAAATACGACAGGTGTCACATCTCAAGCCACACCCTCAGCTTGGCAGCATAACCCGGCGTGTCAGCCAAGACCTCAGGTAGCTCCTGCACAGGCTCCAGGCATCCCTATCAACCTCCCAGCTGAGATGTGTGCTTGTCCATCACAGGCTGCCCAGCCTCATCCTTGTGTTTCACCGCGGCCTGTTCGCACTCGTTCTCGGCCGGGGCACCTACAGGAGTTTGTGTCAACATTTCATGTCTGAAAACCTGTAGGAGGGGGGGAAATGTTGTGTTCTCTCAAGTGGGGTTTATAAATGCATTGAGTTAGTGTCCAGTGATGCATAGAGTTTGACTGTGCTGAATCATTCGGTTATATCTGACGAATCGATGTGTTCACTTACTTGGGGCTGAACAGGCAGTGAGATGGAAGTAAAAGTGTTGATAAGTTGATGCTACTTCCTGTGTCAGTGTGATCATTATAAAACACAACAGTAATTACTTCACGACTGCTAAAAATGTACGTGGCTTCATGCGATAAAGTGTCAATTGTATGAGCACTTCAGAATATCGCCGGAAGTAGAAGATCATCCAGGTACTTTTTGCCTACTCTTTTATGAGTACTGTGAATTCGGACATACTTCTTTTGACACACTATTTTTGCCTACTATATAGTAGGGAAGTATGCAATTTCGGATGCAGCCTCTGTCTTTATGGGCAAGTCATTGAATCGTTCATTCAACCAATTTGTTCAAAAGCGGTGATTCATCAATGAACGAAACACTATAGGGATGGGCAATACCAAACTTTTCTAATGCGATACTTTTTGTTACAATTTTAATGATACCGATACGATAAAGTGTGATTTTTCAAAATAATGTTATTTTTTATTTTTAGATCATCACACAAATCACATCTACATGACACATACAGGGCATTAATAACAAATCTATTACAAATGCAAATAGTAAAATAAACAAATACAGAATTAAATAAAAAATGTGTGTACCATTGGGTGTAAAAAATTATCTTGGATTTTTCAGAAATATTGTGATTTAATAATAATAAATTAATTTATTATAACAATATAAATATGAATAAAATAAACAACATATCTTATATCATTGCATCTTGCATATTTTTGCTACAGATGAAAAGTATCACCACAACAATATGTTTTCTTTCTGACATTCTCTCCATCTCTCTCACTGTAATGTGGAAGTGAGTGTCTACTCTATGTGCATGTGCGACTTTGAGTGACTGTACGCTTGCTTCTTACAGTCATGTGACACAGGCCAGCTAAATATGTCAGGAGTGTTTTGGCACAAACATTAAAAAAAACTTACCTGTAAAACATTTGAAATTGATGCAGAGAACTATGTTTTGTATTAATATAACTTTAACATCAGTATTCTTTTTAAAGTTTTAGATACCAAATAATTTGCTTGTGAGTTCCAAAATGCCCATCTGTCACGGTGTGGGTTTTGTGTCTTGTTCCTTGTTCTTGTCTGTCATGTGATTCCCTTTTTGCCATGTGTCTTGTTAATTGTCTGTTCATTGTTCCCATGTGTTTCTGATTAGCCACGCCCCCTTGTTATCTTGTTTAGCTTGTTTGCCTGTCTATTTAGATCTCTGTGTTTCAGTTGTTTTTTGTCGGTCGTTGTTTGATGTGAGTTGTGCCCAGTTCCTTGTTCCGTGTGCCTTATTCTGAGTTTTGAGTTTACCCTGGATATTCTGTTTGTTGGAGTATTGAAGTGCTTGCGATTGGATTCACTCTCCGCTTCATCCTTGGTGCGTGCTACAGAACGACCGACCAAAAAATGAATCCAGCAGCACGGACCTCGTCTGATCTCTCCAGCATGAGCCGGGAATTCGCGGGTCAGGTCGCAGCCTTGGCTCTGGATAGCCCTGATTTATTTCAGTTCACGTGGGTATTTATTCCTCTTGCTACTTCCTGCTCCCTCGGAGACGAGGCTATTAAATTGTGTTACCGGCTGGGGGCTAAGGAGGTCAACCTGAGGGAGCTTCCCAATATCTCTGGTCTGGACTGGAGAGAGGCACTCTCCCGATGTCTGGAGAGCTTCCTCCCATGGTACGCCAGGTCATCATCTGACCTCCACACCCAGCTGGATTTTCACGTCCAGCCAGAGCTTCACGTCACCCATGTCCAGCCAGAGCTCCACGTCACCCACGTCCAGCCAGAGCCTCACGTCAGCCACGTCCAGCCAGAGCTTCACGTCAGCCACGTCCAGCCAGAGCTTCACGTCAGCCACGTCCGGCCAGAGCTTCACGTCAGCCACGTCCGGCCAGAGCTTCACGTCAGCCAGGTCCGGCCAGAGCTTCACGTCAGCCACGTCCGGCCAGAGCTTCACGTCAGCTACGTCCAGCCAGAGCTTCACGTCAGCCACGTCCAGCCAGAGCCTTCACCGCTGGTCCCGTCCAGCACAGCGCCCTCACCGCTGGTCCCGTCCAGCACGGCGCACTCATCGCTGGTCCCGTCCAGCACAGCGCCCTCACCGCTGGTCCCGTCCAGCACAGCGCCCTCATCGCTGGTTCCGTCCAGCTCAGCGCCCTCTCGCTCTCGGAGACGGAGGAGGAAGAGGACTTCCCGCGTCCTGCAATGCCTGGAAGTCCTCCCTGTACTTCCTGTCAGCCCAGAGTCCTTGCCGCTGGTCCCGTCCGATCCAGAGACTGTTCAAGTCACGTCTGCCAACCCAGAGACTGTTCAAGTCACATCTGCCGATCCAGAGACTGTTCAAGTCACGTCTGCCGATCCAGAGACTGTTCAAGTCACGTCTGCCGATCCAGAGACTGTTCAAGTCACGTCTGCCGATCCAGAGACTGTTCAAGTCACGTCTGCCGATCCAGAGACTTTGTTTCTGTGTTTACGTCTGTCCTTATGGCTGTTTCTGTTCTGGTGTCTGTTCCAGAACCGGAGCCAGTGTCTGTTCCCGAGCCAGTGTGTGTGTTGTCTGTTCCCGAGCCAGTGTGTGTGTTGTCTGTTCCCGAGCCAGTGTGTGTGTGGTCTGTTCCCGAGCCCGAGCCAGTGTGTGTGTTGTCTGTTCCCGAGCCAGAGCCAGTGTGTGTGTTGTCTGTTCCCGAGCCAGTGTGTGTGTTGTCTGTTCCCGAGCCAGTGCGTGTGTTGTCAGTGCGTGTGTTGTCTGTTCCCGAGCCAGTGCGTGTGTTGTCTGTTCCCGAGCCAGTGCGTGTGTTGTCTGTTCCCGAGCCAGTGTGTGTGTTGTCTGTTCCTGAGCCCGAGCTAGTGCGTGTGTTGTCTGTTCCTGAGCCCGAGCCAGTGTGTGTGTTGTCTGTTCCCGAGCCAGTGTGTGTGTGGTCTGTTCCCGAGCCCGAGTGTGTGTTGTCTGTTCCCGAGCCCGAGCCAGTGTGTGTGTTGTCTGTTCCCGAGCCAGAGCCAGTGTTTGTGTTGTTTGTTCTCAAGTCAGTGTGTGTGTTGTCTGCTCCCGAGCCCGAGCCAGTGTGTGTGTTGTCTGTTCCCGAGCCAGTGGGTGTGTGGTCTGTTCCCGAGCCTTGCTGCATGCTACACCCATCCATACGAAACACAAATACTTTGTATGTCAGGAGTGTTTTGGCACAAACATAAAAAAAAACTTACCTGTAAAACATTTGAAATTGATGCAGAGAACTATGTTTTGTATTAATATAATTTTAACATCAGTATTCTTTTTAAAGTTATAGATACCAAATAATTTGGTTGTGAGTATGGACGTGCCCATCCATACGAAACACAAATACTTTGTATTCAGTTTGCTTGGTTCTGTTGTGGTTCTGTTTGAATTTGTTGGAGGGGCAAAAATAGACAAAGTAACTTGCAATATTTTGTCAAAAATGTAAGTTACCTAATATTTACTTGTTGTTCATTTAACCCACAATCCTCAGGTATTGTTATTTTTTCCTCCTTTTATTGCACAGACAACACATTTAATTTAATTTGTACAATTTTGTTCCATATAAATATGGAAACCTGATGTGATTGTACCTCTGTGATTGTGCTCGGTGTATGCTAAAAGGCTTTCAAGGGCATTGGCTGTAATGTTGGGCTTTTAAGAGAAGTCACAGAGTTCTAGAGTAAGTGGTTTGACCTCCTTATCCTCTCAAACACTAGTCCTACCTGAAATTGTGTATTTTATGCTGTAATTTCTGCTAAAAGCGTCAAATGTTTTTCTTTCTTTATTATCTTAAATTGACTTTAAATGGAGCAGGAAAAGGCATCTCGCGGAGGACATTACAGTATCCATGAGCATTATTCTCTGTGTGTTCGGCTGCTTGAGTGCATGTAAACATTTACCAATGTCTGTGTGTCAATCTTTGAATCTGTCCATCTGTGTGTTAAAGGAGAACTCCGGGCAATTTTTAAGTTAATCTTGATTGTTATATCTTAGTGAGTACTGTCTATAGAAAAAAAAAAACGAACCGGATTGGTGCTTGCAACACGGTGCTGTTCCCCCAAATGCCCAGCTAAAACGGCAGTTATGGGGGCATATACATAAAGAGTGTCTTTGTGCCACTTAACAGACACAAAATGCAATTAAAATGTCTGTCCGACATGAACAGGGCCCGTACATGTGAACAAGATGCGTTTAGCAACCTGTTTTTAGCCATTGTTTAGCCATTGTTTAAATTGACCTAAATAGTGTTTTAGACGGCTATCTATAGTCTCGCGCTGAAGTCCCGTGGGAACTCAGTTGTAGCCAAAGGTAAATAGCAGTGTGTAGGTGAAGAAGTAATGGTTTGCATATGTGCCGTACAAGAATGACTACACAGACACAACACAGCGCCCAAATGGAAGGATAAATAAAGTTTGCATTACCTCCACAGTAGTTGCACCCGTCTTCGTCCACGGAAATCGCTTTTATCTTCAACCGGCCCCCTGTGTTGTGTCTGTGTAGTTATCCTTGTCAAAGTGTTCGCTGCAAATGCGGTAATCTTTAGCGCATAGTACTTGTATGGGAGTTTGCGTATCAAGTTGAAGTACAACTAGCCACAAATGCAGAATCTCGAGGTCATGGAAAGGAAACCGATGAAAATAAGTTCTTGTATTTTCGCTTTCTGTTGCCATAATTCGGAACGGCACAAACGCGAACCATTTCTTCTTCACTTGTGAGCAACTCTCCGATCATCACTTTTCACACACTACGCTCCTCCCACCTGCACACTGCTATTTCTCTCTCTCTCGCGTGCACGCGATCAGTACCGTTTTGCTACAGCGATTCTCAAGAATTGTTGCAGTTTCGAATCACCAGTACACTGAAGTGAAAACTGTTTCTTTCGGACCCGTCATCTGAGAACTGATGATCCCCGCGGGATGAAAGAATTAACGTCCTTGCGTCACTCTAAATGAAGTCATTGCGTGATAACGTAAAAGAACCGGTGAACAAGTTTTTTGAACCGGTTCATTGAAACGAACTGTCCGAAAGAACCGGACTTCCCATCACAACTATTTACCTTTGGCTACAACTGAGTTCCCACGGGACTTCAGCGCGAGACTACAGCTAGCCGTCTAAAACACTAAAGGTGAATTTAAACAATGGCTAAGTTGCTAAACGCATCTTGTTCACATGTAAGGGCCCTGTTCATGTTGGACAGACATTTTAATTGCATTTTGTGTCTGTTAAAAGGCACAAAGACACTCAAGACAGTTATGCCCCCATAACTGCCATTTTAGCTGAGTTGGAGGTCTGGGCATTTGCGGGAACAGCTCCGTGTTGCAAGCACCAATCCGTTTTTTTTTTTTTTTTCTATAGATAGTACTCACAAAGATATAACGATCAAGATTAACTTAAAAATTGCCCGGAGATCTCCTTTAAAGAGTAAAAACAACTAATAGTTTGCCCTGAACTGCTTCACAAAATCAAATCTTTCTGATGCAAAAAGACACCTCGAATTGATTCGTCAGTTCCCTTTCAAAAGCTACAATCAATGCTGCGCTGATGAGCGCATTGGGAACATCTTTAACGTGACCAGCTGTGAATATGTGTGCAACACGTCAATGAAATTGACCCGGAACTTTTATAGCCCCGGGCGGTGACGTCATCGGAGCGCGCTCGCGTGTTGCGAAGCTATAAATAGATGAGCCACAGCTGCATCGACAGGTCTTTTGTCTTCAGACCATTCTGTGCATGTGTGCTTCACAAGCTGTTCAACACTCTCTTTATCTCGCTTTGGTTAGGAGTTAGCTTTTGCAGGCAGTGTGCAGAAACATTCTTCCTTTTCATCTTTGTCTCACAAGTGAAAAAAAAAGAGTGATCAACAAAACAAACGCTGTGTGCCTCCGTGTTCAGTACCCATGTCTGACTTGGACATACATGATTATTGTTTTGTTTGTTTGGGGGAGGAGCACATGGCTCTTGCATTGGAACAGGGTGACTGCGAGCATTGTGAGCTGTTCACAGTGAAGATGCTGAGCGCTCCCTTTGATTTCTTCCAAGTGGCCGTACCCACCAAGCCATCGTGGGCGAGAGATGGGTCCTTCCCTGTCACTCGTTTGTTCACCAGTTCACCAGTGTCCCTTCGAGGAAGCTTACGTGCAATTTCTTCCTCCCCACGCTCAGGGGGAGGGGCCGTCGGCCACCCAGTCCCTACCTGGTCCTTCAAAAAGAAAGGCACACAAGCAGAGTGTGGCGAGCTGCGCTCCCCCTTGTAAAGATTGGGGACCAGCTTGTTGCACTCAGCAGCCTCCAAGGCAAGACCTCAGGACCATCATCTCTAAAAAAAAGAAGTCCTGATGGTCTAGCGCCCAGCCCTGTGGGGATAGCCCCCCACGGGACGGGGCACGCAAAACATCTTCTCGCTCCTTCCCGATATCCCCACGGAACCTCTGTACCATCCCCGCCGCCTCTGGTGTTTCGGGGCCAGTGGTTTACAGAGAAATGTTGGGTGTTCCGTCGCTTCTTGCTATCATCCAGGACACAGGACATCCAACATTCCCCTCAATGGGAAGTATCAAAACTGGTACCCATTTCAGAGAGTCTGGCAGTGTGGAAACTTCTGCCAGGCATTTCTGCGTGGGTGTTAAGCACAGTAGAAATAGGATACAGAGTCCAATCTATTCGTCATCCTCAGTGTTTAAACTGTGTGGCCCCCACATCCTTGTAGCCGGAGCTGGCGCATGTACTGTCACAACAACTACAATCTCTTCTGGTCAAGGAGGCCATAGAACATGTTCCTCTTCCAGAGAGAGAGTCAGGCTATTACAGCAGATACTTCCTGGTTCCCAAAAAGGATGGGGGGGGGGGTTTGCGTCCAATCTTAGAACTTCGAGGCTTAAACCGTACAGTCAAAGCGTTCAAGTTCAATATGTTAACTCTCAAGACGATCGTGTCGCAAATTCAACATCACGATTGGTTCATCACGATCGATCTCAGGGTATAGAAATATTTCTATACTTTAATATAGAAATATTGCCACAACACAGGCCATTTCTGAGGTTCGCGTTCAGGGGCGAAGCGTACCAATTTCAGGTTCTTCCGTTCGGCCTAGGCTTGTCACCCCGCACATACACAAAATGCATGGATGCAGCACTGGCTCCATTGCGACTCTAGGGCATTCGCATTTTGAATTATATAGACGACTAATACTAGTACAATTGCAAGAGCTGGCACTTCAACACAGAAATATCATGTTAGCTCATCAAGTTTCTCTGGGGTTGAGACTCGATGCCAAGAAAAAACGTTCTCTCTCCTGACTTACTAGGGGATCGAATGGGATTCAATCATGATGCAGGCACAACTGTCTCCCACTCAAATCGAGACCATTCAGCATGGCGGCATGAGTATTCTCGTTCCCAACGTGCTGATCACCACAGTATCGATTGTAGCTTTTGAAAGGGAACATCTCGGGTTACTTGACTGTAACCCTGTTCCCTGTAATATCAGAATGAGATGCTGTGCTGTATTGCTGTGCTGAAGATGTCCCAGGACTGCTCTACAGACAAAATATCCTGTCGAATGCAGCTGTGGCTCATCTATTTATAGCCTCGCGGCTCGCACGTGTTCCGATGACGTCACCGCCCGAGGCTATAAAACTTCCAGGTCAATTTCATTGACATGTTGCACACACATTCACTGCTGGTCACGTTAAAGATATTCCCAATGCGCTGATCAGCGCAGCGTCTCATTCTGCTTTTTCAGGGAACAGGGTTAAAGTCAAGTAACCCGAGACATGTATGGTTGTAAAATTAAGAGTTATTGAAAGGTATAGTATCTGCTGCTTGCAAAGCTTGACTTTTGGTTTGATAACAACTGCATAAGGTGATGATAACATTAATAACATGATACAAAATATTGCTTGCATAAAAGTCCAAAGGTAAATTTCCTCAAGAGGGCTCTTTATTGCTCCTGAGACTTAATTAGAGTTCATTAGTGTCAATAAATTAAACTTCCCCTGAAAAAGACAATACAAATGAGAGAGTTGTTGACACATAGTAAGATTATAGAGCTGGAGACCATTCAGCATACCCTGAGCAAAGTCAGGCTAGGCCAAGATTGCACTGTTCGTCAGTATCAGAGAATGTTAGGTCTCCTGGCTTCAGCATTAACAGTGATCCCTGTGGGCTTGTTTCACATGAGACAGTTCCAGTTGTGGCTCAAAGCCAGGGGATTTCATCCAAGGGCCAATCCCCGAAGGCAAATAAAGGTTACGCGCCGCAGGCTTCGTACCCTCTCTATGTGGCTCAGACCCTGTTTCCTCGCCTTGGGTCCCACTCTAGGGGCGCCTTGTCATCTCAGACTGCTAATGACCGACGCCTCCCTGTTGGGCTGGGGAGGGGTCTTAAGTGGTCGTCCAGCCCAAGGGGAATGGGAGGGTCATCAGCTTGATTGGCACATCAACTTGTCTCGAGTTGATGGCTGTATTTCTGGCCCTGAAGTACTTCCTTCATCAGTTGAGAGGCTGTCATGTCCTAGTGCGGGTGGACAACACAGCAGTAGTCTCTTACATAAATCACCAGGGAGGTCTGCGTTCGCACAACCTGAACAAGATAGCGAGGCAGATCTTTCTCTGGGCTCAGGACAAGTTCCTGTCACTCAGAGCAGTATACATTCCTGGACACCTGAATGTGGGAGCAGATTTATTTTCGAGATAGAAACTACCGTCCGGAGAGTGGAAACTCCATCCCGAGGTAGTGAAACAGATCTGGTCAAGATTTTACGAAGCATAAGTGGACCTCTTCACCAGCGAAATGTCGCATCTCAGCGCAATGTCCTATCTACTTCTCTCTGAGTCACCCAGCCCCCCTGGACGTCTGGACGTGATGGCGCACACATGGCCCAAAATGCGCCTGTATGCATTTCCTCCTGTTTCTCTGCTCCTGGGAGTTCTAGCAGAGTTCGCCAACAAGGGTCTTGCCGAGATAATATCTCTCCCCGACGGCTCGCCCTGGGCGATAATGGAGAGGAGGGACCTTCTGTCTCAAGCGCAGGGGACGATATTTCATCCCCGCTCCGACCTGTGGAACCTTCATGTTTGGGACCTCATGGGTACCAACTGAGGGACACTGGGCTTTCACCTGAAGTTATTGAGACCATTCTAAGTGCTAGGGCTCCCTCCACTAGAAAAAGTTATGCCAACAAATGGTGTGTTTTTGAAAGGTGGTGCACTGCACATAACCCAGATCCAGTCAACTGCCAGATTACTTCAGTCCTGGACTTCTTGCAGGAAAGATTATCAGAAGGCACATGCCCCGCCAGTCTCAGGGTTTATGTGGCTGCTCTTTCGGCTTGCCACGCCTTGGTTGACGGGGTGCCACTCGGGAAACATCCTCTGCTTCCCCGCTTCATTCGTGGGGCCAGGCGACTGAGGCCTCCCGTAAGATCCAAGATCCATTCATGGGACTTAGCTATAGTCCTCAAAGATCTGGTTGAGACCCCCTTTGAACCTCTAGAGTCAGTGTCTGACAAGCTTTTGACTTTGAAGATGTTTTTTTTTCTTATGACTATCACGTCTTTAAAAAGAATTGTGGATTTGCAGGCTCTTTCTCCATCCTGCTTAGACTTTGCCCCGGGAATGGTGAAAGTAATTTTGCATCCTCATCCTGACTACCTGCCTTAGTTTTCTTTCTCGACCGTATATCACTATTTAGGCCTGGTGCCCTTCGCCGTTCACAACGCCGGATCAGGAGAGACTTCACATACTTTTTCCAGTCCATGCTCTTCAGGCCTACGTCCACCGCACCAGCCAGTGGTGTAAGTCAGAGCAACTATTTGTCTGTCATGGGGGCCTTAACAGGGGGGCGGCCGCCACCAAACAAATCATGTCACATTGAGTGAGGGATGACCACCAGGGAGGTCGCTTCCTCTAAAGCACTGGCGGGGGGGGCCCCCATGCAGCATGTTTGTGATGCAGCAGGCTGGTCCTCTCCGCACACATTCACAAGATTCTATAGTTTGGATGTTCATGCCACTCCGGGCTCACACGTCCTTGAGTCGACATCACAAGCTCATGCCTGAGACCTTCTTGCGTTCTTGTGAGCACACACTACACAACCGTAAGGGGTCCAGACACCTCCAAGCATGGCGGCATGAGTATTCTCGTTCCCAACGTGCTGATCACCACAGTATCGATTGTAGCTTTTGAAAGGGAACATCTCGGGTTACTTGACTGTAACCCTGTTCCCTGTAATATCAGAATGAGATGCTGTGCTGTATTGCTGTGCTGAAGATGTCCCAGGACTGCTCTACAGACAAAATATCCTGTCGAATGCAGCTGTGGCTCATCTATTTATAGCCTCGCGGCTCGCACGTGTTCCGATGACGTCACCGCCCGAGGCTATAAAACTTCCAGGTCAATTTCATTGACATGTTGCACACACATTCACTGCTGGTCACGTTAAAGATATTCCCAATGCGCTGATCAGCGCAGCGTCTCATTCTGCTTTTTCAGGGAACAGGGTTAAAGTCAAGTAACCCGAGACATGTATGGTTGTAAAATTAAGAGTTATTGAAAGGTATAGTATCTGCTGCTTGCAAAGCTTGACTTTTGGTTTGATAACAACTGCATAAGGTGATGATAACATTAATAACATGATACAAAATATTGCTTGCATAAAAGTCCAAAGGTAAATTTCCTCAAGAGGGCTCTTTATTGCTCCTGAGACTTAATTAGAGTTCATTAGTGTCAATAAATTAAACTTCCCCTGAAAAAGACAATACAAATGAGAGAGTTGTTGACACATAGTAAGATTATAGAGCTAAAAAACTAATGTGGATAGCGTAACTCAGAAGTTTTTGAATGTAATTTTTGATTGTAGACTTCATTCTTAGCTAATTTGTGTACAGACTGAGACAATGTGTCCATTTGATCTCAGTTTATTCAAATTTTATGTCTATCAGAGAGTGATGTTCTCTTCCTACGAGAGATCTGTAACTTCACTTTTGAGTTGGAAATTAAACACAAACAGTCATCTGGCATGACTGCATGTTCACATCCGCTAGACTTTCATAGCTTCTTGGTAGGTCGACCACACCTACAGTGGAAACAAGCATTTGCTGCCTGACCACAGGGTCTCCATCTTGGCTCTGAAGACATTTGGAAGCAACAGAATTTGGCAGGCAGATTGACAGTGCCATCCTTTGATCTAAAGTGGTCGTCTGCTTGGCAGGGCAGAGACTGTCTGCAGAATGTGCTGACCATGACCCCTGGCCAAACATTCAGAATTTTAAAAACTGAGAATTTACTCTTTGTTATATATATATATATATATATATATATATATATATATATATATATATATATATATACACACATATATATGCATTATTAGAAAATATATGTTTTAAACAAATCTTTTCTAACAATATAAATCTTTACTATCACGTTTTATCAATTTAACACATCCTTGCTGAATAAAAGTAATAATTTATATATATATATAAAAGAAAGAGACAAATAACTGACCCCAAACTTTTGAAAGGTAGTACGTTTTAGATAATTTTATTTATTTTTTGGACAACATATTTTTGTATGTATATAGTATGTTTTTTTTTTTTCAAACTGCTTACAATTTATGAAACTATATGGCTCCATTTCTTGAAACTCCACAAACAAAACCACAAAAGCAAACACTTCATTCAAAACTATTTCAACTCTTCCAAAAATTTTATTTCTTAAGTAGTAACTCTACACACAAACATCAAATTATTAGCCACATATACACAGATGTGAAAAATGTAAAACACAACTATCTTGTGTATTTTGCTTCTTCAGTGTGAAGTGAGTGTACAGGAGTTTGTCACACGTACACGTATGTGCACAAATACACTGTATACACAGTATGTGTGCACAACTGATGAATTCTACACAGTTCTGAAACTAAATAAATACTGAAATGAGAGAGAGAGAGAGAGAGAGAGAGAGGAGAGAGAGACTGTGTTCATTCACATTATTTATACTGTGTTGTGTGAATGTGTAGTTCCTCTCTGCCCAGACGTTCCTGCCCAATAATTTCATTATTCACACTGTCTGACTCTAGACACCTAGACTGACGTTTATTTTTCAATGAAAGGATATAAAGAGGATGAGAAAGAACAAATATATTTCCACCTTTGTTCCGACAACAGGAAAGTATTGACAGTCCGTTGGATTTAACGGTGCATTTCATTTCCAAAGACATTTAGCAGCTCACTCTTTGAGCAGTCAATAGAGAGCAGTCAATATAAAGGCAAATATGGTAAGATAGATAAAGTGGGAATGACCACCTCCTATAATGAAAATATTAGGTGCGATTTATCAAAGTATCATGTTTTCATTTGTGAAATGCCAAGATCGATATTCTAATACTCATTGCTTAGCCATGTTGAACCTTAATTGATAAAATTAGAACATCTTTTAAAATATCACTATATCCTAGAGACCATTGAGAGAACTGAGCAGAAAATCCATAATGAAGCATTTCCTGCAGTCTTGTAGTGGAATTATCAGCAAATACATAGTATGTTTACTTAAATATAAGGCTTAGCTCTCAGTGGTAGGAAATTAGCATTGGTATTAATTTTATCTCACGCTGCTACCTAATCACCCTATGAAGATTTTTTTTTCATTCGCCTTTGGCTTGCTCACGGGGGGCATTACGGGAACTGTTTTGAACAACAATTTATATTGTGAAGAGTGTTATATGAATGAACTTGACTTTCACAAAGAAATTCACATCCCCCCCACACACATTAATTATTTTTGCTGTCTAAATTGCTAAAAATTCAAGATCTAATGAATATCAAATTGCAGTATTCATTTTCAAAGCAAGAAATAGCTTATTGCCTGGTAATATACAAAAGATGTTTTCTGCCAGGGGAGGGTACAATTTAAGAGGAAGGGGAACTTTTAAGAATAATAGATTTAGAACAACAAGGAAAAGATTATGTTTATCAAATTGCGGAGTTAAATTGTGGAATAAACTAAATGAGAAACTAAAATAATGCAAAAAGAATATCCCTATTTAAAAATTGCAAATAAATTATTTTCAAGAGGTATCAAGAAGCACTGTACTAAAAGTAGTGTATGTATGCATATGTGTATAGAACAACATAATATAAAAATTGGAAATTGAATTTCAGTAAGAATTAAGGGGGTAGGATTATACAGGTCCTTCTCAAAAAATTAGCATATTGTGATAAAGTTCATTATTTTCCATAATGTAAAGATAAAAATTAAACTTTCATATATTTTAGATTAATTGCACACCAACTGAAATATTTCAGGTCTTTTATTGTTTTAATATTGATTATTTTGGCATGATGACAGGTGTGGGTGATTTGAATTCGGGTGAGGCTGAACGAGTGGGCGGAGTGTAGAAGTCTGGCGCTGAAGCTGGTGTATCCGTGACAGGAACGACATGAGGCCACGTAAATGATCACAAAATGGGGGGTGAACTATCCAATATGTTTATTTTATTTATTTTGTGTACAAATGTCTTTACTCGTGATTATCCAATCAAATCATGAGTTAAAAAAAGAAATGGAATATGAGTTTTGATTGAAAAAACTTTTTGAAAGAGGTTTTTATCGGAAAAAGGAATTAAATAAATGGAGAGGAGAGTGGGGGAAGATGAGCCCGTGGGTAAGTTGACCCACCGCCAGGTGTTCTTTTAAGACAAAAGTGTTCTTTGCTAATTTCAGCCTGACGCAGTTATCATTTTCACGTCCTGCGCCACGTTGTTTGAATAGTAAATGCATTTGTGCACCCATGGCTTTAACCTCGCGCACGAGCAGATCCTTTTGCTCTCTGGAGACACAATCAGTCTTTCCGCGTGCAAATAGCAAATTCACCATGGCCTGAGCGCAACTGGCTTTTAAAGGGAAAGGGAAATAAGACTCTGATTGATTTATTGCACATTATGCCCAAAACACACCCATTACTCAGTAAGTGCACTTGTGTCCTGTGCGATTTAGACCATACGCTTAGATCATTAAAAAGGCCCTTACTGTTATGTGACCATATATCTTGGAACCACCCATCATTTCTGTAGACTGTGAAAAAGAGAAGCGCATGTGTTGAAGGCACCCATTTACTTTAAAGGGTAACTAAACCCTAAACTTACTTTTTTTAGTTAATGATCTGTAAGAATGGGGCTTTATTAGTACTGTTCATTGATTCGAGTAACTTTTTTGACGTTTGTGTATAAAGTGTTTTAATTCTACAATATATGGTGTAAAAACGTCTGAGTGCTGCCCTCTTCAGGTTGAACGGTGGCTACTGCAGTTGAATTTTCATATTGGATCTTTGGGGTGGTTCGTGACGTAAGGGGTTGTTGGTGAAGTAGGCAAGTTCCATACAGACAGATGTGTCTCAGGTGCACGGCCCCCTCCGCTGGGCTCTGCCCACTTTTCCAGCATTTTTCAAATATTGCCAGTGGGTGGACTCGGCTTTGACCAGGGGTTTAGTTACCCTTTAAAAAAGTTTTTTTTTTTTTAAGGAGAAGTAAAAAAGAAAAAAGAAAAAATGTAAAGTAAAAGCAAAATTTTAGCATAACAGATGTAATGACTGTAATGTGACATAAACATAGCCACTAACTTACTGTGTCTTTAGGGTGTGCATTATTTTTCTAATAATTCAACGGCTCGAAGTTAATTCCGCTTATACTGCGGTTACCAGACCTCAAACAATTAAATGTGTCAGATCAACTTACCCCTAACCTGGGGCAAATTGAGCCACAGGAACACTTTTTTTTATAAGCTGCTATGTTTTTAGAATCCTTTGTCATATATGTACTCTGGACATTTAAAATGTTAGGAAACATCCTGAAATTACTTTACTTTCATTGTACGTCTGCTGCATTTTCTCTTATCTTGAGACCCACATAAGTAAAAAATTTCTCATCTTACCCCACTCTCCCCTATTTCCGTATCACATAAGGAGGAAACCTCAATTATACTTGATTGGATTCAAGTCATTTTGTAATTATGGTTTGATTTAGGATAGCCTTAATTAGATCCAAGCTCGTTTGTATGATAATGAGCACTAGCCTACTATATGAACACGGATTTCAGCCACTAAGACCATGATCATTTAAATTCTAACAGGCTTTTAAATGTCTATGTTCCAGTGAGTTATAAAAGAAATTCAATGCCCTTTGGTGGTATTATAGCTTGCTGTCCACTCTTAAATGTGTTGTAACACAAGGTTCATATCAGGCGTCCTGATGTCAGAAAACTGTCACAACCTCACCGTCTAGGGTCAGGAATGCCGAATGAAGAGAAAAAAAAAACAAAAAAACAATTGAATTGATATCCCTTCTCCTGTCCCAGCTCACACACAAATACTACAGAACAAGAAAAAGTGTCAAAAGCTTTCTTTTCACTGAAAGGCCAAAATAATAAACAAAAGTGATTCTAACTAAAGGGGAAGTTAAATGTTAATTTACCTAACAAAAGAACAATCCCAAAGAAAGTACAAAAGCCTTCCCTTACTCCCCAACTGACAAATAAACAAGAAAAAATTATTCTTAAAAAAGAATGGCAACCTCAACCCTGTGACTTCCAAAATAAATAAGTTAACAAACATTACCTTAATGACATAATTCAGTGACAAGATAAATAAACATAGAAATGTATATCAATTGCAAAACAAAATAGAAACTTAAGATACACAAGTAAAGAAAATGTGTCCTCATGGTTCGACCGTGAAAAACCCCACACAGAGAAAACTCACTTAAAGAACAGCACACCAACAGCTACTGATCTAACAAAATGGGCTAAATGTCTTGGACAAGAGGCAACGGAGCTCTACGACGCGTGCACAAGGAGCTCTGCAACACTGTGGCCTTTCTCAGCATTTAAGAGCTCCCGTTCCTCAACGTAATCTGCCGCAGCTGAACCCAATCAAGCCCTGCACTGAGGGAGAGGGAGTAAAAGAGAGAGACAACAACCTGCTCATTATAACAAATCACAACATCAAGAAATCAGATAAATAACAAAGAGCAATAACACATTACATCCAGGGACGTAAGACCCCTACCCTTAGTTACAAAACCTGATTTGTAACAAATTAATTGGGTAAATCAACAATTCATGGCGTTTTCAACACGTCGATTGAGCATAACCAGGATAAGCCCTTGACAACATCCTTACCAAATGACTGACAGACAGAAATCTCAAAATGACTTACAGAACTTCTGATAAGCAGAACACTGGATTGTTAAACAATATATGCTTCTGTGCTGTTTACAGAGCCTAAGGCTACCACAGTGACAGGTCTGATATCTCACGACACCTATTTCAGTGATATCTGTCAGGTTTTAGGGATCTTTTTGTGTATGCTTTTCCATAAATCCCTTTCATCACATTTAACTCAAAACACAGCAGAGCTTCATTGTACTACACTTCTGAAAATTTGTGCATCCCCAATTTTACACTCTTATAATGGTAATGACATGAGAAGTCACATTTCCATTGATCTTTTGACATATAAAAGCTCTTCATTCCATTAAAACATCCTCCGAGTTTGATAGCTTAAACATTCTCCTCATTATAATTGTTTACCGTTTTTGGAGCTTGGTTAAATAAGCTCCCTATCTGGGGGAAAACTGGCAAATAAATTTGCATATAACTGCATCTATTATAGATGCAGCCACAAGACAAGTCAATGACGAATCGTTTTAGGATTGAAAAATAAAAATAAATTTCAGCATAATTGTTGGGCATTTTTTGTGTGGACTAAACCTTTATGAGATAACCTCAAGGAAAATATTCAAATAAAAATAGATCCATGTCATGACCCTTCTAAAAAATAAAGGTTCTAAAAGGAGTTTTTCATATGATGCAATAGAAGATCCATTTTGGGTCCCTCAAAGAACCTTTAAAGGAGAACTCCGGCGCAAAATGAACCTGGGGTGCAATAACACATTGGTACCGAGTCGACTGTTCTCTGGGATTTGTTTTCATGATAATCGAGTGTAAAGAGTTTTATCTCTAAAAACTGTTTAGCTTATAACGCTAGTATATGGGGCATATAATAAGTAAAAAGAGATTGCTAGTTAATACCACTAGCAAGGCTCAAAATAGCCCCACACTAACACGGTAGCTTAATGAGGGTCTCTACATACAAACCGAAGCACTGAGAACTTTGTAAGTATACAGACAGTTTAATAATAATATACTTTATAAAGACAGTACCATCGCGTATACAGGTAGGATCAATCTTTGGGAAACAACCTCGACCAGTCGCAGGGTTGCAAACTCTCACGCATCTGGCGTGACACTTACGCATTCAGCCTCAATCTCACGGTCTCACGCTCAACAAATAAATCTCACGCTAAATTAGACATTCTTCTGTGCTTTATTTTTTTTTCACTCATGTGCACTAATTTCCGAATTACTAAGCAAGTTCAGGCTCTTAACTACTGATTGGACCACTGCATTTTGTCACGCAGCGAAAAACTGCGGACCAAGAGGACACTTACATCGACAGACTAGACAGAGAAGGTTACTTTTGATATGGGACAAATTCTCAGCTGTCAGATTCTGTCAATATTTCCAACGTTTTGGCGCTTTTAAATGTGTCAGATCGCTGTAGCGCGTCAGTTCAAACGGCACGTGATACAGTAGCCTACAACCCCCCAACCCCCCCCCCCCCCCCCCCCCCGCAAACAAATCTCACTCCAAGCAAAACTCAAAAGTTGGCAACTCTGCAGTTGAACCACTAACGCCGTGCTAAGTGAGCTGAACTGTGAGATTCCAAGTCACAGTTCAGCTCGTAGCACGGCGTTCGTGGTTCGACTGGTCGAGCTGTTTTCAAAGATGGCTCCGCGATGGTACTGTCTTTATAAAGTATAGTATTATTAAACTGTCTGCACACTTACAAAGTTCTCAGTGCTTCGGTTTGTATGTAGAGACCCTCATTAAGCTACCGTGTTAGTGTGGAGCTATTTTGAGCCTTGTTAGTGGTATTAACTAATGATCTCTTTTTACTTATTATATGCCCCATATACTAGTGTTATTAGCTAAACAGTTTTTAGAGATAAAACTCTTTACACTCGATTATCATGAAAACAAATCCCAGAGAACAGTCGACTCGGTACCAATGTGTTATTACACCCCAGGTTCATTTTGCGCCGGTGTTCTCCTTTAAGTGAACCATTATTTTATTCTTAGGGCAAAGAACATTTTAATAATCTGATATTTTTTCAATAAAAAATATCCTTTTATGTAATGGAAAGGTTCCATGGATGATGAAGGTTCTTTATGGAACCATGTGCCTATAAAGAGCCTTTAATTATTTCAAGCAGAGACAACCATGCATATTTGTTCAGTTGATATTCACGTATAAAGAACGTGCGTTCTAACCAGCTTAACCATTCTAACCAGCTTAACCGTATAGCGGTAGAAGTGAGATCTGCATGCTTCCTGGCAGAATGTTTCTTTCACAGCCAAAACACAACATCACAGTGCACGCAGGACACCGAAGGGAGCAAAAAAGGTGACACACATCCTCTGACTGGCCTGAACTAAGCCGGTCCAGAAAGAGCTTAAAACATTCACTCACTTTTTCTACCCGCCAGCTGCTAAGAGTGAAAATGAGAGAGTGAAGGAAACACAGCGGGCATCAAAGCGCTAATCCAATTCCAAAAAGAGAATTTCTCAACCGAGTCCAGTTCATGCCCTGTGGTGACACACTTACGACCAATAATTACTTTCATCCTGCAAAGTCATTTTTCAAAATGTGCAGTTGATATGTTCCAACGGGCAGAATCGCATTAGACGATACCAGTACCACTAAATAACAACATGTTATATTATCTTTGACAGGCTCTCGTACATGTAGCTTGAAGGCCTGGAATATCAATATCTGTGGTAATATTTCATTAGTTTGGAGCAGGTCAGCACTTTATAATTCCATTATGTTGAATATATACCATGTTTTTAATTAGACATAGATGTGTTTCTTCACGGTTTTGAGCCCACAGAATTATTGTACGGTTCACCAGGATATCTATACTGTATTTGCAGTTGAAGACTAGTTAGGAGTTCATTACTGTAAGTATGAACAATAATAATAGTGATGCTTGCCAACACCACTAATAATAAAAAAAATAAATAAAAGGACACATTCAAGTCAAAATAGAAACAAACAGACATATGACAGACATTATGTTGTGTCTGTATTTGTCATCATAATCTATGGAATGATAAAAAAAAAACAATGGCTCTTGACATTTATAGTCATCTAATACGCAACAATCTTGTATAATAGCACAGAGTATGTCTAAGTAGACTAAAATTAAACATAATGGGATTGAAATGGGGCTTTTGTCTCTACTGGGCCTTGTCATAAAGAACTTGAATGTTTTAAGCCTGGGGGAGCATACGGCTCTAAGAAAAGTAGTGAGCCTGTAGAGCTTTCAGTTTGATAATGTATTCAGTTGTTAACGCTCTTCTTCAAAGAGCTACCCTTGTGACAATTATAATGAGTACCCGGCGACTTTATAATGTATGTTAAAAAAAAGTTGGAAAGGTGTGCGGCTCTCAATAATCTCTTAATCGAATTAATGCATTTTTGCTTGTATATTTTACTAATTTTTATGCATTCTCTCTCTCTCCCTCTCTGAAGTTAGCGAGCCAGAAAGATATGCAGCAAACTTTAACAGGTTTAATAGGACTAAATGCCTTGATCTCGTTAGCATAATTGAGGTTTCTGAAAGGAATTCAAGGATTGTTGCTTCCAGCTCAGGGGCTGTAGGACAAAATTAATGAACCATAAACATGGTAATTTGACAAGCCTTTAGAAATACATATTTTCATGCAAAATGTCCTGCAACAATGTTTATCGCAATCATGTGCTACAATAAAGAAAGGACACGGGAATAAGCAGAAATTGCTTTTGCTGTTTGCAAGCTGCTCGTTCCTTGTGTCATTAGAGTGAAGGAAAAACACAAAAGTGGTTTGTAGGAAAAGCATAAAGTGAATGGATAAACTACATTAATGAACAATATGCTTGCTGGTATAAAGGGGCCAATTCAATAAACAGTTGCACCACTCTTGCATGGAGTATATCGGTAAATTTAATTTGCAGAATTTAGATGCTAAAAAAGTACAGACAGCATGTGCAAATAAACAATGCTATCAGCAGACACAATTCCCCCTAGTGTGCACAATAGTTCTTTCCAATCTCATGTGCACCATACAAGCAGCAATAAATCACCATTTCTACCATCTTCCACCTTGCCTGTTTAAAGTTTTAACAGTCTTTTATTTTCTTCAAAAGTAGCACAGCACTATAAATCTAAATTTGTACACTCAAACAAAATGTTTTATTGTCCTGATGGGTCTCGAGATGCAGTAAAAAACATTCTTGAAAAATTTCAAACTGCTCCAATGTTATCAGAGTGTCACAGGACACGGGATTCTGTCTTTTCATTGCTGTGTGTATGTGTGCGTGTCTCCTCTATCTCTTTGTAAAAGCGAACGGTCTGTGTGTATGTGTTCACCGATAAGGCAGCTTCTTTAGTTCCGCATCCAAATGTTCCATTCTGGCTCTGGTCTGACACCCCATTCATGTCTATTTCCACCTCATGCAGTCAATTAGGCAACAAACGCACTGTGCCTTTACCCTGCAGCTGCTGGATCAACTATGGGTCTCTGTGCATAAAGATGTTTCATTTGAATGTGCATCAAGTGAAAATGCCTCTATTTTGTACTTGTGTATTCGGAAATGGCAGGAAAAATTATCAAGAGCTGCGTGAATTTACAAATGGTGCATAGTGTGTGATGTATACTTTTTTATACTGAAAAAAAAGGTTACAAGGTTACAAAGGTTAAAAAACAAGGTAACACAGCATTCAGTTTAATTTAGAATATCTTTTAAATTCCAATTCAGTCCCTCCATTTGAAATTGAACTAATATAGCAGACATGATGCAGAACTGCAATTCAAATTTGAATACAAGGAAGTAGAATATTCTGCAATAGTACTGCAATATTCAATATAAATGTAATTATTGTCAATTTTCATTTCATGGTGAAAAATCAAATAAATTAACATAACTCATCATAATTATTATTGAAAAGTAAAGTTTATTGAGACAAACTTTAAATCTTGTTTAAATTATTTTAAGGGGTCATTCACATGTTGTGTCTAAAAACCATGCCACTTTCTTCTCCTTCCAAAAGTGCTTGTCTACATTTAAAATAACAAACTTGGGTTTATTAAAATAGAAATGTGAACCAATCGAACCAAATTTTAAGTTCTGAATTTTTTTTTTTTTTAATTTTTATACTAAAAGTCATCTGATCCTTTCAGACATTCCAGCAAGTTTAAATTACAGATAATCAGCAGCATGTGTCAACATCCCATGTGTCTGCAAGGACTTGGACAGGTGGACTTGGAAGGACTTACGACAGGTGAGACCTGGTATCCAAATTGACTTTAGTTTACCAGTAAAAAAAAAAAAAGTGAGAGCACAAGACTCCACACCTGAAAATATCAGTCTTAGGGCTTAGATGGAGTGAGAGCGAGATAGAGAGAGGGATGGATGAATATAGTATTTTGCACTGCTGGAGAGTGGAATAATAACAGCAGTCACACCTTCAGAAAGGTACAGTTCTCCACATTGCAATTTCGGGAGAGTAAGCAAAATACTCTTTCCTTAATGTAAAGTTTTGGAAAAACTCAACAAAATTACAGAAATTAAATAATTTACAGGATTTAATGAATTCCAGATCCACACTTTTACACTATTGACTACATTATACTAAATTGTAAGTTAATGTTTTTATAATTACATTACACATTTTAAATATGATTTTGTTATATGCAATATACAAAGGTTTTTTTTAACTCATTGAATAACAACACAAAAAATAACGAATGGCAGATATAAAAATGTATGTAGCAAAACCGTGAAATTGGAGTACAGAATGAGGGGATACTGATGTTTGTAACCACATGGGAAATGTTCTGTCAGCCTGCAGCTCATATGTCAGTCTGCGTTCTGTTGTTACCGGTGTTTTATTCAAGGTTGACGATGAGGTGATGGAGGATGCTGCACTGGGACATCAAACTCTGTCCACCAGCACACAGACAGGTTCATGGCACAGTGAAATGCTCATAGGGTCTGCCATCTCAAATCTCTAGAGATGTAGCACAAGGATGAGCTGTTTCAAATAGATTGATTTGATCTTCAGGCTATTTAATCCTCTCACACACACACACACACACACACACACACACACACACACACACACACACACACACACACACACACACACACACACACACACACACACACACACGCACGCACACGTAGCTTGTCTTCAATGACTGATGATTGCAAAATGGACACTCAATTATACTGTTATATCTCACCAGTAAGCTCTTCATGTGCTCTTGAGTTATTCTGTGTTGTCAATCTCAAGCAAAGAGAACGAGTGATCAAAGTATATTAAAAATGTATTATACTTGCAGAAATTTAAATTAAATTTTTAGCACTTCTTGACTTTTTTAAGCATTATTGGATGTCCTTTTCAATCTTTCTGAAAAATAACTTCGCAGAGATCTTTGATGCCAGAAATAATTAGACTTTATTTTCGAACGCCGTCCCGTTCCATAGAACGGCGCTCTAACGCTCTCTGGCCCTCTGGCCTTCCAGTGCGCTCCCGAGTACATTTTGGTTCAGAGTTATATACATACTTCTTCTTCCAAAGAAGGTAACACACCCTATAGATAGTTTTGGGTAAAGGTCTTTTACCATGTGACTTCTCAGAATAGAATTTTCTGCAGCAAACAACATTCCATTCAAGGTCTTTCACATACACAGAGGAAATCCAAAGTCACAGACAGAAGAAATAATTGTGTCCAAATATATAGCAAAATTACTTGTTTTCTAAATAATAAAATCTTCAACAGTATATGCCTACAGTTGGCCACAGTAGGCTCTAGGCATGTGAAGGTAACGAAATTTCATATCATGATAATTGCTGTAACATTTATCATGGTATATATGATAGGCCTGTCACGGTCATGAATTCTGTGCTGACCATTAATTGTATACAAATAATTGTAAATAATGATTTAATTCTATTTTGTTCAATATATATATATATATATATATATATATATATATATATATATATATATATATATATACAGTATATGGAAAAATGTGATTGAAATTTTAACTGCATAATTATTGTAGTCATCTCAAATAATCTTCAAATAACCATAATCAGACAATTAATCAATAATCGTGACAGGCCTAGTATACAATAGTATCATGCACTGAATCACATTTGGAAAAAAAAAAGGTTGAAAAGATAAACTTCAGTGTTGTCCTCATGATAACAACAATAACACATTGTTGTTTTTTCAAATAATAAAAAGAACCTTGAACATTTAAATGCAATAAAACAAAACACAATAAACATGTATAAACTAAAAGTTTCAAACAGATTAAAGTGAAAAAAAAACTATAAACAACAAATAATAAAGAAACATCTCAGGTTACGACTGTAAGTGACCCTGCCTGTGAAAACCCAGCTAAAGTCATTTTTTTATGATTCACTGTTTTCTACATAAAATCATCCTACATAATATAAAGAACATTCTGTGAAAATATAACCTTGATATCTTTAATATTGACTGAGTAAGGCTATTTCAAAGAATTGCTGAATTTCGGGCTCGGAAAATCATGTTTTTGAGAAATTCCAAATTAAAAAATAACTTATTTTTAAAACTGCAAAACATTTGATCCATAATTATCCTCCATATGTGCCATATACCACATTAAAGCTATCACTAAAATTCTCCCCTTTTAGAGATAGTTGGTCACTGCCTGAAAAAACAAGGAGAATTGTTTCAATTCAAAGCAAGAGACTTAAATGGAGACCTAAACATGCAGGGGGAGAGGGGAGGGGGGTTATCCATTTTAAATCCACATTTAAAATGGATAATGAAGCATATTATATGAAGATATCAGACTGGATCTGATTAATTGAGGGGAGGGCATAGGGACATGAAACAGGAATGGATATGGCCATGGCTTCAATTCGGAGTGTAATCAAACAAATAAACATCATGTCTTGAAACGTAATTAATTTAAAGGTGCAGTGTGTGACTTTTAGCGACATATAGCTGTTCGGTTGCGAGTTTACACTAAGGGCTCAGCCCACCGCTCACCCCTCCCTTTCGAAGAAGCTACGGTGGCTAAAACGGGACAAACATCATCGTCTGAGATGGCAGAGAATAGCCAGAGTAAACCAAGTTTCTGTACCACAGTCCATTATAAACCACATCATGGATAAAGTTTACAAAGCCATAGTCAGGTGAGGATCAAGGGTCTTAATATGTAAGGCAAGGCAAGGCAAGGCAAGGCAAGTTTATTTATATAGCACATTTCATACACAATGGTAATTCAAAGTGCTTTACATAGAAGAAATTAAAATAATCAAAAGAAATCAGAATAATTAAAACAGTTTAGAATAAAAGATAAAATACAGAAATAATGAAATGAAATCAGAATAATTAAAACATAAAATAAAATACAGTGCAAACAGTCGGACAAACAGTGGCACAGTGCTCATTCAGTAAATCCACAGTTAAACAGATGTGTTTTGAGTCTGGATTTGAATGTGACTACTGTAGGAGCACATCTGATCTCTTCTGGAAGCTGGTTCCAGCTGCGGCTGGCATAGTAGCTAAAAGCAGACTCGCCATGCTTAGAGTGAACCCTTGGTATTTGTAGCCGATGTGATCCTAATGATCTGAGTGATCTGTTGGGTTTATATTCACTGAGCATATCTGCAATGTATTGAGGTCCTAGGCCATTGAATGATTTAAATACCAGAAATAATACTTTAAAATCAATCCTAAATGTAACTGGCAGCCAGTGTAAAGATCTGAGGACTGGGGTGATGTGGTCATATTTTCTGGTTCTGCTCAGAATCCTAGCAGCAGCGTTCTGTATGAGCTGCAACTGTCTTATGGTCTTTTTGGGAAGGCCAGTGAGAAGTCCATTACAATAATCCACCCTACTGGTGATGAAAGCATGCACAAGTTTTTCTAAGTCTTGACTGGAAACAAAGCATCTAATTCTTGCAATATTTTTCAGGTGATAATATGCTGATTTAGTTATTGCTTTGACATGACTACTGAAACTAAGGTCTGACTCCAGAGACACACCCAGATTCCTGACTTGATTTTTAGTTGTTTGACCCCTAGACTGAAGGTATGCGTTCACCTTGAGAACTTCATCTTTGTTTCCAAACGCAATGACTTCAGTTTTGTCTTTGTTTAACTGAAGAAAGTTTTGGCACATCCAATTGTTTACTTCATCAATGCATTGGCAAAGGGAGTCAATATAATAATAGTAATTAGTTGATTGTCTCACGAACGTAACCAGCACATTTCTCCCCACATAGCAAACCCATAATACAGCGAGGGAGAAGAACCACATGAAACTATGCAACTATATATTTTTTCTATCAGGGTAGTTAAAGTTTAGCTGGCTAATATGAGCTGTTACTGTGGCTGAGCTGGTTAAAGCGTTAAGCGTTGTTTATACTGGACGCGTCCGCATGAGCCCAAAGGTGCGTGCGGCAAAAATGACGTGATTGTAACAGGGCGCGCCTCTGCATCCCCTAGACACCATTTACTACACACAATAGGCTTTTTTTCTCTGATTTTGGAAACTTGATCGACTTAAAATGCTTCCAAGATCGATGGGTTGGTTTCGACTGATCGACTGTTTTACGGTCAATGACAAGAGTACTAATCAGATGTCTCACGAACGTAACCAGCACATTTATCCCCACATAGCAAAGCCATAACACAGCGAGGGAGAAGAATTAAGTTACATGAAACAATCCAACTACATATTTTACACCACTGACAAGGGAAAAGTCACTACTCACGGTGTTTATGGCTAGCTTCTAGCTTTCTGCGGCTTCTCTTTCAAGGTAGTGACGAAACTCGCTCTGTAACGCTGTTTGTTCGCTGTCGGCTACGGTAGAAACATAACGTCACAATATGTCGACCTTCATAGAAGGGGATTCCCGCACCTATGTAGATATAAATGCCTTATTAAGTAAGATCTTTGTACACCACTGAACACATAGTTATGGATGTCATATTGCATTTCTGTTAATAGATACTCAAATGTTTACACATTGCACCTTTAAACTGACTCAATCCCAATCAACAAATGTAATAAACATTTAAATGAGGATGAATTCTGTGTCAGCATTACTGTGGGGGCGGCAGTGGCTCAGTGGTTCATGTAGGTTGTCTACAAACCGAAAGGTTGGTGGTTCAATCCTCGGTTCCACCTGACCAAGTGTCGAGGTGTCCATGAGCAAGACACCTAACCCCAACTGCTCCCGACGAGCTGGGTGGCGCCTTGCATGGCTGACACCGCCGTCGGTGTATGAATGGATGAATGTGAGGCAAATATGTAAAAGCGCTTTGGTGGCCATTCGGTCTTTGAAAGCGCTATATAAATGCAGTCCATTTACCATTTACCATTACATTGGCTTAACACTGACAGTAGGCCTATGTTACATATTCAGCATAAAAAAAAAAAATAATGACAAAAACTAACCATCAAATTCCTCGTCAGTGTCGTCAAAGAATGTGTCCTGTTCATCATCACCATCATCCTCCAGAAAATAATCCGCTATTAAACCGGTTAAATCATAATTTGGTGCAATTCCACCGAGATTAATATCTAACAAGCTGATAGCAATCAGCTATTTTACGTTCCTGCTCATGCTTCGGTGCTGCCATGTCAGATGTCAAAACAACGCAGTAAATTACCATCCAGCAAACAAATTATATTATTGACACTTAGCAGGCCTAAAATGTCCTTAAAATATGGTTAATATTATTGGCAGAATACTGAGCTACAAAACAAATAAACTGTTCTTAAATGTTTGGCGATGACACGAAACAATCTCCTCAGACATCTGAACCCGGTTTAAGTCGGTTTCTCATTGCGTTGACCTGATTGCCGCTCGTGCGGATTTATATTAAGGTCTGTTCACTCTTTCTAATAGAAATTTCCTGAACTGAATGATAGAAGAATCAGCAGGTGTTGTTGCGCCGAAAAATAAACCCAGATACGATTGAAATGTATAGAAAGCCCAGATCCGTTTTTTTTTTTTTGCGCAAAAGTATAACGTAGTGTCAATAAAATCATTAATTTTAGTATTTATCATGTTATAAATAAAAATGTGAGTATTGCATCTCAAAACCCTTGGTATAATCTATCATTTACAGCAATAAACACACATGACCTATTTTTGTCATTTTTATGGCTATGACTACTTTGACGCTCTTTTACTGATAATTAGATTCTGCGACTTTAGCCGGGGGTTCTCAGGCGGGGTCACTATGCTCCCTGAGAACAGGGATCAAGACAATACGTCATCGACGCTATGGGGAACGCCTCAGGCGTGACAGGTGTCTGAAATCCCTATCAAATCACGTCAATCACATTGACCGGCGACAGCCCGTGAATCATTAGAGTAAATGATTAACATGCGACCTGGAAGTATATAAGGGCGCCTTGCAAACATGACAAATCACCTTATCGTCTGAAGGGACTGTACAGTAGGCAAGCACCGAGGGATGGCAGGGCAGTATTGTCTCGTTCCCTGTTCTCAGGGAACATAGGTTACAGTCGTAACCTGAGACGTTCCCTTTCAAAGGGAACTCAACAATACGTCATCGAGGCTATGGGGAACGAAATACCCACTTCGCCATGCTGAGGGGAGTGCATGCCCAAGGGCAGTGACAACTGTCAGAACCAGCAACTTTAAATGAAACGCTAGAACCACTCACCCTCAGGTCACACTGGGCTGTCAGTGACAGCATTCCCTACGGTCATAGCCCAAGCTACAGCCTCACAGAAAAACCTTCATAAACATGGTTAAATGAAAGGTCTACCTGGGCCGCTCCGGGCCTGGAACCACAGCTCCCAATTAGAAGGGGTCCCTTCTAGGGAATGTGACTAGGGAACCCGAAGGAACCCCAGCCAGTCACTATTCAGGGGAACATACTCACCCCGAAATGCCACCAGGACGGCCTGACCTGGCGTCAGTACATAGACACTTAGTCTAGCCAAATCCTGTCTGTATGAAGACAGAGCCTCTGGATAAATGCCTTAAGTAAGGCATCCAACCCGAGGGACTGCGAAGCTGGCAGTGAACAACTCGGCCCAAATCTCAGAGACGGGATATCCCGGAGAGTATGACTCAGCATAGTGCTTTCCAACCCTTGCTAGCGAGGGGAGTTTTCTCTACTTGATCCACGGATCAACCCAGTGTCTGTGTTTCAAAACACTGAGGAGGCCTGTGAAGGCCTAAGGGCTGATCTAACTGGGAGGCCTCACGAGAGGCCTACGACCGTCTGACCAGACTCAGGAGGCCGCATGCTCATAGAGACCCTCGGTGAGGGGAGCGAAAGGTTCGCCTGGTAGAAAAACCACGCTGTAGACAGGAAAGGTTCCGGGAGGGAACCAGTAGCAGAGAATGAATACTTTAGGGAGCCAGGGCGCAAGCTCACTTTCAGCAGCTGCCTACTAAGGCTAGCTGAGACTGATAGCAAGAGGCCAATAGCTTCATAAAACCCAGCACCATTAGGGAACCATTCACAGGGAGGCCTGGAGAGGCCTACAACCTGAAAACCACAGTATGTGGGGAACTCATCCTCAGGGAGGCCTGGTGAAGCCTACTACCTGATCACCACAATCTGTGGGAACTCACCTTCAAGGAGGCCTGGTGAGACCTATAACCTGACCGTTCCCATTCAGGGAGACCCAGTAGGGCCTAAACCCTGATCACCACAGCATGTGGGAAACTCACCCTCAGTGACGCCTGGTCAGGCCTACTACCTGACCGTTCTCATTCAAGGAGGAGCCTACTACCTGATAATCACAGCATGTGGGAACTCATCTTCAGGGAGGCCTGGTGAGGCCTACTACCTGACAGCCACAATATTTGGGAGCTCACATCCAGGGAGGCCAAGAGAGGACTACTACCTGATAGCCAACGTAAGTGGAAATTCACCTTCAGGGCGGCCGAGTGAGGCCCACAACCTGATAACCAAAGTATGTGGAGAACTCACCTTCAGGGAGGCCTGGTGAGGCCTACTACCTGGTAACCACAGTATGTGGGGAACTCGCCTTCAGGGAGGCCTGGTGAGGCCTACTACCTGGTAACCACAGTATGTGGGGAGCTCACCTTCAGGGAGGCCTGGTGAGGCATACTACCTTGGTAACCACAGTATGTGGGGAGCTCACCTTAAGGGAGGCCTGAGTGGCCTACTACCTGATAACCACTGGTGGCTATGAGCCCTGAGTCCGGGTGATAGTACAAGGTGGCCTGCTAAGGCCAGCCAGCTGGGGACTCGCCTATCAGGAAGGCCTGGTTGGGCCTACTAGCTGATAGCAAGTCATATTCTGCTAACATACACTGTTGGGAACCATACTACACAAGCATAATTTACTATTGGGCTTCCAGTAGCGCTATAGGTATGTCCCACAATGTTGTGACTCACCTCCGAGGAGGCATGTTTTAGGCCTACTACCCATCAGTGAGTCAACTGCCCGAACCACCAAGGCCAACCACGTAAAGTGAGCTCCTCTTGGGGGCTGCCCAATCAAGGAGGCCTGCTGAGGCCTACTACTCAATGGCGCAGCCTTCGTTGGCAGATAAGCTGTTCACACAGCGCCTACAGCATCCTGGTGCCTAATCACATCGCCCATGGCAGTGTACTTTGCAAGAAAGCTAGCACCCTTAAAGCAAGGGGAGTACAACATACGCCACTCTGCCTCAATGGAGGCCCCAGTTAGTCAGGGGCCTACCATCTATGCATTGGCGTCAGCTCAGGGCAATGCTCTAGCTGCAGGGGGGCGTACTTCGGCCAAAAAAGAAGTGAAGGCTTACTTCGCACTCAACCCGACCCATAGTGGTGAGTTGTGGGATACACAGAACTGGGAGTGAAGTGCTCAGACCTACCCTGTATCACAGGGGAATGAGGTTACCAGGGTGCGGGCCTGCCAGCGGCTCTAGGGGTGACAGAAATGTATCTGTGCCTAACCTAGGGGAGTGGGGCTTGAAAGAAAGCCAACCACCTGCAAACCCAGCGCTCGAGCCCTAGCTCAGCGAGGTAAGTGAAGCCTATACTGGTGGCCTAATCCGTAGTTCAGTACTGCACGACAGGGTCGGGCAGGAGACCCTGCTCAATAAAGACATAAATATCGCGGAGGCCTGTTTGAGGCCTACCATGCCCTTATAAACCATCCTCTGCACCACGCTGCATTACTCTAGTCGCCCCAGAATGCAGAGAAGGGGGCGGGCCTTGGCCTAACGACTCCCACGGGAGGAGGCTGTCATCCAGGGATGCTAGAAACCTACATTCACAAAAAGTGAAGAGTCAGAGGAAGAAATGCTAAACTAAGAGCGCCTCAATATCCCAGGTACAGCCTAGGCCAGCTACAGAGGCGGCCCGGGTGAGGGCCAGCCTGCAAGTATAGATCTATCTGAGGGCTCGGAGGAGCCACAGCCACTAAAGAACATAGTCTGTATTATTCCGTACAAAGGGCTGCAAAATCGCTAAGCCCACTGAAAACCCAAACAGAGCTCAAGGGGCGAAACACTCAGAGAAGTCAAAACGGTCCCGTGGGCCGGACATAAGATCTATCTGAAGCACTAGCGTCAGTAAACACTCTAAGTAAAAACTTCTGAAAGAGACAGACCAACTGCTCTACCCTCAGGTGGCTTAGCAGCCCGAAGGCTAACGCAGTTACCATTCTGGCCACCTAACAGGGAACTTCAGGGCCCTAATAATCCAATAAATTTATCTTACCTTAATACTTTAACATGACCCCATAACTCTATACACGGAGCGTGGTCTGTAAAGAGAAACATTTTATTTTTTAATCACAAAAAATACTCTTCAAAAGACCAGTCAGCTCACCTGCGGCGTGCGAAGTAAAGACCCGCCAGATAGTTATTTTAAGAACCTGGGATCCGCCACTTCACAAGCCTGAAAGGCTTCACAAACCAAGCCTAGGTGGGCCGTCAGAACATAGTTCTCATCATACGCCCATCCCCAGGCCTGATGTAATGAACGCCTGGGGGTCAGGAGAGAGGAGAGGGCAGATTTCATGACCATCCGGGGAGGTTATCCATGACCGACGCTGTGTGCGTTTGCGCTGGATAACCTCCCTTAGATCTCTCCTGTTGCGGGAGTCACGCCTTCTCTGCGACCTGCTCCTTGAGAGAGGGGGTGCACGAGAGGCGACACTGGCTTGTTGGCCTACGGTCCTCAGACCGTGAAGGGCCCGGCCCTCCCGCTTGCCGGGGTACGGACGCGGATCTCAGCGGTATAGAGGTTTTCAATGCTGCTGAGCGCGCCTTCGCCTCCCTGAACTTCCCCACCATCGCCTCTACGGAGGTGCCGAAGAGTTCCCAGGCCTGATGTAATGAACGCCTGGGGGTCAGGAGAGAGGAGAGGGCAGATTTCATGACCCTCCGGGGAGGTTGTCCATGACCGACGCTGTGTGCGTTTGCGCTGGATAACCTCCCTCAGATCTCTCCTGTTGCGGGAGTCACGCCTTCTCTGCGACCTGCTCCTTGAGAGTGGTGGCGCACGAAAGGCGACACTGGCTTGTTTTCCTACGGTCCCCAGACCATGAAGGGCCAGGCCCTCCCGCTTGCCGGGGTACGGACGTGGATCTCAGCTCTGTTTGAGCTGAGATCCGCGCACATCCCTGCCCCCTGGTCGAGATCCCCCAGCAGGTCGGCCTGGTACGCCTGTAACACTGCCATGGTGTGCAGTGCAGCACCGGCCTGACCTGCTGCCGTGAATGCTCTGCCATTCAAACGAGCCGTTGTTTTCAGCGGTTTGGATGGCAGGGTTGGAGCTTTCAGTGTCGCTGCCCACCCAGAAACGAGATAGTTCGCGAACGTCTCGTCAATGGGCGGCATTGACACGTACCCATGCTCTCCTATCCCCTCAACATCAGCGAAACTGGCCCGCTGATGTCGGTGGATACGGGCAGAGTATGGGTTCTTCCATGCCCTCTCGATCGCCATATGAAGATCAGGAAGGAATGGAAGGCTCACCTGAGCTGGTGGTGTATGGCCGGGGAGAATCCGATCGTCGAGCCAATCGCGAGCGGTCTCTCCTCTAGCGCGAGGCAGTTGCAGCCTGTCGGCAGCGCGCTCCATCACATCCACCAGCTCTGCATACACGGGGCAGGATGGCTGAGGAGGTTCAGGATCTACCTGATCATAAACCGTCCTGAAGAGCATCAACTTCAGGTACAGTCGGTAAGTAATCTTCCCCATCGACCTGCAGCTCGCCCTCATCAGCCGTCGAATCATCTGAGAGGTTTACAGCCCTCTCGAGGCGATCGACGAGCTCCATCTGGGAGTCCCATGATGTAAGTCGGCCCTCGGCCTTGGCACGAGCGGGACCCGCACCATGAGGACCAGACGCTGAACCCCCTTCACTCGAGAAGAGGGCCAGACGAGAGAGGAGCGTTTTAAGAGAAAAATGCTCGCAGTTCGCACAGAGGGTTCCCTCGAGAACCTCCCGTGCGTGCTCATCTCCCAAGCAAAAAACGCACAGCTCGTGTGTGTCGGCCAGTGTCAGAAACCTCGGACACGGGTCGGCACACTTACGAAAACAATCTGTCTTAGCTGTGCGTTTCATCTTTCTCTTACCCTTCCGTATACTTTGATAAGCGTTTCAAACAAACAGTCCCTGAAGACGATGATATTTGTCATGTTTGCAAGGCGCCCTTATATACTTCCAGGTCGCACGTTAATCATTTACTCTAATGATTCACGGGCTGTCGCCGGTCAATGTGATTGACGTGGTTTGATAGTGATTTCAGACACCTGTCACGCCTGAGGCGTTGCCCATAGCGTCGATGACATATTGTTGAGTTCCCTTTGAAAGGGAACAGAACATTTTCAACCAACATTTAGATATTTCTGGGCTGGAATGTTTTAAACCAGATGGAAAAAAAAAGTGTTTGGTGTTGATTGATAAACACTCTATAGCAATTACAAAATTCTGACATGCTGTTTGAAAATACATTTTCAACAGCATACAAGCATTGTGTCAGGGTTCTGCCCTGGCAGCCTTGTCTGTTTTGTTGTGGTTTCATGTTTCTGTGTTTGTCTTGTGTTTGAGCACATGGCTCTGTCTTGGTCTGTGTTTGCCATGTGCTCCTCATGTCCCGCCTCCTTGTTTCCTGTTACCACGCCCCCTTGTTTAGTCCACGTCTTGTCCTTGTTTAGTTAATTATGCTCACCTGATCCTCATGTGCTCTGGTCCCTTCATATTGTGCCTCTTTCCCTCATGTCTTTGCTGGTTCATTGTGTGTGTTGTGAGTATGCACATGTCAGTGTTTTCTGGTTTGTGATCTTGAAATTAATCCTACTGCTTACGCTGGTTTGTTATCTTTGTTACTGTTTTACTTAAGCCTTAACACTTGTGCTTGGTAATCTAGTTAGAGCTTTCTTTTGTTTAGAATTATATTTTTTAGTTATTTTCGTTAGTTCTTATTTTCCCTGTCAAGTGGAAGTCTTGCTTCTCTTTAGTTAATCCAGTTTTTTGTCTTAGTAGTTTTCATTAGTTTGCCTTTTATATTATATATTTATTTCTCTTTTTGTTTCTCTTTTCATTGATCTTGTCAGTTTAGATTTGCTTATCTTAATTGTTGCCTTATCTTGTCATGAGTCTCGTCTTGTGTGTTTCTGTCCTGTATCCTGAGTTCTCTGGCCATTGACTCTCAGCTGCCTGTCTGGTGCAGCTATCCCCTGTGTTGAGCTTCTGGTTCTGTGAGCCTCTACCTTGTGGCAAGACTGGAGCTACATCTGAGATCTACATCAAGCTGCATGTTCCTAGTGTACCTGCCTGGTCTTTCCTTCTCTATTGCACTCACGTCATCGCCATCTTGCTGATGGTCTCAGTGGTCATCCATCCTGCCTGCCGTTGTCGTCTGCCTTGCCCTACTGTTTTTATTGTGATTCACGCGTCACTCCCTGCTGTCTCAAGTCTTCAGTCCTGTTAATAAAAACCTTGTCTGCTCATTTGCGTCTGGGTCCTATATCTTCCAGAATCCCTAACACATTGTTGTAAAATTTAACCAGAATTCTAAAAATCTAAATAAGTGAGGTAAGGAATAGAATTTTGTATGTTCATCACTGCAATATATCATATTACGTCACACATGGCCGCAGCTGTAACAAATTAAGAGACCTAATGGTGCACAAACACAGGACAACAATACTGTATTAAAATGGAATTATTTTATTTACTTTGTTTTTGTTTAAATTTATTTTTAGTGACAAAGAAAAATTAAGAAAAAAAATCGCACTTCCTGACAAAGATTTCGACACCTTTTATATAAGTGTCTGCATGCTAGCTTTGAGTCTTTCACTGTAAGTTTTGACTTCAAGCCTAAGGGTACATTTACTGAGAAGTTTTTTCTTTGAGTTTTCCGCGTACAGATGACACCATTGTCAAAACGATCACAATTCACACGGATCTGCGAGCACGACTGTATTCTGCCGCCAGGCCATTAGATGGCAATTAAATACTTTAGACTGAACACGTAATGTGCACGTGCATGACGTCATCGTCTTCAGAGATTCACGTTTTTGTTGTTTACACAGAGACGTTTTCAAAAATGTGAACTTTGAAACACGTTTTCAAAACTTTGCATTTTCAGGCATCCAAAAATGCTGTTGTCGTGTAAATGAAAGGCCAAAGCACATAAAAATTGGTGTAAACAGCCCCTTAGAGTAATACTCTGTAATGGATTTGTACTTTTACACGCTCATTTGTGACGCATTCAAAGACTGTGTGGCATGATTACAGCCTGTTCTAAATCAATCTAATCCAGTCCCTCACTTCTGTCTCATCCAATGGAATCTCACGACTCGTGTTCTAATTAACTCTGGGTTAAAGCCTCCAAGGACATGTGGCTTTCTGTTATGTATTCTGCATTAAATGGTAAGGATATTTTGTCATGGGGATGTTGGTCATTGGTTGTGAATGCATTGATGACAGCAGCCACTTGTTTAGAATTAATTGCTAAAAAGGGGGGAGAGCAGATTTGTCCAGATGCTTTGCAATGCACAGAAAAGTAAATGATGATCATCACAGCACCATGATTTTGGGGAGGCTCTTATGTGTGTAACAGTCAGTAGCGGTTTTAGGCACGGGCGATCCGGGCAGTCGCCCGGGGCGGCATTTTTTCATGTCACATGGGGGGTGGCACGAGCAGTTTAAAAAAAAAATCCTCTGCGCTGCAAAGCGGTTTTCTATTATCTATCATTTCACTGTGTGGGGAATTGGCAAATTGGCAACCCTGCTTGCTGAGAAGGTGCCGTGTGTGACGCCGGTTTCACACTGCATGCGTTAGCAGTGCGTATTTTTTTCCGCGCCCATGTTAACAGATTAGAGCATTCACACACCACACGCAGAGGCGACGCGGCAGCGCGTAGCAGGAACACTGTATCAGCAATACTCTAATGGAATTAGTGGGCTAAAGTCAGTCACAACACCTCGACTTTCTTCCAAAATAACGCACATTACATTCATAATATTATAAATACAGGCCAATAGTTCCTGCAAATTTTTGTTTTTCTGAATTGTGTGAAATGGCTAATAAAAATAAGTAATACAAAACGGTTATGTGGGTCACCTCACCAAGGTGAATTGGTTTAGTCTTGACTTCTGGCCGTGACTCGTGACGTGAGTGACAGTGTTGGGGGGCGGGGGATGGGAAATCTGTTGATTGTCGAGTGCCAAATAAACAGAGATGGACAGGAAAAGGTCAAAGCCATCAGGTGCACAATTTAGAAAAAAAAGAAAAGAAGAAGAGGAGAAACGAGCAAAATATAAAGGTATGCAACTATGTTCTCTCTGTGGTATGATTACGGTATCCATGTTGTCATGAATGAAGGGCTAATGTTAATTGTGGGTAACTTGTCTCTTACGTTTCTTTTACGACTTTTTGCTATGATGCTTGTTATGCTTATACAACAATCATTAGGTTTTAAGTCAACAAACACGAGATCTAAATTCACCATAATATTGTGCTTTGCAACAAAACTGTTACAAGGCCAGTTATTATTTATTTCCATCAGATGGGTTAACGTTAGGCCCTGTAACCGTTCGAAGGTGGTCTCGCCCAGGGTCTAATTCAATGTAGAACCGCCACTGGTAACAGTAGACACCACATCAGTTAGGAATAATTTATTGGAGCTTAAGACGAATCAGAGTTATATTAAAAGAATGTCCTGGCTCTTACAAGCATCATAATGGCAGTGAATGGCTGTATGCCTTTGGAAATCCATCAAAGCGAATCTATTCATGATTAAAGTGCTCCACGCATCTCCAGGGGTTAAAGAAGAATGTCATATGCACCTATGCTTCAGGGAGAGTAAATCACTGGCTAATTTTAATTTTTGGGTTAACTATCCCCCTAATAATGACAGAATTTTAACTTTGGGTGAATTAACCCTTGTTGTTATTTTTGGTACAGAATATTTTTTGTTTTTGCTATAGAAACGTTTTGCTATTGCTAAATTTATAAAGGATTTTTAAAGGTCATGTTGGAGAAGATCTAGGAATTAATTAGGTGTTAGGAATTAAAAAGGTCATTTGGGTTTAATAGACATTGCTTTGTATGAGCACTCCAAGATGGTGAATGTGCAAAGAGAGCAGTTAATAATGCATTAAATATTGGTCTGTTCCTCACACAAAGCTGTTATATGGATCATTCCTAATATGCTGTACAGTTCCCTTTCGAAGGGAACTCAACAATACGTCAACGACGCTATGGGGGGGGGGGAACGCCTCAGGCGTGACAGGTGTCTGAAATCACTATCAAATCACGTCAATCATATTGACCGGCGACAGCCCGTGAATCATTAGCGTGAATGATTAACGTGCGACCTGGAAGTATAAAGGGGCGCCTTGCAAACATGACAAATCATCTCATCGTCTTCAGGGACTGTCTGTTTGAAAACGCTACTCAATGAAACGGTAAGAAAATGAAATGTACAGCACACGAGTGTGTTTTTTCCTGCCTGGGAGAAGAGCGCGCACGAGAGGTTCTCGAGGGAATCCTCTGTGTGAACTGTGAGCGTTTTTCTCTTAAAACGCTCCGCTCTCGTCTGGCCCTCTTCTCGAGTGAAGGGGGTTCAACGTCTGGTCCGCGTGGTCCCGCTCGTGCCGAGGCAGAGCGGCGACTTGCATCATGGGCTTCCAGATAGAGCTCATCGATCATCTTGAGAGTCCTGTAATCCTCTCAAATGATTCGACGGCTGACGAGGGCGAACTGCAGGCACCAATGGTTTCCTGCAGTTGCTGCTCTTCAGGACGAGCAGGAGATGGCTGAGGAGGTTTATAATCAGGTAGATCCTGAACCCTCTCAGCCACCCTGCCCCGTGTATGCAGACCTGGTGGATGTTGTGGAGCGCGCCGCCAACAGGCTATAGCTGCCATGGCGACGCGCTAGAGGAGAGACCGCTCGCGGTAGGCTTGGCGATCGGTTTCTCCCCTGCCATACACACCAGCTCAGGTGAGCCTTCCACTCCTTCCTGATCTTCACACGGAGATCGAGAGGGCATGGAAGAGCCCATACTCTGCCCGTATTCACCGACATCAGCGGGTTAATTTCGCTGATGTTGAGGGGATCGCAGAGCATGGGTATGTGTCGATGCCGCCCATTTGACGAGTCGTTTGCGAACTATCACGTGTCTGGGCAGGCGTCGACACTGAGAGCTCCAACCCTGCCATCCAAACCGCTAAAGTCAACAGCACGTTTGAATGGCAGAGCATACACGACAGCGGTTCAGGCTGGTGCTTCCCTGCACACTATGGCGGTGCTGCAGGCATATCAGGCCGACCTGCTGCAGGATCCTGCATACCGCTGAGATCCGGTTCCACACCCAGGCAGGCGGGAGGGCCTGGCCCTTCACGGTCCGAGGACCGTAGACAGGGCCAGAGAGCCTCTCGTGCGCCCCCTCCATGGAGGAACAGGGCGCAGAAGAGGCGTGACTCCCGCAAGAAGAGGGATCTGAGGGAGGTTATCCAGCACAAGCGCACACAGTGTCGCTGATGGATAATCTCCCCGGAGGGCTTCATTAAAAAGAAATCCAGCCCTCTCCTCTCTTCTGACTCCCCAGACGTTCATTACATCAGGCCTGGGGCTGGGCCTATGATAAGAACGATGTTCCAATGGCCCGCCTAGGCTTGGCTAGTAGAAACGCCTCTTTCAGGCATGTAAAGTGGTGGACCCCAGGGTCATAAAGAACTATCTGGCGAGTCTTCACTCCGCACGCCGCAGGTGAGCTGACTGGTCTTTTAAGAGTAATTTTTTGTGAATTAAAATTCCGAGATGTATCTCTCTACAGACCTCGTTCCCTGTATAGAGCTATGGGGTCATGTCAAGGTAATAAGGTAAGAGAAGTTTCCTGGATCATTAGGGCCCTGAAGTTCCCCGTTAGGTGGCCAGAACGATAACTATGTTAGCCTTCGGGCTGTTAGCCACCTCAGGGTAGAGTAGTTGGTCTCTCTCTTAGAATTTTTTACTTAGAGTGATGACTGACGCTAGAGCTTCAGATAGATCTTATGTCCGGCCCACGGGTCCGTTGACTTCTTCCTGAGTATTTCGCCCCTTGAGCTCTGTTTGGGTTTCATTAGGCTGAGCAATTCTGCAGCCCTTTGTATGGAATAATACAGACTATATTCTTTAGTAAGGCTGTGGCTCCTCCGAGCCCTCAGATTGATCTATGCTTGCAGGCTGGCCCTCACCAGGGCCGCCTCTGTAGCTGGCCTAGGCTGTGCCAGGGATAATAGAGGCGCTCTGCTAAAAATTTTAGCATTTCTTCCTCTGACCCTTCACTGTGTGAATGTTGGTTTCTAGCATCCCTGTATAAACAGCCTCCTCCCGTGGGAGTCGTTAGGCCAAGGCCCGCCCCCTTCTCTGCATTCTGGGGTGTCTAGAGTAATGCAGCGTGGTGCTGAGGATGGTTTGTAAGGACATGGTAGGCCTCAAACAGGCCTCCGTGGTATATATGTCTTTATTGAGCAGGGTTAGGCCGTCTTTCGCTTCACGAAGAAGACTGGGTTTCCTGCCCGACTCTGCCATGCAGAACTGGCCTACGGATTTAGGCCGCCAGTTTAGGCTTCACTCACCTCGCTGAGCTACTGCTCGAGCGCTAGGTTGTAGGTGGTTGGCTTTCATTCAAGCCCCACTCCCCTAGGTTGGGCACAGATACATTTCTGTCACCCCTAGAGCCGCTGGCAGGCCCGCACCCTGGTAACCTCAGGGTGAGGTGTGAGTATTCCCCTGTGATACAGGGTAGGTCTGAGCACTTCACTCCCAGTTCTGTTTTATCCCACCTCGCACCACTATGGCTCGGGTCGAGTATGAAGTAAGCTTCACTTCTTCTTTGGTCGAAGTACGCTCCCCTGAAGCCAGAGCATTGCCCTGAGCTGACGCCCATGCATAGATGGTAGGCCCCTGACTAACTGGGGCCTCCGTTGAGGCAGAGTGGCGTATGTTGTACTCCACCTTGTTTTAAGGGTGCTAGCTTTCTTGCGGAGTACACTGCCATGGGCAATGTGATTAGGCACCATGATGCTGTAGGCGCTGTGTAAACAGTTTTTCTGCCAACGAAGGCTGCGCCATTAGGTAGTAGGCCTCAGCAGGCCTCCTTGATTGGACAGCCCCCCAGAGGGCACTGTAGGCCAGCTCACTTTACGTGGTTGGCCTTGGTGGTTCGGGCAGTTGACTCACTGATGGGTAGTAGGCCTTAAACAGGCCTCCTCGGAGGTGAGTCCCAACATTGTGGGACATACCTTATAGCGCTACTGGAAGCCCATTAGTGAATTATGCTGTGTAGTATGGTTTCCAACAGTGTACTTTATGGCAGAATATGACTTGCTATTAGCTAGTAGGCCCGACCAGGCCTCCCTGATAGGCGAGTCCCCAGCTGGCTGGCCTTAGCAGGCCACCTTATACTTTCACCCGGACTCAGGGCTCAAAGCTACCAGTGGTTATCAGGTAGTAGGCCACTCAGGCCTCCCTGAAGGTGAATTCCCACTTAAGATGGTTATCAGGTAGTAGGCCTCACCCGGCCGCCCTGAAGGCGAATTCCCACTTACGTTGGCTATCAGGTAGTAGGCGTCACCAGGCCTCCCTGAAGGTGAGTTCCCACAGATAGTGGTGACCAGGTAGCAGGCCTCACCGGGCCTCCCTGAAGGAGGAGCCGGGCCTCCCTGAAGGTGAGTTCCCACGTACTGTGGTTATCGGGTAGTAGGCCTCACGTGCCTCCCTAAAGGATCAGGTAGTACTCTCCGGGCCTCCCTGTAACGCTCCCTAGTGGTGCTGGGTTTATGAAGCTAGTGGTCTCTTGCTATCAGTTTCAGCTAGCCTTAATAGGCAGCTGCTGAAGGCGAGCTTGCGCCCTGGCTCGCTAAAGTGTTCATTCTCTGCTAAAGGTTCCCTCCCGAAACCTTTTCTGCCTACAGCCTGGTTTGCCTATCAGGCAGACCGTGTGCTCCCCTCATGAGGGTCTCTTTGAGCATGCGGCTTCCTGAGTCTGGTCAGACGGTCGTAGGCCTCTCGTGAGGCCTCCCAGTTAGATCAGCCCTTAGGCCTTCACAGGCCTCCTCAGTGTTTTGAAACACAGACACTGGGTTGATCCGTGGATCGAGTAGAGAAACTCCCCTCGCTAGCAAGGGTCGGAAAGCACTATTCTGAGTCATACTCTCCGGGATATCCCGTCTCTGAGATCCGGGCCGAGTGGTTCACTGCCAGCTTCGCAGTCCCTCGGGTTGGATGCCTTACTTAAGGCATTTGTCCAGAGGCTCTGTCTTCAGACAGACAGGATTTGGCCAGACTAAGTGTCTATGTACTGGCGCCAGGTCAGGCCGTCCTGGTGGCATTTCGGGGTGAGTACGTTCCCCTGAATAGTGACTGGCTGGGGTTCCCTTGGGTTCCCTAGCCACATTCCCTAGAAGGGACCCCTTCTAATTGGAAGCTGAGGTTCCAGGCCCGGAGCCGGCCCAGGTAGACCTTTCATTTAACCATGTTTATGAAGGTTTTTTCTGTGAGGCTGTAGCTTGGGCTATGACCGTAGGGAATGCTGTCACTGACAGCCCAGTGTGACCTGAGGGTGAGTGGTTCTAGCGTTTCATTTGAAGTTGCTGGTTCTGACAGTTGTCACTGCCACTTGGCATGCACTCCCCTTAGAATGGCGGCGTTGGTATATCGTTCCCCATAGCGTCGTTGACGTATTGTTGAGTTCCCTTCGAAAGGGAACGTCTCAGGTTACGACTGTAACCTATGTTCCCTGAGAACAGGGAACGAGACAATACGTCTCCCTGCCATGCCGCGGGGCTTGCCTACCGTACAGTCCCTTCAGACGATAAGGTGATTTGTCATGTTTGCAAGGCGCCCCTTTATACTTCCAGGTCGCACGTTAATCATTCACGCTAATGATTCACGGGCTGTCGCCGGTCAATATGATTGACGTGATTTGATAGTGATTTCAGACACCTGTCACGCCTGAGGCGTTCCCCCCCCCATAGCGTCGTTGACGTATTGTCTCGTTCCCTGTTCTCAGGGAACATAGGTTACAGTCGTAACCTGAGACGTTTTACATATATATTATTTTACATATATAAACCCGCAATTGTTTAGATGGAACTCTTGGATGAATTTAGTCCATTTTTAAAGATTGAGAAACATTTGTCACAATACAATAAATGTAAAATATTTTAATTAAGTTTATATCCCTGTTTTGGCTTGAGTGGATAATGCTGTTCCCCTTCAGGGACTACCGCCACGTGTAATCGCAGTGGGAACGCCCCCCAGCGTAACGCGTCTGAAGCATGAATGAAATAAGTCAAAGGAGAAAATGGAGCGTCACAGCAAGTGACGTCATTGACCAGGAAGCTATAAATATCCCCTGAATACACAAGCCGCCAGCTTCTGTCACTTCAGCAGCGCTCTGTGTGTGTGAACTGAAATCTCGATTGTGTTTGTCTGTTCTGTCAGGAGCTTATCACTATATATATATATATATATATATATATATATATATATATATATATATATATATATAAACCAAAGAATATGAGCGAGCAGTATAAGAAGTGTGTTTCCCCCTGTACACGATACATCACGGGTGGGGATTCACACCAGCTATGTGTGGCTTGTTTGGGAGTCCAGCATGCCCAGTCAGCTCTCGAGGGACTCGATTGTGAGCATTGCGAGCGTTTTGCTCTGAGAACTCTGCGCTCGCGGCGATCGCTCTTCGAGGAGAGCCGTATGCTGCGAGCACCCCGAGGCTCGGGTCCCGCTTCTGTTGAGGCAGAGCGGCGGCGTTTGTCTTGGGGCTCGCAGATGGATCTCACCGGCGACGTTGAGACGGGCCCCGCCCTATCTCAGCTTTCTCCGGCGGGATCCAGTGCCTCTCACCTGGCTCTGGAAGCACGCGCTGCGGCGGTTACTTCTGCCCGGGTGGAGGCACATGATGATGTTGATTTAAGATTGTCCAGTTCTGAGGAGCTGGATGTCAAAAGCTTTGCATCTGAGGAAACTAGTTTGCCACATTATACTGCAAATGATGAAGGTTTGATGGATGTGTTATCTCGGGCTGTTGAAAAGCTTAGTATCGATTGGCCAGCTGATAGACAGCAGTCTAGAAATAAAAGTAAACTAGACGATAGATTTCTGTCTGCATCACCTCAACCTTCTCGCCGGTGCCTACCGTTCTTCCAAGACCTTCATGCTGAGGTTTCAAAGACCTGGGTTAGACCGGTTTCTAGCAGGATTTACACAAATCAGTCTAATGCTTATGGTAACATTTCTGGTGCTAAATCTGCTGGTTATGTGACAATGCCGAAGGCAGAGGAGACGCTCGCGAGCTATCTCTCGCCTGCTTCGTCGTCTTCACTTAAAGCACCGGCTCTTCCATCGAGACCACTAAAAAATACCTCTATGCTGGTGGGCAAGGCTTACTCGGCGGCTGGGCAGGCAGCTGCTTGTCTACATACGATGGCTATTATGCAGGCTTATCAGGCCGACCTGCTTAAAGATGCGTGTGGGGGGGGGGATTTCCGCTGATATGATTAGCGAACTCAGGCAGACTGCCGATCTCACTCTTCGTGCTACCAGAGAGACCGCAAAATCTATCGGTCGGTCTATGGCAGCCATGGTGGCCACAGAAAGGCACTTATGGTTGAGTCAGACCTCCATGAAAGAAAAAGACAAATCTCTCCTTTTAAATGCTCCCGTTTTGCCTGCGGGCCTCTTCGGTGACGCTCTTCTTTCTGTCACGGAGAGGTTCCAGGAAGAGAAAAAACAGGCAGCTGCTTTTCACAAATACATCCCTCTTAAAGTGCGTGTCACTGGGGCTGCTGAACGTGGGCAGTCCCGGCCGTCGAGTTCGACCTCCAAAAGAGCACAGCAGAAGCGGAGTGTCGCGTTCTAGCTCAGTCGGAACAGCAGGCGGTTCGGCATCGAGATGCTGTTCTTGCTCACATCAAAAGATTGGGGTTGAGGCTCAACGCCAAGAAGAGTGTTCTTTCTCCATTACAGAGAACCACCTTTCTCGGTGTAGTATGGGATTCGACGACGATGCAGGCACGATTGTCACCTGCTCGTGTTGCTTCGATTCTTGCCGCAGTATATCAGGTCAAGCTAGGCCACTCCTCCACCGTAAAACAGTTCCAGAGACTGTTAGGTCTCATGGCGGCTGCGCCCAACGTGATACCCTTTGCCCTCCTGCACATGAGACCATTACAGTGGTGGCTCAGAACCAAGGGTTTCTCCCCGAGGGGAGATCCTTTTCGCATGATCATGAATTCGCGACGGTGTCATTGCGCCCTGGTTATGTGGAAAGATCCTTGCTTTCTGTCCCAAGGACCTTTGTTGGGAGCTCCTTGTCGTTGCGTTTTGCTAACAACAGATGCCTCTCTCACGGGTTGGGGAGCGATCATGAGTGGTCGCCCAGCTCGGGGTCTGTGGAAGGACCATCACCGTCTATGGCACATAAATTGTGTAGAGATGTTGGCAGTATTTCAGGCTCTGAAACACTTCCTCCCAGACCTAAGGGGCCATCACGTCCTTGTCCGAACAGACAACACGTCGTTGGTCTCTTATATCAACCATGCGTTCTCGCCCGCTGTACAAACTGGCACGTCAGATCCTTCTATGGTCCCAGGGGAAAATTCTTTCTCTGAGAGCTATTTATCTCCCGGGGTATTTAAATCAGGGGGCAGACATCCTGTCGAGGGAGGGGCCGAGGCCCGGGGAATGGAGTCTTCACCCCGAGGTGGTGGAGCTCCTATGGGAGCATTTCGGTCATGCCGAGGTAGACCTATTTGCTTCCCGAGAGACATCTCACTGTCCACTGTGGTTCTCTCTCAGCCAACCAGCCCCCCTTTGGTTGGACGCGATGGTACATCCATGGCCGAGGTCACGCTTGTATGCTTTTCCCCCGATCGCTCTGCTCCCGGGAGTTCTGGAGAGGGTTCGCCGGGACGAGCTCAGTCTTCTGTTAATAGCCCCGTTCTGGCCGGCCCGAGTATGGTTTGCGGACCTAGTGTCTCTCCTCGACGGCTCTCCCCTAGAGATAACGATCAGGAGAGATCTACTCTCTCAGGCGAGTGGGTCGATCCTTCACCCCCGCCCAGAACTATGGAGGCTGTGGGCTTGGCCTCTGAGGGGGCCCAGATCGTAGACTCTGGTCTCTCGACTGAGGTCGTTGAGACCATCCTCCAATCCAGAGGAAACTTTTCACCTCTTGGTGCAGAGAGCGCCAGCAGGACCCAGTTAACTGCCCAGTTGGTACAGTGCTGGATTTCCTGCAGGAGTGTCTCTCCACAGGGTTATCCCACTCCACACTGAAGGTGTACGTGGCGGCCTTAGCTGCTTACCACGCTCCTTCAAGCGGAGGTTCTCTCGGGAGACACCCACTTGTATCTCGCTTCCTTCGTGGCGCCCTGAGGCTGAGGCCTGCAGTTCGCACGAGGGTACCATCTTGGGATCTGGCCATTGTCTTAGAGGGTCTCTCCCTAGCTCCCTTCGAGCCCATCAAGGAAGTTTCGGAAAAGTTCCTTACACTTAAGACTATCCTTCTTCTCGCTATCTCGTCTCTAAAAAGAATTGGAGATATTCAAGCACTCTCGGTGGCTCCCTCGTGCCTGGAATTTGCTCCTGGTTCGGTTAAGGCTTTTCTCTGTCCTAGACCAGGGTATGTTCCTAAGGTGCCAACCACTTCCGTTAGACCTATAGTACTGCAGGCCTTCTGTCCTCCGCCTTTTTTGACGTCAGATCAGGAGAAATTGAATTTGCTGTGTCCCGTTAGGGCTTTAGATGCTTATGTCCACAGAGCTGACCTGTGGAGGAAATCGGAACGGTTGTTCGTCTGTTTTGGGTCACCTAAGAAGGGGTGTCCTGCATCTAAGCAAAGGATGAGCAAGTGGGTGGTCGAGGCCATCTCACTCGCTTACGTTTCGGCCGGTCAGCCTTCACCTTTGGCTGTAAGGGCCCATTCTACCAGGAGTATGGCTGCCTCTACAGCTCTTCTTTCAGGGGCTTCTCTTCAGGACGTTTGTGATGCGGCAGGCTGGTCCTCACCGCACACTTTCGTCAGGTTTTATTCTCTCGATTTTAGCTCCACTCCTGGGGCTCAGGTTCTCTCTTCGGCTTGTGTCTCCTAGTCACACACGACGGGGACCTGTTCGTATGGGGATGTGGGTATTGCGTTCCCACTGCGATTACACGCAGCGGTAGTCCCTGAAGGGGAACGGCCCGGGCTACGTATGTAACCCTAGTTCCCCGAAGGGACGGACGCTGCGTGTCCTGCCATACTCCCGGCATCCCCTTGGGTTGCTTGCTTCAGTAACATTAGAAGCTGGTGGCTTGTGTATTCAGGGGATATTTATAGCTTCCTGGTCAATGACGTCACTTGCTGTGATGCTCCATTTTCTCCTTTGACTGATTTCATTCATGCTTCAGACGCGTTACGCTGGGGGGCGTTCCCACTGCGATTACACGCAGCGTCCGTCCCTTCGGGGAACTAGGGCTACATACGTAACCCGGGACGTTTTGCATGTTCTTGTTTTATTTTACTTTTCATTTTGGGCTTATTGTGCTTTTTTTTTTTTACAAGAACATCTGGGGAAATGTATTAAGAAATATTGCAGTTCTCTGTTGTGTATTTTAAAGATCTAAGTTGCTAAAATGTTGGTTGCTGTACTACTGCTGCTGTCTAACTCCTCAAACTGGTAAAATTACATTTCCATGGTCATTTACAAAATATCTTTTTGCTGTGTATATATTTATTCAAATCCAGAATTGCCATTAAAAATAAAAAATAAAATAAAATAAAGGAATTCCACAGAAAAAAAATACTGACATTTTAATGTGACCTTCCTAAAATGTTACACAATTCCTGACTGTGTACCTTTCCGAGGAGTCTGTACATTTCACTTGGGAAGCTGACCAATGTTGTTTTGTTCTTTGTGTGTTGGGTGCTGATAAACCAAGAGCAGAGCATGAGAGGTGGAGTGCTATGCCTTAACCTCTCATTGCCCTCTCCTGACATCCTCAAAGAACTTCATCCTGATAACCAAACACAAATAATGAGCATGCAGAGCATCAAAGCTAATGTCTCCTCCTTGATCAGCTTGCTCTTGTCTCTTTATTTCTTTGTCTCAATCCCCCTTTCACCCCCTTTTTTCTCTAAGTGTGTTTTGAGCAAATGCTGGAGGATAAACAGGACTTCCATTCCTGCAACGGTTCCATACTGAGTGTTGTGATGCTTCTATCAAAAATGTGACTGGCTCTTTAAACTGTATAGTGGAACTGTAGTCACTATAATTCGAGCCTTATGATTTTACCTGTTCATATACGTACATTGTAAAATATGAAGTAAAAAAAATTATATTATACACAGCATTGCTTCCTTGGCTACAAGTGTGTTTTCTTGATAAATGAGAACGTTGCCTGAAGACAATGCACTTAGTGAGAAACTATTATTTGCATCTCAAAAGATCTCATTCTCATGTTTACAAAGCTCATAAGAATGAACTAAATTAAATTCCCTGCTCTCTGTTGTTTGGTTACGTCTAGTTTTTAATATGGGGCAGCATAAAGTATTGAATTGAAAATTGCTTTTACATTCCTGTTTTACATTCCATCGCTTTCTTGAATTTGAATTCCCAAAGAGTTCTTATGGCTTTTTGTTTAGTTCATACACATTTTTTTTAGTTAACCAATACAAGTATATTCCCAGAAACATTAGATGATATTAATAATCGATTTTTAAAATGTCCTCCATAGCAATTAACATTAAATAAGTATTTCAATATTTGTAAGCAATAAGTACGAGAGGCTGTGTTGTATCGTGAATAAGTCACGGCTTGTTAGGCACGACGCAAAGCAGAGTAACCCCATCAGCCGTGACTTATTCACGATACACCACTAGCCTTGAGTAGCCTACCTTATTGCTTTTATAAAACGGTTACCACACAATACAAATATTGAAGCCGAAAAATATGGATACAACTTTCATGAAGTAAAACCACTAAAGGACTTTAACAGTAAAAGAGGTTAAATACATTATTTTGCCATTAGAATGTGGCAAAGAGTCAGTAGAGAAGACTTGTATATTCAAAGGACTCAAACTTGTGTAGCCTACACGGAAAAGCAAGACGTAACTGACAAATGAATAGGGCACGGGACAGCCCCATGACCGTTAAAAGGAGAAGATATCGCAGCGGACATTCAAACTGAGTTTTTATTATGGCTTTAGGACTGACCTGAAGGAAAATGCTATATCTACTGTAAATGCAGATACATTCGCTTACTCGATCTCTCACAATACTCTACTCTAGCTTCAATGAACAATATCAATGAGAAAAAACCGACCGTCAACCTCCCTGTCTCTCTCTTGAAAACAACACAGACGGAAGTGATTTAAACTGCAATTCATCGACTGGCCGCTTGAGGCTGGATGCAAAAGGAAGTCAAATCTGTATCTCCCCCATGTTAAAATGCCCAACTTTGCAGCAGAAAAAAATGTTTACAGCCTGGTGCAAAAAGTGGTTTTGGTCTATATAGCTAATTTTGCCCTTCATGACAACTATGACGGGGGTGAATATTTTTATAACTCATTCGTTTAATTTATATTAAGCCAAAGTTCTGCATTATTAAGGGCGTGACGAGTGAAAAATTTGGGCCTGCTTTTGCAGCCGAAGGTTAAACCCACAGCGAAATAAAACAGTTTATGCCGAATAAATGCCATTAATCCAGGTGGATTGGCATTACTTTGAAAGCCGAAGTGATGTCCATTTTTGCCAACCATGCGCCGCGTCCATGCGATCCGCAATTTTGATAATTGTTATGGCTTGAACGATATCGTGATAATGAAGAGAATATTCTTCAAGTGGGATAAGACTCTCCGCGATTTTGATCATAGTTATTGCTTTTTCGATATCGTGATAATTAAGAGAATATTCTTCAGGTTGGATACAAATATTGATGCTTGGAAACGGGGCTTGTGATGGTGAGGGGCTGAGAGATCAATTATCATGCGCTTTTTTCCTGAAAATGTTCTAGTAGCCATGCCTGTGGGGCTAATACGAAAATTATCAAACGGGGGTGTTTCAGAGGGGCCGATCATAAAACCTGATTCACCTTCTTTTTTAATCAGTGTGTCTACTAATTCAGGCTCTGGTAGAGAGGATTGAAGATTATCGCAATTGATGTTTTGAGTGGGCCGACATTCTACCCCGGGTTTGAAACCTTGTTTGAGACCAGACAGCAGATAATTTGTAAAGTTAACATCGTGAAGAGTGAATAGTCTAGGGAGATGGTACAATGGGGATCTAAAGGACACAGTTCGAGTGGGAGAAGTTAGACGACAAGCAGTGGAAGGGTTGAAGAGCATAAACAGCTGTGCTCTACCAGGCAAACTAAAACTCTGGTGCTTTCAGTTTGGTCTACTGCCAAGGTTGCTGTGGCCACTGACTGTGTACGAGGTTTCTTTGACAACAGTGGATAAGCTGGAAGCGTTAATAAGTTCATACATCAGGAAATGGTTGGGAGTTCCACGCTGCCTCAGCAGAGTGGGACTTTATAGTAAAGGAGTATTGCAGCTGCCAGTCTCTGCTTTAACCGAGGAGTTTAAGTGTGCCAAGGTCAGACTGGAAATGACTTTAGCAGAGTCACGCGACAAATGTGTAAGGGAGGCAGCCCCTGTGGTAAAAACTGGTAGAAAGTGGTCAGCAAAGAAATCTGTAGTAGAGGCAAAGGCTGACCTTCAAATTGGGGATATCGTGGGACAGGTACAGCATGGAAGAGGGGGTTTTGGGCTCAGTTTAGCTCCTCCTAAATGGCACAAGGCAGGACCAGCTCAAAGGAGGAAGCTGGTAGTTAACGAGGTGCGAAAGCAGGAGGAGAGGATGAGATGTATAAAGGCCATTTCCCAGGCCAAGCAGGGAGAGTGGATGAGATGGGAGAGTGTGGAACAACGAAAAATGGGCTGGCAAGACCTTTGGTCAATGGAAGAGAGTAGGATCAGTTTCCTTATTAGGTCAACATAAGATGTTCTCCCATCACCGCAGAACCTAAACCTCTGGGTAGGAGAGGATCCCTCTTGTCCTTTGTGTTCATCACCTGCCACATTAAGGCACATTTTGACAGGATGTAAGGTGGCTCTTAGCCAAGGTCGGTTTACTTGGCGCCATGACCAAGTATTGCGATGTTTGGCTTTAGCATTGGAAGGCAAGCGTAGTATGACCAATAAGTTGCCGCCTGTTCTAGCAAAACATTACACGCAGAAGACAATATTCCTCCGCCCAGGCGAGCAACCACCAAGAAAAGGTCCTAACACCAATTCTCGCCCAGGACAACTGGAAGCTGCTAGGGACTGGAAGATGCTGGCTGATCTTGATCAACGGCTTATTTTTCCACCTGAGATTGCCACCACTAACCTACGACCAGATATTGTTTTGTGGTCTGGATCAGCACGCATTGTTCAACTGATAGAGTTAACAGTGCCATGGGAGGATGCGGTAGATGAGGAATATGAGAGGAAGAAATTGCGGTATGCTCATCTGGCCACTGAAGCAGAACAGCGAGGATGGAGAGTCCAGGTTTATCCAGTGGAAGTGGGTTGTCGAGGTTTTGTGGCACACTCTACAACCCGGTTCCTCAGAGACGTCGGATTCAGTGGTCAAGAGTTGCATCGCACAGTAAAGAACTTATCTGAAGCAGCAGAAAGGAGCAGCAACTGGCTGTGGTTGAGACGGAAAGATTCTAGCTGGCTGAGTACAGGCCGCCATGCTACGGTTTTGTAGAATTCTTGAAAACTTGAAGGGTGTTGGTTTATTTGTATAGGTTGTATAGTATTTACAGTCATTACGTTCTTGTGTATATTGCATGAATGACGGGATGTTGGACAGATATTGTGTTTTGCGTTAGGTGGTATGCCATACGGAACCGTTGCCACTGAAACTGCATATTAACGCACCAGTGGGGCTCGACAACCTTAGTCAAACGGGTTGGCGCGTATGGTTGGGTTGCGGAGAGATTGTGAGATTGTGGTTAGGTCTCAGCAGCACTGTTGGTTTATTTGTAGAGGTTGTATAGTATTTACAGTCATTACGTTCCTGTGTATATTGCGTGAATGACGGGTGGTTGGGCAGATATTGTGTTTTGCGGTAGGTGGTATGCCATACGGAACCGTTGCCACTGAAACTGCATATTAACGCACCAGTGGGGCTCGACAGCCTTAGTCAAATGGGTTGGCGCGTATGGTTGGGTTGCGGAGAGATTGTGAGATTGTGGTTAGGTCTCAGCAGCAAGAGGGAAGTAGAGGTCAGTAAGCTGGGCTGAGTTGAGTGGGGGACGGAGGGGGGTGACTCTGGGACGCCAGAGTCACTGTCGAGCCCTCTTGAGGTGTCGTGGGCTAGTCGACGAAACACTGAGGACGGAAGGTGCCCACTTGAAGACCCTAGAGATGTTCCCTGCTCAATCCAGAAGGTTGTTATGGGGGGACCGCACTCTGGTTGCAGCCGTTGTGTGTGCTGACGCGCAAATACACTATTAACACCAGCCAGAAGGAGATTCACGTCACCAGATGGAAAGAAGCGTAAATGGATGGAGAAGCATAGGTTACTGTAAAGCTACGTCTTAGTTGGTGCTTATCTTGGCGAAAGCCGAGTACAAATCAGCATGAAGTTTTAACATCTACTCTCGTGTAATGGAAATCATCGGGGGGATGCGCTAATTCATCAGCTAGACGAAATCGTTTTTGCAGTTTTATTTACAGACTTCTGTACTGGACATACAGAGCGGGCATGGGCACCACCACAGTAGTTACAGACATGGAGATAGCGACAGCGTTGTCTTGGGCATTTCCCGTCTTTGAAATTATTGCAAACTTGCCTGTTAGCTGTAACATGAGTGGTTCTGCTTGAAAAATCTCTCCTGAACGAGTGATCCTCTCTGGCGGCCCGCAGATCATAGCTGGTAGATTTAATCGTGTTCTGTTCTGGGCAGGGAGGAATCGAGGGATTAATTTGTGGGCATGCCATGGTGGCATGGTTGACGGATCTGCAAATTGAAGAGGTTCTGAGGAAACAGCGTTCCGAGGAAATGGTTGAGGTGTTGCTGAGAAGAGAGAGAAGGTAGAGAGAGCATGAAGAGGGCTAATAGGAGGGAGGGCAGGGGCTGTGGCCTTTTGCGGAGGCAATCTTGCAAAAATCGGCCCCTGGGACCCTGGGAGGCCCCTGGGAGGAGCAAGAAAAGGTGAAGAGTGAGGAACGGGAATGGGAAAAAATTACGTCTGCACTTGTCCAGTAGCGGAGGCATCCTCACACTAGGGTGAGCGCCTGGAGCTAGAAAGTACTGGTAGGGGAAAGGGTAGGAGGTAGGAAGAAAAGGAAAGGTTTGAGGAGTTGATGTGTAGTTGGTGTTGCAGGTGGCTGAAGAGTGCGGTGTGGTGGTGGGAGGAACTGTGGAGAAAGGTTTATCCGGGAGAGTTTGAAGCCCCTCCGCTACGTGTTGTGGGGCACGGCCCAGGCTCCCTGAAGGTCTGCGGCGGCATGATGCAGGGGCGGGACACGGCACTGTGTGGGAGGAAGGTGGAGAAGCTGCTGGACGCAAGATCGGGGGGCCAGACGGGCCTTGCTCGCTCGGGCAGATGAAATGGAAACTGTAGGAGAAGGGTGAGTAGATTGCAAGGAGACAAATAGATTAAATAATTCTGCTTTATCTAATCTTCGTGAGAAGTTGATATCAGAATTAATTAAGGCTTGTCTCAGCCCTTTAACAGTCCATTTCCCTATGGCAGGGATGGTTGGATGGAGCGGAGTGGAGATAGATGAAGAGGAAGATAGTGGTTCTCTTACGAGAGGTTCTCTCGTATTGCGTAAGTTTAGCTTACACTACGGGAAAGATTCATCTTCTCGAGATACTGAAGCCAAAAAATTATCCTTAATTTTGTATTCCTTGTCAACGCAGTGCAGCAGCTAGCAGACCTAGAGCAGGCCATCTCGCGTGCTCATTGGCTGCCCTGCGGGCAACTGCTGTAGCCTACCAGTGAGCCCGGCGTGACGTCACGCCCAATGAAGGGCGCCCGCGCCTTCATAGCGTCACAGCCCGCCAGAATGGGCGTGGCTTAGCGTATAACACTAGGGGCTGTAGGCTGAATTCCCTGATTTTTCGTCTCTTCAGCGAGCTCTTCGCATCGCTGGATCTGAGAGAAGCCACCGCCGCCGTCGAACAGCGGACAGCCAGCTTAGGAGAGCGCTGAGGAAGCCGGCCGTCTTCGCCACCTTCAGCCATCCGTGCGAGCTACGCTATCCGGCGACGTATCCTTTACCTTGCTAAAACCTATTCTAAAACCTATTCTAAAAGAGCAGCGAGTGTCTTTTTTAAGACGCCTCGCACTTCCGGCTGTGAAGCGCTTCCGCTGTCGACCCTGCGGGCTCGACTCGAAGCCTTCAACACCCCCCGCCTCTCCTCACCGACGCGCAGCTGCCGCTCACGAGCCTCACTGCCGTCGCATCTGAGAATGAGGCCGAGGGACACGTACGAGCACGCGGCTAGCTCTCTTTACGTTACAAGAGAGCTACCCCGCCCTCGTGTCCCCGTTCGCGCGTCATGCAGAGCCCTCTCGAGCTCTCTGCATGACCCGGACGGGCATCATCTGTGTTACATGTAGGTCCCGTGCCCACTACTCGTGCGCGCGCCCTCGTACAAACACTGTTCCAGTTCTGCTCGACCATCGAGCACGCGGCTAGCTCTCTTTACGTTACAAGAGAGCTACCCCGCCCTCGCGTCCCCGTTCGCGCGTCATGCAGAGCCCTCTCGAGCTCTCTGCATGACCCGGACGGGCTTGCGCGCCGCCGTCGAAAGGTCTCGCCATGTCAGTCCCCTTAGATAAGGCTACTGCAGTGGTGTATTTGGCAGCCAACGAGCCGGTAATGCAACCCGCTCGCCTGCACACATCCGCCGTTCTCGCGGCGACCCAGAGAAATCTCAAGTGAGTATAATGTCAGATTAAGAATGTAAGTTACGTGCCCGCTCACGAGCGCTCACGCTTACTAACAGACACATCGCCTCCGAAAAGACGTGCGTGTTTAAGTTTATTCCCTGTCAGTCCCCTTCAAACAGGCTACTGCAGTGGTTCATTTAGCAGCCAACGAGCCGGCCTGTTGACCCTCTCGCCTGCACACAAACGCCGTTTTCACGGCGACCCAGAAAAATCTCAAAATGAGTAAAATGTCTGGTCCGGCTCATGCCGTCGGTGTTGTAAGTGTAATGAAAGTGCCCACGCCCCAGTGTTCACCACTACACATGAGCACTCCGAACCTCGCAGAGCACACTCTCATGAAGCGCAGAAAAGCCGCTCGAGTGTTGAATGTAAGAAATGTGTCCACAAGTCTGTGCCCACTATCTGCCCGCTCTGTTACACGATCAAGAAAGCAGGTTATGAATGTAAGTCTCGTGCCCGCCAGAGTGCGTTCACGCTTGCTAACACAAACCTCCCCCCGGGCTCCGCCCGCGCGTTTAAGCGTTATCACAAAACGCAAGGCATTAATAAAACGTTCCACATCCATTATGATCGGGGCGTCAAATACACTTGTAAGTCTAGTGCCCGCGCTCACGCTTACAGGAAGCTTTTCCACCCGGAGCGCTGCTCGCGCGTCAAAGAGTGAAAAAAGAATGTTCCCCATCCCTTATGATTGGGACATCTCACATAAATCAGCCGGTCTCGGCTTTCAGCGAGCAGCCATTGCCCAGGACAGAGAGCGCGCGCGCCGCGCTTTCGGCTAAGGGGTCAGTTTCACAAAAGAAAGCAGGTTATGGATGTAAGTCTCGTGCCCGCCAGAGTGCGTTCACGCTTGCTAACACAAACCTTCCCCCGGGCTCCGCCCGCGCGTTTTAAGTGTTATCACAAAACGCAGGGCATTAATAAAACGCTCCCCATCCATTATGATCGGGGCGTCAAATACACTTGTAAGTCTCGTGCCCGCGCACACGCGCTCACGCTTACAGGAAGCTTTTCAGCCGGGAGCGCTGCTCGCGCGTCAAAAAGTGAAAAAAAAAAAAAAGAATGTTCCCCATCCCTTATGATTGGGACATCTCATATAAATCAGACGGTCTCGGCTTACAGCGAGCAGCCATTGCCCAGAACCGAGAGCGCGCGCGCCGCGCTTTCGGCTCCGGGTCAGTTTCACAAAAGAAAGCAGGTTATGAATGTAAGTCTCGTGCCCGCCTGAGTGCGTTCACGCTTGCTAACACTAACCTCCCCCCGGGCTGCGCCTGCGCGTTTAAGTGTTATCACAAAACGCAGGGCATTAATAAAACGCTCCCCATCCATTATGATCGGGGCATCAAATACACTTGTAAGTCTCGTGCCCGCGCACACGCGCTCACGCTTACAGGAAGCTTTCCCGCCCGGAGCGCTGCTCGCGCGTCAAAAAATGACAAAAGACTGTTCCCCATCCCTTATGATTGGGACATCACACATAAATCAGCCGGTTTCGGCTTTTCAGCGAGCAGCCATTGCCCAGAACCGAGAGCGCGCGCACCGCGCTTTCGACTCCGGTTCAGTTTCACAAGCCCGCAAATGGAGATTTTTCCTCCCTAGCGGCTCACATAGCTGCGTGGGAAACTATCCCAGGGATTTCAGAATGGGTGTTGAGCACAATAAAGCAGGGCTATACACTTCAATTCATTCGCCGTCCCCCGCGCTTTCAAGCCCGGACCGCGACGATTGTGAATGCGTAAGTAGCACACCTACTTCACGCAGAAATAGCAAAGCTGCTGTGCAAAGGGGCTATAGAAAAGGTACCGCCTTCTCTGAGCGAGTCAGGCTTTTACAGCCGATATTTTCTCGGACCCAAGAAAGACGGAGCCTTCAGACCTATCCTAGATCTGAGATATTTGAACTAAGTGCTTGCGAAAAGACCGTTCAAAATGCTTACGACCAGGAAAATCCTCACGCACGTTCGCCCGAGGGACTGGTTTATTTCTCTAGATCTGAAGGATGCCTATTTTCAGATTCAGATAGTACCCCGTCACAGGCAATTTTTGAGATTCGCCTTCGACGGTCAGGTATATCATTACACCGTCCTGCCGTTCGGCCTGTCCCTGGCACCCTGTACATTTACGAAGTGCATGGACGCGGCGCTCGCCCCCCTGAGAAGTCAGGGGCTGCGAATAATGAACTATCTGGATGATTGGCTGATATTGGCACAGTCAGAGACAGAACTGCTATCTCACAGAACAGTGCTTCTCAGTCATCTGGAAAGCTTGGGTCTCACGATCAGCTGGACCAAGAGCTCATTACTGCCCAGCCAGTCAATTTCCTTTTAGGAATAGCACTGGACTCGGTGACCATGACGGCTCGTTTATCGACACAGCGCGCGCGCCGTGTTCGCCACCTAGCTGCATCTTTCCAGAAGGGCAGCTTTCTCCCTTTGAAAACATTTCAAAGGATGTTGGGCTGTATGGCATCAGCTGCAGCGGTGCTCCAGCTGGGCCTACTGCGCATGCGCCCACTCCAACGCTGGTTGAATGCTCGCGTGTCCCGCCGGGTGTCTGGCGGCCAGAAAATCAGAGTGACTCAGGCCTGCATAGCAGCTCTGCAGCCCTGGTTAGTGGCCGACTGGTACCAGCAGGGAGTAATGATGGGAACCATCTCTTAACGTAAAGTCATCTCGTCAGACGCGTCCAACTCGGGTTGGGGCGCACTGTTCGAGGGCAGACGGTCAGTGGTCAGACCAGGAGAAGGGTTTTCACATAAACTGTCTGGAAATGATAGCGGTCGAGAACGCGCTGAAGTGCTTCCTCCCGTTCATACAGGACCAGCATGTTCTTGTCCGCTCGGACAACATGTCTGTGGTATCCTATGTAAACCGTCAGGGCGGTGTCAGATCCAGAAATCTCTGCAATCTGACGGAACGCCTCCTTATTTGGTCTCCGATGCACCTGCGCTCGCTGAGGGCGGCGCATGTGCCTGGCCATTTGAATGACGGCCCAGACAAACTGTCCAGGGACAACGTTCCCCCAGGGGAATGATCCCTGCACCCCAAACGGTCCAGAAACTGTGGCGCCTATTCGGCAGAGCGGAAGTCGACCTATTTGTGTCAAAAGACAACGCTCAATGCCCGACGGTCTGTTCGAAGGATGAGGATGCGCTGGCCCAGGTTTGGCCCAGCCTCCCGCTATAAGCTTTCCCTCCGGTCTATCTGTTGCCACAGGTGATCAAGAGAATCAGGGAAACGCGCCACTCGGTGCTCCTCATAGCCCCGCGTTGGGAGAATCAGATTTGGTTCCCGGAACTAGCAGGGCTGTCACATACAGCTCCGTGGCCGAATCCGGTGAGGGCAGATCTCCTCTCTCAGGCTCGCGGCACGATCTGGCATCCCAATCCAGAGCGCTGGTCTCTGCATTTATGGTTGATCAACGGGTACTCGTTGCCCTGCCAGAAGGAGTGATGAACACGATCACGCAGTCTAGAGCCCCTTCCACGAGAAGGCTCTACGCGTCTAAATGGTCGGTGTTCTCTGGATGGTGCACCGACAGAGATCTGGAACCGCGGACATGCGGGGTGGCGCATCTGCTCACCTTCCTACAAGAGCTGTTGGATAAGGGAAGTTCCCCATCCACGCTCAATGTATACGTGGCGGCCGTGGCAGCGTTCGCAGAATCAACGCACGGCCAGTCATTGGTAAGACACGAGTTGGCCATCCGCTTCCTTAGAGGAGCTAGAAGGATGAATCCGCCGCGCCCCCCGTCGGTTCCCATGTGGGATCTTTCATTGGTCCTCGAGGCCCTGAAAGCTTTTCCATTTGAACCACTAGACACCGTGGGGTTGAAATATCTATCACTGAAAACCGTCTTTCTGACTGCACTGTCGTCAGTAAAACGTGTAGGGGACCTGCATGTGCTGTCTGTCAGCGCGTCGTGTCTTGAGTTCCGACCGAATGACTCTAAAGTCATCCTCAGACCTAGACATGGCTATGTCCCTAAAGTGATGGGCACTCCATTCAGAGCGCAAGTTATTTCGTTGTCAGCTCTCCCAGCATCTGACAGCGAAGGTGATGTGAATCTCCTCTGCCCTGTCAGAGCGCTGAGGTTTTACATTACGCGCTCCGCCTCCTTCAGGCGTTCGGAACAGCTTTTTGTTTCGTTGGTGGGCGCACCAAGGGTCTCGCCTCCTCGAAACAGAGCCTGTCCAGATGGATAGTAGACGCTATAGCGGCCGCTTACGCGTCAAAAGGTCTGCAATGCCCTCTGGGCATCAGGGCTCATTCCACGAGAGGCGTGGCCTCTTCGTGGGTATGGTCCAGTGGAATTTCTATCCATGACATATGTGTAGCGGCGGGCTGGAGCTCCCCGTCTCCCTTTGTCAGGTTTTATAACCTAGAAGTTCCTGCCTTGCAGGCTAAACTGTTGTCAGTCTGAAGGAGAGGTGTATTCTGCCCAGATCTCCTGCTCAGATCACTCTCACATGACTCAGCTCTCCTGGTTGAGCTGCACTAAGTAGGGTATGTGCCATGTGCCTATACAGACCGGCGCGCTGCTCTGTATTCCCTATGTGTGCTTATGTACAAGTGATGGCCCGCGTGGCTGGCCACCTTATTTTTTCCACTTATGGGGTTCCCCTGAAAGCTCGGGGTCTCATGTGGATGCTTGGCGCGCACGGCGTTGACAAAGTGTTCCCGTAGCGTAAGCTAAACTTACGCAATACGAGAGAACCTCTCGTAAGAGAACGATACTCGGTTACTAACGTAACCTCGGTTCTCTCTAGAGAGGGAACGAGTATTGCGTAACCGGCCGTGCTCGCGCCACGAGCGACTTCGCTTCAGTCGACGAAAACCAGGGAATTCAGCCTACAGCCCCTAGTGTTATACGCTAAGCCACGCCCATTCTGGCGGGCTGTGACGCTATGAAGGCGCGGGCGCCCTTCATTGGGCGTGACGTCACGCCGGGCTCACTGGTAGGCTACAGCAGTTGCCCGCAGGGCAGCCAATGAGCACGCGAGATGGCCTGCTCTAGGTCTGCTAGCTGCTGCACTGCGTTGACAAGGAATACAAAATTAAGGATAATTTTTTGGCTTCAGTATCTCGAGAAGATGAATCTTTTCCCGTAGCGTAAGCTAAACTTACGCAATACTCGTTCCCTCTCTAGAGAGAACCGAGGTTACGTTAGTAACCGAGTATCGATTTCTCGCCGGCGGTGGTGAGGGGAGTCCTCTGCGTCTTGGCGTGCGTGGAGTGGATTGTGTGAGCCGGCGTCCCCGCTTTGAGGAGGCTCGATGATGTTGGTGGTTGGAGAAGGTATTATTCCTTGGAGCGGCGGATTGCGACGGAGGCTCAGCTGTGACGAGGCACATAGTGGATGGTCTGTGTGTGCAATTCCACAAACCTGGAAGACATTCACAACATAAAAGCAGTTGGATTTTTTAGAAAGGAAAATTTAAAAGATTTAGAAAAAATAAGTATGGGATAATCATTAAATTATGAAGAATTTACTGCCATTGTGAGAATAACATAATAAAAAAAGTAACTGTATTCTGATTGCGAGTGGTATGAATGTAATATAATATTATCTAATTACAAGCTCTTAATTTTTGGAACCTAAATAATTTAGATTACATGTAATCAGATTCTACCCAGCACTGGTTAGGGCAAATCAGAATACATCAGATGTCATGTTTTAACTGAACACAGATGCAAAGAGATTTGTGAGCTGGATTATCAGTGAATAATGGTCTGTTCCTAACACAAATGGCCCTGGTAAATAATGACAAAATTCATAATTTGTACTACCACATTAAAGTTTATATATAGTGAAAGGTATGGACCAATCAGACACACACTAATTATTCATTATATACAAAGGTTTATGAAACTCCAAAACTAACAGCCCAAATGAACGAACACAAGGGCATAAACAGTGTCATGTTACAGGGCATGATAAGGAGATTTTACGACCTCCGAGGAATGTGGCCACATACACAAGAGAGAGATACAATGGGAACACAGAAACCCTCTTTAAAACAGACTTTGCTGCATTAATCATAAACTAACTGATCTATAAATGAACATGCATAAAACTGTGATGACTATTGTGACTATTATGTGACTGTGTGACTATTATGTATGGTATGTACCCTTGTATACCACCAACTAACGATCAATGTAACCTCACCTGTATCATGCCTCCTACCTAATTAGTCCTCATTTAATGACTCACACTTTGATCTACATCACCTTTTTCTAGAATGCAGTGTGGATGTGTTATAGCTATCTGAGCATTAATGAAGGTATAACCATGCTTGAGACAAAGACTCGTAAATCAACTAAGAGCCACTTTTCCATCTCAGACATGTCACCGATCTTACTTGTCGAGTTCAACACTTGGGGGTGGATCCTTTCCAGCCTTTATTAGAGACAGTCCACATCTGACCTCCCTCTCTCCGTTCTTTCATCCAGCCGCAACACTGTTCTGGTGATACTGGGGAACCCCCTCCCCCTCCACGGGGGCCCCAGGGCCCAGCAGGCCTCAATCCACCCAGATACGGGCTTAGGCAGGAGAGAGAAGACTCTCTCACAAAGAACCAAGGACAATTTCAGGAGTTTTGGAACAAAGACTCCAACCAACAACGACTCCAATCACCCACTCTTCCGACTTCCTCACTTCTCCTGGGTGCTCGGCGTGGCCTCAACAGGGCCTCAGGCCTTGAACAAACCAGCCATGCGTTCCTGGAGAATGAGTTCTCAACCAACTTCCACTTGACACTGCCGGAACCATCCACGACTTAAATGTTCAACAACTTCAAGAATTTTTCCCACTACAAATGAAAGTATTCAATTCAATGAAATGTGAAAATGAAATTCTGATGGTTCTTCTCATAGTCCCTTTTTCCGGTTTCCAATTTAATCCTATCACTAACCTATTTCTGTATTTATGTATATATGTGTGTTTAGTTTATTTATGTTTATGATTTAGTTAATAAAACGTATGCACTTTATGTATTTGGTTCTGATTCGCTTGCAATACAAAGTCCCTTTACGGTTTGTTCTTGCTACATGCTCAAAACGCTGTACATGCTAAGAAACAATTATTCTTCTGTTGGCAGGGAAGATACCCTTTTCTTAGAATGAATTAATAATCAAAAGAGTTCGTTGGAAAAACTGATTAATTGATTGTAAATTAATTTAGCCATGTCAAGTTAATCCAATTAACTGACCCAAATATTCATAATTAATCATCACAAGTTATTATTGATTATTAATATTTCATATAGCTAGGTTCCTTACATAGCAACAATTCAACTTTAAGTTATAAATCAGTCATTAGCATAGCCAGGTCAAAGGTCAGGGTTACTGATGCTGTTTGCCTCTAAACCCACATTCTCTCCAGTTCAGCAGATAGCATGTTAATGTGTGAGTGCGTGCTTGTTTTTCTACCCCGGTGGCGACCTAACCTAATCCTAACCCCAACCTGAATGCACACGGACTCATGGGGACTCGTGTCATCATGGGGACCTAAATTGAGGTCCCCATGAGGAAACAAGCTTATAGATAATACTGAATGAGTTTTTTTTTTAAATGTAAAAATGCAGAAAGTTTTCAGTGATGGGTAGGGTTAGGGGTAGGGTTAATGTAAGGGGATAACATATACAGTTTGTACATTAAAAAACATTTCTTCTATGGAGAGTCCCCACAAAGATAGTAAACCAGACGTGTGTGTGCGCGTGTGTTTGGGTGTGTAGTGTTACTTGTGTATGCTTGTTAATTTGTCTGTGTGTTTTATTTTTTTTATTAATTGTTTACAACTCCTTATAACACAATCCCTTTTCATCCTCTCAGGGCCTCTTCCAAAACCTGGTGGAGAGGCTTAAGTTGACCAATCCCTGCTCTCCTTCTCCGATCAATTTTCCAATACGGCTGAAACAGCAGCACCTCGTCAGAATTCACATGAGGAGAGATTAATCTGTGCCACCTGCTGATATAGAAACCAGGGTTGCAGGAACTTGTATTTAGTACTTTCTTTATTACATCTCTCAAAGTGTTTTTCATGATAACAGGTGGCTGTGAGATAAGAGAGACTGAAAAATAATAATTTGTTCTGAGGAACTAGCAAATTGCTGGCAAGTATAAGGGGTTAGTGTTAAAAACGGGGCTGATATTTTTAGAACATCATCAAATAAACACTCGTCTTATAACATAGCGACGGGTCTGCATACAACTTTTCCCAAGCTTTGTGTAAAAAGCATTTTTATTCAATGATAATATTCTAATCCACATGCTGTTAACTATTGCAATCGTTCATTGAGTTATTGAGTTTCATGACTGCCCAATTTGTGAATGAATCATTCAGACTGGTTTTGTGAACTGGATCAAATGATTGGCCATTGCGGCTTCCTTTAAATCTAATAAACATACCAAGGTGTTCAAGGGTTGTTTTCAAGATTGTGAATACATTTTGAATAATATAAGAATTACATTTTAAATTATTCACACAAAAATAATCATACAATTTGGAAAAGAGTGCACAAGAATCGATTAGTTGAAGCCTGAAAGCTCCCTAGTCAATGCAATATCATGGAAAAGAGCAACTGATACTTTAACGTTCACCAGTGAGAGTGCCCGTTATAATCATCAAAGAGCACTCCAACCCAGACAATCACCACACAGCCACAAACTACATTTCCCAATTTCCTTTGCCCAGACTAATCAGCCATGATCAAGTTCACCTGTATGTCTTTACCTTGTTTATCTCACCCCATATAAGCCTGGTTTTGACATTCATTCACTGCCAAGTCTTTTTAGTTGTTTACACTGCATCTCTGAGCGTTTTCCTCTGTTTTCCATGTTCTAGGGATGGGGAAATTAAGCCTCATGAAGCAATGAGGCTTTCCTCTGACTGTTCCGGGAAAAGATCCAAAGCTTCGAGAGTGTCGAGAACAGCGCCATCTGGTGCTTATTTCAAATAAAGCAGCCAGAAGCCTTTATAAGAAGCTCTGTCAGAGGAAGCAACCACAACACACTCCATAGTTTCAATGTTTTATGTACAAATAAAGCCTTACATGTTTGATTTGTCCATTAAATAAATTCCTTTACCCATTAAAGTGTGGCAAAATATAAAATGAGCTTATATGATTCAATAAGACATGTAGGCCTATCTCTCTCTCTACACACACACACACACACACACACACACACACACACACACACACACATAGTGAATAAGGACATTGTGTGATAGGATCATCTGTTATTAAATATTCTTATGACACTTGGCAGTGATAGTGATTATGTTACTGTAGGAATGACAGAAAGGTGATAAAGTTTTAAATTATTTTTATTAAGAAATAAAAGCTGTTTCACAGTGTTGGGGCTGTGTCTATTTAGAGAACACTCTTTCACATGGTACAGAGGAGGCCGGGGTACAAAGAAACTGTAATGCCAATGTATATAGAAGGGGGTAGACATGTTTCTCCTTTATCCAGTATTCAAGTGGATCTTCAGCTCTTTTTGTGCTGGTCTACAGTACTGTCCAACAAAAGACAAAGGTTTCCACCGCAGAAGTGTGATGAGAAAAAACAATTGATTGGGAGTGACTGTACATTGACTGAATATAAGACACATCAACGGTCAACAATTATAAAATATGACAATAAAATAATTTAAATTTTAAATACTAAATATTTATTTTTTATTCTTCTTTTTTTAGAAATGCATACATACTTTGGAACCTATAAGCTCAAAATATTCCCAGATAGGGGAAGTCTTCCTTTTTTTGGCTGTTGCCATTGCTCTAAATACAAACCCTTCACCAAACACCCTATCCCCTCTATAAGCCCACCCTAACCCCAAATAACAATAATAATACCTAAAAAACACAACAAGTGCAAAGATTTTACAAAAACAAAAAGACACAACAACAACAAAAAAAGAATAAGTAGTTTTGGTTATTTAAATGTAACTTCCAAAGTACAGCACTCTCCTCACAAACCCATCAACCAGACTGAGCCAACAAGGACTCGTTAAGATAGATCTGCGGTTCGAGCCTTCTGATACCCAAAGCGAAACGCGCACGGGATTGGACAGAAAGTGAGGCTTCTTTTGTCATCGATCACGTGACTCTGGGAAACCAATACACACCCCGATACGGGGCTTTAAAGAGTCATGAAACCCTAAACCAAATTTTAACAGAAGTATTTGTGTTGAACACCATTAAAGACAATGTTAGGATCTGTTAGATTTAACAGTAGGGTGAAAATGGTTAAATTTTAGTTTTCCCCCGCTATTTTCGTCTTCCGGGTTTAAAATCTTCATCGCAGGCTGTGACGTGGCAGAGCCCAGTGTAGTGCGTTGATGACTCATTGGTCTCTCATAATTATAAATGAGACTGAGTTTTTATATCCTATGAGAAGACACTGTCTCTTAATTATTCATGACACCACGTGGATCTTTCCACAGAAATGTCAAACTGTGATATCGCGTAGTAAAGGAGAGAGACAATCATGGGACGCAAGTGTATATTTTCGTGGTGCAAAAGTCAAAGTGGGTTGAATATATTTCCCCGCGATGCTGCCAGGGCTGGACTCTGGCTCCGGGCGGTTGGTTGGCCATCAACCACGGACACATCTAATACGTGTGCCGCAAACATTTCACCCGAGAGAGCTTCGAGAACTGGAGAATGGTGAACTTCGGCCTTGTCGATGACCAATGCATTACGTCTTGCGATTAATGCGGTACCAGGTCCTGAGGACTTTTCTATCCCTTCAAAGGTATGTGTGTGTCTAAAATGTAACCCTGGTCATTTTACTTGCCTTTTGTTAAATAAGCGGTCGTTATGAAAATTTTAGATATTTCAATAATATATCAATTGTATGCTTAATGCGGGAGACTTGTGAATGTGTAGTGTAGACGTGCGGGCCGGGCAACACCGTGTGGTGCCTGTGTGTTTGTACGTGCTTGCGTGCAGGCAAGTGAGCCTGCGAAATGATTCGGGGTCAGAGAGCGAAGCGGTAGGATGTGTGTTTGGACGAACGACTGAAAACTCTGAAATTATTGTTCATTATTGATCATACATTGTACAGAGGTCAAAATTATTGTACAAATACGATAATTATCGTACATCTGGCAACACTGCTGGCTGATGACAGTTCCCACTCTCCCCTGCAGTGCCACACCCACTCCCTCCCTTCTTCTCAAAGCCATCCACGCCCATTTAAGTTGCATTTTTCAAAAAGATTGTGAGCTAGACTTGAGCTGAAAGAGGGGGGTTTCATGACCCTTTAATAGAAATTGTGTTGCATGTGCGATACGCACATCGAAGCTTCAGTGTCATACGTAACATCACTACCCTGTTCCTGGTTTTTGATATCTGCCTGTCTCACCCTCTGGATTTGTTTATTTGATTGGAGTGATTTACAGTGCTCTGACCTCTTGCCTGTTTTCGACTACGATTGTGGATTACCCTTTCAATAAAACTGCATTTGGATCCTCAAACTTCTTGTCTCATAACAGTACGTGACAGATACTGTTAGGGTGTACCAGCGGTGAAGGTGTAAAGTCAATGACGATGGAGAATAATTCACAGTCCAGGGTGTTTATTTTTGGTGCAAAAGTCGTGATTCCCAAGCAAAAATATATACAGTCACAAAAACTAAGGCAAAATAAATATATATATATATATATATATATATATATATATATACACACACATCTATAAAACATTGACGAATGTATTCTGGCTATGCCAATATCCAGGCCCAAAAATACAAGGAGTAATCCCAGACTCCAAAAAACACTCCAAAATGGCTACCAGAAGCCCTTTTTATATAGTAAGGCTCCTCCCACTTCTGGAACATACCATGTAGAAGTAAATGATAATTTTAAAGGAGCCGTATGTAAGATTGTGGCCAAAACTTGTACTGCAATCACTTTCAAATTACTGTAGAGTGGTGTATCCCCTCCCCCTCCTCCCTGACTCGACGTTGCCAGATTGGCTGCAGGATCCAGCAGGAACGTAGGCTGCTACAAGAAGCTTCCAATGGCAAGTGACGAGTCCTACACAGTAAGTTGTTTTCCTCAGCGTCTCAGCATGATGACAAAGAAACAGGCTCTGATAATGCATTGCTAATGTTAGCAATGACGACTCCCCGTTTTTAATACCCAAAACAGTTCCTTGCCTTTTCAATTCGATGACCCACCTCCTCCATTTGAGCTAACGTAACGTTACTTTGCACGAACATGCATAACTTTGTTCGACTGTCATGAATATTTGAAATGTCCATTTACATCAAGTACAAGTTAGCCAAACATAGATGAATCTTACCTGTCCAGGAGAAAATTAGCAACGTTGGCGTCTGTCTTCAAATATTTCTCCGTTTTCAGCCGTCTCCATCTTTCAAAGGCATCACCTAGACAGATCCTTGCTTTATTTCGGACTTTGTCACAAAGTATTTCAGATTCATAACAAGGTATTTTTGGTTCCGCAACCTTAGACATTTTTTTTTATCCAATTCCGACAGGCGGAGGGTGGCGCATCAGACCAAAACACAACATGACAACATCAGTTGAGGGCTGCAACTTCACTTTTTAAATGACAATATCCTGGTCGGACTACTGTTGTCTGTGATATAATTATTTGAAATGAACATGATTTCTTAATGTCTAGTGACATATCGGGGCCATTTTATGATTAATTGAAATGCATTCCTTACATACGGCTCCTTTAAAGCAAGCTAAAACTATACAAATACTTTAAACAAATGGTATTAATATACAACCTATGCATCACACTATTAATTACAAAGTGATGTCTAAACATTGTAAAGAAAAATGCTTGAAAAAATATAGTTCCCTTTCGTTGTCACTCTGAGTTACGTCGGATGACAACGAATGGGGTTTCACTTAGAAAGCCTATCGACTTCGAGTATTACAAAATGAGCCAATGGCAAAGAAATGCCATGGGTCTGCGGAATTTGAATGGCGCAACTCCGCCCCACCTTGTGGGTATAAAAGGAGGCCGGCAACATGCAGATATATTTTTGCTTCGGAGCCAAGAGTATCCCTTCACTCCACAGCCATTTCTGACTTCACTCTACGAGACGAGCCACTCTCCGGTGTTGGTGTGATGGCAATCTGCGGCGAGTTCACACTGCCTGCTGATCTGTGCAGTGATCTGCCAGTGAGTATGTTTCTCCCTGCTCCCTTCAACATCGCAGAGTTTTTTCCTCTCACAAAAGAGCTCGCATGCGGCACGTCTTTTTAAAGACGGCTCGCCCGTGCATTTCTGGTTGCGGTCGACTCATTTCCGATTTTGATGGGCACATTCTCTGCTCTGCGTGCTTGGGCTTGATCACGCTAGAGCAGCGTTTGTGGATGACTCACGTTCTCCCCGCGGGAACGTGAGCATCGCGTCATTACGGTCGAGACTCAATGATCTCGTTAGAGAGAGAGTCCCCTCATCCACACCCCGATCTAACACTCTCCACGTGAGGTGCTACTTTGGCTGGTGGCCAGGGTGATCTGAGGGCGATGGTGCGGAACAAGGCACAGACTATCCGTGCCCCACGCCCCCCTCTTCATTGACGCAACCCGTGAGCGATCACGGGACGCCCGCGGGCCCGTCTTTGGACCCCCCGCTGGTGTCCTTTGACGTTCCAGAATCGGATCTGTTGTCCATCGCAGCATCACAGGGTGGGCAAGAATCTTCAGGAAGTGAAGATTCGACAGTGCTGCCACTTTCGGGTGTGCACATGGCATTTGTCGAGTCAGATCCTGAGATGACGGCCATGCTTTCCCGGGCCGCTGCGAGCATCGGACTAGAGGGGAACCCTGTCCTGAGCGCGCTGCTGGACGATTGGTTTTTGGGTGCGGCCGCTGACACCAGTCAGCGTCCACTCCAATACCTTTCTTCCCGGATGTGCGTCATGTGCATCAGGAGATCTCAAAATCCTCGAAGACACCCATGTCTTCCAGCGATCCCTCGTTTATCTCCTCCACCTTTCCTCCCCTCGATGGGGCCGCTGTCCATGGGTACACTGGGGTCCCCCCGGTTGAACGCTCTGTTGCGATGCTACTGTGTCCTCAGAGTGCTTCTTCAGACTTATTCAGCCCCGACGACCCTGCCGTCCGCTCAGATCCCTCAGTCTGCCCACCGCTGAAGACGCCCTCCCGCGGCTCCCACCCAACCCGTTCACCCGGGCTGGGTCTGGAACCCGCAGGGGACGCCACAGCCCTCTCCAGCCCCGCCCCGCGCTATACGCCGGGTTCAGCGGCACTCTTGAGATGGGCTGCTCAGAGATGGGACTCAGTTCTTTCCAGGAGCTAGTAGCAGGGCCACTCCTTTCCCCGGTGGAGGGCCGGGGAAGAATCCTTATTCTCAGAAAGAACTGACTCTCCCGTCTCTGAGCACACAGCGAGACACGGTGCACCGCCCCCGAGCCGTGCACCCCTCGTCCCCCTCTGTCTCAGAGCCAGATGACAGTGCGTGACGTCCCCGGACCGTACCGCTCTTATCCCCCTCTGTCGCCAGACCCCTGGCAGAGCAGGCCCCTGTAGAACGCTGGTCCTTCCCTGGCCTCCTCTGTCAGGGTGCAGTTATACACCGGGCGGCTATGCCGTCCACGTCCGTGCCGGTCATTCCGCTTTGCTGCACCACCGAGGGGACGTCTGTGGTTTGCATGACTCCGCTGGCACAGTTCTTGGGAGCCTGGCTAGAGCTTCCCAACCTGTTCCGCTGGGTCGCGCGAACCATCAGCTCGGCTATGCAATTAAGTTCGCACGTTCTCCTCCCCGCTTCAGGGGAGTTCGCTCCACTATGGTCGGTGGCTATGCCCCTATCATGAGAGCGGAGGTTGCTACCCTACTGGCGAAGGGTACGATCGAGATTGTCCCTCCAGGTGAAATAAGGTCCGGGTTTTACAGCCCCTACCTTATTGTCCCGGAGAAATACGGTGGGTTACGGCCAATCCTGGACCTGCGCATCTGAACCGCCCCCTTCACAGGTTGCAGTTCAAGATGCTCCTGGCCAAATGAATTTTCGAATGTGTGCGGCCACAGGATTGGTTTGCAGCGATCGACCTGAAAGACGCCTACTTGTATGTCTCCGTTCTCCTTCGACTCAGACCGTACCTACGGTTTGCTGTCAAGGGGCACACATATCAGTATGCTGTTCTCCCATTCGGGTTAGCGCTGTCTCCTCGCGCCTTCACAAAGGTTGTCGAGGCAGCCCTTGTTCCTCCATGGGAACACGGGGTTCGCCTTCTGAACTATCTCGGCGACTGGCTATCCTAGCTCACTCTCGAGACCAGGTTTGCGAACACAGGGACCCAGTGCTCCTGCACCTAGCTCGTCTGGGCCTTCGGGTCAACTGGGAAAAGAGTAAACTTTGCCCTGTGCAGAAGATCTCTTTTCTCGGTATTGACTCGGTCGCCTTCTCCACTCAGCCTGCTGACTTGCCTGAGACAATCAAGTGCAAGAGTGCGGTTAAACTGAAGTTTTTTCAGAGGCTCAGCTTCAGCTAAGCTTTGGATTTGGCTTTGCGACCGAGTCCCGCGGTGGAGTACCAGTTACTCCGACCTGCCGTAAGACCTTCACCCCGTGGTCGAACCTCAGTTTTCTACGGGCTAGTGCCCCTGGAACGAGCTTCCGAGCATGTTGTTTCTCAACACATGCCTCCACCACGGGCTGGGGCGCCATGCGCAATGGACAGGACCTAGCACCCTTACCATGTCTATTGCCTCGAGTTGCTGGCAGTATGCATTGTTCTGCATCGCTCTTGCGTTGCTTAAGGGTCAACACGTACTAGTCCACTCTGACGTCAGTAGCGTACATCTACCATCAAGGTGGTCTACGCTCTCGCCGTATGTCACAACTCGCCCGCCACCTCCTCTTATTGAGTCAGAAGCATCTGAGGTCGCTTCGAGCCATCATTCCTGGAGCCCTGAACTGTGGAGCCTACGATCTCCCACGGCTTCAGGCCCTCCCTGGAGAATGGTGACTCCACTGTAATTTGCTCTGGCCCCCTTCCTGTTCGAAGGAGTGATGAGATAGTTAGCAGATTGTCATCACTCAATGGCTGGCTGTCTAAGTGGTGTCCACAAAATAATATAGAATTCATAGACTATAGAATTCATATTCATATAGAGACCGTGTCTGTTCCCCGAATTTGGAAATCCAAAAAACGTCCAAACCGATCTAAGATTAAAAATGTAATTGATATTCAACAAATAAAAAATAGATATAATACAGATGAGCAAACGATAAAGCTTGGGTTGCTGAATATTCGATCCCTTACTTCAAAAGCGCTCATAGTTAATGATATAATTTCAGATTATAACCTAGATGTGCTGTGTATGACAGAAACCTGGCTAAAACCAGACGATTACATTACTTTAAATGAGTCCACCCCCCATGATTACTGTTATAAACCTGAACCTCGCCTGAAAGGCAAAGGGGGAGGTGTTGCTGTAATTTATAGTAATATTTTCAAAACCACTAAAAAATCTAGTTTTAAATATACTTCTTTTTGAAGTGTTGGTACTTAATGTAAAAATATATAATGTAAACGATAAATCAAGTTTGAGAATTCTGCTGGCAACTGTATACAGGCCACCAGGGCACCATAAAGATTTTATCAAAGAATTTGCTGACTTTCTATCAGAATTAGTATTGACTGCAGATAAAGTCCTAATTGTTGGTGATTTTAATATACATGTAGATAATGGAAAAGATGCAATGGGATTGGCATTTAAAGACATTCTTAACTCTATTGGAGTGAGATAACACGTCTCAGGACCTACAAATTGTCGTAATCATACTCTAGATCTAATATTATCACATGGAATGATCCAATGTTGATGCTGTTGAAATTCTGTAGCAGAGCGACGACATCTCAGATCATTATCTAGTCTCATGTAAATTACATTTAGCCAAGGCTGCAAAGCCAACTCCGTGTTACAAGTATGTTAGACCAATCACTTCTGCCACTAAAGATTGCTTTATCAATAATCTTCCTAATCAGTTTCATCGTCTCAGCATCCAAGATAGCTTAGAAGAGCTTGATATTGCAACAGAAACTTTTAACTCTCTCCTTTCCAGCACTTTAGACACAGTTGCTCTGTTGCGCTTAAAGAAGATTAAAGAAAACAGTCCAACGCCGTGGTACAACGAGCACACCCGGGCCCTTAACCCTCAGGGGTCTGAGGGGTTTTCTGGGTCCTGAGGTGTTCTGACATGCTCTGACATTTGTGCTTTTTTCCGTTATTTATAAACATGTTAATGGCGAAGGTGTAAATTCACTATATATAGCACAAACGGGGCTACCGTAATATGTGAGCAACATGTATGCCCATGTTTGTAATTTTTAGAGAATAATGTTTATGCGTGGTTATTGAAAAAACTAAAACTTAAAGTGTCTGAAATAAGGCCACAAAACACATAGTAAATATGTGTCCACAAGACTTTTGACTAATGGGCATTGTTGCATAGAGTTTTTGCTTCAAAATGATCTGAAAATCATCCTGCCTAATCATTTACAGAAAACAATACATTGATTTAAATTTTATAAGACACCTTTTGTTTGGAAAGGCGTGGAGGCGTGTTCACATCTGAGAAGACAAAGGCCAGATAATGTGCCACATACATAATGAGCTGCATATTAATTAGCCTCTCACACAGGAGTGTCACAGGGTCCCAAAGAACACAAGGACTAAAGAAATTATCTATATATACATACTTTATGATATATTAGCATATACATGTTAATTTGCAGTTTGTTGCTTATACAGACATTTTATTTCAACATATTTCAGTCTATTTTTACTCATCTTAGTAGGCCTTAGCAATGTAGTTTGGATGTGTTCATGTCAATTTAATAACATGTTTACTAATGTAGATGCGAGAGTGAATGAACGGCACAGACACACGCTGTATAACTGTAGTAAACAAAGCGGCGATACCAGCTCACTTTTTTCCTTATCAGTGCAAAAGAGACTAAAATTACTCTGTTGATTTTGATCTTACATATAAGTGCTGTACACCATTACATCCTGTTACGTGTCTATTTTTTTGTGGGTACTCACTAAAAAAATGTATGTAATCTTTATGAAAAGAGAGAGATGTCAGTCTTTTTCTTTCCAGCTCATTATACCTCATTACGCGTTACGTGTCACACAGACACGCAATTCATATTTAAATAGTCTTTTTGCGCTTTATAGACACTATTCAATATCGCAATTAGAACAAAGCACTTAAGAATAAATGACTTACTACATCAGCTGGATCCGTTGCTCCTCGAAATGAAACTACCAGCACTTTTGATACATTTTCCAGGGTTATTAGATAGTATTATTCCTCACAGTGAAAGGATACGCTGTGTAAACAGCTCTAGTAAGATACTTACTAAACACGATGTGTTTTATAATCCAGCTGATGTGGGCGTTGGCATGTTTGAATGGCTTGCCTTAGATCATTTGCGTTTGAATACCGCGCGCTCTCCGTGGGCGTGGCACATTAACGTGTAATGAGGTATAATGAGCTGGAAAGAAAAAGACTGACATCTCTCTCTTTTCATACAGATTACATAAACTGAGAATATTTGTTTTTTTATATAAATTACTTCATTTAAAAGAAGAGAATTTCAGCTTCATAAAGAGAAATCTCTCGTATCTCTGTGACAAGTTTTGCAATAGTTGCAGTTCATTTTTCGGACGCGTTTTACAATGGACCTCACTGACGAGAGAAGGTAAAACGCGTGTTGTGAACTTTTTCTTCTCAAGTGTAGAAAAGATAGAGTTGCAGACCAGGAGATTGTTGAGGTATAAGTTATTTATTGCGTCGCTGTAGTCATCTCAATCAAGTCTAATCTAAGGGAACTTAACATTGCAGTTTATATACATTTCAAGGGGGTAGGATTAATTTCATAGAGGAGGGGACTCTTGAACAAAACATGTAAAGGAAAGTACATGATTCAGCTGGTTACCTGATTTCATCAGGTAACAGTGTAACTCAGAGCCTTGAGATGCTAATCCAATCAGCCTGATTAGATCAACAAAAGGCCCAGCTGACCTTTGAGATGTGACAAGAGGTTAATGTCCAAAACCTTGATTGCCTCAAATGGAAAACCGTGTGTGCACTTTCTCAGTTAAAATACTGTTGAACCTAAATTAAAACATTTAAATTAATTTGTAATCCTACATTTCCCCCTTTGAGAGTTCTAAATAACTCTCACATTATATACAAATTTAAACAATTAAAATTCATTCTTGCAACTTGTGATAGTTACAGGCACATAAGGCATGTTCTGTGTTTGTTTTTCTGTAATTGCATGTTGACACAGAAACAAAACATGCAATTAGGGTCCGTGAGTCTTTTCTGGTTGGAACTGTGATTTTCTCGTGATCAATCAAGTTTCTGAACCATGAAGAATTATCTTCAGTCATCTTGGTGTAATTTTGCTGAAAGATCAAGAATGTCTTGTTGGACCAACATGTTTGTGCACAAGTGAGTCCTGGAATGCAGTCATCTTCGGATGTGACATGCACACTTTCTTTCCAGCAAACAAGGCATTTGTGACATATTCATCAGCTCTAAGAATATGTTGTTTCTGGAATCCGGACTTTGTGCGATCTTCATGATGTGTAGTAATAGGACAATCTTGATCATGTCGATGGATGACTGAAGGTTTCGTAGTCTCTGCGTTGTGTATTTTTTTTCTTTCTTTTTTTCTTTATCCTTTTGTGATAGTTGGCTCGGAAGTGGGTCAAGTTGTTTCTTGAGGTTTTCTTGTGGCTTCATACGCAGATGACGAGGTCAGTGCGTATGGGTCTCGGGAAGTCATCAGTGGTATCTGCACAGAGTAAGAAAGAAAACAAAAGACAGGAGAGCAGTATTTGTTCACACACTGGGGTTGTAAACTTTTTCTGAGTCTGCTAGACAGTAGAGCAGTATTTGTTCAAACACTACGGTTGTAAACTTTTTCTGGGTCTGCAATTGTTCCATCTTTCCCTATTTCTTAATTCCTTTGACACCTAAAGAACGCAGTGAGGTAAGGATGGACTAGGATAGGGCCTATGAGGGAGTCTTCACCGCAGAGTTTGACCCCCGAAGCCTGTTGCATTCGATTCTTCTCTGGGCTCCTCACTGTTTCCGTGTCCTAACCTATCCCTGTGGGTGGGGGAACAACGTTACAGTGTGAAACATAAGTCCAGGTTTTTTTTTCTTTAATTTTTTTTTCTTTAATTTTTTTTTTTTTTGACACAATACTGCAGCTGCTGTAATCAACATCACTTAATGTGGCCCATGCCACTTTGGTTCTAATGGAGGAAACGTCTTTGTAAAGATCAATTATTGATTCAGGAGGCATAATTTTCTTCTGTGCTGCACTACCTGAACAAACTTGTACAGTTGCATAGAAACAAGCCTGTTTAGCTGCCATATCAGCAAGAGCATTTACCTTATGTTTCCGTAGTATTAGTTGTGAGATGTGCTTTCACTATGATCACTGCTAATTTCTTTGGAAGTTTCATGGAAAACATTAGATCTTTCACTAATTCAGCATGCTTAATGGGGGATCCAATAGAAGTTAGAAACTGTCTGGTTTGCTAAATGACACCAAAATCATGAATTACCCCAAAAGCATATCTGGAATCTGTGTAGATATTAGCAACTGATCCTGAAGCTAGCGTGCATGCTCTTGTTAGGGCTACTAGTTCTGCAGCTTGAGCTGAAAAATGATCTGGAAGACGTCCTGAAGCTAACACTTCCGTGATGGACGTTACTGCATAACCTGCTCGTCTGTAGTAATTTCTCCTTTATCCTCTAACAAAACTTCAGTCATAGCAGACATCATACATGAGGACGGATTCGTGACAGGTGCACGCTGTAAGACAATATTCGGCATTATTGCATGACAACACTGCATGATGGCTTTTTTTTACGTTTACAGTCTGACCTAACACTATTAATGATGAAAGGCCTGTGCTGTAAAATAACATTTAAGTCTGTGAGTCTACTTTAACCAGTGTCCCCCAAAGGAAAAAACTGAGATAGTCACTTTCCTTTTGTTCTATTAAACAAAAACAGAAGTCTTTTATCTCTGTTCCAAGTTAGTGGGGAAATAAAGCACTCACAGCCCAACTGGTTAACAACTAAAACAGCTGCCCAACGAGCTTAATGACGAGGAGAGGGGCTGCTTCAGAGCAGCCAGCAGGCTGAGCAGAAGCTGAGTTACATTGTTAGTTTCTCTAACATTCTTTTTGTTTTTTCTACACTCTTTTCCCCAATGTCCATGTTTACCACAATAATAACAACTGCTGCCCTCTCTCTTAGGACATTTGCGTTTCTGTTGCTTCTCTGCGTTGACCTTAAAGCATGCTGCTGCAATTTTCACTCTTGCCTTGACATCAGAGTTTCTTTCCCAAGTAGCTAACCTCTCCAAGTTGTTTTGTATGGTTCTAGTGGACCATGTTAAGTCTAAGAAGGGCAATGCTTTACTATGTTCTGACAACAGACCATCAAACCATGTGCGAACTAGGGGACCATTATCTTCTAGGAAGATCATGTTCATTTTTCTTTATTTGACAAAAAGCACAACACTTTGTTTTTATTTTGAGTACCCACAAAAAAAATAGACACTTAACAGGATGTAATGATGTACAGCACTTATATGTAAGATCAAAATCAACAGAGTAATTTGAGTCACTTTTGCACTGATAAGGAAAAAAGTGAGCTGGTATCGCCCGCGATACCGCCGACCCCAGAGGGTTAAGAGAGCAGCCAGAAAAATGGAGCGCAACTGGAAGAAAACAAAACTAGAGGTATTTTGGATTTCATGGAAGGAGAGCTTGATTGCTTACAGAGAGGCTTTAAAAGCTGCTAGATCTGCTTATTTTTCAACCCTATTAAAAGAAAATAAACATAATGCAAGGTACTTATTTGAAAATGTGGCTACACTAATGAAAAAGAAAGCTTCAAGCCCAGAAGTTTCCAAGAAACACAGCAGTAATGACTTTATGAACTTCTTCACTTATAAGATTGATAATATTAGGGACAAAATTATAACTATGCAACCGTCTACTACAGCATCACATCAGACAGTGCAGTGTAGTCTCCCTGAGGTAAAATTTGATTCATTTGTTGCCATAGGAGAGGAAGAATTTTGCAAACTCGTTAATTCATCTAAATCGACAACATGTATGTTAGACCCTATACTACACTAAACTACTGAAAGAGATGCTTCCAGAAGTCATAGATCCTCTTCTTAACATCATTTATTCGTCTTTGTCTCTAGGATACATACCAAAAACCTTTAAGCTGGCTATGATTAAACCGCTTGTTAAAAAACGCAACTTGATCCTACAGAATTAGTCAATTACAGGCCGATCTCAAATCTACCTTTTCTGTCAAAGATACTAGAAAAGGCAGTATCCTCACAACTATGTTCCTTTCTTGAAAGAAATGGTATCTGCGAGGATTTCCAGTCAGGATTTAGACCGCACCATAGCACTGAGACAGCTTTCATTAGAGTCACAAATGATTTGCTCTTATCATCCGATCGTGGTTGTATCTCTCTATTATTGTTACTTGATCTTAGTGCTGCATTTGACACCATTGACCACAACATTCTCTTAAATAGGCTAGAAAACTATGTTGGCATTAGCGGAATTGCATTAGCATGGTTTAAATCATATTTATCTGACCGCTATCAGTTTGTAGCAGTAAATGAAGAGATGTCTTATTGATCACAAGTTCAGTATGGCGTACCACAAGGCTCAGTACTAGGACCGCTGATGTTCACTCTGTACATGCTACCTTTAGGAGATATCATTAAGAAACATGGCATTAGCTTTCACTGTTATGCTGATGATACTCAGCTCTACATTTCTTTCAAACCTAACGAAACTCACCAATTCACAAAATTATCGGAATGCATAGTATATATATCAAAAATTGGATGACTAGTAATTTCCTACTACTAAATTCAGAAAAAACAGAGATTCTAATTATTGGACAAAAAACTTTGACACGTAATAACCTAGAATACTGGCGAACACTTGATGGCTGCTCTGTTAAGTCTTCGTTGTCAGTTAGGAACTTGGGTGTGCTCTTTGATACCAATCTTTCATTTGAAAGTCACGTGTCTAGTGTCTGTAAAACCGCATTTTTCCATCTTAAAAATATATCTAAATTACGTTATATGCTCTCATTGACAAATACGGAACAACTAGTTCATCCGTTCATGACATCAAGGCTAGATTATTGTAATGCTCTATTGGGTGGTTGCCCTGCACGCTTAATAAACAAACTACAGCTAGTTCAAAACGCAGCCGCTAGAGTTCTTACCAGAACCAGGAAGTACGACCATATTAGCCCGGTTCTGTCAACACTGCATTGGCTCCCTATTAAACATCGTATACATTTTAAAATACTGCTGATTACTTACAAAGCACTAAATGGTTTAGCTCCCCAGTACTTGAGCGAGCTCTTAACGCATTATAGTCCTTCACGTCTATTGCGATCTCAAAGTTCTGCCCAGTTGATAATACCTAGAATATCTAAATCGACTGCTGGCGGTAGATCCTTTTCCTATTTAGCACCAAAACTTTGGAACAATCTTCCTAAAATTGTCCAGGAAGCAGACACAGTCTGTCAGTTCAAATCTAGACTAAAAACACATCTCGTTGGCTTAGCATACACATAACAAATTATAGACTTCTATAATTCAATGTTAGGCTGCATAGTTTAGATCAGCCGGAACCAGGAACACTTCCCATAAATCCTGATGTACTTTGTACATCATAAGAAGGATGAGGTCTATGCTAATATTTGTCTCTCTCTTTTATCCTGAGGTTTACCGCAGTCCGCCGTATCCAGGCCGTATCCGGATCTGTTGAAGGAACTGCATCTGGACACAACGACAACGCAGTCCTGAAGTGTCAACTAGTCTCTCCCTTGTGAAGGGCTCCTTCCCTTTACCTCTGTATTGATGAAACGTCCGTGATAATTCCGATTCACGTGGCTACGCGGAAGAAATAAAAAAAAATTCTCAGAATCACCAGGCACTGTTTTATGCAAATGAGCGGCCGGATCGCATTAAATAATTTTTTGTTAGAACGGTGTCGTGTTAGCGGCCCCTAAGTTAATAACTAATGATCGTTGCGACAGAAGTAAATCAATCAAAACTAACTTTAGTTGGACAATAAATTTATTCTAGAGCTGCTGTAAAGCCAAAACAACCTCTGTTACTTTAATTTCCTATTATCACTGTAAAGCTGCTTTGAAACAGTCCATATTGTTAAAAGCGCTATATAAATGAAGGTGACTTGACTTGACTCATCACAGGAAGTTCCTGAGGTTCACTATCGGGGGAGAAGCATACCAGTATATGGTTCTTCACTTCGGCCTAGGTTTATCACCCCACACCTTTACAAAATGCATGGATGCAGCTCTGGCTCTTCTGAGACTCCAGGGCATATTAAATTATATTGACGACTGGTTGATTTTAGGTCAGTCCGAGCTTTTGGCAGTTCGACATCGAGATGTCATTCTGTCCCACATAAAGAGGTTGGGGTTGCGGCTCAACACCAAAAAGAGTGTACTCCTCCCAGCTCAGAGGACCCCCTTTCTAGGTATAATATGGGATTCGACAACAATGCAAGCACGTCTGTCTCCTGCACGTATTTATGCGATACTCACAGCCGTAAAGAATGTAAAACTAGGCCAGTCACTCACTGTGAAACAGTTTCAGAGACTGTTGGGGCTCACGGCAGCTTCGTCCAACGTAATTACTTTTGGCCTTCTGTACATGAGACGTGTGGTGGCTCAGGACCAAGGGGTTTTCTCAGAGGGGAAATCCGTTTCGCACGTTCAAGGTCACGCGGCAATGCCTACGTGCTTTGGTCATGTGGAAGAAACCTTGGTTCCTCGCCAAGGGCCCAGTACTGGGGGCTTCTTGTCAACACGTTACGCTATCGACGGATGCTTCCCTCACGGGATGGGGGGCGGTCATGAGTGGCCGCTCGGCGAAAGGTCTTTGGCAGGACCATCAATGTTCCTGGCACATAAATCGTCTGGAAATGATGGCGGTATTTCGAGCTCTCAAATATTTCCTGCCAGACCTTAGAGGCCACCATGTGCTAGTCAGCTCGGACAACACATCGGTGGTCTCCTATATCAACCATCAGGGGGGTCTGAGGTCACGTCACCTATGCAAGCAGGCCCATCAGATCCTGCTATGGGCCCAGGGGAAATTGCTGTTACTCAGGGCAGTATATATTCCGGGGCATCAGAATTTGGGAGCCGATATCCTGTCGAGACAGGGGCTGAGGCCCGGGGAGTGGAGACTTCACCCCGAGGTGGTTGATCTCCTTTGGGAGAAATTTGGTCAAGCTCAAGTCGACCTTTTCGCATCATCAGATACAACCCATTGTCCCATGTGGTTGTCCCTTACGCACCCAGCTCCTCTCGGACTGGATGCGATGGTGCAGGTGTGGCCGAGGCTGCACTTGTACACATTCCCCCCGATATCCATGCTTCTGGGTGACCTAGTGTCCCTTCTAGACGGCTCTCCTCTGGAGATTCCGGTCAGGAGGGACCTATTGTCCCAAGCAAGGGGCACGATATTTCACCCTCATCCGGAGTTGTGTAAACTGTGGGCCTGGCCTCTGAGGGGGCCCGGCTCATAGAATCCGGTCTCTCGACTGAGGTCGTTGAGACCATTCTCCAATCCAGAGCGCCTTCCATGAGAAAACTATATGCATTGAAATGGAAATTATTCTCCATCTGGTGTGGTGAACGTCACTTAGATCCTGTTAACTGCCCTGTTGGTACAGTTCTTGATTTCTTGCAAGACTGTTTCTCTGCAGGATTATCTCCTTCTACCTTGAAGGTATATGTGGCGGCTATATCAGCCTACCACACCCCTCTGAGGAGCACTTCTCTTGGAAGAGATCTTCTTATTATTTGTTTTTTCCGTGGTACATTGAGGTTAACATGCACTGCACTCTAGAGCACCGGCTTGGGATTTGGCCATTGTACTTGAGGGTCTAGCTTTGGCTCCCTTCGAGCCCATCGAAGAGGTTTCAGAAAAGTTCCTCACTCTAAAAACGTTATTTATTCTTGCTATTTCTTTGCTCTTTCATGCTTGGAATTTGCACCTGGTATTGTGAAGGCATTTCTTTACCCTAGGCCGGGTTATATTCCTAAGGTCCCTGCTAATGTTGCGGGCCCAAAAGTGTTGCAGGCCTTTTATCCTCCACCTTTTAATACCCCAGATCAGGAAAAACTTAATATGTTATGTCCCGTTTGGGCATTGGATGCTTACGTTCACAGAGCTGCCCTGTGGCGTAAATCTGAGCAGTTATTTGTCTGCTTCGGGTCACCTAAGAAAGGTTGCCCTGCATCTAAACAGGTAATGAGCAAGTGGGTAGTTGAGGCTATCTCACTTGCCTATGAAGCGGCTGGACAGCCTTCACCTATGGCTGTTCGGGCCCATTCTACAAGGAGTATGGCTGCCTCTAAGGCTTTAATTTCGTGTGTTTCCCTTCAGGATATTTGAGAGGGAATGAGACACTGCTTTGAGACGCGGTGGGAACGCCCTATGTGATTGCGTCGTGAAGCACATGCATAATCAGTCCAATGGACTCACCACATACATTTGTCAAATTTTATGACTTAGACCTCTCCACTCCTGGGGCTAGGTTGCTTGCTTCTTAGTGTGCGCAAGGACTTCACACAGAACATTAGTCATTATGGCGTAGTGGGTATGGGATTCCCACCGCGTCTCAACGTAGTTCGAGTTCCCTTGAAAGGGAACGCCTCAGGTTACGTTTGTAACCCTGGTTCCCTGAGAGGAAATGAGTCGCTGCGTTCTCCTGCCATACTTCCTGCATGCCCTGATCGACTTGCTTCAGGCTTTCCAGAAGCTGACGCTGTCTTTTTTCAGGGGTGCTTTATAGCTTCCTTGTCTATAACTTCATCTATGACGTCTCGTCTTTCCATTGGACTGATTATACATGTGCTTCACGACGCAATCACGCAGGGCGTTCCCACCGCGTCTCAACGCAGCATCTCATTCCCTCTCAGGGAACCAGGGTTACATACGTAACCTGAGGCATTTTACGTGCATATGATGCAGTTTTGACGTGCATATGATACACACTTTATGGCGTGTAATGCAGAGTTCATACTGAACGATTTTAGGCCAGATTTTCGCTCGCCGACATGTTTTGTGATATCGCCGACAAATGCCCGAAATCATAGGCAAATTGGTGCTCGTTCACGTTAGTGACAATCACGCAGTGTGAATTATCAAAGATGCGATCTGAGTGAATCGCCGATGAGTCGGCGACGCCTGTGAGATATTTGGCATGCTAAATATCTGGACCTGTCGGCGATTCAAAATCCTGCTGTGTGAATGTGTTCTGACTGAAAACTACATCGCCGATTATCTACAGCCAATGAGAGAGCAAGAAACAGGACAGCGGGATGTTAGGGGAGGAGTTATAGGCCAGAATATATGTATTTTTATATATATATTTACAATTATATCAAACAGAAACAAAGCACAAACATTTGTTTGACCTGCAGCAACAGCAGCACATTGCAAAATTATTTATTTACCCTCAACTCTCTTTGCAGAACACACAATCCTTAAACCCCTCGTCTCCTCAACCATTTCTTCCTGCATAATCTGTTATTTTTTCTTCTCCTTTTCACTGCAAATCAGCGAACAGACAATTTGGATTGCAAATCTTCTAGCAGGTTATCATTTTTAATAACAATTTCAGTCTCACACGAGAACTACGGTCTCACGCATGTGTAATCTTGCATTATTTCCTTATCACTTCTCGCTTGTTTTGGTTGTGAAACGTAGTTTGCGGACCAGACAGAAGTCCTTGTGATTCTTTCTTTTGTAAAGTCATGTAGTGTGAAACCTCCTGTCGGCAATCCATCGTGCAGTGTGCAAAAAGCAGCAACTGAATGTCACCCCAGTTAGTCGTGCATTCACTGTTGTAGAGTTACACGTTCCAGGAAGGAAGAGGACAGTGTCGGCTTAGGAGATCGAGGGGGTTTTATTAAATCAATTAGAAAACAAACAAAAACAACGTAATCGCACATTCCGCACTCTCTCATACAAAGTCCAAAGTCCTCGTTCTCGTGCTGCTCCCCGCTCTTTTGAGCTATGCGTGTTCCTTACAGTCTCTCAGTCTGCATAGCACTTCAGTCACGAACGTTCCCCCGATCTCCATTACTCTCTCCTCAAATTATGTTTCCTCGTGGATTTTTATACGGTCTCTCCACGCCAATCACTAAAACAAGACACAGGTGTTCTTCATTTGCACTTGACCCACTTATGCCGCACGTCTCCCAATCCTCTCTTCTGTCACAGACTTCGCTTAACCATGCCCCTCTATCCCCACTGCCCGACTCAGGCCAGGGAGCCATCTGGCCTGCAGCCTCCCCCTCCTCCTGGAGAGAAAGTCAGCCACAGCCATCTGTGCACTCGGCCTGTGGACCACCTGGAACTTAAAAGGCTGTAAAGCCAGATTCCAAAGGGTGATCCGTGCGTTTGTATCCTTCATGCGGTGAAGCCAATGGAGGGGCAAGTGGTCCGAACAGAGGGTGAATTCCCGTACAAGGAGATAATAGCGGAGGGTGAGGACAGTCCACCTGTTGGCTAAACATTCTTTCTCAATGGTACTGTATTTAGTCTCTCTCTTTGAGAGCTTGTGACTAATGTACAGCACCGGCCGCTCCTCACCTTCTATCTCCTGGAACAGGACCGCTCCCAGCCCCCTGTCCGACGCGTCAGTCTGCAACAAGAAGGGGAGAGAAAAATCAGGAGAATGTAATAGTGGGCCGCCACATAGAGTAGCCTTTACCTGGGTGAAGGCCTGCTGACACTGCTCCGTCCATTGGACCAGGTCTGGTGTTTCCTTTTTAATGAGATCAGTCAGCGGGCTGGCACATACCTTATATAATATCCCGCCAGCCCCAGGAACTGTCTCACCTACCTTTCAGTCTTGGGCCTCGAGCAAGTTGCAACAGCTGCGGTCTTATTAATTTGAGGACGCACCTGCCCGTGATCCAAGTGGAAGCCCAGATACCTGACCTCTAGCCGCCCAACCACACACTTCTTTGGCTTGGCCGTCAACCCAGCCAGTCTCAGCACTCTCAGGACAGCTGGTCTTCTTCAGGGCAAAGTAACAAGTTATTAGCATGTTACTTTGCCCTGAAGAAGACCATTTGTGGGTCGAAACATGTTGGCTTGTGACTTTTTTATTATGAAATAAGCCATATTTAAATAAAGGCTTTTTTACCTTCTCCTTCTTATCCATTTTTTGAGTGCCTGGGACCTGCATCTTATTTCAAATATACACACCTTATTAATACTGTAGCCTACAGAAAAGCAGATGAGCCCATAATATGAACTCAACGCGTTTAATTAAACGCTAATTTTCCTCCCATTTAAAACCGTTATTATAAAGAAAACGCTTTACATGACTTTTTATAGGAGGAACACGTTGCGTTCATATTCTGGGTTTATCTGCACATAGTTTGGTTTCTTAATAAGGTATAGCCTACTGTGTAGGCTACATGCATTAAGCCACGTAAAAGTGTCCTTTAAGCGTTATAAAAGCTTTTTTCACGTTAAGAATGTGAGAATGTGAGAATAAGAATTTTAGAATGTCCAGAGGAAAACCAGCTTGTTAACGTTGGCCTGCAGAGGCGCAATCATGGCTAAATCCAGCCTTGGAGAATATAGTTTCTGATGGTGTGCATCCACACTTTAGATTTTCTTATCCTAGACATTTTTAAAGATTTAAATCCCTGCCGCCAAAACGTTCCTCTTTCGGTCACGGATCGAAAGTGAAACTTAAATCTGTCACGGGGTGTTTGGATTTATTCAAGGACGTTAAAAACATGTATTAAAAGCTTCTTCCTTTGCACATTTGTATTTACAGAATTATCATATTAGGCTCCTATATTAACATATTGACAGAAAACCGCATAGTTATATGTGAAATCAGACATTGAGCACCCCCATTTAACCTCTGCAAAGATTCGACCGTGAGATTGGTAGTCGAAACAGACTCCTCCTATCGATGCATCGAATCTTCGACTATTCGGGGTCACCCCTAGAAAAAGGTGATAAGGGGATCTGCCAGTACCCTTTAGTTAAGTCCAGTATTGAATAAAAACGAGCGGTGCCCAGCCAATCAAGCAGTTTGTCAATCCACGGGATTGGATACACGTCGAACTTGGACACAGCATTAACTTTGCAGTAATCTACACAGAAACTAACCGAGCCTTCGGTTTTAGGCAATAAAACTATCGGGCTTGCCCAATTATTATGGGATTCTTCTATTACCCCCACCTCGAGAATCGCCTCTAATTCAGACTGAACCACTTTCTTTTTGTGTTCAGGTAACCTATATGGCCGGCTGCGTACCATCATGGCCTGGCCCGGTTCGGTCTCAACATGGTGCTGAATAAGATTAGTTCGATCAGGTAGGGGCGAGAACACATCGGCAAATTCTGGCTGCAACCTGGCTACCACAGCAATCTGGAACGGTGAGAGATGATCTCCTCCCGGAGACAGTGCGAGTGATTGCTGTTTAATATTGGCCTCTGGCCCGAGATCTTCTTCCGCATTAATCACCATCGCCAGCATCACTGAATCTACCTCACTGCATTTTTTTTAAGGAGGTGGAGGTGATACATTTCACTTGCCCCATTCCTATCCGTTCGAAGTACCACATAATTGATATCGGCAATTTTGTTCTCAGGTCAAGGACATACTGAATTTCGTTACGACTCTCCGAAGGTCCTTCCTCCCAAGTTTCTTTTAGGAAGTCTAGCACGCCGCGGGGCTGACGTCCATAAAGGAGCTTGAAGGGGGAACACTCCGTGGAGGCTTGAGGCTTGCAATGGCGCTTTTGGGGCGGCCGGTGGATTTACCAGCTGACATGCACGACAAGCCGCGCCCCACCTGCATACGTTCACGTGAATGCCCGGCCAAAATAAACGGGTCATGAGATCATTAAGTGTCGTTATTTTACCTAAATGTCCTGCCATGGGATTAGAATGAGCCGCCTGGAAAATCATTTCCCGACGGCTTTTTGGTACTAATAACTGAGTTATATTTTGCTTTGTCTGAGTGTTTTGTGTCACTTGATACAATCTGTCTTTAATAATCGCAAAATAGGGAAAGGTGAGCAGCCGGTCGGGCTGGAGAGGCTGACCGTCGATGGCAATGACCTGTTCGAAAACGTATTTTAACGACTCATCCTGAGACTGCTCTAGGGGAAAATCATCACGCTCCGAGAGAATCTGTCTCTCGATTGCACTTGGTTCCCCTGAATCCAGTCTCAGAGGTCCCAGCTCAGCCTCTCCCATCCATACATCCACCCCCTTATCATGCTCTTTCTTAATACAAGAGACATCAGCACATAATCCCCTCAATAATTCACTAAAAACCGGCCAATTTATTCCCAGAATCAGCGGATGTCGGAGGTGCGGGTTAACTGCCACCTCTATACTATGCTTTTGACCCCTAAACGGCTGACATTAACGGATAACTCACCACATCCCCGTGCATACACCTTACCCGAACCATGCGGCTCATATCCAATGCCTCAGGTTGAATCAGGCTTTGATGGATCGAGGTTTGGTTACAGCCTGAATCCACCAGAGCCTGATAGGTGCCCCCCTTAACCCGTTTAATCCCACCGGTCACAATTGTGACCGCATCTGTTTTCTTATTTCTGGAAGCTCTAAAAATGTTGTTATTGACTTTGGGCAAGAAATTCAACTTTTAAATGACAAAATTGATTGTCTTGATTAAAATCTATTAATGTCATGTGACTAGTGTGAAAGGTCACATGACCAGATCAGTTTACTTCCTGCAAGCAAATCTAGAAGAAGATGTCTTCCTCAGACTACGACAAAAAGTAGTATGTAAAACATCTTAATTAACAGATAGAACTATCATATTTTGTACATATATTCTTTCTTTAAGGGTCTACTACTGATATATTTTGAAAATTATACTCCTGCATATATATTTTGCTCGTAGGACTTGTAAATTTGTCTACGGTCACAATTGTGACCGGTAGTATAACACAGTGCTTCAATTGAAAACACAGGTATTGGCTGGTATTGGCAGGTATTGGCAATCCTACACTGAACATATGCCACACCTGTGAGGGGGATGGATGATCTTGGCAAAGGAGAAGAGCTCACTAACACAGATTTAGACAGATTTGTGAACAATATTTGAGAGAAATAGGCCTTTTGTGTACATAGAAAAGGTCTTAGAACTTTGAGTTCAGCTCATGAAAAATGGGGGCAAAAACAAAAGTGTTGTGTTTATAATTTTGTTCAGTGTAGTTATCAGTATCCCAGAAACTTTCAATGTGTTGGACCTTCTAGACGTACGTGGACCCACTCTGCCATCTTCTTAGGTAGACGAGCGATAAATTGCTCCAGCACCACACAGTCGATTATTTTCTTGACATCACTTCCCTCAGCCAGTAACCACTTGTGGCTGGAGTCCCAGAGCTGATGGGCCATGACGAAGGGCTAGCCATTCTCACCCAGTTCCACCAATCTGAATCGCTGGCGATGTTGTTCTGGGCTCCAGCCAACCCGCTGTAGGATGGCCCCCTTGAGGTAGTCGAAGACCAGGAGGTTCTGGACAGGCAGTTGTTGGGTGGTCGCCTGCGCATCCCCGGACAGCAGTGGGATGAGGTGCACCGGCCAATTCTCCTTCGGCCACCCACCTGCCTCTGCTGCCTTCTCAAAGAGGTCCAGGAAAACATCCGGGTTGTCTTGGGAACCCATTTTGTTCATGGACCGGTGCGGCAGCCGGCAGCGGCGCGGATTCTGTCCGAACCTCCCAGTCCATCCAGCTCCGGAACCTCTCGTGGTCCTCCTGCTGACCCCGGACGAGGAGCTCTAACCGTCGCTCAGGTTTGCTCCTCACATCCAACTGGGCCTGATGCTGGTCGTGATGAAGGACTGAGAGGGATGATATGATCTCTGCAAGTGGAGACGTTGACGGCGTCGGATGGCTGGCGGCGTCTTCCATCTTCCTCCCGGGGTTTCGGCACCAGTGTAGTAGAGTTACAAGTTCCAGGAAGGAAGAGGACAGGGTCGGCTTAGGAGTTCAAGGGGGTTTTAGTAACTCAATTAGAAAACAAACAAAAACAATGTAATCGCGCACTTCACCATCTCTCATACAAAGTCCAAAGTCCTTGTTCTCGTGCTGCTCCCCTCTTGTTTGAGCTATGTGTGTTCCTTACAGTCTCTCAAGGGGATGATACATGGGGCAACTTTTTGAGCAATGTTGCCGGGCAATGTTGCAGTCAACAGGCAACCAGGTGAGACACAGGGCAACTAATTAGGGCAACGGGCAGTTGGCAGCAGCCAATCAGAGGGGAGCAAATCTATTGTAATGGAGACATGAAACTTTTGCAGCTGTCACTGTTGTCTTGGCTTCTTCAACAATTATTTTACTTAACTATCACTTATAAAACAAAACTTAAAAAAAATGTTTTGCCATTATTATTACATTAATTAATTAATATTACATGCATACATTCCATCTTTTTTTGTTTGTTTGTTTGTTTTGTTGCTTTCAAAATGCTAGTAGCCTATAAAGCATATGATAAATGACTCAAGAGTTTTTATTAAATGAGGCTAAAATCAAGCATCGCGTGACTCTCAGCTGATCCACGTCTACCTATAGGAATACGACGCCTATCACTGTATACATATATAAGCTCCTTCCGTATTATCAGAAGCTATCGCGTTTCTCAGGAGCTAATTACCCTCCTCCATCCCCAGCTCCTCCTCTATCCCCAGCTCCTCCTCTCATCAGTCAGGATTTGGTTTTCCCCTTGAATCAGAATAAATTCTCGAATTATGTTGTACTTTAAAATCTTGAATTAACGATATTGCATGCATTCATGTTGGTTCTGTTCTGTTTACCCTAAGGGGGGTTATTGCTGCTCTCCCTGCTATTATCCATGCTAGGCTGCATGGATGCGCAAGGAGTTCTAGCCCAGAACAGAACCATACCGCCAATCCAAAATGTATGCTAATTGTCAATCGTATTTGACGATAGTAGTCCTGACTGAATTACATTGTTGTATTGGAAATGTCACACACACACACAGACACACACACACACACACACACACACACACACACACACATATATATATATATATAAATATATATATATATATATATATATATATATATATATATATATATATATATATATATATATAGCATATCACTGTGCCATAACATGTTAGCAAAATAATCTGGTAACCTTTCAATTTATTTCATCTCAGCAAAAAAGAAAAAAGGACATGGACCAGAAGATGGCTGCTTAGGAGGAAGATTGGGTGTTACAGCCAACTACTGAGGGAGCTGGCTGACGAAGATGCTCCTGGTTACAGAAACTGGTTAAGAATGGGGCAAAACACATTTAACAGTCTGGTGAGCCTGGTAGAACCATCATTAAGGCGGCAAGACACAGTGATGAGGGAGGCAATACCTGTTGGGGAGAGACTGACAATAACATTGAGGTACTTGGCCACAGGACAGACCTTCTGTTGTGTTGAGAATGTTTTTGGAATCTTGGCAAACAGATTCAGAGTTTTTCACCAAGCAATCACACTGGAGTCTTCAAAGGCTGTGATAATAACAAAGGCAGCATGTGTTCTTCACAATTACCTAAGAACTGAATCCCTTACCAGTTATACCTACTCATCTCCCAGTCTGGTGGATCAGGAGGACACAGAAATGGGTTGACTTATTCACGGAGCTTGGAGGGAAGAACCAGAATGTATGCGCCCTATTGCAGCTTCCTCAGACAGAAATTCATCTTTGCAGGCAAACCAAGTGAGAGAGGAGTATTGCAGCCACTTCAACACAGAGCAGTAAGCTGGCAAGAGAATGCAATGTCTCGACTACTTCTTCCTCCACACTGCCATAACCTCTACCCATCTGTTTAATACAGTATGCAGGATACAAAAAGACGATAATGAATGAAATGCTACAAATACATTGTTTTTATTTTCAGCCACCCAGGAAAATGCAAATATATAAAATTAACTAAGTTAAATTACTATTAAAGAAGTTAAATTACAGATTACTATACATACTCCATTTGTTTAAAATGCAGAATACAAAAAGATAAAATAAAATGTTAGAATCAAATACATGTTTTGTTTTCCATTTTCAATTCAGCTACCCTGGCAAATGCACAATATAAAATACACAATGAAAGTTAAATTACTATACATACTACTCATCTTGGACAGAGTGAGCCAACTCAATTAACTGCCTTTTCAGCTTTTTCGCCTTGTTGTCTGGCAGGTTATCTGGGCAACTTTCTAAGTAATGTAAAAAGCCAGTGTGTGGTGAGGAGGCCTTTCTTTTCAGGAAACCCATAGCATACTGCATGGCCTCTGTAGCTTTATAAAAAAATTGTTTTGCTTTTTGGGCTCAGACACAGCCTTGTGGGGTTGGGGTTGAGGTGGAGTTGTAGGAGTGGATGTGGAAGTGGAAGTGGATGTGATGTTCTCTGGGAACTGGGATGTTGATGGAGCAGCCAAAACTGCTGTCAAATTGTCAGAACTTTCTTCAGGGGTGCAGGGGTCACAGAGAAAAGACAGGATGTAGTAATACTTCCACTTTGGGAGGTAAACCTCTTCATCTCCGGCCCTTGATTTGCTGCTCTTCAGAATCATGCCGTGCTCCCGCAAAAATACAGTACGATGGTTTTTAAATTTCCTCTTGATATCTTTTTCTGAGAAAAAAAGGAACATATTGTAACATAAATACTCTGTAGGTGATATTACATAGCTTTTTTTAAACTATGTGTTTGTACACATAAATTATTATGAAGCAATGTGGAATCAACTGTAGTAATTACAGTCATGGACACTGTAAGTTAAGTTAAGACTGCCCTTGAGAAAATGTACTTTTTTCCTTCTGAGCATAGTGATAGATCAGAAATTATTTTGATATGTTCTTAAGCCTTTGTCCATGACTGTAACTCTGTAAAAACTATATTGTCGATAAATATTACAACAACATTATTGTAATAGCCCTTGGTTAAAAAAATATGCAAAAAGCAATTTTCACAACAGATGTACCGGTTATAACTTGTTGCTCATCTGACAGCTGCTGACAGAGAGTCTGGAAGTCCCTTGTTTTAAGGTACTGGTGTTTATACAGTTTTGCCTTTGGGTTCCATAAATAGTAGTGAACTGTATTTACAAGGACACACAATATGAGACGGTGATGTTAGACAAACACTGTGCCAACTTAAAAAAAAAATAATAATCAATGAGCAGCCCTTCATTTATTACAAGTTAGTGTTTCTCAAACTTTGAGTGGCGTACCCCCAATATTTGCCCCATTAAATAAAAGCTTCAAGTGCATTTTTTGCCTTTATAGAATAAACAATGCTTTAAATTTAAAATGTTAAATAGAGAAATTATACTTTTAAATATTAAATTAAAACCGCCAGTAGGTGTCGGTAAGTCCCTCTCTTTATGAGTGAGCCATCGATTCATTCATTAGAAACGAACTGTATTTATGAATGAGTCATTGATTTGTTCAAAGCCACCGATTTGTTCACGAAACAACGCTGTGTTGGAGATTCATAACAGTTCTGCAGTGGCTTTTGTTGAAACTATTATTTCATTGACAAATAGAGTAAAAAATGCTGACAATACGGTTTAAAATGAACATCACTTAAGTTTACTCTTTCATTTGTTGAATTGTTGTATAAAATCAATGACACATTTGCAATCGTGTGTATATTTGGGAAACATTTTATTCTTGCTCGTATAATATGTGACCAACATTAAAAAATAAGAACTCACACAAGGTATGTTGTTGTATCGAAGAGAGTTTGAATCCGACGTGCCGTGCGCATATTATTGCGCAATATTTTCTCGATATACAAAAACTCAAAAATTAAAACCTAAACATGTCACATATTTTTGGAAAGCTGAGACTCTTGTGATTCGAACGATGTAAACCATTTTAATATAAACACAGCGGGTACAATCTGTCTCTTTGTCAGACCACCAAACAAGCAAAAACCGGAAGAAACTCACCTATGGAGCCACCTGTTAGTGCACTGATCCATTACATTCCAACAAAAATGTTTTGGTTACACTGTAAAGGGTCCATACAATCCAATTCAATGAAGTATTTAGTCCATTACACATTTATATATCAATAAGCATCCACGGAATGTAGTAGTAGCCTTTCAAGTTAGCCGACAGAACAATCACAACTTCGACGCATTCTATGTTCTAGCTTCATTTGAGATGTAAACATTAAGAAAAATTGATGTCCTAATGTCCGCTGACCCCTGAACTTCTTCTTCTTCTTCTTTTTTATTTGGCGGTTAGCAACTATTTCTTGTGCATTACCGCCACCACTGGATTGGAGTAAGGAACGGGAACTATTCTGTACTGTTTTGAACAAACTAAATAACCAAACAAAATAAAAAAACAAAACCAAACATATAAAGTAGAGTTTATATCCTTTTAAAAAGGCCTGTAGTTTTCAAAAAATACATTTCTCCTGAACTTCTTTCCAATAAGGTCTTAGTATCTAAAGACACTGTAAGGAACTCAGCTTTTTGGAAATATTAATAATCAATAATATCTTGTTATTATTAATTATAAATATTTGGGTCAGTTATTTGGATTAACTTGATGTGGCTGAATTAATATTACAATCAATTAATCAGTTCTTCCAACAAACTCTTTTAATTATTAATTTATTCTAAGAAAAGGGTATCTTCCATGGCCACAGAAGAATAATTATCTCTTCGCCTGTACAGTACTTTGAGCCAGTAGCAAAAACCGTGATCGTAAAGTGACTTGTATTGCAAACAAAACAGAACCAAATACATATTATGTACAAGTTTTATTAACTAAATATAGATATTTATATGAATAAATAAACTAAACAACATACACACATGAATACACACATGAATAAATAAACTAAACAACATACACACATGAACACAGTAAATCTGATGTTTGCTGTGTAAATCTGATGTTTGCTGTAATTGTTTTCGTCACATCGTGTCATACTGCTATGTTGCTCGGAACTGTACCTAAGAATTTCACCCACTGTTGCACTTGTGTATATGGTTGTGTGACAATAAAAGGATTTGATTTGATTTGATTTGATTTGATTTGATACATAAATAGGTTAGTGATAGGATGAAATTGGAAACCGGAAGAGGGTCTATGAGAAGAACCATCAGAATTTCATTTTCACATTTCATTGAATTGAATACTTGCATTTGTAATGGGAACAATTCTTGAAGTTGTTGAAAATTGAAAGTCGTTGATGGTTCCGGCAGTGTCAAGTGGAAGTTGGTTGAGCGTTCTCTTTCTCCAGGAACGCATGGCTGGTTTGGTCAAGGCCTGGGACTCTGTTGAGGCCACGCCGAGCACCCAGGAGAAGTGAGGAAGTCGGAAGGATGGGTGATTGGAGTCGTTGTTGGTTGGAGTCTTTGTTCCAAAACTCTTGAGATTGTCCTTGGTTCTTTGTGAGAGAGTCATCTCTCTCCTGCCTGAGCCCATATCTGGGTGGAATCGAGGCCTGCTGGGCCCTGGGGCCCCCGTGGAGGGGGAGGGGGTTCCCCAGTATCACCAGAACAGTGTTGCGGCTGGATGAAAGAACTAAGAGAGGGATGTCACATGTGGACTGTCTCTAATAAGCCCTGGAAAAGATCCTCCCCTAAGGGTTGAACTCGACCAATCAGAAAGGTGACATGTCTGAGAGGGAAAGTGGCTCTTAGTTGATTTACGGATCTTTGTCCCTAGCATGATTATACCTTCATTAATGCTCAGATAGCTATAACACATCCACACTGCAATTCTAGAAGAAGGTGATGTACATCAACGTGTGAGTCATTAAATGAGGATTAATTAGGTAGGAGGCATGATACAGGTGAGGTTACATTGATCGTTAGTTGGTTGTATACCAGGATACATACCATAATATATACCTAATAGTACACGAGACAGTAAACCATTTACACTGTTTCTTTCACAGTTTTATGCATGTTCATTTATAGATCAATTAGTCTATGATTAATGCAGCAAAGTCTGTTTTAAAGAGGGTTTCTGTTTCATAGAGGGTTTCTCTCTCTTGAGTATGTGGCCACATTCCTCGGAGGTCGTAAAATCTCCTTATCATGCCCTGTAACATGACACTGTTTCTGCCCTTGTGTTTGTTCATTTGGGCTGTGTGAGGAGTTTCATAAACCTTTGTATATAATGAATAATTAGTATGTGTCTGATTGGTCCATACCCTACAACACTTTCTTTGCTTCCATCTGATTAACAAGCCTTTGCCTAGCCTGATTGTATTTATGACAGTAAACTATTACATGCTCTACTGTTTCAGGTGTGTTGCTCTGGCAATACTCACAATTTCCATCACCATGTTTTCTCATTAAGAACAGTGTACTATTCAGCTTTGTATGACCCAACCTCATCCTAGTCAGCACAATTTCTTCCTCTCTAGATCTGGTCGGGTGTGTGTCTTTTCCCACTTTCCCTGTATCCTATATAGATGTCTTCCTGTGCACCCATTGTCCCAGATATGTTGCCACTTTTTAATGGTTTTAGCCTTAACTATGCTTTTTATCTCTGCTTTACTTTATTTCACATCTATATCTATATTATTTTTCCCTGTTGCTCTCTTTGCATGTTCATCGGCCAGTTTGTTACCTTCCACTCCTATATAGGCTGGAACCCATAAGAATGTCACCCTCCTCCCTTATGCTTGCAGTCCATTTGCTAGCTGTAAAATTTCAATTAAAATATCTTCCCTTGATTCAGACTGAGAATTCTGAATACTAATCAGTGCTGAACTAGAATCAGAGGCAATCACTGCCTGCAAACAGTTATTACCCTCTAGCCACAAAAGCGCTAGCCATATGGCTGCCAGTTCAGCAGTATATACCGCTATGTCATCATTTATCATTTTAGCCTTTGCTATGCCCATCTCAGGAATTACATAAGCTACCCCTACTTTCTTCTCAATATTTTTAGACACATCTGTAAAATCTTTTTGTATTTTTGTACTTTTCTAACACTGTTTGTATTTTCCTGATATATAGTTGCTTACCCCATACTTATCTACTCCATATTTCTTTCCTTCCTCCAACAGTCCTAAATGAACCTTCAATTCTTCTAATATCCAAGGAGGCACTACTGGATATGCCACAGTTGAGCTGATGTTCAGAGCACCAATTCCCATATTATTCACCTTATCTTTTATGACCCACTCATAACTTTTAACTTTCATACTTTCTTTTTCCTGACATTCCCTTAACACTGTCTGAGACATATGGTTCCCTTTATGCCCCCTGATATTTGCCCAGTGTACCAATGCTAGCTGGTCCCTCCTCAAATGCAGTGGCATCTCCCTCACCTCCACTTGAATTGCAGCTACTGGAGAAGATTTTATTGCTCCACTAATTATCTTCATTGCTTGATTGTGCATACCATCAAGTTTGCTTAGACTTGCTTTAGAAGCTGATCCATATACTATACAGCCATCGTCAAACACTGATCTCATTAGACCTGTACAGTCCTTCCAGAAAAACGCAGAGTTTTTGTGATTGTTGCGGGCAAAAATCCTTGATTATGTGGGCCGTTTTCTTTAAAAATGTGATGGAATATGCAGGATATTTATGCAATTGTATGCAATGAAATTGTGGGAACTTGCAAAAATTTAGGGAACTTGCAAAAACTGCGGTTTGATGAAAAAGAGAAAAAAAGTGATTCCCCCAACACCCTGTTCTCACTAGGCTACTACCTTAATGTAAAGAGTAATTTCTTATGACTTCCTTTGATAAGCAAGCATACTACATCATAGAAAGTGCTGGGACTATTTAATTTCTCATCTTGTTTTATTTCAGACTGTAAGGCCGTGTGTCCACCAAAGCGTTTTTTCACGCAGCTGGCGTAAAATTCCAATTGTTTTCAATGGGAGCGCCGCGTTTTTTAAACGCCATGAGCGTAACGAGGCGCCGAGCATGTATTTAATGCTCAAGCGCTGAGCGCCCGGCGTTTTTTACTGGTCGCCGAGAGTTGAAAATTGTTCAACTTTGGGTAAAACGCTGCGCTCATCACTGTCACTTTTTACACAGCCGTCCAATCACAGTGGAGGAGGGGCGGGACAAATACCACACGACCAACTGTCACAACATTCTTTCTGTACAACGACGTCAACCAGCAGAGCTAACCGAACAAAATGGATGAAAAATAAATTTTTAGTATGAAACAAAATTATCTGCGAAATCAGTTACAAGTAAACTGTGCTGCGGATATTCTGTATCATAGCAACGAATCGTCTCAACTGAAAAAACGCAGCGCTGCCAAAACGCTCTCAAGCGCCCACAGCTAGGCGTTTTCAGCAGAGCGCCCAGCGTTTTCACCCGGCTAAAAACACTTTGGTGGACACTAGGGCTGAAACGATTCCTCGAGTTACTCGAGTTACTCGATTACAAAAATTCCTCGAGGCAAAAACTCTGCCTCGAAGCCTCGCTAAATTCCTATGACGCGCACTATACGCGCGGCGCAGGGATTTGATTGTTTCCCACGGACCGTTTATTCACACGGACCTGTTCAGGAAGCATATATTTTGAATTTAGCTGGCGCGATGGCGGAGAATAAATATGTAAATAAACGGCAGAAATTGTCTAAAGTGTGGGATTATTACACACTTAATTCACTTAATCCACTTAACTCGCTGAAACAAGGTAACGTATTCTAAGCCTATAGATGATTTTAATCCCATACTGTATTTGTAGCGATGTCGTGATGCGGTTTGACTAGATATGATTTTTAGCTTTGATGACATTTTTAAGAAGTAAACGTAACTATCAGGTTCAATTGCAAGAGAGTATAGCCTTAAAAAAGAACACCTACACACACACACTAGGGCTGAAACGATTCCTCGAATTACTCAAGTTACTCGATTACAAAAATTCCTTTTTTTTTCCAGAGTTTTTGCCTCGAAGCCTCGTTAAATTCCTATGTAAAATGTAATTCACTATACGCGAATCTATACTATAGCGCGATACATTTTGAATTTATTTGGCATGATGGCGGAGAGTAAAGATGTCCATAAATGGCAGAGAATTTCTAAAGTTTGGGATCATTACATACTTAAAAAGGAAGAGATCAAGGTGCAATGTGTCTACTGCGAAGTAGACCTGGCATACCACAACAGTACGACTTCAATGATTCAGAATCTGAACCGAAAACATCCACTCCATGCTCTCACCAAGCGTCACTGAAACATAACCTAATGGTGTGTTCACACCGAACGCGAATATAGAGTCAAATACGCTTCTATCGCGTCTAGTTAGACGCTTAAACATTCGCTCGAGTTAAAAATTTTCAACGTGCGCGGAAGACGTTCGCGTCATTAGCGTCTTTGCACTGACTTTGTATGTAATCTACTCACGCAAATAATTAAAGTTGCGTTCGGTGTGTGAACCCCTTCACTTACACACAGACACACACGCATACACACACACACATGCACCCTTGTCTCTCTCACGCGCCAGTCAGATCAATTGCGGCAATGCATCACATATGCTTAAACTTTCATGTAGCCACGCAACAATAATTTCAGCATGCATTCACTGTATACACCGCGACGTGATGGAGGAACAAATATTGTATTGCAGTCTTTGCGAGACCTTGTTTGTATGTCACGTCTTCCAAATAGTTACAGAAAACAACAAAAAATGAAATTCCCCAGCCTGCTTCTCCAAATCCACTCGTACTTTTGGGGAAGACATTTTAATTGGCTACCAAAGTAATTGAGCATAGAACATTGTTGGCACATACTAAATGGGTAAAAATTGCAATAAATAGGCCTAGTTTTGGAGCCAAATGTTGGAGTTGGAATAAGTTTTTTTTGTTTGTTTTTTGAGAAATAAAAGCCAAATGCTTGATCATTTTACAGCCACATCATTTTCGTTATGCATTATTTGTTTTAGTCATTTAAAAACACACAAAAAATTATCCGATTACTCGATTAATCGATCGATTAAGTGCTAGATTAATCGATTACAAAAAGAATCGATAGCTGCAGCCCTAGTGGACACACGGCCTATCGAGTGTAAATAAGGTGTGGCCCCTTTAAGAGCTGCGCGCTCCCTGTTGAACTGTCTGCAGTGTTATTATTGCATGTGCGCATCGAACACCCCATCTGTGCGGGTAATTTCTGTTTGATGCTACTTCTTTTATCTTATTTTGTTTAAGTAAGGATGTGATGGTAGAACGTGTGACAGACAGTTATACAAGTTCGATTTGGTAATAAAGAGAATTTATGTGGCGAAAGATCGGCGTATTTGAAAAAATGCGCCCCCCGCATGAATATGCAGACTTTGGCTGATTATGCATTGAATTCAGCGATCGCATACTCGCGTTTTTCTGGAGGGACTACCTGTATAAATGGTTTTTCATGCTGACCTTGTAGCCAACCAATCTGTTCCACACAGACATCTCATGACATTTAATATCCTTTTACATGTATCTACCATCTTTTGGATGTGACATGCCCATGTCAACCTTTTATCAAACCAGACTCCCAGATATTTAAAGATCTCAACCCTCTCCAGTTCTTTACCTGACATCATTATTTTAACTTCTTGGCTATTTTTTTTTCCTTGTAAAGAACATAACCTTTGTCTTCTCTATTGAGATCCTAAACCCCCATTGTACTCCGCTCTTAATGATGTCAACCTCATCCCCTTTTATATCCACTGAACGCGCCGTATCCGCCCCCAATCACTATAATGATTGATCGCATCACCACATATATACTGTATATATGTGTGTGTGTGTGTGTGTGTGTGTGTGTGTGTGTGTGTGTGTGTGTGTGTGTGTGTGTGTGTGTGAGAGTGTGTGAGAGAGTTCTAATATTAAAGTGTTTTAGTACCATAGCACTTGTTTTGTATCTTTATTTGTAGAATGTTTGGTTTCAAGAATTGAAAAAAAAAAACACTATAATGTGTTTATGCTTCAGTTACTATGTGTCAGCAATTATTGACAGTGAATCTGGATAATGCATATAATATCTCTAAGTGTAACCTTTAATTAGAACCCAAAATTATGACTGTAGAGTATAAAGCATTCAAGAATAGCAGCATGTTATGTGTCTATGGTTACAAAAGGTCATTTGGAATCTCCAAGTGGCCTTTTTTGGGAAGCGCCTAGACATAAACTTAGATAAACATGTGTAAAACACTCATTTTCTAAGGTATTGATATCAAATTTTAAACTGGGTTTGGTAAGGCTTTATGCTGTGATCCCATTGTGTTTTCCAGCTAATAGCTCCCAGCTGTAGCTATCTGCAGGCATCTGTTTACAACAACAAAAAATGTAGGCAGATTTTTTTGGTCCTTTTTCAGTGTGTTCAAAGTTATATTACTCAATACCAGTAAGACTTACAATGATTCTAGGAACAGACCTCTGAGTGTCACCTTTCAAAAGAGACCAAAAGCATGCATATACTCCAAATGGTTCAAGAACAGCATGCAATTTAATTTGGGTATGCCTTTTTTAGGCGTTTTAGGCTAATATTGCAGGATTTATAAAAGGTTAAATCATGCACGGTTTGTTTTTATAATTGTTCTTCATGCTAGTAAGTGTTAAATCCCCACTTTTACAAAGGTACATTGTAGAGAACGGCAGTAATGTAATTCGTGCGATTTGCTAAGGCAGCCGACACTGCACGCAACCTATCATATGGACGCTGCTTTTGTGGATGCAGTCAGTTTTGATTGGATGTCATGTATTTACGGTATTTTACCTGCTAGATATACATGTTATTTTAAGGCGGGGTAGAATTGTACCTTCTGTCACCTAACGTAGGCTACCCGCAGTGGAGCGTGTACGTTACCCCACTTTGAGAACCACTCTTACAAGTGAATTGCTGAGACACAAGTCAGTGTATCTAATGTTAGTTAACTTTCAGGTAACTAACTATGAAGCAAATCAACCTCAAGTTAGCTGAATCCCATGGAAAGTCTATGGAGCTGTGGTAAATTACAACCTGGAAACAATAAATTGGACATCTATTGATATTTTAAGCATTCAATTAAGCAAATTTTCTGTTTTAGGTTGACAAATGACAACAGCCTAAAAATATATTTATATAAAATTTGATGATCCTTTTCTTCGCTGAGAGGCCGCCATCTTGTTTGAAAATTGTCTTAACCCTCTATGGCATGGTGTTGCCCTCAGGCAACAAACTATCTTTTTGGACCTAACACCGCCCCTTTAATTTTTTTATATATTTATTTTTAAAATATATAATATCACCTGACATGTCTGTTCAATGAAATGAGGGGCTGAAGTGTTTGTTGTGTTGTTGTTGCTATGGTGTTTGAGGTTGCAATGGAGGGCGCAATGGAGATAAGGTCACGGGAAGTGCGACGAGGAAGCGCCAGTGAAATGTGTAGTAGTAATACTTTATTAATCCCCAAGGGGAAATTCTTTGTCACTACTACTACATGTATGTATGTCACTACTACTACACGTGTATGTTAAACGTTGCCTGAAGGAAGTAAAGTAAACATGTTTATACAGTTCGAATCCAGAGTCATTATTCAAAATACACAACATGGTGTCAGAAGTGCTGTAGTTTGACGTGTTACCTGCTTTAGTTTGCTCGTGAAGCCCAGATACGTGTATAGAACGTGCGATCTGTAATGGATGGCGGAGATATTGCTGTCGCTGCACCGAGAGCAGCGGGACCGAGTGCTACATTCAGCCATTCGACCTTTCTAAGCCACAAGAATGGGCAAAATGGATCCGGAGGTTTGAGCGGTTCCGATGGGCCAGCAACTTGCAAGAAAACTCGGATGAAAACGTACTCGGTTACTAACGTAACCTCGGTTCTCTCTAGAGAGGGGAACGAGTATTGCTTATATCTTACGATATGGGGAAAACCTCTTTTCCACGAGATATTGAAGCCAAAAATTATCCTTAATTTTGAATTAATGTAAAACGCTGTGCGGCAGCATGCAGACATAGGCAAGACGGCTCGCGCGCCTATTGGCTGCCCTGCGGCAACAGCAGCAGCCTATCGAGAGAGGCCCTGCGTGACACCATATCCAATGGGGGCATTTCGCGCCCATTTCGTCACGTCCCGCCAGAAAGGGCGTGGCCTCATCCTATAAATATAGCTCGATGGGCTGATACAAACTGGTTTTCATCGCCGAAGCGAACCAGAGCGTGTTGTAAGCAAGGCAAGATACGCAGTACTCGTTCCCTCTCTAGAGAGAACCGAGGTTACGTTAGTAATCGAGTACGTTCTCTTAGGAGAGTATCTCTCGTACTGCTTAATATCTTACGCTATGGGGAACACAGTTTAACACGCCGTGCGTACCGGGATCCAACACCAAAGTCCCAAGGACAGTAGCCCGGGGCACCTATAGTGCACAATCACCATAGACTCACAGAGAGTCGGAGAAGAGAGGCTGCAAGCATCATTCCCCATGAAATAGCATCCTACAGGAGCTAGTTATGTTAACAGTGTTTCACGCAGACAGGGTGAACGTGTTCAGCCTGAACTGGGTAATAGTATGGGTTATTCAACACCCATGAAGCTGTTCTATCGATCAGTGAGCGATGCACAAGTAAAACTCAGCATCTGGGCCGGTGCAGCGGGGCAGATAGCACTGAATTCTAGACCGACAGAAGCTTGGCTTGTAAGGCGGGAACCTCTAGGTTATAAAACCTTATAAATGTAGACGGCGAGGCCCAGCCCGCCGCCGTACAGATATCTTGCAGGCTAATCCCACCATACCTCGCCCTCGACGAGGCCATGCCTCTCATGGAGTGCGCTCTGACACCCAAAGGACACTGCAGGCCCTTAGAAGTGTAAGCCAGCGCTATGGCGTCGACTATCCATCTGGATAGGCTCTGTTTTGATGCGGCCAGTCCCTTGGAGCGTCCGCCAAACAAAACGAAGAGCTGCTCGGTCTGTCTGAAGACAGACGAGTGGGACACATAAGCTCTCAGTGCCCTGACAGGGCAAAGGAGACTTGCATCCTCCTCATCATCATGAACCGGGAGGGCACACAGGGAAATAACCTGGGCCCTGAATGGTGTGTTGAGGGATTTGGGCACGTACCCGTGCCTTGGTTTGAGTATGACTTTTGAGTCATTAGGCCCAAACTCCATACATGAAGCGCTTACTGAAAGCGCTTGTAAGTCCCCTATGCACTTCACTGAAGCGAGAGCCATAAGAAAGACCGTTTTGAAAGACGGATCCTTCATGTCTGACAAATAGATTGGCTCGAATGGGGCACCTTTCATGGCTTCCAAAACCGTAGAAAGGTCCCACAACGGGACTGAAGGGGGTCTGGGAGGGTTCAGCCTCCGAGCTCCCCCGAGGAATCGCACGACTAGGTCGTTTTTCCCCAGTGACTGGTCAGACATAGGTTTTGCAAATGTTGCTATGGCCGCCACGTACACTTTGAGCGTGGATGGGGTTCTGCCCTTATCCAGCACCTCTTGAAGGAAGGAGAGTACTTCCATGACCCCGCAGTCTACGGGTGAAAAGCCCTGAGTTTGACAGAGAACACAGACCATTTCGAGGAATAGAGCCATCTAGTAGACGGGGCCCTCGCCTGCGTGATCATGTTTAACACTCCCTCCGGGAGGTTAGGGGGTACCCGTTAAGGCCCATGCATGTAGGGACCATAGTTCCTGGCTAGGATGCCAAATCGAGCCCTTGGCCTGAGAGAGAAGGTCTTTCCTCAACGGTATTGGCCACGGGGCAGTACTGGTCAGCTGCATCAGGACTGGGAACCAAGTCTGGTTTGTCCAGAGCGAAGCCAGAAGCAGCACTGGGCATCCGTTTTCCCTGATTCGTTTCAACACTTGAGGCAGGAGCGGGACAGGGGGAAAAGCAGCGGGGCCAGACGTGGGCCAGCGCATCCTTGCTTATGGAGAAAAAGTTCGGACAATGAGCGTTTTCGTGGGACGCGAACAGGTCCATCCGCGCTCTGCCGAATGTCTCCCACCGCAGTCGGATCGTCTGCGGGTGCAGCGACCATTCCCCTGCTGGGACATTGTTTCTGGACAGTCTGTCTGGTCCCAGATTCAGGTGACCAGGCACATGCGCCACTCTCAGTGAAAGCAGGTTGTGCTGAGCCCAGACCAGGAGGCGTTCCGTCAGCCTGTAAAGGTTTCGGGACCTGATGCCGCCCTGGTGATTTATGTATGCCACCACTGACATCTTGTCCGACCGGACCAAGACGTGGTGACCCGTTATCTGGGGACAGAAGCGCCGTAGCGTGTTGTTGACTGCCATCATTTCCAGACAGTTTATGTGTAAGAGCTTTTCCCGTTCTGACCACTGGCCAAAGAACGGTCGGCCCTCGAGCAGCGCTCCCCATCCCGAGGTGGAGGCGTCCGTGGACACCACCTTCACTCTCAAGGGAGTCCCCAGACTCACACCTGACTGATACCAGTCGGTTACTTTCCAAGGTTCCAAAGCTGAGACACATTTTAGATCGACCCTGAGGCGAAACCGACCAGCGGTCCATACCCGGGGCGGAACTCGCACTCTCAGCCACAGCTGCAGTGGGTGCATGCGAAGCAGACCCAGCTGGAGTACTGAAGCTGCTGAGGCCATGAGGCCCAGCATTTTCTGAAACCTTTTGAGCGGGACCATCGAGCCGCGGCGGAAGGATTTCGCGGCAAGCTGAATGTCCAGTCCGCGCTCCGGCGACAGACGCACTGTCATGGATAGCGAGTCCAGCACTGTTCCCAGAAAAGAAATTTTCTGACTGGGAGAAAGCGAACTCTTCGCCCAATTGACTGTGAGACACAGATTCTCGAGATGCTCGAGTAATGTGGTCCTGTGTTCTATGAGCTCTGAGTGTGATTGAGCTAGAATCAGTTCCGGTGTGCTGAGAAATATACACTGTGTTTGCATTGTGCGAGGCGGAGGGTGCGCTGATCACAGCGGGCAGCCTGACCGCGCTCAACTTCTCTATGACAGTTTGTGGAGAGAGAGCGAGCGGGACAAACCCCGTGGGTTTGAGCGTGTCTGTGAGGGAATGTGGGGTCGGGACAGCGGACACACACTCACTGCACTGAGAACACCGTTGGCTTGTGCTGACTGAATGTGTGTTGGTTTCGTTTTTACAGAAACCGTGGACACGCATCGTGTAGTGTTTGTGGGCACTGTGTCGTGGGCACATTCACTACATTTTTTTTTTTTTTGCACAATCGACATGAGTCGATTTTATTTGTGCTAGCCCTGAACTGTGGCGGGCTGTGTCTGTGTGTGTGAATGGGCACTGAGACGTGGGCATTCTTACAACACTCAAAACACCATCGGCCGTGGCCGGAATACCAGAAAATACACTCTTTTTGGGATTTATCTGGGTAGCCGTAAAAATGGCGTTTGTGTGCAGGCAAGCGGGCTGTTGTACCGGCTTGTTTACTGCGAAATACACTGGAACAGTCACACGTGGTGAGACTTAAACACCGTGGACCTTAGCTGACTGTATGTGTGTTGGTTTCGTTTTACAGAAATGTGGCACATGCAGTGTGTAGTGTTTGTGGGCACTGGGTTGTGGGCACATTCACTACATTTAATGCACAATTGACATGAATCGATCTCATTTGTGCGAGCCCTGCACTGTGGCGGGCTGTGTTTGTGTGTAGAAATGAACACTGGGCTGTGGGCATTTTTATTACACTCATAACACCATCGGCTGTGGCCGGAATACCAAAAAATACACTGCTTATATGATTTTTCTGGGTCGCCATGGAAACGGCATTTGTGTGCAGGCAAGCGGGCCATGGTTTACTGCAAAATACACTGGAAAAGTCGCATTTTCTTGGAACTGAACGAGCTAAAAGTTTCGGTGTAAGTCTGGCCGTGGCGAGACTACATTTTATCTGCTGCGAGAGCGGTGATTGAACACGGGTCTCCCGTGTAAAGGCTCTGGGTTTTGCCACTGAGCCAAAGCTGGGGAACAATAGTCTGTTTGAGGAAGGGCAGAAGGAAAAAGAAGGGGAAGAAAGAAAAAGAGAGAAAAGAGAAGGAAAAAAGAGAAAAAATGAAAGGAAAGGGAAAAAAGGTAAACCCACCTTTCACCCTTCTGTGTGATTTTTGGTAGATTGGTATTCATATTTTACAGCAAATTGCCTTTTTTTTTTATATATTTCATGGGCAAATCACTGACGTGAACGGCGAGTCCCACCTCTGACAAGGTTGAAATCACCCAATATCTTTTCTAATATTTTCTTAATGAATGAACACATATGTATACATTTCATGTGCTTTTATGCCTTAACACTTATTTTATAAAAAACATATTTCTCATTGTATGGATACATGTTAAAATTTATTTATTATATGAATATGTGGTTTCTTGAAATGTATTATTTATTTTATTATTTCACCATTGAATATAATAAATCTTTATTATCTTTTTAAAATTACTCTCTTTTCTAACTGAACTATATTTATTTTTAGAGTAAATTAATAAATGGAGCATCGACATCACGCTAACATTATGTCACGATTCATGAATTCGCTGTTTCCTTCATGTCTCGTGTTATTGTTGTTCTGTGAGTGTGAGCGCGTGTGAATGGGGCGTTACCGCTCGTTCAGCTGTTCAGTCACCGGCTGATCTCATTATCAGCGCCAGCTGCTGCCAATTCACCTCACTATAAAGACTCATCACAATCTCCTCTCTTTGTCAGATCGTTGGTTTGGTGTCCTCTGTGTCGTGCTTCGTGTCCCTGTTGCAGTCTGTTCCAGTTTGAGTTCCTGTTCGGTGTCTTCGTGTCCTGTCTCGTCTGGATTTCTACCTGCACTGGATTCACCATCACCCGCACTGGATTCACCCTCACCTGCACGCTGACCACTGAGTCCCTGCGCCACCATCTGCTGAGATTCCTCGAGATTGTCTTTGTGTCTTCTGACCCTGAATAAAAGAATTAACTTGCACTTGCTTCCGCCCCGTTCTTGTGACAGAACGATCTGACCCTCATGGAAGCAGCAAGCGAAACTTCAACTACCTGGGAGGAGTTCGTTAAAGTCAGCATTTCACGGATAGATACCCAGGAAAGGAACATGAATGATTCAGGCCGGGCTATTCAAGCACTTGTGGCGCAGGTGTCCGAGCTCACCCAGCAAGTCCAACTTTTGCGGGTTCCCACTGCGCCACCCACGCCGCCCGCTCCTCCTATACCACCAGAGAGCGCCTTCCAGTCAGAGCCCAGACTGCCAGTTCCTGAAGCCTATAATGGTGAGCCAAACTTTTGCAGGGCATTTCTAACACGCTGTTCTATGCACTTCTCCTTGCAACCCAGGACCTTTTCCACAGAACGAAGCAAGGTGGCGTTTGTGCTCACACTCCTGACTGGAAGGGCAGCTCTGTGGGGGACGGCGGTGTGGGAGAACCAAGATCCATGCTGTGCCTCGTTCCAGACACTCGCCGCCGCCATGAAAGGAGTTTTCGACCGCTCGGCCGCTGGAAAGGAGGCAGCAAGGATGCTAGCGGATCTCAAGCAAAACGAGAGATCAGTATCTGACTACTCTATTGAGTTTCGGACTTTGGCGGCGGAGTGTGAGTGGAACGAGGAGGCGCAGTGGGACATGTTCCTGCATGGGCTGGCTGACCGCGTCCAGAAGGAGATTTATGCACTGGACTTACCCCCCACCCTCAACGAGTTGATCGATCTGGCACTTCGTGTAGACTCTCGACTTTCCCGAGTCGAGGGTCAGAAGGGACCTGCTCGGGGTTTCGGAGCAGTGGAGACTCCGAGACTTAACAGTGTGGACGCGGTCAGCCCTGTCTACGATCATGAGCCCATGCAGGTCGGTCGAGCTCGGCTTTCCCGGGAGGAGAAGGAAAGGCGGAGGTCCCAGGGCCTTTGCCTTTACTGTGGCTCTGCAGGACATTTCGCTTTCAACTGCCCAGTAAAAGGGCAAGCCCGGCAGTAAACCTGAGGCTACTGTCGGGTGGGATCTCCGCTGAGAAGACCTCATCAACATCAACGCTCCTCCCGGTAAGACTCAGGTGGTCAGCTCACACTCACGACTATCAAGCACTACTGGACTCCGGGGCTGAAGGTAACTTCATGGACTACACTTTTGCACTCAGGATTCAGGTTCCCCTTCTACCCCTCAGTCACACCATCGCAGTGCACGCGCTCAACGGACAAACACTCCCCACTATCTCTTATACCTCTGGACCCCTCACACTCAGCGTATCCGGCAACCATTCTGAAACCATCTCTTTCTATATCCTGGACTCCCCCCTGGCACCCATTGTTTTAGGTCATCCATGGCTCATCAAACACAACCCCAAAATAGACTGGCAGCAGAGATCAGTGTCTGAATGGAGCAGTAAATGTCATGAGTCCTGTCTTGTGTCTGCTTGTCCGTCTGTTTCTCTTTGTACGTTTCAGGAGGAAGCAGCGGACTTGTCAATCGTGCCCACGGAGTACCTAGACCTGAAGGAGGTGTTCAGTAAGTCTCGTGCTGCTTCTCTCCCTCCGCATTGTCCCTATGACTGTGCTATAGAGTTATTGCCAGGTACGTCTCCGCCTAAGGGCAAGTTATATTCACTTTCTGTCCCAGAGAGGGAGGCTATGGAGAAATATATTTCTGATTCTCAAGCAGCGGGGTTCATCCGTCCCTCCTCTTCTCCAACAGGGGCGGGGTTCTTTTTTGTGGGGAAGAAGGATGGGTCTTTGCGACCTTGTATTGACTACCGGGGGCTGAACAACATCACGGTAAAGAATAATTATCCTTTGCCATTGATGTCTTCTGCCTTCGAGAGGTTGCAAGGAGCATCTATCTTCACAAAATTGGATTTTTGTAATGCTTATATTTTGGTCCGCATCAGGAGGGGGGATGAATGGAAGACTGCTTTTAATACCCCCAGGGGGCACTTCGAATACTTGGTCATGCCTTTCGGCTTGTCCAACTCCCCAGCGGTCTTCCAGGCACTCGTCAATGACGTGCTGCGAGATATGGTCGACAAATTCATATATGTCTACCTGGATGATATATTGATTTTTTCTTCTTCTCTCCAGGAACACGTTCGACGAGTGCTTCAGAGACTGCTAGAGAATGGGCTTTTTGTCAAGGCGAAGAAATGCGCTTTTCATGCAGAGTCTGTTCCTTTCCCTGGGTACATTGTGTCGTCTGAGGGAATGCGTATGGATCCTGAGAAGGTTAAGGCTGTGGTGGATTGGCCAAGTCCAGATTCCCGTAAGGCCCTACAGAGGTTTCTGGGGTTCGCCAATTTTTACCGGCGGTTTATTCGCAATTTCAGCCAACTAGCCTCGCCTCTGACCGCCTTGACCTCCCCCAGAACGGCGTTCAGGTGGTCAGACGAAGCGGAAGCTGCGCGGAAGCATTGGAGGAATGGCGCCACTGGTTAGAAGGGTCGGGGGTACCTTTTGTCGTCTGGACTGACCATAAGAATTTGGAATATATCAGAACTGCTAAAAGATTGAACTCTATGCAGGCTCGGTGGGCACTTTTTTTCAGACGTTTTGACTTTTCTCTCTCGTAGCACCTGGGCTCCAAAAACATCAAGCCCGATTCTTTATCACGCATTTTTGACCGTTCCGATCGCCCGTCTACTCCCGAGTGCATTTTTCCAGAGCCTCTAATTATCTCTACACTCACATGGGAGGTCGAATCGAAGGTCAAGACGGCCTTACAAGGGGTAACGCCTCCGGTCGGTTGCCCACAGAACCGCTTATTTGTGCCAGAGGAATTACGGTCCGACGTTGTTCAGTGGGGGCATTGTTCCAATGTGGCTTGTCATCCAGGAGTTAGCCGCACTACATCTTTAGTCAAGCAACGATTTTGGTGGCCACGTATGGCTCGCGACGTTCACAGTTTTGTTTTGGCTTGCTCAGTTTGTGCCACTGGTAAGACTTCCAATCGACCCCCAGATGGGCTCCTTCAACCGCTGCCGGTCCCTTTCGAGACCCTGGTCCCACATCGCTCTAGATTTTGTCACCGCCCTCCCAGCCTCTCAGAGTAACACGGTAGTTTTAACCGTGGTGGACCGGTTCTCGAAGGCGGCCCACTTTATTCCCTTGCCCAAATTGCCCTCAGCCAAGGAGACAGCGGTAACAGTCGTTAACCACGTCTTTCGGTTACATGGCCTCCCGACAGACGTGGTTTCCGACAGAGGTCCCCAATTTGTGTCCAAATTTTGGCAAGAATTTTGTAGATTACTGGGTGTGACTGTTAGTCGGTCCTCAGGGTTTCATCCCCAGAGCAATGGCCAAACTGAGAGAGCCAACCAGGATTTGGAGAGAACGTTGCGATGTATGGTTTCCAAGAATCCTTCCTCATGGAGTCAACAACTGTCAATGGTGGAGTACGCCCACAATTCATTACCAGTATCATCCACAGGCCTATCTCCGTTTGAGTGTAGCATAGGGTACCAGCCACCAATTTTTCCTAGTCTGGAACCCGAAGTCGCGGTTCCCTCCGCTCACGCCTTTGTCCAGAGGTGTCATCACACTTGGACTAGAGCCCGGGAGACTCTACTCCAAGTGGGAGCGCGCACCAAGGCCAAAGCCGATCGCCACCGCCGGAGGCCTTCCGAATACGTCGTCGGTTCCAAAGTGTGGCTTTCTACCAAGAACATTCCTCTCCGTTTCGAATAAGCTTGCTCCCAAATTCATTGGCCCGTTTACTGTCACCAAGATTATTAGTCCGGTGGCAGTCCGCCTCAATCTTCCTCCAGTGTACAGGAGAATTCATCCCGTTTTTCATGTATCCAAAATTAAGCCAGTTTTTCGTTCTCGTATTAATCCGCCTGTCCCGGTTCCCCCACCGCCGCGACTCGTAGACGGGGAGACCACATATTCGGTTTATCGTATTCTGGACTCAAGGCGGAGGGGACGCGGGTTCCAGTACTTGGTGGACTGGGAAGGTTACGGTCCGGAGGAGAGAAGTTGGGTGCCTGCTAGAGACATTCTGGATCATTCCCTTATTGATGATAACAATCGACAGGTAAGGGAGTCTGGGAGAGGAGAGGGGGTACTAGGAGAGGGGGTACTGTCACGATTCATGAATTCACTGTTTCCTTCATGTCTCGTGTTATTGTTGTTCTGTGAGTATGAGCGCGTGTGAGTGGGCGTTACCGCTCGTTCAGCTGTTCAGTCACCGTCTGATCTCATTATCAGCACCAGCTGCTGCCAATTCACCTCACTATAAAGACTCATCACAATCTCCTCTCTTTGTCAGATCGTTGGTTTGGTGTCCTCTGTGTCGTGCTCCGTGTCCCTGTTGCAGTCTGTTCCAGTTTGAGTTCCTGTTCGATGTCTTCGTGTCCTGTCTCGTCTGGATTTCTACCTGCACTGGATTCACCATCACCCGCACTGGATTCACCCTCACCTGCACGCTGACCACTGAGTCCCTGCGCCACCATCTGCTGAGATTCCTCGAGATTGTCTTTGTGTCTTCTGACCCTAAATAAAAGAATTAACTTGCACTTGCTTCCGCCCCATTCTTGTGACACATTATGGATACATCAGAGTTGATTAATAAAAGATTGAAGTAAATTGTCAATTACAGTTTTTTTCAAGCGCTAACAAGCGTTTGTCCAACCAGTTGTCACATTTTCAAAACTCTAAACACAATTAGCACAGCATCAGTCTTTTGTGGCCATACCATGCACACATTTCATGTTGTTTTCACACTATATGCAGTCAGTGAACACATTTCCGCAATGCTTACATTTTCTTAACAGACAATACCTCCCAACAAAATTATGGATTGTTTTTGTAGTATTTACAAATGTTAACACACAATATCCCACCCACAATAGCAAAAACAATATTCCAAACCTTAGATACAGTATAAAAACCTCTGCTTCTGCAATGATATCAGTTCAAAAAATATATATCTCAGCTGATACAACAAACAATTGAATAATTGAGACACAGCTGATTTATCTTGGTTAAATTGGGCCAACCATAGCTGATTCCAGTCTGGCTTAGACTCAGTGGCAGGTGTTATTTTTTTCTATTACATTGACACTTATACAGTAAAAGGGGGACTTTGAGGAGTGATGTTTTTGGACACAGAAAAATAAAAAAACACACACTGTAATGTCTGGACAAGGAAGAGTAAGAGCAAGGGGCCCAGAGAGAAGAGCAGGCCCAGTTAGAGATGCAGTGAGAGGTGCAGGTGCAGTGAGAGATGCAGGTGCAGTGAGATATGCAGTGAGAGATGCACTGAGAGGTGCAGTGAGAGATGCAGGTGCGGGGAGAGGTGCAGGTGCAGTGAGAGATGCAGTGAGAGATGCAGTGAGAGATGCATTGAGAGGTGCAATGAGAGATGCAGGTGCAGTGAGAGGTGCAGGTGCAGTGAGAGATGCAGGAGCAGTGAGAGATGCAGGAGCAGTGAAATATGCAGTGAGAGATGCAGGTGCAGTGGGAGGAGCAGGGCCAGGGAGAAGAGCAGGCCTAAATCATTTCAGTATACTCACCTTCGTGCCAGGATCAGTCGGAACTCTCATTTTGTGTGCCAAATCCAGCTGGTCCAAGATGGTCTTGCTACTGGAAATGTAACCCGTCTTTCAACCAGCGGCACTGCACCAGAGGGTCTCCGTGATCATCAGGTAGTACCTATCGACAGCCAAAACCTGACGGGCTCACTTGTGGGCTCCATAACCTGTGAGCTGTTTTCCACACACAGGACAGCACAGCCTGACCTTCCAAAGGTGGTATGGCATCCACAAGACAAGCCGGTGTGTGAAAAAATGCTCTGGAGTGGGGGCCTTGTATCGATACATGTTTTTATTTATTAATTACCCATAAGACTATGGAGTTCCTTGAAATGTGCTATACATATGAGATATATAGGCCTATAATAATAATAATTATAGTAATGTTTTGACTCAGGCTCACTGAATGATTACTGAACAACGAGAAACAATTCTATGAACAATAAAATGTTTTTATTTTTTAACAATAAAATATAACATTAAACTATGCACATAATAAAGAGTATATACATAACATGGAGAACAGTACACACAAAAGTAGAAACAATACGAGTATTAAAAAAAAAACATAATAAATAAAATAATTAAAATAAAAGTCCCTGAGAGGGGTCGAACCCCCAACCTAATAATAAATAACATATATAATAGTAATAAACACACAAAGATAAAAAACTTTATAAAACTATATTCATAGTAATTCGTATGTATATATATATATATATATATATATATATATATATATATATATATATATATATATATATATATATATACATAAAATAATGTAATGTATATATAAAAAAATATACAAAATATATTAAAAAATTTGCTATTTCTTTTTCTTTACTTTTTCAAGCCACTGTTCTTTCGTAAATGTCTCTGTGACAGGGCAGTAGATAGTCCCTCTAAACTGGCTGTGCCCAGTCGCTGCTGTCCTAAATTGTCCACATTTCCTGCAGGTATTTGCCTCAACCTTTCTGTGGTATGGACGAGGGACGATGGGTTGAGATTGACTGACTGTGGCAGGAGGTGGGAGGACGAAACTGGGAGTGGCTAGGGCTACAGGAAGAGGGCTTTGGGGGACAACAAACAGTGTGAAGGTAGGGGTAGTGTGGGAGGCAAGAGGGACAGTCGCGCCGGGGCTGGGAAGGACAGGTTCTGGTTGAAGGCTGCCAACGGGCCGAGGAATTATTGGCCTCAGGGTTGTCAGCTTGGGTATGACTGCCTCAGTTGTATAGCTAGTGATGCGCCTTTTTAATCTAGCTTGCCCAGCTATGCTTTGTGGCAGTTTGTAAATATGTTGCTCTCCCTGGACCTGGGGTGGAGCAACAGCACGGACACTGGTCCTCTGAGATGAGGGATGAACAGGCTGAATTGTAAGTGGGTTATAGTTAGCTTCCTCTTCAAGGAGGAAACTCAGTGTAGGGTCCTCCTCAAATCCCATCCTGCTCATCTACATTTACTTCCTCCAGCAGCTGGTCTGTCTGCTCATTGTCAGCATCTATTGACTGAAGTGGCTGCCCTGTCTGACTAAGTAGATAGTCCACTCCAATTAGCTCCCCTAAAAACAGAATGCAGTGTGTTAAACATATAGCCCTTTCATTAGCAAAGAACCATGTGCTGTAAAATGTACTGCGAGAGTCTTACAAGTGTACTGTGCAGGAGGTTGGAAGGTGGGCACAAGCTTCTCTCCAAAAACATTTAGGCTGTTGGTGTTGATGCTTTGCACCACCTGCCCTGCGTAGGTGAGAAGAGGGGAGGATTTTGTGGAAATTGATGCTGCTGCCCGGTCTTGGTTACACCTGTTCAGGCCTTCCAGGAGAAACAACTGAAAATTCAGTGTGTTAGCACTGGTTCCTGTAAAGAAGTGAACAATGAAAATCATGAAACTGGGATAATGAGTTCCTTCAGAAAATATAAAGTGATATTAGATGTTATATTGTGTTGAATATATACTATCCTGCAAACACAATGAGCCACAAACCTGGAATGAACCTGTTTAGGTGGCAATGGAAAGATTCAAGTGAGCTCGAGCCCCTAGCACATCTGTACTTCGTGAGAACTAATCCTCCCTTGGTGGTGGTGGTGCCTGTCACAGTGTAGAGAAACACACCTGGCGGATCCTGGATGCACTTAACATGCCTCATCTGAACACGCCAGATGTGCTCTATCCTCACTGTGTCCAGCAAAGGAACCCCCATCATATTTCTCCGCTTATCCCCCTTCAGTTCCTGCAGAAGCCTGTCAAGGTAGCGGGTTGTGGACTCCACCCCACGAGTCCTCCGACGGCAATAGAGCGCCAGCTCTTTTTTGGTGATGCGTCGGTCCACAAGGTTATCTGTGATGACAGGCACACCTTCCTCCTGCAGTTGCTCTCTCTTTGCCCGCCACAACAAAGCCACATCATCTGGGTCCCATTCAAAAATGCACGCAGAGAGACGTGACATGAAGACTGGGTAGAGAGGATGAGCATCAGTGGTGCACCCCACTGCCAGCCGACGCATGAAGTGCCAGATGTCCAGCCTGATATTGAGGTCAGGCCATCCTCCAAATCTGGCCTGTAGCTTGCTCTGCCCCTTCTCTATGCAGCAGCCACAGTCCACGTACAGCAGCAGTGGTGGAGCCACGGCCGCCTGGCTGTACCTGTTAATCAGTCCGGAGACCATGGTGTCCAGTGCTGGACCTTCCTTAGCAGTCAGGACACTGATAAGAATTTGTCCTGTCTCATTGCCAACAGAAGTCACCCACTGTGCTGTTCCCCTGGCTGTGCCTGCCAACTTCTTTGTGATCTAAAATCAACCAAATTAAAAATATTAATAAAGCATAACACAAATCATTTTCAAACTTCACATAAGTTAAAACATCAGTAATAATGTCAAACAATTACCTGTTTGGTTGAGTCCATTTTCAAAATGGTCCCAAACGTGTAGGTTATGCTTGCCTTGATGTGGTCTAAGCGACTGATAATGTCCCTCCCATAAACTGACAGCAGCCACTTGCTAGTACTGACATCAATGGGCTCTGGAGGCTTTTGGCACATGACAGGTAGGAGGCTGGGGCAGTTGATAAAACCAGCACACTCCTCCATATAGTGCGCCAAACGGTCAAGCCACTCCTCCCCATGGTTGTCCCTCAGCTGTTTGACAAGTCTTGTGGGACTGTTGCCCAGCGTCCGTTCCCTCAGCATGTGTATGACACGAATGTCACAAGCATTCCTTTGTGTAAAAGAGAAGATTTGCTTATGTAATTTATTTTATGGTAAATAAAAAACACTTTTAATTTGAATTTACTTCATATTACACATTTCAGCTTCAGAAAATAAATAATTAATTTTGAAATATGAATGTCTTTATTATTATAAACACATTACAAAATTCATCAAAGATGAAGATACGACGCGTGATTGGCCGAGGAACTCTGACAAAGATGAAGTCCGAGAACGCCATTCGCTCAACAATGATGGAGTGCTCGCGCTTGATTTGCTGTTGTGAAACAGCCACACAGCTGTCAGGTACCGCCACAGGGGGAAACGACAAAAGCTTAAATTAGCTTGAGCAGATAAAAGAGCGTCATCACAGTTTTGTGTGTGTTGTCGTTTGTTTGCAGGAGTGCGTGTTATACAACAGGCTAATTGGTGCAATATTGACATTTTCAGCCACTCAAACTAAGAGGAGCTGAGAAATGTTTGAGAAATGGAGATTGGTCCGGCCTCGGCGGAACTAAAAAACACACTCTTTCCTCATTCACAGTTTTGTGTATGTCGGCGTTTGTTTGCAGGTGTGCGTGTTATAGAGAATTTCTCAATGGAGATTGCTCCATTTCTCAATGGACCAATCTCCATTGAGAAATGGAGATTGGTCCAGCCTCGGCGGGACTAAAACACACTCTTTCCTCATTTCGCCGGTGACGCACGCCCACGGAGGGCAGGGGCGGGGTAGCTTTCTTATAACCTAAAGAAAGCTAGCCGCCGTTTTGATGCTGGCCCGTTTCCCTGACGACTCGCGGGCAGAAGTGGGGAGTTCCACAGAGCACGCCCAATCCTCATTGTCCGACGCCAGGATAGAGCAGCTGACCTTCTCTACAGATGCAGCTATCTCGTCGTCATAATGGTGGAGGCGGCAGCGCGCGGCGGCCGTTGTCCGTCAGGGAGCGACTCGATTGAAGCCGGTGAAGCTGGCGGGCAAACCGGGGAGCTTTCACGGGCTGGAGAAGGCTCGGGGACCCGCTGAGTATGTCGCTTTACGGCGCCGCACAACAGCGGGCGGGAGTGCAGACTCGGAGAAAAAAATGCCAGGCGAGTCCTCAGAGTCACCATGGCAATAGCTCGCAATGATGGCAGCCGCCGTCGGCGAGCGCGAGAGCTGCATGATCCTTACCCAGGCGGGAAACGCAGAAGAAATGGCGGTCCCCGTTGCTGAGTGCGGCTCGGCATGAGCAACAGGAACGAAGCATCTTAAAAAAGACGCTGCTCTTTTAGATAAGAGAGAGAGAGATAGAGAGAGAGAGAGTGTGAGTTGCAACAGCGAACACACACTCTCAGCAGAGTAAAAGGATATTGACGCCGGAAAGAGTAGCAGGTACAGCGACTGAAGGCGGCGAGGTGAAGGCCAGCGGCTTCAGGTTCAAGGGCTCGTCCCGCAGAAGGCTTGTGTCAATGGCGCGGCTTCTCACTCTGGATCCAGCGATGCGTGAGCTTCCCTGAAGAGATGAAAATCAGTTATGTATCAGCGCATCGAGCTATATTTATAGGATGAGGCCACGCCCTTTCTGGCGGGACGCGACGAAATGGGTGCGAAATGCCCCCTCTTGGATATGGTGTCACGCAGGGCCTCTCTCGATAGGCTGCTGCTGTTGCCGTAGGGTAGCCAATAGGCGCCCGAGCCGTCTTGCCTATGTCTGCATGCTGCCGCACAGCGTTTTACATTAATTCAAAATTAAGGTTAATTTTTGGCTTCAATATCTCGTGGAAAAGAGGTTTTCCCCATAGCGTAAGATATTACGCAGTACGAGAGATACATTCGTAAGAGAACCAGGTGAATACTATCATTTACTGCATGGGTGACGAGGCGGATGGTATTCTCCGTGGGTTACCACTGGCAGATGCTGACAAAACAAAGTATGACGCAGTAAAAGCAGGTTTTGAGAATCATTTCGTTGGGAAGAGAAATGTCATTTACGAACGGGCACGTTTCAATATGCGTAAACAGGAAGAAAATGAGACTGTTGATTCATTTGTGACAGCTTTGTATGCTCTGGCCGAACATTGTAATTATTTAGCATTACATGACGAGTTAATTCGGGACCGGCTCGTTGTGGGGTTGGCGGACAGACGGCTTTCAGAGCGTATGCAGCTGGATCATGAGCTGACCTTGGAAAAAGCAATCGCAATGGTGCGGCAAAGTGAGGAGGTGAAACGACAACAAGCTGCATTGAGAAGTGTGACAGACACTGTGGCTGAAAATGTAGGCTCAGTCGATAGAGTGTACAAAGGAAAGTATAACGTGGGGAGACCTCAAAAAGGTAATGGTCCTAAACTAAAATCACATATAGTACACTCCAGTAAGATGAATAGCAACCAGTGCCATAAGTGTGGTAGCTCCCCAGCACATGCAAAATGTGACTGTCCAGCAAATGACTCAAAATGTCACTCCTGTGGGAAAAAAGGCTACTACAAGCGGGTTTGCACATCATCAAAAACTGTGCGTGAAGAGTGTGAGGGGGACCCTATATTCCTTGGCAGCATCACAGGTGCTGGGGAACCATGGATGGTGGACTTGGACATTGGACACAAAAGTGTACCGTTTAAGATTGATATCGGCGCGGATGTCACTGTCATTCCAGTAGAGGTGTTTGAGGAGATTTTTAATAAAGATTTATCAACCCTCAAGGACGCAACAAGGCCATTAGTAGGTCCAGGGCAAGTTCCCTTAGATGTTGTCGGAGTTACTTGTCTGCTGCTGAAGAGAGGTGACAAACAGTCTGAGGAAGATGTGTACATAATCAAAAATCTGCACACTGCACTTCTGGGCAGACCGGCTATTGCAAAGCTTGAGCTTGTGGTACGATTATATAACATTGATATGGAAATATTAAAGACAAGTTATCCAAAATTGTGCAGTGCCTGGGAGAATTACGACAGCCTTATTTTATCAGGCTCAAACCGGGGGCTTCACCATTCTCTCTTAAAACCCAAAGACGTATCCCGTTACCTTTAATGAGTAAGGTTAAAGAAGAGCCCGGCCGTATGGAGACATTGGGGGTAATTAGCAGGGTGGAGGAACCAACAGACTGGTGTGCTGGGATGGTGGTAGTCCCAAAGAAGTCAGGTGCTGTTCGGATATGTGTAGACCTCTCCAAGTTAAATGAGTCAGTTCGCCGGGAAAAATACATCCTGCCATCAGTCGAACAGACATTAGGAATGCTTGCTGGAGTGCAGATCTTCAGTAAGTTAGATGCCAATATGGGATTCTGGCAGATACCATTGTCAGAGGATTATGCGCGCTACACAACGTTCATAACACCATTTGGCCGTTATTTCTTCAAACGGCTTCCCTTCGGAATATCATCCGCTCCAGAACACTTCCAGAATAGAATGGCTACAGAGGTCACTGAAGGACTGGAAGGCACGGTGTGTCATATAGATGATGTTCTGGTATGGGGGAGAACAAGGGAGGAACATGATACCCGTCTGCATGCTGTAGAAGTGTGAGTTGTCAAAGAGGACAGTACACTTTTTAGGGCAAATTATTTCTGCCGATGGTATTAGTCCTGACCCAATGAAAACAGCAGCCATTAGGGACATGACGGAGCTCTCAAATGTGAGTGAATTGCGGAGCTTCTTGGGGATGGTAAATCAGCTTGGGAAGTTTATTCCCCAACTGGCGGACAAAGACAAAGCTCTTTGAGACCTGCTGTCGAAAAAAGAACTGTTGGATTTGGGACATTGAACAAGCCAATTCGTTGCAGGAAGACTTAAAGAGTGACAATGTATGTTCCAGTGTGATGAAACTGTGTGTTGAAAGGAGGACAGAGCACAGCAAGAGACATCCAATACTGAAGCGTTACTGGGCAGAACAGGCTCTCTTAACTGTGCAAGACGACCTGTTGCTGAGAGGCACGAGGCTGGTCATTCCAGCCGCCATGAGAAACGGTGTCCTTAGCAAGTTGCATGAGGGGCACTTAGGACTTGTGAAATCCAGAGACCAGGCAAGACAATCAGTATGGTGGCCAGGGTTAAGTAATCAGCTGAAGGAAATGGTGCTCAACTGCAGGCCTTGCCTCAAGGAGCGAATACACCCAAAATAACCACTCATGCCCACTCAGTTTCCAGACAGACCCTGGCAAAGGTTAGGGGCTGATTTATTCATGCTGGGAACTAAAACGTACCTGCTTGTGGTGGATTACTATTCCAGGTATGTGGAGATTGCTGAGTTATCCCTCAGCAGGTCCACTGACATCATTGTCCACATGAAGTCCATATTCGCATGTCATGGAGTTCCAGAGACGCTAATTACTGAGAATGGGCCACAATTCTCTGGGCACTCATTTTCATCCTTTGCTGCTTCGTATGGCTTTGTCCACGTTACTAGCAGCCCAAAGTTTCCCCAGAGAAATGGAGAGGTTGAACGTGCGGTCAAGACAATAAAGGCTCTTTTCAAGAAAGCTGATGACCCTTACCTTGCTCTCCTAGCATATCGTGCTACTCCCTTGCAGAATGGGTACAGCCCAGCTCAGCCTCTTATGGGAAGGAGGCTGCAAACAACTGTGCCCACACTCCCATCATTGCTAGATCCAGCACTCCCTGATACTGATGCATTCTTTATAAAAGAGAAGGGAAGAAAGAGGGCGGATGCAGAGCGCTTCAATAAACATCACAGAGCTAGAAAACTCAGCACACTATAACCAGGAGAGGAAGTCTGGGTGTCTGATGCTAAAGAATCAGGAACGATTGTTGCCAGTCACTTTGCTCCACGGTCTTACCTTGTGAATATGCAGCATGGGACCATGAGACGTAACCGCCACCATCTGGTACCTATGCAAGCATCAGCTAAGGATGATAAAAGTGATACACAAGATCGGTCCTCAGAGACATTCTCTGAGACGCACCCTATTACTCAGGAATCGGATTTGGTGTTAACACCTAGAACTAGGTGTGGGAGACGGGTTGTGAAACCTGCAAGGTTGAACCTGTAAATAAGTGTGTGGTTTACTGGCATTGTAGTTGCAAATGCATTTCCCACTTAATGTACATACTGAAAAAGATGTACATACTTTGTTTAAGATTTTGATAGGAGCAGACCTTCCAGCAAAAGAGGCAGAATAATCCTCTAAGGTCTGTTGAGACAAAGGTAGTCTACCCTTTGATCTCTAGAAAGGGGAGATGTGGTGTTGTTGCTATGGTGTTCGAGGTTGGCGCAATGGAGATGAGGTCACGGGAAGTGCGACGAGGAAGCAGCAGTGAAATTTTATGTATGTTAAACGTTGCCTGAAGGAAGTAAAGTAAACACATTTATACAGTTCGAATCCAGAGTCATTATTCAAAATACACGACAGTTGTGACCTTTTGTTTGGGGGTGGAGCAGTCCTTTATGAAGCAAAGCCACATGGTACAAGTGCCACCAATTAGGAAGATAAAAATAATTTTTAACATGTTTAAGTTAAAATAACTTTATATAAAAAATATATGCATGTGCATCAGTATGTAAAGAAGTATGTTTTATTGTTTAATATTTATTTTATTTTTATTCATATACTAAAACTGTGTTTTTTTGTTCGTTGCCTCAGGGCAACACTGTGCAGTTAGACCACTTTTTTTCAGGCAATATCGTAGGGTTAGGACCATATGGTGCATTCAAATTCTCTTGGGAAGTTTGTTTTTACAAATTCGGATAACTCAAAGAATATGCATTATATGTGTCATGTATGTGTTGTTGTTGTTGTTGTTACTATACTGCCACAGAGAATGATGGGAAATGTAGTTTGGTTACTCATGCCTATCAGCTATCTATCAACCTATCAACTGGCTAAAGAGTAGTGTTTTCTGGCAAACTTTATCTCTCTTCTTCATTAACAGTACACATAATGCGTACAAACTACATAGTGTACACTCACATTTTATGATGGATATATTATCAGGGACCCCGAAGCTTCCAAAAAATTGGGTGAAAGGTTTCCCCCCCCCCAAAAAAAATAAGTCATGCCATAGAGGGTTAATTCTCCAAGCCAGTCACGTGATCGGCTGCTAGCATTCTGATATGGAGGATCTCAAAAAGTTACCCTCGACCAATCTAAAGTATCCAGATAGAATTTTTTTGCCCATTCTCAATGAGAAAGTGACCAAGCAACATTGCTTAGCAACATTGACCGGCAATATTGCTCAAAAAGTTGTCCTGTGTACCTTCAGTCTGCATAGCACTTCAGTCACGAATGTTCCCCCCAATCTCCAGTACTCTCTCCTCAAATAATTGTTCTTCTTCTTTGTTATATTTTATGACGGGTGGTAACCAGCGTTATGGTGCATTACCGCCACCTAATATGTTGGAGTGTGGACCAGTTTGTGAGTGTGGAGTGTGTGAGTTTTCTATCCCATGATAAATAAATAAAATAAAAGCAAAACAAAACACAACAAAACAAAAAACAAACAAACAAAAAATATATATTTTATTTGTTTATTTCCCTGCTCCCTAAACCTCCTTTGATCAATCCAGTTTCTTTCAAATAATGGAATAGTCTCGCTACCTCAATGTCAAATACATCAACATTTACATTTATTCATTTAGCTGACGCTTTTATCCAAAGCGACTTACAATTGCTATGTATGTCAGAGGTCGCACGCCTCTGGAGCAACTAGGGGTTAAGTGTCTTGCTCAGGGACACATAGGTGTGTCACAGTGGATTCGAACCCGGGTCTCTCACACCAAAGGCATGTGTCTTATCAACTGCGCCATCACCACCCCTACATTTTTTAGACTTAATTCTTCCTGTCCAAGATTTCGTATTTCCCCCCTTAATATTTCTCACTCTCGAGAGAATTTTTGACAGTGAAGCATTACGTGTTCTACTGATTCCTCTATTGGACAGTATTCACTCCTAAAATTATGTTTCCTCGTGGCGTTTATACGGTCTTTCCATGCCAATCACTGAAACAAGACACAGGTGTTCGTCATTTGCACTTGACCCACTTATGCCTCACCTGTCTCCCGATCCTCTCTCCTGTCACAGACTTTGCTAAACCACGCCCCCTTTGCCACATTCACCTATAATTCCCTCTGATTTTATTGATAACTTTTGGGTAGGGTTAGGTTTAGGGGTAGGGATGTGGTTAGGATTACATTTTCTGACAAGAATATTGTTCAGGGATCAACAAAAAATGTTGACCCAGGAATGCATCTAACTTGGCAAAATCATGATGTGGGGTGTAACATTAGACTTTTTGCTAGTAGTCAGTATATTCACATGTACAGACACACAGGCCACTGAAACTGAAATTCAGGTGACTCCAACAGCTTGTGTCAAAATATAAGATTGTACAAGTATGTGTCAGTCTGCTCACTAAATGAGTTTTGATGGGTTCAGGGGCCCCTCATTATAACTGATATGCTCCAGTGACAGTCTCAGGGGACACAGCACCGGCCCTGAGCTAAAGGATGATGATAGAGGCATGTGATAACATCGGCAAGATTCACTCCACTGTCCTTATGGGAACTTCAAGCATTGCACAGTGTGACAAGTTTCCTTGAGGAAGAGAGTGACCAGCATCATTAAGCTGTGTGTGTGTGTGCACATGTGACCTGGTAAACCATACATTATTGGTACAAAATTTATATTTCTGATTTACTTCAAGTGCTCTCGCTTCCTCTGAAACAAAGGACAAATGGATTAGGAGCATTCACTTTATCGCATCCAGTGTAGACACGGCGAGACTTGCGTTGCCGCAGAGGACAAAATGATTGGCACTACCATATCTTTCAAATAAAATTTATGTTAAGCATAATTAAAAAAAAAAAAAACAGTCTATTGCAAGTTGTAAATAACAAACAACAACTCTATATTTTAGGCACATCATTAAAATAAACTTGCCGTGCATTTGTAATGCTCTGCAAAGTTTTTGGAGGTGCAGTTTCATTACATCCACTGATAGAACAACGTCTGAGTTTAACAGTCTTGCTTGACATCTTTATCCAACAGCAGTATTGCTCTTTTGATTGATGGACAGACATGAGTTGTTCAGAACACACCTCCTTGAAAACAAACGATGATGGCGCATGTTATGGAATTGTGACATCCCGATTCTCACAATTTAAAATCCAGCTAATGTGTAAATATCAAGAATTACATTCTTTTTTTTTTCAGGCTAGCTATTTAACCATATAATTTTGACTTTATAATTATCAAAATCATTTTAATGTTAATTTCATTGAAATTAATTGTGATATTTATAAAGTCAAAATTCTATGGTAAAATAACTACCCTGGGGGAAAAAAAATTAATTATTATTATATTTACACTTACACACGATTATGAATGCATCAACGCATGTCCATATTACAGTATGTACTGTATGAATTGCATTTTTATTGTATGTTTTAATACATGTATTTATCAACCCAGACAAAAAAAGTTTGTTGTGTCATTTACCTATAAGGTTTTTACGTTCACAATAGCTCCTGAGAAGTATGTAGTGAAGCGTTAAACATTTATCTACATTGTAATTGAACTATGAACCCATTTTGATAGAGTTGCCATTGCAAAACTTGATGTACCTCTTGTGGTTTTAAGTTCAGACAAATGTGTGGTAGAGTTGTAGTCTGTTCAGTAAATGCATTGTTTGAAATCATTTACGTCACAGTAGGAAAATATTTTCTATATATTAGGGTGTTTTGACAAGTGAAGGATGTTGAGTATTAACTCAAGTGGTGAAGGAAGTGAGATGCTGGATTAACGTTTGAGGGACCATCAAAGAAACCATTTACATCCCGTTGCGCTTTGCCTATCTCAGCCGGCCAATTACCATGCCATCAAAAGACATATCTCCTGTTCTCCAGCAAGCATAGAAATTTTCTCTTGCTTTTCATCGTCATGATTGATGATGCTTGAGACCATGTAATGTATTATGCCACATGGATTCAATTTACAGTACTCATGCTTTGGTTGAGATTTGAGTGTGGGTTTTGGCTGAGTAGTTGCATAATGAATGAGTGAGGATGACGTGTGTGCCACCTGAGGTCTGCTTTTATTTTGCAATCAGCTTTAACATATTGTGAGTTAATTTAACAGTGGTGTGTTTTATCATGTAGGCATTACTGAACTGGACTGCGCTTTTCAAAAGCTTTGTGAGCTAAATTGATCGTAGAGACCATTGATGGCAATGGCTCTATGATCTAGTTAGGCTTAAACTTACGATGCTTTTGGGAAACACAGCCCTGATCGATAGTCCCAAATGGCTGGCTCAAGACTGGTTTAAAGAGATTCTGTGTGCAAATTGACCTTTAATAAAATACATTTCAGATACAAAACTGAGCTAAATCTTCTAGAGAGACATTATTTCTTCTCAGAAATTTATTTTAATGGTCTGGATTACTGCATTATTCCCTGCTGAATAACAGCCAATTCCATGATCTTTAGAGTCTAGTCATCTCAAAGCAGACTATTCACAGATGCAAGAGGAAACGTCCTGTAATTGTACTGCCCCTGTCACAAACCTATGATCTCAGTCCCTCTGAAGACTGGACCTGGCATTGGTATATGGTGTCCAGTCACCTCATGATCGGATGGGCATCTCTGATCACCAGCACATTGAACTCCACTTAAGCATGTGGTAGACTGTATGTCTGGCACCTTCGTACTTAGAGACTCATACGTTTGTCTTAAGTTGGCAGTAGTTCATATTTTAAAGGCGAGGTGAGAGCCCTGGTGGAAGTCTTTAGTTCTTGTCTCCCTCTCCATTGATCTGAAAGGTGGAGCCATCATCTGGCCTACTGTATGTGAGAGGATGAATGCGGCCCTGCGAGCATTCTCGTCCAAAACCATCTCAAGACAAATCTCCAACTCCAACACATTTTTTAGGCTCCCTCTTCTCCGCCTTCAAGACCCATGAACTGAGATCGCTATACTCATACTAGACTCGGAGACCAGCTTCCTTGTTCAATCCGAGGAATCAAACCCTTTAACCCTTCTCAGCAATCCGAGAACAACATCAGGAACGGGACCGTGGCTCGCCTTCTACTCACATTTTAAAGCAAAGTCATCCACTTCAATCGTTCAGATAACAAAGCAAGATTATTCCTGTAGGAACTGAATGCAGCATCCACCAAAACTTCTGTCATAACAAACTCCAAGCCTGCAACACTTCCGGCAACTGCAAGCATGCCACTCTTCATCACTTGGATTTTCCTCCACAACAGCCTCAGACTGCAGCTCTAGCTCCCCTTAGCGGGATCCAAGATGTATTTGGATACATTTGAACAGCACTCACTTCATCTGATCTTTCTATAATAATTTCATCTTTATTTATTTTCAGTGCTCACAATTTGCTCAGAAAACCCCACTTACTTACATTCTTTCATCCCAGCCGTTCACAGCAATACGGGCTTCTGTTTACGCTGATATTTCTCCAACAGCTAACTCTTCAGTCCAGATAGCTTACCCGTTCCCCCAAGGAATTCTTCCTTCTGCTGGCCAATTTGAACCTCGATTTCCATTTTAAACTGGCCTATCCTTTTTCCCCTCCATCCCCCTCTCCAACCCCTCCCTCCCCCAACACCCTTACATCCTACGATCTAGCAACAACCAATATACTTAAGCAACAGCAGCGCCACCTACTCAGCCATCTTCAGCAGTCCATCACCCTTCTCCATTCTCAGCAGCTACAATCACAAATTTAGCCACTGTTGCAGCTATACGGCTCCTGTTTAATCTGATATTTCTCAAATGGTCAACTCTTCAGTCCAGATTGCTCATCCAGTGGATTCTACCACACCCAGGGGGGTCTGGACTCCTTCAACCTTCATTTCTATTTTCAACTGGTCTATCCTTAAAATAGATTAACCTGTTATCAAGCAATACTTGAGCAGGCTCACTCTAATTTCCGCTCAACACCAGTTTCTCCATCTCATAGCCGACTCACTTTTCAGAAGGTCAGACTCTCGGCTCCAGAATCAGATATTATCAACAATCAACTTCAACTTAATTGCCATGCCCCGAGCACAATTTCAGCTTACTTATCCTACTGAAACTGTTTCAAAAGTTATCACTCCACCACAATCACCTTCCACTAACCATCGACCTACTTGGCCTCTACATCCCATCTCTACGCTCAAGCTATTTAGAGTCCATGTTCCTGCTTTCTGGCTCTCCGTCTCCATGAACTTTTTTTTCTAGAGCACGTCTCTAAACTTAAACAAAACTCAGCTAATTTTATTCACCTAGGCATGAGCAATATATCTTTTTTAATCATTCAAGTGTGTAATTTTAAATTATCTAATTCAAACCTAAAACAAATATTCTCTGTTTATGTAATCTATATAAAAAGAGAGAGATTTCAGCCGTTCTCATTATCGTTCTCGCAGCTCCTTATTCTGCTAACGTGACACGCTCACGGAGAGCGCGCGCTATTCAAACGCAAATGATCAGAGGCAATACATGCCAACGTGTCAACGCCCACATCAACTCGATAAAACACACCAAGTTTAATCAGATTAATGTACTATGTCGTTTTGCGTGGCTGTGAGGAATAATCCTGAGACATTTACCTCAGAAGTGCTGGTTTCACTTCGAGGAGCAACGGATCCAGCTGAGGATTATTAGTATGTTTTTTTATTTTTTTATTCTTATATGCTTTGTTCTAATCACATCTGTAAACCACAAAAAGACTGTTTAAATATGAATTTAATATGTCTGTGTGTGAATGAATGAACAGCACAATTGTGCACTTTTGTTTACTATGTTACAGATATATGAAAGACAACATTTTGTTGACTAGTTTTGGAAAGATTATAAAGATTTTATTGTAAAATAGACATCAAATAATATTTTGTTAACCAGTTTCTGCTCATATGTTAAATACTTAGTATATTTTGTCAAAAAATAAACTCAACTAAGATGTTATTATAGTGTTTGTATCCTTAACTTTGAAATTTTTGTATGATAAAATGTATACTTAAAAAAAAAGAAAGATTACACTTGAAATATTGATAACATTGTAATTGTTGTTGATTTACATGTGAACACTTTTTAATAAAATAGCAAAAAAATATAGCCTATTTACAAGGTAGATGTAAGCAACATCTTAATATGTCAATATAAGTATTCTCATTAAATTATTTATTATTGTTTTTTTATTAGTGACACATTTGGGGAGAGGATATATTCCAAAACTTTCTGAAAATACAGTATGAGAATCAACTGCATAGTTACGAGAAATTTGCATGAAATTTACGAATTTGCATGCATACAAAATAAGTCCTCACATTCTTTCTTGTGGTACCCAGTGACACACCTGAAAGAAAGGCTCATTATGCGGCTCATTATGCTCTTCTCAGGTGTCTTCTCAGGTGTCTTCTCAGGTGTGAGAATCATGATCCATGTCATGATCCACCACACCCCTACCCATATTGCCTTTCCAAATAAAAAGTGTCTTATAAAATTTAAATCAATGTATTGTTTTATGTGAATGATTAGGCAGGATGACTTTCAGATCATTTTAAAGCAAAAACTCCAGGCGACAACACCTATCAAAAGTCGTATGGACACATATTTAGTATGTGCTTTGTGACCTTATTTCAGAAACTTTATTTTTTTGTTTTTTTAATAACCATGCATAAACAATATTCTCTCAAAAATGCAAACATGTACATACATGTTGTTCACATAGTATGGTAGCCCTAAATAGAGTTTAATGACAACTTTGCCATTAATATGTTTATAAGCAACTGAAAAAAAACACAAATGTCAGGGCATGTCAAAACTTCTCAAGGATCCCAGACCCCAGAGGGATAAAAATTTCAATGACCTCTGTCAAGCCAAGCCTACCTCAGCTCTTCCCAGTCTTTGGGGGTCCTAATGACTCAGCCTACATTTAACTCAGACTCTTCACTCTGAGTCTCCTGGCCGCCAACACCCAGACGGCTAAATCAACCTGACTACCATCCCTTTCCTTCTTCCTCTTCATCCTCTCCCTACACATCCCTAACTTTGTTTTCAATAAATAAGTCTCCAACATGCATGGTTGTGGTGTGGTCCTTGCTTTTGAACTTGTTTAACCCTTTTATGCACACGCTATGCAAACCTACGGTGGCCGAGAGAGCTCAACGTGCTGCAACTGAAGAAAACACAACCAAATACAGAAACGCGCTGCAAAAGCTCACAACACAACCAAATACAGAAATGCGCTGCAAGAGTTCACAACACAACCAAATACAGAAATGCGCTGCAAATAACAGCCGTCCCAGCCGGGTTTGTCATTTATTTGGTTCCCCCGGAAACATTTCCGTTGTGGTCTGTGTTATTTGCAGCGCGTTTCTGTATTTGGTTGTTTTGTGAACTTTTGCAGCGCGTTTCTGTATTTGGTTGTGTTGTGAGTATTTGAAACACACATGTGTTGTTAAACTGATGAAGATATTTTCTTAAATGAGGGTGTTTTTTTCTATTTGCATGCGTTTTCTTAAGTTGCAGCACGTTGAGCTCTCTTGGCCACCGTACAAACCCCTTCTAATGCACAACATGGGTCTAAAAAGACCCGTATTCATTTGCTATGTTATTTCATGTATGTCTTGGCTTTTTTTTGTTTCATCTTTTGAAATCACATTATTTCAGCATTTAATATTCCCTGATCTATGAATTTATGATTTATGAATATTCAAAATATCTTGTTTTCAATCATCACAAATTCATATTTTAATATTTCCTAGGTTTTGTGTTAATACATCAAGTTTACACACATGGGTCATCTTTGCAAGCGTGATAAAACAAAAGAATAAAGAAAACATTTAGTTAAAATAACAAATTTCGTAGTTATTTAGATCAACACATTTACTGTAATACTTGAAATAGAGTTCACAGGCCACTTTGTCACACATACTGTAACACACATAGTCCAGTGAGAGATGTAAAGGGTGACCGATAGCATTGATTTGTGACAACAAATAAAAATGATGAAATATGGAGGTACAAAGTGTCCGCTCAACAGCGACAATATATATTTGTATATATAATAACGTTCTATTTAAACTTTTATTTTGTTGACCTAGCTAACATTAGATAGAATATGTCAACAGCAAGCTAGCTAATAGTATTGGACATGTTTCTCTCTCTCAATAGTAACGGATTTCAAGGTCAATGTAATGTTAACCTAAACGTTCAAATATTATATCCAGTTGTCTTTCAAAAAATATCAAATATTTTCTGTGAGAAAAAATTTTATAAAATAAGACTTACATGCATGAAATATGCAAAAGCAGGGCATGTTGAGTTGTGAAATGTTCCTACTATTTAAAAATATCAAAGGTTCCTATATGGGTCATTTTTGACCCATAAGTGTAAAATTGATGTAGAAATACAAAAACTGTGTCTGTTTATAAAGTAAGAAAGGAAAAATAAACATGATTATTTGTGGAAGCCAAAAACAAGATATTTAATGTACACCTGGATTAATAAATGATAAAATACATTTATTTTAAAGATACAGCAAAGAAATACTCAGCCATGATTGAAATAGCATAGGAAATGAATACGGGTCATTTTAGACCCATGTTGTGCATTAGAAGGGTAGTGACACAAAAACGATTTTTATTCAAAAAGTAAGATTTGTAATGACCTAAAACAAGTTAATTGAGGAATTCCTGTAATACTGAATGATGAAATTAATTTCTTGCAAAGATATAGAAAATATAAACTCAGTCGGGTCACTTTAGACCCATGTTGTGCATCAAAGGGTTAAAATAAAAGATTATAATTGTTTGGATGTACCCTGCTATCCCATGATGCCATGTGTACTTCCAGAGAGTCTTTTAGTGTACTTTTAATGGTGTTTCAGCCTTTTTCTGTAATATCACATGAACTTTTCTGTTATACCGCCAATGAAGCTTCAAGATGATGGAAGACAAAAAGAGCGAAGTTGCCCCAGTCATTTGTACAACTACTCCCACAGGAGACCTAGTTTTCTCAGGAAGTGACTAGACTTGGCAGACCAATGTTCCATGACCATCATGTTTGCCTGAAACTTCTACAACATACCTGCATGTCACCACACACCAGCATGCAACTGAGACACTTATCCCGGGCTTAACCAAGTCCACAGCAATACAGTTATACCTTCACCATATTTTTCCAGAATTGTGCATTATAAGCATTCCCTTGGGGGGAAATCTGGATCTTTTGTTTGTGCGTCATTCATCTGTCAGAATGCATGTAAAGATGCTGTTTGGCAGCTTCAGTTTGTATAATATAATTCCAGTCTGTCTGTCACACTCTAGAGCAATTACTAGAACAGCAAATGACAGGGCTATAAATCACCCTCAAGCCAAAGTTCAGGCACTAACAGAGAACAAGTACAGTGCTGTGTGTGTAAAGGCAATAATGACATGACAGACTGCGGGTTTGAGAGAAAATGTTCAGTACACACAATATACAATACACACATAGCATTATGTTTAAAAAGCACATAAACATCTTTATTGCTGAATACAAACAGTATTACAGGTACTTTATTACCAATATCATTTTGAAAAGAACATACAGCCTTATTCCAGGAGACTGCTCCCATTACATTAGTAGATTGCATTTATTCATAATTTTTTTATTTAATCTAATGTAATAAAAAACAAATTCTCAACAACATCTGAAAAAAAGAGCAAAAGTAAATAATTGTATAAGAGCCGGTTCACAGAGAGCACATTTAATTAGTGGTTCAAAATTACATGTCTGATGAAAAATCTAGAAATTGTAGATATTCAAAACCAGAATATCAAACCATATAACAATTTCAATTATATGTAACAAAAACATAGTAAGTTCTCACTTGTAGTTGATGTTGTGTCATTTGTTCATGAGTTTCATTCCCCCATGCATCGCTTTGTTCTCTGCTGGCTGTAGGTAATGGATTTTACTCCCTAAACAATTAGTCATGTCATTTTCCCATTTATACGATCTGTAGAGAGCCGCAAGCTTGACTATTTCTCTGCGTTATTGATCTGAAAACATTATGAGTTCCATCTCATATCACATGTCTCTAATAACCATGCAAATGATGGAGGGGGGGGGGGGGTATTATGTCCATTATGGACATTATGGACATAACGTCCATAATGTCCATAATGTCCATAATACAACACTGGGTGTTCAGGTGGCGTGGCAGAGAATAGAAGAATGCTATGGTAGCACTGAGGTTATTGAGGATGCTCTGTTAAAAAATCTCTGTTAAAGACAATGTAAAGTTGCGAGAGCTAGGAGACCTCTTGTTAGAAATGGATGCAGCAAAGTCAGTAGGCCACTTACCAGGACTGACGTATCTGGACACTGCTCGTGGAGTTAAACCTATCATTGAAAAGCTGCCATACAGTTTACAAGAAAAGTGGATTGCTCAAGGCTTCAAGTACAAGGAAGATTACCGTGTTTCCTTTCCACCATTCAGTTTTTTCACCAGATTCATTGTTAATCAAGCGAAGATCAAGAATGATCCAAGTTTTTCATTCTCAACGAGCAGTAGTCAAACTTATGCAAAAACAGAGTCGTCTGCAGCAAAGTACAGCGACCGATCATCTGTGTCAGTCAGAAAGACAGAGGTGTCAACGTTGTATACACCCTTTCAAAGGAAAAACCCTGATAAGAAATCAATTGAACCAGACAGTCAATGTCCTATCCACAATAAACCTCATCCATTGGCAAAGTGTCGTGAGTTCAGAACTAGACACATAGATGATCGCAAAAAGTACCTGAAAGAAAACGACATTTGTTTTAGAAGTTGTTTGTCTACTCAGCATGTAGCTAAAGACTGTAAAGTCAACATAAAGTGCAAAGAATGCAACAGTGAGAGGCACACTACAGCGCTGCATCCAGGTCCAGCTCCTTGGGTTACAGAGCGGCCTGTGGGAGAGAGCCAGCATGGCGGGAAGAAAGAAGAAGCTACTTCAGCAGACATAGTATCCAAGTGTACAGAAATCTGTGGTAGCATGACAAAGCCCAGATCGTGTTCTAAAATCTGCTTGGTGACAGAATATCCTTGTAACAGACCTGAAGATGTTGTGAGGATGTATGCAGTACTGGATGATCAAAGTAATCGATCATTAGCCAAAACAAAGTTTTTTGATGTTTTCGGCAACACAGGAGAATCATTCTCATATACCCTAAAAACATGCTCTGGATCTATGGAGAATAAAGGGCGCAAAGCATCTGGCTTCACAATTCAATCCATCGATGGGAAAACTCAGATTAGAACTTCCCTCACTCATTGAATGTGATATGATCCCTGATGACCGATCTGAAATTCCAACACCTGATGTCACGCGGTACTTCCCACATCTGAAATCTGTTGCAGATAAGATTCCAGAACATGATCCCGATGCTCCAATCCTTCTGCTGTTGGGAAGAGATATCTTAAGTGTTCATAAGGCACGTGAGCAAATCAATGGACCTCTTAACATCCCTTACGCCAAGAGACTAGATTTAGGTTGGGTTATTGTCGGAGAAGTCTGCTTAGGGGGAGCTCATAAGTCGACGGATGTGAACGCATTCAAAACGAATGTGCTATCAAATGGACGACCATCTCTGTTCAACCCCTGCACAAACTACATGAAGGTAAAAGAGACTTTCAGTGCTCCAAAGCAACATGATAGTACACATTCACTGTGTTATCTAGGCACTCCCACATGCAAAACAGAGAGTTTAGATGATAATGTGTTCGTCAGAACTCCTAATGATGACAAACCTGCTATGTCCATTGAAGACAGTGAATTCCTTCAAATAATGGAAAAAGAAATGTATATTGATGAAACAAACCACTGGGTTGCTCCACTACCATTTCGTTCGCCCCATCGTCGACTACCGAATAACAGAGAGCTGGCGCAAAAACGTCTCCTTTCTTTGCAACGTTCCTTTGAAAAAAATGCTGGAATGAAGAATCACTTTGTTAATTTCATGCAAAAGATCTTCGACAATGTTCAAGCAGAACCAGCACCTCCATTAAACCAAGATGAGGAGTGTTGGTATTTACCAACCTTTGGTGTTTACCATCCCCAAAAGCCTGGGCAAATCAGAGTGGTCTTTGATTCAAGTGCCCAATATCAAGGAGTCTCATTGAATGACGTACTGCTCAGTGGACCTGATCTGAATAATACACTTTTAGGTGTGTTACTGCGTTTTCGCAAAGAACAAGTTGCGATTACAGCTGATATACAACAGATGTTTTATTCTTTTGTAGTTAGAGAGGACCACTGAAACTACTTAAGGTTTTTATGGTACAAAGATAATGATACCACCAAAGACATCGTGGAGTTCAGAATGAAAGTACATGTTTCCGGAAACAGTCCATCTCCAGCAATAGCGATCTACGGTCTAAAACGAACAGCTGATCAAGGTGAGAAAGAGTATGGAGAAGATCCAAAACAGTTTGTCTTGAGAAACTTCTATGTGGATGATGGACTCACCTCAGTGTCTTCTGAAGCTGAAGCAGTCAGTCTCTTGCAGAGAACTAGAAAGATGCTAGCAGAATCAAACCTCAGACTACATAAATTAGCATCGAACAGAAGTTCAGTTATGGAGGCATTTCCTGCAAACGACAGAGCTAACGATCTTAAGGATCTAGTTCTAGGTGTTGACCCTTTACCTCTCCAGCGCAGTCTAGGAGTAAGCTGGAATCTACAGTCTGACAGTTTCACGTTTCAAGTGTCTAAGGAAGTGAAGCCATTCACACGAAGAGGAATCTTAGCTACTGTGAACAGTCTGTATGATCCGCTAGGATTTGCAGCCCCCATAACCATACAAGGGAAGGCATTAGTGCGAGAACTTTCTGTGGACCAATGTGATTGGGACACACCACTCTCAGCAAACAGAGAAGTTCAGTGGAGAGTGTGGACTGATGATTTATTTAATCTAGAAGCATTTAGTGTTCCCAGGGCTTACGTATCAGTGCCACTGACTTCAACTGTTCAGAAAGAGGTATGTGTGTTTTCTGATGCTTCTACCATAGCAATAGCTGCTGTAGCATACCTCAAAATTGTAGATGATAATAGCCAGTGTCATGTAGGCTTTATTATGGGCAAATCAAAGCTGGCTCCAAAACCTGCCCATACAGTGCCGCGTTTGGAGTTATGTGCAGCCGTTTTGGCAGTTGAACTTGGAGAATTGATAACCAGTGAAATGGACATTGATCTGCATTCAGTGAAATACTACACTGATAGCAAAATAGTACTGGGATACATTAACAATGCCTCTCGAAGATTCCATGTTTATGTGTCTAACAGGGTTGTACGTATCCGAAAATCTACCAACTCAGAGCAGTGGCATCACATTGCTACCACTCAAAACCCAGCGGACAACGCTACAAGAACAGTTTCAGTGGCTGAACTACAGAACACAAATTGGCTCACAGGTCCAGCGTTTCTGTGTCAAACTCATGTAAGTGAACAAGCTGAACATGAAGTTTTCAATCTAATCGATCCAGAATCTGACAAAGGAATCAGGCCTGAAATAACAGCCTTGGCCACAAAGGTGAATAAATGTCAGCTGGGATCCCACAGATTTAGTAGATTTTCCAGTTGGAAATCTCTTGTGAGAGGAGTGGCTATTCTTACTCACATTGCTAAAACTTACTCCAGTAGCGCACAAAAGGACTGCAAAGGTTGGCACTGCTGCAAAATGGATCGCACAGTGAATTTTGCACATGCAGAAACAACAATAATCAAATGTATTCAACAAGAGATCTTCCAGGAAGAGTTTAAGTCTTTGTACAATGGCGAAAAGATCTCTAGTCAAAGTACTATTTGGAATCTGATTCCCATTCTAGGTGAAGATGGATTGATTAGAGTGGGAGGACGCTTGTCAAATGCAGACATTACAGAAGGTGAGAAACATCCTCTGATCATTCCAGCTAATCATCACATAAGCACTCTCTTGATCAAGCACTACCATGAAAAGGTAGTACACCAAGGTCGTCACTTTACCGAAGGTGCACTGCGTACAGCTGGCTTATGGATCATCAGAGCTAAAAAACTTGTCTCTAAGATCATCAAAGAGTGTGTCATCTGTAAAAAGCTCAGAGGACTGCTGCAAGTGCAGAAAATGTCAGATCTCCCCAAAGACAGACTAAACGTAGCCCCTCCGTTCACATACGTGGGACTTGATGTTTTTGGCCCTTGGCATGTGGTGTCACGCCGCACTCGGGGCGGCAGTGCCGAAAGTAAGAGGTGGGCAGTCATGTTCACTTGTTTATGTACAAGAGCAGTCCACCTAGAGATACTTGAATCAATGTCTTCTTCAAGCTTTATAAATGCTCTGAGAAGATTTCTGTGTCTGCGTGGGCCTGTCAGGCAATTCAGGTCGGACAGAGGGACAAACTTCGTAGGAGCTTGTAAGGAACTCAAAATCAATTCGGATGATCCTGAGATTCAGAACTACCTTCTGGATCAAGGATGTACCTGGACATTCAATGCACCTCATTCATCTCACATGGGAGGAGTGTGGGAACGGATGATAGGAATAGCCAGGCGCATTCTAGACGCAATGCTGTCAGCAAACACTCGACTTACAAATGAGGTTCTTACCACATTGATGGGTGAAGTAACAGCTATAATGAATGCACGTCCCTTGGTTCCTATTTCAACAGACTGTGAGAAAACAGAGATTCTTACCCCAGCGATGTTATTAACTCAAAAGGCTTGCGCAGTATCAGCACCACCTGGAGAGTTCAGCATTAAGGATATGTACAAGTGTCAATGGAAGCAAGTTCAGAATCTTGCAGATACATTCTGGAAACGTTGCAAACATGAATACTTGTCTACACTTCAGACTCGTAGGAAGTGCACAGATGAAAAACCAAATGTCCAAGAAGGAGATGTTGTATTGTTGAAGGACTCTCAAGTAAAACGCAACGAGTGGCCAATGGGACTTGTTACAAAGGTCATTCCAAGTACTGATGGAAAAGTTCGCAAAATTGAAGTGAAAATAATTAAACAAGGGACTGCTAGAGTATATCTTAGACCAATCTCAAGTGTAATTGTTCTTCCGTCATGTGAGAAATAACTTGATAAATTGGTAAACGTACAAAATGTGATTGTACAATCAAAAATAACAATGGTATAACAGTTTATACCAGGTTGTTATTTTTCCTGTACATGCGCACTTGCAATGCTGATTTATTAGTTCGGCAGCAGTTCAACGTGCAGCATACTGTAGATTTAATTTGACGCTCAAACAGTCTTTGCCCTGGATGAAGATATGCCTGTAAGTTTATTTACTATTTTAAGCGATGTTTAAAAGTGTTATGAGGTAACATAATCTTTCCTCTTGAAGAATAAGTTTGTGATCGATATGAAAATGTAAAGAAGTTTTCTATCACATGTATACGCACGTGCAGATTGTGATGTACGCGTTTATATGTATTTCAAACAGATTAATGTACAAATTGTAATTTTATTTCTTGTTTATTGTATTTCAGTTTTACAAATAAGAAAAAGGATCACAGAAGTAAACATTCTGGACGGATAAACTGCTTCATGTGTGTGTGTTTGCTAGCTGTCTAGTTTCTTCAAAGTGACGCAGTTGCAAGGACAGCATACTGCTCAATGCTTTGTCCCTCCTCTAAACCCCCACACTATTGGTCCAGTTTATGGCCTCATTTGGGTTTGTTATTACTCATTATTAATATTTATTATCATTGGTGTTCATGCGTATAATGTCAAGACAATCAGATAGACAAAGTTGAGTTTGTTATTTTTATTATTTGTAAATGACACTGGGCACATGACATATATATACACACATTCAAAATTCTATAAATAAAACTACATTAGCACAGAATACACTTTACTATTAGTCATACAATATATAACCCCATATAATATATAAGGTCTGTGTATAATATATAGAAAACAATATAATATACAAATACTTTAGAATATATAAATAGTACAATATATAAATAATACAATTTATAAATAGATAACAATATGGAATTGTATAGAATATATAAATGCAGTATATATATAGAAAACTATGTAGAATTATATATAATACAATCTATAAATAATATAAATAATATAAATAATACTATATATATAAAAAAACAACAGAATATTCAATTTATACTATAGAATAATATTTAGATGCGTTATACTAAAATAATTCACAGGCCAGCTTCTGTGGTCTCCACCGCGACTCGATCTGCACCAACTCGTGCATGATGAGTTCCCAAGTACTTCTGGTCTGCTTCCAGTCTTTTTTGTAGCACCCCACACAGCGCAGACAAAACTGTACTGCGGATTGGAGGCCGAACAACCCACACTGACTTTCCATCCAAGATAGCATCCTCCTCTTCAGACATGTGGTCAACTGTTGTAGTCTTCCAGATAGCTGCCTCTTCCTCTTGTCTGGAGAAAGCCAGTCCTGCTGCTCAGCAGCTGCAAAATAGGAGGGAAAAAAGTAATTAAACCACTGAAAATATCAAATTGGTTGGGATGGGAGCCTCTCCCAGGCTGAGTCTTTTACTGAGATTTATATTTATTTACACTTACTCTTCTTTTTCTTTGTCTCATGTGCACAATGATCCTGTCCTCCATCTTGTCTTTGTTCTCATCTTGGGCCATCCTGTAACCCCTTCTAACAGTTTCAAAATACGTCTTGCAGGATGCTAGAGAAAGGAAGATAGTGAGGGGGGAGAATGTGTTTATTTATAACTAACTAATCTATACAGATAAATAGTTGTAGCCTTGGGACATTCTCTTGTGACTTACCTTTAAAAACAGCAGGATCTACGTCCAGTACAGCCATGGAGACGCCATTATAAAGATAGGTTGTGACCTCGAGGTTGTGGGGGGAGGATAGACTGTGGAGCAGTAATTAAAGAAGGTTGATTAAAAATATAATTTAGAAGAAAGGACTGTTATGAAACAATAGTTTTAAAGATATACCTTGTCTGTGGGTCATATTTGTGTATGTTGTTTTCCCCATTGTGCAATCTCCGTACAGCTTTCTGTAAACATCCAACATAGTATGAGGGCTCAATTCAAATACATTAATAAATAAAGCACACGAAGTTAAGCGGACACCATCAAATGTTTGTGACGGTCAGAAAATAACTTACCGCAACAGAATTATTCCCAGCTCTCTTTAATTTCTTTGAAGCAGGCTCCTCTTTTGCCTCTTTGAGCTCATTGATGTCAACCTCAATCTCATCGAACCTCTTGTCCATCGTCTCCAGCTTTTCAAATATCCTCTTCAAACTTGCATTTACCATATACACCAGTCTGTTTTCGTTCGGACTCGGAGTTTGAATAGCCACATTGTCCCGACGTAAAGGAGTAACATCTCTACTCTGCTCTCCGTAAAACTCCAGCGATCTTTTGCAAGCCATCTTGAAGAGCAGAGGACACCTAGATACAAGCTGCTTTTCAGGGTCTACAGTCTTTGTTGTAAATTGACACAATGTAAAGCACTTATCAGCCCACCTTTCCTGAATACTAATGAGGGGGGCAGGGGAATAGGGGCAATCTTGAGCTGCCAGTCCCAAAACAAATTAGCATTTACAAAGCAAGCCATCAACTAACAGCATGTGGTCAGACAAGTTCCTGTTTTCGGGCCTTTGCGGGCATTTACAGGTACGCGTAACAAAGTTCCAAAGATCCCTGCCAAATAGCACATTTAGCGGGCGTATTCATTGTCTGAATTCTCCCGTATACACCCCTTTTGACGCAGTGGGTGTTATATATATATTTTTTTCTCTTTTCCTTTTCTTCCTTTGTAGTTGGTAGCAGCTTGTAGTATTTTGTTTTGTTTATTTTGGATTGCTATGTTAAGCATGTCTATAGATCAGGAGTTTATTGAAACCCCTTCTGTAGAGGCGTTTAATAATCTTAAAAAGGAGCAACTTTTGGAATTAGCTACTTATTATGAAATTGAGGTGTCTGCTTCCGATAAACGCCTCAAAGACCGCATTAGAACTGCTCTGCTACCAGTTTTGGTAGAGAAGAGGGTTTTGCCTCCCGTTGATATGGGAGATTCTATCCGGTTGAAAGAGCTTTCTATTCGGGAGAGAGAGTTAGACAATGAGAGAGAAGAGTTGCGTTTAAGAGTCTCCGAGAATGAGTTGGAAATGAAACGCTTAGATTTAAGAGCTAGACAGGAAAATATTGATCTCAGTCACACTGGGTCTTTTGATGTGTGTAAAAACATTAGGCTTGTACCACCGTTCATTGAGAAAGACGTGGACAAATATTTAATCATTTTGAGAAAGTTGCGAAAATTGGCCGAAAGAAGTATGGACTCTGTTGATTCAGTCAGTTTTAACTGGTAGGGCACAAGAAGTGTATTCTTCACTTTCACTTGAGCAAGGTAAAGACTACGGTGTGGTTAAGGCAGCTATTCTTAGTTGTTACCAACTAGTTCCAGAAGCTTACCGACAGCGTTTTCGTCGATGTGAGAAAACCGAACATCAGACTTATATCGAGTTTGCTCGTGACAAAGAGGCTTTGTTTGATCGATGGAGTTCGTCAAGTGAGGTAGACAGTCAGGAAGAGTTGTGAGCTTTGATTCTTGTGGAGGAATTTAAAAACTGCTTGCCCGATGTTGTAGCTACTTACCTTAATGAACATAAAGTCAATTCTCTGCATGAAGCTGCTGTCTTGGCAGATTAATTTGTTTTGACCCACCGTATCTTTAAAGACTGATATAAGCCTGTAGGTTCATCTCCTAAGCTCAGTTATGCTGCGGTGCATTCTTCCAGTAGTCCAGAGCAGGCTTGTTTATATTGTAAGAAACCTGGGCACTTGGTGGCAGACTGTCCAGTGTTGAGAAAAAAACAAGCTGCGAAAGGGTTTGGGTTGATGAAAGCGTCCCCACATTTTGTTTCGCCCTGTCCTGAATTTTCAAGTGATGTAAAGACCGGCTATGAACCTTTCCTTAGTGATGGTTTTGTGTCATTGTCTGGTGATGATAATCCCATTCCCGTAAACGCATTTTGCGTGATACCGGTGCTGCACAATCATTCATTTTGAAAGGGATTTTGCCTTTGTCGGAAATAACGGAAAATGGCACCAGTGTATTAGTTCGTGGCTTTGAGATGGGCTTTACTGTTGTTCCACTTCACCAAATCATGTTAAAATCGTGTGTAGTCATGTTGCAGTTGGTGTTCGTGAATCTCTACCCATTCCTTGTGTGTCCTTTATTTTGGGCAATGATTTAGCAGGTGCGTGTGCATGTGCGATTACTCGTGCTATGTCGAGGAAAGAAGGCCGCTCCTTTTCTCCTGTTGAATATGAACTGTCTGATTCTTTCTTTGTGAATCTTGAGTCTGAAAAATCTCCAGAGTCAATAGAGAGCGTATCCGTCACTGATCTATCTGGGCCTGATAAGAATATGAATGAAATTATGTCGGAGTCCGCATGCTTATCCCGCACAAAATTGATTGCTGCTCAAAAGGCAGATGTGTCACTAGTCCCTCTATTCCGCTCTGCCTCATCTGATATTAACATTGACGAAGAACCACAATGTTTTTTCTTTCAGGACGGTGTTCTAATGAGGAAGTGGAGGCCTTACAATGTTCCAGACCATGGTAACTCTGTTCATCAGATTGTGATGCCTGTTGAATACAGAGATAACATTTTGAGTGTAGCTCATGACTGTGTAGCTGGTCATATGGGGGTGGCCAAAACATTGAATCGTGTTAGTCAACACTTTTACTGGCCGAGGTTGAAGCGGGATGTAGTTAGTTTTTGTAAAACCTGTAAGGTCTGTCAGATGGTTGGTAAACCCAACCAGAAAATCTCTCCTGCTCCTTTGTATCCCATTCCCGTGGTGGCCCCGCCATTTGATCATGTCATTGTTGATATTGTTGGTCCACTTGTATGCTCTACGAGTGGATAACAATATCTTTTAACAATGATGTGTGCAGCTACTCGTTTTCCGGAGGCTATCCCTCTGCGAGGAATTTCTGCCAAAGTCGTGTTAAAGGAGTTGCTAAAATTTTTCTCTGTGTTTGGTCTGCCAAAAATCGTCCAGACAGATCGGGGATCGAATTTCATGTCTCGTGTGTTCACCCGTGTTTTGAAACAGCTTAGAATACAACATAACGTTCCAATGCCTATCATCCTGAAAGTCAGGGAGCACTGGAACGTTATCATCAAACGCTGAAGGGTATGTTGCGTGCATATTGCCTTGAGACTGGTAAGGATTGGGCAGATTTAATTCCCTGGCTACTGTTCGCCTGTAGAGAGGTGAGACAGGAGTCACTTGGTTTTAGTCCTGCTGATCTTGTTTTTGCACACACTCCACGAGGTCCGTTGGCTGTATTGAAAGATCAGTTTTTCAGTGAATTCCCTGCAAAAGACATCTTGAGTTATGTGTCAAATTTTCGTTCTCGTTTACACAGAGCCTGTGAATTAGCTCATGAAAATCTTGAGAGAGCACAAGACAAGATGAAAAATCGGTATGACCGCAAAACCACAGATCGGCACTTTGAAGTGGGCAATAAAGTACTTATGTTACTTCCCATCCCTGGATCTGCTCTACAAGCCCGTTTTAGTGGCCCATATGTGGTAGTGCATAAAGTTTCTGACCGCGATTATGTAATCGCCACTCTAGACCGACGGCAGCAGAAGCGCCTTTGTCACATTAATATGTTGAAGCCTTATTTTGAGCGCGCTTTTCCTTCCGCTTGCCTCGGTTCATTTCCAGCTGAGCTGGAGTCAGATTCGTCGAGGTCGACGAGTGATAAATCTGTGCTGTTGTCTGTTGTGGTGGAAGAGAGTGATGAAACTGAAAATAATCCATCTCGTGCTCTAATTGAGGGTCGTCTTAATAATACCGAAATGCTCTCAATTTTAGCTGATCACCTCCCACACCTCACAGACTCTGAGAAAGTTGACATTTTGGACGTTGTCCATCAATTTCCAGAGTTGTTTAGTGATGTCCCAAAACAAACTCATGTCATCGAGCACGACATTGATGTTGGAACAACAAAACCGATAAAACAACATCCATACAGGGTAAATCCTTTGAAACGTGCTGTGTTAAAGGAAGTACAGTACACGCTTTTAAATAACATTGCGGAGCCTAGTATGAGTGCATGGAGTTCTCCATGTCTTTTGGTGGCAAAACCTGATGGTACGTTTCGGTTTTGTACTGATTATCGGCGTGTTAACGGAGTTACTAGACCTGATTGTTACCCGTTGCCCAGGTTGGATGATTGTATTGATCAGGTGGGTTCTGCAGGTTTTGTTAGCCCTTTCGCACGTACGATCACACCGGTGTGATCAGTCTTGGCTGGTCCCTGGAGCGTACGATCACACCGGTGTGATTAGAACGGTCAGTGCATCACGTAATCAACTGCTAAATTCAAACGTGCTTTCGCGCGTTTGCTGGCGCTGAGCCAGAGAAGGACCCACTCAGTGCTGTCATATATCACAACTATTGAGTGTTTTCAACCACATAATGTTTATTTTAGGTTTCAGACACTTAAATACACATAATTACTAGCAAAACAATGATTTTGAGTTTGTAAAAAACACACTGATGTCTATGGAAGCGGCAATAATTCTTCTTCCTTTCCATTATAATAAGACAACACTTTTATTCATATCAGATACACATTGTGTAAGTAGCTTTACATTTTATCCTATTCTTCTCCCAGTTCACCGGCCACTTACTTTCATGTATTTCGTGAGAAGTGGAGGAATTGACGTGTTGTAAATCCAACAGATCCGATTCTCTGAACTGTGAAACAAACTAACATGGCACCGCCCATCGCGCATACAGCTCAACTAACGCGATCGTTATAAAGTTGTTTAAACAACAAAACACATCCACTTGCACATATTTGACAATCGGAATATCAGTGTTTCATGCTATAGCTAATACATTTGTGTATATTTTTAATAAAAAAGGAAAAATTACATAAAAGCAGATCCTCATTCATTCAGCGCTGTGTTGTAGTTGTGCTGTGCCACGTGACAAGCAATGACGCGTCACCATGGAAACATTAAAGTGACAAGTTCTAAATAACGGTCGCCTTGAAAAACTCACGCTGGGGGGTCATTTAGAATATTTTAAACTTACGTGTGAAAGGGTTAGTAAGTTTGACTTGCTGAAAGGCTATTGGCAGATTCCCCTCACAAGTCCTGCAAGAGAAATATCTGCATTCGTTACCCCAGATGACTTCCTGAATTACCACGTTATGGCTTTTGGAATGCGTAATGCTCCCGCAACGTTCCAGCGATTGATAAATACAGTGTTGTCTGGTATGTCTGGCTGTGAGGCCTATTTGGACGATGTGATCCTTTATAGTGCGTCATGGCCAGAACATGTTCAGCAGATCAGAGAGCTATTTTGTCGATTGTCCACAGCCAATTTGACCATCAATTTGGCTAAATGCGAGATTGGCAAAGCAACAGTCAACTACTTGGGTAGAGTGGTAGGAGGTGGCCATGTGCGTCCTTTGGATGCCAAAGTGTCTGCTATCTGTAGTTTTCCTCCCCCTACTGATCGTCGTGAATTACGCAGGTTCCTTGGTATGGTGGGCTACTACCGTGGTTTTTGCAGAAATATTTCATCTGTAGTAGCTCCACTGACTAATTTACTCAGTCCAAAGGTGGTATATCAGTGGTCTGACCAGTGTCGGAGCGCTTTTGAGAACGCGAAGGCATTACTTATTTCAGCTCCTGTGTTGGCTGCACCTGACTTTGCGGCACCATTTTTCTTAATGGTTGACGCGAGTGATCAAGGTGCTGGTGCTGTCCTCCTTCAAGATGGGCTTGAAAATGTCCATCACCCCGTTTGCTACTTCTCCAAAAAGTTTAATCAACACCAACGGTGGTACTCTACCATCGAAAAGGAGACTCTGGCCCTTGTTCTTGCTGTCCAACACTTTGAAGTATATCTGGGTGCTTCAGATAGAAAGACCGTTTATAGTGATCATGACCCTCTGAAGTTCCTAAGCCGCATGAGAAACGCTAATCAGCGTCTGATGCGGTGGAGTTTAATCTTACCACCTTTTAACATCGAGGTTAAGCATATCCGTGGTACGGATAACGTCTTAGCAGACGCCTTATCTAGAGTACCTTAGTTCAGTATTTTTATATTTACAGTTACTTGATAACTGTATTGTCATAACTCAAATTGTTTGCGTGTTTTGTAATATTACAGTATTGCTCTTTTTTTTTATTGTAACGCATCTCTATTGGTGTGGGTTTGTGCATGGCATTATATGTCATGTCTTATTTGTATTATGATTATGGAGACTGGAGTCACCATTTTGGTGTGGGGGTGTGTTACGTCCCTCCCCTACCTTTGGTGGCTCTGTTTTCCTTTACTAATGTTTGGTTGCTCGGCAGCATGTTTTTCCTTTGTTATTGTGTGCAGGTGTGATCAGGTAACGAGTGGGCGGAGAGACACCCTTTTAAGCTGAGGCACTTCGTGCGGCGGGGAGAGACTTGTGTACCGGCCACCACGCCTGTTGTTGTTGATCTTCCGGCAATGTTTTGTTCTGTTGTAGTTTTCTCCCAATTTCTGTTTTGTTTGTAATTTACTTAATTGTTTAATAAATTCCCTAGACAAACAAGTACAACTGACTTTGCGGTCACTTTATGTTGTGGCCAGGGAGCCTGATTATAAAATAAGGACAACCTATTGGCCCAACGTTGTAACGTTCTAACGGCGTGTGTGAAGGCTTAATGCTACAGGCAGACCGTTAGATTCCAACGTTGTACGGTTGTAATGATCGTACAGCATAACGGTCATTTAGGTGCACTTCTTTAAAATCCACTTAATTTATTAGAATTCAGTTCCAATTTGATTCTAGCTCTGTGCCTAATCTGACTCCAATTTCAAATGATTCTTAAATTTAGACTATGTTTCTAATTAGTTGTGGTTTAATGTAGATATTTGATTATTCTGGGTATCCCATACTTTCAATTAATAGTTTATTAGAGACGCGATGTCATATAGAGTCTCACGCTAGTCGGGTAAGTGTACTGTACCTCATTTTCACAAACTCGCCAGTCTGATCTTAAACAAAGGGTGCAAGGTTAACTATAACCTTCAAGTTGGCCGCCTACTGCTGGCTCGTTCAAAAAGTTTAGTTTGTTTAGTCACTTCCATACAACCTGCTAAATCATTTATAGATAAAAATGAAAAGGTTTCAGATGACATGCATTCTGATTCGTGAGCCTTCCGTTGAAACAGATTTAAAGAAACAGCAGACTTTACTGAGAATACGTTTACACGACAACGATATGCTTAAAATGGAAAAGTTTTTCTTTAGAATTTTCCGTGTACAGAAGACGTCATTTTCAAAACGATCCACACTCACACAGATTCGTAAAAAAGACTAAAAACCCCGTATTCTGCTGCCAGGCCATTAACCCTCTGAGGTCTAAGGGGTTTTTGGGGTCCTTGAGGTGTTCTGACATGCTCTGACATTTGTGCTTTTTTCAGTTATTTATAAACATGTTAATGGCAAAGGTGTAAATTCACTCTATATAGCACGAACGGGGCTACCGTAATATGTGAGCAACATGTATGTACATGTTTGTATTTTTTAGAGAAAAATGTTTATGCGTGGTTATTGAAAAAACTAAAACTTAAAGTGTCTGAAATAAGGCCTCAAAACACATACTAAATATGTGTCCACAAGACTTTTGACTAATGAGTGTTGTTGCCTAGAAGTTTTGCTTCAAAATGATCTGAAAATCATCCTGCCTAATCATTTACATAAAACCGGATAATGTGCCACATACATAATGAGCTGCATATTAATTAGCTTTTCACACATGCAGTTGAATCCCAAAGAATGCAAGGACAAAAGCAATTATCTATATATACATATTTTACAATTAGAAATTGTAACCAATTACAAATAGGTTACAATTACAACAACAATTACAATTTTAACAATATTTCAAGTGTATTTCTTTGTAAACAGTATACATTTTATCATATGTATTAAAAAAGGTAAGGATTCATTAGTTTGAATACTGGAACAAACACTATAATAACATCTTAGTTGATAATTCAATATACCTACTTTATTTTTGACAAAACATCATACTATAGTATATTTAACTATGAGCAGAAATTGGTGAACAAAAGCGTACCTATTTAATGTGACAGTAGTCTTTTTTTACAGTCAAAACTTTATAATCCATCCAAAACTAATCACAAAATCTTGTCTAAACATTCATATTTAGTCTGTAACATTGTGTATGATATATTAGCATATACATGTGAATATGCAGTTTGTAGCTTATATAGACATTTTATTTCAACATATTCAGTCTATTTTTACTCATCTTAGTAGGCTATAGCAATATAGTTTGGATGTGTTCATGTAAACATAACGTTTACTAATGTAGGTGCTAGAGTGAATGAACGGCACAGACACGCGCTGTATAACTATAGTAAACAAAGCGCGCATGCCTGTGCCGTTCATTTTTTGTTATTACTGATTTGAGTTGTTGATATTCTAGATATCTGTTATTACTTATCCCATACTGTGAAGTGATTGTTTGAAATGGTAAAAAGTTACAGTGATCAATTAAATGCTCTAAGTGTTTAATTCCTTTGTTTATCCATTGGATAAAATTAATAAATAATCATATTTTTGTTTAGTGTAATATCAGGATTATTCCATATAGGGGTGAGCCTACATGGGATCATTGAAGAATCTGTTTTTTTTTTAAATTCCCACCAGGCTGTCAAACAAGTGCTGATGTTAATGCTCTTAAAGCACTTATGAGACTTAGTATTTTAGCTAAAATACAGTAAATTAGAGATTTCCAGGTTGTCGCATAGTGCTTGCTCTATATCCATCCATGTTTCATCTAATGCACTAGGTTTGAGCCATTAATAAATATACTGTAACTTATTTGCTAAGAAATAATGATGGAAGTTAGGTAAGTCTAGTCCACCAATGTCTTTAGTTTTCTGTAGAGTTTTCAAGCTAATTCGAGAAGATTTATTTATCCAGAGAAATTGAGAAATATGTGATTCTAGTGATCTAAGCCACGTATAGGGAGGTTTCGTAGGAACCATAGAAAACAAGTAATTGATTTTAGGCAAGATCATCATTTTTATGGTGGCAACTCTACCCATGAGTCAAGTCAAGTCACCTTTATTTATATAGCGCTTTTACAATACAAATTGTTTCAAAGCAGCTTTACAGAGACAACAGGAAAGTAAAGGTGTAATAGTATTGTTAAATTCAAAATTAAATGTTAAATGTCCCCAACTAAGCAAGCCAAAAGCCAATGGCGAATGAAGGCGAAAAAAAGGCGACAGTGGCAAGGAACCAAAATTCCATCAGGTGACAGAATGGAGAAAAAAACCTTGGGAGAACCCAGGCTCAGTCGGGGGGCCAGTCCTCCTTTGGCCAACAAACGAACAGCGTATGATTATGATTTAGGCGGCATAATAGGTCAGAAGTCAGATTGGATCAGAACTTTCACAATATTTATCCAGTTCATCTGGTTAGGGGTCGGAATCATCACGCCGGTATGGAGATGAGTTTGTTGAGGTGTCCATGAGCCCTTCACAGTGTTGATGAGGCTGGCACTTCAGGGATGCGTTGTCGTCGTGTCCATGTGATGGTCCTTCCTCAGATCTAGATATAGCCTGGATCCGGCGGTTTGCGGTAAACCTCGGGATAAACAGAGAGACTAATATTAGCGTAGACGCCATCCTTCTTATGATGTACAAAGTACATCAGGATTTATGGGAAGTGTTCCCGGTTCCGGCTGATCTAAACTATGCAGCCTAACATTGAATTATAGCAATCTATAATGTGTTATGTGTATGCTAAGCCAAAGAGATGTGTTTTTAGTCTAGATTTGAACTGACAGACTGTGTCTGCTTCCCGGACAATGTTAGGAAGATTGTTCCAAAGTTTTGGTGCCAAGTAGGAAAAGGATCTACCGACAGCAGTTGATCTTGATATTCTAGGTATTATCAACTGGCCAGAATTTTGAGATCGCAATAGACGTGAAGGACTATAATGGGTTAAGAGCTCGCTCAAGTACTGCGGAGCTAAACCATTTAGTGCTTTTTAAGTAATCAGCAATATTTTAAAATGTATACGATGTTTAATAGGGAGCCAATGCAGTTTTGACAGAACCGGGCTAATATGGTCATACTTCCTGGTTCTGATAAGAACTCTAGCGGCTGCGTTTTGGACCAGCTGTAGTTTGTTTATTAAGCGTACAGGGCAACCACCCAGTTAGCATTACAATAATCTAGCCTTGAGGTCATGAACGCATTAACTAATTGTTCCGCATTTGTCAATGAGACATATGACGTAATTTAGATATATTTTTAAGATGGAAAAATGCGCTTTTACAGATACTAGACACGTGACTTTCAAATGAGAGATTGGTATCAAAGAGCACACCCAGGTTCCTAACTGACGACGAAGACTTAACAGAGCAGCCATCAAGTGTTAGACGGTATTCTAGGTTATTACTGTAACGAATGGATAGAGGGGACAATAGCAAGTAAACAGATCTTTTATTAGAGTAAGTATCACCAGTCTCAGAGAAATGAGAAACAGACAAGGTCTCAGAGGTATAAGAGAGTCGCAGCTGCAGTTCACAAGATGATTCACAATGCGGTGTAATCCGATAGTGGTGGTGATGGCAAGGCAGCGCAGGTTTGCGTGGCCAACTCGATCTGGTGGTCAGACGTGAAGTGATGAACCCAGTGATGGTGAGAAGTGAAGACAAGGACTGCAACGGCGAACCTCCAGACGAAGACAGGGCAGGAAACACGGGGAGCCGAAGAGACAGGAACACAACAGGCAACATCCACAAAACAACGATCTGACAAACACAAGACGCACTAGATGAGTATAAATAGCAGTGGTAATGCACAACACCTGTCGCTGATAATCCCGAAGGATAATCAGCGACCACGCCCACACACACACATTCATTCACAAAAATACACACACACAGCGCGAGGAAGCGTCCATGAATTTCTCAACCGTGACAGTACCCCTCCCCCTAAGAGCGGCTCCTGGAGCTCCCAGAGGAACCTACCTGTTGATAGTAATCATCAATAAGGGACTGATCCAGAATGTCCCTAGCAGGAACCCAACTTCTCTCCTCCGGACCGTAACCCTCCCAGTCCACCAGATACTGAAATCCGCGTCCCCTCCGTCTCGAGTCCAGAATTCGATGTACCGAATACGTGGGTTCCCCATCTACGAGTCGCGGCGGTGGGGGAACCGGGGCTGGCGGATTAATGGGTGAATAAAATACGGGTTTCAATTTGGAGACATGGAACACGGGATGAATTCTTCTGTACGCAGGATGGAGTTTGAGGCGAACTGTCACCGGACTAATAATCTTGGTAACAGGAAATGGGCCAATAAATTTGGGAGCTAGCTTATTAGAAACGGAGCGGAGTGGAATGTTCTTAGTAGAAAGCCACACTTTGGAACCGACGACATACACGGGAGGTCTTGACCGGTGGCAATCGGCCTTAACCTTGGTGCGCGCCCTTACTTGGAGCAGAGTCTCACGGGCTCTGGTCCATGTACGGTGACACCTCTGGACAAAAGCGTGAGCGGAGGGGACCGCGACTTCGGATTCCAGACTAGGAAAAATAGGTGGCTGGTATCCTAAGCTACCCTCAAACGGAGATAGGCCCGTGGATGACACAGGTAACGAGTTGTGTGCGTACTCCACCATTGAGAGTTGTTGACACCAAGAGGAAGGATTCTTGGCGGCAACACATCGCAACATTCTCTCCAAATCTTGGTTGGCTCTCTCGGTCTGCCCGTTGCTCTGGGGGTGGTAACCCGAAGATAGACTGACAGTGGCCCCCAGTAATTTACAAAATTCTTGCCAAAATTTGGAGACAAATTGGGATCCCCTGTCAGAGACCACGTCCATCGGGAGGCCATGTAACCGAAAGACGTGATCGATGACAGTCACCGCTGTTTCCTTGGCTGAAGGCAATTTGGGCAAGGGAATAAAATGAGTTGCCTTCGAGAACCGGTCCACTACGGTTAAAACAACCGTATTGCCTTGGGAGGGCGGGAGGGCGGTAACAAAATCTAGCGCTATATGGGACCAGGGTCTCGAAGGGACAGACAGCGGTTGAAGAAGCCCATCTGGGGGTCGATTGGAAGTCTTACCAATCGCACAGATCGAGCAGGCCAAAACAAAATCTCGAATGTCACAAGCCATAGATGGCCACCAGAATCGTTGCTTAACTAGAAATCTAGTTCGGTTTACTCCTGGGTGACAGGCTACATTGGAACAATGACCCCATTGAATAACGTCGGCCCGTAATCCCTCCGGCACAAACAATCGGTTCGGTGGGCACCGGGACGGAGGCGTTACCTCTTCTAAGGCCGTCTTGACCTTCGATTCGACCTCCCATCGGAGTGTGGAGATGAATCGAGTCTCCGGTAAAATGCACTCGGGAGTAGACAGGCGTTCGGATGGATCAAAAATACGAGATAAAGAATCGGGTTTGATGTTCTTAGAACCCGGGCGGTACGAAAGAGTAAAATCAAAACGACCGAAAAAAAGAGCCCACCGAGCCTGCCTGGAGTTGAGTCTTTTGGCAGATTGAATGTATTCTAAGTTCTTGTGATCAGTCCAGACGATAAAAGGTACCCCCGACCCTTCTAACCAATGTCGCCATTCTTCCAATGCTAACTTGACTGCCAACAATTCTCTGTTACCAATGTCATAGTTACGTTCGGTAGGCGACAAGCGATGAGAAAAAAACGCGCAAGGATGCATCTTGTCGTCTGAAGAAGAGCGCTGCGAGAGCACTGCGCCTACCCCCACCTCTGACGCATCGACCTCCACCACGAACTGACGTGACAGATCAGGGGTCGTAAGAATGGGAGCCGAAACGAAGCGGCTCTTCAGGTTGGCGAATACAGCTTCGGCTGTTTCGGACCACCTGAACGTCGTTCTGGGGGAGGTCAAGGCAGTCAGAGGTGCGGCTAGTTGGCTGTAATTACGAATGAAACGTCGGTAAAAATTGGCAAACCCCAGAAACCTCTGTAGGGCCTTACGGGAATCTGGACTTGGCCAATCCACCACAGCCTTAACCTTGTCAGGATCCATACGCACTCCCTCAGACGAAATGACGTAACCTAGGAAAGGGACAGACTGTGCATGAAAAGCGCATTTCTCCGCCTTGACAAAAAGCCCATTCTCTAGCAACCTCTGAAGCACTCGTCTGACGTGCTGAACGTGTTCCTGGAGAGACGAAGAAAAAATCAATATGTCATCCAGGTAGACATAAATGAACTGATCGACCATGTCTCTCAGCACATCATTGACGAGTGCCTGGAAGACCGCCGGGCTATTGGAAAGTCCGAAAGGCATAACCAAGTATTCAAAGTGCCCCCTGGGGGTGTTAAAAGCGGTCTTCCATTCATCCCCCTTCCTGATGCGGACCAAATGATAAGCATTACGTAAGTCCAGTTTTGTGAAGACCGACGCTCCCTGCAACCTCTCGAAGGCTGAAGACATCAACGGCAAAGGATAAGTATTCTTTACCGTGATGTTGTTCAGCCCTCGGTAATCAATGCAAGGTCGCAGAGAACCGTCCTTCTTCCCCACAAAAAAGAACCCCGCCCCCGCTGGAGAAGAGGAAGGTCGGATGAATTTGTATGCCAGAGAATCAGAAATATATTTCTCCATGGCCTCCCTCTCGGGAACAGACAGAGAGTAAAGCTTGCCCTTGGGCGGAGACGTACCTGGCAGTAGATCTATAGCACAGTCATAGGGACGATGCGGAGGAAGAGAAGCAGCTCTGGACTTACTGAACACTTCCTTCAGGTCGAGGTACTCAGCGGGCACGTTTGACAAATTCACCGACTCTTCCTGCAAAACAGAACAAGACAGAGACGAACCAGCAGACACTAAACAAGACGCATAACACTCCGTGCTCCAGGCAGAAACAGAGTTATGTCCCCAGTCTATCCTGGGATTATGCTGCACCAGCCAGGGGTGACCGAGGACAATAGGAACCTGAGGGGAGTCCATAAGGAGAAATGACAGTTCTTCTGAATGATTGCCGGATGTGATGAGTGTTATCTGACTGGTGGTGTGGGATACTGTGGGTAACTGTTGACCATTGAGTGCGTTGACAGAGATCTTGTTAGTGAGTGGTATGGTGGGTATCTGAAGCTGTTGTGCAAGTGACCAGTCCATAAAGTTACCTTCTGCGCCGGAGTCGAGAAGAGCTTGGCAGTGATGTGACCGAGTTGACCACTGCAATCTCACCGGGAGAAGGGTGGAAGAGGTTTTCTGGATGGAGACCCCGCCCGACAGGATCCTCTTCCTCACTGCCGGGCACGCTCTTTTACTGGGCAATTATTGAGAAAATGTCCAGCCCCGCCACAATAGAGACACAATCCTCGGGACCTCCTCCTCTCTCTCTCGTCCCGGGAGAGCCGGGCTCGACCCACCTTCATGGGCTCGGGATCGTCGACGGGGCCGACCGCATCACGAACGTTGAGTGGGGCAACCCCAAGGCTCCTCTGTGTAGGCGTCGTACGAGTGCGTTGTTCCAACCGATGCAAGCGTGCATCCACTCTTAAGGCCAGTTCGATCAGGTCGTCGAGCTTCTCTGGCAGGTCCAGGGTATAAATCTCGTTTTGGATGCGGTCAGCCAGCCCATGCAGGAAGATGTCCCATTGCGCCTCCTCGTTCCAGCGGCACTCTGCGGAGAGGGTGCGAAACTCGATTGAATAGTCGGCGACGGATCTTTCTCCCTGACGGATGTCTGCGAGCTGGCGAGCCGCCTCCCTGCCTGCGACTGCCCGGTCAAACACCCTCTTCATCTCCTCCGAGAGTGCCGCGAACGAGTCACAACAGGATCGATGATTTTCCCACACCGCCGTCCCCCATAGCGCAGCCCGTCCGGACAGAAGTGTAAGCACGAAGGCCACCTTCGAATCTTCAGTGCGAAATGTCTGGGGTTGGAGAGCAAAAAACATAGAGCACTTGCTCAAGAAAGCTCTACAATAACTTGGCTCACCAGAATAACTCTCCGGCGTCGGCAGACGCGGCTCATGTTGACGGACGGGTGCGGGTGGTGCGGGGGGAATCGGCGGTGGGTTGGGCGCAATGGGCAGTCTCAGTTGTTGAATCTGTTGGGTGAGCCCAGACACCTGCGCTACCAATGCCTGCACCGCTCTTCCAGTTGCAGCGAGATTCTCTTCCTGCTGCTCCATTCGGGCTGTGTTATGTGCGAAGTAGTCATTGACATCAGATCCACCTGCTGCCCCCTGCATGGTCAGATCGTTCTGTAACGAATGGATAGAGGGGACAATAGCAAGTAAACAGATCTTTTATTAGAGTAAGTATCACCAGTCTCAGAGAAATGAGAAACAGACAAGGTCTCAGAGGTATAAGAGAGTCGCAGCTGCAGTTCACAAGATGATTCACAATGCGGTGTAATCCGATAGTGGTGGTGATGGCAAGGCAGCGCAGGTTTGCGTGGCCAACTCGATCTGGTGGTCAGACGTGAAGTGATGAACCCAGTGATGGTGAGAAGTGAAGACAAGGACTGCAACGGCGAACCTCCAGACGAAGACAGGGCAGGAAACACGGGGAGCCGAAGAGACAGGAACACAACAGGCAACATCCACAAAACAACGATCTGACAAACACAAGACGCACTAGATGAGTATAAATAGCAGTGGTAATGCACAACACCTGTCGCTGATAATCCCGAAGGATAATCAGCGACCACGCCCACACACACACATTCATTCACAAAAATACACACACACAGCGCGAGGAAGCGTCCATGAATTTCTCAACCGTGACAATTACGTGTGGAAGTTTTTTGACCAATAATTAGAATCTCTGTTTTTTCAGAATTTAGTAGTAGGAAATTACTAGTCATCCAGTTTTTTATATCAGCTATGCATTCCGTTAATTTTGTGAATTGGTAAGTTTCGTTAGGTTTTGAGGAAATATAGAGCTGAGTATCATCAGCATAACAGTGAAAACTAATTCCATGTTTCCTAATGATATCTCCTAACGGTAGCATGTACAGAGTGAACAGCAGCGGTCCTAGTACTGAGCCTTGTGGTACGCCATACTGAACTTTTGACCGATAAGACATCTCTTCATTTACTGCTACAAACTGATAACGGTCAGATAAGTATGATTTAAACCATGCTAGTGCAATTCCACTAATGCCAACATAGTTTTCTAGTCTATTTAATAGAATGTTGTGGTCAATGGTGTCAAATACAGCACTAAGATCAAGTAACACTAATAGAGAGATACAACCACGATCGGATGATAAAAGCAAATCATTTGTGACTTTAAGTGAGATGGGTAAAGATTTCCACCGAGCAAGATCGTCTTCTATGGTCTTCAGTAATTGAGTGTGATTTAACTTAATTAAATCTGACAATCTGGAAGAGATGTTTATGCCAAGATATCTTATATTACCTGATTGTAATGTTATACTAGATGGCCCTTGAAACCTACAGTTAATCGGTAAGATTGTGCTCTTTGACCAGTTAATAGAATAATCAGACAAAGATGAGAACTTATTAATTAATGAGATTGTTTCAGAGAAAGATGTACGTGAGTTCTGAAGGAATAATAAAACGTCGTCGGCATAGAGGCTTATCTTATGTTCATTTTTTAAGGACCAAACACCTTTAATATACTGATTTTGCCTGATTGCCATTGCTAAAGGTTCTATAAAGATGGCAAAAAGCGATGGGGAAAGAGGGCATCCCTGCCTAGTACCTCTCTGCAGATTGAAGCTAGGAGATGTTTGATCATTTGTCCTAACTCTTGCATTAGGAGATTTATATAAGATCTTAATCCAGTTAATAAAGGTTGATCCAAAGCCGAATTTACTTAAAGTAGCTAATAGAAATTTCCAATTAACTCTGTCAAAGGGTTTTTTCCGCATCCAGAGATACTATAATTGTTTCTAAATTATTAATGTTGGAATAATCTATTAAATTAATAAATCTACGAATATTTGTAGAAGAATGTCTACCTTTTATAAAACTCGTTTGGTCAGGGTGAATTATAAAAGGAGTTATTTTCTCTAACCTTCCTGCTAAGGTTTTGCAGATTATTTTAAGGTCAACGTTTATCAATGATATGGGGCGATAGCTAGATGGTAATGTGGGATCTTTGCCTGTTTTTAACAGTACGATAATATTTGCAGAGTTCATGGTTGATGTTAAGTGGTTTTCTTCTTTAATTTGTGTGACCATTTTGAAAAAAGTTGGTGCCAGAATTGTCCAAAATTCTTTATAAAATTCTATTGGGAAGCCATCTGGTCCGGGAGCTTTATTGCAAGACATATGTTTAAGGGCTTCATGTAGCTCTGCCACTGTAAGGGGAGAATCTAAGGCCATGACTTGTTCTTCATTTAATTTTGAAAGGTTTATGTTGTCCAAGAATTTCTGGATGTCGCTGTCTGATGGATCTAATTGGGATTAATATAGAGTTCTATAGAAGTTTCTAAAAGTGTAATTTATTGCATTGGGCTCATGTATGATATTACCTGCTGAGTCTTTAACTGAATTAATCGTTGATTTTTCTTTGTTAGTTTTTAATTGGTTAGCTAAAAATGTTCCAGATTTATTGCTATGTTCGAACTGCTCCAAGCGTAACCGTTGTACCATAAACTGTGTTTTCTTATTGATTATTTCATTAAATTCAAGTTTAGCTTTCCTTATTTGCTTAAGTGTCTGTTCTTCCGGTGATGTATTGTAGATGTCCTCTAATGATTTAATTCTTAATTCTAATTCTGACATATTTGCATTTTCCTTCTTTTTTTATATGATGCAAAATAAATTATTTTTCCTCTCATCACTGCCTTCCCTACTTCCCATAGGATACCTGCTGATATTCCTGGTGTGTCATTGTTTTCTGAATAGTTGGACCATTCTCTTTTGAAATAACTGATAAAATCAGGGTCTTTAAGCAATGCCAAATTGAATCTCCAGTTCCTAGAGGGTAAGGTAATTAATTTATTCCTCAGGTTGAAGGAAACTGGGGCATGGTCACTCACGGTGATGGGGTGAATTTGAATACCAGATAACTCACTCACTAAAGAGTTGCTAACTAGGAAGTAATCTAATCTAGAGTATGAATGATGAACTGAAGAAAAAAAAGTATATTCTTTAAGATTGGGGTGGTACGAACGCCAAACATCACATAGACCCAGGTCCTTCATGTATTGTTTAACTGTATTAACATATTGCCAATTTCTATAGTTACCTGCATTACTAAGCCTGTCAGCTGTGGGGTCCATTACCATGTTGAAATCCCCTCCAATAATCAATGCACTGTCTGTATGTTCAGACAGTGAGGTGAAGAAAGAATGAAAAAAGGAAGGGTCATCAACATTTGGACCATATAAATTGGCTAAGCACAGTTTCATATTCTGAACTGATAAATTAACTACTATGAATCTCCCTTCAGGATCCGTATCTATGTTGAATACTGTGAATTTGACCTTTCTATTAATCAAAATAGCAACACCTCTCTGTTTAGAATTATAACTGGAAGAAAAAAATATGCGGAAACTGTACTGTAGAGAGGATATCAACTGACGTATTTAACATATGAGTCTCCTGTAAGAACACAACATCAGCATTTAAGTCTTTTAATCGATTATGAATTTTTAGCCTCTTCTCTCTGGTCCCGGCTCCGTGTACATTCCACGTGATAAATCTAAATGTGTTCATGCTCATAGTGATGGTGTGTGTTGAATGCTATCTACAAATGTGTGTGTGTGTGTGTGTGTGTGTGTGTGTGTGTGTGTGTGTGTGTGTGTGTGTGTGTGTGTGTGTGTGTGTGTGTGTGTGTGTGTGTGTGTGTGTGTGTGTGTTTGTGTGTAAACGAGTACCTGGTGTGTGTAATTGTGTATGTATCTTTACATTTACGTGACTAATATGTCTGTGTGTATGGATCTTATACAGATACCAATATATTTCTATGTGTATATTGTTTGTGTTAATGAAGTGTCCTGGGGAGTGAGAGCGGGGAATAGTGTGCAGAAATAAAAAGAAAATAGTGCAAGAAAAGAAAATAGAAAAATAATTTAAATACAGAAACCATTAAAAAATGGTTGTTGACAGACTAGAGACTGGCAGTATTATAGTGAATAAATATCACCATCAATTAGCAGATATTATGTATTAAAACCAGTGAGTTAGATTAACATATCTCTCTCATATAAACTAAATGAAGAAAGAGAATACATATCTGATTTCAGTAAAGCCAAGGGGTAGTGTTCTGGTCTCGATGTAGGTGCCCATTTACATACAGTTTGTCCACCGAGATGACAGCGCGGGCTCCTTCCTCCAGGAGTCTCCTCCTGATGGGGAACAAGATCTTACGACGCTCCAGAATTTCTTTTGGGAACTGATCATTCATGCTGTAGTCAGTTCCCCGTAGCTGTCTACCGCAGCGCTTCACCTCTTCTTTTTCTTTATGAAGCACAAATTTAACAACTATGGGACGCGGTCTTTGCCCTGCTGATCTTTTTGCGCCTAGACGATGTACGCGATCAAACTGGATAGCCTTAGCCTTAACTTCTAGGACCTCTAGGAAGTTTCAATTGTGTTTGCAGAAAGTTTTTAACAGTTACCTCAGCATCTTCCTCAGGTTGCTCTGGTAAACCGGCGAGGACCAGATTATCCCTCATGCTCCTACCCTGCACATCTAGAACTGTTTCTTTCATTTTCTTATTCTCTACCGAGAGTCGTGTTACTTTTTCGTTTAGGTATTTCAGACTCCCGGAAGGTGCTATTCTCCGCGGCCAGAGCTTCTACCTGCTTTTGGCTATATTCCAGGGATTCACGTAGTGCCTGGATTTCCCGGTAAAGGGCCTCCAGCAGACCCAACCGCGCATCAAAGCTGGATAGTTTCCCTTCTATGGAGAGCAATATATCCGCCGTGTCGCTCCCGGTTGGTGATGTCGGAGAGGATTCCCCGGGGGAGATTTTCCGACTCCTCTTGGATTTACCCATAACGACCCACTGGTAGCTCTCGTCAATAAAGCTCGTCAAGCTGGTTAAATCCTCCTCCCTAGTATTGTATTGCTGGCTACCGGTTTGAGTGCACGCTGGCGCGTTTAGTTGCCGCTACTCACCGGTGAATTTTAAATGTTTTAAGCTTTGATTTTGTACTTGTATTACTGGATTATGGATTTTCACTCATCCAACCATTAATGCTTAGTGAGAGAACACGTATCTACCTCCAGCTTCTACTTTGCTCTGTTCCTGAAACTGCTTACCATGGGGACCAACGCTATCTACGTTTGGTTTGCACTCATCTGGATTCTATCAATAATCCTCCACCAACCTGTTGCTGGTTTGTACCAGTATTCAGTCGCCGAGCTCCTCTGGATTCGCCATCTACCTGGATCTCGATCGGCTCCATTACATCCCGATATGGACAGCGTTCATCCTTTCCGCCGGAGATATATCCACCACGGGTCACGTAGGAACTATCACTATGGAAACTCCACTGCAATTAAATCCTTCTGGTCCACTTCTCGTCGTCGTCCTCACAGGAATTCCAGCTAGGCAGCTGATCATTCTTCGCTGGCCAGCCTAGCCAGGTCGGCTAATACCACGTATGGATATGGCAACACTACCGTCAACTTTGGCTTCCTTAATATCCGCTCTCTCACTGGAAAGGGTCATTTCATTCACGATCTCATCAATGATCGTGACCTTGATTTTATGTGTTTATCTGAAACCTGGCAACAGCCAAATGACTTTTCCCAAATTAATGACGCTACTCCTCCGGGGTTTGTTTATCATTGCAAACCACGCGGTTCTCGCGGAGGAGGTCTCGCGATAATTCATCGTGAGAAATGGAAAGTCTTGCCGGTGTCTGTTCCTGATTTTAATACATTTGAGTCTTTGGTTTTTAAATTACAAGAACCAACCCCAACGATCATCACATCAGTCTACCGTCCCCCTAAGCCACACAAGGACTTTTTGCTTGAATTTTCGACTTTGCTCACTTACTTATCTACACTCTCATCTAATGTAATAGTGCTTGGGGACTTTAACATTCATTTGGACAATAGCAATCTTCTTCTCACCAAAGACTTCTCATCTTGTCTGGACAGCTTTGGATTTAGTCAATACATTAACTGTGCAACTCATTCCAAAGGTCACTGTCTGGATTTACTGTGCTGCTCTGGACTTACTCCTTTTAACTGTGCAGTTGACAATCTCCTTATCACCGATCATTTTTTTATTTCTTTTGGTGTTACACTTCAGCTCTTCTCTACCAAACCAACCCGGTCTATCTCCTTTAGGAATATCAAGGACATTAATCCTGATACTCTCTCCTCCTGTATTGATAATATTCCTCTGCTGGTCAATAACTCCTTACCGGATGACCTGGTTACTCACTATAATGATCAATTAGCTTTTATTCTAAACTCTCTTGCTCCAGTTAAAACTCGTTCGGTTTCTTTCACTCAGTCTGCTCCCTGGTTCACTCCTCAACTCCGGACTCTGAAAACTAAATCCAGATTGCTCGAGCGCCTTTACAAGAAAACTGGTCTCACTATCCATAAGGAAATGCATAAAGCTCATATATCTTATTACAAGGACTCAATCGCACAAACCAAATCACATTATTACTCTGGTCTCATTACCTCCAATAGAGGCAACACTAAGTCACTGTATTCCATACTTAATAAGATTCACCAGCCTCCTGATTCTTTTCCTTCGCACATGTATTCTACTGCCACTTGTAATGACCTCTTGATATTTTTTAATGATAAGATTCGTAACATCCATTGTCACATTGATCCTAACATCCTTCCGTTTTCCTCATATGATCCTCCCCAACCACTACAATTATTATCCATTTTTCAACTTCCCAGTCTCTCTGAGATCGCTGAAACAATTCGTAAGTCAAAGCCTTCTACCTGTCTGTTAGATCCCCTTCCTACTAATTTGGTTAAATCATGCCTCCCCTCCCTGCTCCCCCTTATTTCCATCATTATACATGCATCTCTTACCACTGGTATTGTTCCTTCACTCTTCAAAACTGCTGCTGTCACTCCGATACTTAAAAAGCCTGGTTCAGATCCAAATATTTTCAATAATTTTCGTCCCATTTCGAATTTACCCTTCATTTCTAAAACTTTAGAAAAATAGTTGCTGCTCAACTCCACACTTACCTCACCCACAACTCGCTCTATGAACCTTTTCAGTCTGGATTTAGTCCACTACATAGCACAGAAACTGCACTCCTCAAAATAACTAATGATCTTCTCATTGCAGCTGATTCTGGTCTGTTATCCATCCTGGTTCTCCTTGATCTGAGTGCGGCCTTTGACACAATTTCTCATTCCATCCTCCTCCATAGGTTATCCTCCATTGGCATTGTTAACACTCCTTTACATTGGTTTCAGTCCTACCTATCTGGCCGCACTCAGTTCATCACTATCAAATCCTTTAGTTCCCAGCTGTCTCCAGTTACCTCAGGCGTGCCACAGGGCTCTGTCCTGGGGCCCCTCCTCTTCATCACATACATTTTACCACTTGGCAATATTTTCCGTAGATTTAATATTCAATTTCACTGTTTCGCGGATGACACCCAGCTCTACCTTTCCAGTAAACCAAATTCCATATTTCCTCCCTCTTCCCTCATCTCCTGCATACAAGAAATAAAATCCTGGTTAAGTTCTAATTTCTTAAAATTGAACACCGATAAAACAGAACTTCTTGTCATTGGCACTAAAAATACACTCTCTAAATTTGACAGTTTTTCTCTCCTTATTGATGATACCGCAGTTTTCCCCTCCCCTCAGGTCAAGAGTCTGGGTGTCATCCTCGACAGTACACTATCTTTTCAATCTCACATTAATAGCATCACACGGTCAGCTTATTTCCATCTCCGTAATATCAACCGTCTCCGCCCCTCCCTTACCATTGACTCTGCTTCCATCCTTGTTCACAGCCTGGTTACTTCGCGTATTGCCTACTGTAATTCTCTTCTTTTTGGTCTCCCTCATAAAACCCTACATAAGCTCCAGTTGGTCCAGAATTCGGCAGCACGTGTTATAATCAAACCTCCCTTTTCTCACCATATTACTCCTATTCTTCAACAATTACATTGGCTACCGGTTCAACGTAGAATTGAGTTCAAAATTCTCATGCTTACTTACAGGGCCATCCATAATCTTGCTCCTCCTTACATCTCTGATCTCCTCCATGTTGTTACCCTGTCCCGCACTCTCCGATCCTCTTCTTCCACTCATCTCTTTGTTCCTTCTCTCCGCCTCAGTACTATGGGGAGCAGAGCCTTCTGCTGCTCTGCACCCAAACTGTGGAACTCTCTTCCATCTCACATTACGAACATAAACTCGCTCACAGAATTCAAATCCATACTCAAGACTTACCTGTTCAAAATATCTTATTTACTGTGAAATATCCATTGTCCTGTTTACTTGTATTTGTGCTATGCTTTATGTTTTATTTTATTCTCTTGATTAATTTTACATATTCTGGTGTTTTTTTTTACTTTGTACAGCGACCTTGAGTGTCCAGAAAGGCGCTTTTAAATAAAATGCATTATTATTATTATAATTATTATTATTATTCCCTATGATCCAGGATTGCCAAGTTTAATGTTTTTAAATTACTTACTTGACTTGATATATTATCATTTTTATCCTTTCGTTGATTCGTTGATTAAGCATTTGTTGTTTCATTGCTTCAGAAGCACGTCATGTTAGATTCTGCCAAATCTCGCCATGTCTCGTGTTACAGCATATCCGGTCAGTGTCAGTGTGTCCTCTGACAACCTGACAATGAGCCAGGAGTACCTTGGTATTCCTGTGTTAAATAGGAGCAGAGCCGATCCGCCCTATACGCTCACTACGCAAGCTGCGTAGGGCCCCGCAAATTACTCAAGGCCCCGCCTCCATGACAAAATTAAGTGAAACTATTCTTCTGGTCACGAAAAGAGGGGGGAAAAAACATGAGAGTGAATTGCGGGAAAAACAATCAGGTAAACTTGTGTTCTCTCCTCTCCAAGTTTGATGTCAGCAAAGTTAAGTTTATGTGCATTTCTACTGTGTTATTTCGGTCTTGCTAACCTAGCTGGGCAGGCAGTCAGTGCATCTCTTGCATCACTTTGTGCCTGACAAAAGCGAGAGTAAAATAAAATTATTTATTACGTTTGTTTTTGATGAACGACAAAGTGCAACGGTGTTTGTTTACTGCAGCTCGGAAAAGATAACCGCGTCGCGTGTGTTATCATGCGTTCATATGCGCGCGCACGAAATGAAACGTGCATTTTTCAAGCAGAAATATATGTGGAGACCACGACCAGACATACTGTACAATATATGGGCGTGAATGATGGCACTCCTCATCAAAGTACACATTATACAGTAAATATACTTTTAAAACAAGACACTGATTATCTAGTCTCAGTCAATGTGTAGTTAAAAACTCTAAACAACTGCACTAATTATACAAGATGGAAAGCAATGTATTGACAATTTGACTACTGATTTATTGGCTATATTGAATTTTAAATGTTGAATAGCTAGCTGGACATACTGGTCAATATGGATGGACATCCCTCAGTAAATATTAATCATAAATCAAAAATTGCTTCAACATGCATAATAAAAAAAAACTTTAACATGCTATGGCAAGCCATTTTAGATTTTATTCATTTACAGTTCATGCATTTTTGATATCAAGAATTTATTTTTTTACTATTTGCAATGTGAATTCTTGATTATTTTTACTATAGGGCCCCTTAGTTACATTTTTATTAACCAATGTCTATTTTTGATATCAGGAATTACATGTTCACTTGTACAAAAGAAAATTTTTTATATCAATGATGTCATCACTCACAGGGATTATTGATATCTGCATCACTAGTTCGCTAGTTAAATATTACAAGAGCCAAGTCATAGTATTAATAGTATTTTATATTTGAAAATGAATAAAAGGAAATTGGGAGCCAGTTTGAATGGGTCTGATGCAGCTTATAAAATGAGTTATCTATAATTTGCAGGTGCTATGCTTAAGTTTGTCAGTAGAGGAGATGCTGGATCATCAGCCAATATTCTATAGAAATACTCTATTCAATAAATATTGTTTGTTTGAACCTCATTCTGTTCTATATTTTTGTACTTATTCTTTGACTGTTTTGTTTAAAGGAGGGAGGATTGTATTGGGAGCACTGAAGTGTCAGGTGTGACTGTGTGTAAATGGCAATCGGCTTACATAGCTTTTGCCAAGTAAGACATGGTCCTGGATCAACATATTTTGTTGTTCCTGGATCAACATTCCTGTCCCAAAATGTAGTCCTTACCCAATCCCTACCCTTAAACCTAACCCTACCCATAACTTTTCCCTAAAATCAGAGGGTAATGATCAGTGAATAACACTGATGTTTAAGGACTTCACCCTGATTCTAAGCCTAAACTTGACATAAACTGTAAACTTGTCCCTCAAATCTGATTGGTTGATTGGAAAGTTGATCCAGGATCAACAAAGATGTTGACAACGGAGTGACAACGAAAGGGAACGTCTCGGTTACGTATGTAACCCTCGTTCCCTGAGTAGGGAACGGAGACGTTACGTCTTCCTGCCACTTTCCGCTGTACCGCGGGGATTGCCTGAAGCTCAGCCTTGGCTCCTCAGCGAAGAAACATACCTGCATGTTGCCGGCATCCTCCTTTTATATCCACGAGGTAGGGGGGAGATACGCTATGCAAATTCCGCAGACCCATGGCATTTCTTTGCCATTGGCTCGTTTTGTAATACTCGAAGTTGATAGGCTTTCTAAGCGAAACCCCATTCGTCGTCATCCGACGTAACGTCTCCGTTCCCTACTCAGGGAACGAGGGTTACATACGTAACCGAGACGTTTTCTCTAAAGGTGAATATTCACACAGCTGCCCTTTGTGCAGACATTACAAACGCTGAGGAAACCCGTTCTAGGTAGTGCTGTCGAATTACTGATGTTATAACTTGTGAGGGATATATATATATATATATATATATATATATATATCATGGGTTTGCATACATCATACGATTTTATAGACAGGAAAAAAGAACCTACAGGGTTGAATATCTTAAAATATATTTTCTTAACTAATTATAATACATTTAAAAAATGCATTTTTTGTAATTTATAGGCCTAGGGATGAAACGAGAGTTAAGCACTTTTGCTTGTGGATGAAAATGTTTGGATATAAAATAAAGAAATTAATAACATATTCAAGAGATGACAATTTTGGGATTTCGTAATAAAAATAAATAATATCGTTAAGTAGAAAACGGTGGGTCACATTAGTAGGGTTAAATATAAGAACTTAAACCAACCCTAAATGTATTTACACAATAAATGGGAAGCAGTTTCTTCAAAAAGACCACAAAATGAGCAAGTTTAATCAATATCAAGATATTTACAGATAGATGAATTAAACGTGTCGTTCAAATCTTTTAAGTTGTTGCGCGTGTGATAACGCGTCGTAGGTCACATGATAACATCAACATGGCAGATGTCCGGTTCGCATTCATACTCAACGAGATCTGGCTATAAAGTACCTACTCCCGCCCGCGCGATAGTCGATCTCAGAGGGTTAAATGGCGATGAAACACTATGTAATGTGCCTGTAGCCTAGAAATCTAGACACACCCTACTCAAAAACCAAACTCTAGTTAGGCCAATCACGTGTATAGAGTCTGTGGGCAGGCTTAACATAATGACGGCAGAGTTGCGACGGTTCTGCGTGAATTCCCTGCTACTTGAAAATAAAGAAGATGGCTGCTGCTGCTGGCTAACAGCGGTCTTTCGAATCGGCTTTGGCCGCGATTCTGGAAGACTTGGAGTTAAGCTTTTCTTTGAGAAAAGAATGCCACTGAAGTCCGTCGCTCTGATTACGTCACCTTCTTCGTTGCTCTGGTTGGTTGTAGCGCTATCCTATTGCGTGCAGAGGGAATTTTAAAGACAACCGTTTATCCCGCCCCTCGGATTGAGCCCTGCCACTGGTGTGTTCCCAGACCCAACATCTTGATGTGGGTCTGGCTTGTCAGGCTAATGTGCATGACCTCGTCTTCAGAGATTCACGTTTTTGTTGTTTACATGGAGACCATTTTCAAAAACTTGCTGTCAAGTTTGGACTGGAATTAGAGTCAGATTCAGATGCAAGTGAAAACAAGTTTATTGAATAAAAATTCAATGAAGTGAGAGTCCAAAGTCTGAAGAGTGGTCGAGCAGTGGTACAAGGCAGTGCAGGGACACAATGTGCAACAAATCCCCTGTGAGACTCCTCAGGGACGAGCAGGGATTCAGGAACAGAAATCCAACTGGAAACACGAAAACGAGAAACGTCTCAGGTTAAGACTGTAACCCTAGTTCCCTGAGAAAGGGAACAAGACGATGCGACGATGACGCTTTGGGAACGCCCCCAGTGTGAATGCGTCTGAAGCATCTATGTTGACAATGGAAAGAATGAACGTCACGGGCGGGTGACGTCATGACCAGGAAGAGATAAAAGTGCATCCAGTGCAACCGACATTAGCTTAAAAAATTGCCGAAGCAAGTCGATCAGGGGTACAGGAAGTATGACAGGGCGACGCATCGACTCATTCCCTTTCTCAGGGAACTGGGGTTATAGTCATAATCTGAGACGTTCCCTTTCGAGAGACCCTGGGGCAGCGTCCAGGTCCAGGCAATAAAACTTGCATTCCTCTGTGAGACTGGTGAGGGGCAGTTTGGGGTGCAATCTCCATAGAGGCCTATGGTGGTGAGGCATCGAGGCACTCCAAGCCATTTCTTGATGTAGCCTGTGATTCCTCTTTCCAGATTCCAGCACTCGATGGAGAAGTCCAAACTGTAAACACCAGGCCTTCAATCTTCCAGGAAGCTGAGTGTTGTTGATGGCCTGGAGCCCACTTCTGAATTCTTTATGCAGCTGCTGTACCTGATATTTATCCTTCAGGCTGGCATCATACCACCGTCCAAGGCTCTTGACAGGCTTGTCAGACACTGTTGGGATGGGCTCCTCTCCAATGAAGAATCTGCAGTCAGAGAGCACTCCCTTGGAGATACAATGGAGATACTGTGTGACTTTGATGGATTTATCCTCATGCGAGCCCAGCTGATGTTCTCTTCCAGTTTTCCGAGCAGTTTCCTGGTACATAGAGCAGTGGTGGTCAGAGTAGTGATGTCATCCATAAAGGCTCTGAGGGGAGGAAGGCGGGTGCCCGAGTTAAGCCGCTGCCTACCCACTACCCATTTGGACGCCCGGATGATGACTTCCATTGCCATTGTAAAGGCCAGGGGTGAGATGGTACATCCTGCCATGATGCCCACCTCCAAGGATTGCCAAGACATGGTAAGATCAGCTGTGGTAAAGCAGAACTGCAGGTCTTGGAAGTAGGATTTAAGCAGGGTTGTAATAGTGCATGGAATGTGAAAGAAGGTGAAGGCGGCCCACAGGAGTTCATGGGGCACTGACCCAAAGGCATTAGCAAGGTCCAAAAAGACGACATGGAGGTCCTTTTTCCTTGCTTTTGCAGTCCGGATCTGGTGCCAGATCATGCTAGAGTGTTCAAAGCATCCAGAAAAGCCTGAGATTAAATAGATATATATAACCTAGCTATTAAAGAATGGCTTTATTGACACTTCAGTTCAAAAAGCGGGCATTCTAGGGTTCTCATGATGCTTAGAACACATCAATGTTATATGGAAACGAATTCAATCAGCTAAAAAGGAGAGGAAGGAGCGCCACGTGACATTCCTGGATTTGGCTAATGCATATGGTTCAGTGCCTAATGAGCTTCTTTGGGCAGCATTTGATTTTTTCAGGATACCGATGTCGATAGAAAAATTTAGTGAAAGCCTATTTTGGAGATTTGCAATTTAGTTTTTCGAACCCAGAATTCAGCACTACATGGCAATGCTTGGAGGTTGGATTAATGGCAGGATGCACCATTTCTGCACTGGCTTTCACCATGGCAATGGAAGTAATCATTAGGGCATCAAAATGGGTAGGAGGAGGAGAGCGCTTGGCTTCTGGGATGCGACTACCACCAATCAGAGCATACATGGATGACATGACAACCATGACTACAACGGTAGCCTGCACTAATCGGTTATTGGGGAAGTTAACAGATAATATTGAATGGGCACGAATGCAATTTAAGCCCTCTAAATCCAGGAGCATCTCAGTAATTAAAGGCAAGGTAGTAGATAAAACATTCTTCATTAATGGTAAGGCAATACCAACAGTTTTTCAGAAGCCAGTGAAGAGTCTAGGGAGATGGGTGTCTAGTGAGACACCAATGTGAGCATACATGGATGACATGACAACCATGACTACAACGGTAGCCTGCACTAATCGGTTATTGGGGAAGTTAACAGATAATATTGAATGGGCACGAATGCAATTTAAGCCCTCTAAATCAAGGAGCATCTCAATAATTAAAGGCAAGGTAGTAGATAAAACATTCTTCATTAATGGTAAGGCAATACCAACAGTTTTTCAGAAGCCAGTGAAGAGTCTAGGGAGATTGGTGTCTAGTGAGACACCAATGTGTCCTTGAGCAAGACACTTAACCCCTAATTGCTCCAGAGGCGTGCAACCTCTGACATACATAGCAATTGTAAGTCGCTTTGGATAAAAGCGTCAGCTAAAAACGAATAAAATGTAAAAATGTAAAAAAGATGGTACGATGGGGATCTAAAGCAGGGGTTCTTAACCTTTTTGATGTCGGGGCCCAAATTTTACAGTACAAAGTGGCCCAGGGCCCAATCAAATATTAGCACTGTATTGGTTTATTGATCTCACCATTGGTTTGATTTGTATTCAATAACTAAATGAAATCCACTTGCAGTTTAACAGGTTATTGTCTATGTAAACCTGCACATAGGCTACAACAAGATGCAAAACACACAACAATTCATGGAACAAATCAATCTGCATCAAGAACAAATTTAAAGGCTCAAGTCAGGCATATTAGCCTAACTAGTGCTGCACGATTAATCGTATCGCAATCGCCATGTCAAGCCAATGCGATTATATGACGCAAAATGCTGCGATTTTATATGAAATAAACAAATAAGGCTATTAACGCAATTAACGCAGCATCTGTTATTATTGTCATCCTTTGGCTAGTGTTACATGATCCCGCTCTTATTTGTGCGAATGCTTTTGAACCATTCATGCGCGACAAGACAAGAGAATTTGCTGAATCACTTGAATCACTGCCTGTGAATGTCAGTGCCTGTGAAAATGTATATAAATAAAAATAAAAACAATAAAATGTGTTGCTAAAATAAATAAATTCATAATAATATTTTTCAAAATAAATAAGTTGTAAATTAAAATTTAAATAAAGTGCAAATGAAAAAATATAGCTTTATAATCTGCAAAATAATTGGATAATTGTTTCAGCAGTCTACATTTTTGCATGGTAGAACCTGAAGTTGCTCTTCATATCTGTTATAAATGAACAATAACAATCACAACAGTCCAATTTGAACAAGCTACAACTCCCTATTTATGTTCCCCTCTTAATGAGACACTTGGGCCTGCTTCACAGATATTATCAGATCCAGCCTGGGTGGAATGGGGGAAAGGCTCACTCTCAGAGTAGCCTCCAGTGTTGGCATTACTGCCACTAGTGGTGGGATGGTACATTGAAACGGCTGTTTCACACCGCAAGCGTGAGCGGCGCTTGAGCAGTGCGTCAGCGTAACTACATCGTCACTGCAGCTGCAGACACGCGAGAGTATTCACACTGGAAGCGTTTGTACAGTGTCACAATAGCGGCTCCAAAGCTACATATAAGCGAACAATTATTTACAAAGACAACTATACATTTGATTTTAGAAGTTGGTAAACCATATAAATGTCAGTAAACAACAAAACAACCAAGAAAACAGCTCCAATCTTGTCGTTTCAGTCATAGCATATTTTCAATAGGTTTACAAGAATGCAAACTCCGCAGATAAAGCACACACACACACACAAAACTGCACAATCGGGTTTGATTTGGGTTGTGCTAGCCTATGTAGCTGTCTGTGTATTTCATAAACTAAAAGAAAGTTTTTATATAATATTTTCTGGCTATTTCACTTTAGGTTTTTTAGTTTTTTATAATACACCATACTTTCACCCGAACTGAATTTGCCTATATTCCTTGCCTTGTTTGCCTACTCTAGTTCTTGTTAAAACTCACTAGACATGCTTATTCTGTGCATTTTGGGCACTTTTTGTGTGAAATCAAATTTATTTTGTCCATCAAAAGTGTGCTTTCACTTTAATGGAGCGTGAGCAGCACAGCAAAACTAGACTCGGCGCCGAATCCCCCGCTTCACTGCTGCTCACGCGACGCTCCTGCTTGACGCTCACGCGCTGCTCCTGCTCGCAGTGTGAATGCACTCATTGATTAACATGCAAGCCGAAAAAAAATACGCGCTGCTCAGGTGCCGCTGACGCTTGCGGTGTGATGCGGCCGTAACTGTCTCATGGATAACAGTGGTCATTCTGGTGAAAAACGTAAAGTTTTTTGCGGCCCTCCAGGCGGCCCTATGGTTAAGAATAGGTGATCTAAAGGACACAGTTCGAGTGGGAGAAGTTAGACGACAAGCAGTGGAAGGGTTGAAGAGCATAAACAGCTGTTCTCTACAAGGCAAACTAAAACTCTGGTGCTTTCAGTTTGGTCTACTGCCAAGGTTGCTGTGGCCACTGACTGTGTATGAGGTTTCTTTGAGAACAGTGGATAAGCTGGAAGCGTTAATAAGTTCATACATCAGGAAATGGTTGGGAGTTCCACGCTTCCTCAGCAGAGTGGGACTTTATAGTAAAGGAGTATTGCAGCTGCCAGTCTCTGCTTTAACCGAGGAGTTTTAGTGTGCCAAGGTCAGACTGGAAATGACTTTAGCAGAGTCACGCGACAAGTGTGTAAGGGAGGCAGCCCCTGTGGTAAAAACTGGTAGAAAGTGGTCAGCAAAGAAATCTGTAGTAGAGGCAAAGGCTGACCTTCAAATTGGGGATATCGTGGGACAGGTACAGCATGGAAGAGGGGGTTTTGGGCTCAGTTTAGCTCCTCCAAAATGGAACAAGGCAGGCCCAGCTCAAAGGAGGATGCTGGTAGTCAATGAGGTGCGAAAGCAGGAGGAGAGGATGAGATGTATAAAGACCATTTCCCAGGCCAAGCAGGGAGAGTGGATGACATGGGAGAGTGTGGAAAAACGCAAAATGGCCTGGCAAGACCTTTGGTCAATGGAAGAGAGTAGGTGTCACGGCCAGAAAACGGAGAAGAGGCAAAAGCAGGGAAAACACTCGTTTATTAACAATAAACAGGAACCGTCAGGTCCACACAAAGGGCGACACACAGGAACGGGCAAGTGACGCAGGGACCTCGATGGAACCGGAACAGAAGTGATGAGTGATTGTGAAATGAAATCCAAATCCAGATGGTGCAGACGATCAACACAGGAAACACAACGTATAATCCAGGAAGGGAACGAAGACCACGAGGAAAGACCAGACAGGAACGACACCGGAACACATCACAACGATCTGAGAAAGACAAGACGCAAACAGTGAGTATATATAGGCACCGCTGATCAGATGCAGCTGCCGCCGGAAGTGAAAGCAGCTGGCGCCACTGATCAGCGGCAGTGATCGGTGACCACGCCCAAACACACACACAACACCAAGACATAAGACAAGAAGGGCAAGATGGATTGACGAACCGTGACAGTACCCTCCCTCCTAGGAACGCCTCCTGGCGTTACCAGATGTCCTTACCTGTCGATTGTAATCATCGATAAGGGAGTGGTCCAGAATGTCCCTAGCAGGTACCCAACTTCTCTCCTCCGGACCGTAACCTTCCCAGTCCACCAGGTACTGGAATCCGCGTCCCCTCCGCCTAGAGTCCAGAATGCGATTAACCGAATATGTAGGTTCCCCATCTACGAGTCGCGGCGGAGGAGGAACCGGGGCAGGCGGATTAAAGTGATAATGAAACACAGGTTTTAATTTGGACACATGATAGGCGTGATGAATTCTCCTGTACGCAGAAGGGAGTTTGAGTCGGACTGCCACCGGACTAATAATCTTGGTGACAGTAAACGGGCCGATAAATTTAGGAGGTAACTTATTACACATGGAGCGGAGTGGAATGTTCTTTGTTGAAAGCCACACTTTTTGACCGACGATGTATACGGGAGGCTTCGACCGGTGGCGATCGGCCTTGGCCTTGGTGCGCGCCCCCACTTGGAGCAGAGTCTCTCGGGCTCTGGTCCATGTGCGGTGGCACCTCTGGACGAAGGCGTGAGCGGAGGGGACCGCGACTTCGGATTCCAGACTAGGAAAAATAGGTGGCTGGTAATCTTAACTACCTTCAAACGGAGATAGGCCCGTGGATGACACTGGTAACGAGTTCTGAGCGTTCTCAACCATTGAAAGCTGCTGACTCCAGGAGGAAGGATTCTTGGATACCAAACATCGCAACGTTCTTTCCAGATCCTGGTTGGCTCTCTGTTTGACCATTGCTCTGGGGATGAAACCCAGAGGACAGACTGACAGTCGCTCCCAGTAATTTACAAAATTCTCGCCAAAATCTGGATACGAATTGGGGACCCCTGTCGGAAACCACATCAATCGGGAGGCCATGTAAGCGAAAAACGTGGTCAACGACAGTCTCCGCTGTCTCCTTGGCAGAGGGTAATTTGGGCAAGGGAATGAAATGAGCCGCCTTCGAGAACAGGTCCACAACGGTCAAAACGACCGTCTTGCCTTGGGAGGGTGGGAGGGTGGGAGGGCGGTAATAAAATCTAGTGCAATATGGGACCAGGGTCTCGAAGGGACAGACAGTGGTTGGAGTAACCCATCTGGGGGTCGACTGGAAGTCTTACCAGTGGCACAAACCGAGCAAGCCAAGATGAAACTGCGAATGTCGCGAGCCATTAACGCCCACCAGAATCGTTGCTTAACCAAAAAAACTGGTGCGATTTACCCCTGGATGACAAGCAACGTTGGAACAATGCCCCCATCGAATGACATCGGACCGTACTCCCTCTGGCACAAATAACCGGTTCGTTGGGCTACCGGGCGAAGGCGTTACCCCTTCTAAGGCCGTCTTGACCTTCGACTCGATCTCCCATGAGAATGTAGAGATAAATAGGTTCTCTGGTAAAATGCACTCGGGAGTGGACGGGCGTTCGGAAAGGTCAAAAATACGAGATAAGGAGTCGGGTTTGATGTTCTTGGAACCCGGGCGGTACGAAAGAGAAAAATCAAAACGACCGAAAAAAAAGAGCCCACCGAGCCTGCCTGGAGTTGAGTCTTTTGGCAGTGCTGATATACTCTAAGTTCTTGTGATCGGTCCAGACGATAAAAGGTACCCCCGACCCTTCTAACCAATGACGCCACTCCTCCAACGCTAACTTGACCGCCAACAACTCTGTTACCAATGTCATAGTTACGTTCAGCGGGAGACAAACGATAGAAAAAAAACGCGCATGGATGCATCTTGTCGTCTGTGGAAGAGCATTGGGAAAGAACTGCGCCTACCCCCACCTCTGACGCATCGACCTCCACCACGAACTGACGTGAGAAATCAGGGGCTATCAAGATGGGAGCCGAAACGAAGCGACTCTTCAGTTTGGCGAACGCAGCCTCAGCTGTATCGGACCACCTGAACGTAGTTCTGGGGGAGGTCAAGGCAGTCAGTGGCGCTGTAATTGGTAGGCTAGTTGGCTGTAATTGCGAATGAAACGGCTGTAGAAGTTAGCAAACCCCAGAAACCTCTGTAGGGCCTTACGGGAATCTGGACTTGGCCATTCTACCACAGCCTTAACCTTAACAGGATCCATACGCACTCCCTCAAACGAGACAATATATCCTAGAAAAGAAACAGACTGTGCATTAAAATCGCATTTCTCCGCCTTGACAAAAAGCCCATTCTCTAGCAACCTCTGAAGCACTCGTCGGACGTGCTGCACGTGTTCCTGGAGAGAGGATGAAAAATTCAATATGTCATCCAGGTAGACATATATGAACTGATCTACCATGTCTCGCAGCACGTCGTTGACGAGTGCCTGGAAAACCGCCGGGGAGTTGGACATCCCAAACGGCATAACCAAATATTCAAATTGCCCCCTGGGGGTGTTAAACGTGGTTTTCCATTCGTCCCCCTCCCTAATGCGAACCAAATGATAGGCATTACGTAAGTGCAGTTTTGTGAAGATTGATGCTCCCTGTAACCTCTCGAAGGCTGAAGACATCAACGGCAAAGGATAAGTATTCTTTACCGTGACGTTATTCAACCCCCGGTAGTCAATACAAGGTCGCAGAGAACCATCATTCTTGCCCACAAAAAAGAACCCCGCCCCCGCCGGTAAAAAGGAAGGGCGGATGAATTTGGATGCTAGAGAATCAGAAATATATTTCTCCATAGCCTCCCTTTCTGGAACAGAAAGCGAATAAAGTTAGCCCTTAGGCGGAGACTTACCGGGCTGTAAATCTATGGCACAGTCATAGGGACGATGCGGAGGGAGAGAAGCAGCACGGGACTTACTGAACACTTCCTTCAGGTCCAGGTACTCAACGGGCACGTTAAGTAAATCCACCGTCTCCTCCTGAAACACAGAAACAGGTACAGACGGACAAGCAGACGTAAGACAAGACTCATAACACTGAGTGCTCCATTCGGAGATGGAATGTTGACGCCAGTCTACTCGGGGGTTATGGAGTGTGAGCTAGGGATGACCAAGGACTACGGGTGCTAAGGGTGAGTCCAATAGAAGAAATGACAGAGTTTCAGAATGATTGCCTGATGTGATGAGTGTCCTGGGCCCAGTGGTGAGAGCAATGTTAGGGAGTCTTTGGCCAGTAAGAGCATTGACGGATATGCTGTGAGTGAGTGAGGTGACAGGAATAAGTAACTTCTGGGCCAGCTTACGATCCATGAAGTTTCCCTCCGCTCCAGAGTCCAGTAAGGCGTGACAGTCGTGTGTGCCGGTAGTACATCTCAGTCTTACCGGGAGGAGCGTGGATGATGGTGTTGAGGTCTTCTCAGCGGAGATCCCACCCGATAGTAGCCTCAGGTTTACTACCGGGCTTGGCCTTTTACCGGGCAGGCGTGTAGGAAGTGGCCCGCCTCCCCACAGTAAAGACAGAGTCTGAGGGATCTCCGCCTCTCCTTCTCCTCCCGGGAAAGCCGAGCCCTAACCACCTGCATGGGCTCGTGGTCGAATGCAGGGCTGACCGTGTCACCGCTGCTGGTTCTGAGATCCCCTGTACTTCCAGGAAAACGAACCTGAGGAGCACAACGTTCTATCCTGGCCAGACGTGCATCCACCCTGAGTGCCAGGTCAATGAGGCCGTTCAGAGTAGTGGGTAGATCCAGCGCGTAGATCTCATTCTGGACACGGTCAGCCAGCCCACGCAGGAACATGTCCCACTGCGCCTCCTCGTTCCATTGGCACTCGGCCGCCAGGGTGCGAAACTCAATCGAGTAGTCTGAAACGGATCGGTCCCCCTGGTGTAGATCGGCAAGAACTCTGGCTGCTTCTCGTCCCGCCATCGACCAATCAAAGACTCGTTTCATCTCTTCGGCGAGTGCCTGGAATGAGGCGCAGCATGGGTCTTGGTTCTCCCACACCGCCGTTCCCCATAATGCCGCCCTCCCAGTCAGCAGCGTCAAAACAAAAGCCACCTTAGACTGCTCGCTGTTGAAGGTACGGGGCTGAAGAGAAAATTGCATGGAACACCTGGTTATGAAGGCTCTGCAGAAGTTTGGTTCCCCTGAGTATGCCTCCGTGATTGCCAGACGAGGCTCTGACTGGAAGGACGACCCAGGTGATGCGGGTTGAATTGGCGGTGTGGGTGGCGCAGTGGGACTCCTCAGCTGTTGGAATTGCTGGGTGAGCTCGGACACCTGTATCACTAAAGCTTGTACCGCCCGTCCTGTGTGCGCGATGCATTCCTCTTGCGAATCCATTCGATTGATGCTTCTGGTGATGAAAGCAAAGAGACTGGAATCAGATCAACCTGATGCCTCCATTCTTGGTTAGATCGTTCTGTCACGGCCAGAAGACGGAGAAGAGGCAAAAGCAGGGAAAACACTCATTTATTAACAATAAACAGGAACGGTCAGGTCCACACAAAGGGCGACGCACAGGAATGGGCAAGTGACGCAGGGACCTCGATGGAACCGGAACAGAAGTGATGAGTGATGGTGAAATGAAATCCAAATCCAGAAGGTGCAGACGATCAACACAGGAAACACGACGTATAATCCAGGAAGGGAACGAAGACCACGAGGGAAGACCAGACAGGAACGACACCGGAACACATCACAACGATCTGACAAAGACAAGACGCAAACAGTGAGTATATATAGGCACCGCTGATGTGCCTGGCGCCACGGATCAGCTGCAGTGATCGGTTTCCTTATTAGGTAAACATATGATGTTCTCCCATCACCGCAGAACCTAAACCTCTGGGTAGGAGAGGATCCCTCTTGTCCTTTGTGTTCATCACCTGCCACATTAAGGCACATTTTGACAGGATGTAAGATGGCTCTTAGTCAAGGTCGGTTTACTTGGCGCCATGACCAAGTATTGCGATGTTTGGCTTTATCTTTGGAAGGCAAGCGTAGTATGACCAATAAGTTGCCGCCTGTTCTAGCAAAACATTACACGCAGAAGACAATATTCCTCCGCCCAGGCGAGCAACCACCAAGAAAAGGTGCTAACACCAATTCTCGCCCAGGACAACTGGAAGCTGCTAGGGACTGGAAGATGCTGGCTGATCTTGATCAACGGCTTATTTTTCCACCTGAGATTGCCACCACTAACCTACGACCAGATATTGTTTTGTGGTCTGGATCAGCACGCATTGTTCAACTGATAGAGTTAACAGTGCCATGGGAGGATGTGGTAGATGAGGCATATGAGAGGAAGAAACGTCTCGGGTTATGACTATAACCCTTGTTCCCTGAGAAGGGAATGAGACACTGCGTCGAGAATCAACACTTTGGGGACGCTCCCTTAGCGTGCGCCTCTGAAGTAAGAATGAAACTAATCCAATCCTGATTGGTGTTGCGTCGTGACGTAACATGTGACGGCATAACCTGATGCATAAAAGTGACGCTGACACACGCACACATCAGCTCCGTGATGAAGCAAGACGCTCTAAGGCCTCGAGGGGCGTGGCAGGACGACACAGTGTCTCGTTCCCTTCTCAGGGAACAAGGGTTATTGTCATAACCCGAGACATTCCCTTTCGAGGGAACTCAACACTGCGTCGAGAATCGACACTTTGAGGAACGAATGCCCACTAGACCACGCACCGAAAACAGGCCTAACCCCGGAGTGAAACTGATTCAGGCACTCAGCTAGGACGAGAGCACGTGTGCGCCAAGCGTACTAGGGAGGTGCAGACTATAGAACCTAAGAAAAGTGTGTGTGGTAGCCCAACCGGCTGCCTCACAGATCTCCTTGATGGGAACTCCCGAAAGGAGGGCCCTAGAGGACGCCATGCCTCTAGTAGAATGAGCCCTAACGGCCAAAGGTGAAGGGAAGTTCCGCACCTTGTAGGCCTACTTATGGTTTGTATAGCCGGGAGCCCCTAATAGGTGATCCAAAACACACTACAGTAGGTCCGACCTCCTCCAAGAAGAGGACCTCTCAAGGTAATACTCGGAACTCTGATTGGCAGAGCAAGGAACCTCTCCTTTTCTGCCGACACATGAGGTGGAGGATGAAATACTTGCAGGACCATGGACCTAGCCATGATAAATTGCACTTAAGGCACATAGCTGGATCTCAGATGCAGGATGGCCTTAACTCCGCTGGGGGCACACCCCAAGCAAGCTGGCGATAATGCCAGGGCTTGGAGATCTCCCAGTCTCTTTAAAGAAATAGCTAAGAGAAAGGCTATCTTGAATGTGAGGTCCTAGGCGAAGCCGACTGGAGGTATTCGAAGGGAGCCAGGGATAGCCCTTCGAGAACCACCGCCAGGTCCCAGGAAGGAGCCCTTGACCTGACTGTCGGTCTCATCCTCCAATACCATGGAGAAATAGTATGACCAGTTGGTGCCCCCCTAAAGGCCCAACATTTAGTGGTGTATGGAACGCCGCAATGGCAGCCACGTACACCCTACGTGTGGAAGGCGAGAGATTCGCAGAGAAACAATCTTGAAGAAACTCCAGAACTGAAGCCATTGGGCAGTTAACTGTGTCTAACGCAAGTTCTCTACACCAAGTAGAAAAATATTTCACTTGAGGCCATATAATCTCCTAGTAGACGGAGCCCTAGAGATAAGTATGGTTTCGACCACCCCAGATGATAGACCAGCATCTAGGTACTGAGCCCCCTCAGAGGCCAGACCCACAATTTCCACAGCTCTGGATGAGGATGGAATATAGTGCCCTCCGCCTGAGACAACAGACCCCTCCTCAGAGGAATCTGCCATGGCGGAGCTATCAGGAGTGAAATTAAGTCTGAAAACCATACTCGGGCTGGCCAAAACAGGGCTATCAGAAGAAGACTGATGCCCTCCTGACAGACCCTCTCCAGGACCCCCGGGAGCAGAGCTATCGTGGGGAAAAACGTACAGGCGAAGCCTCGGCCAGGCCTGTACCATGGCATCCAACCCCAGCGGGGCTGGATGAGTGAGGGAGAACCAAAGTGGACAGTGGGATGGACGTCCCTCGAGACGCAAACAGATCCACTTCCACTGGTCCAAACCTCTGCCATATGAACTCCACCACCTCTGGATGGAGTCTCCATTCCCCGGGCCTCAGCCCCTGCCTCGACAGGATGTCCGCTCCCTGATTCAGAACCCCCGGGACATATATTGCTCTTATAGATAATATTTTCCCTTGGGGCCATAAAATGATCTGATGCGCCAATCTGCATACAGGGCGCGATCTGAGTGTCCTTTGTCGGTTTAGATAAGCTACCACTGAGACGTGGTAACCTTTGATGTCTGTGAGGAAGCTCCTCAGAGCCCTGAACACAGCCAACATCTCTAGGCAATTTATATGCCAAGAATGATGATGGTCCTGCCACAGACCCCTGGCAAAGCGGCCGTCCGAGACCACGCCCCAGCCAGCGAGGGAAGCGTCTGTCGAAACAGTTTCCCGGCGACATGACGCCCCTACCACTAGCCCTTGGGACAAGAACCAAGGTTTCTTCCATATTAATAGGGAACGAAGGCATCTGCGCGTAACTTTTATTATACGGAACGGATTCCCCTTGGGGAAAAAACCCTTGGCTTTGAGCCACCACTGAAGGGGCCTCATGTGAAACAGGCCCAAAGGAATTATGTTGGATGCCGCTGTTATGAGGCCCAGCAGTCTTTGAAATTGCTTTACAGTGATGGCCTGGCCTAGCTTTATCCCGGACACCATGGCCAGGATGGATTTGATACGAGCGGGATACATACCGAATTCTATACCACGCCCAGAAGAGAGTAGTCTTCTGAGCTGGGTCCAACACATATTTCTTAGTGTTGAGCCTCAACCCCCGGTTCTGAATGTGGCCAAGGACGACATCTCGATGCCGAACTGCCATTTCTCGAGACTGGGCCAATATGAGCCAGTCGTCGATATAATTCATTATACGGATGCCCTGAAGCCTCAGTGGAGCCAGAGCCGCATCCATACACTTTGTGAATGTGCGGGGAGAGAGTGCTTGGCCGAACGGAAGAACCTGATATTGGTATGCTTCGCACCCGAAAGCAACCTCAGGAACCTCCTGTGACATGGAAGGATGGAGACATGAAATAAGCGTCTTTTAGATCCATCGTGACAAACCAGTCCTCTGATCTGATATGGCTCATGATAATGGGAATAGTAAGCATTTTGAACCTGAATCTCCTCAAAGAACGATTCAAAAGCCCTAGATCTAAAATTGGCCTCAGTCCGCCATCCTTCTTTGGAACTATAAAGTACCGGCTGTAAAACCCGGACTCCCTGTCTGGTAGGGGAACACATTCTATGTCCCCTTAATTCCAGTAGAGTCTGTACCTCTTGTTCAATAACCCGAGCCTGTTCTGGAATCACTGCAGTCGGTACTACCCCAGCAAACTAGGGAGGTCGGTGATCGAACTGCAATCTGTACCCATATTTTATAATATTTTATAATATACAGGACCCATATAGATATATTCGGAAGGCATTGCCATTCTTCTACAAAATCTACTAAGGGAACCAGCCCCTCGAGACTGGCCTCGGGTGTTTTCCGAGCACTATTCTCGACTTCCTGAAGCGGAGGACCGGCAGGATAAAAGTCGATACAGATTTTGTGACCATAGTTGGTGCCCTGTTGAAAGCTTTTGGGGCGAACGCCATGGAGTGCGTTCGCTGGAAATCAATGTGGCCCGAAGCGTCAAAGACGGCGTGACAACATCTTCTACCCTGAGGGCACCTGCTGCTGGGGGGGGGGGGGGGGGGTAGCCCTCAGAGGTCCTACAATTAGGACCTCTTCGCCTGAAGGAGGGCCCTCAGGTCACCCTTCTGGCTGGAGGACTTCGGTTGAGAGTGCTTCCTCTGTTTGCCAAACTCCCGCAGGAGGGGCTCTAGAGGCAACGCTCTCTTTTTTTTTTTTTTTTCTCGCTTCCTGAAACCTGTCAACGACTGTAGTGACCGCGTTGGAAAACAGGCCAGAAGGAGATAGCGGAGCGGCCAACAGAAAATATTTGCCTCACTTAGATCTTTAAGAAGATCGGCTTGGTACGCCTGCAAAATCGTCCTAGAGTGCAGGCACGCACCAGCCTGACCTTTTCTTTTCTAAATATTTTACCAAAGGAACCAGGCTCTCGAGCCTGGCTTCGGGTATTAATCGGGATTCGTTCTCGACCCCCTGAAGCGGGTTTCCGGCAGGGCTGGACCGAAAAAGATTCTCGATTGGCGACCGCGAATGCTGCCTGGCTGCAAAAATGTGGGGCGGACAGTGCAGCCTGCGTTCGCTGGAAACCGATGTGTCCCGAAACGTTTTTAACGGCGGAAGAGCAACATCGATTTCCTGCACCATATTAGCCCAGCCAACCAGTCTAGAGGTGTCCCTGCACGGTTTGTTGGGCAGCGCCGGGGCTTAAAGTGAAGATGCCGGATCAGGAGAAAGATAGCACGCTAAAGCTTCCTCCATCTGCCGCATCTTGCCATAACCCGACTCTCTCGCACCCACCACATTCGAATAAACATATAATGAATGTGGTTAGATACGTAAAGAATGGGGTTTTTCCCAGGATCTACACATATATATTTTTATTTTTATAAAGATCTGGGAAAAACAGTAAGCCCCGGCTCTGAGGTTGTGAACGGTGCTGCAGGAATCTCTCGTCTAGTTCATTTTGACGGGGATCATCCTGCTTATTTTGTGGCCAGCTCATATATTATATATATATATATATATATATATATATATATATATATATATATATATATATATATTTATTTATATATTTATTTAGTCTGGCCACCGCACGCATCACAACCTCCACGAGCTCTACATAAGCAGAAACATAAGCCGGCGAGTGTGACTCATGTTGCTCTTTCCCGATGCTGAGCACATCTACTTCCTTATAAACAGATAGCTCGAGCACTGGGCACTCGTCACGGGCAGAAGAAGCCGCATCGCGGGCTTCTGCGTCGTGAACGGGTGTCATAGAATCTGCGGATGATGAGAAAAAAGGTGCCTCAGCAGTCTCGTTCTCATCCGCGAGATCCTTCTGCGATCTCCACGATCTAAGATGTGTGTGTGTGTCAGCGTCACTTTTATGCATCCGGTTATGCCGTCACATGTTACGTCACGACGCAACACCAATCAGGATTGGATTAATTTCATTCTTACTTCAGAGGCGCACGCTAAGGGAGCGTCCCCAAAGTGTCGATTCTCGACGCAGTGTTGAGTTCCCTCGAAAGGGAACTGCGGTATGCTCATCTGGCCACTGAAGCAGAACAGCGAGGATGGAGAGTCCAGGTTTATCCAGTGGAAGTGGGTTGTCGAGGTTTTGTGGCACACTCTACAACCCGGTTCCTCAGAGACGTTGGATTCAGTGGCCAAGAGTTGCGTCGCACAGTAAAGAACTTATATGAAGCAGCAGAAAGGAGCAACAACTGGCTGTGGTTGAGACGGAAAGATTCTAGCTGACTGTGTACAGGCCGCCATGCTATGGTTTCGTAGGATTCTTGAAAATTTGAAGAGTCTGTTGGTTTATTTGTATAGATTGTATAGTATTTACAGTCATTACGTTCCTGTGTATATTGCGTGAATGACGGGTGGTTGGGCAGATACTGTGTTTTGCGGTAGGTGGTATGCCATACTGAACCGTTGCCACTGAATTGTGACACAGATTGTGGTTAGGTCTCAGCAGCAAGAGGGAAGTAGAGGTCAGTAAGCTGGGTTGAGTTGAGTGGGGGACGGAGGGGGGTGACTCTGGGACGCCAGAGTCACTGTCAACCAGATTGAGGTGTCGTGGGCTAGTCAACGAAACACTGAGGACGGAAGGTGCCCACTTGAAGACCCTAGAGATGTAGAGTGACGCAAATACACTGCAGCTATTAACACCAGACAGAAGGAGATTCACGTCACCAGATGGAAAGAAGCGTAAATGGATGGAGAAGCATAGGTTACTGTAAAGCTATGTCTTAGTTGGTGCTTATCTTGGCGAAAGCCGAGTACAAATCAGCATGAAGTTTTAACATCTACTCTCGTGTAATGGAAATCATGGAGACTACATGATGCTTCATGGAGCAAGTGGCTCAATTATAGTGACTACGCCACCCCGGGTTAACGAAAAAAAGAAACAAGCCAAATAAAGCACAAGTAGGCCTACTTTCCACCTAGAAAGGCATGGGCTTCCGTAAAACAGTCTTTTATTAAAGCTAAGAAAGTTGGCCAACAATTATTTATTTAAAGCCAGACATAAACAAGTGTCATTGGTCGGATAGAACAAAGCCAAAAAAAAGAAAAAGAATTCACAATAAATCTTACAGTGGCTGGCGCTTCCTATAGGGAGAAGACTAGTGTGACAGCACCAGGTCTACAATAGAAACTACACCAACCTGAATCACACCCACCAAATTCACTGCAAATGACACCAAAGTAGTGACATGGCAATAATAACACCACAGTAAGGACACCCTTGGTGAAGCAAAGCCAGTACAGCAGACAATCAGCCAGCTCTAGGAATCCCTCAATTCCTAAAAAGAAACAAGTCAGATACTTAATACATTAAAATAAATAAATAAATAAACAAAAGCAAAGAGAACACATTCAAAGTCAGTTTACTAAATTAAAAGTAACCAATATGAAAAAGACAATTTAAAATATACCCAAAATAAACAAAGTATGAATACTGCAAACACACATTAAAAAATAAAAAGAAACAAATGCACTGTCACCAATGCAGAAACTCACACCAAACACAAAGCTAACTCCAATATACCTGGAGATCGTTTCAGTCAGACCCAGAAAAACAGAATCAAGTAACTACAAAACATGTCTACTGTGATGATTATCGGCTGGATTGGCTCCACTACTGCCTTTCCCTGAACTGTTCACGCACACACCCTGGACTGTTCATGCACACACCCTGGACTGATTACGCACACACCTGTTTCCATTGATCACCTTCACACCTGCATCTAGTTCCACACGCAGCTCCACACACATTTAAACCCCACTCACATTATTACCCATGGCGAAGTCTTGTTTCACTGTTGTGTACATCTCCGAGCGTTTCTTTGCCTAGTCTGTTCCAGTCTGTGTATCTAACCCATCGCCTGTTTCCCTGATTCCGCCTCGTCTGCCGCCTGCCTCTCACTTCCCGCCTGGTTATCGGACTCTGAGTATTGCCTTGTCTCCTATACTGTGTTTGCTGTCTGTGACAATTGCCTGTCTGCCTACCCTGTGAATAAACTCACGCTGCGTTTGGATCTACCGGTGTCTGATTGCTCATAACAGAAGACTTCGCCCTAACCAGATCCAGCAGCATGTCAGACTTGTATGCCTCCCAGTCAGCCAATGCGGATCTGATCGCTGTACACCAGGATCAACTGGATCAACTCACCTCGACATTGGAGAGGTTGGCCAAGATGGTTCGCAGTCTTCAGGTTTCTACACCGGGACCATCGCAGACTCAGCCCTTCTCCACAGTTGTCAGCCCTGAATCGATCCCGACTCCACGCCAAGCTCTCCCGGTGAAGTTCGACAGAGGTGAGGTTTCACTCTCCACTGGTACTACCAGCCACCTCGGAAATGATTCGGACAGCCAGGTATCACAACAAGATTCTGCAGTGATGTCGAACAATGATACAGCTGTGGAAATCATTCGACTCTGTGTCGTGGAAATAATTCTATTTGAAAAGTTAGGAGGAAGGAGACGAGTGGAAACCTTTGAAAAGTCAAAGTATCAAATGTTTTATTTCTTGCAAGAAAGGCAGTTCACATACAGACATAGTCTGACATGAGAAGGGCGAAGGGCTGATCCCTTTCACCAGGTTATATACCCTAACACATCCTGAGTAGGCTGCATCTGTTTCAGAAGATTGCCTTGGTTACCTCAAAAGGAAACGTGTTTGTTCAAGATCTCTTGTAGGACATAAATTCGTCTAGACAGAACAATGACATCTTCGTCAAGATTTCCTGTTGTTAACTTCAAATTCGCACCTCTTGCATATCTCTGGTTTCACACCTCTTGCATATATCAAAAGCTGCACACATACATTTCACACTTGAAGCGAACAATAGGTCACTTGGAGTACACATAGTCCCTTTGCTACTTGGGTTATTGTCACACATACATGTTGTTCCAGAAAGCTTATTTTAACTTATGCATTTCTAACAGCTGGGTTATATCGTTAATAATGTCCTTTAGCTTATATGAACATCTTCCTTTAAATGCTTATGAGTACATAAATCCTTGACGTTAATAAAAGTTGCACACATCTAATGATAAATGAATACATCTAAAAGTAGAAAACACATCTAAATGTAAAATTTCCATTACATCTGTCAGGGAGATCGATCGATTGAGAGGTATGTCGAGGAGTTTTTTGAACTGGCGCATCTCACGGCAATGAGCACCGAATGTTTGATGATCTTTTTCCGCGGAGGTTTATCTGAACCGCTCCTGTCTTTGATGCCCAACCCTGATCCTCACGGTACTTTAGAGCAGTATATTGACATTGCCCTGCAACTGAGTGGTTCAGCCTTTACTGTGGGTAAGGTTGATGAAGAACCCCGCAAGCTCACAGTACCCCCTGAGTCAATTCACGTCTCGCCCGTCCAGCCTGAGTTTCTCCACGTCACGCCTACCATCAAAGTGGCCATCGGATCGGTCTATTGCTACCCAGGACTGGTTTCCAGCATGGCTGATCCTCCACTGATCTCAACGCGGAAGTCCATAAAGGTCGCCGTTCCAGGGCTCCTTTCTGCCGAGCATGCGCTCCATGTCAGCCACGACGATCTCGAGGTTCACGTCTGCCCAGCCGAGCCCGTGCCAGCCGAGTCAAGTGTGTCAAGTGCCGAGGCAAGTGAGTCAAGTGCCGAATCAAGTGAGTCAAGTGCCGAGTCAAGTGAGTCAAGTGCCGAGTCAAGTGAGTCAAGTGCCGAGTCAAGTGAGTCAAGGGCCGAGTCAAGTGAGTCAAGTGCCGAGTCAAGTGAGTCAAGTGCCCTGTCAAGTGAGTCAAGTGCCGAGTCAAGTGAGTCAAGGGCCGAGTCAAGTGAGTCAAGTGCCGAGTCAAGTGAGTCAAGCCAAGTGAGTGAATCTAGCCTAGTGGGTGAATCTAGCCAAGTGAGTGAATCAAGCCCAGTGACACGCCGTCGCAGAAGGAAGAGAAGGAGGACTCGTTTGGCTCGCCAGGCTCCGGAGGGGGTTCCCAGGCGCCTCGCCCTGCCGGCCCCGCCTCTGCGCCTCACCCTGCCGGCCCCGCCTCTGCGCATCGCCCTTCCGGCCCCGCCTCTGATGCCTCGCCTTGCCTTCGCCCTTTAAGCTCTGGGAGGCTTCTCTTGAACCCGTTTACAGCCCGGAGGTTCCTCCCGTGGATTTCCCCAAATATTTTTTTTTTTGGGGGGGGGCAGTAGGTACCCTGAGGGGTCCATGGAGGCGGCGCCGGTTCTGCTATCTCCACCAGAGCTTCCCATGCCGCTGGTCCCGTCCAGTCCTGAGCTTCCCATTCCGCTGGTCCCGTCCAGTCCCGAGCTTCCTATGCCGCTGGTCTCGTCCGATCCTAAGCTTCATACGCCCTGGTCCCCTTCCAAGTGTGCTCCGCCCCGGTTCCCTGCCAAGTGTGCTCCGCCCTGGCCACCAACTCTTCCTGCTCCGCCCTGGCCACCGGCCCAGTTGGGTCCGCCCACGCTCCACGCCCTCCGTCCCTCCCCCAGGGTCGCCCTGGCTCTACCCCCGCCTGGATTGTTTTTGGAGCGTCTGGAAGCCGCTCCTTAAAGGCGGGGTTATGTGATGATTATCGGCTGGATTACATTTATAGGCTATATGGATTTTACGTCATAGGAATAATTATATATCATTATTACATTATTATAATAATTATTTGGCATCCTACAACACCAGTGGTAATGTAATGTAGACTGAGACTCATATCATAACTAAAAATATGTTTGAACCCTCTTTAATGTCCAGGTACAAGTCAATGCTTTTTCTTTGTTCAATGTGCACAGTTCATGGGTTGATGCTGGTTGAAGCTCTCAATTTTGAGCTCTCAAACTGCACCAGATTGATGCATTTAACCTTAACATGTACAAAATTTTCTTGTGGGGGAGCATGCCCCCGAACCTCCCTAGAGGGACAGAGGTCCACCAAACATAGTTTTACAAAATCCTATGGGAAAGAACAATCATTTATGAACTTTACTCCAGCATAGTACAACAAAGTTCCTTTTAAGTCAGTAAAACTGTTAATGCCAAATTAAAATGTCTTTGGACAAACTATACATTTGGCCTGCCTAAGGGGGGGCCTACAAGACATTGTGCCAAGGGGCCTCTGAATTCTTAATCCGGCACTGCCATTACCCACCCGATAATGCAATGAAGTATTATCTAACAGTTTACTTACCTGATAATATAATAAAATACTTTGACGGCATATATCAAAAATCATTCAATAGCCTTGTTGACAGCAACAGCTGGTGTTCCGACCAGGGCTACGTTAAGCTGCGATGCCACACCAATGGAAGCCCTGAAGGCACACCGTACTGAAACAAATGGCTATAACTTAAGTTTAGTCAAACCAAACTTCCCACAACACCCGAAAACAAGCATTAAACTTACCTGAGAGTAAGTAGCACCCCGCACGCACACGATTCTCAATAACCAAACGTCACACTAAACATAAAAATCGTCAAATGTCACTAGACAACACTAGGCTCAAACAGCTAGACTAAAATGCTAAAAACAACACGTACCTTCATAGTCCGTAGCAACGACGCAAAGGGGCGGGCTTTCGACCATGACACACTCCAAGAGGCATGAACAACAAGTTTATATACACCAATGGGTGATAGCTCATTGGCCACGTATCAAATTATAGTTACGTGTTAAGAGCGTCACACGAGGCTACATTCAGTTAAGTGGTTAAATGATCCTACAATTGAGGATTAATAAGACATTTTTATCTGACATTCTAAACTTGCATAATACAATGTATAGTGGTTAAAATCCAACAACACTGTCTTACATTCATTTTCCAAACATGATCATGTGCTTTGACAAGGCAGAGTATTGGGAAACAAATAGGGAAAACTATTTTTTGTTTTTGTTTTTAAATTAACAAAATTGAAATAATGAGTCAATACAATCAATCCTTGTTCCAAAATGCATTTTTGTCTTACCCTGATTCACTATATGGTAAGCCTATTGTAAGTGATTATTTTTTAGACCTAGTGGGATGGTTTTCACAGGAAATTGCATACAGTACAGTATATGTCACTCGCCCGTCCGTGTCACGGGCTCGGCATAACCGTAAATGGAGAAAAGTTGCTCCATTTAGCTTTTTAGCTAGTCAGCTTTAGATCATTTCTATCTAAACTGGTGTTATGTCTAGTAGTGAATATTTTATGAGCAGTAGGATAACAATATTCATTCGCAGAGCTAAAGCACAACCAAAACAATTTTCTTCTGCAAAATGCATGGGGCCAAAAGTTACATAGTGTACCTTTAATCATCATTATCACAATACAAACCCTTATGTTTAGGAGAAAAACAATTAAAAGTATTGACGTATCATTTGATTTAATTCATTTAGAATAAAAAGTATTAAAAAATATATGATTCACCATTTTAAAAAGCTTCCCCAACACTAAGATAAGATAAGATAAGAAAACCTTTATTTGTCCCACAGTGGGGAAATTATGGTTCCCTTTCAAGGGAACTCGAGCTGCGTTTGAGACGCGGTGGGAACGCTCTGCGTGATTACGTCGTGAAGCACGTGTAAAATCAGTCCAATGGAAGCCCGCTACGACGTAGGTGACGTCATAGACCAGGAAACTATAAAGCAACCCTGAAATCAGACCGCGATAGCTTCTGCACCTTCAGCAAGCGCTCTCTGTATATCTGTCCTTGTCTATTTATTGTTGTCTGTCAAGCCCCTTATATATATATATATATATATATATATATATATATATATATATATATATCACTATGGCGAGCAAGCAAAGTTATAAACCTTGTGTTGTGCCCTGCCCTCGTTATATCACGGGTGGGGACACACATCCTATGTGTATTGCTTGTTTGGGAGTGGAGCATGCCCAGTCAGTCCTCGAGGGGGCTGACTGTGAGCATTGCTTGAGTTTGTCTATGAAAACTCTCCGCTCTCGCCGGGCGTTCTTTGAGGAGGACGGTTCGGTTCGCGCTCCCCGAGGTGCGGGTCCCGCTGCTGCCGAGGCACAGCGTCGAATTTCATCTTGGGGTTCGTAGATGGATCTAGTAGCGGGGTTTGAGACGGGCCCCGCCCTTCCTCAGCCCTTACCTACTGGATTCGGTGTCTTTGCCCAGGAAGGAGCCCGCTCTGCGGCTTCTCCTTCCCAGGCTGAGGCACCAATATTACGGCTATCCAGTTCTGAGGATCTGGATGTCGGTAGTATGGGGGATATTGAGTGTTCGCCAGCTCATACCCCTGCTGATGAGGAGCTTATGGAGGTTTTATCTCGTGCTGTTACCAAATTAAATATTGAGTGGCCAGCCAATGATTTCGATGTGGAATCTAGAAAGAGTCTTTTAGATGAACGTTATTTACCATCTAGATCACGACCTCCTCGTCAGGAACTCCCGTTTTTTCCCGATCTCCACGCCGAGGTTTCGAGATCGTGGATTAAACCGGCGTCTTTCAGAGTGCATAACCCACAAACTAAGAATTCTAGTAAAGTTCAAGGGATTGATCATTATGGTTATTTGACTATGCCTCGTGCTGAAGACACACTAGCGAGCTATCTCTCCCCTGAGTCTTCTTCTTCTCTGAAAGCCCCGACGTTACCCACCAAACCATTAAAAAATACATCTTTGTTGCTGGGTAAAGCGTATTCGGCAGCAGGTCAGGCCGCAGCATGTTTGCACACTATGTCGATTCTCCAAGCGTACCAGGCTGACCTGCTGAAGGACATAGACGATAGTGAGGAAGTTAGTGCTGACGCAATTCGAGAATTGCGTCGCACGACAGATTTATCTCTCCGAGCCACCAAGGAGACGGCCAAGTCTGTGGGCCGCTCTATGGCAGCCTTGGTGGCCACGGAACACCATTTATGGTTAAATTTATCAGAAATAAAAGATAAAAATAGATCTGTTCTTCTGGACGCACCGCTGTCACCTACAAGTCTGTTCGGCGACGCTATAAATTGTGTCGTCGATAGGTTTCAAGAAAATAAGAAACAAGCGGCTGCGTTTCAGAGGTTTCTTCCTCGCCGGTCTATTGTCCCCGAGGCTGTTCGTAGTATAAAGTCTGAGCAGCCTCGTCCGTCTACGAGCTCCGCTCACAGAGTTCAACAAAAACAGAGGGTTCACGGCTCGGGCACCTCCTCAATCTACGGTTCCTGAGTGGCGCTCGCAGCCCAGACCTGTTAGGGGTAGACAAGATCTGAGGACTGTTATCTCTAGGAGAGCTTGGGCTAAGAAGAAGTCCTGACGCCAAGGCTATCAGGCTTCTGAGGGTGGTCCCCTCCAGGGAGGAACGGTTCCGAGGAACCGTCCCTCCTTGGCACCCTCCGGGGGGCGACTCTCCGAGGAGAGCCGCAGCGCTGCCACTTCGGTTGTTCCCTGCCGGTTCGCCGCTTCAGGGCACCGAGGTGTCAGCGTCCCCGTGCAATCCTCTGAGGAGGGTTGTAGAACGGTCAGTTCGGTTTTTCCCTGCCGGTTCGCCACTTCAGGGCGCCGAAATGATTGTTCAATCAAATCCAGAGGCCAGTCTCGAGAGACTGGTTCCCTTATCGGAATTTCTGGCAGCGTGGAAACTTCTGCCAAATATTTCTCTATGGGTCCTGCAAATAATAGAAAAGGGTTACAGAATTCAGTTCGGTTCTCGTCCGCCCAGATTTCAAGGAGTCCTCCCCACGGTGATGGACTCACAGCAGGCTCTGGTAGTGGAGCAAGAAGTACTGACACTTCTTCGAAAGGGAACTATAGAAAGGGTTTCTCCTCCCAGCAGAGAGTCAGGGTTTTACAGCCGTTACTTCATTGTTCCAAAGAAGGATGGAGGGCTGCGTCCTATTCTAGACCTGCACCAGTTAAACAGCAGGGTTCAGAAACTCAAGTTCAGAATGCTTACACTCAAACAGATTGTATCACAGGTTCAGTCCGAGGACTGGTTTGTCACAATAGACTTGAAGGACGCGTACTTCCATGTATCTATCCATCCTCATCACAGGAGGTTCCTGAGGTTCGCTTTCGGGGGCGAAGCATACCAATATCGGGTTCTTCCATTTGGCCTAGGTTTATCTCCCCGCACTTTTACAAAATGCGTGGATGCAGCTCTGGCTCCGTTCAGACTCCAGGGCATCCGCGTATTAAATTACATTGACGATTGGTTGATTTTAGCTCAGTCAGAGCAGGTGGCAGTTCAGCATCGAGATGCTGTTCTGTCCCACATAAAGAGTTTGGGGTTGCGGCTAAACACCAAAAAGAGTGTGCTCCTCCCTGCTCAGAGGACCACTTTTCTAGGTGTAATTTGGGATTCGACCACAATGCAGGCACGCCTGTCTCCTGCTCGTATTTCTGCGATTCTCACAGCCGCAAAGAATGTGAAACTAGGCCAGTCACTCACTGTGAAACAGTTTCAGAGACTGTTGGGTCTCATGGCAGCTGCGTCCAACGTTATTACTTTTGGCCTTCTGTACATGACACCCCTGCAGTGGTGGCTCAGGACCAAGGGGTTTTCTCCGAGGGGAAATCCGTTTCGCAAGATCAAGGTCACGCGGCTATGCCTTCGTGCCTTGGCCTTGTGGAAGAAACCTTGGTTCCTCGCCCAGGGCCCAGTGTTGGGGGATCCTTGTCGACGCGTCACGCTTTCGACGGATGCTTCCCTCACGGGATGGGGGGCGGTCATGAGTGGCCGCTCGGCGCAAGGTCTGTGGCAGGACCATCAATGTTCCTGGCACATAAATCGCTTAGAGTTGATGGCGGTATTTCGAGCACTCAAATATTTCCTGCCAGACCTGAGAGGCCATCACGTGTTGGTCCGCACAGACAACACTTCGGTGGTCTCCTATATCAACCATCAGGGGGGTCTGAGGTCACGTCACCTTTGCAAATTGGCCCATCAGATCCTCCTATGGGCCCAGGGGAAGTTACTGTCGCTCAAGGCGGTATATATTCCGGGACGTCAGAATGTGGGAGCAGATATTCTGTACCAGAAGTGGTGGAGTTCCTGTGGGAAAAGTTCGGTCGTGCTCAGGTAGACCTTTTCGCATCATCAGATTCAACCCATTGTCCCATGTGGTTCTCTCTAACGCACCCAGCTCCTCTCGGTCTGGATGCTATGGTGCAGGTCTGGCCGAGGCTGCACCTGTACACCTTTCCCCCGATATCTTTGCTTCCGGGGGTTCTGGAGAGGGTTCGCCGAGAAGGGGCTCGTCTGCTACTAGTAGCCCCTTATTGGCCGACCCGAGTTTGGTTCTCGGACTTGGTGTCTCTTCTGGACGGCTCCCCCTTGGAGATCCCACTCAGGGTGGACCTCCTGTCTCAGGCCGGGGGCACGATATTTCACCCTCGGCCGGAGTTGTGGAAACTGTGGGCCTGGCCTCTGAGGGGGCCAGGCTCAGGGAGACCGGTCTTTCGACCGATGTTGTAGAAACCATTCTTCAATCCAGAGCTCCTTCCACGAGAAGGCTGTATGCGCTAAAATGGAAACTTTTCACCACGTGGTGTGTTGAACGTAAGTTAGATCCTGTTAACTGCCCTGTTGGTTCAGTTCTTGATTTTCTGCAAGACCGTTTCTCGGCCAGGTTATCTCCTTCCACCCTAAAGGTTTACGTGGCGGCTATATCTGCCTACCACACCCCTCTGGGGGGTACTTCTATTGGGAGAAACCCTCTAATTACTCGCTTTCTCCGTGGTACATTGGGGTTGAGACCTGCACTGCACTCTAGAGCACCGGCTTGGGACTTGGCCATTGTACTCGAGGGTCTGGCTTTAGCTCCCTTTGAGCCCATCGAGGAGGTTTCTGAAAAGTTCCTCACTCTAAAGACTTTATTTCTCCTTGCTATCTCATCTATCAAGAGAATTGGTGATTTACATGCTTTGTCGGTTGCTCCTTCATGTCTGGACTTTGCACCTGGTATGGTGAAGGCATTTCTCTACCCCAGGCCGGGTTATATTCCTAAGGTCCCACTGAATGTTGGGGGCCCAATAGTGCTGCACGCCTTTTATCCTCCACCCTTTAATACCCCTGACCAGGAACAGCTTAACCTGTTATGTCCAGTCCGGGCTTTAGATGCCTACGTTCACAGAGCTGCCCTGTGGCGTAAATCTGAGCAACTATTTGTTTGTTTTGGGTCACTCAAGAGAGGATGCCCTGCATCTAAGCAGGTTATGAGTAAATGGATAGTCGAGGCTATTTCATTGGCTTATGTAGCGGCCGGACAGCCTTCACCTATGGCTGTGCGGGCCCATTCTACTCGGAGTATGGTGGCCTCTATGGCCTTAATTTCGGGAGTTTCCCTTCTTGACGTATGTAATGCGGCAGGATGGTCCTCTCCGCATACATTTGTCAGGTTTTATGACCTTGACCTCTCCACTCCTGGGGCGAGGTTGCTTGCTTCTTAGTGTGCGCAGGACCTCACACAGAACGGGCATTTGTCATTATGGCGTAGTGGGTATAGGGTTCCCACCGCATCTCAAACGCAGCTCGAGTTCCCTTGAAAGGGAACGTCTCAGGTTACGTATGTAACCCTGGTTCCCTGATAGGGAACGAGACGCTGCGTTTGCCTGCCATACTTCCTGCATGCCCTGATCGACTTGCTTCATGTTTTTCAGAAGCTATCACGGTCTGATTTCAGGGTTGCTTTATAGTTTCCTGGTCTATGACGTCACCTATGTCGTAGCGGGCTTCCATTGGACTGATTTTACACGTGCTTCACGACGTAATCACGCAGAGCGTTCCCACCGCGTCTCAAACGCAGAGTCTCGTTCCCTATCAGGGAACCAGGGTTACATACGTAACCTGAGACGTTTGCAACAGCAGAGACAGAACAGAGAAAATAAGTGTACAAGTAGCATAGACAAGTATTTAACAAAGAAGTACCGTTCTTACAAAATAAAAACAGAATTACTGTACAATAAATAAGACTAACTAGACTATGCCTTATACAATGTCCTGCGGCATAATAGATAAATAAAGAGGCATAGAGGCATATATTTAAATGCTGCTGGAGATTTTTAAAACAGGTTTTCACTTGAAGGTGAGTAATGATAGTTGTATTTAAAGGTGCAATGTGTAAAAATTGAGTATCTATTAACAGAAATGCAATATGACATCCATAACTATGCTTTCAGTGGTGTATAAAGAACTTACTTAATAAACCGTAATGTTTTTATTACCTTAGAATGAGACATTTATATCTACATAACCGCGGGCACTCCCTTCTATGAAGGTCGACATATTGTGACGTCATGTTTCTACCGTAGCCGAACGCGAACAAACAGCGCTACAGAGCGCGTTTCCTCACTACCTTGAAAGAGAAGCAGCAGAAAGCTAGAAGCTAGCCATAAACATCGTGAGTAGTGACTTTTTCCTTGTCAGTGGTGTAAAATATGTAGTTGGATTGTTTCATGTAACTTAGTTCTTCTCCCTCGCTGTGTTATGGCTTTGCTATGTGGGGATAAATGTTCTGGTTACGTTCGTGAGACAGCTGATTAGTACTCTTGTCATTGACCGTAAAACAGTAACGTTTCAGGAATCACCAATCCGTCGATCGCGGTCGACAAGTCGATCTTGGAAGCAAGTCGATCGCGAAGAGTTTTCAAAATCAGAGAAAAAAAGCCTATTGTGTGTAGTAAATGGTGTCTAGGGGATGCGGAGGCGCACGCACAGTTACAATCATGCCATTTTTGCCGCGCGCACCTTTGGGCTCATGCGGACGCGTCGAGTTTAAACAAGGCTTTACGCTTTAACCAGCTCAGCCACAGTAACAGCTCACTTTTAGCCAGCTAAACTTTTACTACCCTGTTAGAAAAAAATATATAGTTGCATAGTTTCATGTGGTTCTTCTCCCTTGCTGTATTATGGGTTTACTATGTGGGGGGAAATGTGCTGGTTACTTTTGTGAGACAATCAGTTGATTACTATTATTATATTATATATTAAGACCTTTGATCCTCACCTGACTATGGCTTTGTCCATGATGTGGTTTATAATGGACTGTGGTACAGAAACAGTGACAATGTTACACACTCTTGGCTTACTCTTGCTATTCTCTTCTGTCTCAGATGTTTGTCCCATTTTAGCCACCATAGCTTCTTCGAAAGGGAGGGGTGAGCAGTGGGCTGAGCCCTTAGTGCAACTCGCAGCCGAACCGCTAGATGTCGCTAAAAATCACACACTGAACCTTTAATACTTAGTAAAATTATCCCTTTAACTTAAAATCATAATAAAATTGTATTGTTTTCTGTAGTTTTATCACCATGTGTGTAACGGTGATCCGCTGGAGTGCCCTTGAGAGCCAGCTGAGGGCACTCCACATCAGACTATCATTGTTCACTCACAACTACATTTCCCATAATTCACTGCCTGGACTCATCTCTGATTATCACAATCACCTGTGTCTCATTATATTGTTTAGTTCACCCCATATAAGCCTGGTTCACCTCATCATTCCCTGCGAAGTCTTGTACGTTATTCCACTGCATTGCTGAGCGTTTCATTTGTTTTCTTTGTTCCTGGTTTTTGATCTCTGCCCGTGTCCTGGTTTTCCCATTCCTGCCTCACCCTCTGGATTTGTCTGTTTGTTTGGATTGCCTGCCTGTGTATGACCTTTGCCTGGATTCTGATTACAATTTGGATTAACTTTGATAAACTGCATTTGGATCCTCAAACTTCTTGTCTCTGAGCAGTTCATAACAGAAGACTTCGCCGACATGGATCCAGTAGTTTGTCTCTTCCACCTCCGCCAAGGTAACCGTTCAATTGAGGATTTTGTCGATGAGTTTTGTGAGCTTAGCCATGGGGTGAACTTTAAAGATGCTGTCCTAAAGGACATTTTTCGCCATGGACTTAATGAGCTTCTTAACTACCTCATGCCTGACAATACCCCTCACTACACTCTAGCTCAATACCTTGAAATTGCCATTCGGTTAAGCTCTGCCCTTCACCACGACATGCCAGAGACCGTCCAGCCAGAGACCGTCCAGCCAGAGACCGTCCAGCCAGAGACCGTCCAGCCAGAGACCGTCCAGCCAGAGACCGTCCAGCCAGAGACCGTCCAGCCAGAGACCGTCCAGCCAGAGACCGTCCAGCCAGAGCTTCACGTCAGCCGCGTCCAGCCAGAGCTTCACGTCAACCGCGTCCAGCCAGAGCTTCACGTCAGCCGCGTCCAGCCAGAGCTTCACGTCAGCCGCGTCCAGCCAGAGCTTCACGTCAGCCGCGTCCAGCCAGAGCTTCACGTCAGCCGCGTCCAGCCAGAGCTTCACGTCAGCCACGTCCAGCCAGAGCTTCACGTCAGCCACGTCCAGCCAGAGCTTCACGTCAGCCACGTCCAGCCAGAGCTTCACGTCAACTACCTCAAGCCAGAGCCGAGGCCCTCTTCGCCGCTGGTCCTGCCCAGCTCAAGGCCCTCTTCGCCGCTGGTCCTGCCCAGCGCTCAGTCCTCTTCGCCGCTGGTCCTGCCCAGCTCAAGGCCCTCTTCGCCGCTGGTCCTGCCCAGCTCAAGCCCCTCTTCGCCGCTGGTCCTGCCCAGCTCAAGCCCCTCTTCGCCGCTGGTCCTGCCCAGCTCAAGGCCCTCTTCGCCGCTGGTCCTGCCCAGCTCAAGCCCCTCTTCGCCGCTGGTCCTGCCCAGCTCAAGGCCCTCTTCGCCGCTGGTCCTGCCCAGCGCTCAGTCCTCTTCGCCGCTGGTCCTGCCCAGCTCAAGGCCCTCTTCGCCGCTGGTCCTGCCCAGCTCAAGCCCCTCTTCGCCGCTGGTCCTGCCCAGCTCAAGGCCCTCTTCGCCGCTGGTCCTGCCCAGCTCAAGGCCCTCTTCGCCGCTGGTCCTGCCCAGCGCTCAGTCCTCTTCGCCGCTGGCCCTGCCCAGCTCAAGGCCCTCTTCGCCGCTGGCCCTGCCCAGCTCAAGACCCTCTTCGCCGCTGGTCCTGCCCAGCGCTCAGTCCTCTTCGCCGCCCTCTTCGCCGCTGGTCCTGCCCAGCGCTCAGTCCTCTTCGCCGCTGGTCCCGCCCAGCTCAGAGCCCTCGCCGCTGGTCCCGTCCAGCCCTGAGCTTTCTTCTACCGATCCAGAGACTGTTCAAGTCACGTCTGCCGATCCAGAGACTGTTCAAGTCACGTCTGCCGATCCAGAGACTGTTCAAATCACGTCTGCCGATCCAGAGACTGTTCAAGTCACGTCTGCCGATCCAGAGACTGTTCAAGTCACGTCTGCCGATCCAGAGACTGTTCAAGTCACGTCTGCCGATCCAGAGACTGTTCAAGACACGTCTGCCGATCCAGAGACTGTTCAAGTCACGTCTGCCGATTCAGAGACTGTTCAAGTCACGCCTGAACCTGATCGCTCTATGTTTGTTTCTGTGTTTACGTCTGTCCTTGTGGCTGTTTCTGTTCTGGTGTCTGTTCCAGAACCGGAGCCAGTGTCTGTTCTCGAGCCAGTGTGTGTGTTGTCTGTTCCCGAGCCATTCTGTGTGTTGTCTGTTCCCGAGCCAGTGTTTGTATTGTCTGTTCCCGAGCCAGTGTGTGTGTGGTCTGTTCCCGAGCCCGTGTGTGTGTTGTCTGTTCCCGAGCCCGTGTGTGTGTTGTCTGTTCCCGAGCCAGAGCCAGTGTGTGTGTTGTCTGTTCCCGTGCCAGAGCCAGTGTGTGTGTTGTCTGTTCCCGAGCTAGTGTGTGTGTTGTCTGTTCCCGAGCCATTCTGTGTGTTGTCTGTTCCCCAGCCAGTGTGTGTGTGGTCTGTTCCCGAGCCCGAGTGTCTGTGGTCTGTTCCCGAGCCCGAGTGTGTGTGGTCTGTTCCCGAGCCCGTGTGTGTGTTGTCTGTGCCAGAGCCAGTGTGTGTGTGGTCTGTTCCCGAGCCAGTGTGTGTGTGGTCTGTTCCCGAGCCCGTGTGTGTGTTGTCTGTTCCCGAGCCCGTGTGTGTGTTGTCTGTTCCCGAGCCCGTGTGTGTGTTGTCTGTTCCCGAGCCCGTGTGTGTGTTGTCTGTTCCCGAGCCCGTGTGTGTGTTGTCTGTTCCCGAGCCAGTGTGTGTGTTGTCTGTTCCCGAGCCAGTGTGTGTGTTGTCTGCTGTTCCTGAGCCGGAGCCAGTGTCTGCTGTTCCCGAGCCAGTGTGTGTGTTGTCTGCTGTTCCGGAGCCGGTGTCTGCTGTTCCTGAGCCGGAGCCGGTGTCTGCTGTTCCTGAGCCGGAGCCGGTGTCTGCTGTTCCTGAGCCGGAGCCGGTGTCTGCTGTTCCTGAGCCGGAGCCGGTGTCTGCTGTTCCTGAGCCGGAGCCGGTGTCTGCTGTTCCTGAGCCGGAGCCAGTGTCTGTTCCTGTGCCGTGGCCGCCCGATGGGTCGTCTGCTTCGCCCTGGCCACCTGAACTGCCTGCTCCACCCTGGTCGCCTGCTTCACCCTGGTCGCCTGCACTGCCTGCTTCACCCTGGTCGCCTGCACATCCTGCTCCGCCCTGGTCTCCTGCACATCCTGCTCCGCCCTGGTCGCCTGCACATCCTGCTCCACACTGGCCTTCCGTCCTGCCGCGGTCTCTGGGTCCACTTCCCCTCCACGGGCCTGGCCCTCCATCCCACCCCCGGGTCCGCCTCCGCTCCACCTCCCTCCTGGAGAATTTTAGGAGCATCTGGAAGCTGCTCCTTTGAGGGGGGGGTATGTAACGGTGATCAGCTGGAGTGCCATTGAGAGCCAGCTGAGGGCACTCCACATCAGACTATCATTGTTCACTCACAACTACATTTCCCATAATTCACTGCCTGGACTCATCTCTGATTATCACAATCACCTGTGTCTCATTATATTGTTTAGTTCACCCCATATAAGCCTGGTTCACCTCATCATTCCCTGCGAAGTCTTGTACGTTATTCCACTGCATTGCTGAGCGTTTCATTTGTTTTCTTTGTTCCTGGTTTTTGATCTCTGCCCGTGTCCTGGTTTTCCCATTCCTGCCTCACCCTCTGGATTTGTCTGTTTGTTTGGATTGCCTGCCTGTGTATGACCTTTGCCTGGATTCTGATTACAATTTGGATTAACTTTGATAAACTGCATTTGGATCCTCAAACTTCTTGTCTCTGAGCAGTTCATAACAATGTGGATCTTATTTAAATTGTCAAAGTGGAATAACCGTGAAGTCTGCCGCAACCACGATTTAAAATGATTCACAAGGCTGTAAGACCTATTTAACGAAGTATTTGTCCAATTGACGCCCACAAGTAAGCGCTGTGTGCAGAGTTAAAGGCCCTAATTAAAATCTGAAGTTGATAATGAAGTGATTTAAGGAAAGATGTTGATTTAAGGGATGCAGATTAAGTGAATCACTTGAGAATGAGGTTGGTATTTAAAGTTTCATCCCCGTTGACTTAAAAACAAAAAAAGCTTTCCTTTCAGGTTAAGTCTACAACAAAATTGGATGTACATTGACTGGTCCTCTTTCACAAAAAAAACAAAAACAAAAAAACAAGCATGTCTTCTGTGTAAATCATTTTGTAAAGCCATTTTAGGTAAATTGGTGTAATTCATTCAATGCCATAATTTGTGTAATGGATTTATAAACAATTTAGGCACATATTCAATATAGTTGTTTCATTAGCTTGCGCAACAACAAATTAGCTTTTCATTAGACAAAAGATCAGATGAGTGCAGATATGAAGTAAATATATTTATTTGACAAATACAGATGATGAAGACAACATATTTATGCATACATATTTTACTAGTAATATTACAACACATGATAAGAAAAATAATTATATGAATAAAGTTAGAAAAAAAACGATTCACCTGCATCTTGATATGGAGACTATTTTAACTGCCTCAAAAATCAAATATTGATATGCAATAAATGAATGAATGAATGAATGAATGAATGAATTACCAAAACTTGAAACTGGAACGCAATCTTGCCTTATAGGTGATTCACAGTCAGTTAATAGTCATGAAAAGCACAATGTTTGGCCTCGTACTGAACAGCTTTTTTGCAGATTAGTTTAATTAAATGGTCTTTTCAACTGGGGATGAATTTAAAGTCGGCATGAAATGGAAGTTACAATAGGCTTCCCCTTGTTATGACGTATATTGAGTTAAAGTGGCTTTTCAAACAAGAAAAAATGTAGTGAGGGACTTGAGGGAATTGATTGGATTGTTGTGGTTTGCTATTGTCATTATCTCATGTGAGTGACTAGTTGTCCCACCTTCACACTAAACATGTCATTAGAGAAGAGAAGAGATGTTGCTGCTAGAGGGAGAGGAAGTTACTTTGGACAAAGATTACGAGGGCCCATGAAAAAATAATAATAATGATGCTCACAGTTAAATAATTTATAATATAATATATATTTTTAAAAAAAGAATGGTCAAGTTTGATTACATGGTGACGTTTTCATATTACAATTAAAGCTTTTATTTAAAAAAATCAAGGCCTTCCTCACGACGATCGATGATATAGGACTACATGAAAATATAAATGACTTTTATTAAAGCAATAAAACTGAAATTAATTTTAAACGTAAATAATAAATAAATAAAATGGGTCAGGGCTAGTGTAAGGCCAGGATCCTGACAGCACTGGCCGGCACATTGCCAGCTAAAATCCCTTAAGGACGAGCGATGGAGTGGAGCCCTGCATCAGATGTTGAGGAAAAAGATAATTACAACCTCTCAAAATAGAAAACCATTAATTTTCATTTTTGACTTGGGGAAACCACACACCGATGGAGAGCGAAAAGGAGGAGACAGAAGAAAAAAATAGTTTCAGACAGTACATGTCCTCACAGGGCAATTTTCTTGTCAGGAGCGAACCGTTCAGAGAAACATTTAGATGACATCCTGGCTGTATCATGTCATTCATTATGCAGTTGGTGTTTAAATTAAAATCTCTTTTTAAAGTAAAAGAAAACAACTACAAATTGAAGCACAGACTGCTTTCCTGCTTTCCTGATATAAATCATGGTTACTTTTTGAACATAGTGATTAAGCTTCTCCTTTATTTGCCTGTTTTTATGATCTTGACCTGTTTTTAAAAGAGATGATTAACTTTACATAATCATTCTTAAAGATGAAGTATGTCATTTTGTGAATGTTAAACTGCTTTCTCCTGTCCTAGTTTAAAGGTGCTCTAAGCGATGTTGGGTGACGTCACTTCTTGATGATATTCGAAGTATTGTCAAACAAAACGGAGGCTAGCTAGACCCTCCCTCCTCCTCATCCGTGCACTAACCCCCCGAACCCCACCCCCATATCCTTCTTGTTGGTTATTGGCTGGAACAGTTTGTTTTGTTTCGTGGTGCGGTTTAGCTCAGTTTGTTTTTGTTGCCGTTTTTGGAGCCTGGGGTGTCACGGTAGATGTATTTCCTGGTCTCTTCTAGTCTTGTGTTTATGTTGTTGTATGATTGCACGTGCGTGTGGGCGTGAATGATTGGCACTCCTGATCCGCTCCAGCTGATCATCTTTTCGTCACCAGCTGTACGCAATCTCATCACCCTATATATTCTTACCACTGTTTCCTCATCATTGTCAGATCGTTTGTCTTGATGTCCTCGGTGTTGGTGTTCCTGTATCCTGTCCTGCCTGATGTTCCAGTTCTTCGTCGTCTTCACCATCATCGTCTTCGTCATCGTGTCGTGTGGGTTTTGAGTCTTCGCTGTCTTCACCTCTTCACTGCACCCTACCACGGATCCTGATCATCTAGTCCCTGCGTCACTCACTATCGGCTGCACTGTTGCTGTTCCCGTGTTATTCTGACTAATTCATTAATAAAAGAGTAACTCGCTTTTGCTTCCAGTATTCCTTGCAGCAGACATGACAGAACGATCTGACCGACAAATGGAAGCAGCGAGCGCATCACCGTCTTCATTAGAGGATTTTATCCACCACAGCATTCGGCAAATGGACGCCCAGGAAAGAGAGATCGGCGAAACGGGTCGCGCAGTGCAAGCCTTAGTGACGCAGGTGTCCGAGCTCACCCGGCAGCTCCAACACCTGCATATTCCCACTGTGCCGCCCACACCGGCCGTTCCCCCCACACCACCAGACAACCCATCCCAGTCAGAACCACGCCTACCTGTACCCGAGGCTTATGGAGGAGATCCTAATTATTGCAGAGCCTTCATCACCCGATGCTCCATGCACTTCGCACTGCAACCTCGCACATTTAATACAGAACAAGCCAAAGTAGCCTTCACGCTAACCCTGCTGACTGGGAGAGCGGCTTTATGGGGGACGGCGGTGTGGGAAAACCAACACCCATGCTGCGCCTCGTTCCAGACCCTCGCCGCCGAGATGAGGAAGGTGTTTGACCGGGCTGCTTCGGGTCGTGAGGCAGCCCGAACTCTGGCAGAGCTGCGACAGGGGGGAAGATCTGTTTCTGATTTTTCCATAGAGTTCCGGACCTTGGCGGCGGAGTGCGGCTGGAACGAGGAGGCGCAGTGGGACATGTTCCTGCATGGGCTGGCTTATCACGTCCAGAAGGAGATCTACGCCCTGGACCTACCCACCACCCTTAATGGACTGATAGACCTGGCTCTGCGGGTGGACGCTCGTTTGTCCAGGGTCGAACGTTGAGCCCAGTCCACCCGTACCCTCGTTGGTATCGATGTTCCTCGGTCCAGTGGCAGGGACGTGGTCAGCCCCAACTACGATCCGGAGCCCATGCAGGTGGGTCGAGCTCGGCTTTCCCGGGAGGAGAGGGAGAGGCGGAGGTCCCAGGGCCTTTGTCTCTATTGTGGAGGATCAGGACATTTTGCCCACAACTGCCCAGTAAAAGGCCCAGCCCGGTAGTAAACTTGAGGCTACTATCGGGTGGGATCTCCGCCAGGAAGACCTCATCAGCTGTGACATCTACCTCCACCCTTCTCCCGGTAAGACTAAGATGGTCAGTCCACCAGCACGACTGTCACGCACTACTGGATTCAGGCGCCGAAGGTAATTTTATGGACTACAGTTTTGCTCAAAAGTTTCAGATTCCCTGCAAACCACTCACTCACAAGATCGCTGTTCACGGACTCAGCGGACAAGAACTACCCACCATCTCCCTTTCCACTGAAGACGTCACCCTCATTACCTCTGGCAATCATTCCGAGACTATTTCATTTTATATTATGGACTCACCCCTGTCACCTGTTGTCCTGGGACACCCTTGGCTCATCCAACACAATCCCCGAGTGGACTGGCATCACAAATCCGTGTTGGAGTGGAGCAAGGAGTGTCATAAGTCTTGTCTTGTGTCTGCTTGTTCGTCTGTGCCTATGTCTGTGTTACAGGAGGAAGCAGGGGATCTATCTAACGTGCCCATGGAGTACCTGGACCTGAAGGAAGTGTTCAGCAAGTCTCGTGCTGCTTCTCTACCTCCGCATCGTCCCTACGACTGTGCTATAGATTTACTGCCAGGTAAGTCTCCGCCTAAAGGCAAGTTATATGCTCTCTCTATTCCGGAGAGAGAGGCTATGGAGAAATACATTTCTGATTCTCTAGCAACCAAGTTCATCCGTCCTTCCTCTTCTCCAGCGGGGGCGGGGTTCTTTTTTTGGGGAAGAAGGACGGCTCTCTGCGACCTTGTATTGACTACCGGGGGCTGAACAACATCACGGTAAAGAATACTTATCCTTTGCCGTTGATGTCTTCAGCCTTCGAGAGATTACAGGGAGCGTCCATCTTCACAAAATTGGATTTGCGTAACGCTTATCATTTGGTTCGCATTAGGGAGGGGGATGAGTGGAAAACTGCTTTTAACACCCCCAGGGGGCATTTTGAATACTTGGTCATGCCGTTCGGACTGTCCAACTCCCCAGCGGTTTTCCAAGCACTGGTCAACGACGTGTTGCGAGATATGATCGATCAGTTCATATATGTCTACCTGGATGACATATTGATTTTTTCCTCTTCTCTCCAGGAACATGTGCAACACGTTCGACGAGTGCTTCAGAGGTTGCTAGAGAATGGGCTTTTTGTCAAGGCGGAGAAATGCGATTTTCATGCACAGTCTGTCCCTTTCTTAGGTTACATCGTGTCGTCTGAAGGAATGCGTATGGACCCTGAGAAGATTAAGGCTGTGGTGGAGTGGCCAAACCCAGATTCCCGCAAGGCCCTGCAGAGGTTTCTGGGGTTCGCCAACTTCTACCGGCGTTTTATTCGCAACTTCAGCCAACTAGTCGCACCTCTGACTGCCTTGACCTCCCCCAGAACTACGTTCAGGTGGTCGGACGCAGCCGAAGCTGTGTTCACTAAACTGAAAGGCCGCTTTGTTTCAGCCCCCATCCTTGTAGCCCCTGATTCTTCACGTCAGTTCGTGGTGGAGGTCGACGCATCAGAGGTGGGAGTAGGTGCAGTGCTGTCCGAACGTTCTCCTGTGGACGACAAGATGCACCCTTGCGCGTTTTTTTCACATCGACTATCACCCACCGAACGTAATTACGACATTGGTAACAGAGAGTTGTTGGCTGTTAAGTTAGCGTTGGAGGAATGGCGCCACTGGTTAGAAGGGTCGGGGGTACCTTTTATTGTCTGGACCGATCATAAGAACCTCAAATACATTAAAACCGCTAAAAGATTGAACTCCAGGCAGGCTCGGTGGGCTCTGTTTTTCGGTCGTTTTGATTTTTCCTTGTCCTATCGGCCGGGGTCTAAGAACATCAAACCCGACGCACTATCCCGTATATTTGATTTTTCCGAGCGCCCGTCTACTCCCGAGTGTATTTTGCCTGAAACCCTATTTGTTTCAACACTCACATGGGAGGTCGAATCGAGGGTCACTAAAGCCCTAGAAGGGGTAACGCCTCCGCCCGGTTGTCCACCGAATCGATTGTTTGTGCCGGAGGGATTACGGTCTGACGTTATTCAGTGGGGTCATGGTTCCAACGTGGCTTGCCATCCAGGAGTAAACCGGACTAAGTTTTTAGTTAAGCAACGATTCTGGTGGCCACTTATGGCTCGAGACATTCACAGTTTTGTTTTGGCTTGCTCGGTTTGTGCCACTGGTAAGACTTCCAATCGACCTCCAGACGGGTTACTTCAGCCACTGCCGGTCCCCTCGAGACCCTGGTCCCATATCGCTCTAGATTTTGTTACCGCCCTCCCACCCTCTCAGGGTATCACAGTGGTTTTAACTGTGGTGGACCGGTTCTCGAAGGCGGCTCATTTTGTTCCCTTACCCAAACTACCCTCAGCTAAGGAGACGGCGGTGGCAGTTGTAGATCACGTCTTTCGGTTACATGGCCTCCCGACAGACGTGGTTTCCGACAGGGGTCCCCAATTTGTGTCCAAATTTTGGCAAGAGTTTTGTAGGTTACTGGGGGCGACGGCTAGTTTGTCCTCTGGGTTTCACCCCCAGAGCAATGGTCAAACCGACAGAGCCAACCAGGATTTGGAGAGAGTGTTGCGATGTTTGGTCTCCAAGAATCCTTCCTCGTGGAGCCAACAACTGTCCATGGTTGAGTACGCACACAACACGTTACCAGTATCGGCTACGGGCCTATCTCCGTTTGAGTGTAGTGTAGGTTACCAGCCACCTTTATTTCCCAGTCTGGAATCCGAGGTTGCGGTCCCCTCCGCCCACGCCTTCGTCCAGAGGTGTCACCGCATGTTGACTAGAGCCCGAGAGACTCTACTCCAGGTGGGGGCGCGCACCAAGGCCAAGGCCGATCGCCACCGGTCAAGGCCTCCCGTATACGTCGTTGGTCAAAAAGTGTGGCTTTCTACTAAAAATATTCCTCTCCGTACCGTGTCTAATAAACTAGCACCCAAATTCATTGGCCCGTTTACTGTCACTAAGATCCTTAGCCCGGTGGCAGTCCGCCTCAAATTACCTCCAGCGTACAGGAGGGTTCATTCCGTGTTTCATGTTTCCAAAATTAAACCAGTGTTTCATTCACACATTAACCCGCCTGTCCCGGTCCCTCCTCCACCGCGGCTCGTAGATGGAGAGACCACATATTCGGTCAATCATATTCTGGACTCTAGACGGAGGGGACGCGGATTTCAGTACTTGGTGGACTGGGAGGGTTACGGTCCGGAGGAGAGAAGTTGGGTTCCTGCTAGAGACATCCTGGATCACTCCCTTATCGATGATTACAATCGACAGGTAAGAGTGTCTGGGAACGACAGGAGGCGTTCTTAGAAGGAGGGGTACTGTCACGGTAGATGTATTTCCTGGTCTCTTCTAGTCTTGTGTTTATGTTGTTGTATGATTGCACGTGCGTGTGGGCGTGAATGATTGGCACTCCTGATCCGCTCCAGCTGATCATCTTTTCGTCACCAGCTGTACGCAATCTCATCACCCTATATATTCTTACCACTGTTTCCTCATCATTGTCAGATCGTTTGTCTTGATGTCCTCGGTGTTGGTGTTCCTGTATCCTGTCCTGCCTGATGTTCCAGTTCTTCGTCGTCTTCACCATCATCGTCTTCGTCATCGTGTCGTGTGGGTTTTGAGTCTTCGTTGTCTTCACCTCTTCACTGCACCCTACCACGGATCCTGATCATCTAGTCCCTGCGTCACTCACTATCGGCTGCACTGTTGCTGTTCCCGTGTTATTCTGACTAATTCATTAATAAAAGAGTAACTCGCTTTTGCTTCCAGTATTCCTTGCAGCAGACATGACATGGGGTGTCTGCAGAGACCATATTTTTTTACAGTGTACTCAGGGCTAGCTGATAGTGGGGAGATGTTTGCTGTATGTGACAAAAAAATTTTTTGGCCTAAAAACGCGTGACATTGCTTAGAGCACCTTAAATGTGCATAGACAACTATAACTAAACCATTTGTGTCAGAATAATCAAAACATGGCTCTGTAAGTTTGATCATCCGTTTCTCTGACCGATGAAAGCTTGGAAATATTCGGAAAAACCTGCAATTACATTTGATGATGCACATTTCACCTTTTCACCGGTTTTCTGTTATTAAAGCATGTTACTTTAATACCCATAACTTATCTTCACAATAAATAGTAACATAGAAAGATCCCAGGTAAAATATAAACATCATTTTAATGTAAGTGTGTTTCAAAATGTAATTTCTTACACTTCCTGTCCTTTGGTGTGTGTAACAAAATAAAATGTCTAAGTTACTAATGTAATAGTCTCGCTTAACCAGACTGTACCACAGCTATCATTGGATTTGACTGACATGTAACGTAACCAATCACAGTTCGTTTTAGGGTAGCCCTAGATGGATGGGTGTTGGCAGCAGCATCCCGTCGGGGCAGGATGTGTTTGATCGCCTCCGTCTGCTTTTGTACTGCTGAGAACTGCTGGGCGAAATTCTCAAAAGCATTGCTGAAGAGTCTGGCCTGGGAGATGGGGGAGTCGAGAAAGCGAACCTTGTCGACTTCCTTCATCTCGGCCAGGTTCAGCCAGATATGGCATTCCTGGACCACTAGCGTTGACATCATCTGCCCAAGGGACAGCTTAATGACTGTCGTTGTACGCGTCTCCTGCATCAACCCTGGGTCAGAACTGCCCTCGTGCAGCTCTTTGAGTGCTTTGGCCTGGTATACTTGCAGGAGGGACATGGCATGCAGGGCAGAGGCGGCCTGTCCAGCGGTGCTGTAAGCCTTGGCTGTAGGTGGAACCGAGAACTTAAAGGCCTTTGATGGGAGATGCAGATGACACCGCCAACTGTACCGTAACTGCACGCTCCACCTGTGGGATCTCCACGTACTCTTTAAAGAGTAGAGGAGGCAGCGGAGCTGTTTCTGGCAGAAAAAGGTGCGTTCCACGACTTTGTGACCTCCTGTGCACTTCCGGGAAGAAAGGAACTGGAGCAGGATGCTGCTGTTCAGCATGCCCTGCCTCGAGAAACCAAACTTCCAGCCACAATCTTTCGGGACACGGTGGAGGGTTCCACTTGAGCCCAATTCTCGGGCGGCCTAGGAAAGCATCGCAGTCAGCTCCGGTTCAGACTCGAGCAACACTACTCTTCTTGAAGGGGGCAACGCAGCTGAATCTTAATCCCCAGAGGACTCTAGCCTGCCCTCTGATGCAGCAATCGACAGAAAAATCGGCTTCACCCACCCAAAGAACCCTTTCTGTAATCCTCAGATCACCCTGTGTATTAACTCAAGTGGCCCTGTGCACATCAAGGCCAGATACCAGAGGGGACTCAACTTTTTCAAGGTAATTTAGTCTTCATCTCAACATCGCGATAGTCATCTTTCCGCGGTGACTTATTAACGAATGCCACCTCAGCGTGATTACGGCTCAGACACGTGAGGCAGAAATCATGACTGTCAGACGGGGCCAGTAGCACCTCAATGCAGTACATGAGATCCACGGGGAGGAGTCGGATCAAGATCCAAGGGGTGGAGATGGGTAGGATTAGGGTTGGGTTTAGGGATTAGGGGTGTGTTTAGGGATCAGGGGGCGGAGTTGGCTAGGTTTAGGTGTATGTAAGGTGGGAGGAGTTGGATCTGGATCCGACTCCTCCCCTTGGATTTCATGTTCCGCAGTGAGAACCATCTCAACGGGGCCAGGAATTGACCGCATCCAGAAAACCAGGTCTGATTAAGCGAAAGCTTAATGTGAGAATATGCATGCTGCTTTACATACGTGGAAGCGGGGGAGTGGCTTGCAATGCAAACCTCAATCGCAAATGTGCATTGGCTTGCTCTGTCTTGAAGGTTGTGGCGACAATGAGTCTTACATTTAATAGCTCAAATTATATATAGGGAATTTGAATAATTAATCAGGAATATGATTAACATATATCACATATTACAGTTACATTAAATCATCGAAGCTGCAAATAGACCGATTGTATACATGAATGATCACCACAATGAGTTATGGTTCGTCATTAATATATCAATAGTCCCATTACAGATCGATTATATGAGATAATTTTAAAGGAATTAATTTAGTTATCAAACGATCTGTCTGTCCAGCAAACGGCCATAAGATTAACTTATCAATTTTCAACAAAAATTATCTCTTTCTTATAATACCAAAAAAAGCTATTTTCTGGCCATGAAAAATCACCTTCTTGTTATTATAAAATTTAGGTTACTGAAATAGTAACAAATTGTAAAGCTTTGTAGCTAGATCAAACATTTCATTGACTTTGAAAAAATGAGCATTTTAGACAGAAAGCAATCAAGAATATGGTTTTAATAAAATGAAACTACGGATACAGAATTCTATATTTAAACCCGGGATACATGTATGTACAGTTAACAGTAAAACTAACGAGACAAACGAATAACAACGGGAGTGAGAGCGAGAGAGATTGAGTGAGAGAGAGAGAGTGAGAGGGAGAGAGAGAGAGAGCGAGTAAGAGGATGAGAAAGTGAAACTAAAGGTCAGGATTAGAGACTGCAGTACGGCACAAACCACAGACAAAATGAACCTTGAGAGACACAAAGATCAAATCCCCTGAATTGGGTAAACAAATCTTAAAGCATTTAGATCGATAGGAATTATGATACTTGCATGATTCTACATGTGGCTGAGAACCAAAGCGTGTGTGTGTGTCTCTGTCCTCGTGTCACGCGTTCACGTGGTCTTTCAGAGCGAGGGAGCGCGTTAGTTTGAATGTCCTTTGAGGTGCAGTTGCTGGTTGGTTCAAAGAGTCTCTTTAAAGTTGAAGTAGCCGATTACGCTCATTTCACTGAAAGTGAACGTAGGAAAGTACGAAGACGAAAATAAAGAAAGATTAAAGAAAAAGGAGAAACACGGCGTAAAGCTCCCTAAGGAGCCATGGAACCGGAAACACCTCACAGGGAAAAAGCTCTCTGTAGGGATGTCCTGGGGTCAGTCTTTTATGGAAAAACTGGGTTCACGCCTCTGTTTGCGCGAACCACCCATGACCATCCGAGAATCCGAAGCGGACAAAGTTTTCTTTGTCCTGTGGGGGATGCCCACTGGACTGAGGAGATTGTGTTGAGCCGTTCGGCTCCAGCACTATGAAATGTGTAAAAGAATGCACATTACTGCATTCTGCTATCGGGATTCGGCTCCGTTAGATTGAGAGAATTACAGAGATATCAAACACGCCACATGAAGATTATAGGAATACAGAGTTACATAAGATATGCAATTTATAAGCATTTAGTTCCTTCAAAGCAAGTTTGTTCCTTCGAACAAACGTCATACATGCAGTGAATATAAACTGAGAAACACACAGGAGTATAGGAAACATTGACATGCTTAACGTTGAACGTGACTGACTGATAGGGAACTATTCTTACCCTTTTCATTTGAATTAATTGTATTACGTTAAGACAGAAGACAGAAAATCTAGACACTTCTCTAGCTGGGGATGGGAGATGTCTTCAAAATATTAGTGAATGAAACTATAAATATGAAAGCACTCTGTGTGTAATTATTATTTCCCAGACTTTTCTTCAAGACCTCTGGCCAATCCATCTTGATTTGTCACCATCTATGAGACTCATTTTTACTAATAGAATAGCTAAACCCAGCCCTGTCACCCTGCTACTTCAATCTGTATCAGTGGACATGAGAAACTCTTTTCTAACCATTCAGAGTGCTAATGTGGCTATTAGAATGTCATAATCCTGAAATATGCATCTGCACCAAACACATAAACACACATAGACTGAAAGGAATACTTCTATTAATCATTGCCTAAAGAAACACATTATGTGCTGTTTAGATTCTTATTGACTTTTGACAGTGTAGCGTGTGTGTGTGTGCGTGTGCGTGCGTGCGTGCGTGCGTGCGTGTGTGTGTCTGTGTGTGTGTTGTGTGTTGTTGATTGAGGGGGTGTTTGTTTACAATTTTGATCTTGTTGATAGCAGTATTTTGTCTTGTTTGAATTTTTGTGGCAGTTATAATAGCTGGCGTCAGCATGTAATTGTCAAGTGACTGCTCTCCATAGTGAGATCTAATAATAACTATACATAAGTCCTAATTCATTACTTGTGCTTAATTAGGAAATGCTTTGGAGAATTTAACATATTTGTATTTCTCATTAATGTTTTTCTATGATTTAAATAAAAATACTGCAAAGTTAAAAGTTATTTAACAAGTATAACTAGAGAAGGTTAATTGCTGACATTCATTTGTCCATAGACAATTATCTCAAGAGGCATAGACAAGCAATCATGCCTTCATTGTTTAATTTTTGTTTTCCTTTAAGCACACTGAAATACTATTATGATTTGTGCGTCTCTAAGTCTTTAGTTTGTAGTAATTTTGCATATTTGTACAAATTATGCATATCTATTCCCTGATCTGAAGAATAAATGTTTTCTCATTTTAATTCAGTCTAAAACAGTTGATACAAACACAGACCTTAACTTAACCATACTGCAATGACCACTATATTGTTTTCAGGTAACATTACCCAAAGAAATATTGACATAACCATTTGAATCAATTTATCATTAAATAAATTGAACCACAAGAGTATGAAAATGATAAACAATGTTCAGTTTTGGGGGATTTTTCTGTGATTCTTTTCGCAGCGTCTTTATGAGTGATTCATTGAATCACTGATTCAATCTATCCAATTTGTCAGGAAAATGAATCAAGTCTCTTGCTGGGTCCAACATCACATACTCTATTGAGGTACATATTTTGAATTAGTAATTCACGATCACTAAACAAATTATGTTCTATCTAGTATTATAATGAATGTAATCTGGATGTACTACATTCACCATGTTGTCATTATCATGTGACCTATCAGCATCAGTTGTGTCACTTCACTGCCATTCATAAATCCTCTCTCATGGCCTCGTGGGATAGTCAAGTGTCCATCGTATGCACACTTCAGAATCTTCTTTCCCTCTACTTTAGAAGTAGGTCATCCAGGTACTTTTCATCTATACTGTGAATTCGGACATACTTCTTTTGTCACATACAGTTTTTCGCCTACTATATAGTAGGGAAGTTTGCGATTTTGGATGCAGCCTCTTTCTTTATCAGTGAGACATTGAATCTTTCACTCAAATGATTAATAATCAAAAGCACTGATTTATTCAGGAACAAAACACCGCTACTAATACTACTACTATGTGTTGCTCAAAAATGTGCAATGGCTATGGCTTTGTTAAAAAAATAAATGTAAATTATACTCAAATCTACAACACAATATATAAAACTAATTACATGGTTCTGTTAGCTCACAAAAGAAAGCAACAATACTTCAGTCAGCTGCATTTGTACATTAATTTGTCTTTTTTTATAAATAAACAATATAATTATTATTATTGTTGTTGTTTTATTATTATTTTAGAGGACAGAAAAGAATAAAATAACTTATGGAAATTTCAAATATTTCCCAATTTCTTTCCCCCTCTTATGTGATATTTAGAGACATGTTCAACAAACCTATGTAAACCCCATTTTGGAATTGAAGACTAGGTTTTGGAAATGCATCTTTATCATCTCAAGGTACAAGATCAGCAATATCCACTTATCCACTTCATGCACAGTCCCCTTAATGGTAGGATGACCTTTAAACAACTCTTTAATGGTGGTATAATATGCAAGAAATGTCATGCTTTTCTTATGAAAACCTTTGTCACCAAATGTGCTCTTGATGCACCAAAGTCAATGCAGCACATTCAAAACTTATCTACCCTTCATTCACAGTGTGAGTTGAAAAAATAGAGGTCTCTTGCTTGACCTATTTCACAGATAAATAAATAATGGCTACACATCCACACCTATGATGCGTGTAATGTCAAGCAAATTAAAGTATGTTGTGAGATTAATCAATTTGTGGGATTTAAACCACACACACTCACACACAAGCTACTTAATTTACAGTCAAATCTCATTTCTGCTACTTTCTGCTCCTGAACCATAGCAGGAAAGTTAAACAGCCACTGGCCATTTGTGCTTCAGGGACACAGAGAGACAACCTCCAACCCAAAGCGGTGAGGTAGCAGGGCCTCGAGAGACAGGACTGCTTGTCTTTTCCAGGCACAGCTGCCCTCCAGTGCTTCCAAGAATCACTTTGGAGAATCAACAGACCAGCTGCCGGCAGAAATTCCAAGAGAGTAAATTTGTTTAAAACATTAGATGTCTTTAGATGGGTTTTCAACCTGGATTATCTTGCTCTTCTTCAGTTCAGCATCTAAAAACCTATTTAATAGGAACCCTTTGCTCTAGATCAATATCATAGCAAAATCTGATTATGCACTGAACAAAAAGTTGAGAAAACTCAAAATGTGGTAACATGACGCGAAAGATTTATTTTGACATCTCAACTTTGAACTTGAACTTTTTGACTTTTCCCTGAACTTTTAAAGTACCTTCAACAAATAAGATTTTAAGCTTTGCCCTAAGATGTAAAAACATGTGAACATCATGCACAAAGTTTTTTGAATGTTCTCAACAAGTGTAGTTGTCCTCAGTAATTGTTCTCAATTGGGTTTGTTTGTACACTGAATGTCTGCTTCATTCGTTCAACTCTTGCCATGGTATACAGAGTTCTTTTTCAGCAAAGCTTCAATTAGCATCACAGGAAACTTTGATTTGTTTTAACTGTTTTTATTAACTCTTTCCCCGTCAGAATTTATTTAATTTTTTTCTAAATTTTTTCACCAGCATTTTTGATAATTTTAACATCAACTTCATGGCCCCCTGAATATTTTGTTGCATGAATATCTGAACACACAATATATCTAAAAAAAAGAACAGAGGCTCTGCTTTAAAAAACAAAATTTAGTTTCATTTAAAAAAAAAATGCATTTTTGTCAAAGACTATGTCCGGATTGGATTCTGAACGATGTTCAAAACATGGAGTACAGTAGATTGAGTCTATCAACACCCTCAAAGCTTGCACAGTCCTATACATATTCATACATGCCCCCCACCGTATAACAGTGAAAACATGGACTGCCGGAAAATTCCATCAAAAAAAAATTCTGTCGAATTTCTGTCGAGAGAGCTGGGCAATTCACTTCTCTGCTGAAGATTAAGAGATCATTATGAAACAAATATAATCAAATTAAATGCATTTACATGGCAGGAATAAACACTGCTGCTGCAGCGAAAATTTAAGAAGGCAGCGGAAAGAACTATATCAATGTATGTGAATCAAAAATATCAGCCTAATAATTTATATAGTTTCACAAAGAGCTCAAAATATACATAAACTTAATCTGTTTTAAAGCTTTATATATTAATGAATATTTATTTTAATTTAAAAGCAATGTTTAATATTATCAATTAATATAATAATTAAATGAATATATTATATGAATTATACATAACTACAATTCATATCATATAAATACAATCCATAATTAGCAATAAAAGATGATCGATTTTTTTAAACTGCTTTAATTTGGAGTGAGAGATACAGTGGGAGTGGCTTTATTGCATCTTTACTCACAGCTTAGTCGCTTAGTCACAGCGACCTTACCGGGTCGAGTTTTTGTCTGCAATCTCTAACCCAGAATAAAACCTTCTCCAGAGCAGATTAGCCATGTAGCCTAAGTTACCATAGGAATGAAACCCACTAAAAACCAAAAACCTCAAAGTAATCTTGAACTTAACTGGATAGAAACTGAAACCAGCTTTGTGCAACAGGCCATATGTGTTGAACTACCTCCAAATTGCAACTAACAGGCAGAATCAGTCCTTTGGTTACCATAGCAGAAAAAGCCATTCATGATCAAAAGGAATGTGGAGAGAATTAACTCTCACTCCATAATGCCCTTAAAAAGAGACTATTTCCCATTAATACATAGAAAAACCTTATGTGAATGAACATGCATATTTCCAGGACATTGTGTGTATGATTATTACTGTCTTGTATAGTATAGTTCTGTACTGTATACCGTTTTATGCATGCTTTATGATAGAGCCACTAGTTAATGTAACCTCATCTACCATGCTTCCTATAAAAATAATCCTTATTTAATGACCTACACATTGGTGTACATCACCTCCTTACAGCATGCATTGTATTCTTCTTATATTAATTTAGAGTATGAAGGGACATAAACTGCCAGCCCATTCTAATATGCAAAACACCATGCTCAAAGACAAAGGGTCGTAAACCTTTCATCTGAAAGTTTGAGTTACCATTGACTCACTGACCCCGTGGAGTTAAAGGCGACTGTCCCAGTGACCCCTCCTTCTTCTTCCACCTTCTTGCTTCGGGTTACTGTTCATGTGGAACGCCAAGGAACCTTTGTCCCGCAAGTTTCGAATTTTGCAACTTCCTCGACTGAGTCAGGCTAACATCGTAAGTTCAACATAATTTCTTCATTCAAAACGGAAGAAATCGATTGCAAATTCAGCACCATCGGACCACTAAATTCAGGATTTTCTCCTGTGACTGCATATCCGGTCACTTGTTCCAAGGCTAAGACATTGGAAGTATTGTACAATTAACGAACTAAACCTTGTTTTTTAGTATAAGCTGTAGACCGTTTGTTAACATGGTGCTTTAAAATAAGAAACTGGTGGTTCTGTTCAGATGGTTAAATGACTCTTTTCCATAGCTTCATTCCATATTCTTTGTTTCCGGTTTCATTCACTTTCCATTTTACCCATGATTGAATGCATGTGTTTGTTTAGATTATTTATATGTTCATGATTTAGTTAAATAAAACTTTTGTGCACATTCATCAGTTTTGATTCTGGACTGTAGCAAATTGGCTCACAAGGGAAATATGATTAATTAATTATAACTACATGGATCAGTTAATCGAATTAACTTGATGTAGCTGAATCAGTATTACAATAAATCAATCTGTTCATCCAGCGAACACTCTTAACTCTTTCTTAGTATGTATCTGTGATCGCATCGTAAAATGGACTTTGATTTACAAGCAGGGACCAGAATCAAAACATGTGAAATGCACAAATGTTTTATTAAACTAAATCATGAACACATAACTAATCTAAACAAATACATACACACAAATCACTCATACACGGGAAAAGGAGAAGTGAAAGTTAATGAAACCGGAACAGAACAGGGGAATGAAGCTATGAAAAGAGTAATCTATCCATCTGAAAGAACCATCAATGTCTTACTTCAAAGGACATTTTCTTAACAAAGGGGTCTGCAGCTTAAACTAATCATCTGTTTAGTTAGTTTAATGTATGATACTTGCAATCCCTTAGCCGTTGACCGAACGTCTAGATGCAGTTTTAGAAGAAAGTCTGGGTGGTTCCGTGAGTAGTTGGTGTTAGATTTATGATGAATTTTATTCAAGTTTATGATGAACTTGCAATGTTAGTCTGACTCTGTAATGTTAGAGGAAGTTACAATTGTAAACTGCGCACTGGAGGAAAGGTCCGGAGGTCGGACTGGATATCTCTAGTCTTTTCACACGAATAGCAACCAAGAGAAGATGGAAAAGAAGAGAGAGGGAGATCACTCTGCCCTTTAACTCCTGAGGGAGGTCACTCCTCTTGGGTTTGGCTTAACCAATGAGAAAGGTGCAATTTTTCAGCGGGAAATTATATACACCAATATGCAAGGCATTATACAAAGATTCATTTGATAGGAAGCATGATACCAATTAGGTTACACTGTAAGAAACACATGTGAAATTATAGTAATTTACTGTGTTTGTGCACAGGAAATTACTGTATACAAGTAGAGCACTGTGGATTCAGTCAAAAATTAATGAAAGTACTGTGAGAGTCACAGCAACTTCCAATGTACTAGAAAACACAATAACTATTAATGTACTTTAGAAAATCAAAGTAATTACCAATGTACTGTAGAAAACACAATTACCAAATTACAGTATGCACTGTAGAAAATCACAGTAACCAACAATGTGCTGTAGAAAATCATAGTAACCTATTATGTATATAGAGAAGGAAAAGCTGGGTTGTATAGAGAATATAGAGAAGCTGGGTTGCCGGCCAATTACTGTATTTAAATTTACCTTACTCTAAATCAATTACATTGTCACTCTGAATAGAGAATACAGGAAGCAAATGTATTTTTCACAGAGATTTAATTTTTTTCAACACATCTAGCAATAACTGAAACATGAATAATGAAGCTTGTTATAATGATGAGCTTATTAACTGTGACTGTTGATAAATGGATATGAATATTCAAATCATGCAATATGCATTACTTATTTTATTTATTTGGGCTGAAACAATATAACTACACAGCACTTAAACATTAAGAACCTGTTGGTGCTGATAGCCTAACCCCTAGTGGTTAGCACACTGACCTAGAGTACAATTGCAACTCTGGTGACTCAAGTTCAGTTCCTGCCTCACGTTCCTTTGCTGATCCTATTGCCCTCTTTCCACCTCATACTTTCCTGACAATCGCTACACTGTCCTGTATAATAAGCAAACAAAACAAAACAAAAACAGTGCTTGCAAATTAGTGTTTTTATTTTACAGTAAGTTACTTGTCACTTGCTGCCAGTTAATTACTGTGAATTTCACAGACAGTTTCTTACCGTGTACATTAGTGGATATAAAGCATGCATAAAACGGTAAACAGTGCAAAATAGACAATACAAGACAGTAAAAATCATACACACAATGTCCTGGAGATATGCATATTCATTCATAGAAGGTTTTATGTGAATGAATAGGCAAGAGTCCTTTTTTATGGGCATTATGGAGTCTTTTCTGGCATGTGCTTTTGTCTGTGGTCACCTTTACCCACCTGGAATGTCTCTGCGATCCACAATTGCTGGACTAGTGTCAGCAGTAGCAGTTTTTGGCACAAGCGAACCGGGCAGCCGGCATTTTTTATCATGACACATGGGGGGCAGTAAAAAAAAAAAAAAACTCTGTGCCGCGAAGCGGTTTTCTATTATCTATCATTTCACTGTGTGGGGGACAGTTCACTTCTGGGTTTCTCCCAAATGGAACAGACAAGGGGGGGAACGGGGGATCAACTGTAGAGCAATACTCTAATGGAATTAGTGGGCTAAAGTCAGTCACACCTTGACTTTCTTCTAAATAACGCACATTTCATTCATATTATTATAAATACAGGCCTATAGTTCCTGCATATTTTTGTTTTTATGAATTGTGTGAAATGGCTAATAAAAATAGGTAATACAAAACGATTATGTGGTCACCAAGGTGAATTGCTTAAGTCTTGACTTCTGGTCGTGACTCGTGAGTGACAGTGTTGGGGGGAATCTGTTGATTGTCGAGTGCCAAATAAACACAGAGATCGACAGGAAAAGGTCAAAGCCATCAGGTGCCCAATTTAGAAAAAAGAAAAGAAGAACAGAAGAAACGTGCAAAAGATAAAGGTATGCAACTATTTTCTCTCTGTATGATTACGGTATCCATGTCAAGAATAAAGGGCTGATGTTAATTGGTGGGTATAACTCTTACGTGTGGTACCCTTTTTGCTATGATGCTTGCTATGCTTATACAACAATAATTCGGTTTTAACTCAACAAACACGAGATCTAATTGCACCATAATATTGTGCTTTGCAACAAAACTGTTAGAAGTTCAGTTATTATATATTTCCATCAGTTGGGTTAATGTTAGGCCCTGTAATTAGCCAACGGAATTTTCAAATCTGTAGGTAGTTTTAAAGACGAACATTTGCTATTTATTTGCTACAACTCTATTTCGTGACGTTTACGTATAGTCACAACTAAAAGTGTGTCATGCATAGAATTCGGGGCAGTAACCAAGGAGCTAATGGTTTGTGTGATGAAGTATTTGTGCTATTTAGAATATTTATTCTATATTTGATTTGTATATTATTCTTAATATTTTATATTATTGTTGCTTTCTGCTCTTGTTACATTTTTTATATATCTGATTGCATATATTTTTGGCACATTTATGTATATAGTGTATATTTATTTATGTTCTGATAACGTATATACTGTCATATTTTGTGCAGAATTGTGTTAATTGTCTTTTGGCAATGTTGGAGGTGGAGATTGTGCACCTTAAAAAGTGTGTTTCCTGTTGTAACTGCAATAGTTAAATAACTGTATTCTCTTAAGTGTGTTTTTCAAATGTTCTAATGAAGAATTTGTGCAATTGAGAAATATAAGTTTCTCTTCCACTTATGTTGTTATAATAGAATATAACTGTTTGTGCAGAATTTGTTTTCGTGTGTGTGTCACTCGATGGGGGTCTAGCCCAGGGTGTAATTCAATGTAGAACCGCTACTGAGTGTCAGGCAGGGGGGATAAAAGCTAATAATGATCAGTGGGAGAAGACATCTCGGAGCCTGCTTGGCCTACTTGGGCCTTGGCTTGTTACGGTTTTGAGGCATCTGTTGGATTTTTCGTCAGGCGCTACAGGTCCCTGCTTGCAACTGATTGTCCCTTTGACGATGAGATCACAGCTACAGTACATACTAAGAAAGAGTAATTTTTCCATGGCCACAAAAAAAAAAGAAAACAAATTCTGAGAGTTATGATAGACGATCAATATTGAGTGTTCGCTGGACGAACAGATTAATTGATTGATTGTCAAATTAATCCAGCTACATCAAGTTAATTCTATTAACTGATCCAAATATTTATAATTAATTATAACGAGTTATAAATAATTATTCATATTTTCCTTTTGAGCTTATTTGCTACAACAATTATTTCATGGATTTTAGCAGGGGGCATTTACTGTGGGTGGAGTGGGAGTGAGATTAAGCAGCCTTAAAATGTCTCTATTTTTTTTCTTCTTCTTTTTTTTAACCATTGTGGAATCACTGCTCAATAGCAAAACTGAAATCTTTGTAGAGAATATTGCCATGGCTCTTTCTCTGGCAAACAGAATAAGCCAAATATTGCGCTATTGTTGTAGAGGGAGGAAATGAATAATAATTATGCCGTAATATATATTATATACGGATGCCACTATTTTACAGCTATGTTAATGACTTTCAAGATCTCTCCATTTTATTTGTCATCCATTTTTATTCATATTTCTTTTCCACCTAATGTTGTATGAGCACTCTTGAGGACATTTAATTTTCTGCATTTGTAATTTAGGAGCACAGCAAATCTCCGGCTCTTGGCTGAGACATTGAGCTTTGTATTAAGGTTTGAAGAGCTTTTAAAAGCAAGCTCATCACTTAGGTAAAGGTTAGCTGTCCGTGGGTTGACTGTCCTTCTTATTCAATCTGTTCAGGTCAGCTTCGAGCTATGTCAGAACCTATGCTTTTGTACCTGACACTTCCGATCCTCCCAAGCGATGTGAGTGATGACGGCGTTGTTATCTTGTCACTCCACAGGCTAAACATGAACAGAATAAATTACTTGTCTCCTTGGGAGGACAGGGAAAGTGGACACATTTTTGCATTCATTATTGTATGTTCATGGCATAGAACATTTTTGGGGGACAAAAAATACCCAAACAAGAACCTCCAAGAGTCTCATTAGCTGCAGGATCATTGAAGCATTTAATGGTTTTCCATTCCATTCCATTTCAGCAGATCCCAAAACCATTTCCCAATGACTATAGCAGGAAGTGCTTGTTTCCTCTCCACCTCACTGTCAGTAACAAACCTCCACATCATTATGCAGTGGTGTGGTTTGGTGAAAGAGTAACTGACAACCCCTTGGGCTAATTCTAAAATCAAACCGCTTTATGTCAAAATACTTCTGATATGTTGATGCCCCTAAACTGTGAGGACCCTGTACTGTATGAGTGTGATTTAATACTTGAGTTAGCCATTGCCATTTTTATTACTCTTTTTATTATTTATTTTTTAAGTATCTCTTTACCTCTTAAGGGTTAAGCATAGAACATAAAGCTTGTCAGTTCAAAATGCAAATACAATTTTTCTGAAATGCAACCCAATTTCTATTTTATAGTAGAATAATATCATTAAAATTTTAATATAAATTTGCAAGTGAAGTTTCACAGGTCACATGTTACTCAAATCCAAGCGTGGTGAATTTCATGTGTGAAAAGCCCAATCTTTTCTAGTTGTTATGGCAACAATAATGCTATAGAGCAGCATTGCAAAGCAGATAGAATTCCTATTGTGAGCCTGTTACACAGATATGGAACACTACAAAAAATTCAACATTCAGCCTTCTGAATAGCTTTCTCAGCTTTCAATAACTTGATTGCAGTGATTCTTAAGATAGTTAAGAATTTAGATGTTCTTGAATTGTTCTAGTACATTCTATATTATAATAATAGAATAGTACATACTGTGCAATAGTTGATATTATACAGTGTAATGATATCATATATTTTCGTATTGTTAATATTGTGACGTTAGCACTATCAACCATGTCAACCCCTGATTTAAAGAGTATGATATATTTATAGTAGAATAATATCATTAAAATTTTAAAATAAATTTGCAAGGGAACTTTCACAGGTCACATGGTACTCAAATCCAAGCGTGGTGAATTTCATGTGTGAAAAGCCCAATCTTTTCTAGTTGTTATGGCAACAATAATGCTATAGAGCAGCATTGCCAAGCAGATAGAATTCCTATTGTGAGCCTGTTACACAGATATGGAACACTACAAAAAATTCAACATTCAGCCTTCTGAATAGCTTTCTCAGCTTTCTATAACTTGATTGCAGTGATTCTTAAGATAGTTAAGAATTTAGATGTTCTTGAATTGTTCTAGTACATTCTATATTATAATAATATAATAGTACATACTGTGCAATAGTTGATATTATACAGTGTAATGATATCATATAATTTTGTATTGTTAATATTGTGACCTTAGCACTATCAACCATGTCAACCCCTGATTTAAAGAGTATGATATATACATATCCTCATTTGGCTTGTTTTTGTTCAGATTCTGTTCATTTACTAAGAATTGTATCATGCCCATTCTTACATTTTTGTTTTTACTGTCTTCAATATGATTTAATTAAAGGGGCTATGTGTAGTTTTTAGCGGCCTCTAGCGGTGATGTTTCAGATTGCAACCAATTTTTACAAGAGCACTCTTGCGCATGCTCGAACTCAAGAGCAAGCACTCATGGTACCGGCCACAGACTTTCAACACACCGGAGAAAGCATCACAATAGGGATGAAAGCCAACTCCGGGTCTGTTTTTATACCTAAATATATACCAATACCTAAAACAAAGCAGAGGTCTCTCCATAATTCAAACGCTCTGCCGATGTTGATCCGTGTTTTCATCTGAAGTTGATCCGATTCACGTTTGCCTGACGAGCTTCAGCAGATAAAACGTTTTTTTGTTTTTTATATTTATGTGGAGTTTGTGTTGGAGTCTGTGTTGTGCTGGAGGCAGGTCGTTTTTTGGTGTTATCAGACTCCATGTAGTTAGCTGCAGTGCCATCGCATAGACTGTATATAAAAAGGAGAGAGGCTCGGGAGTCCGCATGCACGTCACATTCGATGGATTTCACGGTAAATCCGACCCGGAGCCTTCACATAGAAATAGGAATACTGGCCTTCAGAGGTAATAGCAAAACCCGACAAGTGGATCATTGTAATGTGTGATTACAACCCCTTCACACACAGGCAATAAAAAAATTATTCATTTTAGAAGAAAAGCTACATATAGCACATTTAATCTTCACATCTATTCGGTATTTGTAGTATACATAAATGTAAATATGGGGGAAATATGCCATTGTTTTTATTTCGATGATAGAAGTTCAACGATACCTACAATGAATTAAGTTTAAATAAGACATCTGTGAAATGTGTTATTTATATGTGTGAAAGTTTAAGAGTACCATTGCACGTCACCAAGCAACATACTGTAGGTAATGTTTTTTTTTTTTCTCTGAATAAATCAGCATTTTGAGCGAATCAGTTGAGTGAATGATTCATGGACTCAAGTATAAAGTCAATAATCTTGCTGCTGTCTACTGGTGTAACAATGTATCCTGCATCCCTCATTCATATGATTTACACCGAAGATAACACACTTTTGGACTTCTATAATGGAGAGGAAAATATACCATGTTAATAAACAACCCACTGATAAGAATAATAAGAACCTCAGTCTACTCAGTGAAGGTTTATATTTACTAAATTTAGAAATGTTTTAAGTTGCACAAAAAAAAAATCAATGCTGATGCTGAACAAGGCTGAAAAAAATTCTAGAAAAAAAACATTCACATCTTATTGTTAGCCAATAAGCTTAATGGTAATTTTATTAGGTGTTTGCTTTCATGTGTGTTAACTGATAGTTTCCCTGTGTGCTTTGACATTAGAGAGAACTTTGCAGAACTGTTATGTTAATGAATAAGAAATGAATGCGAGTCATTAATTAACTAATTAATAAACTGCCACTCAAACTTGCCAATGCACACCTTTTGGTTGTCAAAATGCTACATTGTTACTGTAGATCCACATCAATCATACTGACATATATTACTTTTGTAGGAAAGGAACCTTGAAATGTTATAGTCTTAAGAAATAGTGAAAAAGGAATAATAATAATAATAATATAGGCTCAATTCATTTTGAAATGAGGCATTCATTATTTAACATGATTTACTGTCTAAAATGCTTAAGAATATATTGTGTAAATTGCACGAGAATTGATAAAAGCCTTGGTTAAACTCATGAATTGCTGATTTTCCACCCGTCCTGATCCTTCTGCCCTTATTCCACATTTTAACACTGTTACGTACCTGTTACTTCCTTTCACACATTACATTCTGCTTGGTCATACCTCCATATGCCAGCTCAAATTGAACATAATTAGAAAGTCTGTTCATAATATCAAGGATTGATAATAACTGATAGGATTCCGTAAACCAATACTTCACTGCAACAACCTTAAAATTGGTAAATGCTCTACAATAGGCAGTTCAAATAAATGACCTTGTCTGAGGTTAACACACACACACGCACAAAAAAAAAAAAAAAAAGAAATTATATATATATATATATATATATATATATATATATATATATATATATATATATATATATATATATATATATATATATATATATATATATATATGTATGTATATTAATTATCAGGACATTGCTGGAATCTTAATTCAGTTGTTGTGGAAGGAAATAACATGCTTTCCATTATGTGTTGTATCAGGTTAATAGATGTCACAAGCAGCCAATTTCCTGTTAAGAAACCGAATATAAAGTCACTGACAAGTTTGAATGATTACCTTACAATTTAGCAGCATGAAAAACAGTGGACATATTTCATCGCTGAATAAATTCTATTGGAACAGCCTTTCCCACAGCACAGTCTCAGCAAATTTATAATGACTGACGAGCAAATTAAAACACCCCTTTTCACTCTGATAACCCTTCATACAAGCTGAGGCTGAACATTAAAGTGAAAATTACACCTTGAAATGGCTGTCAGCCAAACAGATTCATAATTTTGCCTTCAAGAAAGTGTTTCCAGTTTTGTGTGCCATATGCATCAGACGTCCAGTGAACAGATTGTGGCCAGTACGCAGGCATGATGTCTGTGACTAACATTTAATGAATAATTTGAATGAATAATTACATTTTCTTTTATTTCTTTATGTTCCACAAAGCTATCTTTGGCTTCCAAAGAATGTATAGCATGTCTATAGATTGTACAGACTCTTTTGGATATTTAGCAACCTTCACTGAAGAAAACATGCCTAAAGCTGTATTTTGGCAAACCTTCAAAAACAGTTTCAAAGGTGACTAATCTAAACTTTTCTGTTTTGCCATTGCATTCATAAGCAGTTATAATGCACAATGCTGCAAAATGAGTGAAAAAATCACTCAACATGAGATTCAACATGAGTAGATCTAAATTAAATGCCGCAAACACTTTTCATTCATTTTCAAATTTGACTTTAACTATGACAGATGTAAAAAAATAAAATAAAATAAAAGATTGGCATTGGGCATTTTTGCCCCCATAATCTTGAATTTGGGGTGCATCATTTTGGTGACATTTTTGCCCCAAGCCCACATTCATTTTTGATCCTGATTTGGAGTGACCGAATTTGGATTATGATCATAAAGTTTATTTGACTTTTTACGTTGTATTTCGATTCAAAAACTTTTAATGATGGTCATGGTATAATTGGCTAAACTGAATGTATTATTTTCCGTGATTTAAATCTAGTGGAGTGCTGGAATTTAAACAAAAGACATTCAGCAGGCGGCCAACAGAATAACACAGGGCACCAAACTCAAAGTCCAGAGCATAAAACAGCCATATCATTATTTGTTTGTTTAATAAACACTATTTTAACTCAACATTTTAATATCGTGATGTTGTTTTCTTTAATTCCAAGAGTATTGTGCTAAAGTGGCAGCACTGTTTCTCTAAGAGCCCTCCTACAGTTAGTCCTCAAATCATAGAAGTGATCTCCATGCACTATATCCACATTTGAAGAGCTACTTAAGTATGTCTGTCAACAAGAACACTAGGGTTTTGTTTGTGAATTTGGGGATTCGATAAGTTCTGAAGAATTAATAAGTCCTGAAGAGACTGCGTTTCTTTACAATCTGCTTTTCAACATCCTTTAAGCTCATCAATACTTCCCCATTGCACCACACAGGAACACAGACAGAAGTCCAGAGTGTTTCCCAATGCCATTAATCAAGACCGGCAAACAACACTCCAGCTCTCTTTTACTCTCCCCCCCCCCCCCCCCCCCTTTATCTTTGTCTAGAAATTCTTACTATAGTTTACATTAACACCCAAAAAACACATTATCACATTAATACCAAAGCTGATGAGTTCAATTAATCTGCTGCATGTGTAGCTGCATTTTTAATCAGTTTCTTTCCTCATTAGGTGCAGTGACCAATTCTTTAGGTCACAGAAAAAGAAAAATCGACACAGTAAAGAGGGCGAACTAGAGAATAACTTATTTTTGTGTAATTTAGAGAACTTTAAACCAGTGACCTTCTACAATTTTAAGGCCAAGAACTCCTTGGTGGATAAAGATATAAAGAAGAGATGCTGTTAATATACATTTTCTATAAAACGTCTCGGGTTATGACTATAACCCTTGTTCCCTGAGAAGGGAACGAGACACTGCGTCGAGAATCGACACTTTGGGGGACGCTCCCTTAGCGTGCGCCTCTGAAGTAAGAATGAAACTAATCCAATCCTGATTGGTGTTCCGTCGTGACGTAACATGTGACGGCATAACCGGATGCACAAAAGTGACGCTGACACACACACACACATCAGCTCCGCAATGAAGCAAGACGCTCTAAGGCCTTGAGGGACGTGGCTGGACGACGCAGTGTCTCGTTCCCTTCCAGGGAACAAGGGTTATAGTCATAACCCGAGACGTTCCCTTTCGAGGGAACTCAACACTGCGACGAGAATCGACACTTTGGGGAACGAATGCCCACTAGGCCACGCACCAAAAACAGGCCTGCCCCGGAGTGAGACTGATTCATGCACTCAGCTAGGACGAGAGCACATGTGCACCAGGCATACTAGGGAGGTGCAGACTATAGAACCTAACAAAAGTGTGTGGGGTAGCCCACCCGGCTGCCTAACAGATCTCCTTGATGGGAACTCCCGAAAGGAGGGCCCTAGAGGACGCCATGCCTCTAGTAGAATGAGCCCTAACGGCCAAAGGTAAGAAAAATTCCGCACCTTGTAGGCTTACTTATGGTTTGTATAGCCGGGAGCCCCTAATAGGTGATCCAAAACACACTACAGTAGGTCCAACCTCCTCCAAGAAGAGGACCTCTCAAGGTAATACTCGGAACTCTGACTGGCAGAGCAAGGAACCTCTCCTTTTCTGCCAACACATGAGGTGGAGGAAGAAATACTTGCAGGACCATGGACCTAGCCATGATAAATTGCACTTAAGGCACATAGCTGGGTCTCGGATGCAGGATGGCCTTAACTCCGCCGGGGGCACACCCCAAGCAAGCTGGCAATAATGCCAGGGCTTGGAGATCTCCCAGTCTCTTTAAAGAAAAAGCAAAGAGAAAGGCCATCTTGAACGTGAGGTCCTAGGCGAAGCCGACTGGAGGTATTCGAAGGGAGCCAGGGATAGCCCTTCGAAAACCACCGCCAGGTCCCAGGAAGGAACCCTGAGCCTGACTGTCGATCTCATCCTCCAATACCATGGAGAAATAGTATGACCAGTTGGTGCCTCCCTAAAGGTCCAACATTTAGTGGTGCATGGAACGCCGCAATGGCAGCCACGTACACCCTACGTGTGGATGGGGAGAGATTCGCAGAGAAACGATCTTGAAGAAACTCCTGAACTGAAGCCATTGGGCAGTTAACTGGGCCTAACTCAAGTTCTCTACACCAAGTAGAAAACTATTCCACTTGAGGCCATATAATCTCCTATTTGACGGAGCCCTAGAGATAAGTATGGTTCGACCACCCAAGATGATAGACCAGCATCTAGGTACTGAGCCCCCTCAGAGGCCAGACCCACAATTTCCACAGCTCTGGATGAGGATGGAATATAGTGCCCTCCGCCTGAGACAACAGACCCCTCCTCAGAGGAATCTGCCATGGCGGAGCTATCAGGAGTGAAATTAAGTCTGAAAACCATACTCGGGCTGGCCAAAACAGGGCTATCAGAAGAAGACTGATGCCCTCCTGACGGACCCTCTCCAGGACTCCCGGGAGCAGAGCGATCGGGGGAAAAAGCGTACAGGCGAAGCCTCGGCCAGGCCTGTACCATGGCATCCAACCCCAGCGGGGCTGGATGAGTGAGGGAGAACCAAAGTGGACAGTGGGACGGACGTCCCTCGAGACGCAAACAGATCCACTTCCACTGGTCCAAACCTCTGCCATATGAACTCCACCACCTCTGGATGGAGTCTCCATTCCCCGGGCCTCAGCCCCTGCCTCGACAGGATGTCTGCTCTCTGATTCAGAACCGCCGGGACAAATATTGCTCTTATAGATAATATTTTCCCTTGGGACCATAAAATGATCTGATGCGCAAATCTGGATAGAGGGCACGATCTGAGTGTCCTTTGTCGGTTTAGATTAGCTACCACTGAGACGTGGTAACATTTGATGTCTGTGAGGAAGCTCCTCAGAGCCCTGAACACAGCCAATATCTCTAGGCAATTTATATGCCAAGAATGATGATGGTCCTGCCACAGACCCCTGGCAAAGCGGCCGTCCGAGACCGCGCCCCAGCCAGCGAGGGAAGCGTCTGTCGAAACAGTTTCCCGGCGACATGACGCCCCTAACACTGGCCCTCGGGACAAGAACCAAGGTTTCTTCCATATTAATAGGGAACTAAGGCATCTGCGCGTAACCTTTATTATACGGAATGGATTGCCCTTGGGGAAAAAACCCTTGGCTTTGAGCCACCACTGAAGGGGCCTCATGTGAAACAGGCCCAAAGGAATTATGTTGGATGCCACTGTTATGAGGCCCAGCAGTCTTTGAAATTGCTTTACAGTGATGGCCTGGCCTAGCTTTATCCCGGACCCCATGGCCAGGATGGATTCGATACGAGCGGGAGACATACGTGCCCGCATCGTAACCGAATTCTATACCACACCCAGAAGAGTAGTTTCTGAGCTGGGTCCAACACATTTTTCTTAGTGTTGAGTCTCAACCTCCGGTTCTGAATGTGGCCAAGGACGACATCTAAATGCCGAACTGCCATTTCTCGAGACTGGGCCAATATGAGCCAGTCGTCGATGTAATTCAGTATACGGATGCCCTGAAGCCTCAGTGGAGCCAGAGCCACATCCATACACTTTGTGAACGTGCGGAGAGAATGCTAGGCCGAACGTAAGAAACCGATATTGGTATGCTTCGCCCCCGAAAGCGACCTCAGGAACCTACTGTGACATGGAAGGATGGAGACATGAAAATAAGCGTCTTTTAGATCCATCGTGACAAACCAGTCCTCGGATCTGATTTGGTTCATGATAATGGGGCGGTTTCCCGGACCAAGATTAAATTAAGACAGGCAGGGGCGTCATAACTAATTCAATGCCGATTTGTTGCTTTGCCCACTTACCACTTCAAGACCATCTGTAAAACATTGCCAGCTCAACGTGCGAGACGAGTGAGTTGTTTGAACATACACAGCAAAGATTCTAGAGCGCTGATTTGATATACACAGACACCATATTAGGAAAAAGGGGCGGGCTGATGTTGACCGATTTATTACACATCCAGAAGAATCAGGCATGTGATTGGCTAAGGACAAAAAAGCAGGAAAATATACCGATTTTGTTGTTTTATTAACATTAAATAGATAGTTCTCCCAAAAACTTTAATTGTCATCATTTACTCTCTCAAGTTGTTTTAAACCTGAATAAGTTTCTTTCTTCTGTTGAAGTTATTTGGAAGAATGTGGGTAACCAAACAGTTGATGTACCCCAGTGATTTCCATAGTATATTTTTCGCTATGGAAGTCAATGGGGACCAGCAACTGTCTGGTTACTCACGTTCTTCAAAATATCTTCTTTTGTGTTCAGCACAAGAAATAAATTAATATAGGTTTGGAACAACATTACAGTGAATAAATAATGACAGAATTTTTATTTTTGGAATTAAATTTTTATTACTATCCCTTTAAGGAAAAGCGGCTGCATGTTTATTATTAGGACTACTGTCTCTTTAAGACCTGTACGCGACACGTCTAATATACACGCATTTGACAAGCAGATTTCTCTCAATTTTCTCGGTTTGCTTTCAGTTTAGACATAACCAATTCATGTATTTTAATCCAATTAATCCGGAAAAATCACATCCCTGAGAATACATTTGAGTCTTTATAGGCTCTGGTAATTATGGAGCATAATAGGAATAAAGTTGTGACAAAAAAAATTATCAGGGAGGAAAAATCTGAGGGGGCACGTGCCCCCTCACTTTGAATGGGCATGACGCCACTGAAGACAGGAGTAGGCCTTAATCTAGAATAGTTAATCATGTCTTAAAAAATGGCTTTCTGAAACACAGATTGAGTACAGATTACTAACACCTGGACTATGGAGTCCTCAACTAAAATACACTCGATTAATTTACTACCACCTGTGCAAATCAGGATTATCTGAATTGAGGTTGCCTATAAAACATGGAATGAACCAAGAAAAGGTTAAAATTGTATGCAACTGAGAAGCAAATGGCAATGGAAGTTCAAAAGAGAGTGCGATCAAAGAACTTTTCTGAACATGAGAAAAGTATTTTAAAGCAAATAGTTTCGAGACATCCTGTTATCGAAGATAAACTGCACAAATCAGCTGTTGAATCAAAGAAAAGGAATGCCTGGACATCTATTTGTAATGAATTTAATGCAAATGAACACACATCTACAAGAACAATACAACAACTTCAGGTAAGAATCATTAGATTTATTATGGCTTTTTAAAACTACTGTTGTATTTATAATAGTTATTTAATACAGGTGTTGTGGAAAAATATCAAAATAAACCTAAAAAAACTGTTGCTGAAGCTCGAAGAGAGAGGTTTAAGACTGGCGGAGGACCTGCAAATAAAGACTGTGATGTGTTGGATGAGTTACTGACAGGAATACTGGAGAATCAGCAACCTTTGGAGAACATACCAGATGATGACCATCTGGACAGTTCAGATGATGAATCACATACACCTATATTAAGTATTTGATTTTGGCTTTTGTTTCTCTCCTCTCAAACTTATATTTATGATGTGAAACATTTTCCCATTTAATCTGTATTTATTTGACCATATATGAACTGTTCATGTTTCAAGGAGAAGGTCAAAACAGAACTGAAGAATTGGAAAGCAGCTTACCCTCCACATCCTCAGAAGCAAGGGTGGCAATGTCTGCCAGTACTGGTAACCAGAAGAAAAGACTCACTGTTCATGAAAAGTTGGCTAATGATTTTCATGAACATAAATTGAAATATCTTAAGGAGGAGCATGAAATGAAGATGAAGATACTACAAGTAGAACTGGATATAAAGATGAAGGAGAGAGAGATGCAACAGGCTCAAATGTCACAGTACATGAATCTGTGAAATAAAAATTGTTTTATTAAGAAAATATGGATGTTGTGGTGGTTTCAGTAACATACCAGACCAAACAGTTTTACACTTAACAAATATTTGGTTTTATTACATGTATCAGATCTGAACAGAGGGTTGAAAGTTAAGTAATGTAAAAAGATCTATTTAAAGTGGCACAATGCAAAAGCATCCCTGTATGCAAGTCCTTCTCTGTGGTTTGTTGTAAATGGTGGCACATCTGGATTGTCATCTGCTTCTATTGGGGAATCTGGGCATCCCTGCTTTTTTAGGTAGTTGTGAATAACAGCTGTTGCAATGATGACAGTGCAGCATCTACTTAGTTTGAATCTGAGTGTTTTCCTAAGGCACTGAAAACGACTCTTCCAAACACCAAACATGCGCTCGACTAAGCCCCTTGTGCGCATATGAGCCTGGTTGTAGCGCAGTTGTTCAGCTGTTGTTGGGTGCAAGTAAGGCGTAAACAGGAAATCCTTCTGAGCATACCCACTGTCACCAAGCAAAATTCCATTATGATCTCTTCTTTCAAATTGAGTATACAGAGATGAGTTCAGGAAAATTCGGGAATCATGAGTTGCACCTTTCCACCGTGCAACAATGTTTGAAAACTCTAACTGGGGAGTGCATACACCTTGGACATTTATGGAAAACCATTTCTTTCGGTTCCTGTATTCCTCAGCATCTGGAGTAGAGGGACGCTTAATGGGAATATGGGTTCCATCTATGCAACCTATGACTCCTGGGAAATTTCCATATTAATAGAAAAGTACCTTGTAGTTAGCCTGGGTTCTAGCATCAGGGAAGCTTATGTAATGTGCTTTTAATTCACAAATGGCCCTGCACACTCTGTGAATGACTTTACATACTGTTGGTTCACTGACACCACATAAATCCCCAGTTTCTCGATGAAAGGTGCCACATGCCAAGAACCTTAAAGTTATGAGCACCTGGAGACAAACTGGAATAGGCTGTCCTCTTTGGGTCACAAATGAAAGCCTGGGTTCTAAGAGTGAAATTAGCTCCACTGCATTTACTTTATGCATGCGGAAACGATCTAAAAAAACTTATTTCATCAAAAGGTTGCAATGGGTCACTTCTGTCTGCAAGAACTTGCCTGGCTGGTGGAAAGCGCTGATCATCATTGACGTAGTCCAAGTAATCCATGTGTCCTCCAAATGAAATTAATCTGAAGGTAAACCTGCCTCCTGGTAGGTTTAATTTAAGCCTCAATTTAGTCCTGAAGTTGCTCTAGTCTTCCTCCAGGAAATTAGCCTATGAAGTTCTGGACTAGACTAAGTCTTAGACTTTTTTAAAACCATGACAGAGAAAGCACATTTCTGTTAATCTGATTTAAATGGCCATTTTAGTCTAGGACTAGGCTTAATCTTGGTCCGGGAAACCGCCCCAATGGGAATAGTAAGCACTTTGAACCTGAATCTCCTCAAAGAACGTTTCAAAAGCCCTAGATCTAAAATTGGCCTCACTCCGCCATCCTTCTTTGGAACTATAAAGTTCGGCTGTAAAACCAGGACTACCTGTCTGGTAGGGGAACCCATTCTATGGCCCCTTAATTCCAGTAGAGTCTGTACCTCTTGTTCCATAACAACAAGAGGGGGGCAGCCCTCAGAGGTCCAACACCACCATAAGGATATTTTATTTATTTAAAATATATTTAAATAAATAAATGTATTTATTTATTTATTTAGTCTGGCCACAGCACGCATCACAACCTCCACGAGCTCTACCTAAGCAGAAACATAAGCCGGCGAGTGTGACTCATGTTGCTCGTTCCCGATGCTGAGCACATCTACTTCCTTATAAACAGATAGCTCGAGCACTGGGCACTCGTCACGGGCAGAAGCCGCATCGCGGGCTTCTGCGTCGTGAACGAGTGTCATAGAATCTGCGGATGATGAGAGAAAAGGTGCCTCAGCAGTCTCATTCTCATCCGCGAGATCCTTCTGCGATCTTCACGATCTAAGCAGTCACGTCGTTCCTCAGCGGACGCGGGACCGGAATCGCGGGGATCGCGAGCCTGGCCATCATCAGGAAATAATATAGCCAAGCGGGAGCGCAGCACTCTAATAGGAAGTGCTTCACAGTGTGCACAGCAGCCCTCTCGAGAGCTGACACTGAGCGCTGTGCGCCTAAATAATACACACACACACAGCTGATGCGTGTCCCCATCCGTGGCATATATATAATCTTGGGCAGGGGTGCACACACTTAGTGTGTTGTTCACTCGCCATAATAGAGAGCTTTGCACAGACAAACAACACCAAATAAGACAGACAGTTTCACAGAGAGCGCTTGCTGAAGAACGAGAAGCTGATGTGTGTGTGTGTCAGCGTCACTTTTATGCATCCGGTTATGCCGTCACATGTTACGTCACGACGCAACACCAATCAGGATTGGATTAGTTTCATTCTTACTTCAGAGGCGCACGCTAAGGGAGCGTCCCCCAAAGTGTCGATTCTCGACGCGGTGTTGAGTTCCCTCGAAAGGGAACTGAGAACTCCAAAGGTTGCAGAATGAGGGAAGATATCTAAAAATCCACCACACTTCAAGTGCCTTGAGAGAGTCGAAGCAAACGGTAGACCAGATCACCTGTGCTGGCTGGATGGTGGAAGACTCTTCATTTCAGCAATAAAGCTGCCACTTTTTGCTATGAGTGGTGCATGTTGGTCCCACAAAGCTGAGGCCCAGTCTAAAGCCTTGCCAGTAAGAAGGGTAATGATGTAAGCAACCTTGCTGCTCTCTGTGGGGAAGCTGCCAGGTTGTAGTTGAAATTCTAGGGTGCATTGGGTGACAAACCCCAGTCCCTTCTAAGGACTGCCATCAAATCGATTTGGTGCTGGTAGTTTGGGTTCTGACAGGGAAGCTACCAAAGCTTGATAAGGATTACCATGTGACAGCTGAAACTCTTGAGAAGAAGGGACTGGAGTCTGAAGATTTGAACATTGAACTGCTCATGTTGCTGAATGGTTGCAGCTTGCCCTGATATGGCAGACAGAATGCGATCCACATGACAGAATGCGATGGTGGTGAACTCTCCTTCGCTGGATTCATGTTTATTGTTCAGTCTTGCTGTAACGGGTGTTCTAGGTTAAGTGATTGAGCTAACTCCCGAATTAATGAATAACTTAAAGCAAGAAGTCATAGATCTTCACCAAAAGACAATCTTTACTGATGAAAAATACAACAAAACAAAGGAAGCCTTTTTTCAAAGAAACAGTGGAAAAAAAACATAGACACGGGGTCCAAAGACTTAAACTTCAACAGACTTAGCATGGAACAGGTAACATGGGCTCAAGACTGAACAATTACGCATGGTACAAACCCATAATAGGGCAAGACACAGGTGTGACACATCAGGCATAATGAGTGGTAGTGTTCAGCAGGAGCCTGGTGAGAGGCGCCACTTGCAGACCAGGAGGAAAACAGCAGTCCAGTAAAGGGTTCCTTACACCTATAAACCCTGAGATTATTACTTGTGACGAGCAAAATATATGGATATGATACCATATGTAACCGCAAGCAGATGGCCAGTTCTGCCATTTTGATTCAATTACTGACAATCTTATCTCCAAACATAGCTCCACTGTTCTCTGATCGGGACACCAGCAAATGGGTGGCTGCCATTTGATTAAATTACTAATGAATACACAAAGCAGTGTCCGGTTGTACCGACATGTGACCAAAAGGCCGGCGCCTTTTGGTCTCATGACTCTAACTAGAGATCCCGTGTGTAAACTCCCCAGGGTCTCCCTCCTGAAGATTGCCCCTCACAAACAAGACATTGTGTAGCCAGATAGTCAACCACTATTCTGGTGTTAAACTCATCAAATTCACAGAATACGCACACACGGAACAATCCCCCGCAGGGGATGAGCAAAAGTTGAGCAAAAGTTCACCACCCGCCAACCACGGGATGAACTTATTCACACACATACACCCACAAACACACACACAGAAACACTCATTTTGACCACGTGTGAGACAAAATACATTTTTAAATGTTTCAATATTTGTATAAAATGTTTCTTGTTGTGTTACACTATTCCCATGTGATTTTCATTGCTACAACAATCAGCTTTAGGATATTTGATATGCGTTTAATCACGAATAATCATGTATCTTTATCTTACAAGCACACAGAAGTACCATGTGTGGTATTGTTAGGATCCAAGAAATTCAATGGTATCGAATACTTAACCCAAAGTGCAAGATGATGCATTCTTTTATTAATACTAGACTAGAAATGTTTTATGATTCAATTCTGTCTCCTCTGTACATTGACCAGAACGAAGTGTGCCGCCACGCCTCCTCCCAAACGATTGGAGCAGGCACGTGAGAAAGCCGTGCCACTACTCCCTTTAAACGTGAAGCGCCACTTCTGTTCTGTGCAGTCCTACGCAAGAGGGAGGTTCCCTTCTTCAACAAGAACTCTAACCGGAGCTCTTCGTTTGCTTTCTAAATTTCGTTTTAATCTAAGTTTTTCTTTCCGTTTATCTACCTCAGTTGATAGTTTTCCTTCGTTCAGTGCACTCACGAACGAAACAAATGTTTTCCTCTTACATTCCACATAAACACAAATCCACATGCATACACCCTCAACTTCCTTTCTGAAAGACCTTTGCCACACAGCGAGAAACAGCAGAGAAAAAAGGATGAGTAAGCAGCTCTCCAACTGGATGCTGCTGGGCAACTCCCCATCATCCCCTTATAATGACTCTGGCTGCTGACCAGACAGGAGGAGACACACACACACACACACACACTCACAAATAGTTCCAAAATCAGCATTCGCAACCAGCAGGACTCTTCCTAAATGACCACCTACATCTCAGCACGCTGTCCCACCCAATCCACTCCAAATGCTCTCTGAGCTCAAGGAATACTGTTTACAACAAATCAATGTTAAATGCCAGGAAGCGTCAGCAGCAATGCCTTCTGTTATGTTTCTCTAATCTAATCACATGTCCAGAGTGAGCCATAAAGGTGATATTACATAAGCCTTGTTGGTGTTCCAAATCCAAATGTGCCTCAGCTCTTTCAAAGAGCAGACTAATAGAGTCCCAGCTACTTTAAGAGACACATAAACACAACTAGCAGTCGAGGGACTGTGTGCTCCAAGCTACGCTTGAGGTCTAAGTGAGCTTTTGTTTGTTTGTGCTTTTATTGATTTGTGCTTATTATGTGAATGTAAGAAAAAAGCTCAGAAGTAGGATATACCAGCATAGGTGTATAGAAGAAAAGCTATAGAGGCAATTTACCCAGCACTTACAATTGCGCACCCAGTTTATTTGACAATGTTAAGGTGCACTCTCTTCAATATGTTCATTTCTTCATTCAGACTCAGAAATAGTGACTCTCTCTCTCTCTCTCTCTCTCTCTCTCTCTCTCTCTCTCTCTCTCTCTCTCTCTCTCTCTCTCTCTCTCTATTAGAGAGTTCTAAACTCCAAAAGGTGCAGCCTGATTCTGTAAAATAACTTTTTTTATGGTTGGTTATACTGAAAACCACATACTAGTACCTCACAGACCAATGTAATTTGACAATTTTAACTAGTTTTGCATCCAGAAAAAATGGTTATTTTGTGAATTATTTCATCACTTATCTGGGCTATCACACGTTCGTAGTGTTATACATTTTATCTAGAGATGCCTCTGGCTTTGTTTGCTTTTGATTATAGATTCTGCCCATTGTCTGGATGTTTTAGCCTTGGGGTTTTCAAAGTGGGATCTGGGGATCTGTGAATAACTGATGAGAAAACAAATATTTGAAAAAAGTTCATCTCCTTTCTTGCAACCCAAATAATTCAAGAATAGCTTGTTTTTGTCTTCTTTCTTGGGAGTATGGCAGTGTTTTCTGTAAATCTGCTTTCAAACTAAATTTAGTGTGACAAGCACAATCATAAAAAGGGGCATAAGAAATTATCTTGTTAATTAGCTTCCTATATAAAAGTTGTCACAGACACTCATTCTTAGTTTCATTATCATGGACTTTTAGTTTGTTTTCACCAATTTCCTGTCTTCCTTTCTTCAGTTTTCCCACAACTCTTTAGTTGCCATGGTAACAGATATGATTAGTTTTCATTTCAGCTGTGTGCCATTAATTACTCTCGTTCGCCTTGCTGTTTAAGTTGCTGTGTTTGTATCAGTCATGGTCAGGTCATGTTTCTGTATATTGCCTTATTTTGCGCATCTTGTTTGTATTGCCTTCAAGTGTGTTATCAAAGATGTTATACCTGATCTGCATCATGTGTTCTTTGTGTTACTGTTCCTGGTCTAGGTTAGGGTTTAACAAACAACAATGAGTACAGCGTACAAAAGTGACATAATAGTGAATTTTAGGGCTGTAACGATACACCAAACCCACGATTCGATTCGTATCACGATTTTTGACCCACGATTCGATTCGTATCGCGATTCTATCACGGGGGCGGGGCTTGAGGGGGCGGGGCTTGTGGTGAAAAAAAGAGATTTTGAGAGAAGAAAAAAAATACCGGTATTTTTATTAAATAACATTAGGAAAAACCTGTATAATCTAAACACCAAAGAACAATAATAACTATGCAAATTATTATACTATACGGCAGTGTAGGCTGCTGCTTTTGGGCTGTGTTCTGTACTCCAACTAAATTGATTTCGGGATGGTGCCGTAATATGCATCTGCATGTTGGACGTGTTGCCGGTCAATTGAGGATTAATTTAATGCACTTTCTGAGAATTTATATTTCAAGTTTTGGCTGCAAATTTCACGTCCATAATGCTGAAATTGCCAAATTTTAAATAATTTATCCTCAACTAGTTTTGTGGTGTAGGTCTACGTAGGCTATTTTATAATGTTAACTTCAAATAATACTAATAGTAATTTAAAGATGTGGTAGTTCTCATGGGCCTGAGGGGAGGGGAGGGGGGGAGGAGGGGGGAGGGGGGGGGGGGGGATCCCCCCTTTAGATGATTCTCATGGGGGGGATTTTTTTTGTTTGAGGGGAGAAAGGGGGGGCATTTTTTCCAAACAAAATTATTACATTTATCTTGCCTAAATGTTTGCGCTCATTGCATTTTTACAATGGGGTAATAGCCTATTGTTGTTAAGAATTTACACATCACAAGGAAGCTTGATTTAAATTGTTTAATTAAATTGAAAAAAGTAGCACAATTAAATACAATAGAATAAAGATACAAATAAAGACAATTAAAGAGAAAAGTTTTTGAATAGGTCTAACACTAGTATTTATATACAGATACTGAATAAAGTAATCAAATGGAAAATAACACTGGGTAGTATTTTAGTCCTGAATAAATTAAATACATAGGCTATTAATCCTGATTCCTTTAACTTAAAGCCATCTTTTGTTGTTTTGACAACAAAATTAATGACAGACACATATGGCTGCCGTCACTTTAAGAGCTAGTGCACGGATCCTGTGTTCATTATACTGGCATGCGTTTTATGTTTATTAAAGACAAAACCGACTATAGCCTATTTAGAGTATAGCCTACTCACAAAGACCGAAATTGACAATTTTGCGTGTTAAAGCAATATAATCCGCGAAAAATAGTTACTAGCCAGCTGTTTTTGAGGTGGATTTTCTATGAATGTGCGCATAGAAAATAATCTCAGAGAGCGCGCGAGCACTGATTAGTTTAAAATCGCTTGAATGTTTAAACTGGTAAGACTTAAAAAGACTTCAGTCACGATGCACTGCTGGCCCGATTGTGCAAGTGAATATTCCGTCATGTCCCGACCTTACAGTCTATGGTCCCGACTCCAAAACGCGAGTGTGTATTATCGCCGCAGCGCTTGATGCCTGCCTTGCACAAAACATTATGAGAAGAGATAGAAGACGCGCGGCACCGCTGAACACTCACGCTGTTTGTGAAATTGCGTCTGGAAGATAGTTGTTAAAAGAATGATTTTATTTTATTATCTGTGTGGATTACGATTGCGGGAATTTCCCACATTATAAATGGGAGACCTGCGGGAATGATTAGAATTATGCGCAATACCCGCGCCGAAATTCGAGCCCTGGTTCTGGACAGGAAGGATAACTCTGGGAGTTGGAAGGGGTGTGATCGCGATTCTGCCTTCTCACATCGCGATACAGGATCGTGGACCTGAGTATCGCGATTTCGATTTTATATCGCGTATCGTTACAGCCCTAGTGAATTTACCCTTCAGGCTATGAAGCTCCTTCCTTGTTGATTTAGAAGTTGTGTTTTTAGCTGAACTCTCACCATTTATTTATTTTTTTACAGAAAAGATTTAATAAAAGCATTGATTGAGCAGTCGATGTACCCTTTAAAGTGATAAAAATTAGGAATTGCAGACTTTGCAGAGTGAGACGCTTCTCAGGAGAGAGACAAACGAGCACTTGATATGAGAGAGAGAGATATAGTGAGAGAGAGAGAGAGAGAGAGAGAGAGAGAGAGAGAGAGAGAGAGAGAGAGAGAGAGAGCCCTTGCTGATTGTAGTGCTGTACTGAAGGATAAGCTCTGGGTAATTGTGGTGTCATGAGGATGAAGGATGGGCATGCGTTGAGACGCAGTGCTCATTCATTAATTCACTCTTCCTCTCAGAGATATACCTCTATTCTGCACCTATATGGAATCACTTTCCATTTTAAAACCTCCACGATTCTCTTCATAAACAAAACAGTCATATCCCCCAGCTTCTGTCTGACTTTCCTGATTTCCGATTCATGAGCGCAGCCGTTAACTTTCCATCGGTGCTGACAAGGTTTATGACCCGTAGGACTTGCTGTAGCATCACAGGAATTTCTTTAAATTGCTTATTATTTCTTCAGTTGACATAAGATATTGATTTTCGAAGCGGGGTGTCCTTCTGAGGTAAATTAGCTTGGCGCGATCATGAGCAACCCTGCAGACTGTTATTATTTCACTTCCAACAGAAGTCGATACCATTTTCGTTTAAGGAGCTGGACAGCAGAAACAGCGGACAGAGTTGCTATATTAGATGGAGTTGGTATAAAGGTCATTCAATTTATTTCATACAGATTTCTTTTTCTTACTTTCATTCGTCCTCCATGCTGATAGGCTGACTATGCAGAGCTCCCAAAATCAATGTTGCTTTTTCCTACATTCTCTATTTTCTTTTATCTCTTTCTCTCTTTCACTCTGATACTCCATATTACTAAGCCAAGACATATTTCTCATTCAACCAAATAATCATAAACGAAGAGTATAATTTAAGTGTCCGCATTATGCCAGTACTTGACAGGAACCACCTACCAGCCAATTATAGACTAATGTAACCATGTAACGTTCTGATGAATTCTTCGATTTCTGATGAATAGTGACAGTATGAACTTTAAAGGTAAGGAACTGGAAATTAAATTGTGATTTCGTCCCATGCATTGGTAACACTTTTAGTGTGTTGAAGGCTAATGTCAGTGAAGAAAAGACATTAGCATTTTGACAAGATAAAAATATCTGTGTCATTATAGTAGTGCACTTCTTTCCCGGCTCTAAGCTACTCATAATTAACACTGAAGCTATTTAAGGAGACAGTATGGGTAGGTGTTTCATATATATGAAGTATGCAATTACTATATATATAATAATTATGAAGGCATGATGAAAAAAAAATCCAGTTTTAATGTGACTTTCATATAAATAAAAACATTAACAAACTCCTGCGACATAAAATTGCCTAATGCTGAAGAGAAACAATGATATGCTACTATTACATTTTGTAAGTAGAACATTTATCTGACATAAAAATATCTAAAACACAGTGCAGTATTTTTAAGTTAATTTGACAATTAATGAAACTAATATTTATTTTTTAGATATCTAGAAAAAATTTCTCAGGGTTATGTATATGCCTGCTGCAGCACAAACATCTCACAAAGATGCGCCTCTTGCTAGTGCTTGAGAAGCAGCCACACTCCGGGTAGAATGGGCCCTGACACCTAGAGGCGAAGCAACACTAAGCGTCTCTTAGGCAAGGGAAATTGCATCCGAAACCCAGTGAGATATAGTTTGCTTGGAAGCGGCGGAACCTCAGTTGTGCCCCCCCAAAGCAGCAAAAAGTTTATCAAATTTATGCCACTGGCTGAAGCCTCTCTTGCTCCTGTTTCAAACAGCGGAGAGGAGAAGAATTGAAGAACAACAGGATGAAACAGTGATTAAGTCACTTTCGTGACGTAAGCTGGCCTAGGGTGCAATAGCACCTTGACCAGTCCAGGAGTGAAGTCCAGGCAGGAGGAGGTGACTGACAGGGCCTGCAAGTCCCCTTAACTTTTTAGAGAGGTAATTGTTTCAAGCAAAGCTACGTTAAGAGTCAGGGAGGGACTGAAGGAAGCATCTGACAAACCCTTCTAATACAATCGAGAGATCCCAAGAAGGAACCTACGTTCTGTAGATAGGCCTCAGCCGTCTAGCACTGCACCAAAAGCGGGTCACCAGGACATGTTTCCCCAACAAAGACCCTTCAATGTGGTTGTGGCAAGCCAAAATAGTGGCCACATGCAGATTCAGGTAAACCTTTTTAAACTGGGTATGTTGTCGCCGACACATCCAACCAAGTTGTTTTCCTGTTACCATATCTCTTCAATCGTTTGGACTAAAAATAATTAAAATTGCTCCTTACGGTAGACAACATGCACTTTCCAGTAATAAATGGCTTATTACAATAAGCAAATGACAGCAGATTTCGGGGAGAGCTGGAAGTAACGATGTTGTATATGTGTGTGTGTGTGTGTGCGTATGTATGCATGCATGCATCTGTGTATGTGTGCGTGTATGAAAAAAGTATCCTAAGTGAAAACTGCGCAACCCAGTGTGACAAAAATTACTTGTATATATGTATTATAGTTCATTTTTCAACTTTAAAGTGTTAGATTCTTTAGTTTTTCTAAATAAAATCAGTAAATGTATTCCCTTTTTTGTCTGTTTAAATTCTATTTGCAAACTCACCACACATAGTAATAGTCTATAACTGTAATTTATTGAAAGCCATTTGTTTTCTGGAAAAACAAATAAACATTGCAGTTGAATATAGAACATTGTTTTATAATTTTACAGTAAAAAAAAATAATAATAATAAAATGTATATATATATATATATATATATATATATATATATATATATATATATATATATATATATACTCGCCTAAAGTATTATTAGGAACACCATACTAATACTGTGTTTGACCCCCTTTCGCCTTCAGAACTGCCTTAATTCTACGTGCCATTGATTCAACAAGGTGCTGAAAGCATTCTTTAGAAATGTTGGCCCATATTGATAGGATAGCATCTTGCAGTTGATGGAGATTTGTGGGATGCACATCCAGGGCACGAAGCTCCCGTTCCACTACATCCCAAAGATGCTCTATTGGGTTGAGATCTGGTGACTGTGGAGGCCATTTTAGTACAGTGAACTCATTGTCAAGTTCAAGAAACCAATTTGAAATAATTTGAGCTTTGTGACATGGTGCATTATCCTGCTGGAAGTAGCCATCAGAGGATGGGTACATGGTGGCCATAAAGGGATGGACATGGTCAGAAACTCATGCTCAGGTAGGCCGTGGCATTTAAACGATGCCCAATTGGCACTAAGGGCCCTAAAGTGTGCCAAGAAAACATCCCCCACACCATTACACCACGACCACCAGCCTGCACAGTGGTAAAATGGCATGATGGACCCATGTTCTCATTCTGTTTACGCCAAATTCTGACTCTACCATCTGAATGTCTCAACAGAAATAGAGACTCATCAGACCAGGCAACATTTTTTCCAGTCTTCAACTGTCCAATTTTGGTGAGCTCTTTCAAATTGTAGCCTATTTTTCCTATTTATAGTGGAGATGAGTGGTACCCGGTGGGGTCTTCTGCTGTTGTAGCCCATCCGCCTCAAGGTTGTGCGTGTTGTGGCTTCACAAATGCTTTGCTGCATACCTCGGTTGTAACGAGTGGTTATTTCAGTCAAAGTTGCTCTTCTATCAGCTTGAATCAGTCGGCCCATTCTCCTCTGACCTCTAGAATCAACAAGGCATTTTCGCCCACAGGACTGCCGCATACTGGATGTTTTTCCCTTTTCACACCATTCTTTGTAAACCCTAGAAATGGTTGTGCGTGAAAATCCCAGTAACTGAGCAGATTGTGAAATACTCAGACCGGCCCATCTGGCACCAACAACCATGCCACGCTCAAAATTGCTTAAATCACCTTTCTTTCCCATTCTGACATCCAGTTTGGAGTTCATGAGAATGTCTTGACCAGGACCACACCACTAAATGCATTGAAGCAACTGCCATGTGATTGGTTGATTAGATAATTGCATTAATGAGAAATTGAACAGGTGTTCCTAATAATCCTTTAGGTGAGTGTATGTGTGTGTGTATATATATATATATATATATATATATATATATATATATATATATATATATGAAAAAAAAAACTATTTGATCTTCATGTTCTAAAGGGCTAATTGATCTTGGATGAGATGTCAAAATTTAAAATGCGTTTACAAGTGCAGGGGGAGTATGGAGAATGAAAGAGAGTTTAATTAAAAATCCAATATATAATAAGATAAATATAATCTTTCTCTTTCTTTTAGAATCTACTGATGGTTCTCACAGGATTGATCCCTACAATTGTGAAGAATAAGATGGAAGAAAGGTTTCACTTTATTTTGATGGTCCTTTTAACACATTCTGTTGACTTTAAGTACCGTTACACAGTGGCAAGGGGGGAGTGGTTTAGCGGAGTCTGTAGCGGAGAGCAAGGGCGGAGCCAAGCGGTGGGTAAGTAGATCAAGTGCAAAATGACGAACACCTTTTTCTGATTGCAGTGATTGGCGTGGGGAGACCGGATAAAAGCCGGCTATCGAGAGAGATCGGGAGAGAGAGAGGGACTGGGATCTCGTGCACACATGGACTGAGTATATGCTGGAAAGAATCTGTTTGTGGAACGTGCTATAGTTTTTCTATGGTGAAGGCGCTCATGCGCAACTTTGATGTGTGTTCCGAGCTATTAATAAAAGTGTACGAGACCCAGTCACACCGACCCTTGTCTTCTTCCATCCACAACATATTGAACCTTTTGATTTACTACACTGGTGCCGAAACCCGGGATGGAAGAAGGAGCCGCCGCCAGAACAACTCCGTCGCCACTTGAGGATATCATCCACGCACTCGCGGGACTCCACCAAGAGCAACATCGGGCCCTGATGGACGTAAAGGAGGAGCAGAAGCGTCACTTCGAGATGCTCCTCAGGGCCCAACAAGAGGACCTCGAGCTGTTCCGGAGCTGGATAGACCGGGAGGATCGGGCCAGCCCATGAACACCCGCTTCTGCCTCGGCCGTACCCATTCCCCTGCAGAAAATGGGTCCTAATGACGATCCGGAGGCATTCCTCGATTTTTTCGAGAAGACGGCCGAGGCTGGGGGCTGGCCCCTCTCGGACTGGCCAATGCGGCTGATCCCCTTGCTTTCCGGAGAGGCACAGATCGCCGCACAACAACTGCCAGTCCAGAACCTCCTGGTCTATCAGGACCTGAGGTCCGCTATTCTCCAGCGGGTCGGTCGGACCCCTGAGGAGAGTAGACAACGGTTCCGGTCTATGGAACTCGGGGAGTCTGGCCGACCCTTCGTGTTTGCGCAACAGCTCCAGGACGCGTGCCGCAAGTGGCTGATGGCCGAGGATCGCGACGTCGAGGGAGTAATCGATCAGGTGGTGCTGGAGAAGTTCGTGGCGAGGCTGCCAAAGAGGACTGCGCAGTGGGTCCAGTGCCACCGCCCGACGTCGCTGAACCAGGCCATCCAATTGGCGGAGGACCAGCTGGTGGCGTGTCCAGGGGTCGGTGAAAGCCGACGTCCTCTCTCTCTTCTTCTTTTTCTTCTTCTTTTTCTTCTCCTCCTGTCCCTGCTCCCAAGTTCAGAGGGTCGGCTCCACCCAGAACTGCACCAAGATGGAGGCCTGGGGGTTGCAATGGAGCCAGATTCGGATCCGAGGCCAACACCTCGGATGTTTGTCGCCGCGGCCGGTGGCGTTTCAGCACCGACACACGCACTCTCCCCACGCCTACCCCTTGACCCACTTCCAGCCATTGGAGCGGCGGGAAGGTCTGGGCCGGCCTGTTGGCATTGCGGGGACCCTGGGCATTTTGTTGACCAGTGTCCAGTGATGGAAGTAGGGACACTGGTCAGGGTTCCCGACACACTGCAGGCTGCCCCCGGTCAGGGCGGATTATACCAAATACCTGTGAGTATAAAGGGGGGTACGTATCAGGCTTTGGTGGATTCAGGCTGTAACCAAACCTCGATTCATCAAAGCCTGATGCAATCCGAGGCATTAGATAAGAGCCGCGCGGTTAAGGTGAGGTGTGTGCACGGGGGGGTGATGGAATACCCTTTAATGCCAGTCATTATCCAATTGATGGCTCCCCGGCCTGAGTGGGGCGGTGGGGGTATGTGGCAAGGGGGGCGTGGTTTAGCGGAGTCTGTAGCGGAGAGCAAGGGCGGAGCCGAGCGGTGGGTAAGTAGGTCAAGTGCAAAATGACGAACACCTGTTTCTGATTGCAGTGATTGGCGTGGGGAGACCGGATAAAAGCCGGCTGTCGAGAGAGATCGGGAGAGAGAGAGGGACTGGGATCTCATGCACACATGGACTGAGTTTATGCTGGAAAGAATCTGTTTGTGGAACGTGCTATAGTTTTTCTCCTGCACATCGGGCAGGTTCAGCCACAGAAAGGTATTGGAAAGGTAGAAAGGTATTGGAGTAGAAAGGTATTGGAGTGGACGCTGACAGGTGTCAGTGGCCACAACCAAAAACCAATCGTCCAGCAGCAAGCGCTCAGGACAGGGTGGAAGGTTCCACTCTAGTCCGATGCTCGCAGCGGCCCGGGAAAGCATGACCGTCATCTCAGGATCTGACTCGACAAATGCCATATGCACACCCGAAAGTGGCAGCACGGACAAATCTTCACTTCCTGAAGATTCTTGCCCGCCCTGTGATGCTGCAATGGACAACAGATCCAATTATGGAACGTCAAAGGAAATCTGAAGACGGGCCCGTGGGCGTCCCGTGATCGCTCAAGGGTTGCGTCAATGAAGAGGGGGGGCGTGGGGCACGGACAGATAGTCAGCGCCTTTGTTCCACACCATCACCCTCAGGTCACCCTGGACAACAGCCGAAATAGCACCTCACGTGGAGAGTGTTAGATCGGGGTGTGGATGAGGGGACTCTGTCTAACGAGATCATTGAGTCTCGACCGTAATGAAGCGATGGTAGCGTTCCCGCGGGGAGACCATGAGTCATCCACAAACGCTGCTCTAGCCTGATCAAGCCCAAGCACACAGAGCAGAGAATGTGCCCATCAAAATCGGAAACGAGTCGACCGCAACCAGAAATGCACGAGCGAGCCGCGTGCAAGCTCTTTTGTGAGAGGATAAAAAACTCTACGATGTTGAAGCAAGCAGGGAGAAACACGCTCACTGGCAGATCATTGCACAGATCAGCAGGCAATGTGAACTCGCTGCAGATCGCCATCACACCAACACCGGAGAGTGGCTCGTCTCGTAGAGTGAAGTCAGAAATGGCTGTGGAGTGAAGAGATAATCTTGGCTCCGAAGCGAAAACATATCTGCATGTTCCCGGCGTCCTCCTTTTATACCCACGAGGTAAGGCGGAGATACGCTATGCAAATTTCGCAGACCCATGGTATTTCTTTGCCATTGGCTCATTTTGTATACTCAAAGTTGATATTCTTTCTAAACAAAACCACATTCGTTGTCATCCGACATAACTCGGGTGATAACGAAATGGAACTTATTTTACAGCTAAACAAATTAATTGTCAAGCACTCAGCTGAACGGGCAGTAACTATCAACTCTGCAGTGCATATTAATTTCCAAAATAGTGAAAACACTATTATTAGCAAGGTAACAAGATCTGCAGTTTAAGACATCAAATTCGAAAAAATCTTAGCCCATTTTAACCATAACCTTATGCCTCCTTAAACCAACCTAAAACCTAATTCTTTGTTCGTTGCACAGATGTTTCATCCCTTTGGAGGATTTCTGACTAATTAGGTATCGTCTTTGGTTCAGGGTGTGACTGTGTCTTCTTCCCGTACATAAATTATATGTTATCTGATTAGTCACATGGTCTTTTAGCTTTCCCGCTCTAGCAGGGGATAATTTAGATATGATTTCTAAATGAGATTAAGGGAGAGCGGGGCACAACCTAACGCTTTTTGACTTTCTTAGTTTGTGTAAATCTACTTAGGGTTCAGAGTATTTATTTTTTCCGCACATTAATTTCACACATGTCTAGTACAATTATGTGGATTTTTTTTTTTTTTAATACAGTGTATACTTTTTTCTTGATATACCCCGAAAGAATGGAAGTGAAATATGACAACATGCCCCATCTGGGGTAGATTGTAACATGTAAGGGGCACATTGTAACATGACCATATGACAGCTTAAAATGCTATTTGATCTAATCTAAAAAATATACAAGACAAACTAAAATATTCTCTTAATAAAATACAATTATTACCTTTTACATATAAAATAATGGCATTTTTTAATAATTAAAAATAAAATATTTTTTGAGTTTGACAACGACCACATCGGAAAACACAGCTATACAACATACAGGTGCTGGTCATATAATAAGAATATCATCAAAAAGTTGATTTATTTCAGTAATTCCATTCAAAAAGTGAAATTTGGATATTATATTCATTCATTACACACAGACTGATATATTTCAAATGTTTATTTCATTTAATTGTGATGATTAAAACTGACAACTAATGAATATCCCAAATTCAGTATCTCCAAAAATTAGAATATTACTTAAGACCAATACAAAAAAAGGATTTTTAGAAATGTTGGCCAACTGAAAAGTATGAACATGAAAAGTATGATCACCAAAAGCATTGAAAAACAAAAACTAAGCATGGAGTTGGATCTGTGTAATTAGATGAGGCATGGATGTAATCTCTGTGATATATGATGCAGCTATATTATGGATATATGATGCAGTTCTATGGAAATTTGTATGTCTGTATGTAAACATGTACTGTATATGGAGATGTATGTACGCATGTGTATGCATGTGTATATATGAATATATGGGTATATATATATGATATACGTCTGGGTACGTATGTATGTACATGTATATATGTGCGTGGGTATGTATGTGTGAATGCATACGTATACATTTCCTTCTGTTAATATTTTTTTTTTTCTCAATTCACTGGGGTGTAAAGGAGGGTAAGGGGAAGAAGGGGTAAAAAGCGGGAAGAAAGAAAAAGGAAAGAAAGGAGAAATATACAGTGTCTACTCTGACATGTTAATGTTAATATGATCACAATGAATTATGTCACAATAATAAAAAAAAGAAAAAGAAAAAAAGAAAAGTATGAGCATTTACAGCACTCAATATTTAGTTGGGGCTCATTTTGCCTGAATTATAGCAGCAATGCGGCGTGGCATGGAGTCGATCAGTCTGTGGCACTGCTCAGTAGTTATGAGAGCCCAGGTTGCTCTGATAGTGGCCTTCAGCTCTTTTGCATTTTTGGGTGTGGCGTATCGCATTTTCCTCTTCACAATACCCCATAGATTTTCTATAGGGTTAAGGTCAGGCGAGTTTGCTGGCCAATTAAGAACAGGGATACCATGGTCCTTAAACCAGGTACTGGTAGCTTTGGCACTGTGAACAGGTGCCAAGTCCTGTTGGAAAATGAAATCTGCACCTCCATAAAGTTGGTCAGCAGCAGGAAGCATGATGTGCTCTAAAACTTCCTGGTAGATGGCTGCGTTGACCTTGGACCTCAGAAATCACAGTGGACCAACACCAGCAGATGACATGGCACCCCAAACCATCACTGACTGTGGAAACTTTACACTGGACTCTCTTCCTCCAGACTCTGGGACCTTGATTTCCAAGGGAAATGCAAAATATACTTTCATCAGAGAACATAACTTTGGAACACTCATTAGCAGTCCAGTCCTTTTTGTCTTTAGCCCAGGCGAGACGCTTCTGATGCTGTGTCTTGTTCAAGAGTGGCTTGACACAAGGAATGCGACAGCTGAAACCCGTGTCTTGCATACGTCTGTGCGTGGTGGTTCTTGAAGCACTGACTCCAGCTGCAGTCCACTCTTTGTGAATCTCCCCCACATTTTTGAATGGGTTTTGTTTCACAATCCTCTCCAGGGTGTGGTTATCCCTTTTGCTTGTACAGTTTTTTTCTACCACATATTTTCCTTCCCTTCGCCTCTCTATTAATGTGCTTGGACACAGAGCTCTGTGAACAGTCAGCCTCTTTAGCAATGACCTTTTGTGTCTTGCCCTCCTTGTGCAAGATGTCAATGGCCGTCTTTTAAACAGCTGTCAAGTCAGCAGTCTTCCCCATGATTGTGTAGCCTACAGAACTAGACTGAGAGACCATTTAAAGGCCTTTGCAGGTGTTTTGAGTTAATTAGCTGATTAGAGTGTGGCACCAGGTGTCTTCAATATTGAAACTTTTCACAATATTCTAATTTTCTGAGATACAGATTTTGGGATTTTCATTAGTTGTCAGTTGTAATCGTCAAAATTAAAAGGAGTGAACCCTTGAAATATATCAGTCTGTGTGTAATGAATGAATATAATATCCAAATTTCACTTTTTGAATGGAATTACTGAAATAAATCAACTTTTTGGTGATATTCTAATTATATGACCAGCACCTGTAGTTCAAAACATAATAATTATTAATAGAGAACATTGAGAGAACATTGACTCTCAGTCTTTATTCACCTTTTTCTCATGTTTTCTCAATAGAATTTAAAAAAGTATTGAATAGAATAGCATGGTTTTAATAGGGGTACATTGTAACGCAGTGTTACAAGATGCCAAACTGAGATTTAAACCCTACTAGTGTCTTCTGCTGGTTAGCAAAGCATTAAAGATACATACCAACTGTCAAATAACATATTGGAGATTAAAATAATATCAGATTTGTCTAATTTAAAATAAACACCAAAAATAGAGATGAAAAATTAACATAAGTAAGAAATTTACTTTAGCTATGTTTAAATAATTTTTTAAATTTTTTCTCTACATAGTGTTGATATGGCAACTAGTAAATACACTAAGTTTCGTCATGCTAGCATGTGTGGAAGTATTTAAAACAATGGTGTTACAACTAGCCCTGCGTTAGGTTGTGCCCCGCTCTCCCCTACAATACATTTTAAACGGATCTGATTAATTCCATAATTTAAGAAATGAGAAATCCTTCATGCTGATATCAAACTCTCCATGTGCCACGGGTGGTTGCTGGTAGACAGATGAGGGAGACGTATACGTCTATGTATACGTATATTTGAATTTTAAATTCAAAAGGTTTATTCTCTAATGTTCTCAAAGGAAGGCAAACTGATAGCAACACACACTGAACATAGACAATACAGGACACTGAACTGAAACAGAACTGAGCATACAGGTGTTGATGAGGTGTTGATGGTGACTGATGAGTGCACAGCTGAACGTGATTAGTGTCCGAGAGTCCAAACTAACGTGAATGTGACACCATGCTTCCTTCACTGAACAAAATTATAATCGCAACACTTTTGGTTTTGCAACCATTTTTCATCTAAGACTTTTTCTATGTACACAAAAGGCCTATTTCTCTCAAATATTGTTCACAAATCTGTCTAAATCTGTGTTAGTGAGCACTTCTCCTTTGCCCAGCTGATCCATCCACCTCACATGTGTGGCATACTGTATCAAGATGCTGATTAGACAGCATGATTATTGCACAGGTGTGCCTTAGGCTGGTCACAATAAAAGGCCACTCCAAAATGTGGGGGTCCGGGGTGGTCCAAAAACCAGTTAGCATCTGGTGTGACCACCATTTGCCTCACGCAGTGCAACACATCTCCTTCTCATAGAGTTGATCAGATTGTTGATTGCGGCTTGTGGAATGTTGGTCCACTCCTCTTCAATGGTTGTGCAAAGTTGCTTTATATTGGCAGGACCTGGAACACGCTGTCGTATACGCCGATCCAGAGCATCCCAAACATGCTCAATGGGTGGCATGTCCGGTGAGTATGCTGGCCATGCAAGAACTGGGATGTTTTCAGCTTCCAGGAATTGTGTACAGATCCTTGCAACATGGGGCCGTGCATTATAATGCTGCAACATTAGGTGATGGTTGTGGATGAATGGCACAACAATGGGCCCCAGGATCTCGTCACAGTATCTCCGTGCATTCAAAATGCCATCAATAAAATGCAACTGTGTTCGCTGTCCATAACATATTCCTGCCCATACCATAACCCCACCGCCACCATGGGCCACTCGATCCACAATGTTGACATCAGCAAACAGCTCACCCACACAAAGCCATACACGATATCAGCCATCTGCCCTGTACAGTGAAAACCGGGATTTATCAGTGAAGAAAAACCTCTCCAAAGTGCCAGACGCCATCGAATGTGAGTATTTGCCCACTCAAGTCGGTTACGATGACAAACTGCAATCAGGTCGAGACCCCGATGAGGACGACGAGCATGCAGATGAGCTTCCCTGAGACGGTTTCTGACAGTTTATGCAGAAATTATTTGGTTATGCAAACCATTTCTTGCAGCAGCTGTCCAGGTGGCTGGTCTCAGACAATCTTGGAGGTGAAGATGCTGGACGTGGAGGTTCTGGGCTGGTGTGTTTACACGTGGTCTGCGGTTGTGAGGCTGGTTGGATGTAAGGCCAAATTCTCTAAAATGCCTTTGGAGATTGCTTATGGTAGATAAATGAACATTCAATTCACGGGCAACAACTCTGGTGGACATTCCTGCAGTCAGCATGCCAATTGCTCGCTAACTCAAAACTTGCGACATCTGTGGCATTGTGCAGTGTGATTAAACTGCACATTTTAGAGTGGCCTTTTATTGTGGCCAGCCTAAGGCACACCTGTGCAATAATCATGCTGTCTAATCAGCATCTTGATATGCCACACCTGTGAGGTGGATGGATTATCTTGGCAAAGGGGAAGTGCTCACTAACACAGATTTAGACAGATTTGTGAACAATATTTGAGAGGAATAGGCATTTTGTGTACATTAAAGAAGCTCATGAAAAATGAGGGCAAAAAAAAGCGTTGCGTTTATAATTTTGTTCAGTGTATGAACCATTAATAAATACTAAAAAGGACATAATGAGTGATTACAACATGATAGGCAAATGTGTTAGTTATGTAGAATTATGCACTGAAGTTATATTTGATTATAAATCCTCTTAGCATCATTTTGGAATGATCTTATGCAGTTTGATATGTAAAAGCAGTCTATGTGGTTTTAGAGAGTCCTGCGTTCCAGAGGTCACTCGGAGGTCTTAAAAAAGGGCTGTTTTAAGTCTCTATCTTGGCAATCAGCCACCTGTCAGGACATTCTGATTTATATGGCCCTGGGTGTTATTTGGAATTTGTCTCTTTTCACAGTTTGAAGAAGCGATCTCTGTCTGATTTGTTCTCTGTACAATTATAATCAATGAAGCCGTCTTCACTGCACAATGAATATCTTATTTACATCGTTTCTACTCTTTGTAATAATGAGAGGATTCACACGCGTGCAGAGTCAGCACTGAACAAAAACTTCAGCGTTTTGAGCGGTGAGTGGATTCTGACCTACTTAAAGACCTCTGATTGGTCATTGCGTTCAAGTAATCAACACACATGTCTGTGCTTGGCTTCATTGCTCAACGCTGCAAAAACACGTTCTAAGTAGAAACCCTTTGACGCTCTTCAGTGCTCAAATACAAATACGCACTGAAGCATTTGTCAAATCAGTTTTGCCAATATTATTACAGTATCAACTCAGGGGGCTCTTGCTTTCATTTCTTTCACCCACTAGCACCCCCTTGAAACCGGGCCAGCCTCTTTTCAAATGTTATGTCCTAGGTAACTGCCTATGTTCCCTATGCCACAGCCCGGCCCTGTCCATAAATGCATTTCTGTGACTTGGACACTATGAGCAGAGGTTGGGTTGGTTATTTTGAAAAAATGTTTGTGCCACGGGGCTTAGTTTTGTTATTACTTATGTAGGTGTAATCGGCACATGAGCACTCCTCTCAGTCTCCCTCTTGTTAAGAACAGGGATATACACACACACATACACATGGAGAGAGAACAGATTAGAAACATTTTAAAGCTGTTTATAGACTGACCTACAGTAATAATTCAGGAGTTGCCTGCTAACAAGACATCCCTGTGAGAGATGAGAGAAAGAGAGAGTGAGAGTGAGTGAGTGAGTGAGTGAGTGAGTGTGTGTGTGTGTGTGTGTGTGTGTGTGTGTGTGTGTGTGTGTGTGTGTGTGTGTGTGTGTGTGTGTGTGTGTGTGTGTGTGTGTGTGTGTGTGTGTGTGTGTGTGTAAATGGCAAAAGAGAAAAAAAGTATGGAAAAGGGACATTGATAATAAAGCAAGAGATCAAGAAAGAAACCCTGAGTGCAGGTTTATGTATGTTTTTACTATATTTAGTATGATTTTGTATGCATACAAAGTTATGCCATGAAACACTAGATGGCGCAGGCTCATAAATCCTTAACCAAATCTGCAATCATTCTCTATGGGGCACAGCTCATTGTATTGGTAGCCAATGAACTTGCTGCTAAATATTCAAATATTCAAATTCCTGCCTATTATTTGCTGTAGAAGTTTGAGGCGTGCTTTCAGAAACCATCCATCTTCCCTATATCAACAACTATAATCAACAGCAGCAACATCAATAAAAGCAGCAGCAGTGTAGCAGATCTATTCCACCAAGACCAAATACATTGACATTGTCATGCTCATCAACATGCCAAACTCTCAGAGAGTTGTCATGAAAGCAATGTCCATTATTTACAGACCTCTCTAAGTGGTACCAGGGGCTGGCTAAAGTGGTATCATTACCTCCTTTTATTCTATAGCTGTCAGGCCATTTCATTGTGAAGACTTTACTGGTCAAGTGTAAATAGCTCTTTGGGAGTCTCTTTTCTACACATTATTACTATATTTTAAGTTAAGCAATACATCCACAGAATCCAGGGAGATTTCAAAAAGACATAATGCAATTTAAGTAACATCACAAATAATTTCGGGAGTTTACATTAAATGGCCTAAATAGAGCACATGGAACAGTAAAACTAAACTTTTTTACATTTTCTGAGTAAAATTTGAGTGGTGCTTATCCATGCAAAACTTACCACTGTGCCGCTAGGGTGTTCTGGATTGTTGCCGAAGCGTTGTTATGTGGTTGCTAATGTGTGCTGAGTGCCTGTTATTGCATTACTTTTCATTTGTTAAGTGTTTGCTTACTGAAAAAAAGCCCACTGTCAAGTCTGTATGATATTCTGGTCTCTAGGTTTGGCGTGTACGTGTGTGTGTGTGTGTGTGTGTGGCCTGGTAAACCCTAAATAATGGGGACAAAATGTCCCCATTAGGATGGCAATATCTGAAATCCTTGTTCGTGTGGGGACATTTTTTGGTCCCCATGAGGAAAACAGCTTATAAATCATACTAAGTGATGTTTTTTGAAAATGTAAAAATGCAGAAAGTTTTCTGTGATGGGTAGGTTTAGGGGTAGGGTTAGTATAAGGGAATAGAATATACAGTTTGTACAGTATAAAAATCATTATGTCTATGGAAAGTCCCCATAAAACATGGAAACACTACGTGTGTGTGTGTGTGTGTGTGTGTGTGTGTGTGTGTGTGTGTGTGTGTGTGTGTGTGTGTGTGTGTGTGTGTTTGTGTGTGTGTGTGTGTGTGTGTGTGTGTGTGTGTGTGTGTGTGTGTGTGTGTGTGTGTGTGTGTGTGTGTGTGTGTGTGTGTGCGGGCGTGTGTGTCTGTGTGTCTGTGTGTGTTTAAAGAGCAGTCAAGCAGACTTGAGGAGCCAAGTGAGGAGACTTTAGACAGGAGGGTAGGGTCAGAAACCAGCCTCAAATACACACTGACCCACTTACTCACCCGCAAAACATAGGCCTATTTTATCTTCAAGTTCCATTGACTCCTAGAAAAGACCAAAATAAATCAAAGTATGTTATAGGGTGTTATGACCAGGTTTTTTTCCATTACATGTACCACATTTCACAAATTGCAAACATGTCCAAACTATAATCATTTGTACTATCTGCTGGAAAATTTGCCTCCTAAAAAGCGTAATGTTTGCAAATTATTCTTTGAAAATATGATTTTATAAAGCTACTTTCAAATATAAATATTTCATAATTAATTGCTTCTCTAATTGCATATTTCATAATTAAGTTACATGATTTTTATAGGTTCAATAAATAAATAAATAAATGTAGATGACAGACGGACGGACAGACGGACGAATGGAGAGACAGATAGATAGATAGATGATAGATAGATAGATAGATAGATAGATAGATAGATAGATAGATAGATAGATAGATAGATAGATAGATAGATGTTAAACAAAAGTACTAAAATGATAATCTGATAATCTGTCACTTGTAAGCAAGTATTTGAAAAACTCTAGTTTGTGTGTTGTTTTGAACTGGAAAGCTTGCAGTACAGTAGTTGTGATTCATGTGTACAACGAATGTGCTAAGATTCGAAAAGGAAAATTACCCCCCCCCCACCACCACACACACACTTCCACTGCATGCTATATCATGTTCTATATTATTCAGGAACATTATGCAAGGAAATGGATCTCCTCACCTGTTATTTGCATAAATCACCATTATGTTCTTGAGGCCCATTATTCATAGCTGTAGCGCCCTTACAGGCAGCAATGGCAGTGCTGGAATGAACTCCCACACAAAGAGAGTTTGGGTGAGGGCGTGTGGTATCTGTAAAGGGGCAGCTGATTAATACCCAAGAGTGGTGCTTTGTTCCGGGGGGATTTTTGCGCGTGAAGAGGGCTGAAGATGCTCCTTCATTAGGGTGAGGAACAGCCTGGGCCGTCTGTTATTATTGAGGGCTTCTCAAGAGCGCTTGACAGAAAGAGAGAAAAAAAGAGAGGCAATGTTCTGACAGCAGGATTACCATTTCACTCGCTACACAAGTCATAGCATTGAAAACGACATACCAGCAGGCATGAAACACAACCATACTTTAGCGAGGATTAGGACTAGATTAAATTTGAAAAAAATTGTCAACACTGCAAATCCTCAAACTCTTAATATGTCTAATGATGTGACTTCTGTATTATAATATTAGGTGAAATTCGTTCTGCTCTATTTTACTCAAAACTGCATAAAAATGTGCGCTTTTCAGTCTTTCCACAGACATCAGACCCCACATTAGCCCACGAGACTCAGAAGCACTGCAGAATAGCTCATAACCTTCTATCCAAAAATGCATATTTTTATTTTTACATATTATATTTTACATATTTTTGTGATCGACTAGTCAGGGTGATTATCTGAATGACTAAAACAGTGTTCTAGTAAGGCTACTTTTTAGTTCACCTGACCCCAATCAGATAAGTTTATTTGCAAAGACATGTTCTTGCTTTTAGGCTAAAAATAGTGCAATGAACAGAACATAATAGTCAAGATGTCTTTTGAAAAATGTAACTATTTCTATCTGCATATGTATGACAGTAATGTTGGTGCTTTTATGGAGATTAATTTAGAGGTTTGGAGATTTTTAACTCACTATATAGCTTGAAACTGCAAAATTACACTTTCTTTGTATGTTTGTACATTCCCAAGAAATTACTTATTGTTTAAAATCTGGAATTCCCCAAGTTCTTTGAAAATCTGAATGATGAATGCAGGGAACAAACTAAGTGTTTTAGTGATGGATTACTTTGGGCTTTGATGTCCTCTACAAACTGAGAACTAACTTTAATTCCCTTAAAATAAAGCCAAGGTGCCTGTTTAGTTGAAGTTATAAGCTGTAGACGAAACAGTAAACACACATGAAAGACTCACAGGTATCTCAGGACCACCCATGAGCATGCCATATTTATCTAACATGGTAACCCATGGAACTTAGAGCTCTCTAATCGAGTTACACTGTTTGATAAAGGTTAACAGAATAGTCCCTTTCATCTCTTCTTCTTCCTCTGTGTCATGATTTCCTCATCATCTGTTTTACAGCAGGTGTGAATCAGTCTAGGTTCATACATTGTAGCACATTCAATTATTTATTAATGTGATCCCTTTGATTTTTTCCCCCTGTGTTTTGTTGTTAGCAGATTTGCTCAAAATCTATAACACTTCAAATTAAAAATTGAATCTGAATAATAAAATAATTAAACTTGATTGTAAAATGGACTGGAGGCCAGTGACAGGCTTCTGTTCATTGATATGGAAATAAAACAATATTTGACATGTAAAAGCACTACTTAAATGTATATTGTATAAATAATATACATTCATTTTTGATCCAAAATTACGTGTTACGGAATTTGACTCGGGCAACAGAGATGAATTGCAAACAGGAAGTTTATTGACGACAACGACATGGCTGGTGAACGGGAAGCAGGTGAGTGGGAAATGCAATGCTGGATTGGAGAGTGGTGTGTTGGCAGTGAAAGGAATGTGTCTTCTTATAGGGATGGTGGTGGATCGATTGAGACGTGGAGAGATGAAATGCAGGATCGCTGGAGACTTGGTGAATGATGGAGACAGGGAGAACGCTGGAGGAGGAGACAGGGAGAACGCTAAAGGAGGAGACGGGGATATTGCTGGAGGAGGAGACAGGGAGATCGTGGAAGGCAAGGTGAGTAGTCCTCTTTCCAACCAACGAGACCGCAGAGTGAACTGTGGTGAAGTGAGCGCTTTAGTAGTTAGATTGTACTTAAGTATGGAGTGATGATTGTGATGATGATGTGCAGGTGTGTGTGATCAGGAATGACGTGCAGGTGGGAACAGAGAAGAGTGTCGGGAAATGTAGTGCAGGAACCTGGCAGACCTGTAACAGTGAGACTGAATGTAAAGTTTATCTGTAGTACAAATTGTCTCTAAAGTTACAGTTCAGCATATTTTTGAAAATAATTATGAATGATTCCAAAATAACTGGTTTCATGGTTCAAATGATGATTCAATTTCAGATCTCATGCCTCACAAAAATAAGAAATCATAATCACAATCATAAGTATTCATAATTTAAAAAGTCCGAACTAATATTCACACCTCTAATTATCTTCATTTTGGGATTTCTCAAAAATGATTGTTTTAGTATATGCAAATAATTTGATTAATCATTTATCATAATTTATTACAATTTTTAAAATTGTTAGTTCCAGTCCTTGATTCTGATTGGTCAATAGCTGTGTATATAGGTCCTGTCTATATCAGGATATAGCAGCCACTCTTAACAACCTAAACGTATGTTTTCATTGATATTGTTCATTGAAGCTAGTATAGTAGAGTGTTGTAAGAGATTGAGTAAGTGAGTGTACCTGCATTTACAGTAGATATAGAATTTTCCTTCAGGTCAGTCCTATATTCGTAATAAAATATCAGTTTGAATTTCCTCTGCAATATCTTGTCCTTTTAACAGTTAAGGGGTTTTTTCCCGTGCCCGGACACACAAGTCATTTGTCAGTTTTGTCTTGCATCTCCGTGTTCACAAGTTTCAGTCCTTTCAATATAAAAGTCTTCTCTACTGACTGACTCACTAATAAAGACAGTCTTAGCCGCAATCTAATGGTGAAATAATGTTACTTCTGTTGCTGTTCACGGTCAGGGACTATTTTTTCCAGCGGAAGTAAGGCGGTTTCACTTTATTTTGATGGTTCCATTCTGTTGTCTATAAGTAACATTGCACCTACATGTCAACTAACTCTCATTAAAGTACTAGTAGAGTATTAATATACTGCTAGGGTTACGGTTAGAATAAGTTGACATGTAGTTGCAAAGTTACTTAATCAATAGAGTGTCTGTTGGAGAACCATCAAAATAAAGAGTTTGCAGATATTAAGCAGACAGTATGTTAATACTCTAATGAGACTTAGTTGACATGTAGCGAAAAGTGACTAGTTAATAGAATTTTCAAAAGGGACCATCAAATTAAAGTGTTACCAGTAAGGCTTTTAGTGATTTTACTTCATGAAAGTTGCATTGATACATATTTTTTAGCTTTAATATTTGTATTGTGTGGTAACCATTTTATAAAAGCAATTAGGTACTCGAGGCTAGTGCTGTATCGTGAATAAGTCACGGCTGAAGGGGTTACTCTGCTTTGCGTTGTGCCTAACAATGCCCTTCAGCTGTGACTTATTCGTGATACAATACAGCCTCGAGTACCTTATTGTTTACGTATAATTGACATCCCTAAATTCAAAACAACACAAAACACAATATACAGTGTAACTGTCACAACTGTCGTGTTAGTTAGTAAACGCATGATGCAGAATATCCAACAATAACTTATTTTATTAACATAGAGAATATACACAGGAGAATACAACGAGTTTGATAACACTAACTATTCAAATCAAAGATGAGAACCGACAATGAACTAAACAAAAATACACTGGGAAATATAATGACAGACAGCTGAACATAATCAGTAACAAAGGAGACTAACTAAGCATGGCGAGTCTGCTTTTAGCTACTATGCCAGCCGCAGCTGGAACCAGCTTCCAGAAGAGATCAGATGTGCTCCTACAGTAGTCACATTCAAATCCAGACTCAAAACACATCTGTTTAGCTGTGCATTTACTGAATGAGCACTGTGCCACTGTTCGTCCGACTGTTTGCACTGTATTTTCTTTTATGTTTTAATTATTCTGATTTCATTTGATTATTTCTGTATTTTATCTTTTATTCTAAACTGTTTTAATTATTCTGATTTCTTTTGATTATTTTAATTTCTTCTATGTAAAGCACTTTGAATTACCATTGTGTATGAAATGTGCTATATAAATAAACTTGCCTTGCCTTGCCTTGCCTTGCCTTGCCTTGCCTAACTAGGACATAATAAAGACTAAACTGAACTGAAGTACAAGAAACAAAACACAAAGGATTGAAGAGACATCTAAACAAAACATAGCCCTAACAGCAACAAAAGTACACTATAAAAAAATTCCACCTATTTCAACTTAACTTAAGTTCAGTTGCTGCCTTAAATTTTTTACGTATAATACAATTGGTGGTCTTTTTAACTTAAATTATATCAAATTGACCTTAAAAAATGGAGGTTGAACCTCGTGTAAAAAAAAATATTGCTTAAAATATTTGTATGATTTAAAGTAATGTAAAAACATAAGTTACCATGACTTATCAAATAATGTTTATAGTGTACAAATATCCAAGCAACACTTGCAATTAAAGTAAATAACTTCCTGTGAAAGAAGGTGAAAGGAGGGGGCGAGTCTGAGCAATGAGGAGAGAGACGTGCAGTCGCATTTGTTAGAAGCCTATATCTCAGCAACCAGTTGAGAAGTGTAAGAGAAAAGTACTGTTCAAGGCCTGCCAGCTTGAATTGAGTCCACATCCAAAACTAATAGCCTTCTTTACTCAGGAAAAAGAAACGGTAGTGAACAGAAAAGAAGCACCTCTATGCCGAGATCAGCAGAGCACGGGTGACTGAAGGAGTCAATGGCATGAGTATTTCTCCTTAATACCCCTTGAGTGAGTGAGTGTGTGTGTGTGTGTGTGTGTGTGTGTGTGTGTGTGTGTGTGTGTGTGTGTGTGTGTGTGTGTGTGTGTGTGTGTGTGTGTGTGTGTCAGACACAGATGGTTCATCAGTGTGACCTCAGTGGGTCAGTAAGCTCAGGAGAATAAAGGTGACACAGCAGGACAAAAAATATTGCATTAAAGGATCATAGCAGCAGGAAAAGTCACCTTTCCAACTGGAAAACATGAGGAGGCGTTGAATAACGTTCAGTTTTTTTACAAAAGCAAGAATGCTGTTGTACTGAAGTTATTATAATTGTTACAAGGGATTCATTTCATTTTTATACCTAGGTTTTTGTTCATAATATTTTCAGGTACTAAGGCCAAGTCAGGTACCAGTGGCGATGCAGTCTGAGATAAAAATGTTGTCGTAAAGCTTCTCGAGGTGGCAATTTTAAATTTGTAATAAATGCTGGATTTGTTGATTATGGTTGCTACTAAGAATGGAGATGAAGATCGTGAATAAGGACTTGAATTTTGGTCTGTTCCTCAAAAAAAGCAAAATATGGATTCTGAAGTTTTGGATTACAGGACACATCACTTTTTGAGCCATAATGTATTGGAACAACTTGGTTCATCTCCCACGGCAAACAAAATAAAATATATAATTATAAGTAATAATTAAATGATAACAGAAATATTATTTACTTTTTAATTTAAGGTGTAGTCTTGTTTAACATTATGTACTGTAATCCTTTGAAACTAGTTGCTACCAGAAATCATATAACAGAATTAAATGTTAGAATTTCAAATTAATAAATGCAATTGAAAACATACATCTGATTGATCATTAACACAATATAATTAAATTATCATTTCCATTAATTAAATATTCACAGATTCATTATTGATTGAATGTTTTAATTCTTCATGAGTCAAACATTAACTCAAGATTATCTGTGCATTACTTAAACATGAATCAATGCATTTTAGCCCACCCGTATAAAGTGTTACAGGATTCGTAAACGTAGGTCTAAAAAGTTGTTCATACGTGAATGATTTACGTTGTATATGCTGCCAATATATCAATTTTGCACATTTTAGTGTCTATACAAACATAAGTAAAATATGTGTGGTAGAACTATATTTTATGTACAATGCAAGAGACCACCCAAAAATTTAAATTATTTCATCATTTACTCACCCTCATGTCATTCCAAACCTGTATGACCACCTATCTTCAGCGGAACACAGATAGACTGAAATGGAGTAGAATTTATATACAACTGTATATCACATGGATATCACACTTAACACATACACATACACTCACACTTTCGCAGGAATGCAAAAATCCATTGCACAAGTACAAAGCTGATGCTTCACTGTGATGCTTCACATCCTCTAAGGTGGTGATAAATCTGCAGCTGACAATCACTGAGAAAGTTTTCATACTGATGAGCAACCCAACCCAAATCCTAAACCAACCCACATGTAAAACGGTAGAAGTGTGGAAGTTTCTTCCAGAGTGACAGAAGATCGCCTCTGAAACACTTTTAGATAAGCCCAGGCGTACTGATATCATCGATCAGTTTGTTATCACCTCCGCTCCTGAAGATCTAATTAAAATCTCTCGCCCCTCTTAAAGGACTCTACTGTGATTGACGTAGGCAACCGTTCACACAGCTGCAAATATGAGTTAAACCTGCATTAAAACTGCAGCACTGTGAAGCTAAAACATTCATCCTCCATCTGAATAATCATGCTGTTACTTTTTCCATCAACCTGCCGGTAACCCATCATTACCCTTACTGTTCATTATAATCACCAATGCCATACACAGCAATTTCTGCCAAAAACTATGACTGAACGCAAACAGCTTCCGTGATGGCAGAGCCATTTTTCTCCAGTCGGGTCTGGAAATGTAAACGTGACAGATAAGTCCAGGCATGCTTAATGTTGTTAGTACACAGCTCTGTAACTACTGGATTTCATTTCCTCCTGTTTCGCACCTCTCCTTACTGGCTTTCTGTTTACCAACTAGGGCCAGACTCATTTGCATAGTAATGACAAGAGTGTATGTGTGCAAAGCAGCAACTTTAAAATGTGTTAATTGGCTCATATTTATTCATGGCATTCCAGGGAGAATCCAAATACATAAAAAGTTGGTATGAAATACCTTAAAATAATGTATAGGTTTACATATGAAAACGAAAATAGAAAAAGAAAATAGAAGGGTTACCCCATATATATTATTAAATACAGTTAACATGACTTGCACCTTAAAAATATGGCAGTACCTTGATCAGCACAGCTTCTCAGCAAATATTGATATACAGTATGTGATCAATATGTGATCAATTTTTATTAATCAAAATATCATGTAATTAATTTGATTAAAAAGTTTAGACTTTATAAGAAATTGATCTATTGTTTCTGAAAAAATTATATTAGTTAAGGTATAACAATTAAAATGTGCCTTTTAGCATATCTGTTGCTAAAGATATAACAAATAATTATATTCTAAGCAGTGCAAAACTATCAGCATGTTTATACATTTTCTGAAGGCTCAGAAATCATACTTGGTGGAAGAGGCCTCTTCAATAACATTTTAAATTGCTGCATTTCAAATGAAATGTATGTGTTGTTTGCTTAAAGGGGGTTAATCTGTCAGGAAGTCGTAGACATCTGGTGGCTTCTTCTTGGGGAGTTACAAACACTTACTGTTTTGTCTGTTCCAATTTGAGATGAAAAAATATTTCCTAAAATCTATCAAGAATGTGTTGTACACAAGAATGTGTTGTACACAAGGACTATATCTGAGTGTTAGCTGCAGGAGAACTGAACTTTCCAGACATTCATATCAGAGGATTAGTCATATCTCTTAAATCGTCATCTTCCAGTAAGAACTAGGTCCTACCAACATGCAAATTGGTGATTATTTCAGAATTGACATTTGTCTCATAGCTTAGTGATCTCACTCACTGTCTGCTGTCTAAATAAGCTGTACATAAATAGCATTTTTACATAGATGGGATGATTTTGAATCCTAATGAGCACAAAAATACACAGCACATCAAATATTGGGTGAAATAATAAATTTAAATTCAGGTCAACCAGTGTTGGGTGTAATTAATTACTAAGTAATCTAATTACTGAAATGTTAATAACTTTTTCCTTAAAAAGGTAAAGTAAGGGACTACTCTTAATTTTTCTGTAATTTAATTACAGTTACTTCTGATATAATTGCATTTGATACTCTATAGACTATACAACAATTCTATATGAAACAATAGTGTAATTACGATTAAATTTAATGTTGAAATGTATGTTCCTTTCCGTGGGAACTCGCGATGCGTCAATGACGCTTTGGGAACGCTTCCAGCATGAATGCGTCTGAAGCATCTATGTCAACTAGCCCAATGGATGGAATGAATGTCACGGGCGGGTGACATCATGGCCGGGAAGAGATAACAGCATCCGGTGTAACCGGCATTAGCTTCTGTTGCCTCAGCAAGCGATCTTTGTAAAATTGTCTGTTATATTTACTGTTGTCTGTCTGATATATCTGAACACTATGGCGAAACAATTGCACAAACTCTGTGTTTCTCCCTGCTCGCATTATTTAATGAGGGGGGACACACACAAGCTTTGTGTGATGAGTTTGGGAGTGGAGCATGCAGTATCAGCCTTTGATGGGGCTGATTGTCGACATTGTGAGAAGCTTACGCTTAGCATGCTCTGCTCCCGGCAGTCACTTTTCGAGGAAAGTGGCCAGGCTCGCGGTTCTCAGGGTGCAGGACCCGCGGCTTCCAACGCAGCACGGATAATGCATTCCTGGGGATCGCAAATGGATCTCTTTACGGGGTTGAAGACGGGTCAGAGGATCTTATCCCCTCAGTTTCCCGAGGGATCCATTGCTCTCTGTCCGGTATTAGAAGCCCGCGCTGTGGTTTTTTCCACCCGGGGAGAGAGACCAATGCTTCAGTGCTCTACCTCCGAGGAGGTAGATTTGCTGGGCATTGAAAGTGACACAATCATGGGGGAAGAGAATTCGCCATCTCTTTCCCCAGCATATGAGGAGCTGGTGGAGGTGATTACTAAGGCTGTAGATAAATTAAATATTGAATGGCCAACAGAGAAAAGGGGTGCTCGTGCTAAAAATAAAAATAAATTAAACAAGCACTTCCTTCCCTCTAGTGTTTCAACTCCACCACGGGGCCTTCCATTTTTCCCGATCTGCACAGCGTGCTGTCTAGATCATGGAAAAAGAGTATGGCTATGGAGAGAGAGTATGGCTATGGAGGGATGCCCCGGGCAGAACAGACGCTTGCGAGCTATCTGTCTCCCGGTTCAGCATCGTCCCTGAAGGCGTTGGCTTCTCTCACTAAACCATTAAAGAAAACTACTTCTAATCTGGTGGGAAAAGCATATACGGCAGTGGGTCAAGCCGGAGCCTGCTTAGACACGATGGCAGTGCTACAAGCATATCAGGCTGACCTGCTGGGGGATTTGGACAGAAATGAGGGAGTTTGGCCTGATGGAGTTCGAGAACTTTGTCGGGCCACAGATTTACCTCTCAGGGCTACTAAGGAGACCGCCAGAGCAATTGGGCGGTCTATGGCAGCCCTTGTGGTCACTGAGAGACACCTCTGGCTCAATTTGACGGAAATCAAGGAGAAAGATTCAGCTTTCCTTCTTGATGCTCTTATCAATCCTTCTGGTCTCTTCAGCGACGTGATTGATTCGGTCGTCGAGAGTTTCCAGAAGGTCAAATTACAGTCAGAGGCGGTGAAAAAATCTCTCCTTCCTTATGTCCAAACCCGTGGGGCTGATGGGCTTGAGTAGCTCCAGCTGTCTAGTTTTTAATACGCAGCACAGCAGCCAAAGCCTTCAAAGCAGAAGCCAGATCCGAGGACCGTTCTTCACGCTGAGAAGGCTTCGGCTCAAAAGAAAAGGTCTTGGTGCCACCGACGTCAGGCCGGTGAGGGCAGCCCCAACCGGGGTGGAGCAGTGTACACCTCATTATACGGTGCCCGTTCCATCTCGGTGCCCTCAGGGGACCGTTCTGCCAACCCCACCACCCTTGGTCAACCCCGCTCTGGTCAAGTCAAGTCACCCTCATTTATATAGTGCTTTTAACAATATGGACTGTTTCAAAGCAGCTTTACAGTGATAATAGGAAATTAAAGTAACAGAGATTGTTTTGGCTTTACAGCAGCTCTAGAATAAAGTAATTGTACAGCTAAAGTTAGTTTTTATTGATTCACTTCCGTTGCAACGATCATTGGTTATTGACTTAGGGGCCGCGAACACGACACCGTTCTAACAGAAAATTATTTAATGTGATCCGGCCGCTAATTTGCATAAAATAGTGCCTGGTGGCTCTGAGATTTTTTTATCGCTTCCGCGTAGCCACTTGAATCGTAATTATCATGACAAGTTTTATCAATACAGAGAAGGGAAGGAGGCCTTCACAAGGGAGAGACTAGTTGACACTTCAGGACTGCGTTGTCGTTGTGTCCAGGCATAGGTCCTTCATCAGATCCGGATACGGCCTGGATCCGGCGGACTGCGGTAAACCTCGGGATAAACAGAGAGACAAATATTAGCGTAGACGCCATCCTTTTTATGATGTACAAAGTATATCAGGATTTATGGGAAGTGTTCCCGGTTCCGGCTGATCTAAACTATGCAGCCTAACATTGAATTATAGAAGTCTATAATGTGTTATGTGTATGCTAAGCCAAAGAGATGTGTTTTTAGTCTAGATTTGAACTGACAGACTGTGTCTGCTTCCCGGACAATGTTAGGAAGATTGTTCCAAAGTTTTGGTGCTAAATAGGAAAAGGATCTACCGCCAGCAGTCGATTTAGATATTCTAGGTATTATCAACTGGCCGGAATTTTGAGATCGCAATAGACGTGAAGGAGTATAATGTGTTAAGAGCTTGCTTAAGTACTCAGGAGCTAAACCATTTAGTGCTTTGTAAGTAATCAGCAATATTTTAAAATGTATATGATGTTTAATAGGGAGCCAATGCAGTGTTGACAGAACCGGGCTAATATGGTAATACTTCCTGGTTCTGGTAAGAACTCTAGCTGCTGCGTTTTGGACCAGCTGTAATTTGTTTAATAAGCGTGCAGGGCAACAACCCATATGAGCATTACAATAATCTAGCCTTGATGTCATGAAGGCATGAACTAATTGTTCTGCATTTGTCATTGAGACCATATGACGTAATTTATATATATTTAGATGGAAAATTGCGGTTTTACAGATACTATTCACGTGACTTTCAAATGAAAGATTGTTATCAAAGAACACACCCAGGTCCCTATCGACGACGAGGACTTGACAGAGCAGCCATCAAGTGTTTGACAGTATTCTAGGTTATTACGTGAGGAGGTTTTTTGTCCAATAATTAGAAACTCTGTTTTTTCAGAATTAAGTAGTAGGAAATTAATAGTCATCCAATTTTTTATATCAGCTATGCATTCCATTAATTTGGTGAATTGGTAAGTTTCCTCAGGGCTTGAAGAAATATAGAGCTGAGTATCATCAGAATAACAGTGAAAACTAATGCCATGCTTCCTAATAATATCTCCTAAGGGTAGCATGTACAGAGTGAACAGCAACGGTCCTAGTACTGAGCCTTGTGGTACGCCATACTGAACTTTTGATCGAAAACACATCTCTTCATTTACTGCTACAAACTGATACGGTCAGAAAAGTATGATTTAAACCATGCTAATGCAATTCCACTAATGCCAACATAATTTTCAGGTCTATTTAAAAGAATGTTGTGGTCAATAGTCAGTGTTGTGCAAGTTACTCCCAAACTGTAATACATTATATATTACTTGTTACTGTTATTTAAAAGTAATTCATTACCTTACAATATTACTGTCTCAGAATTGTAATGCGTTACATTACTCCTGTATTACTTTTGAGTTACTTTCACCAAAATAACTATACAGGAGTAGAACTTAACATTCTAAAATGACTAGGGCTGTAAGGATAGGCCTATGCCATATCATATGAAACCGAAATCGCGACACTCAGATCCACAAACCTGCAGAATCGTGACACACCCCTTCCAACTCCCAGCGTTATCCATACCGTCCAGATCCAATGCTACCACATCTTTAAACTACTATTAGTATTATCTGAAGTTAACTTAACATTATAAAATACGTAGACCTACACCACAAAACTAGTTGAGGATAAATTATTTAAAATTCGGGAATTCCAGCGTTATGGACATGACATTTGCAGTCAAAACTTGAAATATAAATTCTCAGAAAATGCATTAATACCAAAATATTGAAACGTCTGTTTATCCATAGGCTCCTCCCTGAAAGGAGTCCAGACATTAGAAAAATATTAGTCTACACATGCGTTTTATATTTAATATTAGGGAAATCCACAGTCATGTGTGACAAAAAAAAATCTTTAACTTTTAGGAGGCAACGATTTTTTTTTTTTGTAATTCTGTGAATTACACTGCGCAAATCGGATGAAGAAGGGTTGGCTCTCCACAGAACATAAAATATTCATTTTATTTTATTTTTCGTGTTCGCATTTATGAGGAAAAAACAATGTTACAGACGTGACAGTTCTCCGTTATGGACGCGACCGCTATGAAGCGGCACTAAAAGACTGCTTTAAAACTTTCACAGAGACCTTACACACACAAAGCCTTTCTTTAAAGTGAATTTCGTTCTGTATTAATTGTATCTTAATTTTAATCAATGTTTCATCAACCAATTGCCTGGATTTAAGCGCGTGAACTGGAGCGCGTCTCATAACCGAAACTCAGCGTATAAGGTAGCCTATTCACGGACTTCAAAAATATATCTATATTGAAATGTCTACTTGTAAACAGAACAATTCAAAACGAAAGAAAACAGACTGCTCTCTGCTTATGAAATGAAATGTGCATTTCTCTCTGGTGCATTCATTAGGCTAATGCGAAGATCGCGAGGCAGCATCGTCAACTTCATCTTGTCTTTATTAATAAACAATTAAAATGTCTCCTTGCTATATTTGACATATTCATAATCATTGCTTTTGCCGGTTCTTTGTGACAGCTTTTAGGTGCTTTATCGGCAGCGCCGCCGCCCTTACATGAACGCGTCTCCACCGCATCAAAAACATGATTGCGTGATGAAAACATGAAAAATACCACATAAACATAGCCTAAATGTTTAGAAAAAAACACAGAACGAATAGCCTAATGCGCATACGTCCATCTCGCGAATGTATAGTCTTCTTCATGCCATCTTTGGGCAGCGCGAGCACAGAGGCCGAAATCATACCTCACGGCACTCCTGTAAAAAATAAATCGCTATACAAATATATCAGACGCTGCCCTTTAGTCTTTATTTACAGACTTGGACACCACACGCGGCTATTGACTGACCACGAACAGTTAATTTAGCCTACTTGCATTTTTCATTCGTTAATGTCTCGCGGTCTTGCTGTTTTTTGTTGTTGTTTGTTTTACAATTAAAACTAAAAGTCTGTTGTAACGCAAGCCTTACTGAACATGTACCGAGTAAAATATTACTGAAAATTGATAAGTAATGCCTTACACTACTGCGTTACAGCAAAAAGTAATATGTTACTGTAATGCATTACTTTTGTAACGCGTTACTCCCAACACTGTCAATAGTATCAAATGCAGCTCTAAGATCGAGTAACACCAATAGCGAGATAGAACCACGAGCGGATGATAAGAGCAAATCATTTGTGACTCTAATGAGAGCTGTCTAAGTACTATGATACGGTCTAAATCCTGACTGAAAATCCTTGCAGATAACATTTCTTTCTAAAAAGGAACATAGTTGTGAGGATACATGCCTTTTCTAGTATCTTTGACAGAAAAGGTAGATTTGAGATCGGCCTGTAATTGATTATTTCTGTAGGATCAAGTTGCGTTTTTTTAACAAGTGGTTTAATCATAGCCAGCTTAAAAGTTTTTGGTACGTATCCTAGTGACAAAGATTAATTAATGATGTTGAGAAGAGGATCTATGACCTCTGGAAGCATCTCTTTCAATAGTTTAGTCAGTATAGGGTCTAACATACAGTACATGTTGTCGATTTAGATGATTTAACGAGTTTAGAAAATTATTCCTGTCCTATAGCAATGAATGAATCGAATTTTTCATCAGTGAGACTACAATGTACTGTCTGATGCGATACTGAAGTAGACGGTTGCATAGTTATAATTTTTTTCCTGATATTATCAATCTTATAAGTGAAGAAGGTCATAAAGTCATTACTGTTGTGCTGCTTGCAAACTTCTGGGCTTGAAACTTTATTTTTTGTCAGTTTAGAAAGTGTTTTGAATAAATACCTAGGGTTTTGTTTATTTTCTTCTAATAGGGTTGAAAAATAAGCAGATCTAGCAGTTTTTAAGGCCTCTCTGTATGCAATCGAGCTCTCCTTCCATGAAATGCGAAATACCTCTAGCTTTGTTTTCTTCCAGTTTCGCTCCATATTGCTGGCTGCTCTCTTAAGGGCCTGAGTGTGCTCGTTATACCACAGCGTTGGACTATTTTCTTTGATCTTCTTTAAACGCAACGGAGCAACTGTGTCTAAAGTGCTGGAAAAGAGAGAGTTAAAAGTTTCTGTCGCAATATTTCTTCTAAGCTATCTGGGATGCTGAGATGATTAAACTGATCAGGAAGATTATTAATAAAGCAATTTTTAGTGGCAGAAGTGATAGGTCTAACATATTTGTAACACGGAGTCGGCTTTGCAGCCTTGGCTAAATGAAGTTTACACGAGACTAGATAATGATCTGAGATGTCATTGCTCTGCTGCAGAATTTCAACAGCATCAACCTTGATTCCATGTGATAATATTAGATCTAGCGTATGATTATGACAATGAGTAGGTCCTGAAACATGTTGCCTAACTCCAATAGAGTTAAGAATGTCTTTAAATGCCAATCCCAATGCATTTTTTTTATTATCTACATGTATATTAAAATCACCAACAATTAGGACTTTATCTGCAGCCAGTACTAACTCTGATAGAAAGTCAGAAAATTCTTTGATAAAGTCTGTATGGTGCCCTGGCGGCCTGTATACAGTAGCCAGCACAAATATTAAACGTGATTTATCATTTGCACTATATATTGTTACATTAAGCACCAACACTTCAAAATAATTATATTTGAAATTAGACTTCTTAGTAATTTTGAAAATATTACTATAAATTACAGCAACACCTCCCACTTTGCCTTTCAGACGAGGTTCATGTTTATAACAGTAATCTTGCGGGGTGCACTCATTTAAAGTAATGTAATTGTTTGGTTTTAGCCAGGTTTATGACATACACAGCATATCTAGGTTATAGTCTGTAATCATAGCATTAATAATAAGTGCTTTTGAAGTAAGGGATCGAATATTCAGCAACCCAAGCTTTATCATTTGTTCATTTGTATTATTTCTGTTTTTTATTTGTTGAACATCAAATAAATTTTTACCCTTAGATGGGTTTGGAAGTTTTTGTATTTCCTAATTCGGGGAACAGACACAGTCTCTATATGATTATATCTAGGTGAAAGAGCCTCTATGTGATGGGATTTATCTGACTTTGGTGACTTGAGACAGCTGGCAGACGGTCGGGTTAGCCAGTTTGTCTGCTTCCTGACCCGAATGCCAGATTGTCATGTTTGAGCTCTAAGCCTATGTGTCATATAACTAGAGAGAAGAGCAGCACCATCCCAGGAGGGATGAATACCATCTCTTTTCAACAGGTCAGGTCTGCCCCAAAAACTTTTCCAATTGTCTATGAATTCTATATTAATAATGGTAATGGAGTAATGGAGCAAGAGGTAAAGGCCCTGTTAGCAAAGAAAGCTATAGAGCAGGTGTACTCACCCGACATTGCGTCAGATTTTTACAGCCGTTATCTAATTTTTCCAAAAAAGGAAGGACAACTGCATCAATTTCTAGATCTTTGTCTGTTGGACTGTTCGGTGCTGGAACTAAGGTCCAAGATGCTGACACTCAAACAGATCGTGTCTCAAATCAGATCCGAGGACTGGTTTGTCACGATAGATCTAAAAGATGCATACTTCCATATCTCCATCCTCCCTCAGCACAGGAGGTTCCTGAGGTTTTCTTTTGGGGGCAAAAGAACACCAGTATCAGGCACTTCCTTTCGGTCTAGCTTTATCACCATGCACATTCACGAAGTGCGTAGATGCAGCTCTGGGCCCGATCAGGCTACAGTGCATACGCATTCTGAATTGCATAGACGACTGGCTGATTCTAGAGGAATCAGAACAGTTAGCGGTTTGGCATCGAGATATCTTCCTCGCTTATATGCGAAAGTTGGGGTTGAGGCTCAATGCCAAGAAAACTGTGCTTTCTCCAGTACAGAGGACCACTTTTTTTGGAGTGGTCTGGGATTCAGTCACGATGTGTGCCGTTCTGTTGCCCGCTCGTGTAGCTGCTATGCTTACTGCAACAAAAGAGCTAAAGCTAGGCCAGTCACGTACATTGAAACAGTTCGAAAAACTGTTAGGCCTCAGGGCAGCAGCGTCCAGTGTGATACCCTTTGGCCTGCTGTACGTGAGACCTTTGCAGTGGTGGCTCAGGACCAGAGGGTTCTCCCCGAGGGGAAACCCACTCCATCTGATCGAGATCACGCGGCAGTATCCCCGCACTTTGGTTATATGGAGAAAACACTGGTTCTTGTCCCAGGTTCTGGTGTTGGGAGCTCTTTGCAATCGAGTTGCTATCTCAACAGATGCTTCCCTCACCAGCTGGGGAGCGGTATTGGAAGGCCGCTCAGCTCAGGGTTTGTGGAGGAGTCATCATCTCTCTTGGCACATGAATTGCCTAGAGATGATGGTCATCTTCAATGCGTTGAGACATCTCCTCCATGACCTGAGGGGCCATCATGTGTTGCTCTGGACAGACAACACGTTGATGGCCTCTTATTTTATGTCCCTCAGGAAAATAAGCTCTCTGAAGGCAGTGTATATTCCAGGGGGCCAGAATATTGGAGCAGACACCCTGTCGAAGCAGCGGCTGAGGCCAGGTGACTGAAAACTCCACCCCGAGGCGGTGGAGCAAAATGTGAGTTTTTCGGCCAGGCAGAAGTGGATCTGTTCACGTCTCATCACACGACGCACTGTCCACTCTGGTTCTCCCTCACTCAATCAGCCCCCCTGGGGCTGGATGCTATGGTGCAGACATGGCCGAGGCTACGTCTGTACGCATTTCCCACTGTTGCTCTGCTCCTAGGAGTTCTGGAGACAATCCGCCAGGATGGAATAAGCCTACTGCTAGTAGCACCACACTGGCCGAGCCGAAATTGGTTTGAGGACCTAATTCTTCTCCTTGTCCCCCTCGCTTGGAGATCCCGATCAGAAGAGACCTTCCGTCTCAGGCAGGGGATGCAATATTGCACCCCTGCCGGGGATTTGGAGACTGTGAGTTTGGCCTCTGAGGAGGCCCAACTCATAGAGAGTGGTCTCTCAACCGAGGTTGTTGAGACCATTCTAAGCTCCAGAGCTCCCGCTACGAGGAAACTATATTCACTGAAATGGAGAGTTTTCACTTCTTGGTGTCACCAGCGTCAATGGGATCCGGTTATCTGTTTGGTCAACACAGTACTTGAGTTTCTGCAAGAACACTTTGCATCAGGTTTATGTCCTTCCACGCTTAAGGTCTACTTGGTGGCCATTGTAGCTTTCCACACCCTGGTGGCTGGTACATCTTTGGGTCGAGACCCCCTGATCACTCGTTTCCTTCATGGCACCTTGAGGCTGAGGCCTGCAACTCGCACTAGGGTTCTGACTTGGGAGTCCTATCTGGGGCTCCCTTTGAGGTCTCAGAGAAGTGTCTTACTTTTAAGATTTTACTTTTATTTTTCTGCTAGCTATTTCTTCCATCAAAAGAGTCCTTCAGGCCCTTTTGGTTTCTCCCACCTGCCTTGAGTTTGAGGATGGTCAAGGCATACTTATACCCTAAACATGCATATGTTCCTAAGGTGCCTACAATTATTCCGAGGCCTATTGTGCTGCAGGCTTTCTGTCCTCCTCCGTTTATCGTCGGACAAGGTGAAGCTGAACCTCTTGTGCCCAGTGCGAGCACTGTATACTTATGTTCATCGGACTCCTCCGTGGAGAAAATCGACCAATTATTTGGCTTTGGATCACCCAAGAAAGGTCTTCCTACCTCTAAGCAGACATTGAGCAAGTGGATAGTCGAGGCTATTTCTCTTGCTTATGAGTCCTCTGACCAGCCATGCCCTTTGGTGGTCAGGGCTCATTCCACTAGGAGTATGGCGGCTTCTAAAGCCTTATTATTTGGAGTTTCTCTTCAAGATGTTTGTGATGCAGCGGGCTGGTCCTCACCACTCACGTTCCTCAGGTTTTATAGCCTGGACCTGGACGCTGCCCCAGGGTCTCAGGTGCTTAGTGCTTAGTGTAGTATTGACAACAGGCTGACACTCAGGCACCTGAAAGTTTGGTGATTTGGGTATTCTCGTTCCCAAAGCATCATTGACGCATCCCGAGTTTCCTCGAAAGGGAAAGTCTTAGGTTACGGCTGTAGCCATAGTTCCCTGAGATAGGGAACGAGACGATGCGTCGCCCTGCCATACTTCCTGCATCCCTGTGATCGACTTGCTTCGGCAATTTTCGAAGCTAATGCCGGTTGCACCAGATGCGTTCTTATCTCTTCCTGGTCATGACGTCACCCTCCCGTGACGTTCATTCCATCCATTGGACTAGTTGACATAGATGCTTCAGACGCATTCACGCTGGAAGCGTTCCCAAAGCACCATCGACGCATTGTCTCCTTCCCTATCTCAGGGAACTATGGTTACAGTTGTAACCTGAGACGTTATTAATGTAACCTTCTCCCTAACAGGAATGTTAGCAAAACATTCTAAGAACACATTTTTGTTAGCTGTAAAGTTACTTACAATTGCCTTACACTCTGCCTTACATTTTGTTCAAAATAACTCAGTATCTCAAAAAATGCAGTTTGCCAAAAACTGCTATGTTGGCTGCTTATAGGTAAAACTGACTGCACATTTTAGCGACGTGCAGAAGGGCCATGCCTCTTTGAACATCAGAGTTTTCAACAAATGAATATTAAAAAAATATATATAAATATAATGTTTATATGATAATTATTTTTTAAGCATGGTTGTACAATAAAAAAATAAATTAAAAAAAAGTAGGGAATAACTAGTAGATTATTAAATTACTTTAATTTGTAGCAGAATTTTTTTGCGGGGGATTGCAACATTTGAACATTTGCGGTAAAAACCCATTGAAAATAATTGGACTGACAATCATCCCCTGCTTTGAGGTGATGCATGTAGCATTCAGATAATTGTGTCTTTACCTGATTGTAGAGCAAGTGAAGAGCAGCAATTGTTTAGAAGAAATAAATGTAGGATAATGTCATCATCATCGTGATCTTTACCCAAGTTGAGATAGAATGGGAGATTGTATTGGTCTCAAAGCTGGAAGGATATTTCAGGACAGCAAGGGCACAGAGAGGGATTTGAAGTGCATAGTGCTAATTGCACGAAAAATATAGAGGGAAGAGTCAAAGATAACCAGCGTCAATTCTCCTTCTCGTGTGTCTCATTCTGATTTGTCTCTGAGTTTCTTATTTTATTTTTGGTTCCAAAGAACAGTATGTTTGTCAAGCTGTGGATACTTTGTAAGTGTGAAGAGCTGCTCTCTGAAGGCATTTTATTTGTAGATGACCAGTATGAGAAATCCATTATACTATACTAAGTGTAACTGGGAGCATGCAAAGATGCAACAATTTGTAATTAATAGCTGTTCATATCCACGATTTTGGACTGATTGCCCTTATATGAACTGAAAACTGTAATGGAGACCATTACGTGTGCAGGTAAACCTCACTCTCCTGACCCTAAGAGGCACACTAGTGACAGACGCAAAAGGCTGTGGTCTTTATCGTCTTTATCAATTGCATTGGCATGGTTCAAATCATTCTTATTTGACCGTTACCAATTTGTAGCAGTAAATGAAGAGGTGTCATATCGATCATAAGTTCAGTATGGAATACCCCAAGGCTCAGTACTAGGACCATTGCTTCTCACCCTCTACATGCTCCTATTGGAAGATATAAATAGGAGGAATGGCATTTTCATTGTTATGCTGATGATACTCAGCTCTATATTTCTCCGTGCCCTGATGAAACATACCAGTTCCCAAAATTAACGGAATGCATAGTATATGTAAAAAAAATGGATGACTAGTAATTTCCTACTACTTAATTCTGAATAAAACAGAGATTATAATTATTAGACTAAAAACCTCCACACATAATAACCTAGAATACTGTCTAACACTTGATGACTGCTCTGTCAAGTCTTCGTTGTCGGTTAGGAACCTGGGTGTGCTCTTTGATACCAATCTTATTTTGAAAACCACATTTGTAACATCTGTAAAACCTAATTTTCCATCTTAAAAATGTATTCAATCTTTATTACGACATATGCTCTCAATGATAAATGAAAAAAATGCTAGTTCATGCGTTCATGACCTCAAGGCTAGATTATTGTAAAGCTCTACTGGGTGGTTGCACTGCATGCTTAATAAACAAACTCCAGCTGGTCCAAAAGACAGCAGCTAGAGTTCTTACTAGAACCAGGAAGTACGACCATATTATGGTTCTGTCAACACTGCATTGGTTCCCTATTAAACATTGCATACATTTTAAAATCTTGCTAATTACTTACTAAATGGTTTAGCTCCAAGCTCTTAATGCATTATAGTTATTCATGTCTTTTGCGATCTCAAGATTCAAGCCAGTTGACTTGTGATGCAGCCTGCATAATAGTCACATCGTTGGCCGTTGGTGTTCGTTTGTTGGCAAGAGGAGAACTGGCCCCCCGACTGAGCCTGGTTTCTCCCCAAGTTTTTTTTTTCTCTATTCTGACCCCACTGTCCCCTCTGGCTTGCTTAGTTGGGAAGACTAAATATTAAACAATATTATTGATCTAACTTTACTGACGCTTCTGTATGAGAACTGAAGCTGGACGATGTCATCATTTTTTTTCAACTGCTTACCGATGAAATGAACTCATTTAAAAATGTATGATCTTTACAACGGAACTAAATCAACATTGAACTGACTTTAGCTGGCCAACAGACAACCTGTTCCTTTTATCACTTTAAAGCTCCTTTGAACTGTTACAGAGGCCAGCTAGTAAAGAGCGGATCAGGTAAAACTCACTCCCCTGACCTGAAGAGGCAGAGGTTGTTAGCGCGCCTGCCTCCCATGCCGGAAACTTCAGTTTGAAATCCGCTTGGAGTGGTGCGAGTAAGACCGTAGGGGTTACATTGGTGCCGTGACCCAGATGGAAGTGAGGTGTAGGGGGGTGAGTGTAACAGAGGCCAGAAAATAAGGAGCAAGAGGTGCACTAGCAAAAGAAGTTAGAAGCTGCTGTCTTTAGAGTCCTTGTTAGCTTGCCGCCTCCCATGCTGGAAACTCAGGTTCAATCCCGCTCAGAGCGGTGCTAGTAGAACCGGAGGGGTTACATTTCGTCACTGCCCGATGAAACTCACGTATGTCCAAAACGGTTACTTTTCAGGAAGTGAAAAAAACACTGTAATTGCATACTTGGTACGGCATCTTTAAATGTAACCATATTCTTGCCAGTGTAGTGATATAATCCACATTTGACCAAAATCGAGTTTAAATGGACATACGTGCATATTTTACAGTAACGGTGGTCGATACGCGTTCTTCCGATCATTAATTAGAATGACCAAGTCGCGTTTCATATTTACAGATGAATAGGCTATGCTCAGTTTATTAAATAGCCTAAGTCTCAGTTTATTAAATACGCTCGGTTTATTAAATAGCCTACGTCTCAGTTTATTAAATACGCTCAGTTTATTAAATGTCTCTTGCAATCTATGAAGGGACAATGAATCAATACACTGACATGGTAATGCTAGACCTATTGTGTTATTCGGCTATGCAATGCTGAGCTTCCAGAGACGCTTAAGATGAAACTTCACGAGACCGGCGAGATGCCTCCACAGGGTGGGAGATACGCGGCGTGATTGACAGCTTTGACACCAAATGGATATACGTGAAAATCAGATGACATGATTTCAAAACTTTTCATTGGTCATTTAGATAATGTGAAGCATACTGTATACGGAAATGAACCTGGACATTCTATCCGTCGAAAAATCAAAAAATCGGCAAAATGGACATACGCGGTTTTCATCGGACAGCGACGATTTGCTCAAAACATTGGTCCACCTTAAACCAGCAGCTAGCAACTGTACTCTATATGTATCAACAGATATTCAAAACACCTTATAAACCGCAAAGCAGCGCCTTACAAAGCACCAAACAAAGTGATTTGTAAATTAAAATCGAGTTTACAATTTATATTTCTGCTTTTAGCAGACACTTAAGAATGATTTAGCACAAGCGATTCAGATTTAAAATATCTTTCTAAAATGAAGATACCTCTGAATTTGAACAACAAACCTTAATTTAACAAGAACAATGAACACTCTTCCATCTATCCAAGTATTATCACATTCAGCATTAAAGGCATATTTTATGACATATTTTAGACATTGGCATTGATGTCCAGGAGTCAATACAGATGTTAGAGGCCAGATGAACAGTGACAGCAACTGCAGATTGAACATACTTTTACTTATACTATTGTGCTAATCCAAAAAAAAAAAAAAAGGTACTCAACCAGAATTTATCTGCCTGTGCTGGGATCCATTCCCACTCGTCTGGTGGATCAAAACTGATATCCTCTAGACTTTTCATACAATTCAAACCCCTTTAATGTCCATCTCCCATAACCAGTCCTTTGAGGACAGGCCAGACAAAATTAACTGTCATTAAACTCATCAAACGCTTACTTAATTGGATTGCTTTTTGAAGCAGACATACTACAAATTAAAAAGAAGGAGAGATGTGAGGAGAGAGTGCGAGTGTTCTCTTCAAGAAGGCTTTTTCTGCAGCGCCTTTTAAAGTTTTTAAAGTCTTTTTGAGCCTGAAGAGAGACAAAAATGAATGCCTTTGAAGGAATCTTCCTCTGGTTTTATAAGTTAACTTTAAAAGGGTGAGAACGTAAGCAGGGCAATTTCACTAAGCAATTGCACCACCTTTGCTGAAAAGACTATTTTAGACCTGTATAAATTTGCTCATTTACTGCTGGCTGGTGGACCAGCATAGCCATATTGTTCACCAAAATTAGCTGGTTAAACAGCTTGGTCTTTCTATTGCATGGCTGCTGGTTAAGCTAGTTAAGCTTGCTAGGGACATCAGAAAGGTGTCAATGACACATTTTTTTCTAATAAATAATAATAATAGACCCTGCCAAACTACTTAAAGGTTTTCTTTTTGATCATTTCATTAATTTAATATACACAGTTTTACATTATTTACCGTCTGTAAAATAATTGACATTGGGATCCCATGCTTGAGACCAGTATTCCAAGCTTGTTGTGTGGCAAATTCAGTTTTGGTGCTAAAACAAAGCAGACAGCATGTGTTAATGAACAACATTGTTCATTCTTACAGAATTCTTCAGCATGTTTAATATTACACAGACAGAATGCAGCAGGTTAGAAAAGGAAACCCTGGTTGTGGATCAGAATCATGAACTATGTGTTTAACGGCTATGAGCATCCCGGTCATAGTTCCTTAAGATGGCACTTTTCTTGCGTATTTGCCGCTTCCCATCTTTAACAAAGGGTTGTGAGAACCAGCTAGCATCAAACAGTGTGACCTTATTAGCCAGATTGTCTCTGCTCTCCAAACTCGCTGGCATAACGACCCTATCTCCCGCATTCTTTGGCGTCACGTATCAGTGCCCAAGCACAACGAATCAAATGTGAACTTTCATTTGAGTACAACTGCATGCGTATCTCTTTTGGCGGGACATTCCGTACGCTTGTTCATCGGAGTCTGTCTCGTGACATTTGGCTGAAATATCACAAAATGTCAGCGCCATGTTGGGGAGAGGGAGAGAAAAGGTGGAGCTCTCCATAAACCTGACACAAGGACTGCTCAAGGCATCTGGCTCACTACTGTGAACATGTTGCATATGAGCTGTCATTGTAACATGATGTTGCTCAGATTTGTTTTTAAATACAACTTTCTTCTTAGATTACACCACCTTTTTTTCTTTAGCTTATGCTCTCATGCATATTGGTACAAACACGCCTGCTTGGGATTAACAGGCTTCTAACTGTGTAGATTTGTGCTTAGGCCCATTGACATTTTGGAATGACACTTTCTGACTGACTCTCATTGGTAGGGATGAGTGATACCACTTATTTTATTGCCAATTAAACACCAATTTAATAAAATAAAATAAAAAGCAAGCATTGTTGACACATTTTTATTAAACAGAAATACAAAAAAATTTTTTGGTTATTATAGGCATTTAATTATTGGCATTTAAGTAGACTTAAAAGGGATAGTCCATCCAAAAAACTAAAACCTTGTAATTATTTACTCACCCTCATGCTGCTCCAAACTGTATGCATTTCTTTCTTTTGTAGAACAAAAAAGAAGATAACCAAACGGTTTCGCTCTCTGTATGGGGAAAAAATACAATGTAAGTCAATGGGAACTGCGTGGTTACCAACATTCTTCTAAACATTATTTTTTTATGTTCCGCAGAAGATAGAAATTCATGCAGGTTTGGAACATGTAATGTCTGTCAGAGGTTTTGTAGTCTGCACTGGTAAAATAAAAGATGGGAGGCGAGAAGGAAAACCTGAATCACAGAACTGGTAGTCCCACGAGTCTTTATGGATAGTTTGCATACACTCTTCAAATACATGTAAAAAAGCGGGTATAAAACAGGAAAAGAACCGACCAACCGACAGTGTGACAGGTTCAGTGATGGGTCCTTCCTGCCTGCATTTGGTTGGTGAGTTGTCTCATTTATTACCCTATCAGTGGTTGGTGGGGAGTATATAATGGTTGGCCATATGGAATGGCATCATGAGCACTGCCCATTTTCTTTTCCTGCGTCACATTTAATACTAGCCAGGGCGATATGTTGGATAAATTTCCCTGGCCGGTACTTGGGTGAGGCTTGCCATCTGCAGTCAAAGGTTCAGGTCTGACAAATTGGTGCACGACCGGCATAGGTCTTTGCCTGACAGATTGGATGTGTCTCTGTCTCTCTGGCATACGCACCATTCTCCAGATTGAGGTAGATTGAACCAGCCCTCAGCCTCCCAACACGTGTGGTTGTCCTCTTTTTGCTCTAACAACAGACTGGTCACATTACGTGTGAGATATGGCCTCCTTGCCATTGGGACTTTGCGCGTTTAGTTAATTTGTGTTCTTTCTCTTTTGTTTTTCTGTTGGTTAAATTTCCTTTTTCTTCTTAAGCTCAATTAGCATAGAATACAACCCATTTTCAAAGGAAGTTTATAACTTTAAATCACTTAATTGTGAAGCAGGCTGAAGTAACCAAGAGCTTTTCCTGACGTGAGTCACTGGGGGCTGCCCCTCAGTCTGTTTGTCGCCAAGGGTGTATTTCCCTTTGCGGAAAAAAAAACCTGTCAGAGCCAGCCCTACTGTGATGTCAAGCCTTCGCAGAAAGACAGCGCCACCTGTCTCAGCAGCCCTGAGATGGGCGACCCAGTGTTGGACACAGCTGCTCTTCCCTGGTGGAGGGCTGGGCGTAGAATCTTTTGTTTAATCAAATTCTGTTTGACACTGGCGTCTCAAGTCAGTGGTACCCAAATTCTCAGTATGAGCACCTTCTCTATCTCTAGGTCTCAAGAGGGCGCGGATGGCAGTGAGCGACGCTTCCATGTCCCTGTCGCCTCACGTCTTTACGAAGGTCGCGGAGGCAGCCATTGTTCCACTCTGAGAACGTGGCGTTCGCACTCTCAACTATCTCGATGACTGGATGATTCTGGCTCAGTCTCCGGATTAGTTGTGTGAACACAGGGACATGGTGCTCAGTCACCTTAGCCTGTTGGGCCTTCAGGTCAACTGGGAAAAGAGGAAACTCTCCCCGGTGCAGAGGATCTCTTTTCTCTGTATTGAGTTAGATTCGGTCAACCAGACAACGCAAATCATAGAGGAGCACGTCCAGTCAGTGTTGAACTGCCTGAATTCGTTCAAGAGCAGGGCAGCAGTTCCACTGAAATTCTTTCAGAGGCTCCTGGGGCATATGGCAGCCGTAGCAGCAGTAACATCGCTCAGCTTGCTTCATATGAGATCGCTTCAGCACTGGCTTCACGGCCGAGTCCCGAGATGGGCATGGCAGAGCGTGCCCGTCTCCCCGTACTGCCATCAAACCTTCAGTCCGTGGTTGGACCACATACAACGGGCATGCAGTATTGGGTCTGTAGAGGGCCCCAACTGCATTGGCACATCAATTGCCTCGAGTTGCTTGCAGTATGCGTCACGCTGGGGCTGAAGGGGCTGCTACATGGCAAGCATGTAATGTTCCTTGCTCCAGCATTGTGACTGTTGCCTACATCAACCGACAAGGTGGTCTACGCTCCTGCCTCATGTCGCAACTCGCCCGCCATCTCCTCCTATGGACTCAGAAGCATATGAGGTCGCTTTGTGCTATTCACATCCCGGGCGTGCTCTATCTCACGGCAGCCTACGCTTTCGGGAGAGTGGTGTCTACATCCCCAGGTGATCCAGCTGATGTGGGACTTCTACTGAGCTGCACAGGTAGATCTGCTGCCTCCCAGGACTTGACCCATTGCCAGTTGTTTTACTCCCTGACCGAGGGCACCCTCGGCACGGATGCACAGACACACAGCTGGCACCGGGGTCTGCGCAAGTATGCGTTTCCCTCAGTGAGTCTTCTCGCACAGACACTGTGTAAAGTCAGGAAGGACGAGGAGCAGGTCTTGGTAGTTGAACCATACTGGCCCAACTGGACCTGGTTCCCAGAACTCATGCTCCTCATGAAGGACCTACTTTCTCAGAGACGGGGCACTCTATGGCACCTACGTCCAGACCTCTGGAAACTCCATGTCTGGTCCCTGGAAGGAACACAGAGGTTCTAGGTGACCTACCCCAGGCGGTGGTAGACACCATCACTTCCACTAGAGCCCCCTCTATGAGGTGCCTCTATGCACTGAAGTGGAACCTGTTCGTTGGATGATGTTCTTCCCACTGGGAAGACCCCCCGAAAATGTCCACCCTCGAAGTGTATGCTGCTGCTATTTCCGCACATCACGATGCAGTTGAAGGTTAGCCATTGGGAAGGCATGACTCAGCGCACTGCAGAGACCTCCCTTTGAACCACTGCAGTCAGCTGAGTTAAAGATCATGTCATAGTGCTCCTGTCTGCTCTGGCTTCCATCAAGAGGGTAGGGGACCTGCAAGCATTTTCGGACAATGAATCGTGCCTAGAATTTGGGCCGGCCAACTCACGTTGTCCTGAGAGCCCGGCCTGGATTCGTGCCCAAGGTTCCTACCACTCACTTCAGGGATCAGGTAGTGAACCTGCAAGCGCTGCCTTCGGAGGAGGCAGACCCAGCCCTGGCTTGTCTCTGTCCCGTCCACTCCTTGCGGTCATACGTGGACAGAATGCAAACCTTTAGGACCTCAAACCAGCTATTTGTCAGGCCAGCAGAAGTGAAAGGCTGTCTCCAAGCAGAGGTTAGCCCACTGGATAGTGGACGCTATAGTCTTGGCAAATTAGTCTCAAGACATGCCTTGCCCGTTCAAGTTGCTAGGTCACTCAACTAGAAGTGTTGCTTCCTCCTGTGCACTGGCTCAAGGCGCCTTGCTGACAGATATATGTAGAGCTGTGGGCTGGGCGACACCCAATATGTTCACTAGATTATATAGTCTTCATGTAGATCCGGTATTTTCCCGTGTACTCGCCCCCAGTGGCCAGTAGCGCAAAGGAGCCGTTCTTAATGTCGGCTAGCAACACCACTCCCGCCTGCTGGGCCGGATGCGTGCATCTATTTGCTCCAGTAGTTTTCCCCAGAAATGGCTAACCCTATTGAGTTCCTCTGCCACCCCTGCGGCAGTCAGACGTTACGGAGCGTCTGACGCCAGGCCTACACTTGTATGCATTGTGGAAGCTGTCCTAGGCTGGGTGTCCATATGTAGTGGCATTTCCTGTGGCATTTCATGTGGATACACAAACAGTTGTTTGTTATGATATTTCACATTTCACAAACCTGACACAAGGACTGCTCAAGGCATCTGGCTCACTACTGTGAACATGTTGCATATGAGCTGTCATTGTAACATGATGTTGCTCAGATTTGTTTTTAAATACAACTTTCTTCTTAGATTACACCACCTTTTTTTCTTTAGCTTATGCTCTCATGCATATTGGTACAAACACGCCTGCTTGGGATTAACAGGCTTCTAACTGTGTAGATTTGTGCTTAGGCCCATTGACATTTTGGAATGACACTTTCTGACTGACTCTCATTGGTAGGGATGAGTGATACCACTTATTTTATTGCCAATTAAACACCAATTTAATAAAATAAAATAAAAAGCAAGCATTGTTGACACATTTTTATTAAACAGAAATACAAAAAAAAATTTTGGTTATTATAGGCATTTAATTATTGGCATTTAAGTAGACTTAAAAGGGATAGTCCATCCAAAAAACTAAAACCTTGTAATTATTTACTCACCCTCATGCTGCTCCAAACTGTATGCATTTCTTTCTTTTGTAGAACAAAAAAGAAGATAACCAAACAGTTTCGCTCTCTGTATGGGGAAAAAATACAATGTAAGTCAATGGGAACTGCGTGGTTACCAACATTCTTCGAAACATTATTTTTTTATGTTCCGCAGAAGATAGAAATTCATGCAGGTTTGGAACATGTAATGTCTGTCAGAGGTTTTGTAGTCTGCACTGGTAAAATAAAAGATGGGAGGCGAGAAGGAAAACCTGAATCACAGAACTGGTAGTCCCACGAGTCTTTATGGATAGTTTGCATACACTCTTCAAATACATGTAAAAAAGCGGGTATAAAACAGGAAAAGAACCGACCAACCGACAGTGTGACAGGTTCAGTGATGGGTCCTTCCTGCCTGCATTTGGTTGGTGAGTTGTCTCATTTATTACCCTATCAGTGGTTGGTGGGGAGTATATAATGGTTGGCCATATGGAATGGCATCATGAGCACTGCCCATTTTCTTTTCCTGCGTCACATTTAATACTAGCCAGGGCGATATGTTGGATAAATTTCCCTGGCCGGTACTTGGGTGAGGCTTGCCATCTGCAGTCAAAGGTTCAGGTCTGACAAATTGGTGCACGACCGGCATAGGTCTTTGCCTGACAGATTGGATGTGTCTCTGTCTCTCTGGCATACGCACCATTCTCCAGATTGAGGTAGATTGAACCAGCCCTCAGCCTCCCAACACGTGTGGTTGTCCTCTTTTTGCTCTAACAACAGACTGGTCACATTTCGTGTGAGATATGGCCTCCTTGCCATTGGGACTTTGCGCTTTTAGTTAATTTGTGTTCTTTCTCTTTTGTTGTTCTGTTGGTTAAATTTCCTTTTTCTTCTTAAGCTCAATTAGCATAGAATACAACCCATTTTCAAAGGAAGTTTATAACTTTAAATCACTTAATTGTGAAGCAGGCTGAAGTAACCAAGAGCTTTTCCTGACGTGAGTCACTGGGGGCTGCCCCTCAGTCTGTTTGTCGCCAAGGGTGTATTTCCCTTTGCGGAAAAAAAAACCTGTCAGAGCCAGCCCTACTGTGATGTCAAGCCTTCGCAGAAAGACAGCGCCACCTGTCTCAGCAGCCCTGAGATGGGCGACCCAGTGTTGGACACAGCTGCTCTTCCCTGGTGGAGGGCTGGGCGTAGAATCTTTTGTTTAATCAAATTCTGTTTGACACTGGCGTCTCAAGTCAGTGGTACCCAAATTCTCAGTATGAGCACCTTCTCTATCTCTAGGTCTCAAGAGGGCGCGGATGGCAGTGAGCGACGCTTCCATGTCCCTGTCGCCTCACGTCTTTACGAAGGTCGCGGAGGCAGCCATTGTTCCACTCTGAGAACGTGGCGTTCGCACTCTCAACTATCTCGATGACTGGATGATTCTGGCTCAGTCTCCGGATTAGTTGTGTGAACACAGGGACATGGTGCTCAGTCACCTTAGCCTGTTGGGCCTTCAGGTCAACTGGGAAAAGAGGAAACTCTCCCCGGTGCAGAGGATCTCTTTTCTCTGTATTGAGTTAGATTCGGTCAACCAGACAACGCAAATCATAGAGGAGCACGTCCAGTCAGTGTTGAACTGCCTGAATTCGTTCAAGAGCAGGGCAGCAGTTCCACTGAAATTCTTTCAGAGGCTCCTGGGGCATATGGCAGCCGTAGCAGCAGTAACATCGCTCAGCTTGCTTCATATGAGATCGCTTCAGCACTGGCTTCACGGCCGAGTCCCGAGATGGGCATGGCAGAGCGTGCCCGTCTCCCCGTACTGCCATCAAACCTTCAGTCCGTGGTTGGACCACATACAACGGGCATGCAGTATTGGGTCTGTAGAGGGCCCCAACTGCATTGGCACATCAATTGCCTCGAGTTGCTTGCAGTATGCGTCACGCTGGGGCTGAAGGGGCTGCTACATGGCAAGCATGTAATGTTCCTTGCTCCAGCATTGTGACTGTTGCCTACATCAACCGACAAGGTGGTCTACGCTCCTGCCTCATGTCGCAACTCGCCCGCCATCTCCTCCTATGGACTCAGAAGCATATGAGGTCGCTTTGTGCTATTCACATCCCGGGCGTGCTCTATCTCACGGCAGCCTACGCTTTCGGGAGAGTGGTGTCTACATCCCCAGGTGATCCAGCTGATGTGGGACTTCTACTGAGCTGCACAGGTAGATCTGCTGCCTCCCAGGACTTGACCCATTGCCAGTTGTTTTACTCCCTGACCGAGGGCACCCTCGGCACGGATGCACAGACACACAGCTGGCACCGGGGTCTGCGCAAGTATGCGTTTCCCTCAGTGAGTCTTCTCGCACAGACACTGTGTAAAGTCAGGAAGGACGAGGAGCAGGTCTTGGTAGTTGAACCATACTGGCCCAACTGGACCTGGTTCCCTGAACTCATGCTCCTCATGAAGGACCTACTTTCTCAGAGACGGGGCACTCTATGGCACCTACGTCCAGACCTCTGGAAACTCCATGTCTGGTCCCTGGAAGGAACACAGAGGTTCTAGGTGACCTACCCCAGGCGGTGGTAGACACCATCACTTCCACTAGAGCCCCCTCTATGAGGTGCCTCTATGCACTGAAGTGGAACCTGTTCGTTGGATGATGTTCTTCCCACTGGGAAGACCCCCCGAAAATGTCCACCCTCGAAGTGTATGCTGCTGCTATTTCCGCACATCACGATGCAGTTGAAGGTTAGCCATTGGGAAGGCATGACTCAGCGCACTGCAGAGACCTCCCTTTGAACCACTGCAGTCAGCTGAGTTAAAGATCATGTCATAGTGCTCCTGTCTGCTCTGGCTTCCATCAAGAGGGTAGGGGACCTGCAAGCATTTTCGGACAATGAATCGTGCCTAGAATTTGGGCCGGCCAACTCACGTTGTCCTGAGAGCCCGGCCTGGATTCGTGCCCAAGGTTCCTACCACTCACTTCAGGGATCAGGTAGTGAACCTGCAAGCGCTGCCTTCGGAGGAGGCAGACCCAGCCCTGGCTTGTCTCTGTCCCGTCCACTCCTTGCGGTCATACGTGGACAGAATGCAAACCTTTAGGACCTCAAACCAGCTATTTGTCAGGCCAGCAGAAGTGAAAGGCTGTCTCCAAGCAGAGGTTAGCCCACTGGATAGTGGACGCTATAGTCTTGGCAAATTAGTCTCAAGACATGCCTTGCCCGTTCAAGTTGCTAGGTCACTCAACTAGAAGTGTTGCTTCCTCCTGTGCACTGGCTCAAGGCGCCTTGCTGACAGATATATGTAGAGCTGTGGGCTGGGCGACACCCAATATGTTCACTAGATTATATAGTCTTCATGTAGATCCGGTATTTTCCCGTGTACTCGCCCCCAGTGGCCAGTAGCGCAAAGGAGCCGTTCTTAATGTCGGCTAGCAACACCACTCCCGCCTGCTGGGCCGGATGCGTGCATCTATTTGCTCCAGTAGTTTTCCCCAGAAATGGCTAACCCTATTGAGTTCCTCTGCCACCCCTGCGGCAGTCAGACGTTACGGAGCGTCTGACGCCAGGCCTACACTTGTATGCATTGTGGAAGCTGTCCTAGGCTGGGTGTCCATATGTAGTGGCATTTCCTGTGGCATTTCATGTGGATACACAAACAGTTGTTTGTTATGATATTTCACATTTCACAAACCTGACACAAGGACTGCTCAAGGCATCTGGCTCACTACTGTGAACATGTTGCATATGAGCTGTCATTGTAACATGATGTTGCTCAGATTTGTTTTTAAATACAACTTTCTTCTTAGATTACACCACCTTTTTTTCTTTAGCTTATGCTCTCATGCATATTGGTACAAACACGCCTGCTTGGGATTAACAGGCTTCTAACTGTGTAGATTTGTGCTTAGGCCCATTGACATTTTGGAATGACACTTTCTGACTGACTCTCATTGGTAGGGATGAGTGATACCACTTATTTTATTGCCAATTAAACACCAATTTAATAAAATAAAATAAAAAGCAAGCATTGTTGACACATTTTTATTAAACAGAAATACAAAAAAAAATTTTGGTTATTATAGGCATTTAATTATTGGCATTTAAGTAGACTTAAAAGGGATAGTCCATCCAAAAAACTAAAACCTTGTAATTATTTACTCACCCTCATGCTGCTCCAAACTGTATGCATTTCTTTCTTTTGTAGAACAAAAAAGAAGATAACCAAACAGTTTCGCTCTCTGTATGGGGAAAAAATACAATGTAAGTCAATGGGAACTGCGTGGTTACCAACATTCTTCGAAACATTATTTTTTTATGTTCCGCAGAAGATAGAAATTCATGCAGGTTTGGAACATGTAATGTCTGTCAGAGGTTTTGTAGTCTGCACTGGTAAAATAAAAGATGGGAGGCGAGAAGGAAAACCTGAATCACAGAACTGGTAGTCCCACGAGTCTTTATGGATAGTTTGCATACACTCTTCAAATACATGTAAAAAAGCGGGTATAAAACAGGAAAAGAACCGACCAACCGACAGTGTGACAGGTTCAGTGATGGGTCCTTCCTGCCTGCATTTGGTTGGTGAGTTGTCTCATTTATTACCCTATCAGTGGTTGGTGGGGAGTATATAATGGTTGGCCATATGGAATGGCATCATGAGCACTGCCCATTTTCTTTTCCTGCGTCACATTTAATACTAGCCAGGGCGATATGTTGGATAAATTTCCCTGGCCGGTACTTGGGTGAGGCTTGCCATCTGCAGTCAAAGGTTCAGGTCTGACAAATTGGTGCACGACCGGCATAGGTCTTTGCCTGACAGATTGGATGTGTCTCTGTCTCTCTGGCATACGCACCATTCTCCAGATTGAGGTAGATTGAACCAGCCCTCAGCCTCCCAACACATGTGGTTGTCCTCTTTTTGCTCTAACAACAGACTGGTCACATTACGTGTGAGATATGGCCTCCTTGCCATTGGGACTTTGCGCTTTTAGTTAATTTGTGTTCTTTCTCTTTTGTTGTTCTGTTGGTTAAATTTCCTTTTTCTTCTTAAGCTCAATTAGCATAGAATACAACCCATTTTCAAAGGAAGTTTATAACTTTAAATCACTTAATTGTGAAGCAGGCTGAAGTAACCAAGAGCTTTTCCTGACGTGAGTCACTGGGGGCTGCCCCTCAGTCTGTTTGTCGCCAAGGGTGTATTTCCCTTTGCGGAAAAAAAAACCTGTCAGAGCCAGCCCTACTGTGATGTCAAGCCTTCGCAGAAAGACAGCGCCACCTGTCTCAGCAGCCCTGAGATGGGCGACCCAGTGTTGGACACAGCTGCTCTTCCCTGGTGGAGGGCTGGGCGTAGAATCTTTTGTTTAATCAAATTCTGTTTGACACTGGCGTCTCAAGTCAGTGGTACCCAAATTCTCAGTATGAGCACCTTCTCTATCTCTAGGTCTCAAGAGGGCGCGGATGGCAGTGAGCGACGCTTCCATGTCCCTGTCGCCTCACGTCTTTACGAAGGTCGCGGAGGCAGCCATTGTTCCACTCTGAGAACGTGGCGTTCGCACTCTCAACTATCTCGATGACTGGATGATTCTGGCTCAGTCTCCGGATTAGTTGTGTGAACACAGGGACATGGTGCTCAGTCACCTTAGCCTGTTGGGCCTTCAGGTCAACTGGGAAAAGAGGAAACTCTCCCCGGTGCAGAGGATCTCTTTTCTCTGTATTGAGTTAGATTCGGTCAACCAGACAACGCAAATCATAGAGGAGCACGTCCAGTCAGTGTTGAACTGCCTGAATTCGTTCAAGAGCAGGGCAGCAGTTCCACTGAAATTCTTTCAGAGGCTCCTGGGGCATATGGCAGCCGTAGCAGCAGTAACATCGCTCAGCTTGCTTCATATGAGATCGCTTCAGCACTGGCTTCACGGCCGAGTCCCGAGATGGGCATGGCAGAGCGTGCCCGTCTCCCCGTACTGCCATCAAACCTTCAGTCCGTGGTTGGACCACATACAACGGGCATGCAGTATTGGGTCTGTAGAGGGCCCCAGCTGCATTGGCACATCAATTGCCTCGAGTTGCTTGCAGTATGCCTCACGCTGGGGCTGAAGGGGCTGCTACATGGCAAGCATGTAATGTTCCTTGCTCCAGCATTGTGACTGTTGCCTACATCAACCGACAAGGTGGTCTACGCTCCTGCCTCATGTCGCAACTCGCCCGCCATCTCCTCCTATGGACTCAGAAGCATATGAGGTCGCTTTGTGCTATTCACATCCCGGGCGTGCTCTATCTCACGGCAGCCTACGCTTTCGAGAGAGTGGTGTCTACATCCCCAGGTGATCCAGCTGATGTGGGACTTCTACTGAGCTGCACAGGTAGATCTGCTGCCTCCCAGGACTTGACCCATTGCCAGTTGTTTTACTCCCTGACCGAGGGCACCCTCGGCACGGATGCACAGACACACAGCTGGCACCGGGGTCTGCGCAAGTATGCGTTTCCCTCAGTGAGTCTTCTCGCACAGACACTGTGTAAAGTCAGGAAGGACGAGGAGCAGGTCTTGGTAGTTGAACCATACTGGCCCAACTGGACCTGGTTCCCAGAACTCATGCTCCTCATGAAGGACCTACTTTCTCAGAGACGGGGCACTCTATGGCACCTACGTCCAGACCTCTGGAAACTCCATGTCTGGTCCCTGGAAGGAACACAGAGGTTCTAGGTGACCTACCCCAGGCGGTGGTAGACACCATCACTTCCACTAGAGCCCCCTCTATGAGGTGCCTCTATGCACTGAAGTGGAACCTGTTCGTTGGATGATGTTCTTCCCACTGGGAAGACCCCCCGAAAATGTCCACCCTCGAAGTGTATGCTGCTGCTATTTCCGCACATCACGATGCAGTTGAAGGTTAGCCATTGGGAAGGCATGACTCAGCGCACTGCAGAGACCTCCCTTTGAACCACTGCAGTCAGCTGAGTTAAAGATCATGTCATAGTGCTCCTGTCTGCTCTGGCTTCCATCAAGAGGGTAGGGGACCTGCAAGCATTTTCGGACAATGAATCGTGCCTAGAATTTGGGCCGGCCAACTCACGTTGTCCTGAGAGCCCGGCCTGGATTCGTGCCCAAGGTTCCTACCACTCACTTCAGGGATCAGGTAGTGAACCTGCAAGCGCTGCCTTCGGAGGAGGCAGACCCAGCCCTGGCTTGTCTCTGTCCCGTCCACTCCTTGCGGTCATACGTGGACAGAATGCAAACCTTTAGGACCTCAAACCAGCTATTTGTCAGGCCAGCAGAAGTGAAAGGCTGTCTCCAAGCAGAGGTTAGCCCACTGGATAGTGGACGCTATAGTCTTGGCAAATTAGTCTCAAGACATGCCTTGCCCGTTCAAGTTGCTAGGTCACTCAACTAGAAGTGTTGCTTCCTCCTGTGCACTGGCTCAAGGCGCCTTGCTGACAGATATATGTAGAGCTGTGGGCTGGGCGACACCCAATATGTTCACTAGATTATATAGTCTTCATGTAGATCCGGTATTTTCCTGTGTACTCGCCCCCAGTGGCCAGTAGCGCAAAGGAGCCATTCTTAATGTCGGCTAGCAACACCACTCCCGCCTGCTGGGCCGGATGCGTGCATCTATTTGCTCCAGTAGTTTTCCCCAGAAATGGCTAACCCTATTGAGTTCCTCTGCCACCCCTGCGGCAGTCAGACGTTACGGAGCGTCTGACGCCAGGCCTACACTTGTATGCATTGTGGAAGCTGTCCTAGGCTGGGTGTCCATATGTAGTGGCATTTCCTGTGGCATTTCATGTGGATACACAAACAGTTGTTTGTTATGATATTTCACAATAATAATAAAAATATATGGGTCCCCACAAATATAGTAAACCCTATATGTGACATGATACAGTAACAGTGGATGACTTTGTGTGCATGAAATATGTAGAAATGAAAATGTCATACAATTGCAATATCAGTCATTTAGTAGAGGATATTCATAATTTTTTTACTGTTTAAATTAACCAGATTTTTTGTTATTTGTATCACAAATAGGCCTAAAGCACTTGTATCACTGATTTAGTTAACTGAAACTAGAGATCTAATTTAAAAATATATATATGTATATATATATATATATTTTTTTTTCATCCCTACTGCAACTTCGCCATTTAAAATATTTAAAACCTTTTAAACTTTTCAATGTCAAATGAATTCTTCTTTTCTTAAGTGTTTGATTACTTGAAACCTACACATCTTTTTCAACTTTCCTTTAAAGCTTCTTTCTATAATTCCATACTTTCCTCTTAAGTAGTTTTAAAGCCTCTCTATCTCTGACTGTAAGAGAAACAGACTGCATCTTGAGAGCTCAAGAAGCAAGAAAGAGAAAAAGATTTAAAATCTCTTTCTGATTGGGTCTGAGTTCTCGGTTACCAACTTGATGGATTTCCAGAAAGTTGAATAAAAATGACAGATTTACAGCCTCTGTTCATCTGGCACAAACTCAAATATAAATACAGACACCAGGTGGTTAAGAATAGCTCAGAAGTTGCTGAATATATGGTTCACCTATTGTCATCATTCCTCTCTTGTATTCCCCTTGTCTTGTGTGGACTTTTGTTATTTTCCTGTTCTGTGCCATGTTTTGTAGTCCTTTGTAGTTTTTCTTGTTGATTAGTACCTGATTGTTCCCAGGTGTGTCTTGTTTGCCAATCTCCCCTTGAATGTATATATATATATAGAACTCAGCTGCTTGGTAGTGCAAAACTGATAACTGTGATTTCAATAATTCCCAATGCATAATTGATAGTAGACAATTTCCTCTCTCTCTCTCTCTCTCTCTCTCTCTCTCTCTCTCTCTCTCTCTCTCTCTCTCTCTCTCTCCTCTCACAAAAGTTAATAATTCATATAATTCTGTGGAATAAATTATACAAAAATGTTTTGAAACCCACAAGGATCCTGCCTGGTTGGAACTACTGAACTCTAAATTGTGTTTTATTATCATTTTATGAACCCCATAAGCTTTAAGTTGGTAAGAATTTCTTTGCAGGTTCAAGCCCCTGCCCCTTTTGTCTCAAAATGTATTGTGCCCTTTTCTGATAATTGTAAATAATAATAATTATTATTATAAATATTATAATAAATAACACACTTACACACCCTTGCCACTAACAATAATAATACAAACAAATATTATATTTAAAAAAATGTGGCAGAGAAGTGGTAGGCGGAGTTTCCTTTGCAGCGCCTCATACGCATTTAACGGTTCTGTACCCACTACCCAGCAGTTCGCGAGAGTTTCTTCAAACGAGCAGCGGGTAACGTTTAAGCTAATACGGACATTTACATTTATCCTACGATCACCATGGTACTCTAAAAGTTGCTGCAGCATGCAAGTTATTCTTAACTACAATAAAAGTATAAGTCGATTTCAGACGCATTCTGAGTGACAATGTCATTCGTTTTTATCCAAGGAATAAAAGTGCAAGGGGAAATAGGCTACATCTAACAGTTAGTTAAATTAAATCTTAAGTCCATGTCCAACTCTAAATTGTAATGAACTTATATCTTTGATTTCATAGTAACGCTTTGCAATAAGGTTCATTTGTTTATTATCCATGTATTAACTAACCATGAGCAACACATTTGTTACTGTAGGTGATATCTTAGTTAATACTACAACTGTTAATTGTTTATTCATGTTATGTCACAGTCAGTGCATTAACTAATGATAACAAATACAACTTTTGATTTTAATGTTTTAGTAAATGCTGAAATTAATATTAACTAAGATTAATAAATGCTTTAGAAGTGGAGTTCATTTAGCTAATTTTAACTAATGAAGCCTTATTGTAAATTGTTACTGATTCATGATAGCTAGCCTAACACTGTCTTTCATACATATAAAACATACATTAAATTTACAACATCAACAAAACTAAAAATTAATTTTCCATAATTACCTTCTTGATTCACACTGTTTTGTTTGGTCAAGTAAATAATATTTAGTAATATTATCATAATTTTCATTTGATGTGTTATGCATTCTAAAAATTGTATCAACATATTTTATTAGAATGCCAAGGAAAGAAAGAATAGAAGAAAAAAAAAATCAAGAAGTAATAATTTTTTTTATTTAGTGCCCTTTTTGGTCCCTCCGCCCCTGCCCCTGAGGAGGTCTGTGCACGCCACTGTTCTGAAGCATCTATGTCAACTAGTCCAATGGATGGAATGAACGTTACGGGTGGGTGACGTCATGACCAGGAAGAGATAAGAGCGCATCCAGTGAAACCTCAATTAGCTTCGAAAATTGCCGAAGCAAGTCGATCACAGGGATGCAGGAAGTATGGCAGGGCGACGCATCGTCTCGTTCCCTATCTCAGAGAACTATGGTTACAGTCGTAACCTAAGGCGTTCCCTTTCGAGGGAACTCGCAATGCGTCGATGACGCTTTGGGAACAAGAATACCCAAATCGCCAAACTTTCAAGTGCCTAAGTGTCAGTCTGTTGTCAGTACTACACTAAGCACTAAGCACCTGAGACCCTGGGGCAGCGTCCAGGTCCAGGCTATAAAACCTGACAAATGTGAGCGGTGAGGACCAGCCCGCTGCATTGCAAATGTCTTGGAGAGAAACTCCAGATAACAAGGCTTTTGAAGCCGCCATACTCCTAGTGGAATGGGCTCTGACCATCAAAGGGCATGGCTGGTCAGAGGACTCATAACCAAGAGAAATATCCTCAACTATCCACTTGCTCACTGTCTGCTTAGAGGCAGGAAAACCTTTCTTGGGTGATCCAAAGCAGACAAATAATTGGTCGGATTTTCTCCACGGAGAAGTCCGATGAATATAGGTGTCCAGTGCTCGCACTGGGCACAAGAGGTTCAGCTTTTCCTGGTCCAACGAAGTAAACGGAGGAGGACAGAAAGCCTGCAGCACAATAGGCCTCAGAATAATTATAGGCACCTTAGGAACATATCCATGTTTAGGGTATAAGAATGCCTTGACCATCCCTGGTGCAAACTCAAGGTAGGTGGGAGAAACCAAAAGGGCCTGAAGGTCTCCGACTTTTTGAGGGAAGAAATAGCTAGCAGAAAAATAGTCTTAAAAGTAAGAAACTTCTCTGAGACCGAGAAGGGAGCCCCTGGGAGCCCAAGATAGGCCTTCTAGTACTATTGCCAGGTCCCAAGCCGGAACCCTAGTGCGAGTTTCAGGGCTCAGCCTCAAGGTGCCACGAAGGAAACGAGTGATCAGGGGGTCTAGACCCAAAGATGTACCACCCACCAGGGCGTGGAAAGCCGCAATGGCCGCCACGTAGACCTTAAGCGTGGAAGGACATAAACCTGATGCAAAGCGTTCTTGCAGAAACTCAAGTACTGTGTTGAGCGAACAGTTAACCCTCTGGGGTCGGCAAACGCGCTGGCATGTTTTGCTCGATTTTTTTTAACATAGCAGCAAAAAAGACTTAAAATACTCCGTCATTTTAGGTCACACAGACGTAAGAAATATGAAGAAAAAAAATAAACTGTTAAATGTCTTATTTTTTATGTGTCCAATTACAATCGAAATAAAACATTGTGCTTTTGTAAAATAAAGAAATAAAAAGGGTGTGCTCTCTGGCTCTCCGTCACCTTGAACCTTTTTTTTTTGGAGCACATCTTTAAACTTAAACAAAACTCAGCGAATACTATTCACCAAGGCATGAGCAATATATCTTTATAATCATTTAAGTTTGTCATTTTACAATATCTTATTCAAAACTAAAATAAATATTCTCTGTTTATGTAATCTATAAAAAAAGAGAGCGGTGTCAGCCGTTCTCATTAAAGGGATAGTTCACCCAAAAATGGATTCAGCATTGACTCACCCTCATGTTGTTCCAACCCCGTAAGACCTTCGTTCATCTTCGGAACACAAATTAAGATATTTTTGTTGAAATCTGAGAGCTGGATCACTCCTCCATATGCTTCTTCAGGGATTGAACTTGCAGGCCCCAACAAGTTATTAAAGACATTGTTAAAATAGTCCAAGTGACTTTAGTGGCTCAATCTTAAGTTTATCAAACGACAAGAATACTTTTTGTGCGCAAAAAAAACTAAAATAACGACTTTATTTTAACTATTCATTTCCTTCTCTGTGGGCGTCGAGTCAATTCACTAGTTTAACAGCGTACGCTTCTGTTGTTGTACGTCACACACATCACCCACATGACCAGCGTCAGCCAATAGTAGGCCTACGTGTGACGTAGCTCTACGCTATTACACTAAGTTAACTGACTAGAGGCCCATAGAGAAGGAAATGAATAGTTGAAATAAAGTTGTTATTTTTGTTTGTTTTTGCGCACAAAAAGTATTCTCGTTGCTTGATAAACTTAAGATTGAGCCACTGTAGTCACTTGGACTATTTTAACAATGTCTTTAATAACTTTTCAAGGCCGGCAAGTTCAATCCCTGAAGAAGCCTATGGACTAGTATGGAGAAGTGATCCAGCTCTCAGATTTCATCAAAAATATCTTAATTCGTGTTCCGAAGATGAACAAAGGTCTTACGGGGTTGGAACAACATGAGGGTGAGTAAATACTGACAGAATTTTCATTTTTGGGTGAACTATCCCTTTAACGTTCTCTCAGCTCATTATTCTGCTAATTTGGCACGCCCACGGAGAGCGCGCGCTATTCAAATGCAAATGATCTGAGGCAACACATGCAAACGTGTCAACGCCCCTCATAAACTCGATAATACACCAAATTTAATCATCAGATTAATGTACTATGGCTGTGAGGAATAATCCTGAGACATTCCCCTCAGAACATGTGCTGGCTTACTTTCATTTCAAGGAGAAACGGATCTAGCCGAGAATTGTGAATAGTACGTTTTTTATTCTTGTGCTTTGTTCTAATCGTGATATGGAATAGTGTCTGTAAATGCAAAAAGACTATTTAAATTTGAATCTCGTTTCTGTGTGTGAATGAATTAAGGGAACACATGGGTGCTTTTGTTTATGTTACAGATGAAATATGAAAAACAACATTTCGTAGTTTTGGATAGATTATAACGTTTTAATTCTAAAATAGACATCAAATAAGCTTTTGTTAGCCAGTTTCTGCTCATCTGATAAATATATAGTATGTTCTGTCAAAAATAAACTCATCAACTAAGATGTTATTACAGTGTTTGTTCCAATGTAAGGGTAATTTAAAAAAGAATACTTTATAAGAAAGTTATGGGAAAAGACAATTTTCTTTTCAATGTAGCGTATCTGGACTGTTTCAGGACGACTCATTCACTTATACATGTAAGAATGCTTCTAACCTCTCTGACTCTGGTCCATAACTCAGACCGGACACCACAGAGTCTGTTCCTAATGGTGTTCATTGACACTTTCATAGCGAACTGAGTTAAAACCAAGCCTCCCCTTTCCAGCAAGAATGAACTTGTGTACAACACACACACACACACACACACACACAGCCAGGGGTCAGGTCTCAAAAGAGATCGCTATCTCCTCAGAGCCAGGCCAGGCGGTCAGAAATACTCTCTACGAAACGCACACACACATTCTGCACCCAAGCACACACACATATACAACGACTTTCACTAATTTCCTCATTTAGTAGATCTTTTCCTTTGTTTGTTTAAGTTTTATATTTCCTTTCTACTTTGTTCATTTCCTCAGACGAGTAAGTGAACTAAGCCTGAATTGTTTCTTTGGTAATGTACGTCCGAGACCGTTAAACCTTCGTTTGAAAGTGCGCGCTCCGCACCCATCCGCAGGCCACGTGACTCTCCCATGGAACACATCCACATGCCTTTGAAGCAGCCACACAACGAGCAACTGTGCGAGTATATATTCGTATCGAGCTTTCAGAGCATTAAGATGTGTTTCTCTGTGTTTTCTCTCAAAGGTTTTAAGGTCTGTAATTTGCCACTGATCCTTCCAGATTCTCTCTCTCTCTCTCTCTCTCTCTCATTCTCTCTCTCTCTCTTTATTGATGCATTCTCTTTCATTGTCGTTGTATGTTGTGGTAAATACATTTTATTCCATGTAACGTTAGTAACCGTATACGTAGTTTTCCTTGATTCTGTCTCTTGCTAATATACAAGTCCCTTTAATGTACAATCCAGCTACGTGCTTTACAAATTTATTGATACTTAAAGAGGTATTGTTATAGAACAGGAAAGTTATTCCTTGTGGCCAGAGGAATATCTTCTCTTGAAAGTCTATAAAGTAGGATAATTTTGTGTGGTTTGATGAGATCGAATGATCAGGTTTGCTGGACAAGCAGATGATTCGATCATAAATTAATCCCCTTAAAGATTATCCTGACGATCAATCTATGATAGATATTTAATTATAATCCGTTTTGATTAAGTATTGATATACAATTGAGCTGATAATAACTTGTCTGTAAAATATAGTCTACATATGCAATTAATTATAATCCTTTGTGGTTAAGTGTCTAGGTACATATATGAATGCAGATGCAGGGAATATATTATCCCTTTTTGGGAGATTTAACATGTATGGTTATCTGGGTCAAACCCGTATGAATAATTATTAATTGTAAATTACAAATTTTTGAATATAAATCCCCAAAGCCTGACCCAGGTTCCTTACATCAAGATGTTTCCAATTCTAACTTGGAACAAATTCTGTAGAATTGCCCATATGGCCTATTTGAACAGGATATATTTCCAGGTATGACTATGTACTAAAAATGTGCTTTTGACTTTCATTTGTATTTGGAATATATATATACACTGCCGTTCAAAAGTTTAGGGTCGGTACGATTTGTAATGTTTTTAAAATAAGTCACGTATGCTCACCAATGTTGTATTTATTTCATTAAAAATACAACAAAAACAGTAATATAGTGAAATATTATTACAATTTAAAATAACTGTTTTCGATTTTAATATATTTTAAAATATGATTTATTCCTGTGATCAAAGCTGAATTTTCAGCATCATTACTCCAGTCTTCAGTGTCACATGATCCTTCAGAAATCATTCTAATATGATGATTTGATGCTCAAGAAACATTTATGATTATGATCAATGTTGAAAACAGTTGTGTACCATTTCTTTTAGGATTCTTTGATGAACAGAACAATTCAACTAGCAAAAAAAAGCATTTATTTGAAATAGAATCTTTTATAACATTATACAATTATAAATGTCTTTACTGTCACTTTTGATCAATTTAATTCCTCCTTGATGAATAAAAGTATTGATTTATTTTATTCCCCCCTCCCCCCCCCAAAAAAAATACTTACTGACCCCAAAGTTTTGAACAGTAGTGTTTAATATTACATAAGATTCTATTTCAGATAAATGCTGTTCTTTTGAACTTTCTATGTATCAAAGAATCCTGAAATAAAAATGTAAATAACTGTTTTCAACATTGATAATAATGAGAAATGCTTTTGAGCATCAAATCATCATATGAGAATGATTTCTAAAGGATCATGCGACACTGAACACTGGAGTAATGATGCTGAAAATGTAACTTTGAAATCACAGGAATAAATTATATTTTTAAATATATTAAAATTGAAAACAGTTATTTTAAATTGTAATAATATTTCATATATATATATATATATATATATATATATATATATATTTATATTTACTTTTTCCTCCTCACATTCTTTCTTGTGTGACACACCTGAATGAAAGGCTCATTATGTCATTGTCTTCTCAGGTGTGAATTATTCATGATAGGGGTTGGACCATTGACGCCCACACGCATATTGCCTTTCCAAACAAAAGGTGTTTTACAAAATTTAAATCAATGCATTGTTTTATGTGAATGATTAGGCTAGGTGATTTTCAGATCATTTTGAAGCAAAAACCCTAGGCCACAACATCCATTAGTCAAAAGTAAGTATATCAAAAGTATAGCTCGGCTCTCCCGGGAGGAGAGAGAAAGACGGAGACCCCGTGGGTTATGTCTTTACTGCGGATGAATTGGTCATTTCATCAATACCTGCCCTGTAAAAGATCGGGCTCGGCAGTAACCAGGAGGCTACTGTCGGGCGGGATCTCCACCAGGAAGACCTCCTCCACTCTCCTTCGGGTGAGACTGCAATGGGCAACCCGCTTCTACAACTGTCAAGCACTTCTGGATTCTGGGGCCGAGGGGAATTTCATGGATTTATCTTTAGCACGTAAGCTGCAAATCCCCATCATACCACTCACGAACCCGATTTCTGTCAACGCACAAGAACTACAAGTTATTACATTCAACACTGATCATCTGACACTCATAACCTCAGGCAATCACACGGAAGAACTTTCATTTCTACTCCTTGACTCTCCTCATACTCCGGTTGTCCTCGGTCATCCCTGGCTCACCCAGCACAATCCCAGGGTTGACTGGGGGCATAACTCTGTGTCTGCTTGGAGCACTCAATGTTATGCGTCTTGTTTAACCCTCTGGGGACTAAGCTCTTTTTGGTCCGTTTTCTCTATTTTTACATTTGGGCTTATAAACTATATGTAATGGAGATGAAACACTATGTGTTTGGTATCTATGGATTCAGAAGACCCTAAGCTAACATAAGCATACATGTAATATGTTTATAAAGGAAGTATGAGTGAAAATGTACCATATACTAGAGAATTTCAAAAACGGAAATTTGATTTTTGGCATTTATTTTTCTGTAAATCACACATCACACAACAATAGTGAACAGTTTTTGAACAAAAAATATATTTGTCAAAGCCTTTGCTTGACAGACATGTGTAATTGTTAAATAAAATGTGTAAAGAACAATCAAATATTTAACTTTATTTACAAATAGTCCCAGGCGTTTTTCTTAGGAATGCTTAGAATTTTCGAAGCAATGCTTTCTCCTCGTCACTCTCCAATAATTGTTCCAGAGCTTGTTCCACCGTAAATCGTTTACTGCTTGCCATCATAAAAGTGGTAAAACAATAAATAATGCTATAATTGTATGTGTATATATATATATATATATATATATATATATATATATATATATTATAATTGTTCTGTCTCTCTCTCATATCTCTGTGCGCTCTCGCTCCGTAAAGCCTTGTTTATACTCGACGCGTCCGTTCGCTTTCTGTCGTCTCTGCCACAACGCTGTTTGCGTAATAGTATATAGTACCATCCCTTGCAAGGCTACAGAGTCCTCCGATTTGCTAGAATACGTCATGGTAACCTTCCTCTGATTGGGTAAGAAAAATATTCCTCCATCTGCAATTTTTCCATTGGTTGCTGCTCGTGAATCTGCCAAACAACATCGATTTCATTGGCCTTTGACAAAGTGATATTGCGCAACAAGGAAGTGTGTATACAAGCCGGGTAAGTTTGTTAGCACTGTTTACAGCCGAATCTGAGGAAGACGGCAAAAAAAACCGCACCTCTCTATCATTAATAGTTTTTAAGATAATTACACATTTGTAAAATATGTCATTTTGGGCGGTACCGCCCAATCCGTCCCCAGAGGGTTAATGTCTGCCTGTTCTTCGGTGTCCAGTTCTGTTTTGCAGGAGGAGTCGGTGAATTTGACTAACGTGCCCTTGGAGTATCTCGACCTGAAGGGAGTGTTCAGTAAGTCTCGGGCTGCTTCTCTTCCTCCGCATCGTCCTTATGACTGTGCTATAGATCTTATACCAGGTACGTCACCGCCTAAGGGCAAGTTATACTCACTCTCTGTACCAGAGAGGGAGGCCATGGAGAAATACATTTCTAATTCTCTAGCTTCCGGATTAATTCGTCCTTCCTCTTCTCCGGCAGGGGCGGGGTTCTTTTTTGTTGGTAAGAAGGACGGGTCTCCGCGACCGTGTATTGATTACCGAGGGTTGAACAACATCACGGTAAAGAATACTTATCCTTTGCCGTTGATGTCTTCAGCTTTAGAGCGGTTGCAGGGAGCTTCCGTATTCACAAAATTTGACTTACGCAATGCATATCATTTGGTTCGCATCAGGAAGGGGGATGAATGGAAAACTACATTTAATACTCCCAGGGGCCATTTTGAATATTTGGTCATGTCGTTCGGGCTGTCCAACTCCCCAGCGGTTTTCCAGGCACTCGTCAATGATGTGCTGAGAGATATGGTAGACCAGTTCATATATGTCTACCTGGATGACATTTTGATTTTATCTTCTTCTCTCCAGGAACATGTTCAGCATGTCAGACGAGTGCTTCAGAGGTTGCTAGAGAATGGGCTTTTGTCAAGGCGGAGAAATGAGCTTTTCATGCACAGTCTGTTCCTTTCTTAGGTTACATCATCTCGCCTGGGGAGTGCGCATGGACCCTGACAAGGTTAAGGCTGTGATGGATTGGCCAAGCCCAGATTCCCGTAAGGCCCTACAGAGGTTCCTGGTGTTTGCCAATTTCTATATGCGTTTTTTTTTTCGCAACTTCAGCCAACTAGCCACTCCTCTGACTGCCTTGACCTCCCCCAGAACGACTTTCAGGTGGTCCGATACAGCCGAGGCTGTATTTGTTAACCTCAAGAGCCTCTTCAGTTCAGCTCACATCCTGATTGCCCCTGATCCATTACGTCAGTTTGTGGTTGAGGTCGACACGTCAGAGGTGGGGGTAGGTGCAGTTCTATCCCAGCGCGCTTACACAGACGACAAGATGCACCCTTGCACGTTTTTGTCCCATCGTTTATCGCCTGCTGAACGTAACTATGACTTTGGTAACAGAGAGTTGTTGGCAGTCAAGTTAGCGCTGGAGGTGTGGCGTCATTGCTTAGAAGGGTCGGGGGTACCTTTTATCGTTTGGACCGATCAGAAGAACCTGGAATATATTAGATCTGCCAAAAGACAACTCCAGACAGGCTCGTTGGGCACTTTTTTTCGGTCGTTTTGATTTTTCACTCTCACGTACCGCCCGGGGTCCAAGAACATCAAACCCGATTCTTTATCTCGCATTTTTGACCAATCTGAACGACCGGTTGCTCCCGAGTGTATTTCACCCGAGACACTATTTATCTCCAGACTAACATGGGAGTTAGAATCGAAGGTCAGGACGGCCCTAGAAGGGGTAATGCCTCCGCCCGGTTGCCCACCGAGTTGATTGTTTGTGCCAGAGGGGGTTCAGTCCGACGTCATTTGATTTGGGTCACTGTTCCAGCATAGCATGTCATCCAGGGGTAAACCGCACCAGTTTTTTGGTCAAGCAACGGTTCTGGTGGCCGTTAATGGCTCGCGACATTCAGAGTTTTGTTTTGGCTTGCTCGGTTTGTGCCACTGGTAAGACTTCCAATCGACCTCCGGATGGGTTACTCCAACCGCTGTCTGTCCCTTCGAGACCCTGGTCCCATATAGCGCTAGATTTCATTACCGCCCTCCTCCCAGGGCAAAACAGTCGTTTTAACCGTAGTGGACCGGTTCTCAGAGGCAGCTCATTTTATTCCCTTGCCAAAATTACCATCTGCCAAGGAGACAGCGGTGGCTGTCTTGGATCACGTTTTTCGTCTACATGGCCTCCCGACAGAAGTGGTTTCTGACAGGGGTTCCCAATTCGTGTCCAAATTTTAGCAGGAGTTTTGTAGATTACTGGGAGCGACTGTCAGTCTATCTTCGGGTTACCATCCCCAAAGCAATGGGCAAACCGAGAGAGCCAACCAAGATTTGGAGAGAGTGTTGCGATGTTCTGTGTCTAAGAATCCTTCCTCCTGGAGTCAGCAACTTTCATTGGTGGAGTATGCCCATAACTCGTTACCAGTGTCATCTACGGGCTTATCTCCGTTTGAGTGTAGCTTAGGGTACCAGTCACCAGTTTTTTCTAGCCTGGAATCCGAAGTCGCAGTCCCCTCTGCTCACGCCTTACTTCCAGAGGTGCCACCGCACATGGACCAGAGCCCGTGAGGCTCTGCTCCAGGTGGGGGCACGCACCAAGGCTAAAGCCAATCGCCACCGGTCAAGGCCTCCCATATACGTTGTGGGTCAAAAACTGTGGCTTTCTACCAAGAACATTCCGCTCCGCTCCGTGTCTAATAAACTAGCTCCCAAATTCATTGGCTCATTCACTGTCACCGAGATCATTAGTCCGGTGACAGTCCGCCTCAAACTTCCTCCAGCGTACAGGAGAATTTACCCCGCCTTTAATGTTTCCAAAATGAAGCCTGTTTTCCGTTCTTATCTTAATCCGCTGGTCCAGGTTCCCCCACCGCCGCGACTCGTAGATGGGGAACCTACGTATTCGGTCAATCGTATTCTGGACTCGAGACGGAGGAGACGCGGATTTTAGTATCTGGTGGACTGGGAGGGTTACGGTCCGATGGAAAGAAGTTGGGTTCCTGCTAGATACATTCTGGATCAGTCCCTTAATGATGATTGCAATCAACAGGTAGGTCCTCCTGGGAACGCGAGGAGGCACTCCTAGGGGGAGGGGTAATGTCACGGTTCAGGAACTCACTGACTCTTTCTCGCGCTGTGTTTGTGTATGTGAGTGAATGTGGGCGTGGTCACTTATCAGCCGCTGATTGTCATCAGCGCCAGCTGATTCTGATCAGCAATCTCTATTTATACTCTTGGTCTTTCGTCTTGTGTTTGTCAGATCGTTGTTGGATGTATCCCTGTGCTGTATGGTCTTAGTCTGGTGTCTCCCATTACCCATTGTAGTTCGTGTTGAGTTTTTGTCTGCCTGCCGTCATCGGAGGACCTTGTCTTGTCTCATCACTTCACGGATTGTCGGGTTGCCCATCTACCCCCTACGTTACCACTGTGCTTTGGCCTGAGTCTTCACTTACCTCATCTCTACGTGTCATTCAATAAACCTGGTTTTTCGCATTTGCATCTTCTGTCATCATTTACACGTCACAGGTGTGTCCTAAGTTTGGTCTTGTGCACTGTCTTAATTAAACTTGTTGCCTTCATATTCTGCTCGCTGAGTCTAGGAGTCCGTAGGCCGTTCCATAAATCATGTAAACGCTCTGAAGTGTGCTCAGCAGCGCCCCCTTTGTACCCTTGAAACATGCATGCAGGCTCCACACTTTAACTACCCAGGAATCCTTGCGAAAGACCAATCAGACAATGGATGGGAGTAAATTTCGCTCACAGACAATTGTTAAAATGACTGAGAAGAAATTGTTTAAATGTAAGTATCATTACGGTTTGTATGACCTAGGTGTACATTTTACCAGTTATTACCTACAGTTTATACAAACATTATAGTCATCGACCAGTTGTTGATGTCTCAAACATAATAAAAGCCCACTGAATAATACGATCACATTATGATTCATTAAGTAATTGAACCGAATTTCAGGGCTTTACTGAGTCATATGTGAACGTAGTATGACTATTTAAACCTGTAAATTCATCTGAAACTCACGCACATTTTCATTATGTGTTAAAATTGTAATCTTACTTCAAATGCAGCATAATGTATTATTGTGTACAATACATAATTTAAATAAGCATGTATCTATTGTCTAATGCCCACGTGGCATACACAATATCAAAATATAGAACTGTAAAAGCAGGCTGTGTTGACATGGACATAAGATTTTGGAAAAGAAAAGAAATCCTGTTCTCGATCGATGCTAAATAGTGATTTCTCTGCATTGCAAGCCATCTCGCAAACACAATGGTAAAAACAACAACAACAATAGGCAGCATATTTCCCCGAACCTGCAGTTCCTGTCCATAACAACAACCAGACCGTCTTCCTATTTTCGGCGTGACGATCAAGTCTGTCCCAAAAATACCTCTCCATGCGCCCTCATGGACTCGCGCCAAGGGCCCTATAGGTCTGTGTCCTTAGCACTACATGAAGTCAGCAAAGTGTGGACTCCACAAGTCCGGAGTGTGCCATTTGGGACAGGGCCTCTCTCTCGCAACCACTAAGTTGCAAGTGCAAAAGTTAGTTTTGCATCTAATATATCGCGAAAAGAGTAGCAAAAGTCAAGGCGGGAAATTTGAAATTGCAGTGACAGATTTGAGAAGTTGCAAATGCCTAATTGAGGTTGTACTGCAAATGTGAATGTAAGAATAAGTGCAAATATATATTTCAAGTTTGTATTTCTGTAGATGGCATTTTACACATTTATGACTACTTGTCTGCAGCTTCAAATTCAGAATACAAGTTTGTGACTATTGTCTGTGAGTGCAAATTTCAACATTCAACTTTTTTTCAACATTCAAGATTTTTATTTCACAGGTTTTCACATTGGAGTTGTGAGTGTAAATTTTAGCGTACAAGTGTGAATATTTATTGCACAAATTCTCAAATTCACACGTACTCTCAAGTTTTGGTGCTCTTTTACCTTCATAGTTCTCAGCCTATTGTGTCCTGTTACAAATCAGTTGATAGATTTACAGTTTAGTTCAAATATAGATGACCAGAATAGAGGACCTCCAGATAATTTGCTTTATTCTTTTGATAGCAGGAACATTTGGACATGTTCATGTGTGCCTTAAAGATCCTTTCACCAGGTACTCTTTGCTTGAAGTTTGATACCCTTTCCCTTGATACTCCCTCCCTTTGCCATATCACTAGATAAATATCTGTAATCAGTTTGATTCTCGATTAGTTTGTCAACACAGTCAATTGTGTGTCAACACCGTTAGTTGTGTGTCAACACTGTAAGGTTTGTCATTTTTATTAAAAAATGTATGTTTCTTTTGTTCAATTGAGTGTGTTCATACATTGAAACACCAACTTATCTACATGCATCAGTGTCTTGTGTGCACAAAACCAGTGATTGTGTATATTAAAAATGAAAAAATTAGTAAACTAAATGAAGGTAATTTAAAATGGCTAATTCCAAAACAATGTAAATGTCACGATCCCAAACTCAGTAACCTCTGTCTCTGGCCAGCAGAGAGCACCCTCGCCCGAATACTGATCTTCACTTGCACTACATTCCCCATAAGCCTCTCTAATGACTCCAATCACCATGCCCAGCTGCAGCCTATCTACCAGGCTATTTAACCGCACCACAAGCAGCTTTCAGTGCGAAGTTTTGTTTTGCCTTTGTGAACACTTCTGAGCGTTTTATCCAGTGATTGCCTGACTGTTTCTCGACCCCTTCTGTCTCTGATTTCTCCTAGCCTGCTGCCTGCCTACGCTACCTCTGCCTGGTTCATGGTCCTTGCCTGTTTGCTGCCTGTTCTGATCTTCTGCCTGGAATTAGACCCCGATTAAGCCTTGCCTCTGATGCTGAGTTTGCTGTCTTTGACCTCTGCCTGTTTGACTATTCTCTCAATAAAATTACGCTGCAAATGGATCATTCTGAGACAGGTGATTAGCAACAGAAAACTTCGCCACAACCCGATCCAGCAGCTATGTCAAGTTTGTCTGCCGCCTATTCAGCCCAAGCTGATCAGATCGTTGCCCACCATCATCAGCTGAATCACCTCACCTCGTTGATGGACGAACTGGTCAAAGTTGTTCGAGGTCTCCAAGCTGGGTCATCGGAGCCGCCATCTCCACCTGCCATCGCCGCTGTTGCCAGCCCTGCTCCAGTCCCGCCCACTGCGACTCCTCGTCTTGCACTTCCGGAGAAGTTCGATGGGAATCCGGACAGATGCAAAGGTTTTATCCTCCAGTGTTCTCTGTACATTGAGCAACAGTCGGCTCTGTATTCAACTGACGCGGGGAGGATTGCATTTGTGTGTTCTTTATTGACGGGGAGAGCTTTGGAATGGATAACGGCTGTATGGAGGCCAGATGGTTCTGCTTTCCCATCCTTCTCGGTGTTTCTCCAACGCTTCAGGGAGATCTTTGAGCATTCCAGAGAGGGAAAGAGCGCCGGCGATCGCTTGTTGGAGCTCACGCAGGGAAGATCTACCGCTGCCGAGTATGCTCTCACGCATCGCACCCTGGCTGCACAGACTTCCTGGAACAATGACACGCTCAAGACCATCTTCCGAAGAGGCCTGAACCACGATCTACAGTCAGAATTAGCCTGTCGTGACGAGGGCAGGGACCTCGACCAGTTCATCAACCTCACAATCCAAATAGACAACCTCAAGAGATCTCGCCGAGCCAGTCACCGTGCCACCCCTGCTTTCCACGCTGTCCAGGCTACTCGGACCACGACTTCCGATCGCTCCGACGAACCTGAACCCATGCAAATCAACGCCTACCATCTGCCCACGGAGGAAAGAGACCGACGGCTGCGACTCCACCTGTGTTTGTACTGTGGCGAGGCTGGCCATCTGCGCATCTCCTGCCCATCCAGACCTCGCTCAACCGCCCCTCGTCCGGTGAGCCCAGACCCTGAAGCACCATACCTCACCACGTCTGTGTTCGTGCCCGTTGTCATAACGACGAACGGCAAGCGGATACTCACCAGAGCTCTGGTAGAATCTGGGGCCGCTGGGAATTTTGTTTCAACAGACTTTGCCCGTCTACACAACATTCCTCTAATCCATTGTGTTTCCTCCCTCGCAGTCGAAGCCATCGACGGAAGGCCATTAGGCTCTGGTCAAATCTCTCACCTCACCCATGAACTCCAGCTGCAGACAGGGGCGCTCCACTCTGAGGTAATCCAATTCTATGTTTTCCATGGTCCACGCACCCCAGTAATCCTTGGCCTGCCATGGCTCCGCAAACACAATCCCCAAATCCACTGGAGAAGTAACCAGATTACCCGCTGGGACGCATCCTGTCACTCCAAGTGCCTCGCTCCCGTTGCCCCGTCCTCCATCCAGGTCATCTCCGTGCCCGTAGAGAGGGCTGACCTGAACGGTCTTCCCTCTGAATACCATGATCTGGCAGAGGCCTTTAGCAAAGCAGGAGCCTCTCAGCTCCCACCTCATCGCGACAACGACTGTGCCATCGATCTGCTACCCGGTTCGGTACCTCCCAAGGGCCGTATCTTCCCTCTTTCTCAGCCAGAATACGAAGCGATGAGGAAATACATTGAGGAAGAGCTTGCGAAGGGCTTCATTCGCCCTTCAACGTCCCCTGCATCCGCTGGGTTCTTCTTCGTCCAGAAGAAGGACGGAGGTCTCCGACCCTGCATCGATTACCGTGCCCTGAATGACATCACCATAAAGTTTCGCTATCCGCTCCCACTGGTACCTGCCGCCTTGGAGTTACTTCGTACTGCCAAGCACTTCATCAAGCTCAATCTACGCTGTGCTTACAATCTTATCCGCATTAGGGAGGGGGACGAGTGGAAGACGGCCTTCTCCACCAACACGGGGCACTATGAGTACCTGGTCATGCCGTTCGGCCTGGCGAACAGTCCTTCCGTCTTCCAGTCTTTTATCAATAACATCTTCAGAGACATGCTCCACCGTACCGTCGTTGTGTACATTGATGACATCTTGATTTACTCCGACACCCTCTCGGACCATGTGCAGCACGTTCGGACGGTCCTCCAGAGACTCATTCACCACCATCTATACGCCAAGCTGGAGAAGTGTGAATTCCACCAGACCTCCATTTCGTTCTTGGGGTATGTCATCAGCCCAGACGGAGTTGCTATGGACGAGGGTAAGGTCAGAGCAGTCCGTGATTGGCCACGACCCACAACCCTGAAGGAGCTGCAGCACTTCCTTTGATTTGCTAACTTTTATCGACGGTTCATAAGGAACTTCAGTGCCGTGGCCAATCCTCTCACTTCTCTGGTAAAGAAAGGAACACATCGTCTTCCGTGGAATAACTCAGCCACCCAGGCTTTTAACTTGCTCAAACAATGTTTCACCACAGCACCCATCTTGCACCATCCTGACCCCGGACTACCGTTCATAGTTGAGGTGGACGCCTCGAACACTGCTCTGGGGGCCATCCTCTCACAATGTCAAGGTTCGCCCCCCAAGCTGTACCCTTGTGCATACTACTCCCGTAAGCTGAACGCTGCCGAGAGAAATTATGATGTGGGTGATCGGGAGCTGCTGGCCATGAAGGCCGCTTTCGAGGAGTGGCGGCATTGGCTCGAGGGCGCTCTCCATCCTTTCGTCGTATTCACCGACCATAAGAACCTGGAGTATCTACGTGCCGCAAAGAGGCTAAACCCCAGGCAGGCTCGTTGGTCGCTATTTTTCACCCGGTTCCACTTCACTGTCACTTATCGACCAGGGTCTAAGAATACAAAGGCACACGCCCTGTCACGCCAAGGTGACTCCGAGCTCTCACCACAAGACCCCAAAACAGTACTGGCTCCCAACCTCGTTGTCGCTCCCATTCAGTGGGACATCGACACAGAAATCAAACAGATCAATTCCCGCGCAGATGTCCCACCCGGCTGCCCACATGACCGAGTCTTTGTCCCCGAGACTCTCCGGAGCCAGGTCCTAGAACTCGTTCATGCCCATCCAAGCTCGGGGCATCCAGGTATCACCGCCACCATCCAGCTACTCCAGAACCATTATTGGTGGCCCTCTTTAGCCTCAGACACCACAACCCATGTGCAACACTGCCGGGTCTGCAACACTCAGAAGTCATCACGTCAACTACCTGCCGGTCTGTTACACCCTCTTCCAGTTCCACAACGTCCTTGGTCGCACATTGCCATCGATTTCATTACCGATCTCCCAGTTTCTGAAGGATACACCACCATCCTCACTGTTATCGACCGCTTTTCCAAGGCCTGCCGTCTAATTCCCCTCGCAAAACTCCCTACAGCACTGCAGACCGCCGAACACCTCTGCAACCAGGTGTTCAGGTTTTATGGCTTGCCCGAAGACATTGTTTCCGATCGAGGGCCCCAGTTCACTTCTCAGGTCTGGTCAGCCTTTTTCAAGACCCTTCAAGTCAATATCAGTCTGACGTCAGGGTATCATCCGCAATCCAACGGACAGGCCGAGCGCATGAACCAAGAGGTGACCCGTTTTCTGCGCTCTTATTGCCATCAGCACCAACAGGATTGGAGTCGTTACCTGATCTGGGCCGAATACGCCCAGAATTCCATCCGCAAACACTCTACTGGCCTGACCCCCTTTCAATGCGTCCTGGGCTTTCAACCGCCTCTCTTCCCGTGGTCAGGTGAACCCACAAATGTCCCTGCAGTGAACGACTGGCTTCAGCGCAGCGAGGAAACCTGGAACCTGGCCCACACCCACCTCCAACGAGCGGTTCGTCGGCAGAGGGAACAGGCTGACCGCCGGCGTCGGCCGGGGCCTGAGTATCACCCGGGCCAGTGGGTCTGGCTGTCGACCCGAGACCTACGCCTCCGACTCCCCTGTAAAAAGCTCAGTCCCAGGTTCGTGGGTCCGTTCAAAATCACACATCAGATCACCCCCGTCTCTTTCCGTCTAGATCTACCTAACCAGTACCGACTCGCTCCTACTTTCCATGTCTCTCTTCTCAAACCTGCCGATGGTCCCAACGAGAGGGAGGAGAGATCCCAGGACCAGACTCCCCAGCCCATTCTAGTGGAGGGTGAGGAGGCCTATCAGGTTAAGGAGCTCGTGGACTCCAGACGTCGGGGAAGTTCCCTGCAGTACCTAGTTCATTGGGAGGGATACGGCCCTGAGGAACGTTCTTGGGTGGACGCTTCTGACATCCTGGATCCCAGCCTGATTACTGACTTCCACCTGGCTTATCCCACCAGGCCGGCCCCACGACCACGTGGAAGACCCCGACGTCGTCAGGTTCCTCGTGCCAGGAGTCGCTCACAGGGAGGGGGCTCTGTCACGATCCCAAACTCAGTAACCTCTGTCTCTGGCCAGCAGAGAGCACCCTCGCCCGAATACTGATCTTCACTTGCACTACATTCCCCATAAGCCTCTCTAATGACTCCAATCACCATGCCCAGCTGCAGCCTATCTACCAGGCTATTTAACCGCACCACAAGCAGCTTTCAGTGCGAAGTTTTGTTTTGCCTTTGTGAACACTTCTGAGCGTTTTATCCAGTGATTGCCTGACTGTTTCTCGACCCCTTCTGTCTCTGATTTCTCCTAGCCTGCTGCCTGCCTACGCTACCTCTGCCTGGTTCATGGTCCTTGCCTGTTTGCTGCCTGTTCTGATCTTCTGCCTGGAATTAGACCCTGATTAAGCCTTGCCTCTGATGCTGAGTTTGCTGTCTTTGACCTCTGCCTGTTTGACTATTCTCTCAATAAAATTACGCTGCAAATGGATCATTCTGAGACTGGTGATTCGCAACAGTAAAATAATATTAAAAGTGTATACAATGCAATTCATCACTTAGCCTTGCTATAGCACACAATTTCTACACACTAAAAGACTTGACAGTGTTGTTGAATTAATCAAACACACAAAAAAAAAACATTTTCATGTGTCGGACAGAGTTGACAAATGTCAAGTTACTAAGTGAGTAAATTTTTTTTTTTTTATAAAAAGTGGTTAAATAAAAAACCTGTTCCTTTTCATGGTATGATAGATGAGACCCGTGTTTATGAAGATATCCAATTCAAATTCATGTAGTATCGATTTTTTGTTTGTCACTTTTCAAAAGTACTTTTGTCCCTTATCTCAAGAATCAGTGCTATATGAAAAGAGAGTGATGTCAGTCGTTCTCTGTCAGAAGTCTAGTTTTATTCCTCTGCTTGTTTCTCTTCTCCCTCTCCTTCACGTGCGCTCTCGCACAGCTGAGGTCATTCCCAATCAGCGTTTGCTCCTGCTCTTCTCACACCTGTTTCCCATTTGCCCTGATTTTCTGGCTATGTAGATCTCGTGTTCGTTTCCCTCCTTTGTCGGTTTATTGTTTGTTCGTTCATGCCTGTTACAGACGCATTATCTGTGAGAAATATTGCTGCTTATCCTTGTCCTGTGTGTGTTTGTCAGATGAGAGATTTAACCAGCTATCCTGTGTCAAGCCTGACAGTCTGTGCTGCGGTTGCTGCCTAGTGGAGTCTACGCCCGTCTTTACCAACCAGCAACTACCTGTACCTTTCATCCTGCCTGGTTACAGCCTTTGGGTTTCATTATCCTGTTCTGCGTCCGCCAAGACGGCCTGTGATCGGCAGACAGCCTGTGTTGCCTGTTATTCTATTTTCAATAAACCTGTCAACCAGCTTTCGCTTTTGGGTCTTTCTCGAACTGTGACAGAATAAACCGAACAATATGGACCCTGCGAACGATACAACCATCCGCTCAGCAGTTGAATTGCAGGGAGCTATGCTGGGCAGACATGCCGAAGAATAAACTGCCGCCAAGCACGCCGTGGATTCACTCATTGCCCAGGTGTCGTATTTGACTGGTCAGCTACATCACCTGCCCCAAGACCAGTCCTCAACTGGGTCGCGACACACCTCCGAGCCTCGTATCAACAATCCTCCCTGCTACTCTAGTGAGCCTACTGAGTGTCATGCATTTCTTACCCAGTGTGAGGTGGCATTTTCTCTTCAGCCTGTTATGTATGCCTCCGACCGTGCTAGAGTTGCGTATGTGGTGTCTCTTCTTACTAGTCGAGCCTGGGATTGGGGAGTGGCAATTTGGGAGGGGGGAGCTGATTGCTGTGCTCAGTATGATTTATTCAAGGAGGAGATGTTGAAAGTTTTCGACCGCTTTGTCTTCGGTCGCGAGGCTTCTCGCCAGCTGGCTGCACTTCGTCAAGGTAGACGCTCCACAGCTGATTATGCCATTGGCTTTAAAACTTTATCTGCCACCTGCGAATGGAATGAGGCAGCTCTCACGGCACGCTTTTTGGAAGGCTTGAATGATGAGCTGAATGACGAGATTTTTGCACGAGAGTTTCCCTCAAGTCTGGATGAGTTGGTCGAATTAGCCATTTGTTTAGACAAACGTTTTGATTTACGCTGACGTGCTCGTGCTGACGTCACGGGATTCCGGCGATCCCCATTCACTCAAACGGCGTCACCTGAACCACACCCAGAGCCTGAGCCAATGCAGCTAGGGAGAATACACCTGTCCTCTGCTGAACGCCAACGCCGTATTCGAGAGAGGTTGTGCCTTTACTGTGGTGGTACTGGACATTTTGCTGCCACATGTTCGGTAAAAGAGAGAGCTCACCAGTAGTTAGTGGAATATTGGCGAGTGCTACTCGTCCCCCATACTATCCCAATCCTTCAAGTCTCACACCATGATTTCGGCCGTTCTTCGCTGGGGTACCACTTCTGTTGCCTGCTCTGCTCTATTTGACTCCGGGGCTGAGGGAAATTTTCTCGATGAGACGTGGGCTATTGAACACGGTTTCCCCCTTCATGAATTAAAAGAGACACCCACAGCCTTTGCAACTGGATGGCCACGTTCTTTCTAATATTCACCTGGCCACCGCCCCGGTGAGTCTCACCACGTCTGGCAACCACCAAGAGAGAATTTCTTTTCTTTTGTTTCAGTCACCTATGGCCCCCATTGTCCTAGGACATCCATGGTTAATACAGCACAATCCACATATTAACTGGTCTGATAGTTCTATTGTGTCTTGGAGCTTGTCTTTTCATAACAATTGTCTTGTCTCTGCTGTTCCCTCTGTTTCTTCTGTGTCTGCTTTTCAGGACGAGGCGATTGATTTATCTGGCGTCCCGGAGGAGTATCACGATCTGTGAGCGGTGTTAAGGAGGGGGATGAGTGGAAGACAGCTTTTAATACTCCGTTGAGGCGATTTGAATATCAGGTTTTACCGTTCGGGCTGGTAAACGCCCCAGCCGTTTTTCAAGCACTCGTAAACGATGTATTGAGAGACATGCTCAACATTTTCGTCTTTGTGTACCTGGATGATATCCTCATTTTCTCTCCATCTCTCCAGATACACACCCAACACGTGCGTCGCGTATTACAGCGGTTATTAGAGAATCGTCTCTATGTTAAAGCCGAAACATTGCGCTTTTCATGTCCAGTCAGTTACTTTCCTTGGTTCGGTCGTGTCTGCGGAGGGCATAAGCATGGACCCCTCCAAGGTTAAAGCTGTCACTGACTGGCCTGTTCCTGAGTCTCGCTTGGTGCTTCAGCGTTTTTTAGGTTTGCAAATTTTTATCGCCGCTTTATTAGAAATTTGGGTCAGGTTGCCACTCCTCTGACTGTGCTCACGTCCGCGAAGTCTTGTTTTGTCTGGTCTGACGCTGCTCAATGCGCATTTGAGCGTCTTAAGAGATTGTTCACGTCCGCCCCCATTCTGATTTTGCCTGATCCAGAGAATCAGTTTATCGTTGAGGTAGACGCGTCTGACGTCGGGGTGGGAGCGGTGATCTCGCTGTGCTCCTCTCTTGATCAGAAGGTTCACCCATGCGCTTTTTACTCGCATCGACTCTCGTCTGCCGAACGTAATTATGATGTGGGTAACCGGGAACTTCTTGCCATTCGACTGGCCCTGGAGGAGTGGCGCCATTGGCTGGAGGGAGCCTCCTGTCCATTTATCATCTGGACTGACCATCGTAATCTAGAGTATATCCGCTCAGCCAAGAGGCTTAACGCTAGACAGGCTTGTTAGGCCCTTTTTTTAGGGTGTTTCAATTTCACTATCTCTTAAGGACCCGGGTCAAAGAACATTAAGCCTGACGCTCTTTCTCGCCAGTTCTCCTCTTCCATGGGTCGCCCCACCACTGAGACCATCCTACCTGAGGGATTATTAGTTCCGTCACGTGGGGGGTGGAACAGCTGGTGAGAAAGGCTCTTTCTCATTCCGTCGTTCCCCGAGGGTGTCCTGAGCGGAAGCTATTTGTCGCCAAGACCGCTCGTCCGGCCGTCCTTCGTTGGGGTCACTCATCTAAATTGGTCGCTCATCCGGGAGTGGGTCGTACCATGGCAGCTGTCCGCCAGCGATTCTGGTGGACTGCCATGGGATGTGAGGTACGCCGATTTGTTGCGTCATGTTCTGTCTGTGTCCAGCAGAAGTCCAGTAATTCGCCTCCTGACGGTCTGCTTCGTCCCCTCTCTATTCCTTCCCATCCTTGGTCTCATATTGCCCTGGATTTCGTCACTGGGCTTCCCCCCTCCAGCGGTAATACAGTGATTCTCACTGTCGTTGACCGGTTTTCTAAGGCGGTTCATTTTGTCCCTCTCCCCAAACTTCCGTCGGCTAAAGAGACTGCGCGGGCGGTTCTGGACCACGTCTTTAGGATTCATGGGCTTCCTTCTGATGTGGTTTCGGACAGGGGACCCCAGTTTGCCTCTAACTCTGCAGACAGATTGGTGCCACTGCCAGTCTGTCTTCAGGATTTCATCCAAAGAGTAATGGTCAAGCTTAGCGCGCTAATCAGGACCCCAGCCGGATGCTCCACTGTTTGGCGGCTCATAACCCCACCTCCTGGTGTGAACAATTGACATGGGCGGAGTACGCTCATAATTCTCTGCCGTCGTCGTCCACTGGCCTGTCCCCGTTTTCTTGTTGTCTAGGCTACCAGCTAGGTTTCCCTCTCAGGAACCAGAGGTTGCCGTTCCCTCGGTCCAGGCCTTTATACAGCGCTGTCGTCGCACTTGGCGGAGGGTGAGGTCAGCTCTGTGCTGGACCAGGGAACGCTCTCGTCGTATCGCCAACCGTCACCGGTCCAAAGCTCCTAGGTAGGTATGTGTGTGGACAGAGAGTCAGGCTCTCCACACGTAATTTACCCGTTCAGGCACCCGCTCGGAAACTGTCTCCCCATTTCATTGGTCCTTATGCCATCACTAAGGTTATCAGTCCGGCGGCTGTACGGCTCAGGTTACCTCATTTTCTCAAGCGCGTCCATCCTGTTTTTAATGTCTTGTGTATTAAACCTGCGCTTCGCCTCCGCTCTCCTCCCTCTCCCCCTCCCGCCCTCGTTGCTGACTCCCCTGTCTTTAAAGGGATACTTCAGCTCTGGAAAGATGAATGTGTATTTAAAGTGGTCATTTATATAGTAGAAATGTGAAATTATTTTTGAAATTGAAGCATTCTAGACTGAGAAAAGGCAGAAAATTTATTTTTTACTCATGTGGCTGAAAGACAACAACTTGAAACTGAAAGAATGCACTTGCTTTGCTGCCCTTACAAAGCCAGGCCACTCCCAAACCACGCCTACCTGTTACAGGCGGCAGTATCCGAAAAATTTCTCCAACCATTCTCTAGGCTAATACATACTCTAGTAACAGTAAAGGTTTATAAAAAGAACCACAACCAATGTGAGTTATAACTTTTCATTAAAAAAATACTACCCCAAATCAGAAAAAGTTGGGACATTTCGTAAAATGCAATAAAATCAGGAATCTGTGATTTGTTCATTCCATTTAACCTTTTATTAACTGACAAAAGCACAAAGAAACGTTTTCCAATGTTTTCACTGACCAACATAATTGTATTTTGTAAATATGAACAAATTTTGATTTTGATGGCTGCAACACACCCCAAAAAAGTTGGGACAGAGACCAAATAAAAGTGAAAAGATTATCCAAATTATATTTTCTAACTATTTTGAAACCGTCCACAATGAGCAGGTGTATTGGTAATAGTTGAGGGTATCGTGTTTGGGTGTAAAAGTGCTTCTCAGTCTTTGAAATATATTGAAATAAAATGTCTGTATAAGCAACAAACTGCAAATTCACATGTATATGCTAATGTATCATACACAATATGTTACAGACTAAATATGAATGTTTAGACAAGATTTTGTGATTAGTTTTGGATAGATTATAAAGTTTTGACTGTAAAAAAAGACTACTGTCACATTAAATAGGTACGCTTTTGTTCACCAATTTCTGCTCATAGGTAAATATACTATAGTATGATGTTTTGTCAAAAATAAAGTAGGTATATTGAATTATCAACTAAGATGTTATTATAGTGTTTGTTCCAATATTCAAACTAATGAATCCTTACGTTTTTTAATACTTATGATAAAATTTATACTTTTTACAAAGAAATACACTTGAAATATTGTTAAAATTGTAATTGTTGTTGTAATTGTAACCTATTTGTAATTGGTTACAATTTCTAATTGTAAAATATGTATATATAGATAATTTCTTTTGTCCTTGCATTCTTTGGAATCCTGTGACACGAAAGGCTATGATATGAAAGGCTAATTAATATGCAGCTCATTATGTATGTGGCACATTATCCGGCCTTTGTCTTCTCAGGTGTGAACACGCCTCCACGATATATTGCCTTTCCAAACAAAAGGTGTCTTATAAAATTTAAATCAATGTATTGTTTTGTGTAAATGATTAGGCAGGATGATTTTCAGATAATTTTGAAGCAAAAATTCTAGGCAACAACACTCATTCTTCAAAAGTCTTGTGGACACATATTTAGTATGTGTTTTGTGGCCTTATTTCAGACACTTTAAGTTTTAGTTTTTTTCAATAACCAGGCATAAACATTATTCTCAAAAAAATACAAACATGTACATACATGTTGCTCACATATTACGGTAGCCCCGTTTGTGCTATATAGAGTGAATTTACACCTTTGCCTTTAACATGTTTATAAATAACTGAAAAAAGCACAAATGTCAGAGAATGTCAGAACACCTCAAGGACCACAAAAACCCCTTAGACCTCAGAGGGTTAAGCAAAGATGTATTTGGATTGTACAGAGATATAAACTGCCATCAAGATGGCATCTTTCCTGGGAAGCAAGACAATCCCAGGCCTCATTTTGCACGTGCTAAAACTGAGTGGTTTCTAGACACTCTGCACCATAGAAGGGATGTGCCTGCCTGTCTACTGCAGTCCAGATATGTCTCTTATGGAAAATGTATGACCCATCATGAAAAGGAGAATCAGGCAATGATGACCACAGACTGTTGAGCCGCTGTCTTGTATCAGACAAGATCGGGCATATATTCAACTAGCAAAACTCCAACAATTAGTATCCTCAGCTCCCAAATGATTAAAAAGTTTAATTAAAAGGAAAGGTGATGTAACACAGTGGTAAACATGTCTCTGTCCCAACTTTTTTGGGGTGTGTTGCAGCCATCAAAATCAAAATTTGTTCATATTTACAAAATACAATTATGTTGGTCAGTGAAAACATTGGAAAACATTTCTTTAGAATGAACAAACTACAGATTCTTGATTTTATTCCATTTTACAAAATGTCCCAACTTTTCTTATTTGGGGTTGTAATTAATATTAACACTTTTACACTCAAAGCTCTTTCAGAGCTTCAGCTGTTTCCTTATATTCATTCACAGTATTGTCCGTCAGGAGCTGGATATCTCCGTCTGATATCCTGGACAACACAGGTCGCAAACGAGACGACAGCCTTTACTATGTGTCTCGCCTTGCAGGACCCATTCCATTAAGTGACGTAGGCTGTTAGGCGTCGGCGATATTGTCTACAAAACAGTAACGTTAAGCACAACGTTAGCAATGCGAACAATTTGCACATACAGTATGCTAGCATAGATGTAAATATAACAACAATAGCTCAGCTGACTACGCGTGAAGAACATTGTGATAATACCGAATGTCCAAACTCTGTTCATTACGTCTTAGTAAAAAAAAAAAAAAGAAAAACAAACCAAATACTCACTTTACACTAAGCCGTCCGTTTGTCCCTGCAGGCTTTGGCTGGCGTTTCTAATTCATCTCATCCAGAAGAAAATGTCATCGCTGAAATTCGCGACAGCAATAGGACTCTCTATCTGTTTCCATAGGCACACAGCGAGAGCACTGACACCACCAGTCTGCCCGAGCGACTCTGACCGGGCTCGAGTCAGGTCTTGCTCCCCTGCTGCAGCAGCTGCTACGGCCGCCTCTTGTTCATCCATCACCCGCAACTGTTCATCGCTGTATTGCGGCTCGTACAGGTAGCCGCGAGCATTAGATTCGAATTCAACTTCAAATGCCATTTCAACTTCAAAACTAACTTCCGTCATCGTGATTAGACTACTATACAAACTTTCTACACAGAGCAAGAGCCTGTTAGCTTAGCTTCTACAGAAAGATGGCTGACACTATCTTTACTTTCTGTGAGTGAGATCCCGCCCCATATGGGCGTGGTGAAAACATGCGGAACTAGCTACTAATACTGGCTGTAGTTTTAAGCCTCTGGCCCAAAAATCCTCAGATGACGCAAAATGACGATTTTTGCGTCATCGGAGGATTTTTCCCAGACTAAAAATACATTAATCTCTCATATCAGGGGGATATGAGGGGGGGAAGCACGGTAATTCGGAAATACTACTGGTTTTCTACTGATACAAAGCTTAATGCTAAATCCTGAAGCATCCCTTTGAGGTTAAGAGGCTGCTTGACATTCGACCCTGGGGGCGAGTCTATCAGTATCTTGTCGATTGGGAGGGATACGGCCCGGAGGAGAGAAGCTGGGTACCGGGAAGGGATGTGCTGGACCACTCGCTTATCGAGGATTTCCTCCGCTCCTGTCAGTCCCCCTCAGGGGCGCCAGGGGCCGCCCATTAGGGAGGGGGTACTGTCAGAAGTCTAGTTTATTCCTCTGCTTGTTTCTCTTTTCACTCTCCTTCACGTTCGTTCTCGCACAGCTGAGCTCATACCCAATCAGCGTTCGTGCTCCTGCTCTTCTTACACCTGTTTCCCATTTGCCTTGATTTTCTGGCTAAAAGACTGTTTAAATTAATTATTTAAAATATGAATCACATCTGTGTGTGAATGAATGAACAGCTTTTACTATATTGCTATACTGAGATGAGTAAAAATCGACTGAATTATGTTGAAATAAAATGTCTTTGTATAACCAACGTATTAAATTGCAAATTAACATTTATATGCCCTAACATACCATAAAAACAACAAACGATATGCCTATTACTGACGAAATATTAAAGACAACATTTCGTTGACTAGTTTTGGATAGATTATTAAGTTTTTACTGTAAAATAGACTACTGCCACATCAAATAAGCTTTTGTTTGTCAATTTCTGCTCATATGTTAAATATATTATGTTTTGTCAAAAATAAAGTCATCAACTAGAATGTTATTATAGGGTTTGTTCCATAGGCTTTATTCAAACTAATGAATCCTTAACTTTGAAATACGTATGATAAAATGTATACTTTAGTTTTTACAAAGAAAGATTACACTTGAAATATTGTTATTTTAATTGTTGCTGTAATTGTAACCTTTTTAATAAAATAGCATTTACAAGGTAGATCTTAAAAGGTCAATATAAGCCTTATCTATAAATTATTTTTATTGTGTTTTATTAGTGACAAATTTGGGGAGAGGATACATATCCAAAACTTTCTGAAAATACAGTATGAGAATTAACTACACAATTACCATAAATGTTTACCATGGATATAATACAATTTGCAAGCAAAAATACAAGTGGAATTTTTTTTTTAGATGTTTCCAACTGTGAACCAATTTTGTAGTGTATGTGTATATATATATATATATATATATATATATATATATATATATATATATATATATTATTACTATTATTATTTTTTGTCCTTGCATTCTTTCTTGTGGCTCAGTGACACACCTGTGTGAAAGGCTCATTATGCGGCTCACTATGCAGGCCATTGTCTTCTCAGGTGTGAATCAGAGTATTCACGCCCCCTCGCATATTGCCTTTCCAAACAAAAAGTGTCTTACAAAATTTAAATCAATGTATTGTTTTATGTGAATGATTAAAGAGGGTGGTTTTCAGATAATTTAGAAGCAAAAACTCTAGGCGACAACATCCATTAGTCAAAAGTCTTTTGGGCACATATTTAGTATGTGTTTTGTGGCCTTATTTCAGAAACTTTAGTTTTAGTTTTTTCAATAACCATGCATGAATACTATTTTCTCAAAAATACAAACAGAACACTCTCCTTGGCATTGAGCCTCAACCCCAACCTTCGCATGTAAGTGAGGACGTCATCTCGATGGCGAACCGCTAACTGTTCTGATTCCGCTAGAATCAGCCAGTCATCTATGCAATTCTATATGTGTATGCACTGCAGCCTGAGCGGAGCCACAGCGACATCTACGCACTTTGTGAATATGCGGGGTGATAAAGCTAGACCGAAAGGAAGTGCCTGATACTGGTGTTCTTTGCCCCAAAAGAAAACCTCAGGAACCTCCTTTGCTGAGGGAGAATGGAGATATGGAAGTATGCGTCTTTCAGATCTATCGTGACAAACGAGTGCTCGGATCTGATTTGAGTTATGATCTGTTTGAGTGTTAGCATCTTGGACTTGAGTTCCAGCACCGAACACTCCAACAGATGAAGATCTAGTATATGATGAAGTTCTCCATCCTTTTTTGGAACAATGAGATAATCGCTGTAAAGACCCGACGCAAGGTCGGGTGAGTACACCTTTTCTTTATAGCTTTCGTTGCTAACAGGGCCTTTACCTCTTGCTCCATTACCAGAGCCTGCTCGGGATGCACTAACGTGAGCAACACCTTGTTGTAGCCTTGAGGACGAGAACCAAACTGGAATCTGCCTCTTACTACTATCTGCAGGACCCATAGAGATATATTTTGCAGTAGCTTCCGTGCGGCCAGAAAATCTACCAAGGGAACCAGCCCCTCGAGGCTGGTCACTGGTGTAATTGAGACAGCCAGTTCGGGGACCTGAAGCATAATGACAGGAACCACCCAAACTGACTGTTTTTGAACCCCCCTCAGAGGGCATGAGTTTGACGCAATGTCGAGTTGGCGCTGCGCCAGAAGCTTGCTGGAGACCGCTGCGCCCTGAAGCAACAAGGGTGGTGGAGTTGGCAGAAAAGTCCCGTGAAGAGAACCAGATGGAACGGGCACCGTATAATGAGGTGTACACCGCTCCACCCCAGTTGGGGCTGCTCTCACCGGTCTGACGACGGTGCCGCCAAGACCTTTTCTTAAACTTGAGCGCGCAAAAGACGCGATATGTGAACAGGCCCTTACCCCTAAAATCCACTGGATCCGTCTACAGTGCGGAACGTCAGCGTCGCGGATACCGGAGCTAATCACGGCCATTATAGTCAAAGCTCTAAAGTCCACCAGCTGCGGACGCAGCGCGTCTCAGAGCGTCCCAGAAGCGTCTCTCCGCTCCGCTCCGCAGAGAATAGGTAGCAGGTCTATTTTCGCCGCTTGCCGCGTCAAGCAGCACAGAGTACACCATAACGGGCAGGAAGTCAGACCCAGAACGGCATAGAGGATCCGGTCGATTTTCAAAATAAAACACCCCGTGGAGACCAACGCTCCGCTGCTGAAACGCGTCTGAGACGCTTCCAGTGGACTTTGACGCCGAGCTAGGGACGTATCAAAAACGTGACGCTGACGTTCCGCGCCGTAGACGAATCCAGTGGATTTTAGGGGTTAATCTGTCGTCTGTTCAACACAGCGCTGTTGTCTTTCAGAGATATGGTCTTCTTAAGAATGCGTTATTTGCATTCCCTCATATGCATTTTGCTACCTACCAACACATAAGGAAAATATTTATGTAAAACGTATTTCACATGTACACACACGAGGACGAAAGTGTTTTCTGCGCTGAACAACGTGATGAGTTTAACAACACTTGTAGCATATTAGTATTGAAATTCTAGGTCATGGGCCTACTGTCAAATAAAATAATTTAGAACATTTAAATTATTTGTTGTTACATCAAACCTTTGGGCTAAGATTAAGGTTACTTAATCTTTAATTTCTTTAAAGTTGTTCTGCCGTGTCTGGGTAAATTAGTTGAGGCAGCAGACAAGAACTACTCAGTATTCTTCACTTTATTTCAACAGCCATTAGGCTGCTATTTTAATTCTAATAATTAAGATTTTAATTATTTTGATAATGTACCATAAGTTTGTATTGCAATTAAATGTATATGTCTTTCATACTATGACAAGGAAAAAACTGGAGAATCTAACGCCTCCCACCCCACCCCACATTCATGCTTTAAAATTATTTTGGTGGGTCTTGAGATAGATTATGCTTGTCTAGGTGGGTCCTGGAATGGAAAAGTTTGGGAACCCCTGCACTAAGACATGAGTAAAACAGAAAAAATACACAAAATATCTATTCAATGATGATGTGAATTACATGATAAATGAGTTTTTTAGTAACATACTTTCATTAAAAGAAAAAAAGAAAAGAAAGAAGAGTGTACTTGTGAACCGATGAACATCCTCAACCACCCACTGGGTGACACTGAGATACAAATTAAATCTGTCAGTGAAACCACCACTCAAACTGAGCATAATTTGCTCTTTTTTACCATTTCTCATACATAACCATAAATAGCAAAAACTCTCACTACACAAAGTCACATGCTTAAAGCTACAATATGTATTTTTTTTCACCACTAACCCCTTACAACAATAAAGGCGTAGGTTGATGACGCAGTGATAAGTGGAATGATGGAACTTGCTGTTATGCTGATGGATCTAATAATGTTTATGGATCAGTGAAAAAATTCATGTTTTTTAACATGACTGTGGTATAAAGCAGGTCGCGATTGCTAATAAAAGACAAATATCAGCGCCACACGCGAGTCCCGGGGATATAAAAGGAATAAGGACATTTAATTCTACCGAACTACACACAAGTGCTGAATTACTACTCACACGGGTCAGTTTATTTGACGAATTAAACGTGTGAGGTAACACAGCGCTGTTTCATTTGTCTAACATTACACTACATACTAAACAGCATTTGAGTGTGTTGAAAGTTATAATGTTATTCTATGTGTTAGTTTTTTTGCTATATGAGACTAGCAGTAAACTAGATCAACATTAGAATAATATACTGATCATATTCTAACATTTTATCATGTTGAGCTATATAACATTGATTTGTTTTATGTACATTTGCTCACCTGTCTAATAAAGTACATGCAAGAGCAGTGTCCCTGTCAAGTCGTGATTTGTGAAGCTCTGTCAAGTCCAAGTTAGTCGCGGATGTGAAGCTCTCAGCATCTCGAAAATGCCACGCTGATATTGATCCTCGTTTTAGTTCTCCTTTTGTCCCAAAGTCTGCTTGCCTTGGTCCATAATGTTTGAACAAAACAACAACAGTGTGCCGCTAGACATTACACACTACACAGTTGTCCACATCTTTCGCCATGGTTACTATGACAGTACAAGCGGAAACCGAGGATAACGTGGATATTACGTCATTGACAGGCAACAAAAATTGTGAATTTCTATGAAATTACAAATTATTCGAAACATTTAGGATAATGGAAGTACACAATTGAAGAAATATAACACTGTGCAAGTGGTTTTTGGATATTTTGATACAAAATTCTTACTTATTGTACCTTTAAGTCAATAATATCCTGAGATATTTCAACATATATACAATTAAAATCCTTGTTTTAAAAATGTTTAGGGTCAAATGATTAAATGCCTCGTAACACTCCATAATTCGTATAAATCATATTTGACAGTTGTATTAAAAGGAGAAAATGGTAAATTGATGTTTGTCTTTGTTAAAAGTGATTGCTGTCAGTGGCATTTGTAATTAGCTAGCATCTCCTCTTATTCAGCCATATCTAATTTCTGTCAACAGGCCTCTGTACGTCTATATCTCTGCCTTTGCTTTGAACTGCCAGTAAAAAAGCAATGGGTACCCTGGAGAGTCTGTATGCTATACCGTGTATGTGTGTGTGAAGTCTGGTCGATGGTGAAGAGGAGAAATTAATATCTTTCAGCACTGTCGACATGAGACACCACATTTAGAGCCCTTTGAGGGAACCCAGGTGCACACAAGCACACATACATTAATCTAGTGTATTTAGCACAAAAAATAAAAAAATCTGTCATTTACTCACCCTCGATCCAAACCCACACAACTTTCTGTAGAACACAACGGTTATTTTGAAGAATATCCTGGTTGCTCTTTTAAATATATAAAAGAAAGTAAATGTTATTGGCTCTTACGTTTTAAACTTGACACAACTCTTCTATTGGAAGCAGATGGTTTCAGAAAGCTTGACATTTTGAACACAAGTCATGGACCAATTCTTTGGTACTTTTTTACATTTGACAATGTAATAGCACATGCCACATGGAAAAAAATAATAAGGAAATAAAGAAAATTGGGTTTGTAACATCATGTGGATAAGTAAGTTTTGTTGTTGTTGTTGTTGTTGTTGTTGTTGTTGTTGTTGTTGTTGTTGTTGTTGTTGTTGTTGTTGGTTGAGCTGTTTAGTAATACATAGACATATTTTGTTTCCATTTGAAGAGTCTGTGTTGGAAGTGAAGTACTATTTATGGTCAAAATAAACCATATAACAGTTAGAATTTTTTTAGGTTTTTGAATTCCTGTTGAGTGGATGGAATTAGTGCGTCCAACTGATTATTATTTGGTCTTGCCAATACCCATATAATATAAACTATTTCAGATAAATGTAAGCTGATTGTATCAACTGTCACATTTTTAAAATTTATTTCATTTAAAAACAGTTCAGTTCTGATCTCAAAATTAGAAAGCTGTGTTCTTAATTCCAGCCATCATGAAAACATTGATGGCTGAATTCATTGTAGAGAGAGACTATTTATATTTGATAATAGACACAAGCAAAGATGTGTATGAGCTATTGCCATTGTTATTGATCATAATGAGACTTCCACACATTAAAATGTACTGTATATGTAATTAATATAACAACACATTCAATAATAATCTTCTGACATCTTTTTGATCAGATTTATAGATCTTTTGTCCACATAATGAAAGGCAACGGAATTCAGTGGTATTTTTGTTCTTGAGAATGGTCATTTCTCAGCAGGCCAAAGGTCAAAAGAGAAAAAAGTTTCAAAATAAGTTGATTAATAATATATATTCAAGAATGTTTGAGACTACTATTAAAATTTTAATATTCATTACTTTCATGAGCATGCATATACACTGATTAAATATTCAACAATTCCTCTAACTCTGTTTATGTGAATAAGTAAAGGTAGGCCTCATTTGCTGTGCACTAAATGTGAAAAGCCAATAAAACCAATACGACTTCTAAGAGAACTCAACTAAACTTATGATTTCTCATTATAATACAGTCATACATAATTCACAGGAACAATGATATGCAACAAACACTGCTAAAAAGTTAGGCTATGTGCGCAAAACTTCTTGACACAAATCATACAGCAAGAATATGGTCTTCTAGACATCCACAAGCATTTATCCAACCAGAACTCAAAACAAGGAAACTCTATTTACAGTAATAACCGGTTTAGATTTAGATATCAAATACTGCTTCTCAGGTCATATGAGTTTACAAGCTCTCTGGGATAAACAGATTTTAGATAGATTTTTTTTATATATAGATCGCATACATTAAATTTAATAAAATTTTATGAGAATTTGGATGGACAGTTTTTCATCTTAAAAAATCACACAATCCTTACACTTTAAAACTCTTTTTGTTGTTGCAGTTAAATAATAGATGATATGTATACCTGAAGGCAGAGGTGGAAAGTATTCTATGTTCCCCTGTGCCTGAGTATTGATCCTGCAATAGTTCAGTATTCAACGCTACAGTAAACAGTCCCAGCGGAGATTTAGTTATCATGAATTTATTTGATTGAATTCCCTGTGTGATAACATTGATCTGTTATATTAGATGGACTGCAGCCTGAGAATGAATATAAACCCGAGACCTGACAGGTGGAAATGCAAGTAAATTCTAATCTTTTTTTCTGTTAACAATGGCTGCGAGCTATTTTAGCTATGATGTATTACAAAGGTAATATTTGTGAGAATGAACGGAGGAGGAATACACAAAGTACTGTGTGCATCTGTTTTTTTTTTTGTTTTTGTTTTTTTGTGTAAAGTGTAAAGAGTTTCTGCTATTATGTCCAGCGAAATCTAAGCAAGTTCAACATATGGTGAGAGACACCATGAGACCCATTTTAACGGTCTCAGCACATGGTCTAAAGTGCAAGGCGCAATTTGCACTTAGGGTGTGTCCAAATCCACTTTTGCTAGTTTAACGACGGGAAAAAAAGTCGGCGCACCCAGCGCATGGTCTAAAAGGGTTGTCCCTATTCTCTTAATGAGTAATGGGTGTGTTTTGGGCATAACATGCAATAAACCAATCAGAGTCACATCTCCCATTCCCTTTAAAAGCAGTTGCGCTCGCGCCATGGTGGATTTGCTTTTTACATGGTGGAATTTGCAAGCGGAAAGACTGAACTTCCTAGCGAGGAAACGTATTTGCTCGTGCGCGAGGTTATAGTGCGCAAGCAGACCATCTACGGGACAAGCCGGATTTCTCCATATCTTTATGTACACAATAATAATCTTTTATTTTTAATATTTGGCATGTTTGTGTGCTGCTGCCTGTCCCTGTGTGTGTAATAAGCAAAGTGTACACACGTTGTGGGACTGCCTAGGCGCTTATTACTAATGTGCTCTTTAAATAACAAAAAAATACTGCGCCTTTGACTTTAGACCAGGTTTTAGTTGGTCAATGGTGCAGTCTATTTCAGTTTCCTCAAAATATCAATGTGCCAACAACACACCTCATTTTCAGACCAGCACACCCATGTGCGAACAGCTGGGCGCAAATGCATTTGCTTTTTAAACAACGTGGCGCAAGACGTGAAAATGATAACTGCGTCGGGCTGAAACTATCAAAAAATACTTGCGTCACGCCTGGCGCTGCATTGCGACGAGTGTGTGATAGGGCCCCATGGCTCTCAGAAACTTTTAAAACTCTATTTCTCGGATTCACAGACAAGCAGTGGTGCCTCCAGAAACTTTTCATAGGGGTGACCAGATGGGGCCACTTAAATGGATGGGGCACACCAAAACTATAAACCATAATTTCAGAATTTTATTCTACTGTTTAGTAAACCGGCCAGACTTAAGGACTGTTTAGTAATCAGAAAGACTTAAGGAAACTCCTGCTGATATACTTTGATTTATTGTGTTATATGTAATGTTACTAATGATATTAGTAGGGCCCTACTAATATATATTATATTATATATAATGATATATATTATATAAATATGATATATATAAGGGCCCTCGCCCCGCTGCAAATTTCCAGATACTTACATAATTGTGATGAATTTAATCCTTTTTAAGTTATTATTTTGCAGTGTAAGATTACAGTTAACACCTTTAAATATTACATAAATGTATTATGAATTTTTAATAAACTTAATGAGTGTATAAATCAGCAGCAAAAAGTAATTTTCTTGAAAAAATCTGCACAGTAATTTTATAAAATCTAAATATGTTAATAAAAACAAATTACTATTAGTTCTCTTATAAAATTCAATCAGGCAATCATACATTTCACAATTTTATATTTATATATTAATGTCAAGAATTCAGAAGTGCATATATAGCTTACACTACAAAGAAGTAATATACAATTAATTTATGCTTATTTTCAATGTATTGAGCAGGCTAGGTATAACAAAATATATTGGCTTTTAATAATATTTCAGTGCGCAAACCCATGATAACATGAAAAACAGAGCGCACACAGCGTGTAAGCGCATCGCGGGATTCGCGGTGCAGAATGATGTGCTCAAAGCAACATGGAGTCACAGTGCGCATTTAAAAGTTCACGTCAAAAAGCGAAGAAATGTCGAGCGCACAAATCCAAGTGTGATTGGTTCCTTTGTTTCACAGTTTTAAATTCCAGTTATTGTGCGTTTGATGCCGATTCATAGTCCTTGTGATGTGTGTGATCTAGCAAGCACACAGTAGTGAGTCGTTTAAAAACAGCTACAAACTCCAACAAAATAAAGTAATTTTATGCAAAATCTACAGCCTTTTATCTACAGATCATGCATTATAATGTGAATATATCATATTGGAGAGAGTTTTACCGTGCATCCAAGAGGCGCGCGCGCTGTTTGAATATGAATGGAGAATGATTGACAGCCGCAGAGGAGGGAAATTGAGTTTCCGTATACTTTAATGATGTAAATAGACTTCTGTCCCTCACATTAAGCTATGGAATGACTTCAGATGACTTTGTCACCCAAACTGACGTGAAAAAAGCGGGAGGCGCCGAAAAGCGCGCTGTTTGCATCCCTGCTTAATTGTCAAAACGTGGCAAAGACACATCAAAATGCTGAGGTAACAGTATACTGTAACCATTTGGCACTTAAAAAGCACGTCACGACACATAATTTCCCGTCTTCTTTTACTAAAGAATATTTTTGACTTATTTACGAAATGCATAACTGATGCTACTAAAATTTATACTGGCCATTGGGGTGGCCAGGAGTCGCCATTGCGACCTGGTGGCGCCATTGCAGACAAGGCTTAAGTCTGCATGTTTAAGTTGTTTTAACTGAAAGCAACTTGCACTGACATATCTTAAAATATGTCAGGGCCATTGTTTTGTCTCAAGATGCACACCAGTAATGTGTTTTGTTCTAAGACATGTTAATAAGCTACTTAAATGTCCTAATTGAACTAAGGCCTAATCCTGGTTTGATCTAAGCCCTGTCTTTGAAACCAGGCCATTATGTTTAAGAAGTCCTACAATTTATGGCTCAATCAATGGAGTGAGTTGTATGAATTTTATTAAATTTTTTGACAGAAAAATTACTTATATACAAATAATCAAATAGGATATGGGAATGCACATGGAATAGAGAATGAGATTAAACTATATAAAATTAAACTATATAGTTTTTACTAATTTCAGGTTTCAACACTATATCTAAATACAGATAAAGATAATTTTGTCATTTCAACTGATACAGACACATATACAGATAACAGCTTGACTGTACACCCCTAGAAATAACCAACTTCACTGAAGATCAACTCACAAGAAGCCATGCAGTTGTGATTTTACAGTGATAGAGTTCTATATTGCCGAGGTATGGTAATTGTTCCTTAAAACTTTATTGAATAATTACATCATGAAAAACTGTGATGTATTTTTCCAGATTTTTACAGCATCCTTTAACCGTTAGATTCTCACGTGCAAACACATCAATTTGGTTTACGGCTTGATGCTATTCTAATTGAACAGAACATTCATACAGTAATCAAGCTACATTTGCAGCCATTAATCAAAACCATCCTTTGACATTTAGCTAATTGGACGGAAATTTGTGTTCACTATACACACAGAGACTAAGCAAAAAGACAGAGAACAAATTACTAGTGAAGTGCATGTTTGACATTTGAGAGCCTTAGCATTTGACTGGATGATGGATGAAGTTCGATTCCAGAGCTCACTGAAGTGTCTGTTTAAATAAGTGTGGGGATGTAAGTAGTTTTTAATAATGCCAAGTAATGTGGGATTAAGTGTACATCTACAGAGCAGCGAGACTCAATTTGATCATGTATGTGTAGGCTACTTGTATTGTATGACTAATCAGTGACGTGTTTCTTTAACACTGTTCTCTTTCATCATCTCGTGTTCAAGATCCACCTGGGAAGGGCATCCGTACATGACCTCTGCAGAAGCATCCAATTGCACCAAGTCTGGCTAGACAGACAGAAGCACGCAGCCAATGCCAGGTAAGGCCCCACCCCCTTACCCGAGGGTATACAAAGCCTGCAAGTGCTGCTATTCTCCAATTGACATTCGCTTCTCTGCAATGATACAGCTTGGTTGGATTTACGCTGCTCACCTTACGTGTCTGCAGGAGGAAAAATCGCCAGATCAGCCTCCGCCATGAGTGACAGTTGTTTTTCTACCAAGTTCAGCTGTATTTGCTTCTGAGCCGCCCACGCTCTCGCATCTTCTCATCGGTTTCCCTTTCCATTACTGCCTGCCTGCCTGATGTTCGGCCGGTGGGTGCATTGAACTGACTCCGCGCTCACGAGTCGCAAGCTCTTCGGACTCTCTTCCTGCCTTAGAGCCCTTGTTCAAGAGATGGAGGGTTTCTTATGGAGTGGTCGGCCACCCCCCTCTCGAGGCTGCCCAGCCCATGTGTTCAGTGGACGTTGTGTGTTCTCTCCCCCCACATGCAGGGGGTCTGTTGTGAGTAAAAGTGCAAAAGCAGTGTCACCACAACGCCCATACTGTGTTCCCCTCACCCAGTTAATAAAGGCTTCGGCCCCAGTGTTCCCCAACAAAAAACACCTACAAAACACACAAAAAAACATTTAATCAAACGAATCAAATGAATTTGTTACAGAAAGAGGACCTCTCTCCGCAGAAGGAAATCATCTCCCTGCAGAGAGAGAAAATCTCTGTGAACCCCTGCATGTCACCCCTAGTTCATCCACTAGAGGGCACCATTGAATTACAAATGAGCCAGCTGGACTTACACAGCGCCACTTCGGGTCGGGTGGGAACACTCGCAAGTCACTGAAGCCACATTGGCTTGGCAAACTGTTTCGGCTCTCAAGTGGGTGACACGTACAATAATGCAGGGCTACAGACTGCAGTTTGCAATGAAACCCCCACACTTCAATGGCATTCTCTCTTCACACACGGAGGAGAGGGCCGCACAAATTCTGAAAGAGGAAATATCTTCCCTTCTAAACAAGGGAGCGATTCAGGTGGTCCCCCCAAATCAAATAAATCAGGGATTTTATTCTCGTTATTCCCTGGTCCCAAAGAAGGACGGCTCTCTCCGCCCAATCTTGGACCTCTGTGTGTTGAATAAACATTTGAGGAAATACAATTTCAGAATGTTAACCTACGGCTCGCTCGCCCACGCCATAATAGCAACGAATCTGAAAGATGCTTTCTTCCACATAAGCATTTATCCGCCACACATGAAGTTTCTCAATTTCGCTTACCAAGGCATGTGTTGCGAATTCACAGTTCTGCCGTTCGGACTCTCATTTAGCCCCCAGAGTTTCTGTCTGTGTGCGGAGGCGGGCTTAACTCCCCTGAGAATGTCAGGTCTGAGGATTTTGACATTATAGCCGAATCGAAGGAGAAAGTGTTGCAGGACACCTGCCGTGTGCTCACACACAACACATTTCTCGGGTTCAGGGTGAATGTGAACAAGAGCAATTTTACACCCAATCAGACTGTGATTTTCCTGTGCTTGGAGCTGAACTCAGTCTCCATGCGAGCACGTTTCTCTCAAGAGCGCGTTCTCTCTCTAATGAACTGTTGCAGTTCAGAGAGGGGGCGAAAGTACAATACCGTACATGGCTCAGGCTGCAGGGTCTCATGGTTTCATCTATCCAGGTTTTGCCGCAGGGACTCCTGAGAATGAGAGCATTCATGAAATGGGTTTTGTCACTACCTTTTTAGCCCAATACGGGATCTTTGCCGCTCTGTAACAGTAACAGCCGCTCTATAACAGCTGCCTGTTTGGCAGCTTTGCGCCACTGGAGGAGTGTGGACCTTTACGCACAGGGAACCCCTCTGGGGACAGTTATGATGTGGAAAGTAGTGACGACAGATGCATCCTTAACAGGCTGGGGTGCCACCAAGGAGGGCAGAACGGTTGGCTGAGCAGACTACGTTTAGCGCAAACAAATTATTTAGAGCTTATGACCATATGGAAAGCTCTGAATAATTTTCTGCCTCGCCTGCAGGGGCATCATGTGCTCGAACGATGCGACAATACCACGGCAGTGGCTTACATCAACCCTCAGGGCGGCGTGCACTCGTCGAAACTTCACTCTCTAGCTTACAATCTTTTAGTGTGGAGCAGACCATTTTTTCTGTCATTACGCACGACTCATTTTCCAAGCATTCTGAACAGAGGCGCGGACCTTCTATCGAGGGGAAACCCAATCTATGGAGATTGGCGCCTTCACCCTCAGATAGTGGACATGTTATGGATGAGATTCGGAATTCAGACATGTTATGGTAGATTTGCGCGAAAACTACCATTGTCCTATGTTCTTCTCGCTAAAGGACATTGGCGCGACCCTCTGGATAGATGCACTGGCCCACCCATGGCCCAAAGTGCTGCCGTATGCTTTTCCTCCCCTGTGCCTGATAATTCCCACTCTAGCCAGGGTGAGAGAGCAGGGCCTGTCTCTCATTCTGATAGCACCCAGGTGGCCCAAAGCATCATGGCTGGCGGAGATAATCCCCTTATATGCCGAGCCGTGGCACCTCCCCCTCCGTATAGACCTATTGTCCCAAGCAAACGGGGAGATTTATCATCCACACCCGGACAGGGTGGCTCTCTGGGCCTGGCCCATGAGAGGACGAACCTAAGCACACTGGGGCTTTCGCCATGTGTGATTGCTTCTATACAGAATACCAGGGCCATTTCTACACGGTCCTTATATGGTTGTAAGTGACAAGTGTTTGAAGGGTGGTGCGATGGGCCTGGTCTCACAGCATATCAGTGCTCAGTTCCTGATATTTTGTTCTTCCTTCAAGACCTCATGGAAAAAGGGAGGTCATTTTCCACAATTAAAGTAACACTATGTAGTTTTTTCAACCTTCAGAATATATTTTCAAGACCCTTGTGATGGTACATCGACTTACAATAGGTTAAATGACATCTGTCATAGCCTGACGTGGTCTGTATCGCTTTTACTGGCACTATGTAACTTCGGGTATCGGGTAGTAACCAGAGCACAAAAAGAACTACAAAATTCGACTGCTTTACGGCATACATAGTTTTTCTTTGTTTGTGATGTCTTTCATAAAATCATGCATCATACTGTACCTTGTCTGTGGCCATTTTTGATTCCAAAGCCGGTGCTGGATAAAAAGCGAGCGTGCGCGTGCGACAGTAGGCTAAATTATTTATGACAGCGGTAATGGACAATTCCGCTTCCAGCCTGTAGAGCGACCGCAGAGGAAAAGTTCCTTGGTGTTGCTTTAAGGTCTGTCTACATGTCTGCGATTTCTGCCTGTCATGTGGGTTTTGAGGGCTCAACAATCGGGCAGCATCCTCTAATCCGCAGATTTACGAAGGGTGCCTGTCGCTCTTTGCCAGTCGTCAGGAGAACTGTTCCTGAGTGGGACCTCTCCATGGTGCTGGAGGCTCTGTCTCAATATCCTTTTGAGCCTCTGGAAAGTATTTCCCTAAAGCTGCTGTCTTCCAAGATGGCGTCGCTCTTGGCCTTGGTGTCAGCTAAACGTGTCAGTGAGCTACATGCACTCTCGGTTCATTCCTCGTGCACAAAATTTTCTCTTAGTGGAGATAAGGATTACCTTAAGCCTAATCCGGTTTTCATGCCTAAATGCTTCACTGCGTTCACATCGGAAGTGTTAGAGCTGTCCGCTTTTCACCCTCCACCTTCCTCCGTGGAGGAGTAGAAGCTGAATGCTCTGTGTCCTGTCCATGCCTTACAGACATATATGACCAGGACCAGTGCTTTCCGGAAGAGCAACCAGCTCTTTGTTTCATGGGCGCCCCCTCATAGAGGGAGTCCCATATCTAAGCAATGACTCTCTCATTGGCTTGTGAATGCTATAGCTTTGGCATATGAATCAAATGGAGTGCAGCCCCCAGGAGACATCAGAGCTCATTCTACAAGGGGTTCCGCTGCCAGTTGGGCTTCTCACATTCCTTTCACCAAGCATGCATTTGCATTCCTTCCTGGGTGTATATATACACATATATATACCCCACATAAGTTGCTGGGGTTATTATTTGACCAGATGGTTGCTGCCTGCTGAGACTCGGCGCAACACTCTCCTAAAACGCTCAAACAAACCCTGGTGCGTGTGACAAGATTGTTATGTAAAGAAGGACAATTCCAGCTTAAACCTATATCTTGTCAATGCGAGAAACAAGACAGTTGTTTGCAGCCAAACAACACATTATGACTGAAGTATTCAAGCAGTTGGGTGAAAACGCCTCGGTTACGACTGTAACCTCGGTTCCCTGAAGAGGGTACAAGATGTTGCGTCGATTTACGCTAAAGGAACGCTTTTTGTGATGATGTATTGATGACATGTAAAATCAGTACAATGGCGTGACGGGACGTCAGAAGCGGGTGACGTCATGAACAAGGAAGTATAAAGCCGGTTTAAAACCCAGCCGTGACAGCTTCGCAGGGTCTGAACAAGTCGCTTACAGGCACGCAGGATATGGCAGGTGACGCAACGTCTCGTTCCCTCATCAGGGAACCGAGGTTACAGTCGTAACCGAGGCGTTCCCTTTCAGAGCCTGAAAATCTCCTATTCCTATAAGGGAAGAAATAGCGAGGAGGAACAGAGCTTCCAAAGTAAGAAAACTAGCTGCAACATCCTCCAGGGGCTCGAAGGGTGCCTGGGAAAGGCTTTGGAGGACAATAGCCAGGTCCCAACCCTAGTGCGTACAGCAGGCCTCAGCCTCAACGTGCCACGTAGAAAACGAGATACCAGTGAAAGTGAAACCTTCCAAGTGAAACAAGTGAAAACCTTCCACTTCAAGGCGTAAAGTTTCCTCGTGGAGGGAGCTCTGGATTGTAGAATGGTCTCCACAACCTGGGTTGAGAGACCTGACCCTATGAGCTGGGCCCCCTCAGAGGCCAGGCCCACAGGTTCCACAATTCGGGACAAGGGTGAAATATTGAGCCCTCTGCTTGAGACAGTAGGTTCCTCCTGACGGGAAGCTCCATAGGAGGCCCGTTGAGGAGAGACACTAAATCTGCAAACCACACTCTGCCCGGCCACCGCGGGGCTATAAAAAGCAGGCGCAGATGGTCCCTGCGAACTCTCTCCAGAACTCCCGGGAGCAGTGCAATCGGGGGAAAAGCATACAAACGCCGCCTCGGCCACTTCTGTACCATAGCATCCAGTACGAGGACCTGGATGCATGAGGGAGAACCAGAGTGGACAGTGAGACGTCTCTCGAGAAGCAAACAAATCCACTTGAGCCTGGCCGAACTCCCTCCATATCAGCTCCACCACCTCGGGGTGGAGCTTTCATTCCCCGGGCCTCGGCCCCTGTCTCGACAGGATGTCTGCTCCTTTGTTCTGGGCCCCCAGGATATAAGCTGGTCTGAGTGAAAGCAGCTTGCCCTGGGACCACAAGAGGATTTGGTGCGCCAGTTTGCACAGTGGATGCGAACCCCCTTGATGATTTAAATAGGCGACCACCGATGTGTTGTTTGTGTGGACAACATATGGTGGCCCCTGAGGTCTGGGAGGAAATACTTGAGGGCAAGAAAAACGGCCATCATCTCCAGGCGCTTGATATGCCAGGAGAGATCATGGTCCCCCCATAGACCCTGAGCCGAGCGTCCCTCTAGGATTGCTCCCCAGCCCATGAGGGAGGCATCTGTCGTTAGCAACCTGCGATGACAAGAAGCTCCCAACACGGGTCCCTGGGACAGGAACCAAGGTTTCTTACACATAACCAGGGCACGTAAGCATCGCCGCGTAACCTTGATCATGCAAAAAGGGTTGCCCCTCGGTGAAAACCCTTTTGTCCTGAGCCACCACTGCAAGGGTCTCATGTGCAGCAGGCCAAAAGTGATATCGTTGGACGCTGCTGCCATCAGACCCAACAGTCTCTGAAACTGTTTCACAGTGAGAGACTGGCCTAGCTTTATCCTTTTTACGGCTGACAGAATGGACTCTATGCGTGCCGGAGACAGGCGCGCCCGCATCGACATAGAATCTCAAACTACCCCTAGATAAGTGGTTCTCTGTAGTGGAGAAAGTACACTCTTCTTGGCGTTTAGCCGTAACCCCAGCTCTTCCATGTGGGCGAGGACAACATCTCGATGCGGAACCGCCAACTGATGCGACTGAGCTAAAATCAACCAATCGTCGATGTAGTTCATGATGCGGATGCCCTGTATGCATAGGGGCGCCAGAGGTGCATCCATACATTTCGTGAAAGTGCGGGGTGATAGTTCTAGACCGAATGGAAGAACTCGATATTGGTATGCTTCGCCCCCGAAAGCAAACCTTAGGAACTTCCTGTGATATGGAAGAATGGATATATGGAAGTATGCGTCCTTGAGGTCTATCGTTACAAACCAGTCCACAGATCTGATCTGTGGCACGATTTGTCTCAACGTTAACATTTTGAACTTTAGCTGCATGATTGATTCATTCAGATCTCTCAGATCCAAAATGGGACGCAACCCCCCATCCTTCTTCGGAACGATGAAGTATAGGCTGTAAAACCTGAAGTCCCTGCTGGAGAGAGGTACATATTCTATGGCCCCCTCGTCCAACAGATTTTTCACTTCTTGTTCCATTACCAGAACCTGCTCGGGGTCCACCACCGTGGGTAGGACCCCCATAAACCTGGGTGGGTGCGACCCAAACTGAATTTGATAACCCTTTTCTATGGTCTGCAGGACCCAACGAGAAATATTTGGCAGTAGCTTCCACGCTGTCAAAAATTCTACTGGAGGTACCAGCCTCTCGAGACTTGTTTCTGGATTTAGTTGTTATTGAAGAATCAGCTTGTCACCCTGTAACGGCGAACCGGCAGGGAACGACTGAACTGACTGCTCTAGAACCCTCCTCGGAGGGGGCGGGCATCACAGGACCACTACGTTTCCGGATGGACCCTGAGATATGTGCTCCCTGGAGGGTCAGCATAACGGTGGCGGGCACCGTATAATGAGGTGTTAACCGCTCTGCTTTTGGGGGGACTGCCCTCGATGGCCTGCGCCCTCGGACGTCAGGACCTTTTCTTCGCAGCCTTTTTGGACATAATAACGGTCCTCAGATCCGTTTTAGGCCTGGAAGGCTGCTGCTGAGCGGGCTTTCCGTGTCCCCAGTTTTTCTGTGGGGGAGCACGGGAAGCCAGGCTCTGTTTTTGAGTGAAACGATGTGAGGAGCTGGCTTTTGATGTTTGGAGCTGCTCCCGCTCAGCAGCCCCGGAGACATAAATCCAACGAGGGAGGAGTTTTTGGAATGCCGCCGCCTGTTTGGTTGACTCCTGAAACCTCTCGACAACCGAATTAACAGCGTCTCCGAAGAGGCCAGCAGTCGAGATCAGCGCATCCATAAGAAAATGCTTGTCTTTCTCTTTTATATGGGTGAGATTAAGCCAGAGATGTCTCTCTGTTTCCACCAGGGCTGCCATAGAACGGCCGATGGATTTAGCCGTCTCCTTGGCGGCCCTGAGAGACAAATCTGTCGCCCGACGCAGTTCGCAAACTGCGTTCGGGCCAATTCCCCCGCCTTCATCGAGGTCTCCTAATATTTCTGCCTGGTAAGCCTGCAGCAGACACATAGTATGGAGGCATGCTGCAGCCTGACCAGAAGCAGAATAAGCCTTACCCAACAATCTAGATGTCACTCTAACTGGCTTGGTAATACCGGGCATTTAAGAGAAGATGCCACTTCAGGGGAGAGATAACTCGCAAGCATCTCTTCCACCTTTGGCATCTCCCCATAACCATGTTCTTTATACTGTGATATATTTGAGTAGTGAGATGTTTGTGCACTGTAAACTCTGTATGACACAGGTTTCTCCCACGATCTCAACACCTGTTGAGGCTGTGCGCGAGAGGGCAGGAAGCGTTCATCGAGCTTACTTTTCGAACGAACGTCCTGCTTATCTGACGGCCAATCTATATTTAGTCTCTCGACCGCTCTCGTCACAACCTCAACGAGCTCCTCATACGCGTGAGACTGAGGTGGCGAATCCTCAGGCTCACGTGTATCAACACTTATAACATCCAGTTCCTCGGAACTGGATAGTTGAAGTGTTGGTGCTTGTATCTGGGCGGAAGAATCCCCAGCGCGTGCTTCCGAACCCTGATACAAAGCATTGGCTCTGTCAGGTGAGGGCAGAGATAAAGCAGAGCCCGTCTCTAACCCCGCTGACAGATCCATTTGCGAACCCCAAGACTGAAGCCTTCGCTGTGTCTCAGCAGCAGCGGGACCTGAGCCTTGGGGAACGCGAGCCTGGGCGTCCTCGCAAAAGAACGCCAGGCGGGATCAGAGCGTTCGCAATGGAAGCACATCACAGTGCTCACAGCCAGCGCCCTCGAGAAAAAAGAAAGGAGGAGGTGTGGCATTGTATGTTGATAGTCATCTGAAATGCAAACTTGATTGAAAAAATGTCTATTGCAATCGAGGGAATCTTTGAATGTGATTGCTGCTTGCATTTACAGAGCTCAAGGATCCAAAATAGACGTTTTTCAGGACAAATTTGAACAAATACTTGATACATAGAATAACCACAAAACATTTTTAATAAGGTGATTTCAATATTGATTTGATTCAATCAATCTAAATATACTTTACTTCATACTTTAGATCTAGTTTACTTCAGATTTCTTAGATGCATTGTATACAAGATCTCTTTTCTTTAATTACACAGCCTAGCAGAATCACTAGCTCATTTGCCACATTAATTGACAAAATTGTCACAAATGATGTTCAAAAAATTGTTCAAAGTGGATTACTGACAAATGACTTAAGCGATCACTTGCCTGTGTTTATCATATATGACATCCAACTTGAGATATATGAGCCCATTCTCATCCTTTGGCGGCATATGTGACGCCATATGACAAAACGGCGAAATACTACGCACATGGCACCCTTTAGCGTGAATATAACACGCGAACCCAAGGCGTCATAAAGTTGACTGGCATCCTTTAGCGTGAATATGAGACGCAGACCCTACCCCACACCTAAACCTACCCATCACAGTGCGTGTTATATTGACGAGAAAGGGTGCCATGTGCGTAGTATTTCGCCGTTTTGTCATATGGCGTCACATATGACGCCAAAGGATGAGAATGCGTTGGATATATAGGAGTTCACATCAGCCTACATACTTTAGAGTGAGAACTGAGAAAACAATAAATTACTTTAGGAGTGAGCTTTCACAACAGAACTGGTCAGGTGTCTATGTGACTGATGTGAATGCAGCATATGAAACCTTTTTAAACATTAATATATCTAGCTATGATAAATGCTGCCCACTAAAGCTGTCAGGGAAACCCCCTAAAAGTGTTAAACCTTGGATGACATTAGGATTAATTAAAGCATGCAAAAAGAAAAATAGATTGTATAAAGACTTTGTAAAAAAAAAAAAGGACACCCAATTGTGAGGCCAAATACAAAGTATACAAAAATAAATTAACGACCAATTTTTTAGAGAAACTAAAAGGGATTATTATAATAAACAATTGAAAGATAATAAAGGAAATATGAAAACAACATGGAAAATATTAAATAATATAATGAAACCAAACTCACAACATATAAAGATACCTGAATATTTTGTGTACAATGAAACTGTTATGAAAAATAGCATAGATGTGGCCAATAAATTTAATTATTTTTTTATTAATGGGGAGAATATTGCCAAATCAATTGATATATTTAACCATAGTAAAATGCTACCTGTAGAATGGAAAGTAGAATAATGCAGTCCATGTTCCTGGGTGAGGTTCAGGAAAATGAAATTTTGTCTATTGTTAGCAAATGTGAAAATAAAACATCTACTGATCGTGATGGACTTGACATGACCATTGTAAAAAGGACCATTGTCTGTGTTGGAAACTTTTTCTTCAGAGACCAGGAAACGTTGGGATATCTTTCAAGCAGAAGTTACTCTTTATTGAGAACTCGCTGAGCGTGGCTGTAGTCATCCAAGTCTGAAACTGAAAAGCTCAGCACAGTAGAGTTTATACCTTTCAAGGGGGAGGGATTACATAGAGGTGGAGACAATCTGAGCAAAGCATGTAAATGAAGTACAGGAGTCAGCCCGTTACCGGAAATTCCCCAGCCCTGATCTCATCAGCGTAACTGTGTCATTGGTGTAACGGTGCTAATCCAATAAGCCTAACTATTCAATGACTGTGTGACGACCTCTGCTGTTGGTCTTGAGCATTGCAGTTTGTACCTGAGCCCACTAATTGGCTCAATTTGCAGTCAACTGAAAACACCCGTGACCGTGCCTTAGACGCTTAAGAGATCACCAACTGAGCCAAGGGAGAGGGAACTTTGGTTTTGGAATTTGCTTTTGAACTTTGGTTTTGGACTTTGCTTTGGTGTTTGCTTGCTTTGTATTTTGTTGTTTTTTGCATTTACATTTTAACTTCAACACTACATTACACTTTCAACCCTGCATCTTGCTTTACACATTGATCTGGCTGATGAATACAGAAACACTCTTATTTTCTTTGTTTGTTTTCATTTTATTATTTAGTCTTCATTTGTAGTTAAATAAACATTATTTTTGAGTTTATAATTGGGTTTGCGTGTGTCCCTTGTTTTTGTTGCTTCCCTTGAGCCAAGGGTCGTAGCAACTGGGACAGGGGGCTCCAGGAGCCATTAACCCTCTGGGGACAGATTGGGTGGTACCGCTCAAAATGGCATACTTTTACAAATGTGTAATTAATTATCTTAAAAACTATTAATGATAGAGAGGTTCTGTCTTTTTTACAGTTTTTCTCAGATTCCGCTGAAAACAGTGATAACATAACTGGCTTGTAATTATACACACTTCCTTGTTGCCCAATGACTTTCATTTGTAATTTGATGTACAGCACTTTAACAACTACAGACATGTGTCATTGCTCTCTCAGTTTTCTGAAATCTTTGAAAAATGGGTTGCTCAAAAACGTCTCAGGTTACGACTGTAACCCTAGTTCCCTGAGAAGGGAACGAGACGATGCGTCGATGACGCTTTGGGAACGCCTTTGCGTGACTGAGTCTTAAGCACTACTGTCAACTAGTCCAATGGAATGAATGAAGCGTCATGGGCGGGTGACGTCATGACCAGGAAGATATAAAAGCACATCCGGTGCAATGCTCGCGTTAGCTTATAGAGCCGAAGCAAAGTCGATCGCAGGGATGCAAGAAGTATGGCAGGGAGACGCATCGTCTCGTTCCCTTCTCAGGGAACTAGGGTTACAGTCGTAACCTGAGACGTTCCCTTTTGAGGGAACTCGCAATGCGTCGATGACGCTTTGGGAACGATAATACCCAATACGTCATAATTACAAAATGCCAGATGATAAAACTGTCGGCAAATTAAGTAAAAATAACCTGGGATCCTGGGGCAGCTTCCAGGTCCAGGCTATAAAACCTCACAAATGTTAGCGGCGAGGACCAAACCGCCGCATCACAAACCTCCAGAAGGGAAACTCCTGATAAGAGGGCTTTAGAGGCCGCCATACTTCGGGTAGAGTGAGCTCTGACCACCAAAGGGCATGGCTGGCCAGAGGACTCATATGCAAGAGAAATAGCCTCGACTATCCACTTACTGATTGTCTGTTTAGAAGCAGGAAGACCTTTCTTAGGTGAATCAAAACAGACAAACAACTGATCAGATCTCCTCCACGGGGCAGCCCTGTGGACATAAGTGTCCAATGCTCGCACTGGACACAAGAGATTCAGTTTTTCCTGGTCCGAAGATGTAAACGGAGGAGGACAGAATGCCTCCAGTACAATAGGCCTTGGAATATTGGTTGGCACCTTAGGGACGTAACCCTGCTTAGGGTATAAGAACGCCTTAACCATACCCGGTGAAAATTCCAAACAGGTGGGAGAAACAGAAAGAGCCTGAAGGTCTCCGACTCTTTTTAGGGACGAAATGGCTAACAGAAAGATAGTCTTTAACGTCAGAAATTTTTCTGAAACTAACTCTAGGGGCTCGAAGGGAGCCCCAGACAAGCCTTCCAAAACTATCGCCAGATCCCATGCCGGCACCCTAGTTCGAACTGCAGTCCTCAGCCTCAAGGTGCCACGAAGGAAACAAATAATCAGGGGGTCTCGACCCAAAGATGTAATACCCACAGGGGCGTGGAAAGCCGCAATGGCCGCCACGTAAACCTTTAAGGTAGAAGGACATAAACCCGAAGTGACACGAGACTGGAGAAACTCAATTACTGTGTTGACTGAACAGTTAACTGGATCTCGCTGCTGTTGGTGACACCAAGATGTGAAAACTTTCCACTTAAGTATATATAATTTCCTCGTGGCTGGAGCTCTGGAGCTAAGAATGGTCTCAACGACCTCAGTCGAGAGACCACTCTCTAAAAGTTGGGCCCCCTCAGAGGCCAAACCCATAGGTTCCAAATCTCTGGTCGGGGGTGAAATATTGTGCCCCCTGCCTGAGATTGAAGGTCTCTCCTGACAGGTATCTCGAAAGGAGGGCCGTCGAGGAGATGGACTAGGTCCGCAAACCAAATTCGACTCGGCCAGCGTGGAGCTACTAATAATAGACTTACTCCGTCCTGGCGGACTCACTCCAGAACTCCTGGGAGCAGAGCAACAGGGGGAAATGCATACAGACGTAGCCTCGGCCATGTCTGTACCATAGCGTCCAACCCCAAGGGGGCTGGTTGCGTGATGGAGAACCAAAGTGGACAGTGCGTCGTATGCTGAGACGCAAACAGATCCACTTCTGCTTGGCCGTAAAATTCCCAAATGAGCTCCACCGCCTCGGGGTGGAGTCTCCATTCCCCTGGCCTCAGCCCCTGCCTCGACAGGGTGTCTGCTCCTATATTCTGGTACCCTGGGATATACACTGCCCTCAGGGAGAGTATCTTCCCGAGGGACCACAAGAGGATCTGGCGTGCCAGTTTGCAGAGTGGACGCGAACGCAGACCCCCCTGTCGATTAAAATAAGAGACCACCGATGTGTTGTCTGTATGGACGAGCACATGATGGCCCCTCAGATCTGGGAGGAAATGTCTCAACGCATTGAAGACGGCCATCATCTCCAGGCAATTTATATGCCAAGAGAGATGATGGTTCCTCCACAGACCCTGAGCTGAGCGGCCTTCCATTACCGCTCCCCAGCCGGTGAGAGAAGCGTCTGTTGAGATAGCAACTCGATGGCAAAGAGCTCCCAACACCGGACCCTGGGACAGGAACCAATGTTTCCTCCATATAATCAAGGCGCAGATGCACCGCCGCGTGATCTCGATCATACGAAGCGGTTTCCCCTTGGGGAGAACCCTCTGGTCCTGAGCCACCACTGCAAAGGTCTCATGTACAGCAGGCCAAAGGGGATCACATTGGACGCCGCTGCCATGAGGCCTAACAGTCTCTCGAACTGTTTCGCAGTGCGTGACTGGCCTAGCTTCAACTCTTTTGTGGCTGTGATGATAGCAGCTACACGGACGGGCGATAGTGTGGCCCGCATCGTGACTGAATCCCATACCATACCAAGGAAAGTGGTTCTCTGTAGTGGAGAAAGCACACTCTTCTTGGCATTGAGTCTCAACCCCAATTTCTTCATATGAGCGAGAATGACATCTCGATGCCGAACCGCTGACTGCTCTAATTCCGCCAGAATCAGCCAGTCGTCGATATAGTTCAGAATGCGTATGCCCTGCAGCATGAGCGGGGCCAGAGCTGCCTCTACGCACTTCGTGAACGTGCGGGGTGACAGAGCTAGACCGAATGGAAGCACCCAATATTGGTATTTTTTGCCCCTGAAAGAAAACCTCAAGAACTTCCTGTGTTGAGGGAGGATGGAGACATGGAAGTAAGCGTCCTTGAAATCTATCGTGACAAACCAGTCCTCAGATCTGATTTGAGTCACTATCTGTTTGAGTGTGAGCATCTTGAATTTCAATTTCATGACGGCACGATTCAGCAAACGGAGATCTAAAATTGGACGCAACCCCCCATCCTTTTTTGGAACAATGAAGTATCGGCTGTAAAACCCTGATTCTCTGTCGGGGGAGTACACCGGTTCTATAGCTCCCTTTGCTAAGAGAGACTCTACTTCTTGCTCCCTTACCAGAGCCTGCTCGGGATGTACTACCGTAAGTAACACCCCGTTGTAACGAGGCGGAGGAGAACCGAATTGGATTCTGTAACCTTTCTCTATTATCTGCAGGACCCAAGGAGATATATTCGCCAGATTTTTCCACTCTGTTAGAAAATCTACTAAGGGTACCAGTCTCTCGAGACTGGCCTCTGGTGTTAAAGGAACAGCCACTTTGGCGACCTGAAGCATATTGGCAGGAAACAACCGAACTGACTGTTTTTGAACCCCCCTCAGAGGGCTCACATCCGACGCAATGTCGAGTTGACACTGCGCCGAACTTTCGCTGGATACCACTGCGCCCCGAAGCACCAAGGGTGGCGGGGTTGGCAGACCGGTCCCATGAGGACCCCGAAAATGGAGCGGGCACCGTATTCTGAGGTGTACATCGCTCCACCCTGGTTGGGGCTGTCCTCGATGGTCTGACGTACACAGTGTCAGGACCTTTTCTGAGCCGAAGCCTTCCTAGCCATAAGTACGGTCCTCAGGTCCGGCTTAGACTTAGCCGACTTTGGCTGAGAGTGTTGGCTCGGTCCACAAGATTTATTCGGGGGAGCATGAGACGCAACACTTATTTTCTGTTGCACACGGTGCGAGGAGCTTGGCTGGGGATGCTCACGCCCAGCATCCCCAGGGGGGTGGACTCGGCGAGGAAGGAATTTTTTAAAAGCCTCAGATTGTTTTTATTTTCTTGAAATCTTTCAACAACCGAATTCACCGAGTCACCGAAAAGACCAGAGGGAGACATGGGGCATCTATAAGAAAAGCCCGATCTTTATCTTTAATATCTGCAAGATTTAACCAAAGATGTCTCTCAGTAGCTACGAGGGCTGCCATAGACCGGCCAATAGCACGGGTGGTCTCCTTCGTAGCTCTGAGAGAAAGATCTATAGCCCGACGAAGTTCTCGAATTTCGTCGGGACAAACTCCCTCACTCCTATCGATATCCCCCAGCAGATCTGCCTGATAGGCTTGGAGCACTGCCATCGTGTGCAGACAGGCTCCAGCTTGACCTGCTGCCGTATAAGCCTTACCCACTAAATTAGATGTGGTTTTTAGTGGTTTATTCGCCAACACGGGATCCTTCAGGGACGATGCTGACCCCGGAGACAGATAGCTCGCGAGCGAGCGTCTGTTCCGCTGGGGGCATCGACCCATAACCAAAATCTTTCAGCCCCCTTATATTTGAATATGTGTGAACATGGGGACTAAAAAGACGTGATGAATATGGTTTATTCCATGATCTACATAGCTCACTATGTAGATCAGGAAAGAATGGAAGGGCCCATGATTGAGATGAAACATTAGATGTGAGAAAACGCTCGTCTAATTTGCTTTTAGGACGAGAATCTCTTATTTCTGCTGGCCAGTCAATACTTAATTTATCTACAGCACGAGTTATCACCTCAATAAGCTCCTCATATGCTGGGGAGAGGGATGGCGAATCCTCTCCCCTTATTGTTTCTTTGTTATTGTTTGTGTCACTCTCACCGATGCTCAGTAACTCTACCTCCTCAGAGCTAGAGCACCGAAGCATCGGGCTCTGTTCCCGGGCGGAAGAAGCCGCAGCGCGGGCTTCCGACACCGGCAAGAGAGCAATGGATCCCTCGGGTAAAGGAGGAGATATGGCAGAGCCCGTCTCCAACCCAGCCGAGAGATCCATTTGCGAACTCCAAGTGAGCCTTCTCCGAGCTGCCAGAACCCCGAGGTTCGCGAGCCTGTCCATCATCCTCAAATGTGGACAGACGGGAGCGGAGCATGCGGAGCAGGAGACGCTCACAATGCTGACAGTCAGCCCCCTCGAAGGCTGACATTGCATGCTCCACTCCCAAACAAACTACACAAAGCTCATGTGTATCTCCACCCGTGATATAACGAGGGCAAGGAGAAGCACAGGCTTTAAATAGTTCGCCATAATAACAATATAAATGAGAGACAGACAACAATAAATATAACAGACAGTTTTGACACAGAGCGCTTTGCTGAGGCACAAAAGCTAACGCGATCATTGCACCGGATGTGCTTTTATATCTTCCTGGTCATGACATCACCCGCCCGTGACGCTTCATTCATTCCATTGGACTAGTTGACAGTAGTGCTTCAGACTCAGTCATGCAAAGGCGTTCCCAAAGCGCCACTGACGCATCGCGAGTTCCCTCGAAAGGGAACTAAATATCTTTTTAGAAAAATATAAATGAATTACTAAAAAACAATATGGCTTTAGAGAAAAAAAGATCAACAGCTTTGGCATTAATTGAACTCATAGAAAAAAATACATCTGCAACTGAGAATAAGCAAAACACAGCTATTGCTATTGTCAAAATCATTCAACTGTGGCATTAAGGGTCCAGCTCATCAATGGCTCAAAAGTTATCTCAATAATCGACAGCAGTTTGTTCAAATTAATGGTCAAAAATCTGAGTTAAAAGAATAAGACATAATATGTGGAGTTCCACAAGGGTCCGTTTTAGGTCCATTACTTTTTGTTTTGTTCATTAATGACCTCTATGAAGTGTCTAAAATATTACAGTTTTTTAATGTTTGCCGATGATACTAACATTTTTTACTCTGGAAATAATCTGTCAGAAATTACAGAAAATATAAGTTCAGAAATGGTAAAAATTAAGGAATAATTTGACAAAAACAAATTATGTTTAAATTGGGAGAAAACAAAATTTTTGGTAACAGTAAAAAGAATGAAAATGTAAGAATAGCAATTGAAGGAACTGATATTGAAAGAGTTAATGAGATAACATTTTTAGGTGTTCTTTTGGATGATAAGTTGAATTGGAAAGCTCACATAATTTATATTAAGAGTAAAGTTTATAAAAGTATTGGGGTCTTTTATAAAGTTAAAGATGTTTTAGACTATTCTTCGTTGCATATGCTGTACAGTTCCCTAATACTTCCATATATTGGATACTGCACAGAGGTCTGGGGTAATACATACCCTAGTAACACAAAACCTATGTTCCCTTTCGTTGTCACTCCGAGTTACGTCGGATGACGACGAATGGGGTTTTGCTTAGAAAGCCTATGGACTTCGAGTATTACAAAACGAGCCAATGGCAAAGAAATGCCATGGGTCTGCGTAATTTGCATAGCGTATCTCTGCCTTACCTCGTGGGTATAAAAGGAGGACGCCGGTAACATGCAGATATGTTTTCGCTTCGGAGCCAAGAGTATCTCTTCACTCCACAGCCATTCCTGACTTCACTCTACGAGACGAGCCATTCTCCGGTGTTGGTGTGACGGCGATCTGCAGCGAGTTCACATTGCCTGCTGATCTGTGCAGTGATCTGCCAGTGAGTGTGTTTCTCCCTGCTCGCTTCAACATCATGGAGTTTTTTCCTCTCACTGAGTTTTTTCCTCAGTAAAGTTTATAAAAGTATTGGGGTGTTTTATAAAGTTAAAGATGTTTTAGACTATTCTTCGTTGCATATGCTGTACAATTCCCTAATACTTCCATATATTGGATACTGCACAGAGGTCTGGGGTAATACATACCCTAGTAACACAAAACCTATGTTCCCTTTCGTTGTCACTCCGAGTTACGTCGGATGACGACGAATGGGGTTTCGCTTAGAAAGCCTATGGACTTCGAGTATTAGACGAGCCAATGGCAAAGAAATGCCATGGGTCTGCGGAATTTGCATAGCGTATCTCTGCCTTACCTCGTGGGTATAAAAGGAGGACGCCGGTAACATGCAGATATGTTTTCGCTCCGGAGCCAAGAGTATCTCTTCACTCCACAGCCATTCCTGACTTCACTCTACGAGACGAGCCATTCTCCGGTGTTGGTGTGACGGCGATCTGCAGCGAGTTCACATTGCCTGCTGATCTGTGCAGTGATCTGCCAGTGAGTGTGTTTCTCCCTGCTCGCTTCAACATCATGGAGTTTTTTCCTCTCACAAAAGAGCTTGCATGCGGCACGTCTTTTTAAAGACGGCTCGCCCGTGCATTTCTGGTTGCGGTTGACTCATTTCCGATTTTGATGGCCACATTCTCTGCTCTGCGTGCTTGGGCTTGATCACACTAGAGCAGCGTTTTATGGATGACTTTTCCCAACGGGAACGTGACCATCGTGTCATTACGGTCGAGACTCAATGATCTCGTTAGAGAGAGAGTCCCCTCATCCACACTCCGATCTAACACTCTCCACGTGAGGTGCTACTTCGGCTGGTGGCCAGGTTGACCTGAGATCTCTCAGTCTGCCCACAGCCGAAGGCGCCCTCCCGCGGCTCCCACCCCGCCCGTTCACCCGGGCTGGCTCTGGAAGCCACAGGAGGACGCCACAGCCCTCTCCAGCCCCACCCCCCGCTATACGCCAGGTTAAGCGTCACTCTTGAGTTGGGCTGCTCAGAGTTGGGACTCAGTTCTTTCAAGGAGCTGGTAACAGGGACACTCCTTTCCCCGGTGGAGGGCCGGGGAAGAATTATTATTCTCAGAAAGAACTGACTCTCCCATCTCTGAGCATACAGAGTTCTCGGACGACACGGTGCGCCGGCCCCCGAGCCGTGCACCCCTCGTCCCCCTCTGTCTCAGAGCCGGATGACAGTGCGTGCCGTCCCCGGACCGTACCGCTCTCATCCCCCTCTGTCGCCAGACCCCTGGCATAACAGGCCCCCACGGAACGCTGGTCCTTCCCTGGCCTCCTCTGTCAGGGTGCGGTTATGACAGTGCCCCCACACCAGGCCGCTATGCTGTCCACGTCCGGGCTGGTCATTCCGCTTCGCTGCACCACCGAGCGGACGTCTGTGGTTCGCATGACTCCGCTGGCACAGTTCTTGGTAGCCTGGCTAGAGTTTTCCAATCTGTTCCGCTGGGTTGCGCGAACCATCTAGGCTATGCGATTCAGTTCGCACGGGCTCCTCCCCGCTTCAGGGGAGTCCGCTCCACTATGGTCGGTGGTCATGCCCCGATCATGAGAGCGGAGGTTGCTACCCTACTGGTGAAGGGTACGATCGTTACTGTCCCTCCAGCTGAAATGAGGTCCGGGTTTACAGCCCCTACCTCATTGTCCCGGAGAATCCGGTGGGTTGCGGCCAATCCTGGACCTGCGCATCTGAACCGCCCCCTTCACTGGCTGCTGTTCAAGATGCTCCTGGCCAAACGCATTTCCGAATGTGTGCGGCCACAGGATTGGTTAGCGGCAATCGACCTGAAGGACGCCTACTTTTATGTCTCTGTTCTCCTTCGACTCAGACCGTACCTTCGGTTTGCATATCAGTACGTTGTTCTCCCATTCGGGCTAGCCCTGTCTCCTCCCGCCTTCACAATGGTCGTCGAGGCAGCCTTTGTTCCTCCAGGGGAACACGGGGTTCGCATCCTGAACTATCTCGGCGACTGGCTATCCTAGCTCACTCTCGAGACCAGGTTTGCGAACACAGGGATCCAATGATCCGGCACCTAGCTCGTCTGGGCCTTCGGGTCAACTGGGAAAAGAGTAAACTTTGCCCCGTGCAGAGGATCTCTTTTCTCGGTATTGACTTGGTCGCCTTCTCCACTCAGCAACTGCTGGCTTGCCTGAGACAATCAAGCGCAAAAGTGCGGTTCCACTGAAGTTTTTTCAGAGGCTCCTGGGGCATATGGCGTCTTAGCCGCAACATCGCCGCTCTGATTGCTCATATGAGCCCGCTTCAGCTTTGGCTTCGCGACCGAGTCCCGAGGTGGGCATGGCAACATGGCAACTTCCGAGTCCCAGTTACTCCGACCTGCCGTCAGACCTTCACCCCATGGTCGAACCTCAGTTTTCTCCGGGCCGGAGCGCCCCTGGAACAAGCTTCCCGGCATGTTGTTGTAACGACAGATGCCTCCACCACGGGCTAGGGCGCTATGTGCAATGGATGTGCTGCCGCGGGCTCCTGGACAGGACCCCAGCGCCTATGGCATGTCAATTGCCTCGAGTTGCTGGCTGTACGGCTTGCTCTGCTCCGCTTTCGGGCCGTGCTCAAGGGTCAACAGGAAGGACCTCCTTTCTCAGGGACGGGGCACCCTATGGCACCCTCGTCCCGATCTTTGGAACCTCCACGTGTGGCTCCTGGACGGGTCAAGGCAGGTTTGGGTACCCTACCACCACCGGTGGTGGCTACCATTACTTCCGCTAGAGCATTGTCCACGAGACATGCCTATGCGTTGAAGTGGAACCTCTTCGTCAACTGGTGCTCTTTTTACCGAGAAGACCCCCGGAGATGTTCGATCAGTGTCGTGCTTTCCTTCCTACAAGATGGGTTGGAGCGAAGACTGTGTCCCTCCACCCTAAAAGTCTATGTCGCCGCCATTGCCGCACAGCAAGACTTTGTTGAAGGTAAGTCCTTGGGTATGGAGGACCAGGAGTGCCACTTAAAAATAAAATGAAGATTCAATATATCAATTTAATAATTCAAACATAAAAATGTATAGAAATAAATCACATTTAAATGGACAAATGAATAGACATTTTTAAAGTTGTTTATTTAATTCGTGTTTTTAAATGTATTGCAATAAAACCATAAAACAATAAATAAATAAAAACATTTTAAATGTATACCGTAAATAAATAGACATTTAAAATTGTTTATTTAATTCATGTTTTTAAACGTAGATTAATAAAACAATAAAAAGTACTTTAATAAATAATTTTAAAGGCACATGTTAAATCGCTTTTTTTTAAAGTATTTGGCAAACCATTTCTCTATCTATTTGTTGATAGATTTGTTGTCTTTAGCTGATTTCTGCGGAAGAAATTCTCCTCTCGATTATAATTTTATACATAGAAGAGTTTCACAGTTGAGGGAAGACGTTGCAAACGCAGCGGATAATTGTGGTTGTACAAAAAATGGAAGGATTTGGGTTATGTTTGATGAGGCTCAGAGTGTCATTCAACGACTGAGTCCCTCGGACTGTAGCAGCCGTAATGCTATTGTACTTCCAAGCATTCTTGAACAACACCAGTCGTTGGATGTACCAGCAGAAGAGACGGCAAGATGTATCGTAGCCTCCCATCGTCCCGTGCCTTGAACGGCCTGCTCGCTAGTTTTAACTACAGTGGTCAATCTTATGACAATCTTATGATCCTTGTGAGTTTCAGAATATCTAAACTAGAGGTGGGCATAGATTATTTTTTTAATCTAGATTAATCTCACTGTAATCTTGGCATTAATCTAGATTAATCTAGATTAAAATGGCTCATTTGAATTCTGCCGAAGGCATTCAGAATATGTGTGCTACCCAAATAATGACTAAAAGTAAGTCTTTGAGAATAGTTCGCCTCGCGTAGGGATGTGAATTTCTGCCAAAAATGCCATTCGACAATAGAGGAGCAAAAGTCGAATATCGTTCGAAAATAATAAAAAAACGCACACTCACAATGAAAGAAAGGGAGGCCAATTTCACCTTTAGCGATTTGTCATCAAACAAACTGTTTATTAATTGAACAAGTAACATGTTTTCGTCGTTTTTTTACACAGTAGGCTGATTAGAAGAAAAAAACAATAAGCACGACGTATAGGCTACAGTCCGTTTTTGCATCGCCAAACCAGATGCTCGTTAGATCAAAAAATAATGTCATATGACATAATGATTTTATGTGAACCTGCCTTTACTGGCAATAGCCTCCTCCTTTTTAAACAAATTAGGTTTCAATCAATGTAAACTATTCGTGTGACGCAATACACACACATTACCGCGGGATGGCGGGTGTTCATTTCATAAACTGTACACAATGGTAACGTTAGCTTATTTAACCTGTTAACCTTTGCCAGTGAGCTGACGCTCTGAAGCGTTTTTTTGTAGCCTATAAATTAATGTATGTCCAAAAAACGTCTCAGGTTACGACTGTAACCTATGTTCCCTGAGAACAGGGAACGAGACAATACGTCAACGACGCTATGGGGGAACGCCTCAGGCGTGACAGGTGTCTGAAATCACTATCAAATCACGTCAATCATATTGACCGGCGACAGCCCGTGAATCATTAGCGTGAATGATTAACGTGCGACCTGGAAGTATAAAGGGGCGCCTTGCAAACATGACAAATCACCTTATCGTCTGAAGGGACTGTACGGTAGGCAAGCCCCGAGGCATGGCAGGGAGACGTATTGTCTCGTTCCCTGTTCTCAGGGAACATAGGTTACAGTCGTAACCTGAGACGTTCCCTTTCGAAGGGAACTCAACAATACGTCAACGACGCTATGGGGAACGATATACCAACGCCGCCATGCTAAGGGGAGTGCATGCCAAGTGGCAGTGACAACTGTCAGAACCAGCAACTTCAAATGAAACACTAGAACCACTCACCCTCAGGTCACACTGGGCTGTCAGTGACAGCATTCCCTACGGTCATAGCCCAAGCTACAGCCTCACAGAAAAACCTTCATAAACATGGTTAAATGAAAGGTCTACCTGGGCCGGCTCAGGGCCTGGAACCTCAGCTTCCAATTAGAAGGGGTCCCTTCTAGGGAATGTGGCTAGGGAACCCAAAGGAACCCCAGCCAGTCACTATTCAGGGGAACGTACTCTGCCCCGAAATGCCACCAGGACGGCCTGACCTGGCGCCAGTACATAGACACTTAGTCTGGCCAAATCCTGTCTGTCTGAAGACAGAGCCTCTGGACAAATGCCTTAAGTAAGGCATCCAACCCGAGGGACTGCGAAGCTGGCAGTGAACCACTCGGCCCGGATCTCAGAGACGGGATATCCCGGAGAGTATGACTCAGCATAGTGCTTTCCGACCCTTGCTAGCGAGGGGAGTTTCTCTACTCGATCCACGGATCAACCCAGTGTCTGTGTTTCAAAACACTGAGGAGGCCTGTGAAGGCCTAAGGGCTGATCTAACTGGGAGGCCTCACGAGAGGCCTACGACCGTCTGACCAGACTCAGGCAGCCGCATGCTCATAGAGACCCTCGTGAGGGGAGCACAAGGTCTGCCTGATAGGCAAACCAGGCTGTAGGCAGAAAACGGTTCCGGGAGGGAACCTTTAGCAGAGAATACTTTAGCGAATACTTTTAGCAGAGAATACTTTAGAACACCTTAGCGAGCCAGGGCGCAAGCTCGCCTTCAGCAGCTGCCTATTAAGGCTAGCTGAAACTGATAGCAAGAGACCACTAGCTTCATAAACCCAGCACCACTAGGGAGCGTTACAGGGAGGCCCGGAGAGGCCTACTACCTGATCCCTTAGGGAGGCACGTGAGGCCTACTACCTGATAACCACAGTACGTGGGAACTCACCTTCAGGGAGGCCCGGTGAGGCCTGCTACCTTACAACCACGGTATGTGGGGAGCTCACCTTCAGGGAGGCCTGGTGAGGCCTACCACCTGGTCACCACTATCTGTGGGAACTCACTGGTAGCTTTGAGCCCTGAGTCCGGGTGAAAGTATAAGGTGGCCTGCTAAGGCCAGCCAGCTGGGGACTCGCCTATCAGGGAGGCCTGGTCGGGCCTACTAGCTAATAGCAAGTCATATTCTGCCATAAAGTACACTGTTGGAAACCATACTACACAGCATAATTCACTAATGGGCTTCCAGTAGCGCTATAAGGTATGTCCCACAATGTTGGGACTCACCTCCGAGGAGGCCTGTTTAAGGCCTACTACCCATCAGTGAGTCAACTGCCCGAACCACCAAGGCCAACCACGTAAAGTGAGCTGGCCTACAGTGCCCTCTGGGGGGCTGTCCAATCAAGGAGGCCTGCTGAGGCCTACTACCTAATGGCGCAGCCTTCGTTGGCAGAAAAAACTGTTTACACAGTGCCTACAGCATCCTGGTGCCTAATCACATTGCCCATGGCAGTGTACTCCGCAAGAAAGCTAGTACCCTTAAAGCAAGGGGAGTACAACATACGCCACTCTGCCTCAACGGAGGCCCCAGTTAGTCAGGGGCCTACCATCTATGCATGGGCGTCAGCTCAGGGCAATGCTCTGGCTTCAGGGGAGCGTACTTCGACCAAAGAAGAAGTGAAGCTTACTTCATACTCGACCCGAGCCATAGTGGTGCGAGGTGGGATAAAACAGAACTGGGAGTGAAGTGCTCAGACCTACCCTGTATCACAGGGGAATACTCACACCTCACCCTGAGGTTATCAGGGTGCGGGCCTGCCAGCGGCTCTAGGGGTGACAGAAATGTATCTGTGCCCAACCTAGGGGAGTGGGGCTTGAATGAAAGCCAACCACCTACAACCTAGCGCTCGAGCAGTAGCTCAGCGAGGTGAGTGAAGCCTAAACTGGCGGCCTAAATCCATAGGCCAGTTCTGCATGGCAGGGTCGGGCAGGAAACCCAGTCTTCTTCGTGAAGCGAAAGACGGCCTAACCCTGCTCAATAAAGACATATATACCACGGAGGCCTGTTTGAGGCCTACCATGTCCTTACAAACCATCCTCAGCACCACGCTGCATTACTCTAGTCACCCCAGAATGCAGAGAAGGGGGCGGGCCTTGGCCTAACGACTCCCACGGGAGGAGGCTGTTTATACAGGGATGCTAGAAACCAACATTCACACAGTGAAGGGTCAGAGGAAGAAATGCTAAAATTTTTAGCAGAGCGCCTCTAATATCCCTGGCACAGCCTAGGCCAGCTACAGAGGCGGCCCTGGTGAGGGCCAGCCTGCAAGCATAGATCTATCTGAGGGCTCGGAGGAGCCACAGCCTTACTAAAGAATATAGTCTGTATTATTCCATACAAAGGGCTGCAGAATCGCTCAGCCTAATGAAAACCCAAACAGAGCTCAAGGGGCGACATACTCAGGAAGAAGTCAAAACGGACCTGTGGGCCGGACATAAGATCTATCTGAAGCTCTAGCGCCAGTAAACACTCTAAGTAAAACAATTTAAAGAGAGAGACCAACCACTCTACCCTGAGGTGGCTAGCAGCCCGAAGGCTAACATAGTTATCGTTCTGGCCACCTAACGGGGAACTTCAGGGCCCTAATGATCCAGGAAACTTCTCTTACCTTATTACCTTGACATGACCCCATAGCTCTATACAGGGAACGAGGTCTGTAGAGAGATACATCTCGGAATTTTAATTCACAAAAAATTACTCTTAAAAGACCAGTCAGCTCACCTGCGGCGTGCGGAGTGAAGACTCGCCAGATAGTTCTTTATGACCCTGGGGTCCACCACTTTACATGCCTGAAAGAGGCGTTTCTACTAGCCAAGCCTAGGCGGGCCATTGGAACATCGTTCTTATCATAAGCCCAGCCCCAGGCCTGATGTAATGAACGTCTGGGGAGTCAGAAGAGAGGAGAGGGCTGGATTTATTTTTAATGAAGCCCTCCGGGGAGATTATCCATCAGCGACACTGTGTGCGCTTGTGCTGGATAACCTCCCTCAGATCCCTCTTCTTGCGGGAGTCACGCCTCTTCTGCGCCCTGTTCCTCCATGGAGGGGGCGCACGAGAGGCGACACTGGCTCTCTGGCCCTGTCTACGGTCCTCGGACCGTGAAGGGCCAGGCCCTCCCGCCTGCCTGGGTGTGGAACCGGATCTCAGCGGTATGCAGGATCCTGTAGCAGGTCGGCCTGATATGCCTGCAACACCGCCATAGTGTGCAGGGAAGCACCAGCCTGAACCGCTGTCGTGTATGCTCTGCCATTCAAACGTGCTGTTGACTTTAGCGGTTTGGATGGCAGGGTTGGAGCTCTCAGTGTCGACGCCTGCCCAGACACGAGATAGTTCGCCAACGACTCGTCAAATGGGCGGCATCGACACATACCCATGCTCTGCGATCCCCTCAACATCAGTGAAATTAACCCGCTGATGTCGGTGAATACGGGCAGAGTATGGGCTCTTCCATGCCCTCTCGATCTCCGTGTGAAGATCAGGAAGGAATGGAAGGCTCACCTGAGCTGGTGTGTATGGCAGGGGAGAAACCGATCGCCAAGCCTACCGCGAGCGGTCTCTCCTCTAGCGCGTCGCCATGGCAGCTACAGCCTGTTGGCGGCGCGCTCCACAACATCCACCAGGTCTGCACACACGGGGCAGGGTGGCTGAGAGGGTTCAGGATCTACCTGATTATAAACCTCCTCAGCCATCTCCTGCTCGTCCTGAAGAGCAGCAACTGCAGGAAACCATTGGTGCCTGCAGTTCGCCCTCGTCAGCCGTCGAATCATTTGAGAGGTTTACAGGACTCTCAAGATGATCGATGAGCTCTATCTGGAAGCCCATGATGCAAGTCGCCGCTCTGCCTCGGCACGAGCGGGACCACGCGGACCAGACGTTGAACCCCCTTCACTCGAGAAGAGGGCCAGACGAGAGCGGAGCGTTTTAAGAGAAAAACGCTCACAGTTCACACAGAGGATTCCCTCGAGAACCTCTCGTGCGCGCTCTTCTCCCAGGCAGGAAAAAACACACTCGTGTGCTGTACATTTCATTTTCTTACCGTTTCATTGAGTAGCGTTTTCAAACAGACAGTCCCTGAAGACGATGAGATGATTTGTCATGTTTGCAAGGCGCCCCTTTATACTTCCAGGTCGCACGTTAATCATTCACGCTAATGATTCACGGGCTGTCGCCGGTCAATATGATTGACGTGATTTGATAGTGATTTCAGACACCTGTCACGCCTGAGGCGTTCCCCCATAGCGTCGTTGACGTATTGTTGAGTTCCCTTCGAAAGGGAACAAATAATGTCATACTTTTTAGTAGTGCTATCGTGGCGTTATAATCTGTTTGGTTGTAAAATGTATTACCTGAATGAAATGAAATCGAATGTATCGTCCTGTGGAATCATTCATTCGCAGACAGCATACGAAGATGTTCAACTAATAAATATCTTCATCGCTGGCAAAAATATGATGCATTTGCAGATTTGCTTTCACTAGACTAAACTGTAGATCCACGGCCACTTCATCCAACGCTCTTGATGTTTTTTAAATCTTCCTGTTACGACTCAGTGTCGAGTGTGATTGAACGCGCTTCAGACGATTCAGTGCGTGAGGAACTGAACAGATCATTCAGACTGATTCGCGAACCGATTTAGACAGATCTGCCAACTTGTTTGATGAAGTTTTTGAACAGAATCGACTCAAAAGAGTGATTCATTTGTAAATTGAGCATCGCTCATGCTCATACAAAGATACAGCGCGCTTGGAATAAACTCATTTAACAACATGTAATTGCATTAAAATAATGTAACGAGAGGAACGTCGCCCGATGTAACATGTAAAAGTATACACCTTGTGTCCCGGACAGGAAAATACCCTGCTGCGCAATCTGTGACAGTAGGCGCGGCGTCAATTATGTCAAATATACAAGGCTACATGGAATTGCGCGAAAATATAACGTTATTCGAAAAAACTATTTTATGATCCCAACCCAAATTTGAGAATAGATTAACGGCGATATTTTTTTTATCGATAAGAGTCTCACCTTAACGCAGCACGTTAACACCGATAACGGCCCACCACTAATCTAAACTAAACATTAGGCTGGATATTCAACGTTAAGCTACTACAGTTGAGTTGGTTACGTGAAGGTGGAAAATTCGATTATATGTGAGTGCTTTACAGTCCCTGTAAAGTCAAAAGTTTGTCATACCACAAAAAATTGTTTTAATAGCCACTTAGACCATTTTGAATGATAAGAAAAAGCCGCCAAGTAGAAATCAAAATCTTGAAAAAATTAGATCAGACGCTGGGGGCGTGTCCGTTGGCTGTGCTGAAACCACGCCCACTCGCTGGAAAGATGACTCGCGGGCACGCGCTGCTCTCACATACAATCGAATTTTCCACCTTCACGTAACCAGCTCAACTTTTGTAACTTAACATTAAATATCCAGTCTAATGTTTAGTTTAGACATGCTGAAACTCATAAGGATCATAAAATTGTCATAAGATTGACCGCTGTAGTTAAAACTAGCGAGCAGGCCACTCAAGGCACGGGACGATGGGAGGCTATTATTTCAGGAAAAAATTATACAACATTTTCTTTAACATACCTCAAACCATCATGTGCAAGTTTTCGTCGGACTGTCCTTGGCGACACACCGATACATCTTGCCGTCTCTTCTGCTGGTACATCCAATGACTGGTGTTGTTCAAGAATGCTTGGAAGTACAATAGCGTGATATTTAGCTAACACGAGCATTAAACATTAAACAACATATAAAATAAAACTGTCAAACTTTGCCGAAAGAATGAATGAGGTATAAGACTGTGCAAGCTTTGGGGTTGTTGATGGACTTGATTTACCTGATCTATGTTTTGATCATCTTTCTGAATCTGATCTGGACATAATACATAGTCTTTGACAAAAAAAATTTCTCAGCTTTATGTTCAAAATGTTGCTTTTTTTATTAAACTCACACATTTTCAAGTGTTGATAAAAAAAAAAAAATAGTGCATTAATGTATGTTTTGTAAGCAGAGGCTCTGTTTTTTCTATTAATATATTGTATTCAGATATTCAAATATATATATTCAAAATATTCTGGGGGCCATGAAAGTTTTGTGAAAAATAATCAAAAATGGCTGGCTTGTTAACGTAAAAAAAAAAGGGAAAGGATTAAAGGCTGTAATAAAATAATAATATATAATTTTAGAGTTAAAATAATTATAAATGTAATAAAGATACAATAGAGTTACATACTAACAATTTACTTCTCATTTAGTTTTAATGCGCTTCCCAATAGATACATATACAGATAATTGCTGCATACCTCAGCCGTTCGTGGAGATAGTCAAGATGAAACCAGAAGGTGAGTTCAATCCATCTGTTCCCTTTCGAGGGAACTCGCGATGCGTCGATGACGCTTTGGTAACGCCTTCGCGTGATTACGTCTGAAGCACGTATGTCAACAAGTCCAATGGAATGAATGAATGAACGCCACAGGCGGGTGACGTCATTCCTCGCGTCAGCTTTTGTGCCTCAGCAAAGCGCTCTATGTCAAAACTGTCTGTGATATTTACTGTTGTATGTCTCTCAAATATATATATTTCAAGTATTGCAAAACAACTATTTAAAGCTTGTGCTTCTCCCTGCCCTCGTTACCTTACGGGTGGGGATACGGGCTCCACCTTATCTCCTCCTTTACCCGAGGATTCCATTGCTCTCTTGCCGGTGTCGGAAGCCCGCCCTGCGGCTTCTTCCGCCCCGGGAAGAGAGCCCGATGCTTCGGTGCTTTAGCTCTGAGGAGGAAGACTTACTGAGTATTGGTGAGAGTGACACAAACACAAATATTAGGTGAAAGGATTCGCCATCCCTCTCCCCCGCATATGAGGAGTTTATGGAGGTGATAACTCGTGCTGTTGATAAATTAAATATTGACTGGCGAGCAGAGAAGAAAGATGCTCGTCCTAAAAGCAAATTATATGAGTGATTTTTATCTTCCAATATATCATCTCCATCACGATCCCTTCCATTTTTTCCTGATCTACATAGTGAGCTATGTAGATCGTGGGAAAAAAACATATTCGTCACATCTCTTCAGTCCCCAAGTTCATACATATTCAAATATAAGGGGGCTGAAGGAATATGGTTATGGGTCGATGCCCCCAGCGCAACAGACGCTCGCAAGCTATCTGTCTCCTGGGTCAGCATCGTCCCTGAAGGCGCCCCTGTTGCCTAATAAACTCCTAAAAACTACATCTAATTTAGTGGGTAAGGCTTATACGGCAGCAGGTCAAGCTGGAGCCTGTCTGCACACGATGCAGTGCTCCAAGCCTACCAGGCAGACCTGTTGGGGGATATCGATAGGAGTGAGGGAGTTAGTCCCGACGAAATTCTAGAACTTCGTCGGGCTATAGATCTTTCTCTCAGGCCTACGAAGGAGACCGCTCATGCTATTGGACAGTCTATGGCATCCCTCTTAGCTACTGAGAGACACCTTTGGGTTAACTTAGCTGAGATTAAGGATAAAGATCGGGCTTTTCTCATTGATGCCCCTATTTCTCACTCTGGTCTTTTCTGTGACTCTGTGAACACAGTTGTAGAGATTTCAAGAAACTAAAAAACAGTCAGAGGCTTTTAAAAAAAAAATTCCTCCCTCGCCGAATCCATCCCCCTGGGGATGCTGGGCGTGAGCATCCCCAGCCTAGCTCCTGCACCGTGTGCAACAGAAAATCAGTGTTGCGTCTCGTGCTCCTCCTTCTAAATAATGGGGGCCGAGCCAACACTCTCAGCTGAAGTCTTCTAAGTCTAAGCCGGATCTGAGAACCATTCTTGTGGCGAAGGCGGCTTCTGCTCAGAAAAGGTCCTGACGTACGTCAGACCGGTGAGGACAGACCCAGCTGGAGTGGAACGATGTTCACCTCATTATATGGTGCCCGCTCCACTTCGGGGTCCTCAGGGGACCGTCATGCCAACCCCACCACCCTTGGTGCCTCGGGGCGCAGCGGTCTCCAGCGAGCTCCTGGCTCAATGTCAACTCGACATTGCGTCGGACTCGCGCCCTCTGAGGGGGGTTCAAAAACAGTCAGTTCGGTTGTTTCCTGCCAGTACGCTTCAGGTCGCCGAAGTGGCTGTTTCTCTAACACCAGAGGCCAGTCTCGAGAGACTGGTACCCTTAGTAGATTTTCTAACAGAGTGGAAAAATCTGACGAATATATCTCCATGGGTCCTGCAGATAATAGAGAAAGGTTACCGAATCCAGTTTGGTTTTCCTCCACCTCGTTACAACGGGGTGCTACTCACGTTAGTATATCCCGAGCAGGCTCTGGTAATGGAGCAAGAAGCAGATTCTCTCTTAGCGAAAGGAGCTATAGAGCAGGTGTACTCGCCCGACAGAGAATCAGGGTTTTACAGCTGCTACTTTATCGTTCCAAAAAAAGATGGGGGGTTGTGTCCCATTTTAGATCTTCGTCTGTTGAACCGTGCAGTCATGAAACTCAAGTTCAAGATGCTCACACTCAAACAGATCGTGACTCAATTCAGATCCGAGGACTGGTTTGTCACAATAGATTTAAAGGATGCTTACTTCCATGTCTCCATCCTCCCTCAACACAGGAAGTTCCTGAGGTTTTCTTTCGGGGGCAAAAAATACCAATATCGGGTACTTCCGTTCGGTCTAGCACTGTCACCCCGCACATTCACGAAGTGCGTAGATCCAGCTCTAGCCCCACTCAGGCAGCAGGGCATACGCATTCTGAACTACATCGACGACTGGCTGACTCTGGCGGAATCGGAACAGTTAGCGGTTCGGCATCAAGATGTTGTCCTCGCTCATATGAAGAGATTGGGGTTGAGACTCAATACCAAGAAGAGTGTGCTTTCTCCACTACAGAGAACCACTTTCCTTGGTGTGGTATGGGATTCAGTCACGATGCGGGCCATATTATCGCCCGTTCGTGTAGCTCCTATCATTAGAGCCACGAAAGAGTTGAAGCTAGGTCAGTCACGCACTGTGAGACAGTTCGAGAGAATGTTGGGTCTCATGGCAGCAGCGCCCAATGTGATCCCCTTTGGCCTGCTGTACATGAGACCCTTGCAGTGGTGGCTCAGAACCAGAGGGTTCTCCCCGAGGGGAAACCCACTTCGTATGATCAAGATCACACGGCGGTGCCTCTGTGCCTTGGTTATATGGAGGAAACACTGGTTCCTGTCCCAGGGTCCGGTGTTGGGAGCTCTTTACCATCGAGTTGCTATCTCGACAGATGCTTCTCTCACCGGCTGGGGAGCGGTAATGGAAAGCCGCTCAGCTCAGGCTCTGTGGCTGAGGGGCCATCATGTGCTCGTCCGCACAGACAACATATCGGTGGTCTCTTACATAAATCGTCAGGGGGGTCTGCGTTCTCGTCCACTCTGCAAACTGGCACACCAGATCCTCTTGTGGTCCCTAGGGAAGATGCTCTCTCTGAGGGCAGTGTATATCCCAGGGTGTCAGACTATAGGAGCAGACACCCTGTCGAGACCGGGGCTGAGGCCAGGGGATTGGAGTCTCCACCCCGATGCAGTGGAGCTCATATGGGACTTCTACGGCCAAGTAGAAGTGGATCTGTCTAAGCATACGACGCACTGTCCACTTTGGTTCTCTCTTACTCATCCAGCCCCCCTGGGGCTGGACGCTATGGTGAGTAAGTCTACTGCTAGTAGCTCCACGCTGGCCGAGTCGAATTTGGTTTGCGGACCTCATTCATCTCCTCTGAGGGGGCCCAACTTATAGAGAGTGGTCTCTCAACTGAGGTTGTTGAGACCATTCTTAGCTCTAGAGCTCCAGCTACGAGGAAATGATATACACTTAAGTGGAGAGTTTTCACTTCTTGGTGTCACCAGTATCAGCGGGATCCAGTCAACTGTTCAGTTAACACAGTGCTTGAGTTTCTCCAGTGTCGCTTTTCATTAGATTCATGTCCTTCTACTCTAAAGATCTACGTGGCTGCCATTGCGGCTTTCCACGCCCCGGTGGGTAGTGCATTTTTGGGTCGAGACCCCCTGATTATACGTTTCCTTCGTGGCACCTTGAGGCTGAGGCCTACAACACGTACTATGGTGCCGGCTTGGGATCTGGCAATAGTCTTGGAAGGCCTTTCAGGGGCTCACTTGAGAACTCCTAGAGTCGGTTTCTGAGAAATTTCTGACTTTCAAGACCATTTTTCTGCTGGCTATTTCGTCCCTTAAAAGAGTCAGAGACCTTTAGGCCCTTTCGGTTTCTCCCACATGTCTTGAATTTGCACCTGAGATGGTTAAGGCATTCTTATACCCTAAACAGGGATACGTCCCTAAGGTGCCAACCAATATTCCGAGGCCTATTGTACTGCAGGCTTTCTAGCCTCCTCCGTTTGCATCTTCGGACCAGGAAAAACTGAATCTTTTGTGTCCAGTGCGAGCGCTGGACACTTATGTCCACAGGGTTGCCCCGGAGAAAATCAGATCAGTTGTTTGTCTGTTTTGGTTCACCTAAGAAAGGACTTCCTGCCTCTAAACAGACAATTAGCAAGTGGATAGTTGAGGCTATCTCTCTTGCATATGTGTCCTATGGCCAGCCGTGCCCTTTGGTGGTCAGAGCTCACTCTACTAGGAGTATGGCGGCCTCTAAAGCCTTATTATCGGCGGTTTCCCTTCAGGAGGTTTGTGATGCGGCAGGCTGGTCCTCACCGCTCACATTTGTGAGGTTTTATAGCCTAGACCTGGATGCTGCCCCAGGTTCCCAGGTGCTTCTTACTCAGTTTGCCGAGAGTTGTGTCATCTGGCATTTTGTAAGTACGGCGTATTGGGTATTCTCATTCCCAAAGCGCCATCAACGCATCGCGAGTTCCCTCGAAAGGGAAAGTCTCAGGTTACGACTGTAACCCTAGTTCCCTGAGAAGGTGAATGAGACGATGCGTCGCCCTGCCATACTTCCTACATCCCTGCGATCGACTTTGCTTCGGCTCTAGAAGCTAAAGCGAGTAACGCACCGGATGTGCTTTTATCCTTTCCTGGTCATGACATCACCCACCCGTGGCATTTGTTCATTCATTCCATTGGACTAGTTGACATACGTGCTTCAGATGTAATTTACATTTACATTTATTCATTTAGCTGACGCTTTTATCCAAAGCGACTTACAATTCCTATATTTCAGAGGCCGCACGCCTCTGGAGCAACTAGGGGTTAAGTGTCTTACTCAGGGACACATTGGTGTCTCACAGTGGATTCGAACCCGGGTCTCTCACAACAAAGGCATGTGTCTTATTCACTGCACCATCACCCCCCGATGTAATCACGCAAAGGCGTTCCCAAACCGTCATCGACGCATCGTCTCATTCCCTTCTCAGGGTTACAGTTGTAGCCTGAGACTTTTTTCCTCTATAGACCTTATTCACAGCAGCGCCATCTTTGAATGGGATTTTGAATGGGAATGAAAGTGAAGCTGTGAGGGACAGACATGCATTTCTTCAATGGGCTGTACAGTTTTTTAATGTGTTTTTGGATTGTTCTACTCATGAAACACTAGAAAAATATCTTTCCAAGAAATTTCAGTTGACAAAAAACTCCCAACAATATAAGCTGTGGAAAATTGTAAGTAATCTAGGAGATTTATACAGGTTTTTTCCAGTCATTCCATGCCATTGGAAACACAGGAAGTCTATCCCTCACAGCCTCACTTACATATCTGTCATGGCGCTGCTCTGAATAAAGTCTATAGCCCTAAAGTTCTCATACACAAACACCCAAACTGACATGCACTGACACCAACGGGTAACACACACTGAAATGATATGATGTCTGAAATAAGATTCATGCAACATGTTCTCAGACATTGCAAGCATGACCTCACAGAGGGTCAACACTCCAAACAGTAGTCAAGGTGTTCAGTAATTCATCACTGTCTCTGTGTGATAGTAGACTCCAAACTCTTGTCTCCTCAGCTGGTCTGAGCAAAACAAGCCTTGGTGTAGCATGGGGTCTCAATGTGGCCAGCCTGAAGATAGTCTTGAATAATTCGTCTATCAGTTGAGCGGGGACATTTCTGAATGCAATGGATAACTGTTCCTAGAATGGTGCAGATTGTTTGTCTTAGGCTATGCTTACACCGAAACGATCTGAAGAGAAAACGCAAAAGTGGCGTTGCGTTGTTACTTTTTATTCTGCGTTTAGACAAGCGTTATGGGGGGGAAATCTGTGTGCATATGGTGACGCAAAAGTGTGTGAAATTCGATGTAGTATGCACTCCAGGCGGCTAGGTGGCAATGTAAAGCACTGCTACACAACAACACCAAGTCCACCGCCTACGTACAACCTTCCTTCTACTTCTCTCCCTAGTAGCGCGAAATCAAAACATGGCGAAGCGAACAGCAAAAAGACACTTGTACATTTATCAGAGCTGCAAGGGCAACTTGAAGGTCCGACGTATGGAAATAATCCGAAATGTTGGTTGTTATTTTCCTGTACTGGCGCAAGCCTGTGACGTAAACACGTACGTGACGAGAAACAACCGTGAGCAGATTTGCGTTTGTACTCTTTAGACGGGAACGCGACGGTGGAGCTCTGGAGGGTGGTTTCACTTTTTTGCGTTTTTAAGCCCCAAAAAACGCTGTTGCCGTGTAAACGATCTGGCACATCAACGCACATCTGATAAAATATTTTTACGTTCTCGTGTAAACAGGGCCTAAGTTTGCATTGACATCCAGTTGTCCCTTAAAAAAGCCCATCAGTATAAGAGTAGCTGATATCTGTTCTGTGATGAGTTCTGGGACCTGCACTGCTTTGAATTAGAAGACAGGTTGAGTTACGTCAGAGGATGTGTGTGTGTGTGTGTGTGTGTGTGTGTGTGTGTGTGTGTGTGTGTGTGTGTGTGTGTGTGTGTGTGTGTGTGTGTGTGTGTGTGTGTGTGTGTGTGTGTGTGTGTGTGTGTGTGTGTCTCTTCAGCAAGCCGACGTGCAAACTTCGCAAATGAAACTGAAAGTTTAGCTTACATTCTGAAGCTTAACACACAGTTGTCTTCATTAAAAGTAGTGAGATGCAGTTATGTTGCCAAGTGGAAGTGTAACACTTTTAACAAAACTGAAAGAAGTCAGTAAAAACACGAATGACCAGGTCCAATCTGTTCTTCAAAGTCTAATTTAGGCCTGAAAACAAAGATGAAATCTAAAACAAATTTCATGGGAAACATTTTAATTTCTGTACTATTTCTGTGTTAGCCATTATGAATATTTAAAATATGTTTATGTTTATTTAAACATGGGGGGGGGGGGGGGGGGGGGTTATGGCACAGTGATGAACTCGGAAACTTAAAAATGGCACTTTATGACAAATAGGTTGCCGACCCCTGATCTAGTTTAATCTAGATTAAAATGGCTCATTTGAATTCTGTCGAAAGCATTCAGAATATGTGTGCTACCCAAATAATGACTAAAAGTAGACCTGTCTTTGAGAACGGGTTTCTCAAGCCAGGTGGCGCATTAGACCAGGGGCTCATCTCCTGTTTCCAAAATGCATCACAAACTGCTTGAGAAAGCTGTTCTACTATGATAATTGGTGATGAAAATAAATCAAGTTCAATCAGATGTACTTGTGTTTACTATTGGATACATCTTTACATCTAAATGATAGAGCTGTGCTGACAGGCTTGCCTCGGTTGCACTCAAACATTACATCAGTGCTTGGCCCGGCATCTACCGCATTAGCTAAGGGATGCTTTGCGTTTAGGTGGTACTTGAGACTGCCAGCTGAATGTGTGGAACGCTTTTCAGAGAAGATAAGGTAACTTATTTTAGCACAATTCACACCCAGCGGTAATTCAGCAAAAAAAATCTCTGAATGCTCCACATGAAACTTTGGTCTTCCGACCTTTTTAACATCGTGTCGATTTATTTTGGTTAAAGCTCCAGTAGGTAGCTTTTGTAAACAAATATTTGTTAAAACTGTCATTATGTCCTGAAAGTAGAATATGAGACAGGTAATCAGTGAAAAAAATCAAGCTCCTCTGGCTCCTCCCAGTGGTCCTATTGCCATTTGCATAAATACACCACTCCCGGTCAGAAACAACCAATCAGCGTCCGGAGGAATGTCTTAGCAGTGTCAATCACGCTCGTGTACGCGCTGATCACCCCTCTCTTGCACAGCGCGAGTGCGTACCATCGTTCGTGACTCCCCTGTTCGAACTCGTTCATCCAAATGAACGAATCTTTTTTCGAGTCATTTCGTTCATTCAACGAACAAAATGACTCGAAAAAAGATTCGTTCATTTGGATGAACGAGTCTTTTTCGGAGTCATTTCGTTCATTCAACGAAGGAAATGACTCGAAAAAAGATTCGTTCATTTGGATGAACGAGTTCGAACAGGATCACGAACGTGCATCACAGAACAGAGCAAGGCGACCATTTGTGCTTATAAAACTTAAAGGTTTTTATTTATTTTTGAAATGACCGATCTTTTCGCTAGATAAGACCCTTATTCATCGTCTGGTATCGTTTAAAGCCATTTGAAGCTGCGCTGAAACTGTATTTGGTCCTTGAAACGTTTGTGTCCTATTGAAGTCCATTATATGGAGAAAAAGCCTGGAATGCTTTCATCAAAAACCTTAATTTCTTTTCGACTGAAGAAAGAAAGACATGGACATTTTGGATGAAATGGGGGTGAGTAAATTATCAGCAAAAGTTTTTTTTAAAAGTGAACTAATCCTTTAACGTTATCTTAGTAGCTATTTATAACTTATAGAAAGAGTGCAACCTTATAAAGTTACATGTATTGCAAAATACATAATGATTTGAAGACTAAGTTTGTAGACAAAGTATGGGCAGGCCATAGTCAATGTAAAGCATATTGTTGATGTTTTGTCCCTATTAGTCAATGTTCCATAACTGTTTATAATCCGCCGTCATCGGTGGTCCTGCTTACTAGCCTGCGCGTTCACGCACGGCAGGCTCCGCTGTGGGGGAGGAGCTGTGGAGGGAGGGCTGTAGCGTACCAGAGAGCAAGGGGGTTGGACCTGTAAGTTGTGCTTCTTCAAATTTTCAGGCTAAGTCAACATTTTCTCAAAACTCCCTACTGCAGCTTTAATATGTGTGAGGGAGAGAGAGCAAAACAGCGCTTAGTGTGGAGATGGTGAAGTCTTGTTTACACTTTCGCCTGGCTCCGAAGTGAGAGAGTTCACCCGCACGACCGGGTCTCTCTCTCTCTGCTCGTTCTTTCAGTTAAACATGTGCGCTGTCACAAGCGCAGCAGTTCATCTACATTACTCACCGAATATAATGCAGGAAAAACCCTGTTTATGCAAACAGGAAACAGCATAATTTGTCTCGTTTAGAAAAATAAAGCCAAGCTTTAGATCGTCTTTTCCACTCCATGTTTACCTCCTCTGCTCAAATCGCTTTGACATCACGAATGACGCACAGATGCGTATAGGACGTCACGCTATGGTGCCCGATAAAGGACAAAAGGGAAAGTTGAGTTTGCGGTCTGTAGTGTATATTATGGCTGGCCATGGGACTCGGAGCAGGAGCATCGATAAGAGGAATCGTTAACGTCGAGGGCATACAATATCGATGGTTCGTAAAACTTAGATCCGGTTTACGAGTGGAACCGTTTTTCAATTCCCATCCCCCCTACAGTGCAATTCGGCTAGGTATACATCCGCGCTAAAATATCAAGGTGAAAGTCATCATAGCTTGCGTAGTATAGACCCAGCTCAGCTCACAGCCCAACTTTGAGAATAGATTAATGGCGATATTTCTTTTATCGCCCGATAAGAGTCTCACGTTAACGCAGCACGTTAACGCCGATAACGGCCCACCACTAATATATATATATATATATATATATATATATATATATATATATATATATATATATATCATCACTACCCGAAGAAACTCACGTATGTCCAAAACGGTTACTTTTCTGGAAGTGAAAAAAACACCGCAATTTCAAAAGCAGTTGAACGTAGCGTTGCATACTTGGTACGGCATCTTTAAATGTAACCATATTCTTGCCAGTGTAATGATATAATCCACATTTGACCAAAATCAAGTTTAAATGGACATACTTGCATATTTTACAGTAACGGTGGTCGATACGCGTTGTTCCGATCATTAATTAGAATGACCAAGTCGCGTTTCATATTGACAGATGAATAGGCTACGCTCAGTTTATTAAACAGCCTACGTCTCAGTTTATTAAATACGCTCAGTTTATTAAATAGCCTACGTCTCAGTTTATTAAATACGCTCAGTTTATTAAATGTCTCTTGCAAACTATGAAGGGACAATGAATCAATACACTGACATGGCAATGCTAGACTGATACTTTGTTTGCACAGTCCTACCGTAATTTTGTGAATATATAATAAACTTGAGAACAGTTGTCAAAAACAAACGTTTGGTGGTACTTTACCTCACAGTGTTATTCGGCCATACAATGCTGAGCTTCCAGAGACGCTTAAGATGAAACTTCACGAGACCGGCGAGATGCCTCCACAGGGTGGGAGATACACGGCGTGATTGACAGCTTTGACACCAAATGGATATACGTGAAAATCAGATGACATGATTTCACAACTTTTCATTGGTCATTTAGATAATGTAAAGCATACTGTATACGGAAATTAACCTGGACATTCTATCAGTCGAAAAATTTCAAAATCGTCAAAATGTACATACGCAGTTTTCATCGGACAGCGACGATATATATATATATATATATATATATATATATTGTAGGGTCTCAGCTCAGGTGAGGGGAATGAACACCCACCTAAAGGATTATTAGGAACACCATACTAATACTGTGTTTGACCCCCTTTTGCCTTAACTGCCTTAATTTTACGTGGCATTGATTCAACAAGGTGCTGAAAGCATTCTTCAGAAATGTTGGCCCATATTGATAGGATAGCATCTTGCAGTTGATGGAGATTTGTGGGATGCACATCCAGGGCACTAAGCTCCCGTTCCACCACATCCCAAAGATGCTCTATTGGGTTTTGATCTGGTGACTGTGGGGGCCATTTTAGTACAGTGAACTCATTGTCATATTCAAGAAACCAATTTGAAATGATTCAAGCTTTGTGACATGGTGCATTATCAGAGTAGATTAGATCTGGTTAGATCAGCCTTTATTTGTCTCACAAGTGAGAAATTTCAACATTACAGCAGAAAGTGGATAGTATGGAATAAAGTATAATATTAAGTTACATTAACATAATAAATATATGCATAAAGGCATGCTTTTCCTTAAGCTTAAAACAGATAAAAACAATAAAAACAAATAAAAACAAATTCCCATATTAACGATGCAAAGTGACCAACAAAGTCACCAACATGGATGAGAGCTTAGCTCTCACCCTTCTCTCTCGCACAACCTCAACTGGCTCAAGTGAGCAACCCAGCACAGAACTGGCCTTTTTAATCAGTTTGTTTAGCCTCTTCCTGTCTGCCATTGTAATGCAGCTACTCCAACATACCACACCAAAGAAGATGGCTGACGCCACTACAGAGTCATAAAAGGTCCTCAGGAGTGAACCCTGCACTCCAAAAGAGCTTAGTCTCTTAAGCAGGTATAGTCTCTTCTGGCCCTTCTTTTAAAGGGCCAGAACAGTGGAACAGTGTCACTGGAACAGTGTCTGTACAATCCAGTTTATTGTTAACCTGGAAACCAAGATACCTGTTAGAGTCCCCAATCTCAATATCAACCCCCTGAATATTCACAGAAACCGTGGAACCATGCTTAATCCTGCGGAAATCCACAACCAGCTCCTTAGTCTTTGCTGCATTGATAAGGAGGTGATTCAGATTACACCAGTCCACAAAGTCCTGATTCAGTTCTCTGTACACTCTGTCATCCCCCATCAGAGATTAGACCAACCACGGCAGAGTCATCAGAGAACTTCTGGAGTTAGCAGTCTGAGGTGTTGCAGGTGAAGTCAGCAGTATAAAGGGTAAAAAGGAAAGGTGCCAATACTGTTCCTTGTGGTACCCCTTTGCTGCAGACCACTGTGTCAGACTGACAGTCCTTAATCCTCACGAACTGTGGTCTGCTAGTGAGGTAATCCAGTATCCAGGCTGAAAGGTGAAGGTGTACTCCAGAATCCCCCAGCTTGTCTCTTAAAATTGCAGGCTGGATGGTGTTAAAAGCACTGGAGAAATCATAAAACATAATCCTCACCGAGCTTCCAGCTTTTTGCAGTCATCCACTCCGTTTCAGCTCCACTTTATTTCCTGACAGAAAGATCCTCTTCTAGTCCCGCGCCGCACTCTATTGCGTTTGGGAGTGCACGTCTATAGATCAAGAGCCCGGCCTGAGGATAGTGACGGGAAATATCGGCCAAGTTCGGGCTCGGGCATAGAATCCAAGTTAGAGGACTCACAGCCTTTCAACACGTGTGTTTTTTTTCCGCGCCGTGATTAGTCGTTCAAGAACGATCCGTTCATTGCCTCTGTCACGCGACAAATGAACAAAAGACTCGGAAGGTCAAGTAATTATTCATGTTCCCTGTTAAATTACTTTTGACTGCATTATAATGATTTCTTAATTCAGAATATGATCAAGATTGCGTTGGTGGATGTGTTCGGGGAATTTGCCTGTTAAAAGTATAACATTTAAAGCCCCTGAAATGACTAGAAAAAAAGATTAGTTAATTTTGATGAACGAGATTGAACAATAGAGTCAGTAAAACGATCCGAACTTTCCATCACGGGCGCGACATGGGGGCGTGGCAGTATCGACGATTCCATTTTTTATTTCGATTTTTGAGTATGTAAATTACTTTCGATCGATTTCGATTTAAAATCGAAATCGTGACACCCTTAATTTTTATCGTTAGTTTGAATTACATTAATTTGACAGACAGTATTCGCTGATGTTGACCAAGCTAGCACCATTCAGAGCTGCCAACTCTCACGAATTCTCCGAGAGACACACACAATTGACACTTTTCACACGCTCTCAGTCATGCCACACATCAATCACGCACAGAAAAATCACAAAGCAAAGAGGACACGGAGACTGACAGACAAGACAGAGCACGTTAGTTATGATATAAAAAAGTCTCAGCTCTCAGATTCTGTCAATTTTACTACGCAATTCAAACAATAAATACCGTTTTGGCGCATGTAAATGTTACACGACAGATCCCTAGGGCACGTGAACCGATCATCTCTACTAGCTAATAGTAAAAAAAACACGAACCCTGTTGAAAGATACAGTAGGCTACAACTTACCAAAATGTATTCCTCATACATAATATCGACCAATCATTTTTTTTAATCAGCGTGCAGAGGTCAATAACATAGCTTGAGAACAAATATGTCAGATTTACCTCAGGAAAGCAATTTAATAAACATAATATAATTAGCTAATGTTACATTTTATCATCAGCTTGGTAGAGACGGGCTCTTGTAGATAACAAGTGAAAACCGGATCGGATCTGTGGGTAGAGCTAACTATCAAACACATCAGGTTCAAGTACGCCCACAAGCCGTGCGAGTTATTTGTGTATTGCAGTTTGGCTGGTGGTTATGTTGCCCGCATACCGCATCCCATGGCCGAAACTGGTATTATGACACCTGTCGGGCCGTGGCTAGTAATTTAGCATGCTAATTCAGGTTGATATCTCTGCACCCCTATAACTTGTCATTTTTTAATGACATCATCGCCCTTATTTCTTCTAGTTCTTTTGATGCGTGTAGCTAACTTTTTGGATATTTTTACCTCAATTCTTACACATGGCACCTTTAATGAGAAATTGAACAGGTGTTCCTAATAATCCTTTAGGTGAGTGTATAATCAATAATTCATAATTCATAATCAATAACTGATCATACAGGTTATAGTTATCACATACAATTTTAAATCGCCCAAAAAGGGATATATATATACAGTCCATGTATCTGTATCTATATATAGAAAATTAACCACAACGAATTATAATCAATTATGAATACATATAATATACAGATGGGCTATATACATTTTTAGAATATCCTTTACACAGAATTAACTGCACCTCGCCTGATCTGTTCGTCCACCGAACTTGTACGATTCTCTGATCAATTTCGCGAAAAGGATTATTCTGATCACTATCAGGAAAAGTTATTCTTCTGGCTATGAAGAATAACTTTCTGATAATATCACAAACTAAAGTAACAATATCAAGCTTGTAGCTTAAGATCACACATTTAAGAGGCTTTGTTCGATGATCAACCGACAGAGACAATAAAGAGTATAATGGGGTTTAATAAATGAAGCTATAGCACAAATTACATTTAACAACAAATATATAGAGAAAAACAAATAACGGAAGTAAAGAAAGGGAGAAAGAGAGCAGAGCACAGAAATAGCAAACTTCACAAATAGTTAACCCTTGAGAGCCAGCAAGAAATCACACACCTTAAAGCAGGGATAAACAGCTCTAAACACATTTAGATTTTGATGGAAATAAATAGGCTACTTGCATTATAGACCTTTGTGTAGCTGAAACAAGGCTGCGTGGGTGTATGGTCCTCGTGTTTCTTGGAGCTGGAAGCGTTCTGGAGCTCATTCCACTCGCAGGAAATTCAAAACTACTTGATAGAAAGTTCCCTTTCGAGGGAACTCAACACTGCGTCGAGAACTCGACACTTTGGGGACGCTCCCTTAGCGTGCGCCTCTGAAGTAAGAATGAAACTATTCCAATCCTGATTGGCGTTGCGTCCTGACGTAACATGTGACGGCATAACCGGAAGTATAAAGGTGACGCTGAAACACACACATACCAGCTATCGCTCTTCAGCAAGCGCTCTATGTTGAAACTGTCTGTCCTATTTATTGGTGTCTGTCCTTGAAAGTATGGCGAGTGAACAATTTACGAGATGTGTGCACCCCTGTCCTAGATTTATTACGGGTAGAGACACGCATCCGTTATGTGTAAATTGTTTGCAGACCTGCCAACCTGTACGCATTTTGCATAGCGGATACGCATTTTGACCTCAAAGTACGGTGGTACGATTTATCACTCTAAACTACACAAAAACCTGGTGAAGCTTCTGTGCACGCACGCAGTTTTGCTGATGATTGACAGATGCGTAAGGCCTATCATTAAAAAGAGACTGAAAATCGGCAGCATTAAAGAATCCCGCTCGATCCTCTTCTACTCCCGCGGCCCGCAGTCTGACTGAGTTCATCAGCGAGGACAGTACACTAGTCACAGCACTTCTAACTCCTGAAGGTAAACGGGCTGGGGTGGATGTGGAAAGTTGAAATATTGTTTTTAGTTAACTTAATCTGGATTCAATGATCATACGGGAGTGATCGCATGGATTAAAATACTCCTTCATTCATGGTCACTCAGATAAGAGGAAAACATCATTCAGCCATGCAAATTATAAAATGCTTAAGTATGCATTTTTAATCTAAATAAACAATAAATCTAAATGAAATTAAAATCGCTATGGCTTAGTGATTATGAAAGTTTTGTAATTTGTGGATTACTGATAAGCACGAGTCTGGAGAAACAGGCGTTTATTTATTCATTCTCAGTGTTGAGAAACGTAGTCTGCATGTGTTATGTTATTGTGTTAATAATAACTACCTAATTATGTTACATAATTATTTTGTATGAATACTTGCGTATTAGTTACTTATGGATTAAAAAGTACCGTTTTATCAGTGCTGCGCGAGCTCTCTCTCACAAACACAGACCGCGCTCACAGAGAGAAGATAATTGTAAATTGACGGGCTAAGTTTAAATTTTGTTTTAGTTTGGGTTTTTTCTGTCAAAATGTCAGAAAGCATTTTGTATTATCCATCCGTGTTTTTAAAATTGGTAAAAGACAGACGTTTTACTGTTAACACAGCCCCATATTTCGGATTCATCTAAACTTATATACTTGATATTCTTTTTAGAATAAGTGATTCGTTTTGCTATTATTGGACTCCTGTCTATTCATTGTCAACTATTTTCTATAAATATGTTTGTATTGGCTAACGTTTATTCAGCTAATGCATGTCCTGTTTAAAACGTGCAATGTTCAAATTTGAACCGAACGAGACTGCCGAGGCACTTTCTCGTTCGTCATCTGCGGATTCTATAACGCTCGCTCATGGTGCAGAAGCCCGCGCTGCGGCTTCTTCTGCCCGTGACGAGTGCCCGGTGCTTGAGCTGTCTGCTTCCGAGGAAGTGGATGTGCTCAGCATAGGGAGCGCGGAACATGAGTCTCACTCGCCAGCTCATGTTCCCGCTTATGAGGAACTGGTGGAGGTTGTAACGCGTGCTGTGGCCAGACTCAACATCAGCTGGCCACAAGATAAGCAGGAGGAATCTCGTCAGAGTAAATTAGACGAGAGATTCCTGCAGCACCGTTTACAACCTCAGCGCCGGGGCTTGCCTTTTTTCCCAGATCTCCATAAAGAGATAGTTAGATCCTGGGAAAAGCCCCACTCGTCTCGCATCTCACATAATACATCATGTGATTATAGTAATGTTGTGGGTGCGAGAGAGGCGGGGTATGGCACGATGCCGTGTGTGGAGGAAGCTTTAGCGAGCTACCTTTCTCCCGAAGCGGCATCCTCGCTTAAAGCCCCGGCGCTGCCCAGCAAACCATGTAGGGACACCTCTGCATTGGTGGGCACTGACGCTTCAGGTCGCATCAATTTCCAGCGAACGCACACCATGGCGCTCGCCCCAAGAGCTTGCAAAAGAGCACCACCTATGGTCGAAAAATTATTCTCGTCCGCTTCCTGCCAGTTCGCTGCTTCAGAAGGTCGAGGACATTGCTCGAGAAACACCCGAGGCCAGCCTCGAGAGGCTGGTTCCCTTAGTAAATTTTTTGGAGTGGTGGCACCTTCTGCCAAATATTTCTATATGGGTCCTGAATATAATAGAAAAAGGGTACAGACTGCAGTTCGGTCACCAACCTCCCAGGTTTGCAGGGGTGTTACCAACTACAGTGGTTCCAGAAGAGGCTCGGGTTATGGAACAAGAAGTACAGGCTCTACTGTTCAAAGGGGCCATAGAATGTGTTCCCCTACCAGAGAGAGTCAGGGTTTTACAGCCGATACTTTATAGTTCCAAAGAAGGATGGCGGGCTCAGGCCGATTTTGGACTTGATGTACTTGAATCAGTCTCTGAGGAGGTTCAGGTTCAAGATGTTGACGATATCCATCATTGTGAACCAAATCAGGTCCGAGGACTGGTTTGTCACAATAGACCTAAAAGACGCCTATTTTCATGTCTCCATCCTTCCATGTCACAGGAGGTACCTAAGGTTTGCTTTCGGGGGCGAAGCATATCAATATCGGGTTCTTCCGTTGGGCCTAGCACTCTCTCCCCGCACGTTCACGAAGAGTATGGATGCAGCTCTGGCTCCTCTCAAACTCCAGGGCATTCGTATACTGAATTATATCGACGACTGGCTTATATTGGCTCAGTCTCGGGAAATGGCAGTTCGGCATCGAGATGTCGTCCTTGGCCACATTCAGAGTTTGGGGTTGAGACTCAACACGAAAAAGAGCGTGTTGGAACCAGCTCAGGAAACAACGTTTCTGGGTGTGGTATGGAATTCGATTACGATGCGGGCACACATGTCTCCCGCACGTGTCCAGTCCATCCTAAATATGGTTTCAGGAGTAAAGCTAGGTCAGGCCATCACTGTGAAGCAATTTCAAAGAATGCTGGGCCTCATGGCAGCGGCATCCAACATTTTACCTTTGGGCCTTCTACATATGAGGCCCCTTCAGTGGTGGCTAAAAGCCAAGGGGTTCTCTCCCAAGGGGAATCCATTTCGTATGATCAGAGTAACGCGCAGATGCCTTCGTTCTCTACAAATATGGAAGAAACCTTGGTTCCTGTCCCAAGGGCCAGTATTGGGAGCGCCATGTCGCCGGAAAGCCGTTTCGACAGACGCCTCCCTCACTGGCTGGGGCGCGGTCATGGACGGCCGCTTTGCCAGGGGTCTGTGGCAGGACCATAATCATTCTTGGCACATAAACTGTCTGGAGATGATGGCTGTGTTCAGGGCTTTGAGGAGCTTCCTTCCAGACATCAGAGGTCACCACGTCTTAGTACGATCAGACAATACATCAGTGGTAGCTTATCTGAACCGACAAGGGGGATTTAGATCGCGCCCTCTGTGCAGACTGGCACATCAGATTATTCTTTGGTCCCAGGGGAAAATACTGTCTATCAGAGCAATGTATATTCCGGGGGTTCAGGATCAGGGAGCAGACATCCTGTCGAGGCAGGGGCTGAGCCCCGGGGAATGGAGACTTCATCCAGATGTGGTAAAGTTGATGTGGGAGAGGTTTGGACCAATGGAAGTGGATCTATTTGCGTCTCAAGAGACGTCCCACTGCCCACTTTGGTTCTCCCTCGCACATCCAGCCCCACTGGGGTTGGATGCTATGGTACAGGCCTGGCCGAGGCTTCGCCTGTACGCATTTCCCCCGATCGCTCTGCTTCCGGAAGTCCTGGAGAGGGTACGTCTGGAGAGCATCAGTCAACTTCTGGTTGCCCCAATGTGGCCGACCCGAGTGTGGTTTACAGACATGATATCACTCCTGATAGCTCCACCATGGCAGATTCCTCTGAGGAGGGATCTGTTGTCTCAGGCGGAGGGCACAATCTTCCACCCTCACCCGGAGCTGTGGAAACTGTGGGTCTGGCCTCTGAGGGGGTTCAGTACCTAAATGCTGGTCTATCAGCTGGGGTGGTTGAAACCATACTTAGCTCTAGGGCTCCGTCTACTAGGAGATTATATGGCCTCAAGTGGAATGTGTTTGTCACTTGGTGCAGAGAACAGGAGTTAGATCCAGTAAACTGCCTGGTGGCTTCAGTTCTGGAGTTTTTGCACGATCGTTTCTCTGCCGGTCTCTCCCCTTCCACGCTTAAAGTGTACGTGGCTGCTATTGCTGCTTTCCACGCACCATTAAGTGAATGGCCTCTGGGGAGGCACCAGTTGGTCATACGTTTTCTCCGTGGTACTTGGAGGATGAGACCGACAACCAGGTCCATGGGTTCCTGCCTGGGACCTGGCGGTGGTTCTCGAAGGGTTATCCCTGGCCCCCTTCGAACCTCTGCAGTCGGCTTCGCCTAGGGATCTTACGCTAAAAATGGTATTTCTCTTAGCTATTACCTCTCTTAAGAGGGTGGGAGATCTCCAAGCCCTGGCAGTGACACCAGCTTGCTTGGAGTTTGCCCCTGGCAGAGTTAAAGCCTTTTTGCACCCGAGTCTGGGCTACGTGCCTAAGGTTTCTACGGATACGGCTCGGTCCACGGTCCTTCAGGCATTCCATCCTCCACCTCATGTGTCGGCAGAAGAAGAGAAGCTTCATTTGCTCTGCCCCGTCAGAGTTTTGAGCGTGTACCTCGAGAGGTCCTCTTCTTGCAGGAGTTGGACCAATTATTGGTGTGTTTTGGGTCACCTAAGAAGGGGCTCCCGGCATCCAAGCAAACTATTAGTAATTGGATTGTTCAGGCTATTACCTCGGCTTACAAGGTGAGCGACTTGCCTTCACCTTTAGCTGTTAGGGCTCATTCAACTAGATGCGTGGCTTCCTCTAGGGCCCTCCTTTCGGGAGTGCCCCTCCAGGAGATCTGTGAGGCAGCCGGCTGGGCTACCCCGCACACTTTTATTAGGTTTTACAGTCTATACCTCCCTAGTACACCTGGCGCACACGTGCTTTCGTCCTAGTTGAGTGCCTGAATCAGTTTCACTCCGGGACAGGCCTTTTCGGTGCGTGGCCTAGTGGGCATTCGTTCCCCAAAGTGTCGAGTTCTTGAGGCAGTGTTGAGTTCCCTCGAAAGGGAACGTCTTGGGTTATGACTATAACCCTCTTTCCCTGAGAAGGGAACGAGACACTGCGTCGCTCTGCAACGCCCCTCGAGGCCTTAGAGCGTCTTGCTTCATCGCGAGGCAGGTATGTGTGTGTTTCAGCGTCAACATTATACTTCCGGATATGCCGTCACATGTTACGTCAGGACGCAACGCCAATCAGGATTGGAATAGTTTCATTCTTACTTCAGAGGCGCACGCTAAGGGAGCGTCCCCAAAGTGTCGAGTTCTCAACGCAGTGTCTCGTTCCCTTCTCAGGGAACAAGGGTTATAGTCATAACCCGAGACGTTTTCTTGAAAGCTATAAGGAAGAGTTTGTTTCCCTTGTAGGACCGGACTTCTACCAAACACGAAAAAGCAAGCGAGAGTGAAAATAAAAGACTGAGATAAACGCAAAACGAAAAGTAAAAAAAAAAACAAGAAGACAAGACAAAAAGCAAAGCACCAAGAAGACAAGACAAAAGGCACAGATGCTCCAGCGTCAACATCCTTTAAGGAAGATAGTCCACACCTCTTTCGGAGCGACCTGACCAATGACATTCAGCAATCTTTGGCGGGAGAAGATCTCTTTGTCTCTTCTGACAGCCTAGCTTGCATGGTTTATGAGGCCATCATCAGTTTGGTCATTTCACTTCCAAGATGGTAAAACATAGTAAAATACATTTTAACCTAACCTCTTATATATATTTAGCTAAGGCAAACCGAGAAGTTCAATTCGGTACCAAGGAATGTATGTTTTGCATATATGAAGGTGGGTATATACTCTTAAAGTTTGATATGAGCACTTAGAGTTTAGCTACACGACTATAAAATCAGAACTAGGCTTGGTACAAAAGCAGAAACACAAAGGCATACATGAATATATTTTACCCTTTTCATAATTGCCCATTTCTGGCTTCAAATCTAAAGAATGTATATGTGTGTGTGTGGGTGGTTGCATCTTCAACCCGGTATTCTTTCTCGCCGGGAAGATTAGGGGTCTTCTGTTGGGGCCGATAAGAATTCATTTGAAGCTCACGCATTCTGGTTTATTGATGTCTGTGTAAAAACTCTCATGCCATAAAGGTGTCGATGGACAATTTGAACCCAGACCCTTTGGCGCGATACTTGTGAGTTACCGGGCATCGGTCAGGTGTTAAAAGGTGTGTGGCATGTTGGAATGAGTGAGTCACCATGACACAATCCATACGCTACAATATGTGTATATATACAGTATATATATATATATATATATATATATATATATATATATATATATATATATATTATATTTTGGATTTTTTATTATTTGTTATACTGAGTTGTCATGTACTCATGAGTTGTCATGTACTGAAATGGCACAGAATGTGATATCATATCATGACCATTGGGTGGAGTCTGCTCGAACCTATGGCGAGGCAGCTCAGAAGCTCAAACCAATCAGGGCATTTCGCGCCCTGAAACGTCAGAGCCCGCAAAAATGGGCATGGACCATAAAAGGACCAGGACTCGCCTAGGGAGCCCAGGTTTAATCGACTGAAGCTATACCCAAACACAGCACAGTAGCACGGCGGGTTACGCAATTCTTCGTTCCCTCATCTCAGTTACGTCTAGTATTGCGTTAACTAGCTTACGCTATTGGAACCCACTTCAAAACGCTGTGCGTGTTTAGCTTCGCTCCATACTGTAGCCCGAAGCAAGATGCCCGAGGCCCATAGATGAGTAAAGTTATGAATCCCAATAGAAACCGGTCATTTGACGAGCCTCAAATAGGAAAGCAAGGAAATGGGCCGAACAGGGCCAAATCCTTATAATGTATGTATATAAATACATATAACGACCGTAGTCCGAGTTTAGCCAGGACCAGATATGTATCGGGTCCTATGGCCTAGGGGGGTTTGTGCTTGCACTTATACTGAAAGACCTCTAAAGCACACATCAGCCTTAACCCCCCTTACTTTCATGTGGGCGAGGACGACATCTCAATGCCGAACAGTCATCTGCTCCACATTGAGTCAAAAATACGGTGTGACATTGAGATATGGGCTCGCCGGAGACCACTGCGCCCCAATGCACACGAGGTGGCAGAACGGCCCCCTGAGGGCACCGAAGGGCACCGTATAGTGAGGTGTTAACCACTTCCCCCCGGAGGCTAAGTGAACTAGCCTCTCGAGACTGGTCTGTGGTATTACTCAAGTGACCAAACTGATTGCTCTGAGACCCTCCTCAGAGGGGGCGAGCATCCCAATGCCGCTACATTTGCAGGAGGACACTGAGATATGGGCTCGCCGGAGACCGCTGTGCACCAAAGCACACAAGGGGGCAGGGATGGCATAAAGCCAAAAACAACCAGACAAGTATACACGGTCTGGATGAAAGGATGAATAGTATATTAATACAGACATCTAACTTCTCAAAAATCTGATGAGCATTTATCATTTAATTCCTCAAAGTTAAATGGAGCCAAATATCATCCAGACAGCAAAAAATTGTCTGGATGCAAGGCTGAATATAGTGTATTAATACAGACATCTAACTTTCACTAAATCAAAAGAGTATTTACCATTTAATTCCTCAAAATTAAATGCAGCCAAAAATCAACCAGGCAAGAAATCTCAATATGGATGAAAGGCTGAAAATAGTATTTTTATACAGTCATCTAATTTCTCAAAGCCAGACAAATATTTCATTTAAATTCTCAAAATGAAAGCGTCTAAGAAACAACCAGACAAGTACACATGGTCTGAATGACAGGCTGAATATTTGTATTCGCAATCATAGGAATAAGAGAGAAAGGAAAAGTTCCCTCGGCATAGTCATTTTATATAAAAGAATTTATAATCTACGCGTTGCCTTGGCAAATGCGATATCCGAGCCACTGGATTCCTATTTCAGACCCGTAATCTACACACTGGCTAGGCAAACGCCAGATGCGATACACTAGATTCTTTATTGTAGACCCGTATCTACACGCTGGCTCGGCAAACGTGAGATCCGAGCCACAGAATCTTTATTGCAGACCCAATTTACGCTGCCTCTGCTTTTATAAACGCATATAAATGTGGTGATGCGCTCCATGACAATGATTAGGGGCGGACCGGGTATGCACAGCAGATATAAAAAGGGGACGGGAATGACGCCTAAGCGAGCGCGTCATTCTCGTTCTGGAAGTGACGTCATCCGGGCACACAGTGTTTACGTTTGGGAGTGTGACGGAGGAGGACTGTAAACTCATTGATAACATATCCGTTATGTTATTTACCTACCTCATTGTCCCGGAGAATCCGGTGGGTTGCGGCCAATCCTGGACCTGCGCATCTGAACCGCCCCCTTCACTGGCTGCTGTTCAAGATGCTCCTGGCCAAACGCATTTCCGAATGTGTGCGGCCACAGGATTGGTTAGCGGCAATCGACCTGAAGGACGCCTACTTTTATGTCTCTGTTCTCCTTCGACTCAGACCGTACCTTCGGTTTGCATATCAGTACGTTGTTCTCCCATTCGGGCTAGCCCTGTCTCCTCGCGCCTTCACAATGGTCGTCGAGGCAGCCTTTGTTCCTCCAGGGGAACACGGGGTTCGCATCCTGAACTATCTCGGCGACTGGCTATCCTAGCTCACTCTCGAGACCAGGTTTGCGAACACAGGGATCCAATGATCCGGCACCTAGCTCGTCTGGGCCTTCGGGTCAACTGGGAAAAGAGTAAACTTTGCCCCGTGCAGAGGATCTCTTTTCTCGGTATTGACTTGGTCGCCTTCTCCACTCAGCAACTGCTGGCTTGCCTGAGACAATCAAGCGCAAAAGTGCGGTTCCACTGAAGTTTTTTCAGAGGCTCCTGGGGCATATGGCGTCTTAGCCGCAACATCGCCGCTCTGATTGCTCATATGAGCCCGCTTCAGCTTTGGCTTCGCGACCGAGTCCCGAGGTGGGCATGGCAACATGGCAACTTCCGAGTCCCAGTTACTCCGACCTGCCGTCAGACCTTCACCCCATGGTCGAACCTCAGTTTTCTCCGGGCCGGAGCGCCCCTGGAACAAGCTTCCCGGCATGTTGTTGTAACGACAGATGCCTCCACCACGGGCTAGGGCGCTATGTGCAATGGATGTGCTGCCGCGGGCTCCTGGACAGGACCCCAGCGCCTATGGCATGTCAATTGCCTCGAGTTGCTGGCTGTACGGCTTGCTCTGCTCCGCTTTCGGGCCGTGCTCAAGGGTCAACAGGAAGGACCTCCTTTCTCAGGGACGGGGCACCCTATGGCACCCTCGTCCCAATCTTTGGAACCTCCACGTGTGGCTCCTGGACGGGTCAAGGCAGGTTTGGGTACCCTACCACCACCGGTGGTGGCTACCATTACTTCCGCTAGAGCATTGTCCACGAGACATGCCTATGCGTTGAAGTGGAACCTCTTCGTCAACTGGTGCTCTTTTTACCGAGAAGACCCCCGGAGATGTTCGATCAGTGTCGTGCTTTCCTTCCTACAAGATGGGTTGGAGCGAAGACTGTGTCCCTCCACCCTAAAAGTCTATGTCGCCGCCATTGCCGCACAGCAAGACTTTGTTGAAGGTAAGTCCTTGGGTATGGAGGACCAGGAGTGCCACTTAAAAATAAAATGAAGATTCAATATATCAATTTAATAATTCAAACATAAAAATGTATAGAAATAAATCACATTTAAATGGACAAATGAATAGACATTTTTAAAGTTGTTTATTTAATTCGTGTTTTTAAATGTATTGCAATAAAACCATAAAACAATAAATAAATAAAAACATTTTAAATGTATACCGTAAATAAATAGACATTTAAAATTGTTTATTTAATTCATGTTTTTAAACGTAGATTAATAAAACAATAAAAAGTACTTTAATAAATAATTTTAAAGGCACATGTTAAATCGCTTTTTTTTAAAGTATTTGGCAAACCATTTCTCTATCTATTTGTTGATAGATTTGTTGTCTTTAGCTGATTTCTGCGGAAGAAATTCTCCTCTCGATTATAATTTTATACATAGAAGAGTTTCACAGTTGAGGGAAGACGTTGCAAACGCAGCGGATAATTGTGGTTGTACAAAAAATGGAAGGATTTGGGTTATGTTTGATGAGGCTCAGAGTGTCATTCAACGACTGAGTCCCTCGGACTGTAGCAGCCGTAATGCTATTGTACTTCCAAGCATTCTTGAACAACACCAGTCGTTGGATGTACCAGCAGAAGAGACGGCAAGATGTATCGTAGCCTCCCATCGTCCCGTGCCTTGAACGGCCTGCTCGCTAGTTTTAACTACAGTGGTCAATCTTATGACAATCTTATGATCCTTGTGAGTTTCAGAATATCTAAACTAGAGGTGGGCATAGATTATTTTTTTAATCTAGATTAATCTCACTGTAATCTTGGCATTAATCTAGATTAATCTAGATTAAAATGGCTCATTTGAATTCTGCCGAAGGCATTCAGAATATGTGTGCTACCCAAATAATGACTAAAAGTAAGTCTTTGAGAATAGTTCGCCTCGCGTAGGGATGTGAATTTCTGCCAAAAATGCCATTCGACAATAGAGGAGCAAAAGTCGAATATCGTTCGAAAATAATAAAAAAACGCACACTCACAATGAAAGAAAGGGAGGCCAATTTCACCTTTAGCGATTTGTCATCAAACAAACTGTTTATTAATTGAACAAGTAACATGTTTTCGTCGTTTTTTTACACAGTAGGCTGATTAGAAGAAAAAAACAATAAGCACGACGTATAGGCTACAGTCCGTTTTTGCATCGCCAAACCAGATGCTCGTTAGATCAAAAAATAATGTCATATGACATAATGATTTTATGTGAACCTGCCTTTACTGGCAATAGCCTCCTCCTTTTTAAACAAATTAGGTTTCAATCAATGTAAACTATTCGTGTGACGCAATACACACACATTACCGCGGGATGGCGGGTGTTCATTTCATAAACTGTACACAATGGTAACGTTAGCTTATTTAACCTGTTAACCTTTGCCAGTGAGCTGACGCTCTGAAGCGTTTTTTTGTAGCCTATAAATTAATGTATGTCCAAAAAACGTCTCAGGTTACGACTGTAACCTATGTTCCCTGAGAACAGGGAACGAGACAATACGTCAACGACGCTATGGGGGAACGCCTCAGGCGTGACAGGTGTCTGAAATCACTATCAAATCACGTCAATCATATTGACCGGCGACAGCCCGTGAATCATTAGCGTGAATGATTAACGTGCGACCTGGAAGTATAAAGGGGCGCCTTGCAAACATGACAAATCACCTTATCGTCTGAAGGGACTGTACGGTAGGCAAGCCCCGAGGCATGGCAGGGAGACGTATTGTCTCGTTCCCTGTTCTCAGGGAACATAGGTTACAGTCGTAACCTGAGACGTTCCCTTTCGAAGGGAACTCAACAATACGTCAACGACGCTATGGGGAACGATATACCAACGCCGCCATGCTAAGGGGAGTGCATGCCAAGTGGCAGTGACAACTGTCAGAACCAGCAACTTCAAATGAAACACTAGAACCACTCACCCTCAGGTCACACTGGGCTGTCAGTGACAGCATTCCCTACGGTCATAGCCCAAGCTACAGCCTCACAGAAAAACCTTCATAAACATGGTTAAATGAAAGGTCTACCTGGGCCGGCTCAGGGCCTGGAACCTCAGCTTCCAATTAGAAGGGGTCCCTTCTAGGGAATGTGGCTAGGGAACCCAAAGGAACCCCAGCCAGTCACTATTCAGGGGAACGTACTCTGCCCCGAAATGCCACCAGGACGGCCTGACCTGGCGCCAGTACATAGACACTTAGTCTGGCCAAATCCTGTCTGTCTGAAGACAGAGCCTCTGGACAAATGCCTTAAGTAAGGCATCCAACCCGAGGGACTGCGAAGCTGGCAGTGAACCACTCGGCCCGGATCTCAGAGACGGGATATCCCGGAGAGTATGACTCAGCATAGTGCTTTCCGACCCTTGCTAGCGAGGGGAGTTTCTCTACTCGATCCACGGATCAACCCAGTGTCTGTGTTTCAAAACACTGAGGAGGCCTGTGAAGGCCTAAGGGCTGATCTAACTGGGAGGCCTCACGAGAGGCCTACGACCGTCTGACCAGACTCAGGCAGCCGCATGCTCATAGAGACCCTCGTGAGGGGAGCACAAGGTCTGCCTGATAGGCAAACCAGGCTGTAGGCAGAAAACGGTTCCGGGAGGGAACCTTTAGCAGAGAATACTTTAGCGAATACTTTTAGCAGAGAATACTTTAGAACACCTTAGCGAGCCAGGGCGCAAGCTCGCCTTCAGCAGCTGCCTATTAAGGCTAGCTGAAACTGATAGCAAGAGACCACTAGCTTCATAAACCCAGCACCACTAGGGAGCGTTACAGGGAGGCCCGGAGAGGCCTACTACCTGATCCCTTAGGGAGGCACGTGAGGCCTACTACCTGATAACCACAGTACGTGGGAACTCACCTTCAGGGAGGCCCGGTGAGGCCTGCTACCTTACAACCACGGTATGTGGGGAGCTCACCTTCAGGGAGGCCTGGTGAGGCCTACCACCTGGTCACCACTATCTGTGGGAACTCACTGGTAGCTTTGAGCCCTGAGTCCGGGTGAAAGTATAAGGTGGCCTGCTAAGGCCAGCCAGCTGGGGACTCGCCTATCAGGGAGGCCTGGTCGGGCCTACTAGCTAATAGCAAGTCATATTCTGCCATAAAGTACACTGTTGGAAACCATACTACACAGCATAATTCACTAATGGGCTTCCAGTAGCGCTATAAGGTATGTCCCACAATGTTGGGACTCACCTCCGAGGAGGCCTGTTTAAGGCCTACTACCCATCAGTGAGTCAACTGCCCGAACCACCAAGGCCAACCACGTAAAGTGAGCTGGCCTACAGTGCCCTCTGGGGGGCTGTCCAATCAAGGAGGCCTGCTGAGGCCTACTACCTAATGGCGCAGCCTTCGTTGGCAGAAAAAACTGTTTACACAGTGCCTACAGCATCCTGGTGCCTAATCACATTGCCCATGGCAGTGTACTCCGCAAGAAAGCTAGTACCCTTAAAGCAAGGGGAGTACAACATACGCCACTCTGCCTCAACGGAGGCCCCAGTTAGTCAGGGGCCTACCATCTATGCATGGGCGTCAGCTCAGGGCAATGCTCTGGCTTCAGGGGAGCGTACTTCGACCAAAGAAGAAGTGAAGCTTACTTCATACTCGACCCGAGCCATAGTGGTGCGAGGTGGGATAAAACAGAACTGGGAGTGAAGTGCTCAGACCTACCCTGTATCACAGGGGAATACTCACACCTCACCCTGAGGTTATCAGGGTGCGGGCCTGCCAGCGGCTCTAGGGGTGACAGAAATGTATCTGTGCCCAACCTAGGGGAGTGGGGCTTGAATGAAAGCCAACCACCTACAACCTAGCGCTCGAGCAGTAGCTCAGCGAGGTGAGTGAAGCCTAAACTGGCGGCCTAAATCCATAGGCCAGTTCTGCATGGCAGGGTCGGGCAGGAAACCCAGTCTTCTTCGTGAAGCGAAAGACGGCCTAACCCTGCTCAATAAAGACATATATACCACGGAGGCCTGTTTGAGGCCTACCATGTCCTTACAAACCATCCTCAGCACCACGCTGCATTACTCTAGTCACCCCAGAATGCAGAGAAGGGGGCGGGCCTTGGCCTAACGACTCCCACGGGAGGAGGCTGTTTATACAGGGATGCTAGAAACCAACATTCACACAGTGAAGGGTCAGAGGAAGAAATGCTAAAATTTTTAGCAGAGCGCCTCTAATATCCCTGGCACAGCCTAGGCCAGCTACAGAGGCGGCCCTGGTGAGGGCCAGCCTGCAAGCATAGATCTATCTGAGGGCTCGGAGGAGCCACAGCCTTACTAAAGAATATAGTCTGTATTATTCCATACAAAGGGCTGCAGAATCGCTCAGCCTAATGAAAACCCAAACAGAGCTCAAGGGGCGACATACTCAGGAAGAAGTCAAAACGGACCTGTGGGCCGGACATAAGATCTATCTGAAGCTCTAGTGCCAGTAAACACTCTAAGTAAAACAATTTAAAGAGAGAGACCAACCACTCTACCCTGAGGTGGCTAGCAGCCCGAAGGCTAACATAGTTATCGTTCTGGCCACCTAACGGGGAACTTCAGGGCCCTAATGATCCAGGAAACTTCTCTTACCTTATTACCTTGACATGACCCCATAGCTCTATACAGGGAACGAGGTCTGTAGAGAGATACATCTCGGAATTTTAATTCACAAAAAATTACTCTTAAAAGACCAGTCAGCTCACCTGCGGCGTGCGGAGTGAAGACTCGCCAGATAGTTCTTTATGACCCTGGGGTCCACCACTTTACATGCCTGAAAGAGGCGTTTCTACTAGCCAAGCCTAGGCGGGCCATTGGAACATCGTTCTTATCATAAGCCCAGCCCCAGGCCTGATGTAATGAACGTCTGGGGAGTCAGAAGAGAGGAGAGGGCTGGATTTCTTTTTAATGAAGCCCTCCGGGGAGATTATCCATCAGCGACATTGTGTGCGCTTGTGCTGGATAACCTCCCTCAGATCCCTCTTCTTGCGGGAGTCACGCCTCTTCTGCGCCCTGTTCCTCCATGGAGGGGGCGCACGAGAGGCGACACTGGCTCTCTGGCCCTGTCTACGGTCCTCGGACCGTGAAGGGCCAGGCCCTCCCGCCTGCCTGGGTGTGGAACCGGATCTCAGCGGTATGCAGGATCCTGTAGCAGGTCGGCCTGATATGCCTGCAACACCGCCATAGTGTGCAGGGAAGCACCAGCCTGAACCGCTGTCGTGTATGCTCTGCCATTCAAACGTGCTGTTGACTTTAGCGGTTTGGATGGCAGGGTTGGAGCTCTCAGTGTCGACGCCTGCCCAGACACGAGATAGTTCGCCAACGACTCGTCAAATGGGCGGCATCGACACATACCCATGCTCTGCGATCCCCTCAACATCAGTGAAATTAACCCGCTGATGTCGGTGAATACGGGCAGAGTATGGGCTCTTCCATGCCCTCTCGATCTCCGTGTGAAGATCAGGAAGGAATGGAAGGCTCACCTGAGCTGGTGTGTATGGCAGGGGAGAAACCGATCGCCAAGCCTACCGCGAGCGGTCTCTCCTCTAGCGCGTCGCCATGGCAGCTACAGCCTGTTGGCGGCGCGCTCCACAACATCCACCAGGTCTGCACACACGGGGCAGGGTGGCTGAGAGGGTTCAGGATCTACCTGATTATAAACCTCCTCAGCCATCTCCTGCTCGTCCTGAAGAGCAGCAACTGCAGGAAACCATTGGTGCCTGCAGTTCGCCCTCGTCAGCCGTCGAATCATTTGAGAGGTTTACAGGACTCTCAAGATGATCGATGAGCTCTATCTGGAAGCCCATGATGCAAGTCGCCGCTCTGCCTCGGCACGAGCGGGACCACGCGGACCAGACGTTGAACCCCCTTCACTCGAGAAGAGGGCCAGACGAGAGCGGAGCGTTTTAAGAGAAAAACGCTCACAGTTCACACAGAGGATTCCCTCGAGAACCTCTCGTGCGCGCTCTTCTCCCAGGCAGGAAAAAACACACTCGTGTGCTGTACATTTCATTTTCTTACCGTTTCATTGAGTAGCGTTTTCAAACAGACAGTCCCTGAAGACGATGAGATGATTTGTCATGTTTGCAAGGCGCCCCTTTATACTTCCAGGTCGCACGTTAATCATTCACGCTAATGATTCACGGGCTGTCGCCGGTCAATATGATTGACGTGATTTGATAGTGATTTCAGACACCTGTCACGCCTGAGGCGTTCCCCCATAGCGTCGTTGACGTATTGTTGAGTTCCCTTCGAAAGGGAACAAATAATGTCATACTTTTTAGTAGTGCTATCGTGGCGTTATAATCTGTTTGGTTGTAAAATGTATTACCTGAATGAAATGAAATCGAATGTATCGTCCTGTGGAATCATTCATTCGCAGACAGCATACGAAGATGTTCAACTAATAAATATCTTCATCGCTGGCAAAAATATGATGCATTTGCAGATTTGCTTTCACTAGACTAAACTGTAGATCCACGGCCACTTCATCCAACGCTCTTGATGTTTTTTAAATCTTCCTGTTACGACTCAGTGTCGAGTGTGATTGAACGCGCTTCAGACGATTCAGTGCGTGAGGAACTGAACAGATCATTCAGACTGATTCGCGAACCGATTTAGACAGATCTGCCAACTTGTTTGATGAAGTTTTTGAACAGAATCGACTCAAAAGAGTGATTCATTTGTAAATTGAGCATCGCTCATGCTCATACAAAGATACAGCGCGCTTGGAATAAACTCATTTAACAACATGTAATTGCATTAAAATAATGTAACGAGAGGAACGTCGCCCGATGTAACATGTAAAAGTATACACCTTGTGTCCCGGACAGGAAAATACCCTGCTGCGCAATCTGTGACAGTAGGCGCGGCGTCAATTATGTCAAATATACAAGGCTACATGGAATTGCGCGAAAATATAACGTTATTCGAAAAAACTATTTTATGATCCCAACCCAAATTTGAGAATAGATTAACGGCGATATTTTTTTTATCGATAAGAGTCTCACCTTAACGCAGCACGTTAACACCGATAACGGCCCACCACTAATCTAAACTAAACATTAGGCTGGATATTCAACGTTAAGCTACTACAGTTGAGTTGGTTACGTGAAGGTGGAAAATTCGATTATATGTGAGTGCTTTACAGTCCCTGTAAAGTCAAAAGTTTGTCATACCACAAAAAATTGTTTTAATAGCCACTTAGACCATTTTGAATGATAAGAAAAAGCCGCCAAGTAGAAATCAAAATCTTGAAAAAATTAGATCAGACGCTGGGGGCGTGTCCGTTGGCTGTGCTGAAACCACGCCCACTCGCTGGAAAGATGACTCGCGGGCACGCGCTGCTCTCACATACAATCGAATTTTCCACCTTCACGTAACCAGCTCAACTTTTGTAACTTAACATTAAATATCCAGTCTAATGTTTAGTTTAGACATGCTGAAACTCATAAGGATCATAAAATTGTCATAAGATTGACCGCTGTAGTTAAAACTAGCGAGCAGGCCACTCAAGGCACGGGACGATGGGAGGCTATTATTTCAGGAAAAAATTATACAACATTTTCTTTAACATACCTCAAACCATCATGTGCAAGTTTTCGTCGGACTGTCCTTGGCGACACACCGATACATCTTGCCGTCTCTTCTGCTGGTACATCCAATGACTGGTGTTGTTCAAGAATGCTTGGAAGTACAATAGCGTGATATTTAGCTAACACGAGCATTAAACATTAAACAACATATAAAATAAAACTGTCAAACTTTGCCGAAAGAATGAATGAGGTATAAGACTGTGCAAGCTTTGGGGTTGTTGATGGACTTGATTTACCTGATCTATGTTTTGATCATCTTTCTGAATCTGATCTGGACATAATACATAGTCTTTGACAAAAAAAATTTCTCAGCTTTATGTTCAAAATGTTGCTTTTTTTATTAAACTCACACATTTTCAAGTGTTGATAAAAAAAAAAAAATAGTGCATTAATGTATGTTTTGTAAGCAGAGGCTCTGTTTTTTCTATTAATATATTGTATTCAGATATTCAAATATATATATTCAAAATATTCTGGGGGCCATGAAAGTTTTGTGAAAAATAATCAAAAATGGCTGGCTTGTTAACGTAAAAAAAAAAGGGAAAGGATTAAAGGCTGTAATAAAATAATAATATATAATTTTAGAGTTAAAATAATTATAAATGTAATAAAGATACAATAGAGTTACATACTAACAATTTACTTCTCATTTAGTTTTAATGCGCTTCCCAATAGATACATATACAGATAATTGCTGCATACCTCAGCCGTTCGTGGAGATAGTCAAGATGAAACCAGAAGGTGAGTTCAATCCATCTGTTCCCTTTCGAGGGAACTCGCGATGCGTCGATGACGCTTTGGTAACGCCTTCGCGTGATTACGTCTGAAGCACGTATGTCAACAAGTCCAATGGAATGAATGAATGAACGCCACAGGCGGGTGACGTCATTCCTCGCGTCAGCTTTTGTGCCTCAGCAAAGCGCTCTATGTCAAAACTGTCTGTGATATTTACTGTTGTATGTCTCTCAAATATATATATTTCAAGTATTGCAAAACAACTATTTAAAGCTTGTGCTTCTCCCTGCCCTCGTTACCTTACGGGTGGGGATACGGGCTCCACCTTATCTCCTCCTTTACCCGAGGATTCCATTGCTCTCTTGCCGGTGTCGGAAGCCCGCCCTGCGGCTTCTTCCGCCCCGGGAAGAGAGCCCGATGCTTCGGTGCTTTAGCTCTGAGGAGGAAGACTTACTGAGTATTGGTGAGAGTGACACAAACACAAATATTAGGTGAAAGGATTCGCCATCCCTCTCCCCCGCATATGAGGAGTTTATGGAGGTGATAACTCGTGCTGTTGATAAATTAAATATTGACTGGCGAGCAGAGAAGAAAGATGCTCGTCCTAAAAGCAAATTATATGAGTGATTTTTATCTTCCAATATATCATCTCCATCACGATCCCTTCCATTTTTTCCTGATCTACATAGTGAGCTATGTAGATCGTGGGAAAAAAACATATTCGTCACATCTCTTCAGTCCCCAAGTTCATACATATTCAAATATAAGGGGGCTGAAGGAATATGGTTATGGGTCGATGCCCCCAGCGCAACAGACGCTCGCAAGCTATCTGTCTCCTGGGTCAGCATCGTCCCTGAAGGCGCCCCTGTTGCCTAATAAACTCCTAAAAACTACATCTAATTTAGTGGGTAAGGCTTATACGGCAGCAGGTCAAGCTGGAGCCTGTCTGCACACGATGCAGTGCTCCAAGCCTACCAGGCAGACCTGTTGGGGGATATCGATAGGAGTGAGGGAGTTAGTCCCGACGAAATTCTAGAACTTCGTCGGGCTATAGATCTTTCTCTCAGGCCTACGAAGGAGACCGCTCATGCTATTGGACAGTCTATGGCATCCCTCTTAGCTACTGAGAGACACCTTTGGGTTAACTTAGCTGAGATTAAGGATAAAGATCGGGCTTTTCTCATTGATGCCCCTATTTCTCACTCTGGTCTTTTCTGTGACTCTGTGAACACAGTTGTAGAGATTTCAAGAAACTAAAAAACAGTCAGAGGCTTTTAAAAAAAAAATTCCTCCCTCGCCGAATCCATCCCCCTGGGGATGCTGGGCGTGAGCATCCCCAGCCTAGCTCCTGCACCGTGTGCAACAGAAAATCAGTGTTGCGTCTCGTGCTCCTCCTTCTAAATAATGGGGGCCGAGCCAACACTCTCAGCTGAAGTCTTCTAAGTCTAAGCCGGATCTGAGAACCATTCTTGTGGCGAAGGCGGCTTCTGCTCAGAAAAGGTCCTGACGTACGTCAGACCGGTGAGGACAGACCCAGCTGGAGTGGAACGATGTTCACCTCATTATATGGTGCCCGCTCCACTTCGGGGTCCTCAGGGGACCGTCATGCCAACCCCACCACCCTTGGTGCCTCGGGGCGCAGCGGTCTCCAGCGAGCTCCTGGCTCAATGTCAACTCGACATTGCGTCGGACTCGCGCCCTCTGAGGGGGGTTCAAAAACAGTCAGTTCGGTTGTTTCCTGCCAGTACGCTTCAGGTCGCCGAAGTGGCTGTTTCTCTAACACCAGAGGCCAGTCTCGAGAGACTGGTACCCTTAGTAGATTTTCTAACAGAGTGGAAAAATCTGACGAATATATCTCCATGGGTCCTGCAGATAATAGAGAAAGGTTACCGAATCCAGTTTGGTTTTCCTCCACCTCGTTACAACGGGGTGCTACTCACGTTAGTATATCCCGAGCAGGCTCTGGTAATGGAGCAAGAAGCAGATTCTCTCTTAGCGAAAGGAGCTATAGAGCAGGTGTACTCGCCCGACAGAGAATCAGGGTTTTACAGCTGCTACTTTATCGTTCCAAAAAAAGATGGGGGGTTGTGTCCCATTTTAGATCTTCGTCTGTTGAACCGTGCAGTCATGAAACTCAAGTTCAAGATGCTCACACTCAAACAGATCGTGACTCAATTCAGATCCGAGGACTGGTTTGTCACAATAGATTTAAAGGATGCTTACTTCCATGTCTCCATCCTCCCTCAACACAGGAAGTTCCTGAGGTTTTCTTTCGGGGGCAAAAAATACCAATATCGGGTACTTCCGTTCGGTCTAGCACTGTCACCCCGCACATTCACGAAGTGCGTAGATCCAGCTCTAGCCCCACTCAGGCAGCAGGGCATACGCATTCTGAACTACATCGACGACTGGCTGACTCTGGCGGAATCGGAACAGTTAGCGGTTCGGCATCAAGATGTTGTCCTCGCTCATATGAAGAGATTGGGGTTGAGACTCAATACCAAGAAGAGTGTGCTTTCTCCACTACAGAGAACCACTTTCCTTGGTGTGGTATGGGATTCAGTCACGATGCGGGCCATATTATCGCCCGTTCGTGTAGCTCCTATCATTAGAGCCACGAAAGAGTTGAAGCTAGGTCAGTCACGCACTGTGAGACAGTTCGAGAGAATGTTGGGTCTCATGGCAGCAGCGCCCAATGTGATCCCCTTTGGCCTGCTGTACATGAGACCCTTGCAGTGGTGGCTCAGAACCAGAGGGTTCTCCCCGAGGGGAAACCCACTTCGTATGATCAAGATCACACGGCGGTGCCTCTGTGCCTTGGTTATATGGAGGAAACACTGGTTCCTGTCCCAGGGTCCGGTGTTGGGAGCTCTTTACCATCGAGTTGCTATCTCGACAGATGCTTCTCTCACCGGCTGGGGAGCGGTAATGGAAAGCCGCTCAGCTCAGGCTCTGTGGCTGAGGGGCCATCATGTGCTCGTCCGCACAGACAACATATCGGTGGTCTCTTACATAAATCGTCAGGGGGGTCTGCGTTCTCGTCCACTCTGCAAACTGGCACACCAGATCCTCTTGTGGTCCCTAGGGAAGATGCTCTCTCTGAGGGCAGTGTATATCCCAGGGTGTCAGACTATAGGAGCAGACACCCTGTCGAGACCGGGGCTGAGGCCAGGGGATTGGAGTCTCCACCCCGATGCAGTGGAGCTCATATGGGACTTCTACGGCCAAGTAGAAGTGGATCTGTCTAAGCATACGACGCACTGTCCACTTTGGTTCTCTCTTACTCATCCAGCCCCCCTGGGGCTGGACGCTATGGTGAGTAAGTCTACTGCTAGTAGCTCCACGCTGGCCGAGTCGAATTTGGTTTGCGGACCTCATTCATCTCCTCTGAGGGGGCCCAACTTATAGAGAGTGGTCTCTCAACTGAGGTTGTTGAGACCATTCTTAGCTCTAGAGCTCCAGCTACGAGGAAATGATATACACTTAAGTGGAGAGTTTTCACTTCTTGGTGTCACCAGTATCAGCGGGATCCAGTCAACTGTTCAGTTAACACAGTGCTTGAGTTTCTCCAGTGTCGCTTTTCATTAGATTCATGTCCTTCTACTCTAAAGATCTACGTGGCTGCCATTGCGGCTTTCCACGCCCCGGTGGGTAGTGCATTTTTGGGTCGAGACCCCCTGATTATACGTTTCCTTCGTGGCACCTTGAGGCTGAGGCCTACAACACGTACTATGGTGCCGGCTTGGGATCTGGCAATAGTCTTGGAAGGCCTTTCAGGGGCTCACTTGAGAACTCCTAGAGTCGGTTTCTGAGAAATTTCTGACTTTCAAGACCATTTTTCTGCTGGCTATTTCGTCCCTTAAAAGAGTCAGAGACCTTTAGGCCCTTTCGGTTTCTCCCACATGTCTTGAATTTGCACCTGAGATGGTTAAGGCATTCTTATACCCTAAACAGGGATACGTCCCTAAGGTGCCAACCAATATTCCGAGGCCTATTGTACTGCAGGCTTTCTAGCCTCCTCCGTTTGCATCTTCGGACCAGGAAAAACTGAATCTTTTGTGTCCAGTGCGAGCGCTGGACACTTATGTCCACAGGGTTGCCCCGGAGAAAATCAGATCAGTTGTTTGTCTGTTTTGGTTCACCTAAGAAAGGACTTCCTGCCTCTAAACAGACAATTAGCAAGTGGATAGTTGAGGCTATCTCTCTTGCATATGTGTCCTATGGCCAGCCGTGCCCTTTGGTGGTCAGAGCTCACTCTACTAGGAGTATGGCGGCCTCTAAAGCCTTATTATCGGCGGTTTCCCTTCAGGAGGTTTGTGATGCGGCAGGCTGGTCCTCACCGCTCACATTTGTGAGGTTTTATAGCCTAGACCTGGATGCTGCCCCAGGTTCCCAGGTGCTTCTTACTCAGTTTGCCGAGAGTTGTGTCATCTGGCATTTTGTAAGTACGGCGTATTGGGTATTCTCATTCCCAAAGCGCCATCAACGCATCGCGAGTTCCCTCGAAAGGGAAAGTCTCAGGTTACGACTGTAACCCTAGTTCCCTGAGAAGGTGAATGAGACGATGCGTCGCCCTGCCATACTTCCTACATCCCTGCGATCGACTTTGCTTCGGCTCTAGAAGCTAAAGCGAGTAACGCACCGGATGTGCTTTTATCCTTTCCTGGTCATGACATCACCCACCCGTGGCATTTGTTCATTCATTCCATTGGACTAGTTGACATACGTGCTTCAGATGTAATTTACATTTACATTTATTCATTTAGCTGACGCTTTTATCCAAAGCGACTTACAATTCCTATATTTCAGAGGCCGCACGCCTCTGGAGCAACTAGGGGTTAAGTGTCTTACTCAGGGACACATTGGTGTCTCACAGTGGATTCGAACCCGGGTCTCTCACAACAAAGGCATGTGTCTTATTCACTGCACCATCACCCCCCGATGTAATCACGCAAAGGCGTTCCCAAACCGTCATCGACGCATCGTCTCATTCCCTTCTCAGGGTTACAGTTGTAGCCTGAGACTTTTTTCCTCTATAGACCTTATTCACAGCAGCGCCATCTTTGAATGGGATTTTGAATGGGAATGAAAGTGAAGCTGTGAGGGACAGACATGCATTTCTTCAATGGGCTGTACAGTTTTTTAATGTGTTTTTGGATTGTTCTACTCATGAAACACTAGAAAAATATCTTTCCAAGAAATTTCAGTTGACAAAAAACTCCCAACAATATAAGCTGTGGAAAATTGTAAGTAATCTAGGAGATTTATACAGGTTTTTTCCAGTCATTCCATGCCATTGGAAACACAGGAAGTCTATCCCTCACAGCCTCACTTACATATCTGTCATGGCGCTGCTCTGAATAAAGTCTATAGCCCTAAAGTTCTCATACACAAACACCCAAACTGACATGCACTGACACCAACGGGTAACACACACTGAAATGATATGATGTCTGAAATAAGATTCATGCAACATGTTCTCAGACATTGCAAGCATGACCTCACAGAGGGTCAACACTCCAAACAGTAGTCAAGGTGTTCAGTAATTCATCACTGTCTCTGTGTGATAGTAGACTCCAAACTCTTGTCTCCTCAGCTGGTCTGAGCAAAACAAGCCTTGGTGTAGCATGGGGTCTCAATGTGGCCAGCCTGAAGATAGTCTTGAATAATTCGTCTATCAGTTGAGCGGGGACATTTCTGAATGCAATGGATAACTGTTCCTAGAATGGTGCAGATTGTTTGTCTTAGGCTATGCTTACACCGAAACGATCTGAAGAGAAAACGCAAAAGTGGCGTTGCGTTGTTACTTTTTATTCTGCGTTTAGACAAGCGTTATGGGGGGGAAATCTGTGTGCATATGGTGACGCAAAAGTGTGTGAAATTCGATGTAGTATGCACTCCAGGCGGCTAGGTGGCAATGTAAAGCACTGCTACACAACAACACCAAGTCCACCGCCTACGTACAACCTTCCTTCTACTTCTCTCCCTAGTAGCGCGAAATCAAAACATGGCGAAGCGAACAGCAAAAAGACACTTGTACATTTATCAGAGCTGCAAGGGCAACTTGAAGGTCCGACGTATGGAAATAATCCGAAATGTTGGTTGTTATTTTCCTGTACTGGCGCAAGCCTGTGACGTAAACACGTACGTGACGAGAAACAACCGTGAGCAGATTTGCGTTTGTACTCTTTAGACGGGAACGCGACGGTGGAGCTCTGGAGGGTGGTTTCACTTTTTTGCGTTTTTAAGCCCCAAAAAACGCTGTTGCCGTGTAAACGATCTGGCACATCAACGCACATCTGATAAAATATTTTTACGTTCTCGTGTAAACAGGGCCTAAGTTTGCATTGACATCCAGTTGTCCCTTAAAAAAGCCCATCAGTATAAGAGTAGCTGATATCTGTTCTGTGATGAGTTCTGGGACCTGCACTGCTTTGAATTAGAAGACAGGTTGAGTTACGTCAGAGGATGTGTGTGTGTGTGTGTGTGTGTGTGTGTGTGTGTGTGTGTGTGTGTGTGTGTGTGTGTGTGTGTGTGTGCGTGTGTGTGTGTGTGTGTGTGTGTGTGTGTGTGTGTGTGTGTGTGTGTGTGTGTGTGTGTGTGTGTGTGTGTGTGTGTGTGTGTGTCTCTTCAGCAAGCCGACGTGCAAACTTCGCAAATGAAACTGAAAGTTTAGCTTACATTCTGAAGCTTAACACACAGTTGTCTTCATTAAAAGTAGTGAGATGCAGTTATGTTGCCAAGTGGAAGTGTAACACTTTTAACAAAACTGAAAGAAGTCAGTAAAAACACGAATGACCAGGTCCAATCTGTTCTTCAAAGTCTAATTTAGGCCTGAAAACAAAGATGAAATCTAAAACAAATTTCATGGGAAACATTTTAATTTCTGTACTATTTCTGTGTTAGCCATTATGAATATTTAAAATATGTTTATGTTTATTTAAACATGGGGGGGGGGGGGGGGTTATGGCACAGTGATGAACTCGGAAACTTAAAAATGGCACTTTATGACAAATAGGTTGCCGACCCCTGATCTAGTTTAATCTAGATTAAAATGGCTCATTTGAATTCTGTCGAAAGCATTCAGAATATGTGTGCTACCCAAATAATGACTAAAAGTAGACCTGTCTTTGAGAACGGGTTTCTCAAGCCAGGTGGCGCATTAGACCAGGGGCTCATCTCCTGTTTCCAAAATGCATCACAAACTGCTTGAGAAAGCTGTTCTACTATGATAATTGGTGATGAAAATAAATCAAGTTCAATCAGATGTACTTGTGTTTACTATTGGATACATCTTTACATCTAAATGATAGAGCTGTGCTGACAGGCTTGCCTCGGTTGCACTCAAACATTACATCAGTGCTTGGCCCGGCATCTACCGCATTAGCTAAGGGATGCTTTGCGTTTAGGTGGTACTTGAGACTGCCAGCTGAATGTGTGGAACGCTTTTCAGAGAAGATAAGGTAACTTATTTTAGCACAATTCACACCCAGCGGTAATTCAGCAAAAAAAATCTCTGAATGCTCCACATGAAACTTTGGTCTTCCGACCTTTTTAACATCGTGTCGATTTATTTTGGTTAAAGCTCCAGTAGGTAGCTTTTGTAAACAAATATTTGTTAAAACTGTCATTATGTCCTGAAAGTAGAATATGAGACAGGTAATCAGTGAAAAAAATCAAGCTCCTCTGGCTCCTCCCAGTGGTCCTATTGCCATTTGCATAAATACACCACTCCCGGTCAGAAACAACCAATCAGCGTCCGGAGGAATGTCTTAGCAGTGTCAATCACGCTCGTGTACGCGCTGATCACCCCTCTCTTGCACAGCGCGAGTGCGTACCATCGTTCGTGACTCCCCTGTTCGAACTCGTTCATCCAAATGAACGAATCTTTTTTCGAGTCATTTCGTTCATTCAACGAACAAAATGACTCGAAAAAAGATTCGTTCATTTGGATGAACGAGTCTTTTTCGGAGTCATTTCGTTCATTCAACGAAGGAAATGACTCGAAAAAAGATTCGTTCATTTGGATGAACGAGTTCGAACAGGATCACGAACGTGCATCACAGAACAGAGCAAGGCGACCATTTGTGCTTATAAAACTTAAAGGTTTTTATTTATTTTTGAAATGACCGATCTTTTCGCTAGATAAGACCCTTATTCATCGTCTGGTATCGTTTAAAGCCATTTGAAGCTGCGCTGAAACTGTATTTGGTCCTTGAAACGTTTGTGTCCTATTGAAGTCCATTATATGGAGAAAAAGCCTGGAATGCTTTCATCAAAAACCTTAATTTCTTTTCGACTGAAGAAAGAAAGACATGGACATTTTGGATGAAATGGGGGTGAGTAAATTATCAGCAAAAGTTTTTTTTTAAAGTGAACTAATCCTTTAACGTTATCTTAGTAGCTATTTATAACTTATAGAAAGAGTGCAACCTTATAAAGTTACATGTATTGCAAAATACATAATGATTTGAAGACTAAGTTTGTAGACAAAGTATGGGCAGGCCATAGTCAATGTAAAGCATATTGTTGATGTTTTGTCCCTATTAGTCAATGTTCCATAACTGTTTATAATCCGCCGTCATCGGTGGTCCTGCTTACTAGCCTGCGCGTTCACGCACGGCAGGCTCCGCTGTGGGGGAGGAGCTGTGGAGGGAGGGCTGTAGCGTACCAGAGAGCAAGGGGGTTGGACCTGTAAGTTGTGCTTCTTCAAATTTTCAGGCTAAGTCAACATTTTCTCAAAACTCCCTACTGCAGCTTTAATATGTGTGAGGGAGAGAGAGCAAAACAGCGCTTAGTGTGGAGATGGTGAAGTCTTGTTTACACTTTCGCCTGGCTCCGAAGTGAGAGAGTTCACCCGCACGACCGGGTCTCTCTCTCTCTGCTCGTTCTTTCAGTTAAACATGTGCGCTGTCACAAGCGCAGCAGTTCATCTACATTACTCACCGAATATAATGCAGGAAAAACCCTGTTTATGCAAACAGGAAACAGCATAATTTGTCTCGTTTAGAAAAATAAAGCCAAGCTTTAGATCGTCTTTTCCACTCCATGTTTACCTCCTCTGCTCAAATCGCTTTGACATCACGAATGACGCACAGATGCGTATAGGACGTCACGCTATGGTGCCCGATAAAGGACAAAAGGGAAAGTTGAGTTTGCGGTCTGTAGTGTATATTATGGCTGGCCATGGGACTCGGAGCAGGAGCATCGATAAGAGGAATCGTTAACGTCGAGGGCATACAATATCGATGGTTCGTAAAACTTAGATCCGGTTTACGAGTGGAACCGTTTTTCAATTCCCATCCCCCCTACAGTGCAATTCGGCTAGGTATACATCCGCGCTAAAATATCAAGGTGAAAGTCATCATAGCTTGCGTAGTATAGACCCAGCTCAGCTCACAGCCCAACTTTGAGAATAGATTAATGGCGATATTTCTTTTATCGCCCGATAAGAGTCTCACGTTAACGCAGCACGTTAACGCCGATAACGGCCCACCACTAATATATATATATATATATATATATATATATATATCATCGCTACCCGAAGAAACTCACGTATGTCCAAAACGGTTACTTTTCTGGAAGTGAAAAAAACACCGCAATTTCAAAAGCAGTTGAACGTAGCGTTGCATACTTGGTACGGCATCTTTAAATGTAACCATATTCTTGCCAGTGTAATGATATAATCCACATTTGACCAAAATCAAGTTTAAATGGACATACTTGCATATTTTACAGTAACGGTGGTCGATACGCGTTGTTCCGATCATTAATTAGAATGACCAAGTCGCGTTTCATATTGACAGATGAATAGGCTACGCTCAGTTTATTAAACAGCCTACGTCTCAGTTTATTAAATACGCTCAGTTTATTAAATAGCCTACGTCTCAGTTTATTAAATACGCTCAGTTTATTAAATGTCTCTTGCAAACTATGAAGGGACAATGAATCAATACACTGACATGGCAATGCTAGACTGATACTTTGTTTGCACAGTCCTACCGTAATTTTGTGAATATATAATAAACTTGAGAACAGTTGTCAAAAACAAACGTTTGGTGGTACTTTACCTCACAGTGTTATTCGGCCATACAATGCTGAGCTTCCAGAGACGCTTAAGATGAAACTTCACGAGACCGGCGAGATGCCTCCACAGGGTGGGAGATACACGGCGTGATTGACAGCTTTGACACCAAATGGATATACGTGAAAATCAGATGACATGATTTCACAACTTTTCATTGGTCATTTAGATAATGTAAAGCATACTGTATACGGAAATTAACCTGGACATTCTATCAGTCGAAAAATTTCAAAATCGTCAAAATGTACATACGCAGTTTTCATCGGACAGCGACGATATATATATATATATATATATATATATATATATATATATTGTAGGGTCTCAGCTCAGGTGAGGGGAATGAACACCCACCTAAAGGATTATTAGGAACACCATACTAATACTGTGTTTGACCCCCTTTTGCCTTAACTGCCTTAATTTTACGTGGCATTGATTCAACAAGGTGCTGAAAGCATTCTTCAGAAATGTTGGCCCATATTGATAGGATAGCATCTTGCAGTTGATGGAGATTTGTGGGATGCACATCCAGGGCACTAAGCTCCCGTTCCACCACATCCCAAAGATGCTCTATTGGGTTTTGATCTGGTGACTGTGGGGGCCATTTTAGTACAGTGAACTCATTGTCATATTCAAGAAACCAATTTGAAATGATTCAAGCTTTGTGACATGGTGCATTATCAGAGTAGATTAGATCTGGTTAGATCAGCCTTTATTTGTCTCACAAGTGAGAAATTTCAACATTACAGCAGAAAGTGGATAGTATGGAATAAAGTATAATATTAAGTTACATTAACATAATAAATATATGCATAAAGGCATGCTTTTCCTTAAGCTTAAAACAGATAAAAACAATAAAAACAAATAAAAACAAATTCCCATATTAACGATGCAAAGTGACCAACAAAGTCACCAACATGGATGAGAGCTTAGCTCTCACCCTTCTCTCTCGCACAACCTCAACTGGCTCAAGTGAGCAACCCAGCACAGAACTGGCCTTTTTAATCAGTTTGTTTAGCCTCTTCCTGTCTGCCATTGTAATGCAGCTACTCCAACATACCACACCAAAGAAGATGGCTGACGCCACTACAGAGTCATAAAAGGTCCTCAGGAGTGAACCCTGCACTCCAAAAGAGCTTAGTCTCTTAAGCAGGTATAGTCTCTTCTGGCCCTTCTTTTAAAGGGCCAGAACAGTGGAACAGTGTCACTGGAACAGTGTCTGTACAATCCAGTTTATTGTTAACCTGGAAACCAAGATACCTGTTAGAGTCCCCAATCTCAATATCAACCCCCTGAATATTCACAGAAACCGTGGAACCATGCTTAATCCTGCGGAAATCCACAACCAGCTCCTTAGTCTTTGCTGCATTGATAAGGAGGTGATTCAGATTACACCAGTCCACAAAGTCCTGATTCAGTTCTCTGTACACTCTGTCATCCCCCATCAGAGATTAGACCAACCACGGCAGAGTCATCAGAGAACTTCTGGAGTTAGCAGTCTGAGGTGTTGCAGGTGAAGTCAGCAGTATAAAGGGTAAAAAGGAAAGGTGCCAATACTGTTCCTTGTGGTACCCCTTTGCTGCAGACCACTGTGTCAGACTGACAGTCCTTAATCCTCACGAACTGTGGTCTGCTAGTGAGGTAATCCAGTATCCGGGCTGAAAGGTGAAGGTGTACTCCAGAATCCCCCAGCTTGTCTCTTAAAATTGCAGGCTGGATGGTGTTAAAAGCACTGGAGAAATCATAAAACATAATCCTCACCGAGCTTCCAGCTTTTTGCAGTCATCCACTCCGTTTCAGCTCCACTTTATTTCCTGACAGAAAGATCCTCTTCTAGTCCCGCGCCGCACTCTATTGCGTTTGGGAGTGCACGTCTATAGATCAAGAGCCCGGCCTGAGGATAGTGACGGGAAATATCGGCCAAGTTCGGGCTCGGGCATAGAATCCAAGTTAGAGGACTCACAGCCTTTCAACACGTGTGTTTTTTTTCCGCGCCGTGATTAGTCGTTCAAGAACGATCCGTTCATTGCCTCTGTCACGCGACAAATGAACAAAAGACTCGGAAGGTCAAGTAATTATTCATGTTCCCTGTTAAATTACTTTTGACTGCATTATAATGATTTCTTAATTCAGAATATGATCAAGATTGCGTTGGTGGATGTGTTCGGGGAATTTGCCTGTTAAAAGTATAACATTTAAAGCCCCTGAAATGACTAGAAAAAAAGATTAGTTAATTTTGATGAACGAGATTGAACAATAGAGTCAGTAAAACGATCCGAACTTTCCATCACGGGCGCGACATGGGGGCGTGGCAGTATCGACGATTCCATTTTTTATTTCGATTTTTGAGTATGTAAATTACTTTCGATCGATTTCGATTTAAAATCGAAATCGTGACACCCTTAATTTTTATCGTTAGTTTGAATTACATTAATTTGACAGACAGTATTCGCTGATGTTGACCAAGCTAGCACCATTCAGAGCTGCCAACTCTCACGAATTCTCCGAGAGACACACACAATTGACACTTTTCACACGCTCTCAGTCATGCCACACATCAATCACGCACAGAAAAATCACAAAGCAAAGAGGACACGGAGACTGACAGACAAGACAGAGCACGTTAGTTATGATATAAAAAAGTCTCAGCTCTCAGATTCTGTCAATTTTACTACGCAATTCAAACAATAAATACCGTTTTGGCGCATGTAAATGTTACACGACAGATCCCTAGGGCACGTGAACCAATCATCTCTACTAGCTAATAGTAAAAAAAACACGAACCCTGTTGAAAGATACAGTAGGCTACAACTTACCAAAATGTATTCCTCATACATAATATCGACCAATCATTTTTTTTAATCAGCGTGCAGAGGTCAATAACATAGCTTGAGAACAAATATGTCAGATTTACCTCAGGAAAGCAATTTAATAAACATAATATAATTAGCTAATGTTACATTTTATCATCAGCTTGGTAGAGACGGGCTCTTGTAGATAACAAGTGAAAACCGGATCGGATCTGTGGGTAGAGCTAACTATCAAACACATCAGGTTCAAGTACGCCCACAAGCCGTGCGAGTTATTTGTGTATTGCAGTTTGGCTGGTGGTTATGTTGCCCGCATACCGCATCCCATGGCCGAAACTGGTATTATGACACCTGTCGGGCCGTGGCTAGTAATTTAGCATGCTAATTCAGGTTGATATCTCTGCACCCCTATAACTTGTCATTTTTTAATGACATCATCGCCCTTATTTCTTCTAGTTCTTTTGATGCGTGTAGCTAACTTTTTGGATATTTTTACCTCAATTCTTACACATGGCACCTTTAATGAGAAATTGAACAGGTGTTCCTAATAATCCTTTAGGTGAGTGTATAATCAATAATTCATAATTCATAATCAATAACTGATCATACAGGTTATAGTTATCACATACAATTTTAAATCGCCCAAAAAGGGATATATATATACAGTCCATGTATCTGTATCTATATATAGAAAATTAACCACAACGAATTATAATCAATTATGAATACATATAATATACAGATGGGCTATATACATTTTTAGAATATCCTTTACACAGAATTAACTGCACCTCGCCTGATCTGTTCGTCCACCGAACTTGTACGATTCTCTGATCAATTTCGCGAAAAGGATTATTCTGATCACTATCAGGAAAAGTTATTCTTCTGGCTATGAAGAATAACTTTCTGATAATATCACAAACTAAAGTAACAATATCAAGCTTGTAGCTTAAGATCACACATTTAAGAGGCTTTGTTCGATGATCAACCGACAGAGACAATAAAGAGTATAATGGGGTTTAATAAATGAAGCTATAGCACAAATTACATTTAACAACAAATATATAGAGAAAAACAAATAACGGAAGTAAAGAAAGGGAGAAAGAGAGCAGAGCACAGAAATAGCAAACTTCACAAATAGTTAACCCTTGAGAGCCAGCAAGAAATCACACACCTTAAAGCAGGGATAAACAGCTCTAAACACATTTAGATTTTGATGGAAATAAATAGGCTACTTGCATTATAGACCTTTGTGTAGCTGAAACAAGGCTGCGTGGGTGTATGGTCCTCGTGTTTCTTGGAGCTGGAAGCGTTCTGGAGCTCATTCCACTCGCAGGAAATTCAAAACTACTTGATAGAAAGTTCCCTTTCGAGGGAACTCAACACTGCGTCGAGAACTCGACACTTTGGGGACGCTCCCTTAGCGTGCGCCTCTGAAGTAAGAATGAAACTATTCCAATCCTGATTGGCGTTGCGTCCTGACGTAACATGTGACGGCATAACCGGAAGTATAAAGGTGACGCTGAAACACACACATACCAGCTATCGCTCTTCAGCAAGCGCTCTATGTTGAAACTGTCTGTCCTATTTATTGGTGTCTGTCCTTGAAAGTATGGCGAGTGAACAATTTACGAGATGTGTGCACCCCTGTCCTAGATTTATTACGGGTAGAGACACGCATCCGTTATGTGTAAATTGTTTGCAGACCTGCCAACCTGTACGCATTTTGCATAGCGGATACGCATTTTGACCTCAAAGTACGGTGGTACGATTTATCACTCTAAACTACACAAAAACCTGGTGAAGCTTCTGTGCACGCACGCAGTTTTGCTGATGATTGACAGATGCGTAAGGCCTATCATTAAAAAGAGACTGAAAATCGGCAGCATTAAAGAATCCCGCTCGATCCTCTTCTACTCCCGCGGCCCGCAGTCTGACTGAGTTCATCAGCGAGGACAGTACACTAGTCACAGCACTTCTAACTCCTGAAGGTAAACGGGCTGGGGTGGATGTGGAAAGTTGAAATATTGTTTTTAGTTAACTTAATCTGGATTCAATGATCATACGGGAGTGATCGCATGGATTAAAATACTCCTTCATTCATGGTCACTCAGATAAGAGGAAAACATCATTCAGCCATGCAAATTATAAAATGCTTAAGTATGCATTTTTAATCTAAATAAACAATAAATCTAAATGAAATTAAAATCGCTATGGCTTAGTGATTATGAAAGTTTTGTAATTTGTGGATTACTGATAAGCACGAGTCTGGAGAAACAGGCGTTTATTTATTCATTCTCAGTGTTGAGAAACGTAGTCTGCATGTGTTATGTTATTGTGTTAATAATAACTACCTAATTATGTTACATAATTATTTTGTATGAATACTTGCGTATTAGTTACTTATGGATTAAAAAGTACCGTTTTATCAGTGCTGCGCGAGCTCTCTCTCACAAACACAGACCGCGCTCACAGAGAGAAGATAATTGTAAATTGACGGGCTAAGTTTAAATTTTGTTTTAGTTTGGGTTTTTTCTGTCAAAATGTCAGAAAGCATTTTGTATTATCCATCCGTGTTTTTAAAATTGGTAAAAGACAGACGTTTTACTGTTAACACAGCCCCATATTTCGGATTCATCTAAACTTATATACTTGATATTCTTTTTAGAATAAGTGATTCGTTTTGCTATTATTGGACTCCTGTCTATTCATTGTCAACTATTTTCTATAAATATGTTTGTATTGGCTAACGTTTATTCAGCTAATGCATGTCCTGTTTAAAACGTGCAATGTTCAAATTTGAACCGAACGAGACTGCCGAGGCACTTTCTCGTTCGTCATCTGCGGATTCTATAACGCTCGCTCATGGTGCAGAAGCCCGCGCTGCGGCTTCTTCTGCCCGTGACGAGTGCCCGGTGCTTGAGCTGTCTGCTTCCGAGGAAGTGGATGTGCTCAGCATAGGGAGCGCGGAACATGAGTCTCACTCGCCAGCTCATGTTCCCGCTTATGAGGAACTGGTGGAGGTTGTAACGCGTGCTGTGGCCAGACTCAACATCAGCTGGCCACAAGATAAGCAGGAGGAATCTCGTCAGAGTAAATTAGACGAGAGATTCCTGCAGCACCGTTTACAACCTCAGCGCCGGGGCTTGCCTTTTTTCCCAGATCTCCATAAAGAGATAGTTAGATCCTGGGAAAAGCCCCACTCGTCTCGCATCTCACATAATACATCATGTGATTATAGTAATGTTGTGGGTGCGAGAGAGGCGGGGTATGGCACGATGCCGTGTGTGGAGGAAGCTTTAGCGAGCTACCTTTCTCCCGAAGCGGCATCCTCGCTTAAAGCCCCGGCGCTGCCCAGCAAACCATGTAGGGACACCTCTGCATTGGTGGGCACTGACGCTTCAGGTCGCATCAATTTCCAGCGAACGCACACCATGGCGCTCGCCCCAAGAGCTTGCAAAAGAGCACCACCTATGGTCGAAAAATTATTCTCGTCCGCTTCCTGCCAGTTCGCTGCTTCAGAAGGTCGAGGACATTGCTCGAGAAACACCCGAGGCCAGCCTCGAGAGGCTGGTTCCCTTAGTAAATTTTTTGGAGTGGTGGCACCTTCTGCCAAATATTTCTATATGGGTCCTGAATATAATAGAAAAAGGGTACAGACTGCAGTTCGGTCACCAACCTCCCAGGTTTGCAGGGGTGTTACCAACTACAGTGGTTCCAGAAGAGGCTCGGGTTATGGAACAAGAAGTACAGGCTCTACTGTTCAAAGGGGCCATAGAATGTGTTCCCCTACCAGAGAGAGTCAGGGTTTTACAGCCGATACTTTATAGTTCCAAAGAAGGATGGCGGGCTCAGGCCGATTTTGGACTTGATGTACTTGAATCAGTCTCTGAGGAGGTTCAGGTTCAAGATGTTGACGATATCCATCATTGTGAACCAAATCAGGTCCGAGGACTGGTTTGTCACAATAGACCTAAAAGACGCCTATTTTCATGTCTCCATCCTTCCATGTCACAGGAGGTACCTAAGGTTTGCTTTCGGGGGCGAAGCATATCAATATCGGGTTCTTCCGTTGGGCCTAGCACTCTCTCCCCGCACGTTCACGAAGAGTATGGATGCAGCTCTGGCTCCTCTCAAACTCCAGGGCATTCGTATACTGAATTATATCGACGACTGGCTTATATTGGCTCAGTCTCGGGAAATGGCAGTTCGGCATCGAGATGTCGTCCTTGGCCACATTCAGAGTTTGGGGTTGAGACTCAACACGAAAAAGAGCGTGTTGGAACCAGCTCAGGAAACAACGTTTCTGGGTGTGGTATGGAATTCGATTACGATGCGGGCACACATGTCTCCCGCACGTGTCCAGTCCATCCTAAATATGGTTTCAGGAGTAAAGCTAGGTCAGGCCATCACTGTGAAGCAATTTCAAAGAATGCTGGGCCTCATGGCAGCGGCATCCAACATTTTACCTTTGGGCCTTCTACATATGAGGCCCCTTCAGTGGTGGCTAAAAGCCAAGGGGTTCTCTCCCAAGGGGAATCCATTTCGTATGATCAGAGTAACGCGCAGATGCCTTCGTTCTCTACAAATATGGAAGAAACCTTGGTTCCTGTCCCAAGGGCCAGTATTGGGAGCGCCATGTCGCCGGAAAGCCGTTTCGACAGACGCCTCCCTCACTGGCTGGGGCGCGGTCATGGACGGCCGCTTTGCCAGGGGTCTGTGGCAGGACCATAATCATTCTTGGCACATAAACTGTCTGGAGATGATGGCTGTGTTCAGGGCTTTGAGGAGCTTCCTTCCAGACATCAGAGGTCACCACGTCTTAGTACGATCAGACAATACATCAGTGGTAGCTTATCTGAACCGACAAGGGGGATTTAGATCGCGCCCTCTGTGCAGACTGGCACATCAGATTATTCTTTGGTCCCAGGGGAAAATACTGTCTATCAGAGCAATGTATATTCCGGGGGTTCAGGATCAGGGAGCAGACATCCTGTCGAGGCAGGGGCTGAGCCCCGGGGAATGGAGACTTCATCCAGATGTGGTAAAGTTGATGTGGGAGAGGTTTGGACCAATGGAAGTGGATCTATTTGCGTCTCAAGAGACGTCCCACTGCCCACTTTGGTTCTCCCTCGCACATCCAGCCCCACTGGGGTTGGATGCTATGGTACAGGCCTGGCCGAGGCTTCGCCTGTACGCATTTCCCCCGATCGCTCTGCTTCCGGAAGTCCTGGAGAGGGTACGTCTGGAGAGCATCAGTCAACTTCTGGTTGCCCCAATGTGGCCGACCCGAGTGTGGTTTACAGACATGATATCACTCCTGATAGCTCCACCATGGCAGATTCCTCTGAGGAGGGATCTGTTGTCTCAGGCGGAGGGCACAATCTTCCACCCTCACCCGGAGCTGTGGAAACTGTGGGTCTGGCCTCTGAGGGGGTTCAGTACCTAAATGCTGGTCTATCAGCTGGGGTGGTTGAAACCATACTTAGCTCTAGGGCTCCGTCTACTAGGAGATTATATGGCCTCAAGTGGAATGTGTTTGTCACTTGGTGCAGAGAACAGGAGTTAGATCCAGTAAACTGCCTGGTGGCTTCAGTTCTGGAGTTTTTGCACGATCGTTTCTCTGCCGGTCTCTCCCCTTCCACGCTTAAAGTGTACGTGGCTGCTATTGCTGCTTTCCACGCACCATTAAGTGAATGGCCTCTGGGGAGGCACCAGTTGGTCATACGTTTTCTCCGTGGTACTTGGAGGATGAGACCGACAACCAGGTCCATGGGTTCCTGCCTGGGACCTGGCGGTGGTTCTCGAAGGGTTATCCCTGGCCCCCTTCGAACCTCTGCAGTCGGCTTCGCCTAGGGATCTTACGCTAAAAATGGTATTTCTCTTAGCTATTACCTCTCTTAAGAGGGTGGGAGATCTCCAAGCCCTGGCAGTGACACCAGCTTGCTTGGAGTTTGCCCCTGGCAGAGTTAAAGCCTTTTTGCACCCGAGTCTGGGCTACGTGCCTAAGGTTTCTACGGATACGGCTCGGTCCACGGTCCTTCAGGCATTCCATCCTCCACCTCATGTGTCGGCAGAAGAAGAGAAGCTTCATTTGCTCTGCCCCGTCAGAGTTTTGAGCGTGTACCTCGAGAGGTCCTCTTCTTGCAGGAGTTGGACCAATTATTGGTGTGTTTTGGGTCACCTAAGAAGGGGCTCCCGGCATCCAAGCAAACTATTAGTAATTGGATTGTTCAGGCTATTACCTCGGCTTACAAGGTGAGCGACTTGCCTTCACCTTTAGCTGTTAGGGCTCATTCAACTAGATGCGTGGCTTCCTCTAGGGCCCTCCTTTCGGGAGTGCCCCTCCAGGAGATCTGTGAGGCAGCCGGCTGGGCTACCCCGCACACTTTTATTAGGTTTTACAGTCTATACCTCCCTAGTACACCTGGCGCACACGTGCTTTCGTCCTAGTTGAGTGCCTGAATCAGTTTCACTCCGGGACAGGCCTTTTCGGTGCGTGGCCTAGTGGGCATTCGTTCCCCAAAGTGTCGAGTTCTTGAGGCAGTGTTGAGTTCCCTCGAAAGGGAACGTCTTGGGTTATGACTATAACCCTCTTTCCCTGAGAAGGGAACGAGACACTGCGTCGCTCTGCAACGCCCCTCGAGGCCTTAGAGCGTCTTGCTTCATCGCGAGGCAGGTATGTGTGTGTTTCAGCGTCAACATTATACTTCCGGATATGCCGTCACATGTTACGTCAGGACGCAACGCCAATCAGGATTGGAATAGTTTCATTCTTACTTCAGAGGCGCACGCTAAGGGAGCGTCCCCAAAGTGTCGAGTTCTCAACGCAGTGTCTCGTTCCCTTCTCAGGGAACAAGGGTTATAGTCATAACCCGAGACGTTTTCTTGAAAGCTATAAGGAAGAGTTTGTTTCCCTTGTAGGACCGGACTTCTACCAAACACGAAAAAGCAAGCGAGAGTGAAAATAAAAGACTGAGATAAACGCAAAACGAAAAGTAAAAAAAAAAACAAGAAGACAAGACAAAAAGCAAAGCACCAAGAAGACAAGACAAAAGGCACAGATGCTCCAGCGTCAACATCCTTTAAGGAAGATAGTCCACACCTCTTTCGGAGCGACCTGACCAATGACATTCAGCAATCTTTGGCGGGAGAAGATCTCTTTGTCTCTTCTGACAGCCTAGCTTGCATGGTTTATGAGGCCATCATCAGTTTGGTCATTTCACTTCCAAGATGGTAAAACATAGTAAAATACATTTTAACCTAACCTCTTATATATATTTAGCTAAGGCAAACCGAGAAGTTCAATTCGGTACCAAGGAATGTATGTTTTGCATATATGAAGGTGGGTATATACTCTTAAAGTTTGATATGAGCACTTAGAGTTTAGCTACACGACTATAAAATCATAACTAGGCTTGGTACAAAAGCAGAAACACAAAGGCATACATGAATATATTTTACCCTTTTCATAATTGCCCATTTCTGGCTTCAAATCTAAAGAATGTATATGTGTGTGTGTGGGTGGTTGCATCTTCAACCCGGTATTCTTTCTCGCCGGGAAGATTAGGGGTCTTCTGTTGGGGCCGATAAGAATTCATTTGAAGCTCACGCATTCTGGTTTATTGATGTCTGTGTAAAAACTCTCATGCCATAAAGGTGTCGATGGACAATTTGAACCCAGACCCTTTGGCGCGATACTTGTGAGTTACCGGGCATCGGTCAGGTGTTAAAAGGTGTGTGGCATGTTGGAATGAGTGAGTCACCATGACACAATCCATACGCTACAATATGTGTATATATACAGTATATATATATATATATATATATATATATATATATATATATTATATTATATTTTGGATTTTTTATTATTTGTTATACTGAGTTGTCATGTACTCATGAGTTGTCATGTACTGAAATGGCACAGAATGTGATATCATATCATGACCATTGGGTGGAGTCTGCTCGAACCTATGGCGAGGCAGCTCAGAAGCTCAAACCAATCAGGGCATTTCGCGCCCTGAAACGTCAGAGCCCGCAAAAATGGGCATGGACCATAAAAGGACCAGGACTCGCCTAGGGAGCCCAGGTTTAATCGACTGAAGCTATACCCAAACACAGCACAGTAGCACGGCGGGTTACGCAATTCTTCGTTCCCTCATCTCAGTTACGTCTAGTATTGCGTTAACTAGCTTACGCTATTGGAACCCACTTCAAAACGCTGTGCGTGTTTAGCTTCGCTCCATACTGTAGCCCGAAGCAAGATGCCCGAGGCCCATAGATGAGTAAAGTTATGAATCCCAATAGAAACCGGTCATTTGACGAGCCTCAAATAGGAAAGCAAGGAAATGGGCCGAACAGGGCCAAATCCTTATAATGTATGTATATAAATACATATAACGACCGTAGTCCGAGTTTAGCCAGGACCAGATATGTATCGGGTCCTATGGCCTAGGGGGGTTTGTGCTTGCACTTATACTGAAAGACCTCTAAAGCACACATCAGCCTTAACCCCCCTTACTTTCATGTGGGCGAGGACGACATCTCAATGCCGAACAGTCATCTGCTCCACATTGAGTCAAAAATACGGTGTGACATTGAGATATGGGCTCGCCGGAGACCACTGCGCCCCAATGCACACGAGGTGGCAGAACGGCCCCCTGAGGGCACCGAAGGGCACCGTATAGTGAGGTGTTAACCACTTCCCCCCGGAGGCTAAGTGAACTAGCCTCTCGAGACTGGTCTGTGGTATTACTCAAGTGACCAAACTGATTGCTCTGAGACCCTCCTCAGAGGGGGCGAGCATCCCAATGCCGCTACATTTGCAGGAGGACACTGAGATATGGGCTCGCCGGAGACCGCTGTGCACCAAAGCACACAAGGGGGCAGGGATGGCATAAAGCCAAAAACAACCAGACAAGTATACACGGTCTGGATGAAAGGATGAATAGTATATTAATACAGACATCTAACTTCTCAAAAATCTGATGAGCATTTATCATTTAATTCCTCAAAGTTAAATGGAGCCAAATATCATCCAGACAGCAAAAAATTGTCTGGATGCAAGGCTGAATATAGTGTATTAATACAGACATCTAACTTTCACTAAATCAAAAGAGTATTTACCATTTAATTCCTCAAAATTAAATGCAGCCAAAAATCAACCAGGCAAGAAATCTCAATATGGATGAAAGGCTGAAAATAGTATTTTTATACAGTCATCTAATTTCTCAAAGCCAGACAAATATTTCATTTAAATTCTCAAAATGAAAGCGTCTAAGAAACAACCAGACAAGTACACATGGTCTGAATGACAGGCTGAATATTTGTATTCGCAATCATAGGAATAAGAGAGAAAGGAAAAGTTCCCTCGGCATAGTCATTTTATATAAAAGAATTTATAATCTACGCGTTGCCTTGGCAAATGCGATATCCGAGCCACTGGATTCCTATTTCAGACCCGTAATCTACACACTGGCTAGGCAAACGCCAGATGCGATACACTAGATTCTTTATTGTAGACCCGTATCTACACGCTGGCTCGGCAAACGTGAGATCCGAGCCACAGAATCTTTATTGCAGACCCAATTTACGCTGCCTCTGCTTTTATAAACGCATATAAATGTGGTGATGCGCTCCATGACAATGATTAGGGGCGGACCGGGTATGCACAGCAGATATAAAAAGGGGACGGGAATGACGCCTAAGCGAGCGCGTCATTCTCGTTCTGGAAGTGACGTCATCCGGGCACACAGTGTTTACGTTTGGGAGTGCGACGGAGGAGGACTGTAAACTCATTGATAACATATCCGTTATGGCGACTGATCCTATAATTCGTACCCTATTGAGTGCACTGAGCGGTGTGATTCACTATTTACCGTAATACAGGGGTGGTGTTACAGCAGGCTTGGCGGGAGTAGCTGGGCTTAGTGACGACCGATTGGATTGTGTTTCCCCTTGCCAGAAAATCCTCGACGATTTCTCAGTGACTCTTACTGGAACAGCGCATTTGTTGTGATCGACTAATACTTTCTCTTATCTCCCATCCGTCTTGAGACGGCCGGAAAAATATCGCATTTTCGGCCGTAGTGACGCTTTCCAAACCGATCTTTGGGCTGGCGTACAGCGGCGAATAACTGGGTTGTCATCTCTATTTTGCTCTTTTAGCAGAAACATTGTCATTTAACGTATTGACGTTTGTAAAATTGTTATTGTCTGTTGATGAATGTCTTACATGTATCTCTAAATACGACCTGAGAAGGGTGTACTTTTAAAATACTGTAGCCTAATCATCAGAAGACGCAGTGTTGGAAAGCTAGTAATGAGCGTTGGCCAGTGAATGGTTGCTTTTATTTTTTTGTGTAAACAGTGTTCAACCAAAAGACTATTACGTGGAGTGTGTGTGTGTGTGTGTGTGGTTGCTTATGTCCCAATTTCTCCTCTCTTTTCTTTTACCCAGAGTTGGGGTGCCAGTTCAACGCCCACGTCCTCTGGTGTGGTGGTGTGCTTTTCGCTTGCTGTGTTCACAGAGGGTGATTGGGTGCGGTGTGGTGAGAGCACTAGTTGCAGTGTTTACCGGGCAGGCGAACTGAATCCCCAATTCTGAAATGGACAAGTGTTATGGTTGACACATTTATTTTCCTGTGTGTTTGTATTATGCCTTTTGGTATTTGTCTTATTTGTATTTAATAAATTATTTGAAACGTTTCCTGGTTGTCTGTTATCTGACCCAGTCACCACGTATCTGTGTGCTTTGCACTTGAAGTACAAGCGGGTCCCCGCCCATTTTCCGGGGTGGCGTAGTCTATTTGGTGCCATAATTGGTATTGTATTGCGCTTAAGAGAGCAAACTGCCACATTAATATACTTTCTTTTCCATTTTGTTCGCACTCTGTCTAGCTGAACACAAGTATTCTGTGTCATCAGCTTTATGTATTGTAAGAACATTTATTTATCAACTAGTTTAGCACTTGGAAAGTGTATATATAACATTTACATTTTACATTTACATTTATTCATTTAGCTGACGCTTTTATCCAAAGCGACTTACAATTGCTATATTTCAGAGGTTACACTCCTCTGGAGCAACTAGGGGTTAAGTGTCTTGCTCAGGGACACATTGGTGTCTCACAGTGGATTCGAACCCAGGTCTCTCACACCAAAGGCATGTGTCTTATCCACTGCGCCATCACCACCCCCAGTGTCATAACAGTGTCATAACAGAGTCATAACCAGTGTTATAACAGTGTCATAACCAGACGCGATGCGATAAGATTCCAGCAACAAATAATTTGTCTGTTCACACTAGACGCCACACAACTGCAAGATGCGTCGAAATCAATCAAAACTTTAATTTCAAGTGAAAGAAATGTATCCTCACTCTCAGGGAATAGAAGGTTTTTTGATACTGTTTTTGTGTTGAGGTTGAAATTATGTTTCACTTTATGGTTATGCCTTTGCTATTGTTATAGCCTCATTATAGGCTATTATGTGTAACATATTTTGACTTATTTAAAAGATAGTGCTTTAAGAGTTTCTCTTTTTTTCTTTTAAAAAAATAAACATTTTTTAAGAGCTACACTGACGTTGACAGTTTGATAAATGCAAGTTAATTTTAATCTTTGTGTGCTAAAAATGCACATAAGTCCCTGTAGAGATAGCAATACACATTCTCCTTTTTTGCCAAATAAACAAAAGCATTTCATCAATGTCTTCTCTCTTGCTGTATCAAAATGTCACCTAGCTTCCCTCAGAGATGGTCTCAATAATGTGCTTAAAGTCAAGTCAAATTCAGTTGGTGCATGATTACATGATATACATTTTTTTTTAATACTGTATCCTGAATTGTGGATAATTAAGCTATAGCCTATATCATATGCTGAAGTACATTTCTGGAGTGTTAAAGATTAAAAGAAAAAATAACAACAAGAACCGTACAGAACCGAAAACCATGACCCTAAAACCGTGATACGAACCGAACCGTTGGTTTTGTGAACCGTGCCACCCCTAGTGCACACCACCAGAGAGTAATCTTGACGGCAATCGCAAGAAAATGGATAAGTAGGCTACATAATCAAATTCACAAATATTACTCCATTTAAACATTATTAAAAATACATAGGCTACTTACAACCTTTGTCGAAAAATGCACTTGTTTGTTCACAGTTTGAACGTTCTTATTTCCATTTGTTTAATTTCAAGATCTGAGGTGAATTATCCATTGTTGCTTTTACAGCTACAAAGCTGGGAGCACTAAATGATATTCAAAGTCACATTGAATGCTTTTAACATTAAATAAAGCAGATAAACAGTACCTGAGATTATCATTGCCACACTTTGTGTTTGTTGTTCCAGCTCGAAGTTTGCAGAAAAATAGAATCGTCTCGTGTTGCCGTCGCGGCTGGTTAGGACAAAAACTCTGATTAACATGGAAAAGATTCCTTTTATTGCACGTTGTGAGTGGGTATTAACTATTTAATTATTTAAATATTGTCCTTTGAATTACATTCAAACTACAAAATTAGATTAATTTAACAATACAGCAATCAATTTGTTTGTACCTTTGAATACTTACAGTCTAATTGCACAAATCTCTTTAATCTTGTGGAATTAAAAGAAAGTAAGGTAAAGTCACATGCTTACGGATTACATTCACATTGCGTTTATTACACAGGACATCATGGAATGCACTGATATTGTGTCCTGATGTGCTTAGAGCGAGGGGTGAACTATATGAAGAGCTCTTTTCCAAAACGCAAAAAAAAACGCCATTTTAAAAAATGAGTGTGTCATGTCATTCTGCTGTGTACTGAACCTATTCACTGCTCCATCAACGTTGCATGCCAAATCACTATATGTTTATAATGAACTGTAAGATGCAGTTTCTTTCCAAACCGTGATAAGCGCCGAACCTATTTTTAGCCTAAATGCGATAAATCCTCTCCACTAATCAGAATTCGGTGAGCATTCTACGCAATCCAACACGGCGGCGCTCTGAACAGAGGTTTGTTTATGTTCATTCATTCCTCAAAATGAGTGCTAGTTTTCTAGTCGACTAGCAGTAGTTAATTTTAAGCCATAGTTTAATCACATATTTATATTGATTTAATTAGGCTACTTATATGGGAGAAAAACCATAATGAGCATTTTTAATTGCCTATTCCGCATCTCAACGCACGCATAAAGCTTGCCACAAAGAACCGGCAAAAGTAATGATTATGCATGAAACATTTGAATTGTTTATTAATAAACTGGTGTTTTCTGTCAGTGTCAGCTGCAAAGATAAAGTTGACGATGCTGACTCGCCATCTTCGCAGTAGTGAACACGCATAGGCCTATAGAGATAAATGCACACTTCGAATTAGCCTACATACACAGAGAGTAGCCAAATTCTTTTCGTTTTTAATTGTTTTGATTAAAAGTAGACATTTCAAGCTTTCTATAGTTCTCAGGTCTGTGAGGCAAGTATCGCTGTGTTTCGGTTCATTTATGAGACGCGCTCCAGTTCACGCGGGGGCACCTCCGTGTCCTGATTATATTGTCTGCTATATTTGCTTCTTATTTATTAATCCAGTCAATTTGTTGATGAAACATTGATTAAAATCAAGATTACAATTTATACAAAACTAAATTCACTTTAAAGAAAAGCTTTTAAGTCTTAAAATCTAACTTAATAAGTGGTCAAAATCATGTCTGATCCATTCCAAATGTTTTCCGATATATTGGGCATCTTATGATCCTATCTTACTCATCTCATGCCGTTTCCCTTTTCATATAGCCTCATCAACATAGATGAAATAAAAAAAATAACATTATATTATTAAACATAAATATGAAACGTATTTTTAAGTAAGTTTTTTTTAACTTATATTTAAACGTCACACCGCTCCGCTTTGCTCACATGCTGTGTAGCCTATACATGCATGTGTGTGTGCATGTGGTGGAGGGGTGCCCATCCCTACTTTTGAATATCGTTATCATTGTTGAATATTTTTAATAATTTGTTTTTTTTTTCATGCATATGTAGCGGACAAATTTGACACTTTACTAAAAATGACTCTGAATGTATTACTAAATAACTTATTGAATGTTGATATCATTACTATCATTAATTTTTTCAGGTTCGGCACCAAATCACTATTAGCCTAAATGTGTTACTGAATTTAATTTATATTAATTTATAGTATAAGCCCCTGATTATGTTGCATGTTCTCTTGGTTTTTTTTTTTTTTTTTTAAGACAAACCATACATTTTTGGAAAAAATGTATGGATCTTTGGCGTTTTGAAAAAAATGGATGGATCTATAGCGTTTTGAAAAAAAAAATTTAGCTTTTAGTTTATCATAAACAATATTGTTGTTTGATTTAATAATCATTGTTCAACATGTTCAGACTGAGCCAATAAATCATTTTAACAGGATAAATTGAATATTCACAAAATGTGTGGGTCTAGGTAAAAAATGTAATTTTCCTGAAAACTATTGAAATGGATTTATAGCGTTTTGGAAAAGAACTCCGCATATGAACTATGAAATTAAAACATATGATTTGTAAAAGCTGCTTAAGCTTTATAATCATATAGTGGAATGACAATGATGCATTGGAAATTTAAAACATACCACATATACAAACACAGTATGGTGGAAGCTCATAAAAATACATTTCTTCAAGTAATCCTCTTGTTCCTCATGGGCAGTGAAGAGCATTATAAAAAGGGAAGTTGGCATCATGGAGATAGGAGCCTGCAGCACACAGATCAGACACACTTGAGATTAACTCAAAACATGGTAAAAAACCCATCAGAAAATATTATTTGAAATACAATAAGTCTAGGCCCTCGGGTCTGCAGTAATTTTAAGCCTTTGGATTGCTTCTTGTGGTCCCTCTCTCTTAAGACTTCATGAAATGTAACTAGGTATCATCATAAACTAAACAAAAGAGAGACACGTGTGTCATTTTATTACACTCACATCATTGACAACAGAAGGAACTGTCTTTTACACATTTTACATTATCACAAATACTTTTACAACATAAATGTAAAAGTATTTGCTATATATAGTCAAAATGAAATTAGTTTTTTTAGATAAAGTCTATCAGCAATTTAACTACATTCTGGGCTTTTTTCTTTCACAGACTAGTTATATAGAGTAATTAAAGCGACCAATGAGGTTCAGTCTTGTACCACAGTGTGCACTTGGCTTAATAGTGTTTTCTGTCACATTACTTTTTCATCAGAAATGTGTTTGTGCATGGAGTGGTACGCAAGTATGTCTGTTTTATAAAGCCAAAGAATTTATGACTTCAAGGCTGAATGTCATTCTTCTCTACAATGAACCTTAATGGACAGATTGGCTATCAAAAGATGAATTGTTTGTGTATAAATTAGTTTGATGTTCATATTTCCACATGCTGGCTGTGCAAAGTGACACATTGTTTCTTAAATGGTGGATTGGAACCCAAAATGTGGTTGCAGGTCTGTCCTGATGAAAACATCGATAAATGAAAATATTACAATTTAACTAACCACATAATAATGCACTTAATTTATAAATAATTATTATTTTTATTTTATTATTTATTATTATATGTGTTGACCACAAATGTACACTGAATTTGATTTTTTCCGTCATGATTCTTTATAGAACAGAGTCCTTTAAAAAAAAATGTACTGCCCACCAAACTTTTGCATGACATTGTATATACATTTTATTTTAAAAAGAAATTAAAAGAAATTTATGAATATAACTAATTAATCAATGTATTCATTCCATTTTTATTTACTTTTCATTCTTTTTTTTTTTACAATGAACAATTTTGGTATTGTTCTGGGTCAACACACAATGTCCACTGTAAAAATCTGTGTCCTGAAGCAAAATCAGTATGAATGGGGATGATTGAAAGTATCCGTAAGTGACAAGTGCATACACATAAGTTGTGGGCTGATCCTCTGCTGTGTTTGAGATGCCTCTCTTGATTTCATCTTTGGGGGGAGAAAAAGCAAACCCCTCTCAGTCTAGTCAAAGTTTGGAGCACTGCTTCACAGATGCTCATTACTGCAGACATTTATCCACTCTCATATAAATGTATTTATTAATTAAAATACTTCTGTGTTTGGAGTGTTTGATACTAAAATCATTAAAAAGCGCTTTCTCGCTGATAGGCTCTTGATTTTTATGATTTAACACCTGGACATTTTTACTTTGCAATGCATGTATATGTAATGCATGTGTGAATAGTATCAAAATAAGAAACATTTTAGACACATACACATAAAAATGAGAAAGTCGGTCAAAGAGCGCTTATGTGTATTTGTATTCAAGTGCATAATGGACTGTGTAACGACATCAGACACATAACTATTTGTTACATTTAACAAATAACTTTAAAGCCCACTCTTGATGAAACACCCCCCCCCCCCCCCCCCCCCCCAAAAAGAGACGAGAGCAGGAAAGGTTTCAGTCGACAGGGCGACGATCAGATAAGACGGCTTTATTGCTATGAAAAATGTGGTCATGTGGTCAAGACCTAGGCCATAGGAAAGACAGAAACAGACCTTAAACAGACTTTCCTGAATTCATTTATAGACGAACCAATCTATAAATGAGCATGCATCCCAGGACACAGTGTGAATGATTTACTGATTTGTGTAGTGTCTTGTGATACAATTATTTCTATGATACTATGTATTTTATTATAGAACCAACAGTCAATGTAACCTCAACTATACCATTTGGTCTCTATAAACTCCAATCTTCGTCCCCCATTTGTTAATTTACATTACATATTGCTAACTTTGTGATGCATTAGTATTATAAGAATCTTGAAGATTCTTTCGTTAAACACCCAATCAAATTACATGTTCAAAGGCCTGCTTGAACAAAGGGTCGTAAAGAAATCCCTCCAAAGGGAAAACTTCTTGTTGGCTCACACACCTCCTGAGGGTGTGACATCTTCACACTTTAAAAATCACTGATCACAAGATCACGGCTCTTAGGCTCTTAGTCCTTCCTGAGAAGTCCTGATGTGAAGATGATGCTGAACTAGAAGTTTTCTAAGGAGCCCCAAGCTTGTGCCAGGCTACGGCCTTGTCTTTCCATTCATCAAAGATCCTCTGACTTCAACTGGTTATCTCTAATCAAGAAAACATCAGCAAAGATCAACTGGAGCCTCAACAAAATGCAATAGGACAGTTTAATTCAAATGGGCGAGACATGCAAGTATCAAACTTAGTCTCATTATTTGAGTTATACTTATATTACTTAAGTATTCATTAAGTATCCTTACCCCTTTTAAAAGAAGGGTGTGTAAAAACTAAACTGATGGTTTGCTCAAGGCTGTTGATCTGCTGAATTTCAAACAATGCTATAACTTCTTGCTTGTATTCTGCTTCAGCTCTCTTTCCCTTGGTAGACTGTATGCATGTATGTATGTGTATGTTAGAGTAGTATAAGTGTTTAGTCTAGTTACAGTTTTTTTCAATCGCTAACAAGCGCTTACCCATACTTCAGATACTTTTTCTAGACTCTTAACACAGACTCACAGCTACAAAACACAATTGGCCAAATGGATAATTTTCTTCTCAAAAACACATTTTGTTAAATATATACTAACTCTTCAAAGAATAACACTTGTTTTCACTTTACAAGGTACATGCAGTCAATCAAAGTACACCAGGTTTCAAAATACTGGCTATTGTTGACATTACAAAAACTTCATAGACTTTTGTGTTTCAGTATTACAGGTATTTGCATGCAAAACATGCAATCCACAGTTTTTACACTAAATTTCTTGGTTGGGAACTGTATGTCCACATGTACAGTAATGTTCACATTCAAAAGCATTCCAATAAAAAGCAAATAAGTTTTTTTTTTCTTCTTTACTGTTTACCAGCCTCTCTTAGTGAAAGACCGGGGTTGATTAAATGGTCAATGATAGTGGCACGAATTTCATCACTGACAACTGTTCTTGCAGCCCTTACACCTCTACCTTGCCCTCTCCCTGGGCCTGCTCCTCTCCCTGGCCCTGCTCCTCTCACTGCACCTGCACCTCTCACTGCACCTCTCACTGCATCTCTCACTGCTCCTGCATCTCTCACTGCATCTCTCACTGCACCCCTCACTGCACCTCTCACTGCATCTCTCACTACATCTCTCACCGCATCTCTCACTGCCTCTCTCACTGCATCTCTCACTGCTCCTGCATCTTTAACTTCATCTCTCACTGCATCTCTCACTGCACCTGCACCTCTCACTTCATCTCTCACTCCATCTCTCACTGCACCTGCACCTCTCACAGCATCTCTCACTGCATCTCTCACTGCACCTCTCACTGCATCTCTATCTGCATCTCTCACTGGGCCTGCTCTTCTCCCTGGGCAACTTGCTCTTACTCTTTCTCGTCCAGACATCACATTGTTTGTCTTTTTCTGTTTCTGTTTCCAAAAACATCACTTCTCAAAGTCCTCCTTTTACTGTATAAGTGTCAATTACAGTTTTTTACAGTCGCTAGGACACATTTCTCAATACTTAGGTCACTTTTTCAAAACTCTTCAAACAGTTCTCCAAACCAACTTTCAGCTCGGCACAGTAGTTCATTTCACTTTCAAAATGCACTAAAACTACCATATCACTTCATACATGTCTCAAATCAACATATTCTTCCATCACACAAGCAAAGGTTGACAGACAACAAACACACTTTGTCCCCCACAAAACAATGACCTAAAAAACACTAACAACAGGTAACATTAAACAATGTTTTCTTCTGTAAAACAAGCACACCTCTCTACTGTTTAGAATTCACTCCAATATATTTTACTGGAATGAATCAGGCATGATGCAGTATGCTTCAATATATTTTATGTCTTTTTTTTTTTTGCACAGACTAATTACAAAATACAATAATTTGTACACACCATTCACCGATACAGATACAATAGGAATCAGCTGTGGTTGGTCCAATTGTCCAATTGTTTTTATAGCATTTCATTTTTAGATTCGAAATATATTTCATTAGAATATTACTGTAGAAATGTAACAAATTGCTGCATATTCAGTTTTGTATTATGTTATTGTTTTGAGCACAAGTTTAACAGTTTTGGAAACAGTATGTAAGCATGTGCAAATTGGCCTGTAAGTACACAGAGTTTTGGTGGTTGTTGTGTCGAAGTGAGAAAATAATGAATGTAATTTGAAAGATGTAGTCATTGAATGCATTTTGTGCCAAACCAATGATAAATGATCCACAGTTTAGCCCACATATACTTCTGTTGTGCTCACTGTGTGAAGGGTTTTGAAAAAGTGACCTAAGTATTGAGAAATGTGTCCTAGCGACTGTAAAAAACTGTAAATAATCCCTGCCACTGAGTCTCAGCCAGACTGGAATCAGCTATGGTTGGCCCAATTTACCGAACATAAATCAGCTGTGTGTCAATTATTCAATTGTTTGTTTATTATCAGCTGAGATATATTGTTTTTGAACTGATATCATTGCAGAAGCAGAGGTTTTTATACTGTATCTAAGGTTTGGAATATTGTTTTTTGCTATTGTGGGATGGTGTTGGTTAACATTTGTAATTACTACAAAAACAATCCATAATTTTGTTGGGAGGTATAGCTTGTCTGTTAAGAAAATGTAAGCATTGTGGAAATGTATTCACTGACTGCATATTGTGTGAAAACGACATGAAATGTGTGAATGGTATGGCCACAAAAGACCGATGCTGTGCTAATTGTGTTTAGAGTTTTGAAAATGTGACAACTGGTTGGAAAAACGCTTGTTAACGACTGAAAAAAACTGTAATAAAATCTTTTGTCCGTCTCAAGCTCCTATACTGGAGTCGCTAATCATAGATCTTGACTACTTGCTCTTAGTACTGTAAAGTAAGAAAAACATTTCCCATGCCCCGGAAATGTACATTTCTTAGAATTAATAAACAATTAACACTGAGTGTTCACGGGACAAACAGGTTAATTGATTAAGTTAATTCTAATAACTGATCCAAATATTCATAGTCAATTATAACGAGTTATTATTGATTATTCATATTTCATAGAGCTAATTTGCTACAACTGCATGGTTGAATATGTTCCTATTAGCAGGGCAGTCTTTAACATTAACCAGGCACAGTCTGGCAGTCAGTTAGAATGAAATTAAGGATTTTCCATAAATTCCTAGATTTCAGAACGTCAGTTTTAATATTGTTTTGCAAATATATAGAACTATTTACATACACTCATTTGATTGGATAAGAAGTGATCAAAAATGTCCATCTAAAGGTGATAGTTTTGCTAAATGTGAACCATCTACAGAATGAGCATAGACATCTGGGTTTTGAATTTCATCAAAATTAAAGGGGTGGTTTACTGCTTTTTTTCTTTGCATGATTGTGTTTATGGGGTGCAATATAACATGTCTTCGTGTTTAGTTTTTTTTTAAAAGCCTTATTTTTCATAAATTTCATCTTTAGTGTAAGCCGCTTTCTCCTCTGTCATTTGAACCATAGACATCATATAGATAGACGCCCTATCGACCGCTACTGCCTATTGGCGCAGACGAGCCGTGGGGCCGCCATCTTAAACCGGTCACCCGCTCCGCTCAGTGTAATCTGTTTGGCAGGTGCAATGAGCTGCCAGTGCATTTAATTAATCATATCTCACTGAATACCGAACTGATTTTCACACGGGTTTTTTTGCTGCAAAGGTCATACACGTAGCTACGATACAGGACACATTGAATATTTTGTTCACAAAATACAACTAATAGTACGGTAATGTTAAATGTTAAATCTCACTTGTGTAAAGTAATCCCCGAGTGATGGTCCGCCGATTTGAGCAGGAATATACTGCACAGTGCTCTGAAATCTACTGCTGCTATGCAACGCAAATAGGAGTATGACCTGCTTAATATGGCGGCCGCATTTCTTGCGCCCGAGCGGCCAATAGGGCATCTAGTCTCTATATGATATATATGATTTGAACGACCAGTTGACTTCCTGATTCTATGAAACCAGTCCCTCAGAAACAGGCAATGGGCTCAGATTGGTTAGTTGAGCCGGTGTGTTGTAATTGACTAAACTGCGTAGCGCACGTTGTCCGGAAACTTCACGCCCATTACCTTTGCAGGCGAAAGCTGCATGTGCGCCGGTCAAATGTAAATAATGGTGTCAATAGTGCCGTATCAGTTTGAGCCAGAATCAGACCCAGAAAGTGGCAATGAAGAGAATCAAGCAGAACCTCCCCAAACACGCTCTTACAAAACGTTTCTGAATGGTAAATTTTTTTATTATTATTATTCTATTCTATTCTATTCTACTATTATTAGGCTATATAAGAATTTCGATACGCTGTTACTTGAAAATGCTACTGCTGCTTGTTAGCTTTTGAGATATGGTTTTCTCCAGATTAAACATTTAAAACTGAATAAATGACTGAGTAATACCGTTTTTTAAAGTTATTGTTTTATCGATATAATGAACCTTTTATCTATTCACAAAACTTAGTTTACTCAGTGTGTCGTTTTCTTTAGGTGTAAGTTACATGTGGCAACTGTGTTAAAATGCCAACAGAACGTGTAGACTGATAACCACAGCTGAAGTTTGCTGTTGCGATTACATATAATTTTTTTAACTTTATACACGTTTGTCTTACACACACAAAATAGCATCGAACTAACTGGCTACTATAAACAAACAGTGTTGGCATTGGTTTACGTTCTTGATCAAATCGAAAAATTAAGTCACAAAGTATACATGGAAAATACATTTACAAAATTAGTACATAATTACAAATTCAGGTCCAAAATGTTTGTACGCGTTTTTCAAAGACACACGAAATAGCATAACTAATGGCTAGCCTACTAAAGCCAGCGCTGGCATTTGTTTACGTCCTTGAAAAAACCAAAACATTACGTCTGAAACTATACATGCAAATACATTTAAAATTATTAAGTCTTACAGGTTGTGGCCCAACAACTGCTACCTCTGGTTTTAAAGTTGGAACTGCTTCATGTTTTAGTAACAGTTTCTTGTTGAATCCGGCACTGAATTCGTGGAGATTCTGGAAGCATAATCAAACATAAATTTTAGGCATTGTTGACGAACTACAGCTTCCGTAGGAAGCCCGAACACAGAAGACCTGACAGCTGGGTGAAAATAACACACTTTCGACGGCATGGCTACAGCTCTCCACTATAACTCTTCTCTTCGACAAAGCCGCAGAAATATGGCCATGCCCCCTTTTTTGCATATTCCGGAGGGAGGGTTGATGTAAATGTATTGGTTAGTTACGTATAAAACCCGGGAAGTATCTCGTTGTAGTCCCATTCGAGTCGTTTTTGTAGGCATTAAACTTCCTGATTTTTATTAGACGATATCTCTGCTTACGTTGAACTTTCAGCGCAGCAACTTTGCAGATACTGTTCATGCACCAACAGCAACATTGCACACTATTTAAGATGAAAAAAGTGACATTGGAATCAACCACCCCTTTAATCAAATAGACTTATGAAAATAATTAATTTGATGAATTTTGGCGCTAGTTGAGCAGAGTTTTAATTACAAGCCTGCGTCAAATTTAAAGCCAAGCTTTATGTGCTTTGACAACAGGCTGTTTCTGTAAACTCACTTTAATTTCATGTCACACTATGCAAATAGATGCCGGTGAATCAGTAGACACTGGATTAAGATAGCTGGACACAGGATAAGAGCCTTTTCAGCAACATAGATAAGGAGAATAATTTTGTCTTTTGTGTTTATTTAAACCAGCCATCATGGCACCATTGTATCGCCCCAGCGGCAACTTCACTATAGTGTTTATTAATTTATTAGCTGATTATGGGCTGTTTGACATTTCTTTTTATCTAGATGTCAGTTACATCTTTATACTATAGAGATGAAATGGAGCCATAGTGTGATAAGATAAAGCAGTGCAGGTAGTAAACATTTTAATTAAAGCACAGTTTACTGATCGTAAGTAGCAGTTAGGGGTGTCCATGGTTAACCGATTAACCGATTAACCGTTAAAAAATGCGTAACCGAGTGAAACATTTTGCTCGGATAAGTGGCGTCAATGGCGTGCATTGAATTTAGTTGTAATAAATTTTTGCACCGCCAGAGCGCTCCCAGACATTTGAATTGTCCACAAGAAGTTCACTTTTCATAATTTTAAGGCCGTAAATACGCTTTCATTTCTCAAATAGTGTATTGTCTTAATTTTAGTTTGAATAGGTCTTAAATTAAGGAAAGACGAGGTGTATTCACCTTGCTGAGGGGGATGTGATCAAAGCCTGGAGTGGAGCGAAAGCACGTTCCTCTCTCCACTCTAAGCATTCTGTAATCACTTCGCTAATATTCCACTCCTGGTTTTCAATTCCCGCTCCCGCTAACATGTAAAAAGACCGCTTACAAGTAAACATTTTTTTAATAGTTGGTTGGGATGAGTAGCCTAACTGAGTATCCTATTTAATTGGAATATCAAATAGGTTGTGCGATTATTTAAAAAAAATCTCCATCTCCATGTTTTCGGTGCTGACGCATTCATGTTATGTAGCCTGGGTTGCGCTGCCAATAACCTAAAAGCTGTCAAAAAGAACAGGCAAAAGTAATGATTATGAATATGTCAAATATAGCAAGGAGACAATTTAATTGTTTCCAGGCTCACTCAGCTGGAAAGATGAAGTTGACAATGCTGATTCGCGATCTTCGCAGTGAACGCGCCAGAGAGAAATGCACTTTTCATACGGATTACATAAGCAGAGAGCAGTCTGTTTTCTTTCGTTTTGAATTGTTGTGTTTAAAAGACATTTCAATATAGATTTATTTATCAGGTCTGTGAGACAACTAGGCTACCTTATAGCCTACGCTGAGTTTCGGAATTCGTTTATGAGATGAGCTCCAGTTCACGCGCCGGCGGCTCCGTATTATCTATGTCTGCTATTACTTCTTATTTCCAGGTAATTGGTTGATGAAACATTGATTAAAATTAAGATACAATTAATACAAAACGAAATTAACTTTAAAGAAAGGCTTTGTGCATTCTGTTTGAGGTCTCTGTGAAAGTTTTAGTGCCGCTTCCAGAACTGCCACGTCCAATTGTTTGTTCCATATAAATGCGAACACGAAAAATAAAATAAAATGAATATTTTATGTTCTGGGGAGAATTGACCCTTCTTCATTCGGCAGTAGTACTTTTGGTTTGTGCAGTGTAATTCACAGAATTAGGTAGCCTAAAACAATATTTTGCCACCTAAAAGTTAAAGATGTTTTGTGCAGTTATTAAAGGTGTTAAAAATGAACTACCCCTTTCTCGTGTGTCTGTATCTCGGGGTTGCGGCGCGTACACTATGGTTAACCGAGTATTAACCGCTAAGGGCCTCGGTTAACCGTTAATGAAAAACTTGAAAACGTTCAACCCTAGTAGGCGTAAATGCAGAACTGTTTGTTTCCCAGTTCTTTTAATAGTTTTAGGTACCTACGTTTTTGGTTACAACCAGTGTGAGTGGATTTGCCTTAATGTTTCCTGGATAAAATAGAACCGAAGATCTTATGTTATGCTATAGATCATCTATAGAATGCAGTATATTGAATACAAATGAGCTTAGTTTGTTTAGCCTGGAGATGATTCTCCTTGTGATGTCTGTCACCTTTCCAAACACCAAGCTAGACTGTTTACTCTCATAATTTCTTTATTTTAGCTATGACCAAATTGACTCACAACACACATACAGTCGAATATCCATGTTAATTAGGAGAATGGGAGTCCTCTCTTTTCCTCAACATGTTACAGGCTTTCTATTTCTCCCTCTCGCCCCTTTTCCATTAAAATGGTGCTGGATCCAATTTAAAAAAAAAGTCTAAACTAATCTAATTCAGTATCTTTATGAAAACAAAAGCAATGGTCTGAAGTTACAAAATTCATAACAATACATGTATAGCATAAATAATTGATCTCTTAATTGATTTTACTCTCTCACAGTGTCCATGTGTGACAGAACTTGTGCACTCTCAAATAAAAGGTCTTTTTTTCACCCTTGTTTCATTATTTTCCTTCGTTTTCCTGAAAATGTAGAATTTTTAATAGAATGCTTTTCATTGTAGTATGTTTTCTTTTCATTAAGCATATTTTAATAAATGAAAATGAGGGATATACAGGAGAGGAGACATGTGACACATTGATTTGCCTCATTACATCTCCTTTCATTAACACACTCTCATGTGACCTGTGTTACATTATGCATGTTTTCTTTCAGAGGTTGACTGTTTTAATTTTCGCGAACCAAGCTTTCTTTACAATCTCAAAGGCATGAATGTATTATTCTAGTCAGAGTGTTTTTAAATGGTATGTAATTACTGACCCCATGGAACTGAATGAATTAGGCAGTGTTATGTTAACCTGGCATAATGAGGAGTCATCGATATAAACAGTGACTTTCTGAGCCAGTGTTCACATTGAGTTCATTAAATCATAAAAAGATTTAATTAGGAATAGAATTGTTCTGCTTCGGACAGTCATATACTGGTGTTTTGCCTTGCTTAGGCTAGATAGTTGATGTCAAGGAAGTCAATAATTCCTGGAGAATGCTATTTGTTATCATTCCAATACATCTCAACTGCAGTTGCTGTTTAAATATAACCATTGGATGATGTATGCCAACGAGAGGATTTCCTGTTGGATAATTGGATAAAATGCTCAGAATTTTAAGTTTAGGTCCCTTAAAATCCATTAATTAATTATTTTGATGACATTTAATGTAAAAAAAAATTATATATATATATATATATATATATATATATATATATATATATATATATATATATATATATATATATATATATACATATATATATATAATGTTATAAATGTATAAAAAAAATAGGAATATATACTGTATTGTCTTCTTGAAAGAATAAAGGTATTGTAATGCATCCCCTTGAAGGCAGTTCATTCCCGTATACGACTTTTCCCAACCAGAAATGTAGCTACATTTTTAATAAATAAGTGATTCTAATCAGTGTTGAGAGAGTTAAGAATATCTACATTTAGGCCATTTAATATTAGTAATGATTTTTTAAAACTTTTGCAGCTTATGAATGATAAAAAGTTCCCACAGTCAAGCAATTCAATTTCTCTGTCGATCTTACCTGAAAAGCAATATAGTAATAAAGTTGTTTGCTATAAGATTAGCAACTATTTCCTTCTCGCTCACTGGCCTTTCATTTGTCCACCATGTGGTTTCTAAAGTGAATTAAGCTGAACAGCAAACCTGAGCCAGGAGTCCAATTTCAGACTTTCAGAAGTTGTGTTCCTAAATACATTTATTATTTTTAATGGGCTTAGATGGCTGCCTATTTAAAATATGGCCACACTGACTGATGTTTGGAAAGTAATTGGAAATAGAAACCTGTCCGTCAGCGTTCACAGGGAGAGAGCTCATAGCAGACAGCTGTAAGAGGGAGATAAGAGACCATATAGCATTTAAAAAGAAACACAGTAATGTACTCACTTCAACGTCATTTTAAAATGTGATAAAAATAATAAAGCAATATATCCTTCAAAAAACTGCTGATAACAAGCGTGTATTATTTGGCTTCTATGTTTTTGATTGCGGAAGAATTAAGCTGGCTAAACAAAACATGAAGTACACAACAACCAAATTCTAATACCCAAGGTAGGATAACCTTTAACATGTCTTGAACAGTTATTTGAATAATTTCTGGTTATGCAATATTCAGAGGATGGTCCATGGAGACAAGATATGTAACGCTTTCTTGGCTCAGAAACACACTCACATATTTGTGACCTGTGATTAATGTATTGCTGTTTCTTTCATTGTTCTTAAATTCAAATTAAGTATTATACTTTTACTTAATTTTACTTAATAAATTTAGGTTTATTATAATATTCTGGAGAAAAAAACATCCCAGTATTGCTTAATGCAAATGAAGAGACAGTATGTGTCTACGGTGCTAGTGTGATTATTTTATTTTAATAGCATGAACTAATTAAACTGAAAAAAAACAAAGGACATTTGAAAGGAGAAAAGATAATTGCAAAGGCCTATTACAGTTTTTTACAATCGCTATGACAATTTTTTCAATACTTTTAACACATTTCCTAAACTCTTAACACAGTTAGCACTACATCTGTCTGTGTAGCTATACTATTAGCACATTTCTTGTTGCTTTAACACAAAATGCATACAATTAACACAAATTTAAAATGCTTGAATGTCTTTATTACAGAAGCTCAAACAAGACCAAAACAATGGATTTTTACTGCCAAATTTACCAATGCTTTAACACTGTATGCCAGAACAGATAACACCCTGTTCTAAACCTAACCTTACAGGCTAAAGTCAAGGTAAACAGCTGTTTATATTGTGAATTGAAACACAAATATATCGCCTATATTTTATTCTATTGTTATTGAGAAACAGCTGATTGAATTATGCAAATATATAAATCACAGCTGATTCCAATCTAGGAAACACACTCAGGTGTTGAGGTTCTTTCAATCGCATGACCATATGGTATAAAGTAAAAGAGAACCTTTTGGGCTGATCTTTTGTGGAAAGGGAACAATATAGAGCAACAAAAGAAAGAAAGATAAATGTCTCCACTAGGTAGAGGAAGACGTGTACCAGGACAAGGGAGAGGAGTGGGACAAGGGCAAGGGCAAGGACAAGGACAAGGACAAAGGCAAGGGCAAGGGCAAGGGCAAGGGCAAGGGCAAGGGCAAGGGAGGGGGGCAAGGGGGGCAGGGACAAGGGCAAGGGAGGGGGGCAAGGGGGGCAGGGACAAGGGCAAGGGAGGGGGGCAAGGGGGCAGGGGCAAGGGCAAGGGAGGGGGGCAAGGGCAAGGGAGGGGGCAGGGGCAAGGGAGGGGGCAGGGGCAAGGGCAATGGAGGGGGCAGGGGCAAGGGCAAGGGAGGGGGCAGGGGCAAGGGGAGGGGGGCAGGGGCAGGGGCAAGGGGAGGGGGGCAGGGGCAGGGCAAGGCAGGGGGGCAGGGGCAAGGGAGGGGGGGCAAGGGAGGGGGGGCAAGGGAGGGGGGGCAAGGGAGGGGGGGCAAGGGAGGCGGCAAGGGCGGCAAGGGAGGGGGCAAGGGCGGCAAGGGAGGGGGCAAGGGCGGCAAGGGAGGGGGCAAGGGCGACAAGGGACGGGGGCAGGGGCAAGGGCAAGGGACGGGGGGCAGGGGCAAGGGAGGGGGCAGGGGCAAGGGCGGGGGGGGGGGGCGAGGGAGAAGGGCCAGAGCTTTGTTTTTTCATTAACCGTAAATTCTATAAAGCACTCTGAGATGGGTCTTTTTTATTGAATTTCTGCAGCAAAGACGGGGGGCAGGGGCAAGGGCAAGGGAGGGGGGCAGGGGCAAGGGCAAGGGAGGGGGGCAGGGGCAAGGGCAAGGGAGGGGGGCAGGGGCAAGGGCAAGGGAGGGGGGCAGGGGCAAGGGCAAGGGAGAGGGGGCAAGGGCGGCAAGGGAGGGTGGGCGGGGGCAAGGGCGGCAAGGGAGGGTGGGCGGGGGCAAGGGCGGCAAGGGAGGGTGGGCAAGGGCAAAGGCGGGAGGGCAAGGGCAAAGGCGGGAGGGCAAGGGCAAAGTAGGGGGGCAGGGGCAAGGGGGGGGGGGCAGGGGCAAGGGAGGGGGGGCAAGGGCATGGGGGGGGCGAGGGAGAAGAGTTAGAATGCGTGGTGGTGCTCAAAGAAGGGCCAGAGCTTAGTTTTTTCATTAACCGTACATTCTATAAAGCACTCTGAGATGGGTCTTTTTTATTGAATTTCTGCAACAAAAGACCTAAACCCAACAAAAACAAAAATGTAGAGAGGCTTCAAAAGAAACTGCAGTGCAAAACATAATCTATGATCAATACAATATACTTTCTGTTGTATAAGGGCATACCTGACACATATAAAATAATGCCGTTTCTGTAATTGCATCTGATGTTGGTGTTTTTATGACATTGTGCTATGATTGACTAAATCTTCCTGTTGGACGAGAACATGTATAGTACAACATATTAGTGTTTTGAAAAATTATTTGATTTTGAGACATGTTTGCAGTGTTTTGGTAGACAGTGTATTGTTGCTAGTGTATTATTGTATTTTGAAAATTAGTGTTGGAGTTTAGTTTACACTGTGTGATTTTGAGCATGAAATCAACTGTTTTGTCAATTGTGAGTTGTAGGTGTGTTGGTGCGTTAAGAGTTTAGGAAATTTGTTAAAAGTATTGAAAAAATTGTCATAGCGATGGCAAAAAACTGTAATGCAGTTTCTGTAATTCCATCTGATGTTAGTAGTAGTTAATAGCCTACAGCAAGTGTCAAAATGATTTATGACCCTATGATTGACAGGTGGGCGTGTCTATCATTTGATCTTCCCCCGCCCCTTCCGGTTCCTCCCCTTCATGTCCCGCCCCTTGTCCCGCCCCTTCCGGTTCCTCCCCTTCCTGTTACCTTTGACCTAGTTCCGCCCCTTCCTGTTACCTTTGACCTAGTTCCGCCCCTTCCGGTTACAGCTTCTGTCAAAATGATGGATGGTTACCTTTGACCTAGTTCCGCCTCTTGCGGTTACAGCTTCTGTCAAAATGATGGATGTGTGACAGTTAGTTTGAAGTTCATTTGATCAAGAAAAGGGAGGTATTGGCCTTTGATATTAACATAAGCTTTGATGTTACAGTTACAAAGTGATGTGACAGTTAGTTTGAGATGTATTGGCTTTGATGGTGACAGTTACTTTGATTGTTTGAAGTTGGTGTTTTGGTCACCGCATTCCTGAGCTTTATCAAGGGGAGCTGTGAAAGTGATAAGAAAAAATGCTGGAAGTTTATCTGTTCTGTAAAAGAATATAAAATAAAACCTCACACAAAAAGTTTGAATAAAACTATGTAGAACTATTCACTGAACCAAGCATTTCAGTTTAAATAAAATGGTGAAATTTATCTGTTCTGTAAAAGAATATAAAATAAAACCTCACACAAAAAGTTTGAATAAAATGTAGAATTATTCACTGAACCAAGCATTTCAGTTTAAATAAAATGGTGAAAGTGTATCTGTTCTGTAAAAAAGAATATAAAATAAAATCTCACACAAAAAGTTGAAATAAATGTACAACTATTCACTGAACTAAGCATTTCAGTTTAAATAAAATGGAGCCACAAAAATAAAAAATGTACAACTATTCACTGAACCAAGCATTTCAGTTTAAATAAAATGGTGAAAGTTTATCTGTTCTTTAAAAGAATATAAAATAAAACCTCACACAAAAAGTTTAAATAAAATGGAGTCACAAAAATATTCCAAACAGTTAAAAATGTATTAGAGAGTTGAAGAAAAAAACATACAGCTTATGTAAAACCTCACACAAAAAGTTTAAATAAAATGGAGCCACAAAAATATTCCAAACAGTTAAAAATGTATTAGAGAGTTGAAGAAAAAACATACAGCTTATGTAAAACCTCACACAAAAAGTTTAAATAAAATGGAGCCACAAAAGTATTGCAAACAATCCAATGTATGAATGATCTGACTCTGTCTCAAAAACATAGAGAGCACGCGCGTCTATGTGTGTGTGTGTGTGTGTGTGTGTGTGTCAAAGCAGGAATTTCCCCCCCCCCCCCCCTCCGCATTGCTGAGGACCTTGAAAGTTTATCTCACACAGAAGTTGAAAAAGCATTATGTTCATTTAAATGAAATGATTATAAAATTTACATTTAGTCATTCACAAATATTTGACACTGACTCAAGTTGAAAAACCATGCTGTTCAATTAAAAGTATATAAATTAAACAAAAATAAAATCATCTTACTGTTTCACCATGGTTGAAAAAAACCCACAAGTGTTTCCCCTGAAGTCTTTTCTCTCTGTCACACCAGCGTGTGGCTGGCCTGGTATCTGTTTTTGTGACACGTTCCTGAGCCCATTGAAAAGCATTGTGTTCCTTTAGAAGTGTATAAATTAAAATATATCATATATAAAATAAATAGTTTACTAATTGTTGTTCATTTAAAATCTTACTAAATTACTGAAGTTGAAAATCATGCCGTTCATTAAAAAATCTTACTAAATTAATGTAGTTGAAAAGCATTCTGTTCATTTAAAATAAATATTTTACAAATTTACTGTAGCAATTATGTTAGATTTAGATAAAAATAAAATCATCTTACATTTTCACCAGGGTTGAAGTAGCTCCTATCACATAGATGTTCATATTGGCCATTTAAAGTTGAAAAGAACCCCAGAGTATTTCTCTCTTTCTCTCTCTCTCACACCAGCGTTTGACAGTCAGAGGGCTGTGTTCAGTGATCAGAATGAGACTGTGAATGTTTGCTAAATTTATTTCATAGTGTATAAGCATTAAAAGTTTGAAATAGTTTCAAACTTATTCAATGAATTCATAAAAAACAATTATGCTATATCGATGGTCTCTGGGGAAAACTTGACTATATTTTTTTATTTATCAGGGTGCATGTAAAGAACTTTGAAATTTGCGGCTCTCACAAGTTATCTCACACATTGTGTGAAATGTTTAATAATTCCTCAAGTAGTATCTGTGAGAAAATCCCCACATAGGCCTATCTGTAGTGAGAGAGCAACAATGAAGACTTTTAGAATCTGTGATGCCTCAGGCCGAGCCCCATTGATAGCCTGCTTATAAGCTCCTTCCGATCACCAGCACATCTTCAGAGAAATACGTTACTTTACAATAATGTTAGCTTCAGGATATAGGGTGACAGAGCAGATGAGCCTCTGTGCATCACGTAATGTTAGTCTGCTAACGCCTTTCCAGAGCCAAAGTTTTGTTCGTACTAAATTTATTTCAAAGCATAATCGTAAAAGTTTAAATATGATCTTTTAAAAATGAAAAGATTGTTTAAATGAAATCTTTACATCTTTACAATCTTTTTTTTTTAACGGTGACCCAAAGTATAATTGTTATTAATATAACCATAATGATTTTTGTACTGTAACAGCATATTCTACCCCGTACACCTAAACACGACCATCACAGAAAACTGCATTTTTACATTGTTTTTTACATACTGTTTTGCACTCTCACACACTAAGTTGGTTCCATAAACTCAAATAAAGTATATAACTCAATGTATAATGACAAAATGTATTCAAACAATTTAACCTTAGTTTTAGCTAAATAATATATATAAAAATTATATATATATACAAATATAAAATATAAAAACTCCTTACATTTTCATAGAACTGAAGAAGTAGTAGAAACTAACAATAAAAAAACAAATAGTTTAAGATGTCATAAACAAAAACCCTCCCAGATCCTTCAGGGATAAACTACAGGGTGAGATGAAGCTTCACACCCTCACAGAGACGAGAGGAGTGACAGGCCAGATGAGCCTCTGGGGTCACAATGCCCCAGCATATGCAAAGTTAGTCTGCTTTCCACTGTTTTATTCATATTAAACTTGTTTAATTAAAAGCATAATCTTAAAATTTTAAATGAGATCTTTTCAAATTAAAAGACCGTTTAAATCAAATCTGTAAAGTTTTATTAAAATCATATCTTCTATTTATCTTCTACTTCTGTATGATATAAATGAATTTCATAAATTTAACCTAAGGTATTATTTTTTTACTAAACATCGTTTGTTCAAAAAATAAAATACATTTTTTTTTATAAATCAAGAATTGTGCTTTGGCGTCTTAGATCTTATTTCAAACAGTATTTTTGTCCATGCGACATGAAACATGTTGTCACAATGTTTTTGTTGTTTTAAAAGAAATCCTAGGACTCTACATTGCTCTTATTTAGATTAAATTGTATCATTTAGAAAATCACCACACATGTTCAGAGACGCGATGTGCCTCTGTGGTCCATGAGTAATAAGTAAAGTTTGTCTTGAGCGAATATATAATTTTACTCGTCTTAATTCAAAGCATGATCTTACTTTTTCTACGGTAGCTATGATCTATTGTACGTATAAGATCATTTTTACTTTTCTTGTATCTCCCAAACTATCCTTATTCATTGTGGAAACACACAGGGTGAACCCCTTTACTGAGAGTATACTATCGGTTATCTACTCAAAATATATGTAGAATTTTAAAATGTTAGCCTTTGTTGATGCGACAGGCCACATGAACAGACTTTGGAGAGAGCTGATGATACTATAGCGGGAAGCATGCCCCTTTGACCTCCTCCATTTTTGTAGGCTTTTTGTTAAATACCCTATAGCTTAGTCCTTAATGGTACGCTGTGTAGAAATTTCCCCATCTAGCGGTGATATTGTATTTTGCATTCAAACGCATAGTGCTCTCTAGCGCTTCGCTTTTTCAAATGCGTATTGCAACTACGGTAACCGCTATGTGCCAAGAAGCTACGCCCTGTCGTCCAATTGCACTTCATCGAGTTTAACTATACACGTTTTACCGTTATGTTGCCTATATAATGAATTACACAACCACGGAATGAAAAAGCTTGTAATTTAGACCATAACACTGACTTAACTGTCGAGGAGAAAGCAGGACTTCGGTGTCCCTTTCAAAGTCTTTTCTCCTTCATTAGCTCTATCCACCTGGGAAAAGCCACCCCCATATTTACCCTCGTTTTAAATTTGCCGGTCGCGTTTCCTTTTAGATTAAATTTTTAAGCTTTATCATGGCTACGAGGATTGCATTATGAAGTGCCGTGCAATCTTTCAAGCGCCTCTCACTGACCGCTTCAGTGGTTTCAGTCAGCCGGCTCTGAACGAAAAGGTTGGCTAGTTGAGCTAGGCTAGTGCTTTTTGTCCCTCTCTGCTATTATAGTTTTTCAAGATGGCGGAACGACATGGAGGCCTCCATGGACTTACCCGTACCATGTAAATAAAGATAAGAAATTCTTTGCTTACGAGGATAAGTCAGTTCGTTGGCAAAGGTAATTTTACACCAACGAGAAAATATTTATGAATAAAGACATTGATTTTAGCTAATACAATACTTTATAAAAAAAACTACCATAAGTTTAATTTTAGATGTGTAAATTACGAAACTCAATTTTTTAACCGAGTGAATCTACGCATGAGAGATCTTCATAAGTCATAACTTCAAACCAAAAGATTAAAAACCAAAGATTAAGCTAAATGACACTAGGTTCCAGCGTACCTAAAAAGTTAAAAAGTTAAAATCATGCATACGTGTTGTGTTCTGACACAAGGCCATTAGCTGATTCTTTTTGTTTTATAAATTTACTTTACTGATTTCTACAAATATCAGCCTGATAATATGTACTTAATACACGATGAAACAAGATAATCATGCTACCAATTACGTCTGACACAATGTTTTTAAGAAAAGTAGAGTTTTAAAATGCAACTAAACCAGATGATTTTTCTTTTGACAAACCTACAGAAATGCATGTCGATTACTAAGTTTCAGGCATAGTGCAAACATGCAATGTTCGAGAAAGTGTAATCTTTGCGAGGTCTCACCCACAAACGCAAAACTTTGTGTTGGGAAAATATTATGGAAGTAATTTTCAAACCGTAATTATATTACATTTATATTTTATTACTATTATGGTTTCATGTTGATTTAAAGTATTTGTTATTAATTAATACCTTTATTTTTATCTAACAATTCAATATCCAGCTCAAAATTTTGTTCAAAAATTGATCTCTGATCCCAAATAATTAGATAATGTAATGCTCACAAGCCACAGATATTCTCCTGCATAGTATGTGTGTAAATAGTAGTGCTTAAATCTTTGGCTGTATTTTGTCACCCTCATGCTGATCCATGCATAGCTTTTTACTAAAAGAAAATATTATGGAAGTCATTATCAAACTTGAATTAAACCATATTTTATTTATTAATATTAGGCTTTCGTGCTGATTTAAAGTTTTTTATTTGTTATTAACTAATACCTTTTTTTTTTTTTTACATCCACCACAAATTTTTTTTCAAAAATTGTTCTCTGACCCCAAATAAACAGATAATGGAATCTTCACAAGCTACAATTAGATATTATTCTGCTTAGTATGTGTGTAAATAGTTGTGCTTAAATGTTTCGATGTATTTTTACACGCCAACATATTCTGTCACACCGTAGTGATGTAAAGTTCCACACTCTTGTAAAGACTATGGTCTAACTTTAAAACATAATCTTTATACATGAATTCAAAAGACCAAATCACTAAGAAAAGTACCGTTTAAAATAATAAATACACAAAAGTTCACAAATGATGGTTTTATTACTATTACTATTCAGATAGCAGACGACACTGGTTCACATTTTGAATGTGTGTCTGTTTTAGGTGAAGACTTTTCTTTGAGAGCCGTCGACATTCATTGTTTATAGGAATAAATGACCATTGATAATTTAAGTGATTGTACTCTGAAGTATTTCTGTTTGAGAATGTTTGACTAAATTTCAACTTTCCCTCTATCTACGATGTGGAATCACACAAAGTATTAACGCAAAAAGTATGTGCATGCTGTTTTACACGTTACAACAGAATCACATATGACTATTGCACTGAGAGAGGCGTATTCATTAAGACTGTTAAACAAATCGGTTTAAACCTGCAGATAACATTGCACAAAGTAAATTCTAGTGATCAACTTTCTAAAAAGCAAATACAACATGAGCCATACAGAAAAGCCACTTGTGATCAGTTTTGTATGTTTGTAATTGACATCATGTTTCTTTTTGTACAGTTTGCAAAAACTATAGTCTCCGAGCGTGGTCAAACATATAGGAATTTATGAAAAACATGAACAGATATTTCTACATGAGATATTTATTTTAGAACATCTTTCAGCTATGTCTACGAAACATCGACATGAAAGATGAGTATTGCTGTTTTTCTGTTACCTATAAAACTATTATACTTCAAACTCGTCTAGCTATTGCCCATTTCACAGCACAGTCGGTTATTTTTCTACGTGGCTAAACAACGGTTAAGCTAATGAATTACCGTTGAAAGGCGGGATGATTCATTTTTTATTCCGTCTACACCGATACTTTGACACAAGAGTTTTAGTCAGGGGGTCTTTTAGGCCTGATCCAGAAAACAGACATTGTGTTTTATGTCTTAATAATCGTTCTTCTTTTTATGAAAAGTAAGCAGTTTTTGGCCTCATCATCAAAAATGTTTAAACATATTGTAAATATCAATTGTTATATAAATTATATGTGAAACACGCTCAGTCGCATTAGAGTCGGATTCTTGTTTATATTGAAGTTTGTTATTGAACCGCTAGTGTTCTTAAATTGTTTACCACGGTTTCATTTTTAACAACACAATCGTAACACTTTTCGTATTTTGTACGATGTTTTCTTTACACTCTCACCCCATGGATATCGGTTTCCTACAGTTAGCTGTAATGTTGGTGAACTCTAGGCCTTCTCTTTTTCATATACGACAGTATTTGCATGAATTGGCTTGATTTAATAAAATGATGGTTTAAACCACATTATATTATTATACCATTTTTAAATTGCGCTTAAATGTATATTTTATATTTTAACCCTTTATGCAAATATAGAATAGGCCTACCGCACAAGGATCTCTGAAATATTTTTTTCGTGTAAAACATCTATGTAGATCTATGTTTTTAAAAATACAAAGACATCTTTCTACCAGCGACCCTCAAAATCTGGGCATACAACAAAACACAGTGCATCCGTGTAGCTACGATGATTGATCAGAAAATTACTTTTGTCGCTTTGTTTGAAGAAACACTTTAATCAGCTGGTGCTTGATAACTATTAAACAACCCTCAATTCGGTAATGATGCGATATTGATATCGCGTTTTAATTTCAACTCAATGCGCTAAAGGTCTATAACTGAACTTTAACGTCTTAATATTTGGTAAAAGTTAACTTAAAGCCTTACTTTCTAAACGCTTTTTACGGAACTTGTTGCGAACATTCACTCAGCCATATGTTTAAAAAATATATATATTGGTGTAATTAATAGAATTCTCTCTGGCGGTATATGCATAACTTCTCCATGACTTATGATTCAATGAGGCTTTAATCCTACGTAACAGTTTACGATGTCATGACGATGACACCCCTATACAACTCCTCCTACGGGCGGGTGAGCACTATCAGTTGTCCTGATAAACTCTACACAGAGCCCAGCCTCAGTTATCGCACGCAAGCCGGTTTCTCCTAACTGTCTGTGTGTGTGTGTGGTGGTAACGCTGCTAAACCTGGTTTCGACGCTACAGACGGTTGCTTCAAATGGATTCAAAATCGTAAAAACGCTGACTGTTGGGTCTACTGCTACATCTCATTAATCAGAAGTTGAAGGATCATTTGGAAGGAACCGTGGTAAACATTTGGTTGGCCTGCTAAAGCTTGCTTTGACATTCCTGTTTGTTTGAACCTACCGCAAACTAGTCTTCTACGACTCATCATAGCATTTGTCCTAAACAGGTGCGGGTTAAAATCACAGCCTGAGACTATTCAAGGAACACTCGGGGCTATTCTGCGCGAATTAAAAGACGAGCCATTCATCGGTACTAAACTACAAGAAATCAGAGACGAGCTTTTGGACAAATCCAGCAAGGAGATCGTCTCCGACGTCGTCGACCTCTGGCGAGGTTTCTCAATCGTGAATGGAGAGTGACCAAACCCCCACCAGCATGGCTGCTGCCTTTAGCCGAAAGAGTTACATGGAATTCATGTTTAAAGGACATTACAGAACCCAGCTGATTTCATTAATGGAAAGAGTCATCGAGTATTCAAGTGAATCGGATGATGATGATGATGATGATGACGACGTTAATGTTGAAACCAAGCGTGTAAGAAATCTCAAGAAACATATGAGATTGATAAGAGGTACGCCTGATTCTTGGGGTGAATTATCAAACATATGTGTCAACGGTATTGAGCCGCCGTCTGTACTTGTAAAAGATGCTCTGGTTATGATGCTTGAATGCAGCTGTGAGTTAGAAATCCCCGATGTACTCTGTATGTGTACGTATGTGGCCGATGTATGTAAGCTAATGATACCAAAACTAAAAGACAATGACGAGGATGACACGTCCAGAGTTATCGAAATGTTTGTCAATTACATCATAGATCGTAACATGATGGATTGCAGAAATTTCATCTACTGGTTAGACTATCAATGATGTTATTGTTACCCCTTTTTTCACTAGCCTCTAATGTCATTATATCATTTAGAGTTTTGTACGACCATTATTTATTTTATTAATTCTTTTATTATATTACTTATAACATGTAGTCATTATCTATCCTGTTTTTACTGATTGTAATATTAGATGTGTCATTTTAATAAAAAGGTTGAACCACTATGCATGTGTGTGTGTGTTATTTCTTTTACAGAGGTCGAAACGAGAACATGTCGGAGCTTTTGAAAAAGCTTATTATAGACCGTCTAACCCTGAGTCTTTAGGCGGTTAAAAACGTTTAAAAGACGCAGTCTTAAAGGATAATGGAGTTCGACTAAGTGATAAGAGGTTTCGGATCGGTTGTCTTCAGGAATTCTATTAATTACACCAATATATATATTTTTTAAACATATGGCTGAGTGAATGTTCGCAACAAGTTCCGTAAAAAGCGTTTAGAAAGTAAGGCTTTAAGTTAACTTTTACCAAATATTAAGACGTTAAAGTTCAGTTATAGACCTTTAGCGCATTGAGTTGAAATTAAAACGCGATATCAATATCGCATCATTACCGAATTGAGGGTTGTTTAATAGTTATCAAGCACCAGCTGATTAAAGTGTTTCTTCAAACAAAGCGACAAAAGTAATTTTCTGATCAATCATCGTAGCTACACGGATGCACTGTGTTTTGTTGTATGCCCAGATTTTGAGGGTCGCTGGTAGAAAGATGTCTTTGTATTTTTAAAAACATAGATCTACATAGATGTTTTACACGAAAAAAATATTTCAGAGATCCTTGTGCGGTAGGCCTATTCTATATTTGCATAAAGGGTTAAAATATAAAATATACATTTAAGCGCAATTTAAAAATGGTATAATAATATAATGTGGTTTAAACCATCATTTTATTAAATCAAGCCAATTCATGCAAATACTGTCGTATATGAAAAAGAGAAGGCCTAGAGTTCACCAACATTACAGCTAACTGTAGGAAACCGATATCCATGGGGTGAGAGTGTAAAGAAAACATCGTACAAAATACGAAAAGTGTTACGATTGTGTTGTTAAAAATGAAACCGTGGTAAACAATTTAAGAACACTAGCGGTTCAATAACAAACTTCAATATAAACAAGAATCCGACTCTAATGCGACTGAGCGTGTTTCACATATAATTTATATAACAATTGATATTTACAATATGTTTAAACATTTTTGATGATGAGGCCAAAAACTGCTTACTTTTCATAAAAAGAAGAACGATTATTAAGACATAAAACACAATGTCTGTTTTCTGGATCAGGCCTAAAAGACCCCCTGACTAAAACTCTTGTGTCAAAGTATCGGTGTAGACGGAATAAAAAATGAATCATCCCGCCTTTCAACGGTAATTCATTAGCTTAACCGTTGTTTAGCCACGTAGAAAAAATAACCGACTGTGCTGTGAAATGGGCAATAGCTAGACGAGTTTGAAGTATAATAGTTTTATAGGTAACAGAAAAACAGCAATACTCATCTTTCATGTCGATGTTTCGTAGACATAGCTGAAAGATGTTCTAAAATAAATATCTCATGTAGAAATATCTGTTCATGTTTTTCATAAATTCCTATATGTTTGACCACACTCGGAGACTATAGTTTTTGCAAACTGTACAAAAAGAAACATGATGTCAATTACAAACATACAAAACTGATCACAAGTGGCTTTTCTGTATGGCTCATGTTGTATTTGCTTTTTAGAAAGTTGATCACTAGAATTTACTTTGTGCAATGTTATCTGCAGGTTTAAACCGATTTGTTTAACAGTCTTAATGAATACGCCTCTCTCAGTGCAATAGTCATATGTGATTTTGTTGTAATAGTTTACGTGTAAAACATCATTCACATACTTTTTGCGTTAATACTTTGTGTGATTCCACATCGTAGATAGAGGGAAAGTTGCAATTTAGTCAAACATTCTCAAACAGAAATACTTCAGAGTACAAACACTTAAATTACCAATGGTCATTTATTCCTATAAACAATGAATGTCGACGGCTCTCAAAGAAAAGTCTTCACCTAAAACAGACACACATTCAAAATGTGAACCAGTGTCGTCTGCTATCTGAATAGTAATAGTAATAAAACCATCATTTGTGAACTTTTGTGTATTTATTATTTTAAACGGTACTTTTCTTAGTGATTTGGTCTTTTGAATTCATGTATAAAGATTATGTTTTAAAGTTAGACCATAGTCTTTACAAGAGTGTGGAACTTTACATCACTACGGTGTGACAGAATATGTTGGCGTGTAAAAATACATCGAAACATTTAAGCACAACTATTTACACACATACTAAGCAGAATAATATCTAATTGTAGCTTGTGAAGATTCCATTATCTGTTTATTTGGGGTCAGAGAACAATTTTTGAAAAAAAATTTGTGGTGGATGTAAAAAAAAAAAAAAGGTATTAGTTAATAACAAATAAAAAACTTTAAATCAGCACGAAAGCCTAATATTAATAAATAAAATATGGTTTAATTCAAGTTTGATAATGACTTCCATAATATTTTCTTTTAGTAAAAAGCTATGCATGGATCAGCATGAGGGTGACAAAATACAGCCAAAGATTTAAGCACTACTATTTACACACATACTATGCAGGAGAATATCTGTGGCTTGTGAGCATTACATTATCTAATTATTTGGGATCAGAGATCAATTTTTGAACAAAATTTTGAGCTGGATATTGAATTGTTAGATAAAAATAAAGGTATTAATTAATAACAAATACTTTAAATCAACATGAAACCATAATAGTAATAAAATATAAATGTAATATAATTACGGTTTGAAAATTACTTCCATAATATTTTCCCAACACAAAGTTTTGCGTTTGTGGGTGAGACCTCGCAAAGATTACACTTTCTCGAACATTGCATGTTTGCACTATGCCTGAAACTTAGTAATCGACATGCATTTCTGTAGGTTTGTCAAAAGAAAAATCATCTGGTTTAGTTGCATTTTAAAACTCTACTTTTCTTAAAAACATTGTGTCAGACGTAATTGGTAGCATGATTATCTTGTTTCATCGTGTATTAAGTACATATTATCAGGCTGATATTTGTAGAAATCAGTAAAGTAAATTTATAAAACAAAAAGAATCAGCTAATGGCCTTGTGTCAGAACACAACACGTATGCATGATTTTAACTTTTTAACTTTTTAGGTACGCTGGAACCTAGTGTCATTTAGCTTAATCTTTGGTTTTTAATCTTTTGGTTTGAAGTTATGACTTATGAAGATCTCTCATGCGTAGATTCACTCGGTTAAAAAATTGAGTTTCGTAATTTACACATCTAAAATTAAACTTATGGTAGTTTTTTTTATAAAGTATTGTATTAGCTAAAATCAATGTCTTTATTCATAAATATTTTCTCGTTGGTGTAAAATTACCTTTGCCAACGAACTGACTTATCCTCGTAAGCAAAGAATTTCTTATCTTTATTTACATGGTACGGGTAAGTCCATGGAGGCCTCCATGTCGTTCCGCCATCTTGAAAAACTATAATAGCAGAGAGGGACAAAAAGCACTAGCCTAGCTCAACTAGCCAACCTTTTCGTTCAGAGCCGGCTGACTGAAACCACTGAAGCGGTCAGTGAGAGGCGCTTGAAAGATTGCACGGCACTTCATAATGCAATCCTCGTAGCCATGATAAAGCTTAAAAATTTAATCTAAAAGGAAACGCGACCGGCAAATTTAAAACGAGGGTAAATATGGGGGTGGCTTTTCCCAGGTGGATAGAGCTAATGAAGGAGAAAAGACTTTGAAAGGGACACCGAAGTCCTGCTTTCTCCTCGACAGTTAAGTCAGTGTTATGGTCTAAATTACAAGCTTTTTCATTCCGTGGTTGTGTAATTCATTATATAGGCAACATAACGGTAAAACGTGTATAGTTAAACTCGATGAAGTGCAATTGGACGACAGGGCGTAGCTTCTTGGCACATAGCGGTTACCGTAGTTGCAATACGCATTTGAAAAAGCGAAGCGCTAGAGAGCACTATGCGTTTGAATGCAAAATACAATATCACCGCTAGATGGGGAAATTTCTACACAGCGTACCATTAAGGACTAAGCTATAGGGTATTTAACAAAAAGCCTACAAAAATGGAGGAGGTCAAAGGGGCATGCTTCCCGCTATAGTATCATCAGCTCTCTCCAAAGTCTGTTCATGTGGCCTGTCGCATCAACAAAGGCTAACATTTTAAAATTCTACATATATTTTGAGTAGATAACCGATAGTATACTCTCAGTAAAGGGGTTCACCCTGTGTGTTTCCACAATGAATAAGGATAGTTTGGGAGATACAAGAAAAGTAAAAATGATCTTATACGTACAATAGATCATAGCTACCGTAGAAAAAGTAAGATCATGCTTTGAATTAAGACGAGTAAAATTATATAATCGCTCAAGACAAACTTTACTTATTACTCATGGACCACAGAGGCACATCGCGTCTCTGAACATGTGTGGTGATTTTCTAAATGATACAATTTAATCTAAATAAGAGCAATGTAGAGTCCTAGGATTTCTTTTAAAACAACAAAAACATTGTGACAACATGTTTCATGTCGCATGGACAAAAATACTGTTTGAAATAAGATCTAAGACGCCAAAGCACAATTCTTGATTTATAAAAAAAAATGTATTTTATTTTTTGAACAAACGATGTTTAGTAAAAAAATAATACCTTAGGTTAAATTTATGAAATTCATTTATATCATACAGAAGTAGAAGATAAATAGAAGATATGATTTTAATAAAACTTTACAGATTTGATTTAAACGGTCTTTTAATTTGAAAAGATCTCATTTAAAATTTTAAGATTATGCTTTTAATTAAACAAGTTTAATATGAATAAAACAGTGGAAAGCAGACTAACTTTGCATATGCTGGGGCATTGTGACCCCAGAGGCTCATCTGGCCTGTCACTCCTCTCGTCTCTGTGAGGGTGTGAAGCTTCATCTCACCCTGTAGTTTATCCCTGAAGGATCTGGGAGGGTTTTTGTTTATGACATCTTAAACTATTTGTTTTTTTATTGTTAGTTTCTACTACTTCTTCAGTTCTATGAAAATGTAAGGAGTTTTTATATTTTATATTTGTATATATATATAATTTTTATATATATTATTTAGCTAAAACTAAGGTTAAATTGTTTGAATACATTTTGTCATTATACATTGAGTTATATACTTTATTTGAGTTTATGGAACCAACTTAGTGTGTGAGAGTGCAAAACAGTATGTAAAAAACAATGTAAAAATGCAGTTTTCTGTGATGGTCGTGTTTAGGTGTACGGGGTAGAATATGCTGTTACAGTACAAAAATCATTATGGTTATATTAATAACAATTATACTTTGGGTCACCGTTAAAAAAAAAGATTGTAAAGATGTAAAGATTTCATTTAAACAATCTTTTCATTTTTAAAAGATCATATTTAAACTTTTACGATTATGCTTTGAAATAAATTTAGTACGAACAAAACTTTGGCTCTGGAAAGGCGTTAGCAGACTAACATTAAGTGATGCACAGAGGCTCATCTGCTCTGTCACCCTATATCCTGAAGCTAACATTATTGTAAAGTAACGTATTTCTCTGAAGATGTGCTGGTGATCGGAAGGAGCTTATAAGCAGGCTATCAATGGGGCTCGGCCTGAGGCATCACAGATTCTAAAAGTCTTCATTGTTGCTCTCTCACTACAGATAGGCCTATGTGGGGATTTTCTCACAGATACTACTTGAGGAATTATTAAACATTTCACACAATGTGTGAGATAACTTGTGAGAGCCGCAAATTTCAAAGTTCTTTACATGCACCCTGATAAATAAAAAAATATAGTCAAGTTTTCCCCAGAGACCATCGATATAGCATAATTGTTTTTTATGAATTCATTGAATAAGTTTGAAACTATTTCAAACTTTTAATGCTTATACACTATGAAATAAATTTAGCAAACATTCACAGTCTCATTCTGATCACTGAACACAGCCCTCTGACTGTCAAACTCTGGTGTGAGAGAGAGAGAGAAAGAGAGAAATACTCTGGGGTTCTTTTCAACTTTAAATGGCCAATATGAACATCTATGTGATAGGAGCTACTTCAACCCTGGTGAAAATGTAAGATGATTTTATTTTTATCTAAATCTAACATAATTGCTACAGTAAATTTGTAAAATATTTATTTTAAATGAACAGAATGCTTTTCAACTACATTAATTTAGTAAGATTTTTTAATGAACGGCATGATTTTCAACTTCAGTAATTTAGTAAGATTTTAAATGAACAACAATTAGTAAACTATTTATTTTATATATGATATATTTTAATTTATACACTTCTAAAGGAACACAATGCTTTTCAATGGGCTCAGGAACGTGTCACAAAAACAGATACCAGGCCAGCCACACGCTGGTGTGACAGAGAGAAAAGACTTCAGGGGAAACACTTGTGGGTTTTTTTCAACCATGGTGAAACAGTAAGATGATTTTATTTTTGTTTAATTTATATACTTTTAATTGAACAGCATGGTTTTTCAACTTGAGTCAGTGTCAAATATTTGTGAATGACTAAATGTAAATTTTATAATCATTTCATTTAAATGAACATAATGCTTTTTCAACTTCTGTGTGAGATAAACTTTCAAGGTCCTCAGCAATGCGGAGGGGGGGGAAATTCCTGCTTTGACACACACACACACACACACACACACACACACATAGACGCGCGTGCTCCCTATGTTTTTGAGACAGAGTCAGATCATTCATACATTGGATTGTTTGCAATACTTTTGTGGCTCCATTTTATTTAAACTTTTTGTGTGAGGTTTTACATAAGCTGTATGTTTTTTCTTCAACTCTCTAATACATTTTTAACTGTTTGGAATATTTTTGTGGCTCCATTTTATTTAAACTTTTTGTGTGAGGTTTTACATAAGCTGTATGTTTTTTTCTTCAACTCTCTAATACATTTTTAACTGTTTGGAATATTTTTGTGACTCCATTTTATTTAAACTTTTTGTGTGAGGTTTTATTTTATATTCTTTTAAAGAACAGATAAACTTTCACCATTTTATTTAAACTGAAATGCTTGGTTCAGTGAATAGTTGTACATTTTTTATTTTTGTGGCTCCATTTTATTTAAACTGAAATGCTTGGTTCAGTGAATAGTTGTACATTTATTTCAACTTTTTGTGTGAGATTTTATTTTATATTCTTTTTTACAGAACAGATACACTTTCACCATTTTATTTAAACTGAAATGCTTGGTTCAGTGAATAATTCTACATTTTATTCAAACTTTTTGTGTGAGGTTTTATTTTATATTCTTTTACAGAACAGATAAATTTCACCATTTTATTTAAACTGAAATGCTTGGTTCAGTGAATAGTTCTACATAGTTTTATTCAAACTTTTTGTGTGAGGTTTTATTTTATATTCTTTTACAGAACAGATAAACTTCCAGCATTTTTTCTTATCACTTTCACAGCTCCCCTTGATAAAGCTCAGGAATGCGGTGACCAAAACACCAACTTCAAACAATCAAAGTAACTGTCACCATCAAAGCCAATACATCTCAAACTAACTGTCACATCACTTTGTAACTGTAACATCAAAGCTTATGTTAATATCAAAGGCCAATACCTCCCTTTTCTTGATCAAATGAACTTCAAACTAACTGTCACACATCCATCATTTTGACAGAAGCTGTAACCGCAAGGGGCGGAACTAGGTCAAAGGTAACCATCCATCATTTTGACAGAAGCTGTAACCGGAAGGGGCGGAACTAGGTTAAAGGTAACAGGAAGGGGCGGAACTAGGTCAAAGGTAACAGGAAGGGGAGGAACCGGAAGGGGCGGGACAAGGGGCGGGACAGGAAGGGGAGGAACCGGAAGGGGCGGGGGAAGATCAAAGGATAGACACGCCCACCTGTCAATCATAGGGTCATAAATCATTTTGACACTTGCTGTAGGCTATTAACTACTGTTAGTGTTTTTATGACATTGTGCTATGATTGACTAAATCTTCCTGTTGGACGAGAACATATGTTAGTGTTTTTAAAAATTATTTGATTTTGAGACATGTTTGCAGTGTTTTGGTAGACAGTGTATTGTTGATAGTGTATTCTGTCTGTATAGTGTATAGTGTATAGTGTCTGTCTGTATATTTTGTGGAAAGTTGGCTTTACATTAATTTAAGACACGACCGACTGTGTTTACGTGAATATTCTCCAAGGCGGGAATTTTTACACAATTTTGAGTTTCTGGCAGTTCCTAAAACAGCAGTTCATCAACTGCACAGATTTCAGCAACACACTGGCATAGTTTGGCATAGTTATGATCAGGGGCGTCATGCAAGGCGCCCCTGATGATCAGGGGCGGTTAGACTAGGCTAGCTATCGATAACGTTACACTGACACAACTTAAGTTAATGCTCTGAATTCGCAGCTAATATCAAATCCATAACTTTTTGATCAAGTTAAAATTTCCAGGTCAACCACAAATAATCCCACTATCTTTTAATATCATCCGATAACTAATTAAATGGCGATTTGTTGCTTTGCCCACTTACCACTTCAAGACCATCTGTAAAACATTGCCAGCTCAACGTGCGAGACGAGTGAGTTGCTTGAACATACACAGCAAAGATTCTAGAGCGCTGTTTGATATACACAGACACCATATTAGGAAAAAGGGGCGGGCTGATGCTGACCGATTTATTACACATCCAGAAGAATCAGGCATGTGATTGGCTAAGGACAAAAAAGCAGGAAAATATACCGATTTTGTTGTTTTATTAACATTAAATAGATAGTTCTCCCAAAAATTTTAATTGTCATCATTTACTCTCTCAAGTTGTTTTAAACCTGAATAAGTTTATTTCTTCTGTTGAAGTTATTTGGAAGAATGTGGGTAACCAAACAGTTGATGTACCCCGGTGATTTCCATAGTATATTTTTTTGCTATAGAAGTCAATGGGGACCAGCAACTGTCTGGTTACCTACATTCTTCAAAATATCTTCTTTTGTGTTCAGCACAAGAAATAAATTAATATAGGTTTGGAACAACATTACAGTGAATAAATGATGACAGAATTTTTATTTTTGGGTGAACGATCCCTTTAAGGACAAGCGGCTGCATGTTTATTATTTGGGCTACTGTCTCTTTAAGACCTGTACGCGACGCGTCTAATATACACGCATTTGACAAACAGATTTCTCTCAATTTCCTCGGTTTGCTTTCAGTTTAGACACAACCAGCTTTCCTTATGTATTTGTGTGTAACCTTGTGTGTATTTGAGAGTATTAGCGAAATAAGACTCGAAAGATAACTTAGTCCAGTAACCAGGCGCTGTTAGACAGGCTTTTTTAGTGAATGTGCGCGTCGGGTGTTTGCGCTCAGTATATCGCATGTTGGAACAGCGCATCAGCAGTGAATGAAATGTTTAACCGGCAAGGCTTTAAAGCACATGCAAATAATTAACTTTTGTGAACTCACTGAACTGATGTGTCCCGTTCCTCTGCGTTAACATTTGATGTGAGTATTTGTCGCGTTGTACACTAATGCTGTTGAGACGGAGGCGCCAGAACTGCAACTGATAGAATGCACGATATACATATTTCTACAAAAGCAGTCAGCTTGTTTGGAGCAAGGATCATAGCGCAAATTTGAACTATATCGATATATGCGATATGGTCTAATTCCATATCACATTTAAAAATATATAGATATATTTTTTATATCGATATATCGGCCAGCCCTACTGGTGGCCTAATGGCGATGTTCTTGTCAACTGACAACGATAGGCCTACCACTGTAGCGCGAGAGCGACTGAGGTAAGAAATTGAGCAGGTGAACAAGCTGAACGCAAATACGTCCTTGATACTTGGAAAGGAACGAAAAAAATCTGTACGCACGTCAGCCTGTTATGTCCTCATATCCTCTCCTTTTCACTCCGGCAGACCCCCCCTTTATTTTTTTTATAGATCTGCATGATTCACGTAGGTCACATTTTCAGGTCGGAAAATCCGGATTAATCCGGAAAAATCGCTTGACTAGTTTTTTCTAAAACGTATCTTGCTAAGGAGCTGATGAGTTGAATCAGGTGTGTTAGATGAGGGAGACAAACAAAATGTGCAGTGATGAGGGATCCCCAGGACGGGTTTGAGAAACACTGCTCTAAAATCCATTGTTCTGCTCTAAAATCCATGGGTGCCAGATCTTTTAGTTATGCTGCCCCCCGCCTATGGAACTCTCTTCCTCTTGATGTTCGCAATAGCGAGTGCTTCCTGACTTTTAAAACGCGTCTTAAGACATATCTTTTTATTCTGGCATTTTTATAACATGTTTTTATTGATATTTAACTGCACTTTACGCTGTTTGATTGTTGTGTGTTTTCATTTGTGTAGTGGCCTGTATATTTCTTGTGAGGTGACCTTGGGTGTTCTGAAAGGCGCCATGAAATAAAATGCATTATTAGGTGTTCAAGCACGAAGTACTGAAAACCTATTGTATTTGTACCGATTTTTAGGTGTTCAAGCACGAAGTGCTGAAAACCTATTGTAATTGTACAGATTTTTAGGTGTTCAAGCACAAAGTGCTGAAAACCTATTATAATTGTACTGATTTTTATTAGGTGTTCAAGAACGAAGTGCTGAAACCTATTGTAATTATACATATATTTTACTTTATAAAGTTTTAAATATGAATATTTTTCTTACACAAATGCATCGCTTTGCTTCAGAAGGCCTTTATTAACCCCCGGAGGCTGTGGAGCACTTTTATGATGGATGGATGCACTTTTATGAGCATATAGCTGTTGGTTGCAATTCACTGCCACTATAAAGCTTGGAAGCGTCAATGTGTTTATTAATATAACTAGGATGTCTGAAAGAAGAAAGTCACATACAACTAGGATGGCTTGAGGGTGAGTAAATCATGGGCTAATTTTCATTTTAAAGTGAACTAATCCTTTAATAGGCCTTTCAGCCACTTGCAGATTAAACCACATAAAGAATAAAGGGGTAGTAACTACCCATTAACGTGCCCATTCCTCTCAATAACCTCAATTATGGTACTAGGGGCACTAGCCCATGCACACTTGTAGAATTAGTGTTATATATTTGATCAACAGTCATGCGTGAATTAAATGTATTAATTTTATACGATTTTTCCGAATCATGTTAATAAATTTGAGTTAATTAAAAGTTCATTAGTTGGAGAAAACATTGATATTAAAGCACATGGTAGCCTACACAGTTTTAGAGTTGAATAATAATACAAATTTCAGTGAAGTTTGGTGTTCTATTCTCACATGGAGCATGGGTTGAAAAAACCTGATGGGAACGTTTTTAATATTTTTTATAAGGAAAAGTAATTTTACTTGTGAAAAGGTTTAATGACGTAATTTACCCGGGAAAACTTTTTTTTTGCGCGAGCCGCGACGAGGAGGTGCTCACGTCATTCGCACGAGGAGACAGATCGTCAGAGAGAGGTAAGTTAACTTGCTTGTTTTATGAACTGTTATCTTTTCAAATTGTAAAACATTGACCAATTAAACAAATTACTGATAGCTACCTAGATACAGACCAGCAAATTACTACATCAGTTAATTACTTGCTTGTAGGATATTTATTTTTTGACACTTTACTTCTATGATCTAAATAATGAAATGTTTGTCGTATTTTAAAAGTGTGTAGGCCCATTTTATGGTCCATTTTATTACTATAATGCTTTTATATTATGATTATATATTCAGTGGGATACAATTGTCTTAAAATGACAATAATATTGTTTATCGTAATTTCTGGGACAATATATCGCACAACAAAATGCAGTTATCGTGACAGGCTCGTCGTCTTCATACTTTTTCTTTAGTGTGCACCATTTTGCGCTGTGACTGTTTTACCTGCACCAGAACAGTGGATTTGCTGCTTTGAAATCGAGTGTATTTAGATTTATTCTTCCAAACTGTCTGTACGTTAGTTGTCAGGAAAACACAATAACGTCTCAAATGGCGCATTCTTCTGCTACTGAGCGCGCTGTGTTTGAGGGAACGTCGCCTCCGACACGGGTACGACACGACAGCACGATCTGCAAAATGTTGGTGACATTCATAATCATTAAACATAATTGGCGATATATTGCGTCACCAAACATTATTGAGGTCATGTACATATATTGTGTGATAAGTCGATTTTGATTATTGCGACAGGCCTAATGCTCGCTAGTTTAGAGATATGACAGAGCTAGTAAGTCGATTTTCAAAAATGGCGACAGAACAACCTCATGCCTATTTAAAAATGGCTAACTCTACTAAGTTTTGATTAATATGTATTCATTCGTCTATTTTTTTATTTATTTCAGAAATACATGTTTTATGTGTAACTAGCTAGCATGATCTATGGTAGCAGGTGTTAAGCTGATTGGACACAGTAAACAATGTGCTGTGTCATACAATCAAGATTGAAATATTACTGAGCTTATGATTATTTGCTTTCTAACTATCCTTTCCAGAATTTAAATGCATAACTGGATGTCATGACCAAACGGAAGCGAATTAATCCTGTGGAGGATGCCACTAAACACATTCTGTCTGGCAAAGACAAACCATGCTTTGAGGAGAGATTCATTAACTCTCATAAAGGTTAGTAACGGTATTTCAATGCTGCTTTCATCCTATTCAGGAAGATACTGTAGCAGATAGTGAATCTTTCTAAAACTGCATACCCTCTTCATATAAAACCGTAATAAAGTCAGAAAATAGCACAAAATGCTTGTGTAAAAGCTGTATTACATTGAATAGTCTAATTTCGGTAGTTATGTTACTGGTTTTATTAAAGGGATAGTTCACCCAAAAATGAAAACCTTGTCATTAATGACTCACCCTCATGTCGTTCCAAGCCCGTAAGACCTCCGTTCATCTTCGTAACACAGTTTAAAGGGCACCTATTATGCCCCTTTTTACAAGACGTAATATTGGTCTCGGGTGTCCCCAGAATGTATTTTTGAAGTTTCAGCACAAAATACCCCACAGTTAATTTATTATAACCATTTGAAAATGTCATTTTTGGGGCCTGTTTTAAAAAGAGCTGTTTTGGTGTGTACCCCCTTAAATGTAAATGAGCTGCATATCCCCGCCCAGCCTTTGGATGAGGGCGTAACTTGCATACATATGGCAATAAACAGTCGGTAGAAGCAGAATGGCTGAGAGTGAGACCCGCTGTTTTGTATGGCATTCAGCCGTACATGTTTGAACCGGAATCAGACCCAGATGATGAAGAGACTCCGGCAGAAAAAACACAAATGAGAATGGACCAGGACGTCTCGGTATGGTTATTTGATACATTTATGTACTTATAGAGTTGTAATCGGGTTAGGGCTGAAACGATTCCTCGAGTTACTCGATTACAAAAATTCCTCGAGGCAAAAACTCGACCTTGAAGAAGTGCCTCGAAGCCTCGTTAAATTCCTATGACGCGCACTATACGCGCGGCGCAGGGATTTGATTGTTTCACACGGACCGTTTATTCACACGGACCTGGGCTGCGTTTCCCAAAAGCATCGTAAGCCTAAGTTGATCGTAAAAACGATCGTACGACTGATCTTAATATTATGGTCTGTTTCCCAAAAGCATCGTAACTTAAGTAGCACTTGAAAATCTTCGTAGAACTACGAGTGCTCTGGAGTAATCGTACATCCCCAAGTACATCGTAAGAAGACAGATTTATGGATCGAATCGCGGAATCCAGCAACAAATGTAACTTCTGTAAAGCGGAACGTCACGCAATTTGGCCATTTTTGAATGAATAAATCAAAAGTAATGATACAATGAATAAAATATCGATATGTACTAAGTGTCTATGAATATTAAAGCTCAAAAAGACTGCTTTAATGAAATAAACTCTGAATGTTCTGCGTGTTTCTGTGAATGAGCGCTCAATGAGTGCTCTACACACTGACGCGCGTGACACTCGTGGTGTTTTCAGCGTCTATGAGGAGGACATGCACACATTTGAACTTCATTGCAGAGCTTTTATGAGTCACTTCACAAGAATTTTACCATTTCATTTGATAAAATTATCGTCATTCATTCGTATCATATACACACTCACAAACTTTAAAGTCTTCATTACAACCTGTCAAAATCAAAGTTTTTTATAACTTGAAGAAAATATAACAGAAATATATTACTATTGCATAGTAGAGTATACTTCAAGTAGGCCTAATAATAATAATAGTTTATTTAAACACACAGAAGCTCAAATGTCTTTAATTTACACCCACCAAAATAAAAGTTTGTAGAGATAAATAAAGTAACTCGAGGGAATTATGAAAGAAATTGCACAGTAAGATGTAGGCTACTTTTTAAAATAATAATAATCAAATCTATTAACACATAATTTTAAAGGAATATCACACAAGTTTTTAAAAAGTAAATTTTTATTTGTGCTTATAATGTTTAAGTCTTTTAATTGTCAGCTGATAAAACCTGTGCTTCAGGGACCATATTCATATCACATCTAAGGCTAAATGTAGCTCTTTACTGGCTGAGTTAGATGGCGATTAACACTAAACAGTAGAAAATGGGTGGTGTTGGCGGTGGGGGGGGTTGGATGGAGAGGGGGCGAGGGGGTACGGGGGGCTTGGGCTGGTATATAACAGTATACTCACTACAAAAAACTAGACTACACCACTGCATATGAGATAGCTTTATAACTTGCATACTATATAACTTATAGTATATAACTTATGAGTAGATGACAAATAAGGGTGAAACAGCATTTTTTTAAAACAAAGTTCTAAATTGCTTGTGATTGTATGAATTTGTAAAGTTCAAATACTGTTGTTTTTGAGACTGTTAGAGGTTAGCAGATTTTTTTTCTCATTATGTAATTTATTAAGCTTTTCTCACAGCTCCAGGCAAAATATGTCCTGCGGTGTGACATAAAATTACTATAAAATTCAAATATTGAAATATTATTAATTTCAAATACAAATCAGGTATGTTTTAAGTTTAAAAAGTATTCTTAAAGAATAATCATTAAAAATCTTTTTTTTCTTTTTTTTCCACAGCTGTTTTTGGATTATATTCTTTGCTTGTGCCATCTTTTACCACTCACTCCAGTAGAAATATTGTGTAAAATGAGAAAAAATATTTGAAAATGTTTATTATTTTTTTTATATAGTTATATTATGCAATGTTTTCAAATCCATATAATTATTTAAGCTAGTTAACATAGTAAAAGTCATTTAATTGTGTTTTGAAGTGATGTCACACCACAGGACATCCCGTCACACCACAGGACAAAATGAGACACTGTATGAACTTTTATGGTGAAATGTATTGAATACTTTTGTAACAAACAAATTCATTTGCATATCTATTTGAACATTAATGAAAATGCAACATATCAGTACAATCTTATTACTTAGTGTATGAATTTGAACCAAAAACATAGTGAACAAGACATACTGAATAATTAACATTTTGGAGTCGTCAAATCAGACCCAGTCATAAAGTCCATTCATTTCTATTTTTAACTTAAAAGACTAAACAAATATCTTGTTTTCTCAAAAGAAAGTAATTAAAATCATGCTAAAATAATTAAAAGCATGTTCAAATCATCAATTCAGCTCTTTGATCAAAGATTCCAGTGAACAAGAGAAATTTGACATTCTGGAGTCGTCACTAACAAAAGATCAGACCATAAACATGACAACCTGTTAGAGCCCATCCATCCATCTTCTTCCGCTTATCCAGGGCCGGGTCGCGGGGGCAGCAGTCTAAGCAGAGATGCCCAGACTTCCCTCTCCGTAGACACTTCCTCCAGCTCTTCCGGGGGGACACCGAGGCGTTCCCAGGCCAGCGGGGAGACATAGTCCCTCCAGCATGTCCTAGGTCTTTACACTAACCGCAACCATGGAAGTTTGGCAGGAATAGTAGGCTATAATGCCTTCAAGTAACATTACGTCGGTTTTATTTTGACATTATGAATACAATTGCTGCCCTCAAACTAATCTGAACTAAAATATGTTTCTTTATAACTACTACAATATTACATTTCATTTTTTCCAAGGAGCTGTTTTGTTTTATATGCTCCTAAGAAGAGTCAATTATAGCTCCAGAATTGCTCAAAGTAAAACAAATATCATACTTTATGATGTTAGTTTTCATTTAAAAAAAGAATAAAAAAAATTAAATCAAGAAAATTACCAAAAACCTGGAAAACAGTAAATTCTAACAACATAGGTCTATTTAGATAAACAATCTGGCGAGCATGTTGTTTTAGGTTAATACACCAACAGCAAATTTCTGTCTAATAAAGCGCTCAGAAATGTGTTTTTTTTTTTTTGCTACATGCCATGGGATTAATCAATGCATGTTGATGAATAGTGGTTTTAATGGACCAAGGCTAGCAAAGCCTTTCTGGGTTGCAGCATAAATACCTGTAATATATTATATAAAAACATTTTTATATTTATACCATATATATTATATAGTATAAATATAATTATATTGTATATTACATTTTATTATTATATTACATTATATTATACTACATTTTTAACCCAACATTTGGGTTTGTCAATATTTGACCCAAATTTGAGTTTAAACAACCCAGCATTGTTTAGGAGTGTATAAATCTATCTATTTACATTTGAATTATATTATATCTATCTATCTATCTATCTATCTATCTATCTATCTATCTATCTATCTATCTATCTATCTATCTATCTATTATCATCTTTCTATCAGCATAATCTTTCTATCTTCTAAAAATAATTAAACATTCAAATATATGCATTACATTTTAAAAGATTAGAGTATTATAATATGCTGATACAGATTTTCCGTTATCAAAGTTTATAGTTGTAACAAAAATCAGAAATCTCACACTCCTTACCTTCTGCATTTTATAATCATTTTCCTCTGTCGATCGATTACTATCATCTAACCGCTGAAAAGACGTAGGAGGAAGGGGCTCTGTGTTTCGTGAGACCTTTTCATTTTTATATGCCTTAATTCCTGAATTCGTAATTGGCGCATTTCACCATCAGTGTGCAATGCGCGTGACGTGTACGTTCGTCAATAAATAAACTGCACTTTGGATAGGATAAAAGTTTGTTCCTTCACCTCATATCGTTATTTTTTGTTAGAACATTGACCAATCGGTCATATAAATGTAAGATCTTATTATTTACCAGATAATTAACACGGAGAATTGTTGTAAATTGCTTTTGAACGTGTGACTAACCGAGACTGCATCGAATGGCGGAAAAACGAAAATAGAGGGAGAGTAAAGTTAAAGAAAAAAGTCTAACTAATTCGCTGACAAAGATGAAGAACAAAGAGGATGAAATACACGTTTGCGGCACTGACATTCAAACAATGCATGCATATGTAGTGCAAGGCACTACAGTTCCTTTAACGGTTTCCACGCCTAGTACCCCTGAGCCGAAGAAAAGTAAAACTGAACCGTCCCTGTCTCAAATTCAAGAAAACATCATGCGTTGCATAAATGAAAGAGTCAACGGATTAGAGGAGCTCTTAAGGGCAAATACGGTGAGCACTGAAGCTTTAAAAAAAACGACGGAATTCCTCTTCAATGAAGTAAAGGATGTCAAAGATGATGTGAAAATTTTGAAAAAGGACACGAAGGCGATGCATGAGGTCAGTGATGCACATAGTAAGAAAATGTCGGAATTCGATTTCAGGCTTAACGAGATAGAAGGGTATAAAAGAAGATGGAATCTGAGATTGTACGGTCTGGCTGAGCAGACGGGTGAGGATGTGAAGGCACAGGTCGTGGATATCTGTTGCGCAGTTCTTCCAGAGTTCACCACCAAAATACAACAAGATGTAGATACCGTACACCGGATAGAAAGAAAACTTGAAGGAAACGCCACAAAAGGGAGAACGGTCATCATCCAGTTTGTGTCCAGATCCGTACGAGACGTACTTTGGAAAGCGGCAAAAACCAGCACCTACCTGAGATCTAAGGAGCTACGGTTTGGAGAGGATTTAACAAATATGGACAAAGCAATATGTAGGCAACTGTGGCCAAAGGTGGAGGCAGCTCGGCAGGTAGGGAAGAAGGCTTACTTCGTCGGCGTACGAGCCTTCGTTGATGGAAAAGAAATACCTCCCTAAAGGTTGAATATGATCATACGCGCATAAAGATCTGCACACGATTCTGCAAGTGTTATGGATGGTGACAAATGCAGTCATAATCTGATTTTTGTGGCATTTACAAAATAATATTTCTTTCAGTTTACGGACAGAATGGACCGTTGTTAATCGAAACATACATTTAATAGGCCTATGTTGCAATTGCAGTAGCCTAGTTTTCTAAAGGTTTTGATTTAGTTTAAGTATTATTAAGGTCAATTTGGGTTGTCAATTCTACTGTTTAGGTGTTGGGAACATGTTTTGTTTCACAATTGTTAAATCTAAAGTTGCGAATATAGCACATTGGTACCTTTGTCAGTTTTATCTGTTAATGTCAGGGGAATTCGAGATTTGCTGAAAAGGAAAGCCGTTTTTTTGTTTTGCAGGAAATTCAAATGTGATTTTTATTATATTCAAGAAACACATGCATCTTTGTCAGATCATAATTTTTGGAAGAGTCAATGGGGGGATGATTTATGGATGTCATGGGAGTAATCGATCATCTGGTGTTGCGATATTAAAAGGTACATTTAAGAGAAAAATAATTCAAACTAAAATGCATGATTCAGGTCGATGGGTGATACTGGTTATAGAAAAGAATACAGATTTTTTTATTTTGGGGAATATTTACGCAAGTAATGTTACCACACAAAACAAAACTTTATTTTTGAATTTTGAAGACCAGATTGAAAAAATAGTGGAACAGTATAGCAATGCAAAATTAGTACTTGGAGGGGATTATAATACAATATGGGATTCTGAAAAGGACTGTTTTCCACCTCGTTCAAATAACAGATCTGTTCTTCCAGAATTGAATAATTTATGTTCTACTCTGGACCTGATTGATATATGGAGACATAAGTATCCAGAAAAAATTTAGTTTACATGGTGTAAAGGAAACCTTTCTCAACAATCACGTATAGACTATTGGTTGATTTCAAGGAATCTAATTAATTATGTTAATGAGGTCTCTATAGAGCCGTCTGTTCCCTTTCAGTCGAGAACGTCAGACGTAGTCGACGGTCGACTGAATTGGGATATCGCTAGAGAGCCTGTCTTCTTCGAGTACTATTGAACGATCCAATGTAATTGGCGTGCGTGATTCGCATCACACACTCCGCCCCCGCGGCGCGGGTATAAATACGGAAGTGGATGCACGCACTAGTTGCCTTTCGCTTCGGAGCCGATCGTTTGATGTCTCTGAGAGTGCTGTTGTCTACAACGAGCGAGTGTGTCGGTGTTCTTCAGGAAGACTCTCCCAGTGCTGGTGTTCTACAGCGCGAGTGCAGCGGTGATCGCGAGCTTTGAGCTCTCAACTGCTGTTTTAACAGCAACAAATTTCTAAATGTTTGTGTGTGTTGATGGCTGGTTAGAGGGCGGAAAAGTGAGTGCTTCACTGTTTCAGTTCTCTGTTCAGTGTTGCCGCGGTCATTCCCCTGTGTGCTCCGGCACTGGTGACGGTCCTATTTTCTGAAAGAGCAACACGGGTGCGTTTGCGTCTTTTTCAAGATGTCATTCCGCCCGTGCGTTTCTGGGTGCGGTCGTTCCCTGTCTCTCTCTGATGGTCACAACTGTTGTGTCACGTGTTTGGGCTTACAGCACGCTGAGACAGCTTTTGTGGACAGCTCATGTTTTCACTGTGGGAACATGACTGTCGCAGTGTTGAGGGCGAGACTCGCCTTTTGCGGAGAGCGAGTCCCCATTACCATGCCCCACCCTCGGGTGCTGTGTGGGATGGGTGACCGGAGGATAGTGTTGGATGTCCCGCCCGGTAACCATTCCCTGTGGGCTCCTCACTCCTCCCTTCCTCTGCAACCACTGGAGCCTCCTGTGTTGTCTGCTGGTCCATCTGTAATGGGTGGGCCAGCGATTTCACTCGGGGCTCCCCTGGAGGACAGGACGCCGATTGCAGCATCGGAGGGTGAGCTGACTTCTAGAGATGATGACTCGGCTGCATTGTCTCCCTCCGGGAGTTCAATGTTGCCCGAGCCGGATCCAGAATTATCAGCTATGCTGAAACGGGCCGCCGAGGCTGCCGGGCTCGAGTGGAACCTCCACCGTGTCCCGTTCAGTCTCGGTTGGAATCTGGAGTTTGGTATCTTGGGGTGGGCCGCGCAGGTTCTCAGCTCGCCGCCCCAGTGCCTTTCTTTCCCGAAATGCATGGAGAGCTTATCAGGTGGTGAACAGCATCTTTCTCTGCAAGAAACTGCCTGAATAGCTTTTCCCCCTCAGTACCCCTTGATGGAGGAACGGTGAAGGGTTGCGAGGTGTCCCTCCATTGGAGCGGTCTGTCGACACAGGTGCACCTGTGTCCGGCGGCCGCTGCCTTTTGGGGGGATCCTCGTCTCCCCCCTAGGGCCTGTGAGGTTTTGTCCGTTCCGACGGGCAGGGCTTACAAAGCCTGTGGACAAGCCGCTTCCTCTTGCATGCCATGGCGTTGCTGCAGGCTAGGGCACCCATGGCATGCACGAGGGTAATCCAGACCGTGCGCTCATAGGTGAGCACCGCACTGCATCCGACCTCACCCTCCAGGGTGCGGGTGTCGTAGCGTGCGTGATCGGTCTAGCGATGTCCACCTTTGTGGTCCAGTAGCGCCTTCGTTGGCTCAGCCTGGTTGGTATGGCGGATGCGGACAAGGTTCGGTTCCTGGTCTCCCCAATTTCACAGGTTGGGCTGGTCGGCGACGCGGTGGAGAACTGCATCCAACAGTTCTCTGCCGCTCAAGCGCAGACGGAGGTCATCCGGCACATCCTGCCCCGGTGGCCAGCTGCTGCCTCCACCCGCCGCCGGTGGCAGCTCCTCCGCCTGCTCGTCGCCGTGGGCGTTCCCCGGCTGCCGCTCCTGCTGGCCTGCCGCAGCAGCCTCGACCCAGGCCTTAGCATGGAGCCGGCCGCAGTAGAGACGCCCAGTCCGCTCCAGGCGCTGCCAAGCCAGGTGGCAAGCGACAGCGAAAGCATTCCGGAGCGGGCCGCCCAGGAATGGAGGAGATGCTCTTGGAGTGGCACGATCACTCCCTCCCCCCGGGTGAGGGCCGGGTGGAGCCTTTTGTTTGTGTGTGTGTCTGTTCCGCCGCTGACTCCCTAAAAAAAAAAAAAAAAAAAAAAAAAGCGGAGCAAGCGGTACCCACACTTCAAAGAGAGAGCAATTTCATCTGTTCCTGGGTCCCAAGAGGGCCAGTCTGGCGGGTGTGACCCTGTATAGCCTTACACCCCTCAGCTCCCCCTTGGTCGCCAGCAGGCAGCTTGGTGCGTTCGAGGACCCGGTCATCCGCCTTCTCACGCGCCCCCTGCCGCTTGTGGAGACAGGTAAGTGTTGCACAGCACACTAACACCACTCTCTCTACTTTGCTGCCCCACCTCAGGCTCGGCTACCCCGCTCAAGTCAGTGATAGTCATCACATTAGGTGTTGAGCAGACGTGCTCCTGAAAATTCAGTGATATTCATCACACCGAGTGTTGAGCAGTGCTCCTGACTTGTGCGTGCTTATCTTATCCTGCTGGCGAAGGATTTGATATAGCCGCTCCTCCAGCCGGTACGAAGGCCAGTTGTAAACTCTTTCTTCGTGCTACTAGGTGGTGGGTCGTGACCATCTTGGCCCAAGATTGGTCTGCAGCTTTGACCTGAAAGACATGTGCTTCAGATCTCTACCTCCCGCACCGCAGGCCATCCTGTGTGTTGCGTCTAAGGGTGGAGTATCAGTACAGTGTCCTTCCCCTCGAGTGCTCCAGAGCCCGTTGGGTCTTCAGGTCAACTGGAAGAGAGTAATCTCGCCCACGGGCTGAGTATCTCTTTTTTAGTTTTGGAGAGGTACTTGGTCCAACATGTCTCTCCAATGAGAATGTGTTCAGCTGGTGTTGAAGTGAGAAAGGGTCCCACTGAAAGAACTTTCAGAGGCTCCTGGGGTATATGGTAGTCGCAGCCTTTGGCTTCCTCCATATGTGACCGCTTCAGCGCTAGCTTCACGATCGAGTCCCGAGGTGACCGTGGCAGAGCAGCTCACCCTGTGTGACTATAGTTCATCCCGGTCTGCTGCCAAACCCTCTTCAACAAAGGGGCCATGTACAAAGGGCGTGTTTTAACGGGGGCCTGGCGACCCCTGACTACACGGGCATTCGTGCCTCGAGTTGTTAGACATTGCGACCGTTGCGCAAGCTTCCCCTGCATGTCACAAACTCACCCGTCACCTCCTCCTTGGAGTCAGACACTTCTGAGGGCGCCTTGTTCCACTCCTCCCGCTTACTCAATCGTGCCGCCATCGAGCCTCACGACAGTTATAGCCAGGGCAAGTGGAGACTCCATCCCCTGGGTCCGGCTGGGTCATGACCATTCCGGGGCCGCTCAGTTGCCCCCCCGGTTTTATTTTTCCGCCAGTGTTTGGGTAAACCGAGCGGACTACCCTTGGACAGCTTGGGTCTCAGCTGCCCCAGGGGCCCGCAGAAATGCGTTTAACCCCAGTGAGCCTTCTAAAAGTGACTGCGACTCATGGTCGCCTTGCGCCTGCTCAAGTCAGTGAAATCATCACTCTTCATGTTGAGCAGAATTGCTCCTGAAACTCAGTGAAGTTCATCGCACTCAGGTGTTGAGCAGCAATGCTCCTGTAGCTTTGTGAGTTCATCACAGGTAGCTCAGTGAATTCGTCACACGCAGTGCTGAGCAGAAATGCTCCTGGTGCTCAGTGAAGTTCTTCGCACTCAAGTGTTGAGCAGAAATGCTCCTGCAGCTCAGTGAGTTTATCACACTCAGGTGTTGAGCAGTAATGCTCCTGAAGCTCAGTGAACTTGTCACACTCAAGTGCTGAGCAGAAATGCTCCTGTCGCTCAGTGAAGTTCTTCGCACTCAAGTGTTGAGCAGAAATGCTCCTGAAGCTCGGTGAGTTTATCACACTCAGGTGTTGAGCAGGAATGCTCCTGAAGCTCAGTGAACTTGTCACACCCAAGTGCTGAGCAGAAAATGCTCCTGAAGCCCAGTGATCTTCACATGTTGTGTTGAGCAATGCTCCTGTCTTTTGCGCCCGTCGCTTGCACCTACGTGCCAAGTCAGGAGAGGAACAGGTCTTCATAGTTGCCCCTTATTGGCCCAACTAGACCTGGTTCCCATCAACAGCAAGACTTCCTGACTTCCCCTGAAAACTCTTCGGGGACGGGGCACGATGGCACACGGGTTCTTCCCCCGCGGATTCCGGGCGGTCTTACATCTGAACGCGGAGGTTCAGGTGGCTATCACAAGAACATGTGATAGTTACCATCACTTCTGCGACCACCCCCTAGAATTGGGTAGCGTGCTTACGCCTTTAGAAGTGGAACCTAGTCGTTGAGTGCGTCTTCTCTCCAGAGGAGATCCTGAAAGCTTTCGATCACTTCAGTGCTCTCTTTCCTGCAAAATGGGTTGCAGTAGGCTGTTTTCCTTCACCCTCAAAATGATGTTGCCTCGGTGTTTAAACGACGCTCATCGTGTTGCAGAAGTATGCAGAAGCACGTTCTGATCGTCAGGTTCCTGAGGAGCAAGGTCTTGTAAATCCTTGTGTCCCTCTTTATCCTCTTGGGCTTTGTCCCTGGTGCGACTGCACTGCAGAGACCGCCCCTGAGCCACTGCAGGCAGTGAGTTAAAAATTCTGTTATATCAGTTCTCCTGCTCGCGTGGTCTCTGCTAGAGGGTAGGGACTTGCTCGCTTTCGGTCAACGTATTGTGCCTGGAGTCTGGGCCGGCTAACTCTCACAAGCTGAGACCCCGGTTCGGATTGTGCCCAAGGTTCCTACCTCTCCCATAATAGGAGCAGGTGGTGAGCCTGCAAGCGCTGCCCTGGAGGAGGCAGATCCAGCCCTGGCTTCTCTGTCCGTTCGCTTGGACGTGTACAGAATGCAAGTCATAGACCTCAGACCAGCTCTTCAAATATCTGTTGGAATTCAGCAGAGAGGGAAGGCTGTTTCCATGCAAAGTTGCACTTAGTGCTTGCCTTCATTTCGGCAAAGATCCGAGATGCAACATGTCCACTTAGGTGTTGAGCTCCTCTATGATGAGTGTAAAGTGCTCCGCCTGGGCGTTGACGATATGCTTTGCTAAAACAGATTCTAGAGTTGGGGGCTGGACGACACCTAGTTGAACCGCTGCCTCACGTGGGCTCCCTTCTCATGAAGCCAGTTTCACCGTGAGCCCGGTTCAAGTGTCGGCTTGCTGCGCCATTCCCCTCCTATGGACTGGATACGTGCGCCTTTCTACTCCAGTTGAGTTCCCTTAAAATTGAACCCTGTTGAGTTCCTCCACACCCCTCCGACGTCGGACGTGCGGAACGTCTGGTGTTAGGCCTACCACTCGTAAGCAGTGTGGAACCTGTGTTAGGCTGGGTCCATATGTTGCGGTCCCTTCGGTGACCCCATATGTGTATTCTTCCACGATACGGCTCCCTGCGGTGAGCCCGTGTCTTCCCTCGGCAGAGTCTCTCTGCCGTCACTGTCCGGTGTGTCTCCCCCCGTCTTAGGCTGGAGCCACCCCAGTGACATTCCATATGTTAGACTGCCCGGTTTCCGCCCAGTTCATATGTGTATTCTCCACATTACCTCCCTCTGGGTTGGATGTGGCTTCCGCAGCGTCCCTTCCTTCCAACGTACGGGGAACGCTTTCCCAGTGGTCCTGCAGGAACAGCAGTGACTTCCCTGGCCTAAGCCCTGTCCTTCCCCGCCTTAAGTTTGCGGGGGCATCAGGAGGCTTTGGTTTAGGCACTGGAAGGTGGCAGTGTTAGTGGCGTGTTCAATGGGTGATCCCAATTCAGTCGACCGTCGACTACGTCTGACGTTCTCGACTGAAAGGGAACGTCCCGGTTGCGTAAGGAGGGAACGGAGGACGTAGTCCCCTTGCCACTACCGCTGGACCACCGCTGACCCCGGGTTACTCTCGGCTCCTCAGCGAAAAGCAACTAGTGTGTGCATCCACTTCCGTATTTACACCCGCGCCGCGGGGGCGGAGTGTGTGATGCGAATCACGCACGCCAATTACATTGGCTCGTTCAATAGTACTCGAAGAAGACAGGCTCTCTAGCGGTATCCCAATTCAGTCGACCGTCGACTACGTCCTCCGTTCCCTCCTTCAGGGAACGGTGGGTTGCATACGCAACCAGGACGTACTTACAGATCACAAAGCAATTTTTCTCTCTTTAAATACAACTAAATCCAAAAATATAAGAACTTCTACATACTGGAAAATGAACCAGAATATATTGACAGATGTGCAGTTTAGAGATAAAGCAAAAGAGGTTATCATAGATTGCTGGAAGGAGGCAAATATAACTAAATCTTTTGGGGTAAATTGGGAATTAATGAAATATAAAATTAGAATTTTAGCAATAAGGAGAGGAAAAGAAATAACCAAATATAGAAGAGAAAACGAAGAAAAAATTCTACAAGAAATTATAAGTCTTTCTGGAAATTGTAATATAGATCAAGAAAAGAAAAATAAATTACTACAACTACAATTAGATTTAGATAAAATATATGAATATAAAGCAAAGGGTGCCTTTGTAAGATCAAGAAAGAAATGGTTAGAGGAAGGAGAAAAACATACAAAATACTTCTTTAACATGGAAAAAAGGAATGTAGAACTCACATCTATGGTCAAATTGAATATCAATGGACTGTTAACAGAAAATTCTAAAGAAATATCAAGATATGTGGCTGAATTTTATGAGAAATTGTATTCTTATGATAACAAATTGAGCAATGCACAGTCATTCTTAGAGTCTATTCAATATGACATTCAAAAGATAGGTGAATCTTCTATTAAAATATGCGACCAAGAGATTTATTTAAATGAAGTATCTCACTGTATTAATAAACTCAAAGACAATAAGTCACCCGGGAATGATGGTTTAATTAGTGAATTTTATAAATATTTTCAAAAAGAATTATCCCCTTTTTTGTTAGATGTATTTAGAGAAGCTATACAACAAGGTTATTTACCACCTTCAATGAGACAAGGTTTGATCACTTTATTACCAAAGCCCAATAAGGATATATTATTTTTAGAAAATTGGCGTCCGATTACGCTAATAAATAATGATGCCAAAATTTTTGCACAAATATTTTCAGAAAGATTGAAGAACTGTCTTGATCCCATAATTGATGAATGTCAATCAGGATTTATGAAAGGTCGACACATTTGCAATAATAGTAGGCTTATTTTGGATTTAATTGACTACAACTAATTTATTACAGATAATAGTTTTGTTTTATTTGTTGATATTTTTAAAGCGTTTGATACTATCGATCATAACTTTATGTTGGAGACCTTAGATTATTTTGGTTTTGGAGTATACTTTAAAAAAGCTATTCAAACACTGTACAATGACTTTAACAGCTCAGTTAAGTTATCATGTGGAACTTCATCCAGATTTAAAATCAATAGCAAGGCAAGGATGTCCCATTTCACCATTTCTTTTCTTACTTGTAACACAAACCATGGCCATACATATTAAAAGAGATACATTTCATGGTATTAGAATTTTGGAGAAAGAGTTAAAATGCTCTCAATTAGCGGACGATACTGCCATTTTTAAAAAAAAATGAAACTGAAATTAAAAGAGCTATTGAGTGCCTTAATATTTTCTCTTCTGTAGCTGGTTTATGTTTAAACATTAAAAAGTGTGTGTTATTCCCTTTGAAAACATGTAATCATAATAACATATTTGGTATTCCAGTAAAGGTGATAGTAGATTATTTAGGTATTAAGATCTGTAAAGATCAAAAAGAGAGAAATAATTTGAATTTTACACCAATTATTAGGAAAATTAAACAAAAATTAAACTCATGGTTAATGAGAGATCTTTCCTTAAAAGGAAGAATATTATTAGCCAAAAGTGAAGGATTGTCACGCTTGGTGTATACAGCTCTTGCATTAGATGTTCCACAATCAGTTATAAAAGAGGTGGATATTTTTTTGTTCAATTTCATATGGAAGAACAGACCACATTATTTAAAAAAAAAAAAAGGTTTTATGCAATCCAATTGAGGATGGTGGTCTAAATGTACTTGACTTTAATACTGCGAATTGCGTATTTAAGAATAAGTGGATAAAGAACTACTTGATCTCAAAAGGTAAAATTTGGAATATCATCCCTGAGTACATTTTTGATAAGCTGGGGGGTTTAGAATTTTTTTAAGATGTAATTTTGACATAAATAAGGTTCCGATAAAGCTCTCTTCTTTTCATAAACAGGTTTTTTTTATTATGGATGCTCATTTATAAGCATAACTTTTCTCCACACAAATCTTTGATTTGGAACAATAAATATATTACGTTTAAAAATAAATCTTTATTTTATATAAACTGTTACAATAATGATATCATTTTGGTCAGACAGTTATTTAAGAATAATGGACATCTTTTTAATTACTGTGAATTCCTGAACTATTATAAGATCCCTGTAACTGCTAAAGAGTTTGCAGTAGTATTTGATGCCATTCCTAGTGGCCTTATTCAATTATTTTCAGGCAATGTATCTTCTGAGCCTATCTCCATATATACTACTAATCACTTAAGTATTCATGGTGTGAAAATTATAGATAAAACATTTAATAACTTTTATATTAAAGAATTACATTATTGCCTAAATGCAAACCTTTTCGGAACTCAATGTATATCAATGTATCAGATTGAATGGAAAGAGGTCTGGAATTTACCCAGTAAATACTGTCTTACTAATAAAGTTAAAGAAATTACATATAAGATTATTCACTTGATTTATCCAGTGAGACAAGTAGTCTCAAGATATTTTAGAGACATGGAGACAGCATGCATCTTTTGTAACACAGAAGAAGAATCGATAAAACATTTATTCTTTGAATGTGTATTTACCCAATTGTTTTGGCTTGATGTTGAATATCTGATATTTAAATACACAAAATTAAAGATTTGTCTATCTGGTAAAGATATTTTTTTGTTATACAAAAATAATAGTTTGGAGCAAAATTTGGTGATTAACTTAATAATTATGTATGGGAAATACCATATTCACAAACAGAAATGGACTAATAATAAACCTAACATTATATTATTAAAAATTGAGCTTAAACATTATATTGAAGCCCTAAAAGATGCAAGAAATAAAAAAGCGAAACGGATGTATAGAATATTTGAATCCCTTTCTTTTTCCGAATTTTTTGTAATGTTTCCCCTGTATAGTTTATTTTTTTTTCTTTTTTTTCTTTATGCTTACTGTTTCTTTGATGCTATTATGAATGTAATTGATAATACTATTCTGTGATCCTCTGTATTTGTATGTTGTATATTGTTCTTGTTATACAATAAAAAAAATTAAAAAAAACAACAATGGCAGCTGAACTGAAAAAAAAAAAAAAAACTTGTCTTGCGGAAGAACACTGTAGCCGGAGCTACTTCTCTCCGTTAATGTCTATGGCGAGTCACGCAGGCACTGGGCAACTCCGCAGCCGAGCCGAGCCCGGGATAAAATAGTCAGAATATAAACACTTATATAAGCGTACCGTAGGGATTCAGGATAAGTCAAAAACACCGTTTGGAAAATGGATTCATGATGTACTCGTTCATTTTGAACATAATTTACGGACTGCAGCAGCTGATACAACGGCGTTCTGTTGCGCGAGCCGACACTCGCACAATGCGACCACATACAATTTTAACTCGCACATTCTCAAAAAATGGTCGCATATGCGACCAATTTGGTCGCAGTCTGGAACCCTGCACTGGGTGGATTTTTATCATTCTAGGGTGGTTTTGCTCACACACTGCCAACACACATTTATGTTCAAACACCATGTAAAAGTGCAGGGATGCAAACTGCGCGCTTTTCGGCGCCTCACGCTTTTTTCAAGTCAGTTTGGGTGACTTGGGTCTGAGACTGAGAGGGTCTTATTATAATTTCACAAAGTCATCTGAAGCCATTCCATAGCTTAATGTGAGGGACAGAAGTCTATTTACATCATTAAATTAAAGTTTACGGAAACTCGTTTTCCCTCCTTTGCGGCTGTCAATCATTCTGCATTCAGTAACGTTATTCAAACAGTGCGCGCGCCTCGTCCGGTTACAGCAGGAATCACGGTAAAACTCTCTCCAATATGATATATTCACATTATAGTGCTTGATCTGTAGACAAAAGGCTGTGGATTTGCATACAATTACTTTATTTTGTGTATTTGTATATTGTTTGTTGCTGTTTTTAAACGACTCGCTACCGTGCCTGTTAGCACAAGGACTATGAATCGGCATCAAACACACAATAACTGGAATTTAAAACTTTGAAGAAACAAATGATCAATAAACTGTTGGACAGATATTTTTTATACCTATCCTGCACAATACATTTAAAATAAGTATAATTTAATTTTATATTATTTCTGTGTAGTGTAGGCTATGTAAATATTAGGGCTGGGTATTGACACAAATTTCACAATTCGATTCGATTTCGATTCACAAGCTTGCAATTCGATTCGATTACGATTCGATTCGATTCAATATTGATTATTTTGGATATCAGGTACAATACATGGCAAATTTTCTCAAGGAAAACAAATCTCTTAACCAATGCTGTAAACTATGGGAGTCAGTTGTATCATTAAAATTGTTTCATTAGCCTACTATAGCCTAATATTAAAGGTAAAGATTTACTGATTTGTATACAAACAATTACACTTTTATTTATTTTTCTAATAATAAAGTTATATGAAACATAAATATTTAAATGGTGGCTGTCATAAAAACTTGCCAGATTTATTCAAACATGCATTAAATATTGAAAAACATAAAATAATTATAAAATAACATAAAATGCATATGTAATATGGTGCATATATTTAGCAAAATGCTCCTCTCTACAGTTAATTTTTCTAGCTGACTAACGAGTTCATGGTCACTGGATATGGTTTTTCTGAGGTAAATGTGACGTTACATGACATTGTTTACAAGCTGTTTCACTGACGTCTTTCCTCGGTTGAAACAATGATTGAGCTGTTCCATGTGACAACAAGGATTTCGATAAGTTATACTCTATCTTTTAACACACTTTCAGATGCTCATTCATGTTTATTTCACGCTGTAACTGTAATATAAAGGCGGAAGAGAAGATTATGTGTGCTCGGCGCTGCTGCTTCTCTTGAGCTGCGCCAGAGCGATCTCACGCCACAGCGCCAAAACGGTATTTATGTTTTTGAATTTCGTAAGAAAATGGACGTAATTTGAAATCTGAGACTTTGTTTCATATCAATAGTAACAAAGCACAAAGATTATTGCGTTTATTGGATGGGATGCCCGCTACAATGTTCCATTCATTCATCAACTGAAAACAGGATGACTAATTGATTCTTGGGATTTAAGAATCGATATCGGTTGGTAAAAATGAGAATCGATTAAAATCGAGAAATCGATATTTTTTACCCAGCCCTAGTAAATATATACAGGTCCTTCTAAAAAAATTAGCATATTGTGATAAAGTTCATTATTTTCCATAATGTAATGATAAAAATTTAACTTTCATATATTTTAGATTCATTGCACACCAACTGAAATATTTCAGGTCTTTTATTGTTTTAATACTGATGATTTTGGCATACAGCTCATGAAAACCCAAAATTCCTATCTCAAAAAATTAGCATATTTCATCCGACCAATAAAATAAGTGTTTTTAATACAAAAAAGTCAACCTTCAAATAATTATGTTCAGTTATGCACTCAATACTTGGTCGGGAATCCTTTTGCAGAAATGAATGCTTCAATGCGGCGTGGCATGGAGGCAATCAGCCTGTGGGACTGCTGAGGTGTTATGGAGGCCCAGGATGCTTCGATAGCTCATCCAGAGTGATGGGTCTTGCGTCTCTCAACTTTCTCTTCACAATATCCCACAGATGCTCTATGGGGTTCAGGTCAGGAGAGTTGGCAGGCCAATTGAGCACAGTAAATACCATGGTCAGTAAACCATTTACCAGTGGTTTTGGCACTGTGAGCAGGTGCCAGGTCGTGCTGAAAAATGAAATCTTCATCTCCATAAAGCTTTTCAGCAGATGGAAGCATGAAGTGCTCCAAAATCTCCTGATAGCTAGCTGCATTGACCCTGCCCTTGATAAAACACAGTGGACCAGCACCAGCAGCTGACATGGCACCCCAGACCATCATGACTGTGGCTACTTGACACTGGACTTCAGGCATTTTTGCATTTCCTTCTCCCCAGTCTTCCTCCAGACTCTGGCACCTTGATTTCAGAATGACATGCAAAATTTGCTTTCATCCTGTAGGGTCTGGACCAATCAGACACACACTAATTATTCATATTCACTATATTTAATGAATATAAAGGTCTATGAAACTCCCCCAAAACTAACCTCACAAATGAAGTTACTTTGTCAGCCGGGTGTCCGGTTACAGAACACTTTAAGACTGATAACAGACTTTACGACCTCAAAGGAATGTGGCCACATGCGCCACATGCTTAAGAGAGAGAGACCATCTTTAATTAAATAAACTTTGCGGTGTTACTCTGATCTATGAAGGAACATGCCTCACAGAAACTGTGATGATTTACTGTCTCGTGTACTATTAGGTATAACAACATGGTATGTTTGATTGGGGTGTATGTGGTTGAACAACCACCCAACGGTCAATATAACCTCACCTGTATCATGCTTCCTAGCAAATTAATCCTCATTTAATGACACACACTTTGATGTACATCACCTTCTCTTAGAATGCAATGTGAATTTGTTATGTCTATTTGAGCTTGAATGAACAGTCTAAGCATGCTGGGGACAAAGACCATAAATCAACTAAGAGCCGCTTCCTCTCTCGGACATGTCACCTTACTCATAGGTCCATTCAAACCTTAGGGGTTGGTTCTTTTCTCAGGGTATATCAGAGGCAGGCAACAGTGACCGCCCTCTCTTAGTTTTTTTCATCCAGCCGCAACACTGTTCTGGTGAGACTGGGGAGCCCCCTCCCCCTCCACGGGGGCCCCAAGGGCCCAGCAGGCCTCGATTCCAACCAGAGGTGGGCTCAGGCAGGAGAGAGAAGACTCTCTCACAAAGAACCAAGGACAATCTCAGGAGTTTTGGAACAAAGACTCCAACCAACAACGACTCCAATCACCCATCCTTTTGACTTCCTCACTTCCAATCATGCGTTCCTGGAGAAAGAGAACGCTCAACCAACTTCCACTTGACGCTGCCGGAACCATCAACGACTTCAATTTTCAACAACTTCAAGAATTGTTCCCATTACAAATGCAAGTATTCAATTCAATGAAATGTGAAAATGAAATTCTGATGGTTCTTCTCATAGACCCTCTTCCGGTTTCCAATTTCATCCTATCACTAACCTATTTATGTATTCATGTGTGTATGTTGTTTAGTTTATTTATATTCATATAAATATCTATATTTAGTTAATAAAACTTGTACATAATATGTATTTGGTTCTGTTTTGTTTGCAATACAAGTCACTTTACGATCACGGTTTTTGCTACTGGCTCAAAGTACTGTACAGGCGAAGAAATAATTATTCTTCGGTGGCCATGGAAGATACCCTTTATTAGAATAAATTAATAATCAAAATAGTTCGTTGGAAGAACTGATTAATTGATTGTAATATTAATTCAGCCACATCAAGTTAATCCAATTAACTGACCCAAATATTTATAATTAATAATAACAAGATATTATTGATTATTAATATTTCCAAAAAGCTGAGTTCCTTACAATCCGAAGAAAGTACTTTGGACCACTGAGCAACAGTCCAGTGCTGCTTCTCTGTAGCCCAAGTCAGGCGCTTCTGCCGCTGTTTCTGGTTCAAAAGTGGCTTGACCTGGGGAATGCGGCACCTGTAGCCCATTTCCTGCACAGGCCTGTGCACGGTGGCTCTGGATGTTCCTACTCCAGACTCAGTCCACTGCTTCCGCAGGTCCCCCAAGGTCTGGAATCGGTCCTTCTCCACAATCTTCCTCAGGGTCAGGTCACCTCTTCTCGTTGTGCAGCGTGTTTTGCCACACTTTTTCCTTCCCAAAGACTTCCCACTGAGGTGCCTTGATACAGCACTCTGGGAACAGCCTATTTTTTACCCTTACCCTCTTGCTTGAGGGTGTCAATGATGGCCTTCTGGACAGCAGTCAGGTCGGCAGTCTTACCCATGATTGCAGTTTTGAGTAATGAAGTTTTTAAAAGCCTCAGGAATCTTTTGCAGGTGTTTAGAGTTAATTAGTTGATTCAGATGATTAGGTTAATTGCTCGTTTAGAGACCCTTTTCATGATATGCTAATTTTTTTAGATAGGAATTTGGGGTTTTCATGAGCTGTATGCCAAAATCATCAGTATTAAAACAATAAAATACCTGAAATATTTCAGCTGGTGTGCAATGAATCTAAAATATATGAAAGTTTAATTTTTATCATTACATTATGGAAAATAATGAACTTTATCACAATATGCTAATTTTTTGAGAAGGACCTGTACACTTCTGAATTCTTGACATTCATATATAAATATAAAACTGTGAAATGTATAATTGCATGATTGAATTTTATAAGTGTACTAATAGTAATTTGTTTTTATTAACATGTTTAGTTTTTATAAAATTACTGTGCAGATTTTTTCAAGAATTACTTTTTGCTGCTGATTTACACTCAAATTTAATACAAATACATAATACATTTATGTAATATTTAAAGGTGTTAACTGTAATCTTACACTGCAAAATTATAACTTACAAAGTAATAAATTAATCACATTTATGGATATTTGCCGCGGGGTGAGGGATAACCTCTCTCTTTTTTGACCATACATGTGTTTGCATCCCTGAAAGTGAATTTTGCATAATAGGTGCCCTTTAAGATATTTTAGATTTAGTCCGAAAGTTATTTTTGGACCAAAATGTATTTTCTATGCTTCAAAAAATTCTAACTAACCCACTGATGTCACATGGACTACTTTGATGATGTCTTTATTACTTTTCTAGACAAGGACAGTATACCGTACATACATTTTCAATGGAGGGACAGAAAACTCTCGGACTAAATCTAAAATATCTTAAACTGTGTTCCGAAGATGAACGGAGGTCTTACGGGCTTGGAACGACATGAGGGTGAGTCATTAATGACATGGTTTTCATTTTAGGGTGATCTAACCCTTTAAGATGATTCGTTATTGTTGCAACAGCTGAAGTTGTGGGCTGTGCAACCGAATAAGCAGCTTTTCACATACGTTTAAACTGTCCAGATGTTGGAAGAAGTTTGCATGTCCTGTAATTAATGTGTGCATGCAATTTAAAGGCCAGGTCGATGTAATAAAGAACCACTTATTTTGTACAGAGACACTAATATTCAACACCTTATCATCTCTATCTCTATCTTAGGTAGTGGTGTGTTTGCTTGCATGTCCATTGACAAAGGATGCTTCATTCTTGAATACCGTCGAGAGTTACTTTCCAAAAAGGAGAGCCAAACAAGACAGAATAGATACAATGAGACAGAAAATACCTACTTGTTTGACTTCGATTGGAATGGAAGAAAATGGTGGTAGGTTTTGGGAACCATTTTAGTAGAGGGGCGGCAGTGGCTCAGTGGTTCATGTAGGTTGTCTACAAACCGAAAGGTTCTATCGGGTTCTATCCCCAGTTCCACCTGACCAAGTGTCGAGGTGTCCATGAGCAAGACACCTAACCCCAGCTGCTCCCGACGAGCTGGATGGCGCCTTGCATGGCTGACACCGCCGTCGGTGTATGAGTGAGTGAGTGAATGGGTGAATGTGAGGCAATATGTAAAGCGCTTTGGTGGCCATTGGGTCAGTGAAAGCGCTATATAAATGCAGTCCATTTACCATTTTGACTAATTATTTTTGACTTACTTATTGGAAACAAATTTCATGTTTTTTCCTCTCTCCCATTTTAGCATTGATGCCTCAAAAGAAGATGGTTCACTCGGGAGACTTGTGAACGATAATTACAAATCTTTTAACTGTAAAATGAAAAAAATAGGTATTGAAGGCAAACCACATCTGTGTTTGTTTTCAATTAAAGACATAGCTTCAGGAGAAGAATTAACATACAACTACGGAGATTCAAACTGGCCATGGCTCTCTGGTTCTCTGGTAATTAGGTCTCTATTTAGTTTGTGTTGGTATTGTTGAGTTATGTGTTATTGACTTTTTGTGTTGTATTACCTGATGAACAGAACAGAAGAACTTAAACGGTCTCTGGACTGTCTAGTAAATAATAATGATGCGGTTTTGACACAGAATTTCATAATGCAGTCATACACAATTTTTTTTGTTAAAATTGCCTTCAAATATTCAGAGCATGTTCTCTCTTTACAGATGAACCGTACAGCCCCTCGCAGTGAGGTGAACGCACCATCAGAAGAGGGGACATGCCTGCCTACCAAAATGAACGGCAGTCCCAAGCCAACTGAACAGGTAGACATTTTTGGTTAAAGTCAAGCTCTTGATCAACTGATACAGCACAATGGGCATATTGATCCATTTATACACAAAGTAGAATTCAAATCTAGCATAATTTTTTTTAGTATTGTTCACAGGGCTGGGCGATATGGGCAAAAAAAATATCATGATGATGGTTTTATATCAGTCGATATCGATAATTATCACGATAAATGTCAAATTTTTATTTCTTTCAAGTTTAAAGGCAGATGTGGTTTTAAACTACTATTTATTATCAGAACATTTCACAGATCTCAGGTAGAACATTCAAGCATTTTGTCATTTTTCCTTAACAAAATAATAAAAAATCTGAATAGAAAAGTATATTTCTTAGTTTCTGCATGTGCTAATGGGGGATATTGTTTCAAGTCTTGAAACAGGTTTGTGTTGCCTGACTTTGATGGCACGTATCTTCAGCACAGTTTGCAGTGCAGGCTGCAGTATTACTATTACATGTTTTGTCTCGAAATGCATATTTGACAGTGAGTAGTATTAGCTTGAGTTAGGATGCAAATTTACTATGTTAAATTTATGTTCATTAACAAAAACAGTTTTTGAGTTTTATAAAAATTAACCATTGGTCATCCAGTATCATGCATTTAGATCATGATAACACAAATAAAACCAGGCATAGCCTATAGCACCTCACTATCATGGCAAAATGTAACTTTATGGTTTCTATGGTATTTGTATGAAAAACAGTAGCCTAAATACATTATTAAATACTGTAATTATATTCCATTAGTCATTTAATACATTGTCTACATTAATAATATAATACAATTCATGTATATCCCACATTTCATGGTGCAGTTAATATTAATAGGCTAACGTTACTGTAAATCCATGGTAAATGATGGGAATTTGTAGACGGAAAAGCCTTCTGACTGCATCACAGTGTTTCTCCTGTTTGTCAGCGCTGTTTCATCTGCCTTTAAACTGGTTTAAATCACTAAGACATTTGTGTTCTTCACTGAATTCAAGCGCTTCTCACTGGATCTCCTGAGTGAGACCAACATTACTCGCCCAGCCCTTATTGTTCAACAGACTTATTTTTAACATGAGAATGTCCTCATTTTTAAACTGTGACGTTGTTTGAGGATTCCATGCGTGTGTAATGAGAGCCTGTCCAACAGTGTTGGGCAAGCTACTTAGAAAATGTAGTGAGCTAAGCTAGCAGTTACTCTACATTAAATGTAGCTTCACTACACTGAAGCTACCACCCTGGGAAATGTAGCAAGCTAAGCTACAGCAATATGGCAAAAGTAGTTGACTACATCTAAGCTACTTTTTGAAATATAATTTTTATATTGAACCAACTTGATTCCAAGTCATTGCTATCTCAGTGATCAATAAACCTGTCAATCAAACATATAGGCAGGCATAATTTGTCAGTTCAATTGTTTATTCAACAACTGTTCCAAACCAATTTGGCAAAAAAACTAAAAAAACATAACTATATAAAACCATAGAACTATATAAAACTATACCAATACCAGGTGTCAAGAGTGTGTGCATTTTTTTCCATTTCTCACGTGTCAGCCCAAGGATTGATATTGGTGCATGATGTCAAACCATACGGAGCAGAAGGTGGTGGTAATGCACCTAAAAGCTGGTTTGTAGGGCCCTATGAAATCCGTTTTATTTTTTCCCACATTCCGGACTCCAATTTTCTGGACTCCAATTTTAATGGTTAAATAAAATTTTAGTAATCAAAAACATGTGTAATTAATTGAATCATGAAACGTATACAATTTAACAATAATTTATTAACATTTTTATAAATTACATTTTAAGGGCACTATGAAATATGTTTTTTTAATGGCTTAAATTGTAATGACCAATTATTTAAAAGGCCTAATGATTTAAGCAAAACTTTTTTAAGGTTAAACCAACCTTTTATTTTGACAGGTTGCCATGTTGAGTCTGTTTTTGTTTTGTTTTTGATATGACGATAGTTTTTCTCAAATCAAGCTAAAATGCTGCTATAGTGACTCGGCCTTTGGATTTGCGGCCACGCGTCTGAGCCATCATTCACAGAGACACGCAGAACATGCATGATTCCTTTTTAAATAGTCTTAATGCGGTTTAATATAAACAGACTCGTCTATATCGCGATTTTATTTAAGTTTACTTACCTTCTTTTCATCCAAGATCTGACAAATTCCGTGAAATTCCGCGTTATACAGTAAATTTCGTGTTTATGCATGGATACTGCGATTCAGTCCATGTTTTCCGTATTGCGGTAATGAAATCATATGGCCCTATGATTGCCAACCACCGTAAAACAAGAAGAAGAAGTAGGAACACCGTCACTAACTGATCCAGCATCAGTGATACTTAGCAGTTGTATTTCGATTTGAGCTTGAGCTTTAGAAATGCTTGGAAAAAATGTAACGTTAATGGACGCTACCGCACTACTGAAAAGCTATTTGATTCAGAAAACAGCGACGCTACCACCATGCTACTGAGAAATGTAGTTAAACTAGTAGCGTCACTACTTGTAGCGACGCTACTGCCCAACACTGCTGTCCAATGTACTGACATTGATGTGGTGTGAAATGTGTCACGTGTGTCTGGATGTTCTGATGTTTCTCCAGTATGAAATCAATATAGTGTGTTTGTCTTAATTATGGATGATTGGTGTGGAATTAAATGGAATGTGTTTTGTATGCTTCCACACATGTAACAACGATGACTGTAAAGAGAGTTACAGATGCATTTGCTGTTGATTATCTTTGTAACTGGTTGTTTCTACCCTGATCTAATGTGTATGTTCTTATTTAATCAGATTGGGAGTCATTTGTCTGAACCCAGGCCTTCAAATAGTGACCAATGGACTGACCGCAACAGTGACCATTCATCCACAGCTCCTGACCCGATGGAGAACCATTCTCAGGTTAGATCTCTTGCACTAAACCCTTGTCACATACACTGATGGCAACTAACCAAGCACTAACCAAATTGAGACAACCATTGGGTGCCCATATCAACACCAATCACTGAACTCAACACCGTACAGCCAATCACCCCTACATGACCTTTACACTGTTTTGACTTGTACTTCATGGAACCGCATTAAAGGGATAGTTCCCCCAAAAATGAAAATTCTGTCAGTATTTACTCACCCTCATGTTGTTCAACCCCGTAAGACCTTCGTTCATCTTCGGAACACGAATTAAGATATTTTTGCTGAAATCTGAGAGCTGGATCACTCCTCCATAGGCTTCTTGAGGGATTGAACTTGCCGGCCTCGAAAAGTTATTACAGACATCGTTAAAATAGTTCAAGTGACCACAGTGGCTCAATCTTAATTTTATCAAGCGAAGAATACTTTTTGTGCGCAAAAAAACAAAAATAACGACTTTATTTCAACTATTCATGTCCTTCTCTGTGGGCCTCGAGTCAGTTCACTAGTGTAAAAGCGTAGAGCTTCTGTTGTTGTACGTCACACGCATCACACACATGACCAGCGTCGGCCAATAGTGAGCCTACGTGTGACGTAGCTCTACGCTATTACACTAAGTTAACTGACTAGAGGCCAACAGAGAAGGAAATGCATAGTCGAAATAAAGTCGTTATTTTTGTTTGTTTTTGCGCACAAAAAGTATTCTCGTCGCTTGATAAACTTAGGATTGAGCCACTGTAGTCACTTGGACTATTTTAACGATGTCTTTAATAACTTTTCGGGGCCGGCAAGTTTCAATCCTTATGAAGCCAATGGAGGAGTGATCCAGCTCTCAGATTTAATCAAAAATATCTTAATTCGTGTTCCGAAGATGAACGAAGGTCGTACGGGGTTGGAACAACATGAGGGTGAGTAAATACTGACAGAATTTTCATTTTTGGGTGAACTATCCCTTTAATGTTACAGGTCTTTTGAGTATTCAAACATTGTAAGAAGAACTAAATATCTGGCATGCTGAGCCAGTGGAGGGAGGTGCTGTAGAGATTAAGAGTACAACAGACACGAGTAAAAGCTCATCCTATCACAGTTCCACATCTGTGACACCGATGCCTACTAAAGTGCAAAAAAATAGATACAAGAAGAAACAATATTGCGCCTATTGTCAGAAACCATACTCTAAAATAGCACGGCACTTGGAGTTTGTTCATCGCAATGAATTTGAGGTAGCTAAGGCATTCAGCTTTGATAAAAGGTCGAAGGAAAGAAGAGTGAGATTACGCCTTTTAAAAAGTAGAGGAAACTGCGCATAATGTTGCAGTTTCAAAAAACGGAGATGGGGAAATGGTTGCTTGCAGACGCCCCAGAGAAGTAAAATCCACCTATGACTTCACTCACTGTATCCACTGTCAAGGTCTGTACAACAGAAAGACACTATGGAGACACATCCGAACATGCCCCCAGAACCCCAAATATGAAAATCACACAATTGGGCAGAAGAGAGTTCAGTCAATCAACAGCTTGACCCTTCCTCCACCAGTGGATGTTAGCAAAAGTCTATGGACCATTGCTTGTGAGATGGTGAATGATGAAGTTCCAAATGTTGTCAGAAATGATCAATACATTCTTCTTTTAGGGGAGCAGATGTACAACAGGCTGAAGTCACATTCAGGGAGAAATGACTACATTAGGCAGAAAATGAGGGAAGTGGCGAGGTTGCTCATCACCGCCCGATCACTGACACCCATTCATAATATGCAGGACTTCATCAAACCCTGCAACTTTTCTCACGTCATCAAAGCAGTAAGAGCAGTGGCAGGATTCAGTGAGGAGACAAACACCTACAAGATTCCATCACTGGCACTGAAGCTTGGACACAGCTTGGTGAAGATTGCCAACTCCGTTGAATGCAATGCACTGATGTTAGGACGCGACGAGGCTGTCGAGTCTGCACAAAACTTCAGACGTTTGTATGAAAGCAAATGGAATGAGGTAGTGTCTGCAGCTGTACTGACTACTCTGGGTGAAGCTAAATGGAATAAGCCACAAGTCCTACCATTTACAGAGGATGTTAAAACACTGCACTCATTTTTGAACTCAAAACAGCAGGAGCATGTGGATGCCCTACAAGAAAAACCAAATGGCAAAAACTTTGCCTCTCTATGCAAAGTCATGCTAACACAGATTATTATTTTTAACAGACGAAGAGAGGGTGAGGTTTCCAAGATGAATATTCAATCTTACACATCTAGAGACCAGACACCAATGCACAAAGATATTGCTGTGGGACTCAGTGACTTTGAGAAAAAGCTTTGTGGGTACTTCCAAAGGGTGGAAATATGTGGTAAGAGGGGGAGGAAGGTACCAGTGTTGCTGACCCCTAATATGGTTGTGGCCATGGATCTCCTTGTAAACATGAGAGAAAAGTGTCAAGTTCCTGTTGAAAACCAGCATTTGTTTGCTCGTCCAGGTGCTCTGTCTCATTATCGTGGTGCAGACTGTATTTGCCTGTATGCCCAAGCCAGTGGAGCAAAGCATCCAGATGCCCTTTGCTCAACAAAGCTGCGTAAGCAAGTAGCTACATTGTCCACGGTATTAAACCTAAAAGGCAATGAGATGGATCAACTAGCCAACTTCCTTGGCCATGATATCAGAGTTCATCGGGAGTTCTACCGTCTCCCTGAAAGCACTCTACAGCTTGCAAAGATTAGTAAACTACTCATTGCAATGGAAAAAGGGAAACTGCCTGAACTCCACGGTAAAGGATTAGATGGTATAACAATAGATCCACAAGGTAAAATATGCATTTTAACACAATTGGTAATAATGATTAGTTGTATCTCATAATAATGTATATTCTGTAGAGTATTAGGAGTGTTGTCAATATTTCCTAAAATATCAAACATTGGCAGGTAATTTATTATGGAAGTAATGTACTAGAAGTTTAGCTTCACAGATTTTTGTGATAGGCCACATCGAGAGAAAATGAAGTAGAAATGGTGTGATAGTGGCATTCAACAGCTTTATGCTTTTGTCTAAATCAGATGAAATGGATGTGTCCAGCAATAGTTCCAGTGATGAGGCAGAACCGCAAAATTCAAGCTGCAGAAGTCATGGGTATGAGGATCATGTGAATGGTACATGCGTTTATTCCAATTCTATACATTATTATTCCTCTAGTGCTGCCTTTACTCTATAACTCTGGATAATTACGCTGGATAGGAAGTAGGGTTGGGTATCGGTTGGGTTTTATCCGATACCAGTCCCTACTCGGTATTTTTTAAATGGTTCCGGTGCTTAAACGGTTCTTGAACCGGTACCAAGCGGCAACATTCCAATCTGAAAAATGAAGCCTACCCGGAAGTGCGCAAAACTGCAATACATCGAAAATCCGCTAGGGGCAGGTCCCAAAGGGGAGCAAATGTTCATAGACCCCCATGTTAAAATGTCCGTTTTCACCGGTTTTCACAGCATAAATTCATGTTTTTACAGGTTGGTCCCATGGACTTTTATTGTATTTTTCGATAGGTTCCGAGTGCCTGACAACTGTGAGGGGGGTGAATTTTTTTGTAACTCGTTAGTTTAGATTGTATTTAGATATAAAATGTATGACAAATAAGGGCGTGGTTAACTTTGACTGACAGCTTGATTGACAGCTGATAACGGGTTGCGCCTTGTGGAATTCCTGAAATTTAACGTCTCGGCCATCTAACACAACACATCATACCACCTCTGTATCCTTTCTGAAAATTTGTATTGAAATATCGTACATAATATGGGTTGCTCTGCTATAAACTGCACTAACCGACATTGTAGGAGTACTTCGCTCCATTTTTTCCGGTAAGTGATATTCCACTACTATTTCACTCAGATAAGTTAGCGTCCGAGGTAACTTACCTGTGGGGTTGCCAACCGTTCCGTATAATACGGAATCGTCCCGTATTTGACACATAAGCCTAACGTTACTTTGCTATTCTATAAATATATCGGCCTAATAAGTTGTATTATAATATTATAATATGCTATAATGTATGATAGAATACAATATTCACCAGAAGTCATAATTTCAGGGTTTATTTTTCTACATTTTCTTCCGTGGGGGCATGTTACCACCTATTTTTTTAGGTCACAACCATTTTTTACTGTCTATATACTATACTTCTGCATCTAGGTCTTTAATTCAACCTACTGATTGTTTTTGTTCCTACTGCAATTTAATTGTAAATGTTTGACATTCCAGTTAAATTCCATTCCAGCTACATTCGTCGAGGAATGGAGAGGAGGCCCCTGGGATGGAATGGCCAGGGTGGATGAGGGGCTTCTCTTGTGGAAGGGGGAGTGGTGGGCAAATAAAAAAAATTTGAATTCAATTGGTAAATGAGGTTTTTTTTCTTTTTCTTTTTTTTATTAGGAATGGGGCAAACAAAAAAGGTAGAGGAAGAACAGTAATTATGTTAAAGAGTGTTATGGCCAGCAATGGTATATGAATTTAAACTAGATAAAAAATTTCAGGACAATTTTAGGACTAATTTCAGTCCTAAATTAGTAGTGATATTGGTAGTATCACTACTAATTTACTGTTCATCTGTTATAATGGCGAACATATCGGATGTGTGTCTAACGTTACCTCTGAGTGCAGGTGAGGACACATTCGAGCTGGTTTCGGTACGATTGGAGCTGGAGTCGGTGGAGAAACAGATCCGCGTTCTGCTGGTGAAGCAAGCCGAGCTGCGAGATCGGCGATCAACGCTTGAAACATCACGCGCCGATGCTCACAAGTCAGTGGTTAGTAACTTTTTGACTCCGACTTCGTCTACTCCGTGCGTTTCTCTGCCCAGGAGGACGCGATCATCTCTGCCTTCATTCACTCCGGCACCGAGGCAACACCACGGACCCTGGGTGATCCCACAGCGGAAGACACGAGCCAGGACCAGACCAAGGACTTCCCCCCCCCCTCCCGGTCTTCGAGATCTCCACCCGGAACCGCTTCTCCCCTCTTCGCGAGCCGGAACGTGACGCCGCCATGATCATCGGCACTTCCATGGTCCGTCATGTCCGTGCTACCTCAGGTAAGCGTAAGGTGCGCACTCACTGCTTTCCTGGTGCTCGTGTTCTTGATGTCGCTGCACAGATTCCCGAGATCCTGAACGGTGACGAGCGCGTCGGAGCTGTGGTCCTACACGCCGGGACGAACGACATCAGGCTGCGGCAGACGGAGGTTCTGAAGAAGGACTACAGAAGCCTGATCGAGACGGTTCGCAGCACATCGCCTGAAGCAACGATCATCGTGTCTGGACCGCTTCCCACGTACCGACTAGGACAAGAAAGGTTCAGTAGATTATTTGCTCTAAATGAATGGTTAATGTCATGGTGTAATGAACAGAAACTGCTCTTTGTAAATAATTGGAATCTGTTCTGGGAGCGACCTAGGCTCTACCGTGCTGATGGCCTGCACCCCAGCAGAATCGGAGCGGCTGTTCTGTCGGACAACATCTCCAAGACGTTACACACCATATGACTAGTAAGTCAAAGTCCAAATCACAGTCTTTGCTGTCCCAACTTAATTGATATAAGTAGTGTAGAACATTATATAGAAACTGTGTCTATTCCTCGCTTAGTGAGGCCAAACAATAAATCTAGTGTAGGATCTAGCAAAAATCTTATTGTAATTAAACCAGAAAATCTAAATATCAGTGAACAAAAACAATTTCTAAAGCTAGGTCTTCTAAACATTAGATCGCTCACACCTAAGGCGGTTATTGTAAATGAAATGGTCACAGATAATAGTTTCGATGTACTTTGCCTTACTGAAACCTGGCTTAAACCAAATGATTATTTCGGTCTAAATGAGTCCACTCCACCAGGATACTGTTATAAGCATGAGCCCCGTCTGATCGGTCGTGGCGGCGGTGTTGCAACAATCTATAGAGATATTCTTAATGTTACTCAGAAAACAGGTCACAGGTTTAATTCGTTTGAAGTACTTGTGCTAAATGTTACGCTCTTAGATGCAAGAAACAAATCCATATTATCTCTAGCCTTGGCTACCCTATATAGACCTCCAGGGCCCTATGCTGATTTCCTAAAAGAGTTTGCATACTTTCTCTCAGATCTATTGGTCAATGTCGATAAAGCAATAATTGTTGGAGACTTTAATATACACGTAGATAATACAAATGATGCGTTAGGGATGTTCTCTAGTACACTAGATATTGTTGCACCAATTAGATTAAAAAAGGTAAGAGAGAAAACTAAAGCACCATGGTACAACAGTGCTACGCATGCAATCAAGAGAGAAACTCGTAACTTAGAGCGTAAATGGAAACAAACTAATTTAGAGGTCTTTAGAATCGCGTGGAAAGACAGTATGTCACGTTATAAAAAGGCTCTAAAAGCAGCAAGGGCTGAGCATCTCCGCAAACTAATAGAAAATAACCAAAATAATCCAAGGTTTTTATTCAACACCGTGGCTAGACTAACAAATAAACAAACATCACCAGAGCAAAATATTCCATTACAATATAGTAGTAATGATTTTATGAATTACTTCAATGAGAAAATAGAAAGCATCCGAAACACAATTGTAAATATACAATCCTCTATGATGTCTTATGATTCAGCCTCAATTATGGCCCCTCTAGAACAACTACACCGCTTTACAACTATAGGACAGGAAGAGCTAAATAAACTTATCATTGCATCGAAACCAACAACATGTTTATTAGATCCAATACCCACTAAACTACTGAAAGAAGTGTTACCTGTAGTCGAAGACCCTCTTCTTAATATTATTAACTCGTCTTTATTTTTAGGTCATGTTCCAAAAATATTCAAGCTGGCAGTAATAAAACCTCTCATTAAGAAACCGCAATTAGATCCAAATAACTTAGCAAATTACAGACCCATCTCAAATCTTCCATTTATGTCTAAAATACTAGAAAAAATTGTGTCCGCTCAATTGTGCTCTTTCTTACAAGAAAATGATATCTATGAAAAATTCCAGTCGGGATTCAGACCGCATCATAGCACAGAAACTGCGCTAGTTAAAATTACAAATGATTTACTTTTAGCTTCTGACCAAGGCTGTATCTCAATACTAGTTCTACTCGATCTAAGCGCTGCGTTCGACACTATCGATCATAAAATACTCCTGGATCGACTACAAAACTACACTGGTGTTCAGGGACAGGCATTAAGCTGGTTTAGATCTTACTTATCAGACCGTTACCATTTTGTCTGTCTAAATGGGGAAAAATCAAAGATAACGTCAGTAGACTATGGAGTGCCGCAAGGATCGGTGTTAGGCCCTCTGCTATTCTCAATATATATGCTGCCACTTGGTAATATTATAAGAAAACATGGAATTAATTTCCACTGTTATGCTGATGACACTCAATTATATATCTCATCACGACCAGATGAAAACACTAACTTATCTAAATTGACAGAGTGTCTAAATGATATAAAATGCTGGATGACGTGTAATTTCCTGCTATTAAATTCAGATAAAACGGAGGTACTACTTATTGGTCCAAAAAACTACCCACAAAATCCCTTACAATACAACTTTAATTTAGAAGGATGTCCTGTTACTTTATCCACTACAGTAAAAGACCTGGGTGTTATACTAGACCGCAACTTGACTTTCGAAAATCATATTTCATATATTACAAGAACAGCCTTTTTCCACCTTAGAAACATTGCTAAGCTACGCAACATGCTATCTGTTTCTGATGCAGAAAAGTTAGTTCATGCATTCATGACCTCGAGACTAGATTACTGTAATGCTTTATTAGCTGGCTGTCCTACATCCTCAATCAACAAGCTACAGTTAGTGCAAAATGCAGCTGCTAGAGTTCTTACTAGATCAAGAAAATATGATCATATAACACCTATTTTATCATCTCTACACTGGTTACCTATTAAGTTACGTATCAATTACAAAGTATTCCTACTGACCTATAAAGCCCTAAATGGTTTAGCTCCTGTGTATTTAACAGACCTTCTATCGCCATACAATCCATCGCGCTCTTTAAGATCACTAAATTCGAGGCTTCTGGTCATTCCTAGGATATCTAAGTCCACTAAAGGAGGGAGGGCGTTCTCGCATTTAGCTCCTAAACTCTGGAATAGCCTTCCTGATATTGTACGAGACTCAGACTCGCTGTCCCAGTTTAAAACTAGATTAAAGACGCATCTCTTTAACCAAGCATTCACTTAATGCTTAACCTTTGATACTGCTGAATCAGTTCGAATGCATTAACATTATGAACATCAGCTATGCTAATTATTTCCCATCTGCCTTTCTGCTGTTATCTCGGGACGCTAGTCCCGAGGTAAATAGCGTTCGTCAGCTCCAGTTTGTATCCAGCCTCTCACGGAGACTTCAGATGCCCCAACGCCTGTGAAGAGACGACTCGACGCCTGTGAAGAGACGACTCAAAGCCGGCGATATGTTATGCCATAAATTAATACTTGATTAACTAACTGTATTTTTCTATGTACATTTCCGAAATGCAATTTCTGTAAAGCTGCTTTGAGACAATGTGTATTGTGAAAAGCGCTATACAAATAAATTTGAATTGAATTGAATTGAATTAAAAGGTACACCACACCACATATAGTATTCAAAAGCCTGGCCTAAAAGATTAATCCAGAACCACCCTACTGGATTAAGTCTTTCAGACATTCAGCGATGCTATTTAAAAAATATTCATTGCCCCTAGTAGACAGATGAACCTGGTCTCTAAGAAACAACGCAGGGTTGTCAAACACTATGTGTGGATGGCGTACGATCCCCCCCTTGACACCCAACACAAAGCTGGCCATCACACTGTTCACCCATAACCGGGACCGGTCGATCTTCTTTGGGTCTGTGGATCCCCATCGACGACGCTGGGTGATTGGAGATATGATGACGGTCATCTGTGGGTGCCGCCGATGGAGATCACACAGGTCCTGCTTCATCTGTGCGGCGAGATCCACGCTCTTCATCTTCCCCAGATCGTTCCCGCCGCAGTGGATGAGCAGGATCTCCGGGATTGTTCTTCCTCGCAGGGACTGGGCAAAAAAGGGGAGGACGCCACACCACCTCACTCCACCCCAGCCAAACCACTTCACCTGGGTATCTAGTCCCAGGTTAGAGCCTTACAGTCTATGGTTAGAGCCCAGGGACCTCCTTGCCGCCTCCTCTCCACGGCGAACATAACTGTCCCCCATGATCCACACAGTGGGAACTGCAAAAATAGAAAGGTAAACATTTCATTACAGTCATAACTGTAACCTACAATGTAATGAAATACAGCACAATAGTGCCAACTAACAACACTTATAATAACCAGCAGTCGCGATTGTGATTTTAACAGTAAAAATACATTTTGTGCAAATCATTACTCTAAAATGTTATTTAGTTTTACTCATTGCATAATCCATAACAAAACATCCCTTGTATATACGTACCTCTTATGGTAATGGCGTCCATAACGAAAACTGCAGAAAAACAAAATGAATATTAACATTAAACAATTGGAAATGGTGACCAAGTAACGTTATATCAAGATACTGCTGGGCTCTTTAATTAAAGTTAGACTGCCACTGACCACTCGAGTAAAATAGCAACAGTGCTATTTGAAATTGGTCTTTATTTTTTACAGTCTATGGTCTTTAGTGACAAAGTATACCAACATACGCTATATAAAAAAAAAAAATCACAACCAGGTCACAACCCTGTCTCTTTTTGTGAGACCAAAGATCGCCCGTTAGATATAAGTTACACAAGACGAATTATATCTCATGTTCAACCACTAGACTAGAGACATCAACTCTAGCCGAGGTGAGGCTGTTCCAGGCGGGGTACATGAGCGCTGAGCGCCCGGTGAACGCCTGGATCTAACAACTCCGAAAACGTCAGATCAAAATTTTAAATAGGCGCTATCTTTATAAATAAAACACAGATTTGAGCTTCAAACAACTACATTGTTGACTGAAAAACTATTAAAACTACATTTCGTGACACAATAACAGTAGTATTTTTAAATTTCGCGGCTTTTCAGTTAGCTGCTAACGTTAGCTTATTTACCTAGAAGTTGCAAACACAACTCCGTTCATTCGTTGTAACTTGTTAACTGTTCAAGTTACAACTTACCAGCAAATTCAGATGAGTTGATTGTACTCTTCAGCAGCTTCGCAGTGAATATAAAAAGCTTTTACAGTCTATGATAAAAAGTAGCTTAGTCTGCCAGTCGATCAGATAGCTGAGGCTGCTTGGCTCGGCTGAAGACTGAAGAGGCGGGTCCACCGGCCGGCTCTGTCTCACACAAAGCCCGCCCTTTTGCCCATATATGGATTGGCCAGAAGGTGGGCGGGGTTAGGATTTCACAAGATTTTCCAAGATGGCGCTGCCCATACCCCCCATAAAAGGCTTCAAACCCGTTCTTCAGAAAGTCTATGGGTGACGTCACAGACGCTTTGTCCATATTTTTTACAGTCTATGACCGGTACTTAAAGGTGCAGTGTGTGGTTTTTAGCGGCATCTAGTGGTGAGTTTATGAATTGCAACCAACAGAAGTTACGGTGGCCGACAGGAAAATATGTCATCGTCTGAGACGGCAGAGCATTTCAATGTAAGGGGAGCCGCGGTGTGTGTAGACAGAAACTGCTCATTCCTAAGGTAATACAAATATAACGGTTCATTAAAGGTGGGGTATGTGATTCTCTTTTTTGTCCATTTTTTCAAAATAACTTGAAATCCTATTCCTAACCCACTTACAGCCACTGAGTTAGAAGCACTGAAATGAAAATTAAGCAATTTAATCATCTGTGGAACGGGCAGGACTCGAAAAACTCCAGCCAATCATTTCCAAGACCACCTAGAATCATTATGCAGTAAGTTCGTCAATCAAACGGTCGGATCACGCCCCCCTCCCCCCGGCGCGCGTGACCCCCTTCGTGCGCATACTCAAAGCTCGTGACGCATGCGCATCTCGTCAGTAAAGCCGGTTCCATGATTACTTAAATCGTCATTACAATCTCTCGCGCATCTGAGTTTTCGCACGTGCATGATTGCGCGTCCATGTTCTTCGAATGGGTGGAGTCAGGGCCAGTGTTGGAGGAAAGAAGGTAGGACCATTTGAATTGTGTATTTTCAAAATCTGCCGGTCGTGTGTCAGCGCTGTGTGTTCGCTGTAGCGCTGTGTGTTCGCTCTCGGCTACGCTAGAAACATGACGACACAATATGTCGACCTCCATAGAAGGGGGCGCCCACGGTTATTGAGATATAAATGTCTCATTCAAAGGTAATAAAAACATAACGGTTCATTATGCAAGGTCTTTATACACCACTGAAAACTTATTTTTCAAGGTAGTGAGGAAACGCGCTGTGTAGAGCTGTGTGTTCGCTGTAGCGCTGTGTGTTCGCTGTCGGCTACGGTAGAAACATGACGACAAAATATGTCGACCTCCATAGAAGGGGGTGCCTGTGGTTATTGAGATATAAATGTCTCATTCAAAGGTAATAAAAACATAACGGTTCATTATGCAAGGCCTATATACACCACTGAAAACATAGTTATGGATCTTACATTTCCGTCAATAGATCCTCAGAAATATTACACAATGCACCTTTAAGAAAACAAAACTGCACACACTTTGTCAAAAAATAATACCCTTTTGTTTACAGGGCCAAAATGGACACAATATTAACTTAAATCTTTAAACAATATAAATACAAGTAACATATGTTAATAATAAATAAACCAATATAAAATAAAAATTCACATTTACATAATATCAAATAAACAATATTGTATCAAACAATGTAATAATACTGGAGATTAATAGAGATTACTACCAGGGTAATCTAATCTCGACATGGCTCCAGGTTCCCATGTTTTGTCTGCTTAGACCAGTCATGTAAGTTATCTGGTCGTTGTACTAGTTACGGGAGCGCTTAGCTTGGTGAGTTTGGTTTCGTTCCCACTGCGTCTTAGCTACGCAGCGTTGAGTGAACCTATGAAAGAGAAGTCTCTGGTTACTGGTGTAACCTATGTTCTCTGAATAGGGAACGAGACGCTGCGTTCGCTGCCAAGATCCTCGCGCTGCCGACAAGCTTCCTTTTTCGGCAGAGAAATCTGAGGAGCAGATGATGCGCGCGCCAATATAATATGAGCGTCAATGGATTGGCATGATTCTATATGGCTTCAGACAATCGGCACACCCAGAGGGCGTTCTGACGCGTAATTTAACACGTGAAATGCAGCCAAACCTTGGAGCAAATTAGTTAAAATCTCCCGGAATCAAGAGCGAGCGAGCAAGAGTGCGCATGCGAGACAGAAGAGACTGTGCTCCAAACTGGACAGAGCGCTCGGCGGAGAGGGAGAGAGCGAGAGACCTTGCGTGTGTGCCTCATTAAGCGCATGTAAGTAGGGCTGTCGCGATAACCGCAATATTGCAGTACCGCGCTACTGACAGGCCAACCGCAGAGGAATGCAAGTAACCGCAGCAACCGCGAACCGCGTTTTCTTTTTTCATCAGGCCACCTTTCGTGGTTCGTACCATGTGTATTGAATGTTAAATAAGTTAATAATGAAAACAAGACTGTTTATCATGGTGATTTGTACAGAGGATTCGTGGATTTGGATTTGAGCCTAAACAGACTGAATGTGATCGACTGAGCGCGTGCGATTACCTGCTTCTGTCTTTGAAGTAAAGTCATGTATATTCGTGAAAAGGTTGCCGTTTCCAAGGAAAGCGAAATATTTGTCGTAGGCTATCATCCTTTTAACGTGTAAGGGTATTTACCATGAATGGGGTCAGCGCTGGTCAGCATTACACAGCGCGAGGAAGCCGTGGGGGGAAAGCAGCGAGTCACGCATTGAATCAATGCCATTGGTCTCTATTAAGTGAAGCATTGCTTCAGCTTTGCCCAAAAGTGAAGCATTGCTGGCCAGCTGAGCCTTGAAAAGTGGAGCTCAAAGTTAAAAAACAATTAGCACCTTGTTTCATTACATCTATCATTTAAGGAATCAGCTTTTTTGAACGTTTTCGTTGAATGAACGGTTAAATGACTCACTCAAAGACAGTCCGTTGGCATAACAACTGCGCGCTGAGTGACAGTCTTTCAATGCGCAGAGACACTGTTTAGTTTCGGTTACATTGTTTTTGTGTATGCTGACCACTTCATAACACATATTTATTTAGCAACAAATAAATATAAATAAATAAATAAATGGCGGTAAAACCGCATATCGCGCTATTGAGACACTCAAAATTACCGCAAGGGAAATTCCTTCACCGCGACAGCCCTACATGTAAGACAGAGTCAGACACCGTAATCAGGCACCGAAATTTTCATTCTTATTCGGTCTCGTTACTACTGTTTACGTCGGAACTGGTTCCCTATTGGCACCGCGTTTCGGTACCCAACCCTAATAGGAAGTGTACATGTCAGCGAATGCATGAGTCACTGTGCTGTACTTTAGATTGTTGCTCGTTTTTTTCCACTATCAGATTCAGCAGGCAACCTGCAAGACGAGGGGCCCCAAGACGAGGGACTCAGAGTATCTTCAAAGAAAAAGGGTATAAGAAAACGTATAGTAACTCACTTGACTAAAGTCTTCGCCTCTGCTAATCTTTGTCTGCTTTTTAATTTAGTTATAAGAATAGCATATTTGTTGTAAAGATACTGGAGTGCAGTATTAAGAGAATTAACATAGCCTTGCAAAGAAGTACAATAAAGCATTGGCATGTTCTTATTGTTCAGGTAAAGAGTTGAATAATTGATTATTGAAATGCTTCATTATAGGCTACCAGAAAGCACATGTGGGTAGGCCTAAATCCCCTTCCATGGTAGACCTGGACGATGCTCATCTCAAACAAGGTAACCATGTTTTATTAGGAGATTAGTTTTAGGACTCACACTTCACCATGGTCCCAATATGTAGGTATGATCTAGACATCAGTGTGTGTGTGTGTGTGTGTGTGTGTGTGTGTGTGTGTGTGTGTGTGTGTGTGTGTGTGTGTGTGTGTGTGTGTGTGTGTGTGTGTGTGTGTGTGTGTGTGTGTATTTTAGGGCTTAGTGTTCACCATGGTCCCAATATGTAGGTATGATTTAGACATCAGTGTGTGTGTGTATCTCAGGGCTTAGTGTTCACCATGGTCCCAATATGTAGGTATGATTTAGACCAGTGGTTCCCAAACTGTGGTCCGTGAGGGTACTGCAGGTGGTCAGGGGAAAGGCAAAATAAAATGTAAAATAATATTTTTTACCTTCATTTTACCAGGAATCCCCATAAAAATAAATAAAAAGTAAAAAGAATATGTAGGCCTATATTGATATAAAATTTAAATTAAATTGTCAGGTTAATGTGGGATTACTAAAATCGGCTAGTGGTGCTCGGCCGTGACGTTCAAGTTCAGTGCCGTTAGAACCACAACATGGATCGGTGGATAGCAACAGGTTCTCTGAAGAGGAAAGCGGCAGAGGCAAATATTTTGCCATTATATAAAATATTTGTCTGATTAAAATTTCACCAACAGTAATTCTGGATTGCCTCCACCAAACAAGTAAATAGGAAATAAGCAAATCAGAATACTGCACGCCAAAACAGCAGTATGCGCGCAAGCGTGAAACGCTAGTGTTTCTTCTTGCTGCGTATCTTTTACTGGGGTCTCCAACACGTCGCTTGATTGGAGGTAGCTCGTCAAGGGGCCGTTCACATATCGTGTCTTTTGCGCTCTCAAGTTCATTATTTCATGTAGGCGCGCGGCGCAGCGAGATGAAAACACCTCAACTTTTCATAATGCCGCAAACGCACCGCAGTTCATGTGACAAAAACAAACAAATCAACTTCATCCTTTCCGTAAACATTGAAAGCTCAGCCAATGAAGAATGTAAGAATGCACGTGCACCTAAACACTACGGGTGTTTTTCTCTTCTCCGTAAATTAATCTTGTAGCAGAGCTACTGCAAGCGTTTTTCGGTGGTGGAAATCTATTAGCTACTAAGCACAACTAAGTTGTGGAGATTGCGCATAGCAACGACAGACGGCACGGGAAAATCGGACCGAATTTTACTATTAGCTAATAATAAAAGATAAGCTAATGTGCATCGATGTAAATGTCATGTTTTTTGACTCATTCTTTTTATAAAAATGATTTAAAGGCTGAAATATGTGAAGTTTATCTTTTTATAAAACCTTTTTTTGTGAAAAATGATTTAAAGGCTGAAATATGTGAGGTTTATCTTTTTATAAAACCTTTTTTGTTAAAACTTCATTTGAATTTCATTTTACTATATGTGCCTATAGGGGTGGCAGGGGATGGCAGTTGTTGGCGGCAATGTAAGTATCTGGATGTTTGCCGCGGGGCGAGGGCTTCGATTACCTCTCTCTTTTTTGACCATACATGTTTGCATCCCTGAAATGAACCTGATTATGCCCTCGGGCGCTTGAGTAAATAAATAAATAAAATCTGTGGCAGCCGTTGTGTGCAGTAAACTTTCTTTTAACAAGCTGTTGTACTGATGTGATGACCAGTTATAGTTTTAATGTTAGTAAGCCTATTTAGAGGTGCGGATTAATTCAGGAAGGACTGTGTGTAGATATATTTTATTATGTGTGTGTGTGTGTGTGTGTGTGTGTGTGTGTGTGTGTGTGTGTGTGAATAAACACAGTTTATTCAGTTTTGAATAAAATAAACTAAAATTCGTTCTTTAAAATAAATTAAATAAACTTATTAGTAACTTAGGCCTAGTACAAAACAAGGCAAAAAAACCAACAAATAAATACTATAGCAAAAACGCTGTTTGGTATAAAAATACAGTGGAAAATTAAATTAATCTAATTTTTATATTGTTCAAAAGGAAAATTAACAAAAACGAACAATTTACTAAATGCACATGGCACATCGCACAACGCCAAAACTTAGAATAAAAAGAAGGCGGCAAACAAATCAACAGCCTAAGTATTTGATTAAATTGTTTAGAACAACTAGGCTATATTTAAGACAAAATGTGGAACAAATAGGCTAATTTAAAGAACACTAATACAAATCAAAAATATCAGAGGAAAGCCGCAAACTGCCATTAAGACGACGGATGAGTCTTGACCTGAAACAACAAATTGCAAACATCAGACTAATTTTTCTTACAGAATAAAAAACAACTTCTGCATTATATAAAAACGAATAAATAAAAATAATATTTATTTATTTGTATAACCTACCCGTTATAAAAATACCCGTTTTTTTATATAGCCTAACGGATAGCAAACAGAAACACTACAAAAATGAAATTAAGCATTCTTACCTAAGCTTTCAATTCGATTTTATTTTTTTCATATTATGTGAGAGGAACACCAGCTTGTCCACATTGTTGGGAAGAAGGGAGCTTCTCGACTTGTTCACAATGAAGCTGGCCTTTAAAAAGATGCGCTCTGATGGAGTGGATGTGGAAGGGATACAGTGGAGGCGTTTAGCTGCTTTAGCGAGCTTTGGATATCGATGCTCATTTTTTTGCCACCATGCCAATGGTCCCGAATCAACCTTTGTTTTATCTGACAAGTACATTTTTAGTTCATCCTTCTCTTCTGCATGCTCCTCCTCATCAATGGCAACCAGCATGGATATCTCGGCCTGCTTTTCCTTTTTCGGTTCGGGCTCACCCTCCTCTGCAGGGCTAATGCTGTCATGATCACTTTCTGGCGCAGCTTCTGTAGATAAACTTTCTGTCAGATCCGACACTGTGGAGTACGCATCTTCTCGTTCATTTTGGTCAAAGAATGACAAGCTCTTAAAACGTGGGTCTAAGACAGCAGCTTGTATATAAATGCTGGTCGCAATATTTTCCGTCAGTTGCCATCTCGTGTCAATTTCTTTTGCTAGCTCTGTCTTTAGTGCTTTTGTGGTGGGACTGTCTTTGTTGCGCAGCACCAAATGGCGTCTCTTCATGTTTATTAACATGGGCAGTGTGGCAGATAGGGATGCGTTTAAATCCTGAGAAAGCAGCTCAGTGAGAGTGATCATAAGCTTAAGCACTGCGACAGTGTCCTCCGCTGTCAGCCATTGTGCTGTTGTGAGATCTAGACATCGTTCAGACCGTTTGGTAATTTCAGGGTCTGACAGCACAGCTGTAACCGGCCATCTCTGTTCCAAGAGTCTCTCCAGCATGAAGTACGTGGAGTTCCATCTCGTGGAGACGTCTTGGATAAGTTTGTGTTCTGCAACATTCTGCTGCTTCTGTTTATGAGTCAGAGCTGTTGTAGCCTTGGTACTTTTCTTGAAATGCCCCACAAGGCGTCTAGCAGCAGGTGATGCATCGACATATGGGGTCAGTTTTAAGAGCCGCGTTTATGCATAACTGTAACGTGTGCCCCGCACAACGGACGCCTTTCGCATTACCCCAGGATGGATCATTAGAAATCAGTTCTGTGCACAACACCATATTAGCGGCATTGTCATGTACGACTGCTACCCTCTTTTCTCCAGGTATTTTAAATTCTTCCATCACTTCACCGAGTTGCTCTTTTATGTTGGTAGCTGTGTGGCTCTCCTCCAGCACTTTTGTTTCCAACACAAAATAATATAGTTGCCAATCTTCAGACATGAAGTGTGCAGTAACGGTCATGTAACCCTCAATCTTAATAGAGGTCCATGTGTCTGTTGTAAAGCTGACTGCTGTACAACTTTGTATTTTCTTAACAAGAATTTCTTTAGTCGTGTTGAATTTGCTTGTAAGCCATGCATTATTGTGTCGCGTTTGGGAATGGTGTAGCCTGGTTCGAGGAATTCAAACATTTCTTTGAACCCGTCACCACGGACAACGTTGATTAGTCTCATATCAAGCGCAATGAAATCGTAATTTTTTCACGTGAATTTTTTTTTTTGCGACTAACCGACTAATGAAAATGTAATCGACCAAGCCCTCCTCATATCAACTAACATTTAGTCGACTATTTGGGGGCAGGCCTAGAATGAACACAGGGAGCGACATTAACACTTGTCTGCTTGTCCAGGAAAAGGGGATTTTTAAGTTTTAAGTGAAAGAGTTTTACTTGCCCGACCGATCGAAACGCGAGATGGTTTTGATCTAATACAGTCAGTGTAAACAATGGATAGTTTCTGGAAGCTGCGCTGCCTGTCTATTTGTGAGAGAGACATTAGTGGAGAAATCAAAACAAATGAGCCCAACAGCTCACAAAAAAACTCACAGAAGAAACATACTGAGGTAGAAATGTTTTATTTATTTATAATATATGATATAGTTAAGTAACATAACACGATTAAGGGCTGTTCTATAATATCCCGATTGCAAATGTTACATTGAATTTAAAGTTTAATAAACAAGTAGCCTAGTTTATATGTAGTAACTTACATTTTAGATGCAATATTGACTGGTTTTGTTCTATTTCACAGACGAAAATAGTTACAAAAGAAAAGCAACACTAAGCGCTGTGTTTTGTTACTGAATGATTCATTATTTTGAACGAATCGTTTTAATGAATGACTCGATTCATTCATTAAGATGGTCACTTGACGCCACCTATTGATTTATTGTTTAAAGGTATCATTGATTTTATTTTTTATTTTATTATTTGTTTAAACATTAATCTCATAATATTTTACAGTTGTAATTTTGCAGTGCAAATTAATTTATTTGATAACAGCCGTTTTTATTAAAACTGAATTTGATCAAATGTAAGAATTTGACAAAACATATTTAGTAAGGTTTAATAAATTGTCCTTTATAAAGGTAAATAACGCCCTGTTGACCCACTACAACAAATTACTTTGTAAACATGTCACCTTTTTCACCACTTGTGAGTTTGCAGGTCTGTTTAATAGTTCAAAAAGTACAATAAATGTTCAAATTTCGATTTTTTTAAGAATTGTTGGAAGGTGTCTGTTAATAAATGCAACACGTTCCCAAAGTCATGTGAAATAATCATGTTACATATTCGTGATTCCAATACTGACCAAAATAATCGTGATTATGATTTTTTCCATAATCGAGCAGCCCTAGTATGATCTATCAATCCCGTCTCGTGTTTGCGTTCACACTGAAGGTGGCAATTTCCCGGGATCAACGCGTGTGTGAAAGGGCCTCGTGACTGACAAGCGCCGCCTCCCCACACAAAAGACCATGCAACTGAGGGTTCACCGAAAGTTGTCATCCAGACAAGTAGAGAGAGAGAGAGAGAGAGAGAGAGAGAGAGAGAGAGAGAGAGAGAGAGAGAGAGAGAGAGAGAGAGAGAGAGAGAGAGAGAGAGAGAGAGAGAGAGAGAGAGAGAGAGAGAGAGAGAGAGAGAGAGAGAGAGAGAGACGAGGAAAACAAACAAGCATGGAAATGGAAATTATCGCGGCCGGAAAAATTATTGAGCTCATTTTTTTTTATTGTGCGATTAATTGAATTATTGACTATCGCGACAGGCCTGAGTGTATGTGTGTGTATCTCAGGGCTTAGTGTTCACCATGGTCCCAATATGTAGGTATGATCTAGACATCAGTGTGTGTGTGTGTGTATTTCAGGGATTAGTGTTCATCATGGTCCCAATATGTAGGTATGATTTAGACATCAGTCTGTGTGTGTGTGTGTGTGTGTGTGTGTGTGTGTGTGTGTGTGTGTGTGTGTGTGTGTGTGTGTGTGTGTGTGTGTGTGTGTGTGTGTGTGTGTGTGTGTGTGTATCTCAGGGCTTAGTGTTCTCCATGGTCCCAATATGTAGGTATGATCTAGACATCAGTGTGTGTGTGTGTGTGTGTGTGTGTGTGTGTGTGTGTGTGTGTGTGTGTGTGTGTGTGTGTGTATCTCAGGGCTTAGTGTTCACCATGGTCCCAATATATAGGTATGATTTAGACATCAGTGTGTGTGTGTGTATCTCAGGGCTTAGTGTTCACCATGGTCCCAATATGTAGGTATGATCTAGACATCAGTGTGTGTGTGTTTATCTCAGGGCTTAGTGTTCACCATGGTCCCAATATGTAGGTATGATTTAGACATCAGTGTGTGTGTGTGTGTATCTCAGGGCTTAGTGTTCACCATGGTCCCAATATGTAGGTATGATCTAGACATCAGTGTGTGTGTGTTTATCTCAGGGCTTAGTGTTCACCATGGTCCCAATATGTAGGTATGATCTAGACATCAGTGTGTGTGTGTGTATCTCAGGGCTTAGTGTTCACCATGGTCCCAATATGTAGGTATGATTTAGACATCTGTGTGTGTGTGTGTGTGTGTGTGTGTGTGTGTGTGTGTGTGTGTGTGTGTGTGTGTGTGTGTGTGTGTGTGTGTGTGTGTGTGTTTGTGTATCTCAGGGCTTAGTGTTCACCATGGTCCCAATATGTAGGTATGATCTAGACATCAGTGTGTGTGTGTGTGTATCTCAGGGCTTAGTCTTCACCATGGTCCCAATATGTAGGTATGATTTAGACATCAGTGTGTGTGTGTGTGTATCTCAGGGCTTATTGTTCACCATGGTCCCAATATGTAGGTATGATCTAGACATCAGTGTATGTGTGTGTATCTCAGGGCTCACTTTTAAACATGGGGCCAATATGCATGATTTAGACTTCAGTAATTTGGTGGAAAGGGAGTTGTTGCTCAACTTGCCTGCTCTAGATGCATTACATTTATGGATACGCAGTATCTTGAGCCCTTTTGAGCCATGGCACTCTCAAAAACAGAGAATTATTATATAGCATTGGTATGTAACAATATTTTATGGGTCTTAATGTTAATGTTCTCTCTGGCTTTGACTGATTTGCTTTGTATTTAAGGAATTACATTTAATTTTTTTTTATTATTATTAGGCATTAAAGGTCCCCTGACATGAAATTTTCACTTTCTGAGTTTTTTAACATTAATATTAGTTCTCCTAGCCTGTATTTGGTCCCCTCGTGTCTAGAAATTTCAGTCGGTGTAAACCGAGTTTGGGCTATCTTTCTCTAGCTGTGAGAAAATGAGATCTCAGACGGGCTGATCTTGAATCTCCCCTATATGACGTAATATAGGGGAAAGGTTACCTCCCCCCTCTCTGCTTTGCCCGCCCAGAGAATTTGAGCCGCCCATGAGAAAACGAGCTAGGAAGTACGAACGCACGCGCGCGATCTTAGTTTATCCTCAAGAGATCATGGCGTGTGACCGATTAAGCACACAAGTTGAATAGAGAGATATAATGGCTTGCAAAACGAGCGAAGCATGGAAGTTGATCAGTGTTCGGATGTACAAATGAACACAAAGGTCTTTTTTAGTTCCTTCATCCGAGCCTCTGAAGAAACAATGGGTTAATTTTATTTTCTCTGGAAATGCGCCGATACAACCTCCCAAAGTTTTGGATGGTCCAAACATTTCACCGACGACTGTTTGCTCAACTTGAGCCAATACAGAGCTGGCCTCGATGAACGTCTGAAAATAAATCGATCGAGCTACCAAGCAACAATTCAAGTTCAAGTTCAGAAAGGTAGGCTAATCTTTCTCTCAAAATCGTTCAATACTGTTAATGCATCAGTAAGCCAGTGACTAAAATATCACCTTCACATCGTTTCTTTTAGTAGGATAAAAATAATCTTATTTAAATTGTGAAAAAAATATTTACAGAAATCGATCAAAGAACAATTTTTCACACAGCGCGAGTTTATCTGGACAACTCGTTATGAAATCAATGACGCACGTGACTGCACAACGAAGCTCTTACTGTATGTACATCATCGTGTTTGCATTGGTGAAAGCATTAGAGAGAGTGCAGAAACTGCGTTGCAATGATAAGATCTTCAATCTCGTGATCTACAGACTGTCATCTGCTTGCATCACAGCAACATATGTGATGGGAATAGATCTAATTACTTTAAAAACTTCTCACGATTCGTTAATCTCGATAGCTGTATTAGTAAAAACGTATAATAGCAGTAGAAAAGGTATTCGAGAGAATTTCACATGTAATACGTAGCTATTTCATATGCACGCATGTCAGCCAATCACAGCAGTGGCCGCGTTTACACTGAATCCCACAGCAGACACGCCCCTTCAAACAGAGTGTTCAAATCAGAAGCTAAAATCAGGCTAGGAAGAATGCCTTTTATTTCTAAATTATGACTTATTTTTGTTTGTTTTTGCACACAAAAAGTATTCTCGTCACTTGATAAACTTAAGATTGAGCCACTGTAGTCACTTGGACTATTTTAACGATGTGTTTACTATATTTCTGGGATGGCAGATATCGATTACTTAGAAGCCTATGGAGGAGTGACCCAGCTCTCAGATTTAATCAAAAATATCTTAATTCGTGTTCCGAAGATGAACGAAGGTCTCACGGGGTTGAACAACATGAGGGTGAGTAATTACTGACAGAATCTTCAGTTTTGGGTCAACTATCCCTTTAAATCGATTTGAGTTTAAGGCTTTAAATTGAGTTTATAAAGTCGTCTTTGTTTTTTACAAGAATTGTTAAAAACAAAATTTTGTTGGGGCGTCAGTTCTAGGACCCTAATGCCATTGCCTAAGACGGAATGTTTTCCAAGTTTTTTTGTTTGTTTTTGCAATTGGGATGTTGTGTTATAATAAATTGGTGCTACAGCAATAAAACTGATCTTGTGAATTCAGTAGTGGATCTGTACTTTATGTAATAGGTTGCTCTTTCCTTCTATGATAAATAAATTTAGTTTTAGTGAGTGTCTCGAGAAGCACTATTACTGCAAAACTTTTTTTTTTTTAAAGGTTTTTTAGTGGGTGGTTTATTTCAGCATGTTTAGAACTAAGAAATGCAGATTAAATGGACAGCTTGCAATGGCGACTGTGAAAGGTGTTTGTTTTATTGCGCTGTCTCACGTCAAACTCTACTTCACAGCAAGGGTTAAAACATTTTTTTTTTAATCAGTATGATTATCTTGTTCTTAACTCACTCAATGTTCACTATGTGGCCAATATGTAGGTATGATTTAGACATCAGTGTATGTGTGTGTGTATCTCAGGACTCTGGGTAAGCATGCATTATGGAGTTAATGTGAAAAAACTGGTTTGCTTTAGTGCAGAATAATGGTGAAACCAACTAGTTTAAAATGAAAATGAGCCAATAAGTGGTCTTCTACTGCCCTCTGCTGGCCATTTTACTTCTTAAAGCTATTTTTTTTACTATTATTATGGATTGGTAATATAGTTTAATATTATTAAACTATATTACCTACATATTCAAATAAACTAAATTAGATTGTATCAACTATATTAAATTAAATTAGATTTTCACAATAACATGCCAAAACTGTGAGTGTGTAAGCATGCATTATTGAGTAAACATGAAAATTTGAGAATTTTTTTCAATAAAATTATATGAATATAATGAAAACTAAAAATTGAATTTTAAATGGGAAACCTGTAATATGCATTTTTTAACCTACCATTTATTTAAAATATCTATAGCTATAACAAAATGTGTTTAAGCATTTTTATTAGAGTTAATATGAAAAATGTGCCATTAAAAAACACATGGAATCAAACCATGTAATAGAAAAACAAAACTGTATTTTAATGCCAGAATAATACAATGTTCTTTTAAAAACAATGCATATGAAAATAAGTAACATTAACAATAAATTAATTTATTCAGGTTCAATTGTTTGCATATTGAAGAATGTCTCTGTGGTATCGTTTCATTCATTTCAATTTTTTGCACATATGGAAGAAGAAAAGTATTTGCATTAATATATGTTCAAAACTATATTGCATATATATATATATATATATATAATCCATGAGACCTCCGGCTTGGAATGGCTGCAACTCCCTACCTAAACCACCTAGATTCTTGTGGGATAGCTTGTTTGAAAGGTCCCATCCTCATCTAGCTTCACAAAGAAATATGTGAAATGCTTATAGACCATTAAAGTATATTTGCATAATGACACATCCCAATAGCATTGAAAAAAACAGCAACAACAACATTTGTGTGTGTGTGTGTGTGTGTGTGTAAGCATATGTCTACATATGTGTGCAAAAGCACCTGTGAAAACTTTTTATTAATAAGTATAATGGCCAGCAGAGGGCAGTAGAAGACCAATTATTGGCTCACTTTCATTTTGACAGACCTGATTTTCACCAGTATTCTGCACTGAAGCAAACCTGTTTTCCATGTTAACTATAAGACAATAATTTTTTTTTTATCAAAGTGTATCACTTCATTGCTATTGACACTTCACATCAATGCTAGCAATGTGGAAAATCATGGTAAATCACGATAGAAACATGGTAAATCATAGTAAATAATAGTATTACATGGTGTATCATGGCAAATAATGCTAGCAATGTGATGAATCATTGTAAATCATGCTACAATCCTGGTAAATCATTCTAGAATGTGGTATATCATGATATAATATGGTAAATCAAGGTAAACTGGTAAATCATGCTAGAATCATATTAAATCATACTGGAATGTGTTCAATTGTGGTAAATCATGCTAGAACAGGGTAAATCATGGAGAATCATACTGGAAATTGGTATATCATGGTAAACTGTGGTAAATCATGCTAGATTCATGGTAAATCATACTGGAACATGGTAAATCATGCTAAAACATGGTCTATTCCATCTATGATGTCAGTGGTTAAATGTTTTCTACATAAAACTTAATGTCTTTTGATGCTTGTGTGGTTAAAAATCTTCAATGCCTTAACTGCTTGAACACCGCCAAATGCTGCTTGCAGCTTTAATTATTATTATTATTATTATTATTAAAAGACACAATTAAGACAATACATTTGGTGGACCATGTGTCAAATTGTCACTTGCCATAATGTAGCCATCAGATATGCATTTAATTGTCTGCTACCACAGCAAATCAATGTCTGCTGTTTTCTAACATTTCTAACAGTTACGAATGATGCCTATTGTCAAGTATACAAAAAAAAACCTCATGGCCCAGAAATAGACTGGGTGAAAATAACTTATTTTATCTTTCTATGCAGATCAAAAACAGCAAATATCTTTTTTTTTTATGAGTGTAAATATGTGTATGTGCGTGTATAACAGCACAGTGGTCTCTGATGTACAGTGTAGTTGTTGCTTCTTCTGTCGAACACAATCCTCATGAAATCCCACCAGCATCTTCTCTGTATAGCGTCCTTTTTTCAGTCTAGCCACAACACAACTGCCACCACATGTCTTGTGCATTGGTGAGTCCACTGAGGTCAGTTCATGACAGCACTGAAACAAAAATGTTAACTGAACAGCTTCAATGACTACCAGTGCCACTGCTGTGAAAAAACATTTTGAGTGAGCTGTTTAAAACCCTCAAAGTCATAACAGTGTTCAAACATGGGGTGGTATAGCTTACAAGTTAAAGAATGGACTGGTACCCCAATGAATACATGTTTTGTGTTCAAATCCCAGGAGGGTTTCATGGACACAACTGAGCAATGCAATTAATCCCAGGTTGCTTCTATGGATCTTGAGGCCACAGCAGAACCGTGCAGCACACAGTATAGTGGTGTTTCCACTATAATGTTTATAATATAATAACTTAACATAAAAATGTATAGTTTTATGTTAAGTTATAGTTCATTTATAGTTGTCTTTGTAAATAATTGTTGGCTTATGAAGCTTTGGAGCAGCTGCTGTGACGCTGTACAAACACTTCCAGTGTGAATACTCATGCGCGTCTGCAGCTGCAGTGACAATGTAGTTACGCTGATGCGCTGCTCAAGCGCCACTCATCCTTGCCGTGTGAAACAGCAGTAAGACAACCTACATCTCACACTAACAGTAGCAGAATGATTGTTGTACATTAATTTCATTTATTTTCAGATTAACTAAAATACATAGGGAAACAGCTCAGGGAAACGAGACACAGCTGACGAGACTAACAAGGTAACAGGTGAGACAGATGAACTAATGAGGGTTACCATGGAAACAAATGAGTGGTGGGAAAACAGAACAAAGGAAGACATGTGACTTATGAAAATACAAACAAACACTGACACATGACACCTACACTGTAGGAATTTGAAATGCTTTAGTAATATTGCACTTTTTACTTTTTTATCATCAATGATCTATTAAAGGGGTCTTATAATGCACACTCACATACAAAAAACCACACACTCGGGTTTGATCTGGGTTATGCTATGTAGCTGTCTGTGTATTTCATAAACTAAAAGAAAGTTTATATATAATATTTTCTGGCTAGTTAACTTTAGTTTTGTTTTAGTTTTTTATAATAGGCTACACCATATGCTACTTCCACCCAAACTGAATAATTAAAAACAAGTTTAAATGGGTAGTTTAAATTTTCTGTAAATATTTTTGAGTCTTCATTTTCTTTTTTTGCCTACTCCAGTTCCTTTTTTTTGCCTAGGCCTTCTTCAGTTCTTGTTAAAACTCAGTAGACATGCTTATCCTGTGCATTTTTGGCACTTTTTGTGTTAAATCAAATTTATTTTGTCCATCAAATGTGTGCTTTCACTTTAATTGAGCGTGAGCAGCACAGCAAAAATAGACTCGGCACCGAAACCCCCGCTTCACTGCTGCTCACGCGACGCTCCTGCTTGACCCCTAAAATCCTCTGGATCCGTCTACGGCGCGGATGCCGGAGCTAATCGCAACCATTATAGTCAATGCTCTTAAGTCCACCAGCTGCGGACGCAGCGCCTCTCAGAAGCGTCCCAGAAGCGTTTCTCCGCTCCGCTCCGCAGAGAATAGGTAGCGGGTCTATTTTCGCCGCTTGCCGCGTCAAGCAGCACAGAGTACATCGTACCAGGCAGGAAGTCAGACACAGAACGGCATAGAGGATCCGGTAGATTTTCAAAATAAAACACCCTGTGGAGACCAACGCTCCGCTGCTGAAACGCGTCTTAGTTCCAGTGGACTTTGACGCCGAGCTAGGGACGTATCAAAAACGTGGCGCTGACGTTCCGCGCCGTAGACGGATCCAGTGGATTTTAGGGGTGACGCTCACGCGCTGCTCCTGCTCGCAGTGTGAATGCACTCACTGATTAACATGCACGCCGGAAAAAATATGCGCTGCTCACGCGCCGCTGACACTTGCGGTGTGAAACGGCCGTGCGTTGATGCAGCTCATCAGCCTTAATGTGGTTCTTAAAGACACTCTTATGTTGGCAAAACAGTTAAGTATTCACTGCACAATGAAACAGCATTTTATTCTAGTAATGCATTTATTAAAAATCAATATTAACATCAAAACTAAAAGTGTGTTCTCTGTTGATTTGATAAATTCAGCTGAAGATACGCAAAGAAATAAATGAAAATACATGTTTTTCATTAAGTTCTTTAATGAGGAGTTCAGTTGTATAACAATGACTTGTCACCCCCAAAAAATAAAAATTATGCAAATAAATACATAGGTAAATAAAAAATAAAATAAATGGACTGCATTTATTGAATCGGTTAATTTATTAATAATGCCTCTCAATTACATATGGTCAAAGAATTATATCAACATCACAGCATATATTTTCACGAGTCATACGTCGTGGAGAAAAAAAACGGTGAATGCTCGATCCATCCCTGTGTCTCAACTTCTCCTTATTCCATCACTTGAAGAAGACTTACTTGGTTGTAAGGGTTGTGATCATATACTTTCCATCTCCAAGAGAAGAATATACTGGAAGGAACACCATCCTGAAATGTAGGAGATGCTCAAACCACTCTTGCAACAGTGCTGAATGGTGAAATTGGAAACAACTACACAATTTTGCTCAATTTGCTCCTGATCATCCTGCAGAAAGTGGATTTCATTGCGGGAGTTTAAAAAATGTAGGAGCCTTTTTGTGTTTTGTGGCCCCAAGACAGAATTGTGTGCCACAGCACCAGTGGATTGTAGCACTTGTTGTCCAGGGACATTGACTGTGGCAAAATGTTTATATGGGCTGAACTCTTTGTCCAGCTTCTATCAAGGAAAGACCATTGTTTATGACATGGTTAATTAGGTTGGTTTTGAAACTCATCTGTACCCTATCATTATACCTCTCCTCCCTCCTCTTACACTTTTCTTTCCACTTTCCCTCTGTCCATGTGTTCTTATACAGTATATTCTTCTCTTGCTCTTTCCACAAATACTATTGCCTTCGACTCTAACCATCTCTTCTCACTCTACTCCTCCCTCTTCTCCTCTTCCTACATCCTCAGCTCTTCTTGCTTCTCCTATCCTCAACTCTTCTTACTCGTTCTCCTCTTCCTATACCATTTATTCCTTTCCCCTCATCTCTTTGTTCCCTTTCAATATTACCCTTCCTCTATCCTCTCCAAAGCCTCTCTTACACATCTTTCTTTTCCCATTCTTAATTTTTTTGTTGTTTTCCTTTTCCCCTTTTATAGTTTTTGTAATTAAGATAGCTGTGCAAACAATTAGGATATTTCGATTCCTGTGTTATTTGTATTACTAACTCACCATATATTAATTTGGGGCTAAGTGAGGATATTCCAAGCACAACTGAGAATTTAACAAATAAAAGAGTTTTGTCTGTCGTGTTTGGGAAAATGCTGCACACATTTGTGTTTTTTGTAAAAAAAACAATCAAAAGAGCTACAATCGTTTTTTCCAGATATATTACAGTTTTGGTTGGCTGTATGAACTACTGTGAAAACATTTGAGAATTTTGTGCGGAATGTTTTGAGAAATTGATTTGTAATTTGCATGAAATGAAGGAAAAGTTAAAACCTGTTTAGGACATTTACAAATTGTTCAGGTTACTGTGTTAACTGTTTTGAGAATGTTGACCTGAGTTTGGAAAAATGTGTCAAATCGTTAGAGAAAAACATTAAATAAATTATATTCGTTTGAACTTTCCAGTCATCAAAGATCCTGAAAAAAAACCAGCTGCCACTAATTCTCTATGTCAGTAAAGTTATTTAAAGAACAAAGGGAACAGAGAAAACTACTAACTACTCTTTGACTAAAGCACACTTGTGGCTTTAATAAGGATTAATCTAATTTAATTTATAATTTATGCAGTGCGGACTATTTTATAACCCTATTCAATTTCTGTATATTTCATACCTATTAGACAGGAAATGTACAGGTAAATATGACATTTATTATGGGTTTAAGTGAGGATTGTTTTAAGTTCACTTTAATTAAAAGTTATATTTTTTTTAAGCTAAAATTTTGGCGAAAATCATTTTCATCGAGACATCAGTAGCTATATTAATATCAGTGATACTGGCCTTCATTCTTAAAAAGATGCCATTAAGATACAGCCGTAATACTTGAAAATAAATGGTTCCATTGAAGATAAGTCCGTCTTTACCTCCCTCCTGCTGCTGAGGTTGCTCCTACCTCATAGTTCACATGTGACCTAACCACAATCTCTCACAATCTCTCCGCAACCCGACCATACGCGCCAACCCGTTTGACTAAGCCTGTCGAGCCCCACTGCCGTAATTAAAGCAGGTTCAGTGGCAACGGTTCCGTATGGCATACTAACTGTCCGAACACCAATCGTCATTCACGCAAAATACACAGGTACATAATATTACAATGCAAACTATACAAATAAACCAACAGACTCTTCGAGTTTTCAAGAATTCTTCGAAACCATAGCGTGGCAGCCTGTACACAGCCAGTCAGAATCTTTCCGTCTCAACCACAGCCAGAAGCTGCTCCTCTCTGCTGCTTCAGATAAGTTCTTTACTGTGCGACGCAACTCTTGGCCACTGAATCCTCTCTGAGGAACCGGGTTGTACAAATCCTCGACAACCCACTTCCACTGGATAAACCCAGACTCTCCATCCTCGCTGTTCTGCTTCAGTGGCCAGCTGAGCATACCGCAGTTTCTTCCTCTCATATGCCTCATCTACAGCATCCTCCCATGGCACTGTTAACTCTATCAGCTGAACAATGCATGCTGATCCAGACCACAAAACAATATCTGGTCGGAGGTTAGTGGTGGCAATCTCAGGTGGAAAAATAAGCCGTTGATCAAGATCAGCCAGTCCCAAGCAGCTTCCAGTTGTCCTGGACGAGAATTGGTTTTAACATCTTTTCTTGGTGGTTGCTCGCCTGGGCGGAGGAATATTGTCTTCTGTGTGTAATGTTTTGCTAGAACAGGTGGCAACTTATTGGTCATGTTACGCTTATCTTCCAATGCTGAAGCCAAACATTGCAGTACTTGGTCATGGCGCCAAGTAAACCGACCTTGGTTTGCTCCTTGATTTAGAAGGCTTAAATTGCATTTGTGCTCATTCAATGTTATCGGTTAACTTACCAAATAACCAATTAGTGCAGGCTACAGTTGTAGTCATGGTTGTCATGTCATCCATGTATGCTCTGATTGGTGGTAGTCGCATCCCAGAAGCCAAGCACTCTCCTCCTACTACCCATTTTGATGCCCTAATGATTACTTCCATTGCCATGGTAAAAGCCAGTGGAGAAATGGTGCCTCCTGCCAGGTAGGTTGACAATCTCTGAGCAATAATGCTGAAGAAAATCTTACCTTCGACGTTTAATAGTGAAATAGGACGAAACTGACTGATGCTTGTAGCATCTTTTTCTTTGGGTATAAAGACTCCACCTGCTCGGCGCCATGCTCTAGGTACAACCTGCTTTTCCCATGCCACTTTTTTCAATTTCCAATTCGTAGAACTCCTGAAGCACTCTTGTACACTCTGTACGGAACTCCATTAGGCCCTGGAGATGATGAAGCCCTTGCCTTTCTCACAGCCTGCTCTATCTCTTTCCACTTAGGTGCACAGACCTCCATTTGGTATTATTGTGGATTGATAGTTGGGATGTCTGACGGAAGTGACATAGGCTCATGCCTTTTTGCATCTGTATGCGTTTCCTCCAAATATCACTCTAGCTCAACCCTAGATGTTTTTAAAGTGCCATTATTCTCAATGGTGAATAACTTTATGAATTTGAATGGATCTTTATAGAAATTAACCCTCGCACGCTCCTTTTTTTAGCATTTCCGTAGGCGCTCAGCTCTGCGTAATTTTGCAAGCTTATCTTTTATGGCCCTTTGTAAGAGATTGAGTCCCTCCTTCTTACTTTGTTCTGCTCTTTTCCATTGCTTCCTCAGCTGTCTCCTTCCTCTAACTAACCCTTCAATTTTCTGCTGCCGTCCAGACATTCCAGGAGTAGTTTGTACTTTTTCCTTCCTTTTTTCCACACCAAACCTCTCACTTCCATATGCGTAAATGTCCCCAAATTTATCCAGCTTCTTTTCAAGTGTACCAGTTAATCTTTCCAATGCAAAGCATAGATCTGCGTTTACCTTGTCCCATGCAGTTTTCTCACAAGCTCTTAGCCATCTAACTCCAGGCCTATGCCCGTTGAGGTTCTTTTCTCTCTTATGCTGGTTAGTCTGACCGGGTTCACAAGAATCAATGTGTTCATCACTAACTGTGCAAACCCTCCTCTCCTCTATGACAGGGGTGCTGATATCCTGCGAACTGTGGTTTGCTTCCTGTCGCTGGATTTCATTCGACTGACTTGACTGACTTCGTAAGAAGTACTGATCAAATGCGAGGCCCTTGTCCCTTCTCTCTCAAGCATTTCATTTTCCCTTGATGAATCTTCAAACCACTGACCGTTGTCGTCCTGCTCCAGCCACAGACACAAGCTTGGAGTTCAATGACTTTGCTAACTGCAGAACCTGAACTAGTCTTTTGTGAAGTACTCTCCATACTCCTATCCATTTCCATTCCAAAGTCGTTAACCATGTTGTCCAATATTGAGTCATCTTCCGCCCCTGCTCTCGCAGACTCTAGGGGTATTTTTCTCTTTAATTTTTCAGAAGCCTTGGGCGGGTGTCTCCAGCATCCTGTAAACACAGAGCTGGATACTGCCGACAAGGGTAAATAACCCTAACCAGCCCCATTGGGGTCTCTTTCCTCCTGTCAATGCTTATGAATGCTTATTATACATTTAGTTTATTCATTTTCTTTATTGTACTTATCTTCCAGACTATGTACATAATTGAATATACCTTTGTGGCCCATTCATCTACCACCAATACAAAGAATTAATCTGATCACCCGTCTCCTCATTATTGGAGCTCTTACCGGCACCCAGAAGGGTTTACTCATCCATCACCTAATCAGAACCTAACAGCCCAAAGCCTCTCCAACAAATTGGTCCTTCGAGCCGGATAGAGTATTCCCTTCTGAAGTTATGGACTTTGATGAGGAGATGATTGAAGGAACTCGCCCTAAGCGCCATACTCGTCCTTCATCTTACCTACAGCAGTATGAGGTACATTATAACCGAGGCAGACCTGTCGCTGAGCATGATGTACCACACACCTGGGAGGCACCTGTCCACCGGACTCCTTCCCCATCCTTACGCCATTGCCCCTGGTGGTGACCTGGTATGTTCTGGTGGCTCACAGATCATGTCCTCGAGTTATAAGCCTCCACAGCATGTTGTATTTCCTCAGCGATTCTTCCGCAGCTACTCAGTCACGCCCTCCTCAACATTACGCTCCTGATGTTTGGGGATTTCCTCCCCCTCCTAACCGCACGTCAGTGCCTATCTCCCCACGGTTCACCTCTGTGACTGCTTATTCGATTCCTCCAACCTTAGCGCCAAAGGCAGAACCCAATCGACCCCTTGTAGCACCTGCTAGGTCTGAATATGTGTACAGAGGTCCTACCCCTACAATATATAAGTTCATCCGGCTTGATCCGGGTGAGTTTGCCCGTCTCCGGATAGCTTTAGAGAACCTGCTCCCTCCAGACGGGACGGAACTTTTTCAAATACCAGATCTTAGTTAATCATCTTAGGCTTGAGGAGGCTAGAATGATCGCGTATGCTTATCTGAACTCCCTTACCCCATTCACTGATACAAGGGCTGAACTTCATGAGAAATTCGGCCAACCGCATAAGCTTGCCTTAAGGTGGATCTCTGTTGTTCTTGAGAGTCCTGACATCAAGCGAGATGATATATCTGCCTTCCAAAGGTCCGCTCTCCAGGTACAGTCATTAGTGGGCCTACTGAGAACCTTGGGACGCGACGGTGAACTGGAGCTGGGTTGTGGGTCCCATGTTGCGCGCCTCCTCTGTAAGCTTCCCCCTGAGCTGCGCGCTGACTTTCGTCGCCATATGTTCCACCAACCCGGCACGACCCCTAATCTGGTTGACCTTTCGAACTGGCTCAGTTACGAAAAATGGTGCCACAGCTACGATGCCGAGCCGATGTCTAAGGTCTTTCACGCTAAGCCAGACTCTGGAAAGAGAACTGTGACCATCCTGCATGGGGTTGGAGAACCCCCGGTTGAGACTCCGGGCTCTCAGAAGGGTCCCGTTTCACAAACTAAGCCTTCTAAAGTGAAACGTTAGTGTCCATTCTGTGATAAGACTGAGCATTACCTGAGCCAGTGTGCATCCTTCAATAAGCTTACCTCCGACCAGGTCAGAACATGGATTCGTAGTAACAACCGTTGTTGGCGATGCGTTAGGGCACACCATGCTGCTCAATTTGACCTTAAAAAGCCCTGCAACCTCTGCAAAGGCACCCATCACCGACCCTCTTCATTAGGTGAATTTTGGTCTATCCCCAAGGGAGGATTCAGCTCAAGTGGAGAAGAGTTGCCTGACAAATTCCTCTCCAGGACGGCTCATCCTGGATAAACCCTCTGTCGGTGGTCGAGTTATGCTCAAAGTGATTCCTGTAAATTTACATTATGAAGATCGCACCCTGGACACCGCTCTTCTTGATGACGGCTCGGAGAGGACTATTCTGCTCTCCACTGCAGTTAAGGCCTTGGGCATCAAGGGTGTCCATAAGATCTACCATTGCGGACAGTGAGAGACGATTTTCAGGTCCTTCATGGTTCTTCCATATCCTTTCAAATCTCTTCCCTCTGTAAACCCCAAACGAGTTATAAGATCAATCATGCCTTTACAGCAGATCGTCTTAACCTATCACGCCAGTCTTACCCTGTAGAACAGCCTCGTCAGAAGTACTGACATCTGTGGGGGCTTTCAATAAGTACACTTACTGAAGTCCAGCCTTTATTTCTCATCGGTTCCGATCAGCCCCATCTCATAATTACGAAGGAGCCTATTCGTTGGGGCAGCTGGGTGCGCCAGCTGCAGTTCATATGCGCCTAGGATGGACGCTCCAGGGCCCCATCCCTTCCTTGGGGTGGCCTCCTACAGCACGGCCTGTTAACATCCATGGATCCAATTCAGGACTAACTTTTCCAGAACGTTCAACGCCTGTGGCAGTTGGATGCGGTTCCACAGTGGGAGGGTAAAGATGTAACCCGGTCCAAGCAAGATCACGAGGCTCTTCAGCTGCTTGAAAAAAAAACACTCTCCCATCAAATGGAGGGCATCAATCAGTTAACTACACCTTTACTGTGGCAAAAGGACATGCCTTTTTTGAATGCAGAGGCCTTTTAAGCTTGCAAGGTCAGTCCTACCTACCCTTCGCAGTGTAGAAAGGTGTCTGCTGAAGGACCCTGTAAAAGCTGAGGTCTATAAAGAGGAAATGAGGAAACTCATTGAGACAATAGCTGTTCGTGTAGCGACTGACCCTTTACCTGATTTGGCTGAATGCTGGTACATTCCTCACCACATTGTTAGTCACAATGGAAAGTTCCGCATTGTCTTTAACTGCTCCCATTAGTATCAAGGACAAAGCCTCAATCAGTACCTGTTGCCAGGGCCCACCCTTGGGGCCTTGCTGTTGGGCGTTCTTATCCGATTCAGAGAACATCCTGTGGCAGTGAGTGGGGACATCAAGGCGATGTTTCACCAGGTCCGCCTTCTACTCCGTTTCCTTTGGCGGGACCTGAAGATGGATGAGGAACCCAGGATTCTTGAGTGGCAGGTACTACCCTTTGACACGACCTCCAGTCCATGCTGTGCAACCTACGCACTACAACGCCATGTACAGCAACATCCCCAGACGGATGAGGCGATTCGGTTTTCGGTGGAGAGATGTTACTATGTCGATAACTGCCTGCAGAGCCTGCCTACTGTTGATGCAGCGCGAAGTTTGATTGATCGACTATGAAATATCCTTTCTGGAGCTGGATTTGAAATTTGCCAGTGGGCCTGCAATGATCCTGGTGTGGTGAGTCACCTACCAACCAATGCCCAAGCTGTGAGTGTGGAACTCACAGCTTTGCCAGTGGATGCCTCCGAGTAGGCATATGGAGCGGTGGCTTACCTCCGTACTACCAACCCTAGCAGACAAGGATGAACTGCGGAAATCTGCCTTCTGTGGGATCAGTACCTCCCCCTCCCTCTTCTGGCAACACTGATGGATGGAACTACCACACCTGGCAGGAACTATTGGACGTGACAGCCCAAGAACTTCGAACTACCATTTCTCCAGGGACCTCTCCACAGGCTGAGGACTACCATCAGGCTGAGCTCCATATCCTCAGACGGGTGCAGCAGGAATCCTTCCCTGAGGATTATAAAGTGTTAGGGAGTGGAAAGTCAGTCAGGTCCAAAAGTCGACTTATTACATTAGCCCCTGAAATGGATCCATCCAGTAGTCTGATCAGGGTAGGAGGTCTTTGAGGAGAGCTGCAGGCATTGAGGACTCCGTTTTACATCCTCTGGTCCTGGATCCTAATCCAAGACCAGACACCCGTTTGATCATTCACCACTATGATCACAAGTTACATCATTCTGGATCTGGTATTACTGGATTCTACGTGGCCGCGAAACTGTTCCGGCGGTTTCAACATGACTGTCCAGAATGTCAACGGTGGAGGGCACAGCCGACAATCCCTAAGATGGCAGATCTACCCCCTGCTCGCCTTCGGCTCTACAAGCCTGCCTTCCATTCTTGTGGAATGGACTGCTTTGGACCATTGCTGATCAAACTCGGAAGTCGTACAGAGAAGCGTTGGGGTATTCTGTTTAAATGTTTGACCGCGAGAGCCATCCATTTAGACCTACTCCCAAGCCTGAGTACCGACTCTTTCCTCATGGCTCTTAGAAGGTTTGTCTCAAGGAGAGGGACACCGGCTGAGTTATGGTCGGATCGAGGTACGAACTTCCGCGGGGGTGAAAGGGAGTTACGGGAAGCTTATGCCACATTAGTTCCTGATATACAGCATCAGCATGCCCGCCAGAGGATCTATTTCCACTTAAATCCCTCATCGGCCCCCCACTTCGGTGGAGTTTGGGAAAGGGAGGTGAGATCTGTTAAATCAGCCTTGTACACGGTTTTGGGTTCACAGTCAGTTCCAGAGGAAGTCTTAATGACAGTCTTGCTGGAAGTGGAGGCCATCCTGAACTCAAAACCCTTGGGTTAAGTGTCGTCAGATGTTGCAGTTGCTGACCCAGTGACGCCAAATAGTTTCCTCATTTGGTGGCCTGATGTATCTCTGCCTCAAGTCATTTACACAGAATCAGAGATGCTAAGTCGCTGGCACTGGCGACATTCCCAGGTCCTAGCGGACCGATTCTGGTCCAGGTTCATAAGGGACCATCTTCCCAGCCTCCAAACTTGCCAGAAATGGCAAGCCTCTCCTCCCGACTTGAAGGAGATAACATTTGTTTTGGTTGTAGACCCCCAACTACCTCGGAGCTTACGGCCTGTGGGACAAGTCATCAAGACCCACCTAAGCCCGGATGGTCATATCCGTTCAGCTGATGTGGAGATAAAGGGCCAAGTTTATACCAGACCGGTAGCCCACCTAGTCATCCTGCCGGCCTTACTCAAGGATGGTCCTAAAGCTTCTAGCCCTGATTAGTGAAGTCGCCTTTCATGGTATATGGTACATGGTGTATGTGTGATCTGTGCGAGCTGTCAGCTGTAAAGTTGTTGATTCCTGATCGTTCGTGGTGATCGCTGCAGCTGTAATATAATGATGTTAGTCACTGAACTACAAAGTAAGCCAATTTGATTATAATTGTGTTAAACGTGATCTGAACAGAGTTATGCGTCCGTGACATACGTGCATGTCCGGACATGTCCTGTAGAGATCGTTCTGTGTTATTCAGATCGGTAATATTATTTAAAGTGTGATTATTCATTCTTTATTAAGCTGCAGATCAGTGTTATGGGTTATTAATGATGTGATGTTGGTCTGTTAAGATGTTATAATACCAGACTACTGATTAGCGTCATGTTTTTTTGAATGCTCTTCATATGAGCAATGATGTTATCCATATATGGGCATTGTATGTTATTGATGACAATTGGTCGCTTACTGCGTGTATTTGGATGTTGAGTAGAGAAATGTCAACGATGCGTATTAAGAATAATTATTTTTCATTATGTAACAATGAATGCTTATTATACATTTAGTTTATTCATTTTCTTTATTGTACTTATCTTCCAGACTATGTACATCATTGAATATACCTTTGTGGCCCATTCATCTACCACCAATACAAAGAATTAATCTGATCACCCGTCTCCTCATTATTGGAGCTCTTACCGGCACCCAGAAGGGTTTACTCATCCATCACCTAATCAGAACCTAACAGCCCAAAGCCTCTCCAACAATTACTGTTTTGTTGTATTTGTTAAATAACTGTAGTCTTGGTGACTATAAGAGACTTTTAAACATTTAAACTTTCACAAACATTATAATGTTGTAAAGGGATCCACTGGATGCAAGATTGAAGAGAACCCAAGTGCAGTTTATAAATACTGTATAACAAGATCAAAACATAATACAAAAACATGACTTGGCATGAACTCAAAAACATAAACATGAACATGATGCTTACCCCCATTCTCAATTACCTCTGACTGATAACACCTGGGTGTAGCGTGTAACACGTGTTTAGTGTGTCATACTAGCGTAACATTCAATATGGGCCAATTGATTAGAAGGAAGATACGACTACTGGAGAGAGGAAGACAGCACAACAGGTGAGTGAACAATCAATACAAAGTCTTGCTTCTGATTCAGTTTGGTTTTGTATTAGGAGAAAATACACTTTTACTCAAAATGTGTGAATCACAAAGATAAACAATTAAAATACAATAAATGACAATATTCACACTCTTCTTGTTTTTTTTCCAGATACGTGGACGCAGTTTTGGACAGTACTCTATTTGAAACAGATTCTTACATACTTATGTATAATAAAATAAATAAAAGAAATCTCTGTCAGATTCCCTGCAACACAACAACATTAAAGAACAACAGATAATGCTTTCACACAAAGTATTGCAATGCTTTCACACAAAGTATTGCAATCAATAGCTCAAATACCTCAAAATATAATCAAATGAACAATCAGTTTGATCCAATACACAGAATGAAATTCTGAACTTTCGCTTTCAGTTGCAAACGAATCACTTTCTCCTCTGTAGGATTACAAATTTATTTAAATGTTTAATTTAGATTTCCAATACAATAGTATTTTATATTGAGAAAGTTTAGAAATGATGAGACCAGGAAATCTCTGCAAACGGTAGGGGTTCCCAGCGGGATATTCCTGACTGTCCCATCTCAGTACGAGAAGGCTAGGCTTTTCCTGTTCTCGTTGTTTACCGGGTGAAGAGTCATGCTGAGCAAGTTTGAACACCTGTTATTTTATTACTGAGACCATTTGTCTCATCTCAGTACGAGAAGTCTATGCCTTTCCTGTTCTCATGTCTCAGCTCATTTACATAATTTGTTCATCACAATGTAATCCCTCCCCCTTGAAATGTATATAAACTACATGAGACCAGGAAATCTCTGCAAACGGTAGGGGTTCCCAGCGGGATATTCCTGACTGTCCCATCTCAGTACGAGAAGGCTAGGCTTTTCCTGTTCTCGTTGTCTCAGCTCATTTACATGCTTTGTTCAGCACAATGTAATCCCTCCCCCTTGAAATGTATATATGAACTCAATGTATACTGCCTTAGTTAGACTTGACTTGACTTGGGTACGAAGCAGACTACAGCAAATAAAGAATCCTGCTTAAATAAGTCTCCTGGTTTTCGCTTCTGAGTTTTTCTATACTGAAGAAGGAAGAAGTTCACAACAGATGGTGCTTTGACCCGGATGGAGAAACTGAAACTCAACAAAGAATGAACTTTTGAAACTTCAAAGCTCAAAGATCTCAACAAAGCTGAATAAGTCTCCAGGCTGAATTTTGAAACATCCAGCTAAACAAAGATTGCCAGACTGAATCTTTCCAGCTTCCTCCAGATTGAAAACTTCAAGCTGAATCAAGATTTCCAGGCGGAATCTTTCTATACAACAAAAATTTGGTGAGTTTCACTCCATTCAAAGAACCGTTGAAAAACCAGTAAAAAAAAAATCTGTTATTCCTCTGCGCCATCAGAGAAGAAGTTAACAAACAGCTGTAGGGTTTGTTAACTAAAGTTATCCTCTAAAGTTGCTTTAGAGATGAAATGTATCCTCTGTTTTCAGGCAGGGAAGATTAACGTACATGTTAATATTGTTTTACCCTCTGCTTTGCCAGAGAAGTGTTTAATCCTCTATAAAGTTAGGGAAGATTAGCATCAAGTGCTAATATATTATACCCTCTGTTTTCAGGCAGGGAAGATTAACGTTCATGTTAATATTGTTTTACCCTCTGCTTTGCCAGGGAAATGTTTTATCCTCTATAAAGTTAGGGAAGATTAGCATCAAGTGCTAATATATTATACCCTCTGTTTTCAGGCAGGGAAGATTAACGTAAATGTTAATATTGTTTTATCCTCTGCTTTGCCAGGGAAGTGGCAAATGTTTTTTTTCAGGCAGGGAAGATTTTAGTATAAATTGCTAGTAATTTGTGTATCCTTTGCTTTAGGCAGAGAATGTTAGCATTAACAACAGTAATCTGTGTTATCGAGTGTAGCCTCTTTTGATCAGAGAAGATTTAGTGTTTTTGTATGTTTTATCCTCTAAAAGTTAAGAAGGTGAAAGATCCTTTTGCATTTTTCTTTTAGGGAAGATTAGCGTAACGTACTAATAGTTTGTGATGTGTTGGTAACAAGGAAGTTTAACAATAGTTGATTTGTGTTAACAAGCGTACCCTCTGTGATCAGAGAAGTTTAGTGTTTGTTTGTGTGGTAACAAAGAAATCCACAAAATGATTAAGAAAAGTGCTAGACTAATCTCCACAACTAAAAAAGGTGGTCTTGCGACCCCTTTGTGGTCAGATAGTGAATTTAAAACACTGTTAGGAGAAAAAATGAACCTAATAGTCACAGAAAAAGTTAGACAAGAACTAACACAGAAATATGAGATTCATCCAGACAAGATTTGGTCGGTAGATGAGCGTAAAAAGGTGCTTGGAGCAAATATCCGCAAAAAAAATGTGAAAGGGATATTATGCTGCCATAGAGAATTTGGTTTAGCAGTAGCTACACAACAGTCTCAGCATAACTCAGAACTAGAAAAAGAGAATAAAGAGCTACGTGCTAGAATTTCTTCTTTGACTAAGAAATTGAACCGCAACAAACCTATAGAAAAAAATGATGTAGAAGAAGTTAGTCAGCCGGATAACATTTACCCTGACTTACGAGCGTTGTTTGAAACAGATGCGGCTCTCCGTCCAGTAACTGATGTGCCTGTAAATTCAGTAAATGTGTGTGGTCCTAGAAAGAGATCGCAGGGAATTGAGGGAACTGAAAGTGTTCCTCCCAACTCTTCTGTTGTCCAAATCCAAACTGTTGCAAAAGCACTTGGACCTAAAGACATAGAGCGACTGTCCCAGAGCCTACCTTCAGCACGTAAACAGTTTTCTGAATTTAGAAGAACATTAATCAGCAAAATCCGTCTATATGACATGTCGTTAACAGAGGTCACACAGTTAATGTCACAAATTTTAACTGAAACTGAATTCAACAGTTTTGAATCTGCCGTGACTTCTGAACTACAACATGCCAGTAGAAGTGATATGAGAGAAGGTGTTTTGAAAATCCTAAAGAATATCTTAGGGCCCAAAATAGATTGGTCTAGAATTACTAGCTGTGTACAAAAGAAAGATGAAAATGTGTGCGAATATACTGAGAGGTTTTGTCAGTCAGCTATAACGTACAGTGGAATAGTGGATGACTCTGAAAGTGTGCTTGATGACAAAGGACCACTGATTCGTATCTGGTCAGATGGTCTTGTTGCTGAATACAGAAGAGCTTTGCCATTCCTAGATATAGCTTGGTCTAACAGAACTCTCAGAAGTAACTTAGACAGTTTGGCAGCATGGGAAAGAGATGCTGATGTTAAAGCCAAAGTGAGAGTAGCAGCAGCAGCTACATTTAGCACAACGCCACCAGTAAACAGGTGGTCTAAAAAAGAAGGCAAATGCCACTACTGTGGAAAATTAGGACATTGGGAGAAAGAGTGTAGGAAGAAGTTGCAAGATACAAAAAGAAATGCTATGCATAGTTCTGCTCCTTCTCAGCCTGCATACAACCCTGAAATAGTTCCGCAAGTGTCCACTGAAACTTTAGGACAGCTAGTTCAGGCTCTTCTAAGAGCACAAAAAGACCAGGAAAAAAACTAATTGTTGGGGCTGTGAGTAGCTACCTTTCACCTGTAATCCATCATAATGACAAAAGAATTTTTGTGAAAGGTAGCATACAAGAGAAAGAAATAGATTTTTTGCTTGATACAGGTGCAGAGATTACAATAATTCCTACAAATATGGCTAAAGGTTTAGACATACCGTACAAGAAAACCAAACTTTCTTTAACTGGTGTAGTAGGTGAAGATTCTGTTTTGTATGAAACCCCGCCCATAGAGGTACAATTTGGCCCTAAAACTCTGACAAAAAAAAAACTGCTATGTGCTCCATTAAACACAGGTGCAATTTTAGGCATGGATCTCCTGAGACAGGTACATCTAACTTTAGACATGTCCTCAGAGTCTGCTAGCATTCAAATTTCCTCAGCACAAGTTTCTACCAATAATGTAATCCCTCCAGAGTATGCTTTCTTACAGAATCATCCAATTTGGGCTAAAGACAAGGATGATTGTGGTTTGTTGACAGGTGTAGAACCAATGAAATTGACGGGGACTCCACCTCTGGTCACCAAACAATATCCGATCAATAAGGAAGCTATACAGGGGATCAAACCTATTGTAGAAAAGTTGCTGACGCAAGGAGTGCTAGTTAAAACCAACAGTCCCTGTAACTCACCCATTTGGCCCATCAAGAAATCCAATGGGACATTGAGACTTACAATAGACTACAGAGTAGCCAATAAAAATATTGATAAAATCACCCCTCTAGTGGCAGATCCTTCCACAATTTGTAATGGCATACCATTAGAGAGTAAGATTTTTTCAGTAATTGATATCTCTAATGGATTCTTTTCTGTACCGTTGCACTCTGACAGCCAGCCATGGTTAGCTTTCACAGTTGACTATGAGCAATACCAGTGGACACGTTTGCCACAGGGATTTCAAAACTCCCCAGCCATATACCATCAGGCTGTCAGACGTGATCTGTGTGACCCAGAATGTCCGGTAAAACAGTCCACTATGATCCAATATGTCGATGATATTTTGATTGCCTCAACAGATCACGAGGTACATCAAACTGAATTGGCATCATTGTTGGACTATTTGCATTAGAAAGGACACAAATGTAGCTTTCACATAGCTCAAATTGCTAAAAAGCAAGTCACATTTCTGGGTCAAACAATTGGTGCAGGAAATAGATCCATTACACAGGATCGAGCGGCTTCAGTAAAAGCCATACCCCCGCCTACTACCATTAAAACACTCCGATCATTTTTAGGAACAGCCGCTCTATGACTTGTTGAAAGGCCATGGTAAAGATTCTGATACTGTTTGTATGGAAGAATGTCACCTCAAAGCGTTCAATGATTTGAAGAGAGCACTATGTCAAGCACCAGCATTAGGAATTGCCCAAACTAATAGACCATTTGTGCTTTATGTCCATGAACATTTCAGCTTCATGACTGCATGTCTAATGCAAGATCATGGGGGCAGTTTATGCCCAATTCATTACTATTCTTGTAAACTTGACATTGTAGCTCAAGGTATGGGCCCATGCCTCAGAGCAGTACAGGCAGTGCATCTAGCGCTTCAGGCTTCATCAGGAATGGTGTTAGGACAGTCTGTAAACGTAAGATGTCCGCACGCAGTGTCCGCATTAATGAATCAAGCAAAAGTCACTTCTGTCACTTCCTCTCGCTGGGGAAATTGGTTAGCAACTCTTACAGCCCCGAATATTGTCTTACAGCGTGCACCTGTCACGAATCCGTCCTCATGTATGATGTCTGCTATGACTGAAGTTTTGTTAGAGGATGAAGGAGAAATGACACACGATTGTGTTACGCTTACATATACACCTATGAGTGAAGTAAAAGAAACTCCCACAGAGAATTCAAGTTCTCAAGATGGGTAGAAGCTTATCCAACAGGGCGTGCTACAGCTGCACATACTGCTAAATGTCTTGTCACTGATTTCATTCCCAGATGGGGATTACCAGATTGGATTGACTCAGATCAAGGTACACACTTCACAGGACAGATAGTCAAGGAAGTGTCTAGAATGTTGCAGATTAAGTGGAACCTTCACTGCCCCTATAGGCCACAAGAATCAGGACAGGTTGAACGTGCAAACAGAACAATCAAAATCAGGCTAAGCAAAATGCATCAGGAAGGAGTACCATGGGTTGAAGCGTTGCCAGCAGTACTGTGTAGTATGAGAGCATCACCTAACAGAACAGTAGGACTGAGCCCTCATGAGATTATTACTGGACGCCCCATGCAGATGCTAGGTGTGATTGATCTTAGAAATGCTGATGTACACATTGCCTCAGATGCCCTGATTGCTTACTGTGAAAACCTAACAAAGGCGGTACAGAGTGCCAGAGGGAGAGTTGAGTCATGTTGGCAGACTCCACCAGAAGGGGGACACACAATCATCCCAGGTCAATGGGTCATGATAAAGTCATTCAGAAATAAGCCATTAGAACCAAAGTGGCATGGGCCACATCAAGTGATGCTGATTACAGCCGCTGCAGTATTGTGTCAGGGAAGGAAAACCTGGACTCATTGTACACACTGTAAGGTTGTTCCCCCACCAACAGGGATAGGTTAGGACATTGAACCAGTGAGGAGCCCCGGGAAGAACCGAACGCAACAGGCTTCGGGGGTTAACCCTAGTGTGAAGACTTCCCTCATAGGCCCTATCCTAGTCCATCCTTACCTCACTGTTCCTTAGGTCTCAAAGGTTTAAGAAATAGGGAAAGAGGAAAACAACAATAGCAGACTCAGAAAAGTTTACAACCCTAGTGTTTTAACAAATACTGCTCCACTGTCTAGCAGACTCAGAAAAAGTTCACAATCCTAGTGTTTGAACAAATACTGCTCTACTGTCTTTTGTTTTTTTCTTTTTTACTCTGTGCAGACACCACTTGATGACAGTCCGGGACCCATACGCACCAACCTCCTCACCTGCGTATGAAGCCACAACCTCCAGAAAACAACTAGACCCACTGGCGAACCAACTATCACAAAAGAAAAAAATACACAACGCAGAGACTCAGATACGAAACCTTCAATCATCCATCAACATGATCAAGATTGTCGTTCTTCTAAGCATCATGGACATCGCACAAAGTGTGGACTCCAGAAACAACATATTCTTAGAGCTAATGAATATGTCAAGAAATGCCTTGTTTGCTGGAAAGGACGTTTGCATGCCACACGTACCTTCAGTAGGAGCAGGAATCCCCTGGGTGGCACACCCTATCTCCAAATGTGCCACGTGTACCTTATTCAATCATCATACAAGTGAATTATACAACAAGGATACATGTCACAATACAACAATTCCTCCAGCTTCTCCGCTTCAACTACCATCCTGCAACCTAACTTCAGCTACTCCCATCATGACAGATCTACTCCTGCCAATGATGTTCTATTGGTGCATGGAAAATTATGCTCCAGCATCGACTCCACTGGGTGAAATTCCTCGTGAACGTTGCAGCTTTGTGATTGAAAGAGGAGCAGAATCCCACGTGTACATTACTACAACAGATAAGAAAGAGGAAAATGACTTAACAGAGTGTTTCTCCAGAAACCCATCCCTACCAAATTTTTTTGAAATAAATCAGTTGTGTATGATCTCTCCACCAACTTACACTTTTTGATTATGTGGAACTTCATGGTTCGGAAACTTGATTGGGAAACCCTGGCTGTGGATAAAGGAAATAGCAATTCTGCTGTTATTTCTTCTAATAGCGTACTATCTATGCGTCCACAGTATCAAGTGTTTCATTCAACAAATGACTCACACCCCTCACAAAGAAATGACAGTTCCAAACAGAAAAGACTATTACCCTTAAGAACTTCACGGACCCTAAATTTGCATGTTTGTTTCTGTGTCAGCATTCAATTGCAGAAACAGCAACACAGAAGCATGAGCCTGTAATGATCACAAGTTACAAGAATTTAACTTTTAAGTGTCTAAATTTGTATTTTGTGAGAGTTATTTAGAACTCTCAAATGGGGAAATGTAGGATTACAAATTTATTTAAATGTTTAATTTAGATTTCCAATACAATAGTATTTTATATAGATAAAGTTTAGAAATGATGAGACCAGGAAATCTCTGCAAATGGCAGGGGTTCCCAGTGGGATATTCCTGACTGTCCCATCTCAGTACGAGAAGGCTAGGCTTTTACTGTTCTCGTTGTTTACCGGGTGAAGAGTCATGCTGAGCAAGTTTGAACACCTGTTATTTTATTACTGAGACCATTTGTCTCATCTCAGTACGAGAAGTCTATGCCTTTCCTGTTCTCATGTCTCAGCTCATTTACATGCTTTGTTCATCACAATGTAATCCCTCCCCCTTGAAATGTATATAGACTACATGAGACCAGGAAATCTCTGCAAACGGTAGGGGTTCCCAGCGGGATATTCCTGACTGTCCCATCTCAGTACGAGAAGGCTAGGCTTTTCCTGTTCTCGTTGTCTCAGCTCATTTACATGCTTTGTTCATCACAATGTAATCCCTCCCCCTTGAAATGTATATATGAACTCAATGTATACTGCCTTAGTTAGACTTGACTTGACTTGGGTACGAAGCAGACTACAGCAAATAAAGAATCCTGCTTAAATAAGTCTACTGGTTTTCGCTTCTGAGTTTTTCTATACTGAAGAAGGAAGAAGTTCACAACACCTCAAAACTTAATAGTCTGTCCAATGTGAATCAGAGGCTCAAGATTTCACAAATCACTTTAGTTAACCTGAGTTCATAACTCGAGTCGATGAGTTCAGAGAACTGTTGATTCTTTTAGAATGATTCAGGATCACAATCAATGTCTTTTGTTGAGAAATCAAAAGGGAAAAATAGAAAAACAAGATGATCTCAATGAGTCCGAGTCCTGGTGTTACGGATCAACTGGGGATCATGTTAACTGGGGATGCATGTTAATCTGCACCCCCATGTATCATGTTAATCTGCGCGTGCACGCAGATAGTTTTACCTGGATTTCCAGCAGATGTTAACAGCGACAGATTCATGCCCTATTTTACGGATCACCGATTAAAAACGAATATTTCACCAGTTGTATACACGGTATGCGAATAAAGCGCTTTGTTTTGCAGTGTATGACATTCCTTCGTATTTGACGCATTTTCAAAGAAGTTTAACATACTTTAGTCAAGCTCAGAAACCACGCCCATGTTAACAAGGGTCATTCTGTTTGATTGGATGCACAGACTTGTCAGTGCACTTGTGTTGTCATGAGTTCTAATCACAAATAGGTTAGGCGGTTAGGAAATCCCACAAGATTTGTGTCATCACAGAAAACATTTCATCACTGGATAGTTTTTTCGTTTATTTAAAGTGTGGTTTATATGTCAGCTGAATGTGTGGAACGCTTTTCGGAGAAGATAAGGCAACGTATTTGAGCACAATTCCCACCCAGCGGTATTTCAGGAAAAAAGAAATCTCCAAATGCTCCACATGAAACTTTAGTCTTCCGACCTTGCCATTGTGTCGATTTATTTTCATTAATATGTGCGAGGGAGAGAGAGCAAGACAGTGCTTAGTTTTGAGACGGTGAAGCCTATACTTTCGACTGGCTCCGCAGAGAGAGCGCGCGCTCGCGCACGTGCTCTATCTCTGCTCGTTCAGTTCATGCGCCCTGTCACAAGCACAGCAGTGCATCTACATGACAACAACAATGTGTGAACGCCCGTGGCTGCCTCGTTTGTTAGCATTGCTGGAGGACAACAGGCTATACAAATACGGTGCTGTACAAAAACATAAATTATAGTTCACCTCAAAGTTTTTTTTTTTGTGTATTTATTTAATTTGTATTATTTCTTCCCCAAGCTCATAAAATAAATTTGGGTCGCACATAAATTGACAGGGTCGGTCGGAAACCGGAACCAAACAATTTTTTTTTATGCCTGGTGTCATTGTTGTTAGGCCATAGACTACCACAGCAAATTGATGCAATTAAAGTTAGACAAATAAAAAACTTTGTAGGATAACCAATATCCTGGCAGCTGCTCAATAAAGGAACACTATTAAGGGTCACAATGATTTCACAATGAAGGGTGATTGTGTGTTAAATTCCTCTTACTATAAAAAGGTAATACAACTGTGACTTTTATTTTCTAATATAACATGATTACATTAGATGGAGAGTAGTAGATATGAAGGCCAAACTGGCCAATGGGTAAGAAAGAAATATACACATTGCAAAACAAGTAACTTTTCTTCATTAGCATGTAACCTATATTCTAACTTATTCTATAGTTTGTTTGTCCTTCCTTAGATTGAATGTTCAGAAGGTGAGACTGTGTGGTCAGACCTTCACAGTTGGCAAATACAGCTGTCCTGCAAGCTGCGCATTTGCCTATTTTTTTTTTCTTTTTTTGCTTTCATACCTGTTAGCTAATGAATATGATTGTTGAATAAATGTATAAATGCTGTGGGTAAATCACTGGATCCATAAGCTATGGCTTATCAATTTTCACCACTCTTTGTGAACATTTATGGAGTGTACTGTATGCTTTATGCTTTAACTCATTCCTCAGCAACATTAAAATACATAAATAATAAATAAATAAATGCTTGTGTTCCTTTAACCACAGCAGTATTGCTGCTCAATATTGCTGCCACAAATTGGCATCATAACAATAATCTGCGAATACACGCACTGCAAATACACAATGTCAATAGTATAATTTATTTAATATAGGCTATTTACAGTTGTCATCAGACACAAATTTTATTGAAACGAGTGTAACAAAATAATGTGGGCGTGGTCTGTGTGTCGCGAAATTAAAGCACATTAAAACTTCCCTTAAAGGCATCTGAAACATACAGCGGAGCAGCGTAGAGTAAACAACAGAGCCCTAATATGATACAAATATTTAACAATAATGTGGGAAGCTTTTAAATCTGCTCAGTGAAAAAATAGCTGTGACGAATCTGTCACCGTTTAACATCTGCTGAAAATCCAGGTAAAACTGTCTGCGTGCACTCGCACTTAACATGATCCCCAGTTGATCCGTGTCCAAAAGTAAAAGAAAGAATTCTCCTACCAATTTAATGGCTCAAAACACAGTTCAACAGAGAAAGCGGTTCCATGGTTGGCTCAGCATATACAATCTGCACCTTGTGCGTCCAACACGAATCAGGGAACTCATCACAGAAGAACTTGAATCTCACAAAAAAAAACAGCCTTGTAAAAACACAAGGCAGAACAATAATTAATCTTCAATTCAAACAATTTCATCATCAAATCACGTGCATGCACTTCAATTAACACATTAGACATAACAATTTAACACTTAATAGCATACTTCATTAGCTCATTAGCATTTTCACACGTGCGTCAGCTTTAGCCCATGTGCTATCCACTTCGGCTCGCACGGCCTATATTAAACACTCTGTATTGATTTTCTATCAGATCCGCGGCACCTTTTTTACATAAACGTCAAGTTAATGTTTGAGTTTTAAATCACCAAGGCGATGAATTTATATATTTTCAACAAGGAAGTTCATTTGTGGCACATTGATGTTCCGTGTATGTGCATCGATCTGTTTCACAAGCCTCCGTCTCATCCGCTTCTTACTCTGGCATCAGCTCCTTTATATTATAGCATCAGATCAGAAATTCTGTTTTTCTGTTGTATTCGATCACTTTTCTCTGAATTAATCACTTACATGGAGGGGTTTTGAAGACCGCTCCATGTAGCTGCCTCATCTCACTCACTCCACCAGTAGCAGATAGCAGGGGTGGTAAAAGTACTCAAAAATTATACTCGAGTAAAAGGATATATACCTAAATAAAAAATGACTCCAGTAAAAGTAGAAAGTTTTACTGGAGTACATAGTTCAAGATGGCGCCGAGTATGGCTGCTGCGTTGCGAGCTCCGTCACAACATGGTAGTTTTTTGTTTGTTCTGTTTACAGTTCTTTTGTTTTTTGTCTCGGATGTTGTCTGTCTTATTCAGTACGACATACAAACACTTTTGGACATTGGTTCCGCAATCGAACACCGAAAACCGGACTTTCATTTCTTCAGTGATGCCCCGCTGTTTACAAACACGGCAGCGGAGCCCTTTGTCTGGGCAGCTTGGCCGCGGAAACGCAGCCGGAGAAGGGGAAGAAGAGCCGGCGTTCTCGTCAGAGTAAGACGGCGTGCAAATCGACCCCCGCTTCCCAGTATTCTGCTAGCAAACGTTCAGTCTCTAGACAACAAGCTCTGTGAGTTGAGAGCGCGGATCTCTTTCCAACGGGAGACGAGGGACTGCTGCATTATCTGCCTTACAGAAACTTGGATGTCTGCTGAGATTCCAGACTCGGCCATCGAAACCGCGGGGTTCTCAGTGCACCGAGCGGATAGAGTTAAAGACCTCTCAGGTAAAAGCAGAGGTGGGGGTGTATGTTTTATGATCAACAAATCCTGGTGTGATCAGAGGCACGTACATTCTATCAAGTCTTTCTGCTCTCCTGATCTGGAATTTCTCATGCTTCTGTGTCGACCATTCTGGCTACCGAGGGAATTCACAGCGGTCATTATCACGGCTGTGTACATTCCCCCACAAGCCGACACAGACCGGGCACTAAAGGAACTGTATGGGGAAATAAGCGAGCAGGAAACCGCGCACCCTGAGGCCGCGTTCATTGTGTCCGGGGACTTTAACAAAGCCAACTTCAAGAAAATAGCACCTAAATACCACCAACACATAAACTTTAACACACGAGGGGACCGGGTTTTGGATCATTGCTACTCCCCTTTCCGGGATGGCTACAAATCCCTCCCCCGCCCACCTTTTGGCAAATCGGATCACTCTTCCGTTCTCCTTCTGCCCGCTTACAGGCAGAAACTGAAACAGGAAACACCCGCCCTCAAAACGATCCAGTGCTGGTCGGACCAATCAGACTCTATGCTTCAGGACTGTTTTGATCACGCGGACTGGGAGATGTTCCGGTCGGCCTCTGATGACGACATCGAGGCTTATGCTGACAGCGTAACATGTTTCATCAGGAAGTGCGTAGAAGACGTTGTTCCGATCAAAACAATACGGATTTACCCGAACCAGAAACCATGGATTAATGGCGATGTTCGTGCAGCACTCAACGCGCGGACCTCCGCTTTTAACTCCGGGAGTGCGGAGGAGCAAAAACAAGCAAGTTATGCCCTCCGAAAAACTATCAGAGCAGCAAAACGCCAATTCAGGGACAAGATTGAAGGACAGTTCAACACCACCGACTCTAGAAGCATGTGGAAGGGAATTAATAGCATTACGGACTATAAAGGAAACATAAACTCCACAGTGAACAACACTGCCTCTCTCCCAGATGAGCTGAACACTTTTTATGCTCGATTTGAGGGAACTAACATCCCCCTCGCGGAGAGAGTTCTCGCGGCTGAAGCTACAGAGGTTAGTACACTCTCCGTCTCTGTAGCGGATGTAACCCGATCTTTCCGTCGGGTGAACATCCGTAAAGCCGCGGGTCCAGACGGTATTCCGGGCCGCGTCATCAGAAAGTGCGCGAACCAACTAGCTGGTGTTTTTACGGACATTTTCAATTGGTCCCTCTCCTTGTCTGTAGTCCCCACATGCTTCAAAACGTCCATCATCGTACCTGTACCGAAGCAAACCAACATCACCTGCTTAAATGACTGGCGCCCTGTTGCTCTGACCCCCATCATCAGTAAATGCTTTGAGAGACTAGTCAGAGATTACATCTGCTCTGTTCTACCTTCCTCACTGGACCCACTGCAGTTTGCATACCGCAATAACCGCTCCACTGATGATGCTATTGCATCTACAATACACACTGCTCTCTCCCACCTGGAAAAGAGGAACACATATGTGAGAATGCTGTTTGTAGACTACAGCTCAGCATTCAATACCATAGTGCCCTCCTTGCTTGATGTGAAACTCCGGGCTCTGGGCTTAAACAGCTTGCTGTGCAGCTGGATCCTGGACTTCCTGTCAAACAGACGCCAGGTGGTTAGAATAGGCAGCAACATCTCCTCATCACTGACCCTCAACACTGGAGCCCCACAGGGCTGTGTTCTCAGCCCACTCTTGTACTCCTTGTACACATATGACTGCGTGGCAACTCACAGCTCTAATTCCATCATCAAGTTTGCTGATGATACTACGGTCGTAGGTCTGATCACCGACAACGATGAAACGGCCTACAGAGAGGAGGTGCTCACTCTGACGCACTGGTGTCAGAGGAACAACCTCTCCCTCAACATCAGCAAAACCAAGGAGCTAGTGGTCGACTTCAGGAAGAACGACAGAGAACACAGCCCCATCACCATCAATGGAGCACCGGTGGAGAGAGTCAGCAGCTTCAAGTTCCTCGGTGTCCACATCACAGAGGAACTCACATGGTCCGTCCACACTGAGGCCGTCGTGAAGAAGGCTCATCAGCGCCTCTTCTTCCTGAGACGGCTGAGGAAGTTTGGAATGAACCGCCACATCCTCACACAGTTCTACACCAGCACCGTCGAGAGCATCCTGACTGGCTGCATCACTGCCTGGTTTGGCAATACTACCAGCCGTAACCGCAAAGCCTTGCGAAGGGTGGTGCGCACTGCCAGCCGTATCATCGGAGGTGAGCTTCCCTCCCTCCAGGATATATATGCCAGGCGGTGTGTGAAGAAAGCTCGGAGGATCATCAGAGACTCTAGCCACCCGAGCCATGGGCTGCTCTCACTGCTACCCTCAGGCCGGCGGTACCGCAGCATCAGGACACACACCAGCCGACTCCATGACAGCTTCTTCCCACAAGCAATTAGATTTCTAAACTCTTGATCCCTCATGATCAATAACCATAAACATTCTAACTGTCAACACAGCACAACATAACCTACTGCATTTACATAATATATATATATATATATATATATTTGCACCTTACGAGTATCTATTCTATGTATAATTACCTCTTTTTGTATTTTTGTATACTGTTGTATATTGTAAATTGTTGTATATTGTATATTGTTGTATATTGTAAACTGTTGTATATTGTACATTGTATATTATTTATTGTTCTGTTAGTGTATATGGTACTGTGAGTAATTGTGCGCACATTAGATGTGTAATCTATGTAAATCTGATGTTTGCTGTAATTGTTTTCGTCACATCGTGTCATACTGCTATGTTGCTCGGAACTGCACCTAAGAATTTCACCCGCTGTTGCACTTGTGTATATGGTTGTGTGACAATAAAAGGATTTGATTTGATTTGATTTGATTTGAAGTCCTCCATTCAAACATCACTTGAGTAAAAGTACAAAAGTATCCGATTTAAAACGTACTTAAGTACCGAAAGTAAAAAGTAAATATTCAAACTGTAAATATCAATAATTAAACATTGCATATCACTCCCAAAACAATTTATCTGTTTTAATTGAACAACTTATTAGATACTGCAATTAAGAATTTGTTAGATTTGCAATCATAAGAGACAAAGAAGCACCTTGCATCAATTCTAAACAATTTCATTAAGTTTAGTGACAGCATATTATGGTGCAATGACTGGTAGGCCATTCTTTGATACAAATTTTACAATTTCAATTCAATTATTGTGGTTTGATTCCGATCTTGATTCAATAGATTCATTTTGATAAATATTTGGTACAGTAGATACATGTTAATTTTTAAATTAAGAAAATCTCACCTAATTCTGTAAACATAGGCTACAGAGAGCCCTGTCAGCTGGTATTATTACATGTTAAAAATACATGTGATTTTTATTATAATAACAACTTTATAATATTTTAATGATATAAGTAAAAATATAATACATATATAGTGCACATATTTAGCAAAATACTAATTTATACTAATATTACATATATTATAAAATACTAATTTTTCTAGCCAACTAACATGCTATGGTCATTAAATGTTTTTTTTTTTCCTGAGGTAAATGTAACTTAACGTAATGTGACATTGTTCTCCAGCTGTTTTATTGACCTCTATTCTCAGTTGAAAAACACTGATTTATTGATATTATGTATAAGTTATATACATTTCGGTAAGTTGTACTGTATCTTTCAACATAGGCTACCTATTATTGTTCATTTGTGTTTATTTACAATTAACTAGTAGTAAAGAGATTAACGGCACCCCATAGCAGACGCTGGCTATCTGTCACGTCACATTTAAAAGCTCCAAAACGGTATTTATTGTTTGAATTTCATAATAAAATTGACAGAATCTGAGAGCTGAGAATTTGTTCCATATCAAAAGAAACCTAATCTGTCTTGTCTGTCGGTGTCAGTGTCCTCTTTGCTACGCAATTTTTCTCTGCGTGAGAAAATGGATGTGTCGTGAGAGCGTGTGGAAAGTGTCGATTGCGTGAGTCTCACACTGAAAGAGTGAGAGTTGGCAGCCCTGCAATAGACATGTTCCATAACATTAGCTGCATCAAACAGAAGATGTGCAAGATACAAGGTAAGCGGGAATCTCGGGATCATTGCAGGGCAGAGCTGCACCTTCACCTGTTTCTGCGGTCATCTTCCACAATGGCGAACTGACTGCTATGTGAGCGTATGCTGGCAAAGAGCTTGCGCGTTCTTTTTTTCAAAATAAAACCAAGTTTTTCATTGGTTTGGAAAGCAAGTGTAATAAATACTTGGAGCAGGCATGGGGAAATGTAACTGAGTAAAAAGTAAACTTTGTCTTTAATATTGTAGTGGAGTAAGAGTAAAAGTAGATGCAAATAAAACATACTCAAGTAAAGTACAGATCCCCGAAAAAAATACTTAAGTAAAGTAACGAAGTATTTCTACTTCGTTACTTACCACCACTGGCAGATAGGCGGGGCTTAGCTCACTGCTGCCACTAGCTCTTAAAAAGCCCATCACCTCATTTAATCTGTGATTTCTTTCTGTTTCTTTCTTACTTATTTTTTACTTTCATTTTATTTTATTAGGAGCCTGGGTTACCCGGGTTACATGGGGATTTCGATATTTTCCAAAGTTTTCTTTAAAGGAAATGCTCTTGCTGTCATATGACCACCCAGAACTTTGCCTCTTGTCTCAACTCACTTACAGTGTCAGACTCTTACAAATATGTATGTATTCCAGTGATATTTTTAAGACAAAAACTAAACATAGGAGTCTGCGTCACTAATAACTGTTTAAGGTAAAGTCTACATTAATGCTGATGGATTTGTTATTCTACAACCCAGCTTTTGCCAAAGATGGATTGAAACCCATTTCTCCTGCACTGAAGTGCCATCCAGCAACATCTCAGATTGTGAAAGCTACTACCTAGAAAGATAGAGAACGTTATAACTCTTGTACAATCTTCCTCTTCCAGCAACCCTCTTCAATGAGTCTCCCTGAACTGATAGGAAAATGTGACACAAATCAGATATGTTGAGTAATGCTTTTGTTTATAAAGTAAAATAAGCATAGATTCAAGGTCTGAGATATTGTGAAGGTTAAATTTCTTTCAGAGCTGGTTTTCACTCATTTAGGTGCGTACCTGCTGTGCTGCCATAAAAAAAATAGCATTTCAGCCATAATTCTCAGTTTAGATTGTTTTGTCCCACTTGAAAATCAATAAAACCAAACATTTATTCTGCAGACTCATTCTATGTTTATATGTGGGTACCTCACCTTGACCTTTGCCAAATGTTTTGAGGAACAGGCCGTAGCAGAATAATCAGTACTTTGTCTCAGTGTGTTGATGAGGGATTATTGATCTAACTGAATTGATAAGGTCAGGCCCTGGGCAGGCTTATACTTCTTATTAACCAAGGGATGGTGAACAAGTATCTCTCATTCCTCAGAAGATGTTGGTTACAACAGTAAGTGTTAGTGACAAACTTGTAACAGACAGATACTTAGATAATTTATTAATCACATGTGAAAAATTGTGGTGCCCATACATAATCAACACAGTATTTGAAATACATTACTGAATGTATTATATATATTATTGAATGTCACTGAATCCTTCATTCAATCGATTAATTTAAAAATTATTTATTCAGGTACGAAAAAAGTCTTGACTCTGATTTTGTAACTACTAGCAAACTGTTCTTAATACGTTTACCATACTTTTACATGGCCGAAATTATAAGAGTAGTGTGCTGCAGTTTTTTACAATCGTTAGGACACATTTCTCAATACTTAGGTCACTTTTTTAAAACTCTTCACACAGTGAGCACAACATAAGTCTATGTGAGCTAAACTGTGGATCATTTATCATTGCTTTGGCACAAAATACATTCAATGACAGCATCTACAAAATGTTTTGTAGTAATAAAAATAAAATTTATAATACAAATTACAAAATTGAATAAGACCGCAATTTGCTGCATTTGTAATACCATATTGATATTCCAAATTAACAAAAAGAAATACTATCAAAACATTTAGATGTAGCTGAACACCTACACAGGTGTTAGTCTTTCAATTTCATTACCATCTACACTAAAGGGGGAACATCTCGGTTATGTATGTAACCCTCATTCCATGAAGGAGGGAACGGAGACATAGTCAATGTGTCCACTGATTGGGATCACGCTTAGAGAGCCTGTCATCTTCGAGTACTGTTAAAACAATCCAATGCATAGAATGGCATAAATACGGAAGTGGATGCACGGACCAGTTGCTTTTCGCTGAGGAGCCGAGCGGAGCCCAGAGTCAGCGGTGGTCCAGCAATAGTGCATGTCCTTGAGTACCTTAGCCTGATAGACCTGTAGCAACGCCATGGCATGCAAAGAGGAAGCTGCTTGTCCACAGGCTTTGTAAGCTCTGCCCGTAAGAACGGACGAGAACTCACAGACCTTAGAGAGGAGACGAGGATTCCCTGTTCAAGAGGCAGGGGCCGCCGGACACAGGTGTGCTGCAACAGACCGCTCCACTGGAGGGATAGCCTCGTAACCCTTCACCGCTCCTCCGTCAAGGGTAGTGAGGGGGGAGGAGCTCTCTAGGTAGTTTCTGGCCGTAAAAGGTGCCATGCTTGACCTAGTAAGCTTTCCATGCACTTCAGGAAAGAAAAGCACTGGGGCGGCAGGGTGAGAACCAGCACGGCCCGCCCGAGAAACCTATCATCCAAACGAGACTGAGCGGGACACGGTGGAGGATTCCACTCGAGCCCTACAGCCTCGGTTGCCCTTTTCAGCATAGCTGACATATCTGGATCTGGCTCGGGCAACGTTACACTCCCAGAGGGAGATAACGCAGCCGAGTCATCATTTCTAGAGGCCAGCTCACCATCCAATCCCTCCGATACTGCAATCGGCATCCTGTCCTCTGGAGGGGCCCCAAATGGACTGGTCGGTCCATTACAGAGGGACCAGCATGCTCAACGGGGGACTCCACCGGCTGGTTACCGGGCGGGTATACCATCACTATCCTCCGATCACCCATCCCACACGGCATCCTAGGGTGGGGCATGGTAATGAGGACTCCACCTTCGCGGACGAAGGCGAGTCTTGATCTCAACACAGAGACAGTCAAATTCCCATAATGGGAACATGAACCAACCACAAAAGCTGCTTCAGCGTGCTGTAAGCCCAAACACGTGATGCAACAATTGTGACCGTCAGAGGGGGACAGGGAACGACCACATCCAGAAACGCATGGCAGGAATGACATCTTGAAAAAGACGAAAACGCACCTGTGTTGCTCTTTCAGGAAATGAAAAACTCTCACCAGTGCCGGAGCACACAGGGGAATGATCACGGAAACACTGAGAGGGATGGTGCAGCCTGTACCAGTGAAGCATTCACTTTCTTCGTCCTCAACTGGCCTTCAGACAAACAAGCACAAACACAGAATTGTGATGCTGTTAAAACAGCAGTTGAGAGCTCAGAAGGCTTGCGACCACCGCTTCACTCGTGCTGTAGAACCACCAGCACCGGGAGAGACTTCCTGAGGAAGCGCCAACACACTCGCTCTTTGTAGTATAACAACACTCTTCAGAGACATCGACATAAAGACCAATCGGCTCCAAAGCGAAAGACAACTGGTGCGTGCATCCACTTCTGTATTTATACCCGTGCCGTGGGGCAGAGTGTAAGATGCAGATCTCGCATGCCAATGTGCACTGCCTCGTTTTGATATTACTGGAAGATGACAGGCTCTCTAAGCGTGATCCCAATCAGTCGTCATGTCGACTTCGTCGAACATGAGCGACTGAAAGGGAAAGTTAAGGAATAATTTTGTACTGTAATGGACTGTGTAACACACTGCAGTGAATTCTATAAAGTAGATGGTGATTAGGGTTGGGTATCGGTTGGGTTTTATCCAATACCAGTACCTACTCTAAGGATATTTTTAAAACGGTTCCGGTGCTCAAACGGTTCTAGAAACGGTACTTAAGAAAACAAAACCGCACATCCTTTGTCAAAAAATAATACCCTTTTATTTACAGGGCCAAACTGGACACAATATTAACTTAAATCTTTAAACAATATAAATACAAGTGGTAATAATAAATAAACCAATATAAAATAAAAATTCACATTTACATAATATCAAATAAAACAATATTGTATCAAACAATGTAAGAATATTGGAGATTAATAGAGATTACTACCAGTGTAAACTAATCTCGACATGGCTCCAGGTTCCCATGTTTTGTCTGCTTCAACCAGGCAGCGCTTCGCTTAGTTATGGCAGCGCTTAGCTTGGCGAGTTTGGTATTTCGTTCCCACTGCATCTAAGCTACGCAGCGTTGAGAGAACCTATGAAAGAGAACGTCTCTGGTTACTGGTGTAACCTATGTTCTCTGAATAGGGAACGAGACGCTACGTTCCCTGCCAAGATCCTAGCGCTGCAGACAAGCTTCCTTTTTCGGCAGAAAAATCTGAGGAGCAGATGACGCGCGCCAATATAATATGACGATAAAGCCTTGTTTATACTCGTACTTTTATTGTTCTTTCACTGCACGTAAACTAGTTAATCAACTGCCTTATTGAAGAGTGTTTAAACCTTAATTTCATCAGCAGAGCTTACTTCTGCTTTTGTAGGCTTATTTTGTAAATGTAAGCAGTTACTTTAGACAAGTGCAAACTGGGTGCTTAATGCAAATGTGTTCCTATTCACAAAATGAGAGGCTTTTATGGTCGCCCATCAATACAAATGTCTCTAGTGTATAGAAGGATCATAAAGGACTTCCGGTTATGACGTGCAGCTGAACAGTCGCACGAGTAAAGCTCGCAACTAAATTCTCACAGAAATTACTAGAAAGACCACCTTATCTCGTATAAAAGTTTTTGGAAATCACTTATAAATTCGATGGGAAGATATGCCACCAAAAGCCATCAAATCTGGGCATCATTCGAAGCCATCTGCTCAGTTGGAGGAGGAAAACGTGGAGCTAGCAAGCAAAAAGCTAACTGAGGCACAGGTTGTACTTAATATGGCTACAAACGATGACATCCTCAGCGCAATCCAGTCTTTGGAAGCTGACTTTACGAAGCAATCCTCTGACATGCTCGATGCTATAAATGGCATAAAATCAGACTTACTGTCACAGTCCCAAAGAATAGGCGAGGCAGAAGAGAGAATCGCACGAACCGAAGAGGACGTCTCAACCCTTCAACACAAAGTTAAAAAACTTGAAGAAACGACAGAATTTCTAAGAAATAAAGTGCAGGATCTGGAGGACTGCGGAAGACATTCAAACCTGAGATTAGTCGGCCTGCCCGAAAAAACAGAAGGGTCTAATATGTGCGCTTTCATTGAAAACCTGCTCCCCAGGCTTCTGTTCAGCTCCGCGTCGGTCATTGAGCGAGCTCATCGTGTAGGACAGGTCAACCCAAATAGTTCGCCGACTTCAAGAGCGATAGTAATGAAGTTCCTGAACTACCAGGATAAGGAGAAAGCTTTGAGAGCAGCTAGAAAAATTAAGGACTTACGATATGAAGGACAATGGATCAGCCTGTTTCCTGATCTGTCAGCCGAGACGCGGCAGCGGCAACGCCAGTTTGATGGTGTGAAGACCCAACTTAGAGAATGGAAATCCGCTATGGTATGCTCTACCCAGCGCATCTGATAGTTACGCACTCCGATCAGCGCCACATTTTTAAATCGGTCTTGGAGGTTGAGGACTTCATTCGGTCAGTGCGTACTTCAACTTAAACGCCATAGGCAAGTAGAGACTTGTTAACAGGACTTAATTCCCGTGTTTATTAAACAAAAGTAAAGTTCTGAGTGGTCCAATTCATGTGACAATATGTTCATATTTGATTAGAACTGGGATCATGTTACCTCAGCAAATTACTATCTGTTTAAGTGTAACGTTAGTATAATGGTTCATACATGGTTCATTTCTTTATACAAGCTACGTGAGTAGCCTACATAAGTTTACGGTTTGTTTGGACACAGCTATGTCTTCATGGTAACACGAGATAGTAAACGATTAGTAAGTCAGAGATAAGTGTCTGTAGCTGGAATACAAGAGGGCTAAATAACTTAGTAAAACTTAAACAAGTATTAGGTCGACTGAAACAAATGCGAACAAATATAGTTTTCTTACTGGAAACACATTTAATAAAAGACGATATCAGTAGGGTCACAAAGAGATGGCCAGGTCAAGTTTTCAATGCCACTTTCACCTCTCGGGTTAGAGGAGTCATGATCCTCATACACAAGTCTGTTCCATTTCAGTTAAGAAAGCAACATATAGATCCGTTAGGGAGGTACATAGTTCTTAAAGGTACGATTTTGTCAACACAAATTGATCTAATAAGTATATACGCTCCTAATATAGACGACCCTTCCTTTTATCAGAACTTCTTTCTCACAATATCATCATATCCCGGAAATTATGTAATTGGAGGAGATTTTAATTGTGTGTAAAACCCAATGTATGATCGCTCTTCAGGAATAGATAATACGCATCAACAATCTAAAAAAATTATCATAAAGTATATAACTGATCTGCATTTATTGGAAATATGGAGGTATCTTAACCCAAGTAAAAAAGAATATTCGTGCTTCTCAAACACACACAAAGCATACTCGAGAATAGATTATTTTTTAATTTCTAACAGCTTAGTTTCAAAAGTAGGAAGATGCTGGTACGACAGTATATTATTATCTGACCATGCCCCAGTTACTTGTACACTCCAAATTGACAATCTTGTATCTTCCCCTCCCAGATTTCGATTTCAAGCAAATTGGCTCTTGGACCCTGACTATGTTAAATTCCTGGAGGACAAAATAGACCTACACTTTCTAGTTAATACAAATCAGACAAGTGCTTCAATCAAATGGGAGCCCTTTAAAGCCTATATCAGGGGGGAGATATTAAGTTATACAAGATATAGATCAAAAAAATATAAGACAAAATTAGAAAATTTAGAAAAACAAATTAAGGTATCAGAGGAGCACCTTTTTAGCAACAATGACCCTGTAAAGCGAAAAGAACTTCTTGTACTAAAAGCCCAATACAATGAATTAACCAGTACTAAAATAGCTAAGAGCTTGATGTGGCTAAAACAATCCTATTACGATCAGGGAGAAAAACCCGGAAAGTTGCTTGCATGGAGAATAAAAAAATACAAACAGATAGAACCATCAATTCATTAACTTTGGAGGAGGGGGTGAATATTGTAGATCCATTGGAAATAAATAATAATTTTAAATTGTATTATGAAAATCTGTACAAATCTGAATACACTAACAATTCCGAAGGACAAGACAGCTTTCTTGATAAACTTAATTTTCCTAAATTATCAGAGGGGATAAGAAGTGACCTAGAGAGGAATCTGAGCATTGAAGAGCTCTCAGTGGCATTACAGAGCATGAGTAGTGGAAAAGCCCCTGGGCCCGATGGCATCCCGATGGAAATTTATAAAAAATTTGCAGGGAAACTTTTATCACACTTGCTTGAAATGTTCAACGAAGCATTTGAAAAGGAAATACTACCCCCATCATTGAGATCAGCACTAATTACCCTTATATTGAAGCCAGGCAAACCCGCTAATGAAAAATCATCTTATAGGCCGATATCTTTGATGTCATGCGGTACAAAAATCCTCTGTAAGGCCCTAGCTAAGAGAATTGAAACATTTATACCGAACCTTATAATGAATGATCAAAATGGGTTTGTGCTTGGAAGGCAATCCCTCCATAACATATGTAGAGTCTTAAATACACTATACAAAAAACAAAATGCCAAGGACCATGCAATCCTGTCGCTCGATGCGGAAAAAGCCTTCAACAGGATTGAATGGGGATAGCTTTTCGAAGTGCTTAAGAGATTTGGGCTAGGTGATGGGTATATTAAATGGATTAGGCTCCTTTATAATGATCCACAGGCAGAAATAATAACAAATAATCACATTTCAAAACCCTTTAACTTAAGTAGAGGTACTCGACAGGGGTGTCCACTGTCCCCTTTGTTATTTTTATTTGCAGTAGAGCCCCTGGCAATGGCAATCCGGAGTAGTTCTGAAATAAAGGGCATAACAGTAGGTGAGAGGGAACATCGTTTATCTCTGTTTGCAGATGATATTGTGGTGTTTCTTACAAATCTAGACACTTCTATTCAAGCGCTTAATTATATACTAACTGTATTTGGAAAGAATTCAGGTTACAAAATTAACAATAATAAGAGTGCCCTACTATTACTGAACGGAGATGAAAGGAGTAGCTATCCGATCTTCAGGCAATTTGCCAGCTCTCCTGAAGGTTTTACATACTTAGGGATTAAGATAACCCCAAACATAAAAGAAATCATTCCAAGGAATTATGACCCATAAGTAAAGAAAGTTATGGACTCAATCGAGAGATGGAATGCACTGCCAATTTCTATTATTGGGCGTATAAGTATCCTAAAAATGTCGGTCCTACATATATTTTTAATATCTTTTCCAATCAATTCCACTCCCTCTTCCAGCTTCCTTCTTTGCTATACTCAAGAAAACATTTGCAAGATTTATATGGAATAATAAACGTCCTCGGTTACGCCTCTCCTTACTCTACCTACCATATGAACGGGGAGGGCTTAAAGCAGCGGTTCCCAAACTGGGGGCCTCGGCCCCCTGGGGGGCCACTAGATGGCGCTAGGGGGGCCGCAAAGAAATTCTAGAATATGAATTTTTTTTTTTTAATTATTTTACCTGTATGTAAGTTAGGATTGTCCTATGTGAACTATGATGTATTTAAAAAATATATATATATTTTAAAAATATTATCAATTATACATATCATATTACGCTGAAACGTCACCAACCGTTGAGGTAACGTTAGCCTAGCGAACACAATGACATGAACACGCTGATAAATGCCAAGACTATTTAAAATGGACAAGTTTTTAGATAGAGGATGCAGTGTCTCGGCTGAGAAGGTCACAACAGAAGAGCCCAGCGTGAAAAAAATGAAACTGCGTAAATTTGACGACTCGTACATAAAATATGGCTTTATGGAATATAGTGACGGCAGACCACAGTGCACACTGTGCTTGAAGATTTTATCCGTTGAAGCACTGAAACCATATAAACTCAACCGACATCTCACAACAATTCATCCGGAGCATGCAAATAAAAGTAAGGATTTTTTTCAGAGAAAGAAAGAAGAATACGTCAAGCAAAAGGTACGACTGACTAACATCACGACAATACCTGAGAAAGCACAGCATGCATCATATCTTGCCGCCCTGCGAATAGCCAAATGTAAAAAGACTCACACAGTCGGAGAGGAATTAACACTTCCAGCAGCAGTGGATATGTGCCGAGTGATGATCGGGGAGTAGGCCGCGAATAAGATTAAATCCATACCGCTGTCAAACGATACAGTAAGCAGGCGGATCAAAGACATTTCTTCTGATGTAAAATCTCAATTGACCGAAAGATTACGATCGTGTGAGCAGTTCGCGCTTCAGCTTGATGAATGCACTGATGTTAGTAGTGCTGCGCAGGTATTAGTGTACGTTCGATATTTATGGGACAGTAAAATTATGGAAGATTTTTTATTTTCAAAAGAACTCGAGGGGAGAGCTACAGGTGGGGAAATTTTCAAAATGTTGGACACTTTTATGGTAGAAGAAAATCTGAGCTGGGAAAAATGCGTGTCTGTTTGCACTGATGGTGCGGCAGCAATGACTGGGCGCAAGAGTGGAGTTGTCACCCGAATTCAAGCCATAAATCCAAAGATCACAGCCACTCACTGTATGCTTCATCGTCAAGCACTTGCATCGAAGTTAATGGCACCCGACCTGCATGATGTGTTGGAAGTAGTAGTAGCGGCTGTCAACTTCGTGAAGTCAAGACCGTTAAAGTCACGTCTCTTCGCAAAACTATGCACAGAGATGGGAGCAGCTCATGATCGGCTACTGTTCCATTCAGAGGTGCGGTGGCTCTCGCGTGGAAAAGTTTTACAGCGAGTTTTTGAACTCAGACGTGAGCTTCATGATTTTTTGAAAGAACATAAACCTGATCTAGAACTGTTTTTTTCTGACCAACAGTGGATGGCAAAACTAGCCTACCTTGCAGACATTTTCAGTAGTCTCAATGGACTGAATCTGCCCATTCAGGGATGTTATTCCACAATACTGGAGGCAAGTGACAAAATAAATGCTTTCAGGAGAAAAATTGACCTGTGGGTACACAAACTACAAAGAGGCATCACTGACATGTTTCCAAATCTATCAGAATTTTTGAATACAAACTGCATGGCAGTGGACTTCATGCTCAACACCATTACCAGTCACCTCACCTCACTGAATGAACATTTCAGTCGCTACTTCACAGACATTGACATGGAGAAATATGACTGGGTTCGAGATCCCTTTTCTTGTGATGTGATGGCCAGTGGCCTCAGTGGAAAGGCTGAAGATGAACTTTTGGAACTGTCCAGTGATCGTACTCTCAGGATGAGATTTAATCAGCAGGGCCCAGCAGAATTTTGGCCCACAGTTGAAAAGGAGTACAAGGAGGTTGCTCTTCAGGCCATGAGAATATTGCTGCCTTTCCCAACAACATACCTTTGTGAGGCATCTTTCTCAGCCATGATGGCAATAAAGACAAAATACAGGGCACGGCTTAATGTGGAAGATGACTTGAGAGTTTGCCTGTCCCCAATAACACCCAGAATTGATAAGCTCTGCAAAGAAAGACAGTCTCACCCTTCCCACTGAGGTTGTGTGTACTTGAAAAGTGGTTAATAAATTGATGTGTCTGCATTGCATGATTTCTTTTATATTGTAAAACTTGTATAATATTGTATGTCTTCTATATTGAAAAACTATTTCTTTAAGTAGAGTATTTCTTTAAGTAGTTTCTTGCAGGAAAAAAAGATTTCTGTTCAAATTGCAAACCAAACTTGAGCCACTGTCATTTACTACATTAAAATGTAAGAAGTTTAATGCACTTTTTTACAATCAGTAAATTAATTTTTCAGTGTTCATCTTTTACTATGAACATCATATAAATTACTGTTCAGTATTCAATACTTTTGTTGCACTTTTCAGACAATATTATTGTTAACTGTCAAAACTGTTTTTTATAAAAATTGTTATATTTTATGAAATGTAGAATTTAACTAATTTTGTATATTCAACATCAGAGACATGAAGCTACAAACAGAACTGTTGGTCCAGCATTGTACAAATTCATTTGTTTTTGGTATAATCTAAAATTTGTAAGTAAAACTGTACGTTTGAGGATGTTTTCGTCATGAGTTTTCTTTTTTCGGGGGGGGCACAAAAGGATTCACCCTACACAAGGGGGCCTTCTCCTGAAAAAGTTTGAGAACCACTGGCTTAAAGTACCAAATATAAAACTTTATTATTCGGCAGCTCAACTTTGTTCTGCTAGGTACAACTTCATAGACACAGACATTCCAGCGTGGATAGATATAGAAAAAGATGCAATAATGATTCCATTACGAATGTATCTTTATTCTTCTTCAATTAAAATGCTCAATAAAACTACGAATAATCCTTTCCTTAGGAATACGATCTCATTATGGTATGAAGCTCACAAGTTTCCAGATGAAGCAGTTACAATGTCAGGTTTGTTACCAATTTGAGGTAACACAAAGTTTCTACTGGGTAGAAGTGATAAGGGATTTGAAAACTGGATGTATAAGGTAATAAGTCAAGTAAAAGATTTATACGAGGAAGGTATAATGTTATCATTCCAACAACTGATGAGAAAATATGATATCCCTCAGATTTTTTTTTTTAATATTTACAAATAAGAAGTTTTATACATTCTGACATTAAAAACTATTCAGAACCCCCTTTGTCAACTATAGAAAAGCACACTTTAAAGCATTTAAGGGACAAGGGTAATCTGTCATTATTTTATAATATACTTTTAGAGGGATCAAAAGATAGTTCGCTGTCTTATTTAACAGCATGGAAGAATGACCTTTAGGGATACATTTCTAAAGAAGAGTGGATGGAATCTTGTTTATTTGCCCAAAATCACAGCATCAATACTAGGAGTAAATTACTTACATAAATTTAATCCAAATATTCCAGATAGTTGTTCAAAATGTAAACATGGAATTGGTACCCTTTATCATTGTGTATGGGAGTGTAATGAAATTCAAGGACTTTGGAAGGAGATAGTTTTCATGATTGGTAAACTAACTGAAGTAAATATCCCTCCTGCACCCAAATTCTGTCTGTTTCATATATACCCAGTAAATCTTGAGGTGAATGCAAGAAAGCGCAAACTAATTGATTTTAGTTTGATCAACCCAGGTCAGTGGTTTAAAGAAATGACCAGCAACCTTGCCTTGGAAAAAATTGCTTATGTTGTTAAAGGGAAACTAAAAGACTTTGATCAAATTACATCAAACCTTCAAAGTTGCGCGAAAATCACAGCTTTGCGGGGTCTGAACAAGTCGCTTACAGTCACGCAGGAGATATGGCAGGTGACGCAACGTCTCGTTCCCTCTTCAGGGAACCGAGGTTACAGTCGTAACCGAGGCGTTCCCTTTCAAGGGAACTCGCGTTGCGTCGATTGATGCTAAGGGAACGTCTATACCAACGCCACCATACGAGAAGTGCCTGTCCAGTGTGAAATCAGAGCGAGCAGCACTAGGACAAGAGCACTCGGGACCCTGGTGTAGAGTCCAGAGCATAAAATCTAACGAATGTGTGAGGTGAGGACCAGCCTGCCGAATCACAAACGTCCTGAAGAGGAACTCCTGACAATAAGGCCTTAGAGGCCGCCATACTCCTAGTTGAGTGAGACCGATCAGCCATAGGTGAAGGCTGTCCGGTCGACTCATAAGCAAGTGAGATGGCCTCGACCACCCACTTGCTCATGCTTTGCTTAGATGCAGGGGACCCCTTGTTAGGGGGTCCAAAGCAGACAAATAACTGTTCGGTTTTACGCCACAGGGCAGCTCTGTGGACGTAAGCCTCCAACGCCCTTACTGGGCATAGCAAATTGTGCCTTTCCTGGTCCACATCCTGGAACGGAGGAGGACAGAAGGCCTGTAGCACTATAGATCGGGCCACATTAGTGGGGACCTTAGGAACATAACCTGGTCTAGGATTAAGGAACGCTTTAACCATGCCAGGTGCAAATTCCAAGCACGAGGGTGCAACTGACAGAGCCTGAAGATCTCCTATTCTTTTAAGGGAAGAAATAGCGAGGAGGAACAGAGTTTTTAAAGTAAGAAAACTAGCTGGAACCTCCTCCAGGGGCTCGAAGGGAGCCTGGGAAAGGCCTTGGAGGACAATAGCCAGGTCCCAAGTCGGTACCCTAGGGCGTACAGCAGGCCTCAGCCTCAACATGCCACGTAGAAAACGAGATACCAGAGGGTCTTTACCCACAGACATTCCACCCAAAGGAATTTGGTAAGCACCTATGGCCGCCACATAGACCTTCAGAGTGGACGGGGTTAGACCTGCAGTGAACCGATCCTGCAGAAACTCCAGAACTGTACCAACCGGGCAGTTAACTGGGTTCAGCTGACGGTAACTGCAACATGAAGTGAAAACCTTCCACTTCGAGGCATATGGTTTCCTCGTGGAAGGAGCTCTGGATTGTAGAATGGTCTCCACAACCTCGGTTGAGAAACCTGACCCTATGAGCTGGGCCCCCTCAGAGGCCAAGCCCACAGGTTCCACAGTTCGAGACGAGGGTGAAATATAGAGCCCTCTGCTTGGGACAGAGTCTCTCCTGACGGGAAGCTCCATAGGAGGCCCGTAGAGGAGAGACAATAGATCTGGGAACCCTTCTCTGCCCGGCAACTGCGGGGCTAATAGAAGTAGGCGCAGATAGTCCCTGCAAACTCTCTCCAGAACTCCCGGGAGCAAAGCGATCGGGGGAAAAGCATACAAACGCAGCCTCGGCCACGTCTGTACAAACACATCCAGTCCGAGAGGAGCTGGATGCGTGAGGGACAACCAGGAGCTGGATGTGTGAAGGAGAACCAGAGTGGACAGTGAGACGTCTCTCAAGACGCAAACAGATCCATTTGATTCTGGCCGAACTCCCTCCATATCTATTCCACCAATTCGGGGTGGAACATCTAATCCCTGGGCTTCAGCCCCTGTCTCGACAGGATGTCTGCTCCTAGATGACTTATATAGGTGACCACCGATGTGCTGTCTGTGTGGACCCACACATGGTGGCCCCTGAGGTCTGGTAGGCCCTAAGTCGAGCGTCCTTCCAGGATCGCTACCCAGCCCGTGAGGGAGGCATCTGTCGTTGGCATCCTGCGACGACAAGAAGCTCTCAACATGGGGACCTGGGACAGGAACCAAGGTTTCTTCCACATAACCAGGGCACGTAAGCATAGCCGCGTAACCAAGATCATGCAAAAGGGGTTGCCCCTCGGGGAAAACCCTTACCCTGAACTGAGCGTCCTTCCAGGATCGCTCTCCCAGCCCGTGAAGGAGGCATCTATTGTTAGCATCCTGCGACGACAAGAAGCTCTCAACACGGGGACCTGGGACATGAACCAAGGTTTCTTCCACATATCCAGGGCACGTAGGCATCACTGCGTAACCCTGATCATGCGAAAGGGGTTGCCGCTCGGGGAAAAGCCTTTGGTCCTGAGCCACCACTGTGAGGGTCTCATGTACAGCAGGCCAAACGGTATCACACTGGACACTGCTGCCATCATACCCAACAGTCTCTGAAACTGTTTTTCACAGTGAGTGACTGGCCTAGCATTATTCTTTCCACAGCTGACAGGATGGACTCTATGCAACAGGCGCGCCCACATCAACATAGAATTCCACACTACCTCTAGAAAAGTGGTCCTCTGTAATGGAGAATGCACACTCTTCTTGGTGTTTAGCCGTAACCCCAGCTCTTTCATGTGGGTGAGAACAACATCTCGATGCCGAACCGCCAACAAATGCGACTGAGCCAGAATCGACAAATCGTCGATGTAGTTCATGATGCGAATACCCTGAGGACGCAGTGGCGCCAGAGCTGCATCTACGCATTACGTGAAAGTGCGGGGTGATAGTGCGGGGTGATAGTACTAGGTCGAACGGAAGAACTCAATATGGGTATGCTTTGCCCCCCAAAGCAAATCTCAGGAACTTCCTGTGTATGGAAGGAATGAAAAGTGGAAGTATGCGTCCTTGAGATCTTTCGCACTATCACAGGGTAGGTTTTCCCCTGCGCCCTCGGACGTCAGGCCTTTTCTTTGCAGCTTTCTTGGAAATAATGACGGTTCTCAGATCCGTCTTATCCCTTGAAGGCTGCTGTTGAGTGCGCTTTCCATGTCCCCAGTCTTTTTGTGGGGGAACACGGGAAGCCATGCTCTGGTTTGTGTGGCACGGTTTTTAAAAGTTTGGGGCTGTTCCCGCTCAGCAACCCCGGAGACAGGAGTCTGGCGAGGGAGAAGTTTTTGGAGGGCAGCCGTTTCTTGTATGGGTGACTCCTGAACCCTCTCGACGATCGTGTTCACTGTGTCGCTGAAGAGGCTAGATAAAGAGATAGGCAAATCCATCAATCCTTTAATATTGCTCAAATTGAGCCAGAAATGTCTCTCAGTGGCTACCAGGGCTCCCATAGACAGGCCGATAGAAATAGCCATCTTCTTGGCGACCCTGAGAGACAAATCTGTGGCTCCACGCAGTTCCCAAACTGCGTTCGGGCCAATAGCCCCGCCCTCATTAATGTCTCCTAACATTTCAGCCTGGTAAGCCTGCAGCAGCGACATTGTGTGAAGACATGCTGCAGCCTGACCAGTCGCTGTATAAGCCTTACCCACCAAAGCTGAAATTACTCTAACTGGTTTGGTGGGTAATAATGTGGCTTTAAGGGAAGATGCAGATTCAGTGGAGAGATAGCTTGAGAGCGTCTCTTCCACCTTCGGCATTTCCCCATATCCGTGCTCTTTATATTGTGAAATAGAAGAGTAGTGTAATGATTGTGCACTGTACATTCTATATAACACAGGTTTCTTCCACGATCTCGACACCTCTGTGTGGAGATCGGGAAAAAACGGAAGGCTCAGGCGTTGAGATTGTGAACGAGAGGACAGGAAGCGTTCGTCTAGGTTGCTTTTTAAACGAATGTCCTGCTTATCTGCCGGCCAAACGATATGTAATCTTTCGACCCCTCTCGCTACAACCTCAACGAGCTCCTCAAAAGCATGAGACTGAGGTGGCGAATCCTCAGTATCACGAGTATAAACACTAACAACATCCAGTCCCTCGGAACTGGATAGCTGTAGTGTCTGTACCTGTATCGGGCGCCCTCGAGCGCTGACCGTGCATGCTCCTCTCCCAAACAAACAACACATAAAGTGTGTGTGTCCTCACCTGTTAAATAACGCGGGCAGGGTTGCACACACACTCTAAACTGCTGCTTGCTCGCCATAGTCTTATAAATATATATATATATATATATATATATATATATATATATATATATATATATATATATATATATATATATATTATATAACAGACAACACCAAATAACAAGGACAATTTCACATAGAGCGCTCTGAGCAGTTGAATCATAGACAGTAAAAGAAATGGACACAGCGACCCCATTGATTTCAACGGAGAAGACTGAAGCACGATTATTGCACTTCCTGCCTGATGGCTGAGCGACTGCGTAGGCTCAAACTGAGCTTGACGACAGTCTAACAGTTGTAAATCTTCTAGTAGCTGTGGCAAGACAAATCTGAATCACCTAATTCCTCAAAAACGTTGTTGAAATATTTTGTCCCGTTGCTTTTATGGACTCTATCTATGGGCTTCTCCCTTGACTTTATGCCTCTATGTCCCCCCGATTGCCTGATAGACAGTAAAAGATTGCCTGTGAGCTTCTCCTCCTGTCTATACGGTAATATCTCTAATGTGCGACAGAAAGTCGCGTGGTTATGACGCAATCGTTAGTCTATTTTTACAAAAACGGCTTCTACGGGGCCATAACGTAAGATACAAAGTTATGGAGCCTTTTATACATTGTCGTGTTTCTTTAGAAATAAATAATGGACAAATGAAGTATTTGGACGCCTCAGATGTAAAGTTATTCGCTGTCAAAGTGACGCCAAAATGAATGGGAGTCAATGGATAGCTAACAGCAGGTGAAGTTCTGCTACAATGGCGGATCCCGCGAGGCTTCAGTTTCCGGCTGATGGATTACCCCCTTGGGTTGAATTCGCTTACACGATTTGTTTTTTTAAAACAATAGTTTTGGAAAAGACGGGCTATGGGGAGGGGAGAACTCTGAACCCTTGCAGAAATTTATTTAATTTATGCAGATTATTAATTTAAGAGAAGATAGACTAACATGACAAATGTAACAAAACAAAAAAATCCTAGACCGGCCCAAAAGTTAAGCAGCCCACCGGGAACTCTCCCGATTACCCACCCTGGGCCTGGAGCTGACTGCCATGGAACTTCAAATGTGAGTGATTTGGGTTTCTCTTCACATAGGTGAGTCAACTCGCAGTTGATTACAGTAAAGTTTCTGTTAATATTTTGATAAGATATCAGTGTGATACTACACTAAGATCTACCTTTTGGAACAATCTTTGCTCCAGTAGTGATGGGAGAAACTAAGCTTTTTGAAACCCTGAATCAACTGAACCAATTGCTTCACAAAAAGTAGGGGAAATCAGGGCACAACCTAATGCGGGGCTAGTTGTAAAACCCTTGTTTTAAATACTTCCACACATGGTAGCATGACGAAACTTAGTTGCCATATCAACACTATATAGACAAAAAAAGTGCACCAAAATTCTAAAATCTTTGGAAGATATCACTGAACATTTAACCATAGCAAAATTTCTTACTTATCTTAATTTTTCATCTCTATTTTTGGTGTTTATTTTAAATTAGACAAACTGATATTATTTTAATCTCCAATATGTTATTTAACAGTTGAGACAGTTCTTTAATGCTTTAACCATCGGAAGACACTAGCAGGGTTTAAATCCCAATTGTGCATTTGGGCATGTTGTAACACTGCGTCAGTCCCGGCGCCAGGACAAACGACTTGGGGGGGCTTTTAAAATTCTTAAGGGGGGCTTACCGGGGTGGGGACGGCTCTCCGCACCGCTTCACTAAAGATAGGTGCTTAGACTATTTTCAACGGACGCCGCGTCCAAGCCGCACCGTAATACAAAATAAAAGTAAATAAACAATGTAAATTTTAAAATAAACACCCTGTAAGGACTCCCAATTGTATTGCACACCAATATATCCTTGGTAGAAACCATAGACTGTAAGGTAAAAACCCAAAAATCAAGAAAAATCACATCGGACAGGCAAATCACATGGTCTCGCGCATCCAGTCGCGTTGCTTCTGAAATGCTCCTGGTGTGAGTTGGCACCGCATGGAGGACAGAATAAAATCTTGTCGGAGACGTAATGCACTGCAGACGTGTGAAGTGTACAAAATAGGTAAAGTCGAGAACAGTTCAGATGGTTCTCGTTTATAGTTATCTTATTCATAAGTGTTTAGAAAAACCCTGCACGAACGCTCAGTCACATAATCATCATTCAGATCACCGCTAGGGGGGCTTGAGATTATCATAGGAGGGGCTATGCCCCCCCAAGCGCCCCCCTTGACGCCGGGCCTGCACTGCGTTACAATGTTCCCCTATTAGAACTATTCTATTCTATACTTTTATGAATTCTACTGAGAAAACATGACAAAAATGTGAATAAAGACTGAGAGTCAATGTTCCGAAATTATTAATTAGTATTATGTTTTGAACTATGTTGTATAGCTGTGTTTTTCGTTGTGTTCATTGTCAAACTATAAAGTTATTTCATTTTTAATTATTAAAAAATCGTCCCCTTGGAATTATAAGGTTCTATCTGACATTTTTGTCAAAATTGAGTTATTCACATATTCTTATTCTGTGACAACTTATTTACATTATGTGAAGTGTTTTTTTTAAGTTGTGTACATTGTGGGACTTTTTATTGAAAAAACAAAAAGGTTCTATCTACAAAATCGAACTCTAACTTGGCTCTATAAGGTTCTATCTGCGTGAGCCAATCAGCACTTCGAATGCACAGAAGAGGACCAATCAGAATCAACTTTATATGTCATGTCGCCGGCTTTTTCCTTGAAGACAAAAAGAAACCCCATAAAGGCAGAATGCTATACATTTACAGTAAATTAAATATTCACTAAATTGTGTAGTGTTATGAAGTGGCTTCAATTTGGCCATTTTCTTTATAGTGTATTGGTTATTATTATTAATTATGAATGAGGTTATTATTAATAACTATTATTATTATAGTTATTATTATCTGAATTATACAAATATGCAGTGAGTAAATTGAATTTAAAAAAAAAACATTTAACATACAAGTGTGTGTGTGTGTGTGTGTGTGTGTGTGTGTGTGTGTGTGTGTGTGTGTGTGTGTGAGTGAGAGAGAGTGTGTGTGTGTGTGTGTGTGTGTGTGATTAAAAAAATAGTCTGACATTTTTTGTGATCATATAGTCAGTGAATCATTTTTCAATGATTATTTAACTTTATGAATTAATTTGCTGAAGCATGTCGATTTTCTTGTAGTTTTTAAAGTCTTAAAATGTCTTAATTTTTACAATTTTAAGCCTTAAAGGTCAAATAGTTAACAATTTCATTGATGGGGTCTTAATTACAACAATAAACGTTAGCATGTTATTTCAGCCATACTGATGTCTAGAGAGAAAGCCATTTCACCTGGCCCACTTTAGCTGGAATAAAGTCCTGCTCAGATGTATTACAGTAGCTGCTTTCTGTCTAAACAAAAGAAAGATTAAAGTAACAATTTCTGCAATAATGTGTTTAATTACCCACCAAATTGGTAAATCGTTTCATTGGTTCATCAAGTCATGACATGGTGAAATGCACTTATGCCACAGCTTTGCGGTCCTTTATCTGATATATCCAAGCTATGTAAGATTGCCAGATCGGGTCGCGTTTCTGTAGTTCTAATGAGACATAAGAAAACTACTAATTTGTGTATGGCTTTCTTTATGGCAAGCGTTACAATTGCTACAATTCCGTTTGTGATGTCACAATACATCATACTTTCATAAAATCATGCATCATACTCTACCTTGTCTGTGGCCATTGTTGATTCCAAAGCCGGTGCTGGATAAACAGAGAGCATGTGCGTGCGCGTGCGACAGTAGGCTACGGTACGCTAATTATTTACGACAGCGGTAATGGACAATTTTCCGCAGAGGTAAAGTTACTTGGTGCTGCTTTAAGGCCAATCAGAAACAATTAACTATCACTCTCCTTGTACTATGGATGTTTATTAAAATTCATTACATTCATTAAAATTATAAAAATGACCAAAGACCAGATAAAACCATATATTAGACACTAGTTCATGCCAATGATTCAACATGCCTATGATTCCATAAAATTATGGAATCATAGAGAGATCAGAGAGAGAGAGAGAAACTCTACCATTTAATTTACGTCAAAAATGCTTGACTCACCCATCAGTTGTGGATGTTGACAGTGAAGAAGACTTCAAGACTTCTGCTGCTATGTGCATATTGAAACAACACGGAAAGTTGGAGTCATGCCTTTTAGTTCTGAGAGGTTGTGATTTATTGATTAAGGAGATCATGTTTTATTCACGGGAGGAAGACGGAGAGCATGTGTGTACAGTATGTGTGTGTTATGGAGGAGGATGTTTGCTAGGGGGAAATGATGGTTATATAGAGACATGGCAAAAATAACTGAAACAGTAAGTTTGTTATTTGTCAAGGTCTATTTGCATCAGGTGCTAAAATCCTAAATGCAATGACCTACATCTTGTCTCCATATACTGTAGTTCAAAATGGATGTATCTGTCCGTTTTATAAATGGACCTCATGTATTGCACTTTATATCACCTCCTGGAAGTCATCACACCATTACAGATATGGGGAAGAAATAATCAATTTGCTTTAAACATTTTATTCTGCCAAGCTAGATAGCTTTAGTACGCAACTTCAGAAGGAATTACTAATTATCTGGAACAGTATTCTAAAGTAAAAAGCATGATAACTCTAAAGTAAAAAGCACAATAGTAATGACTGAAGTCATTGTAAGGTTCTTAGGTTTTTGTAAGGTTTTGGATAGTAATGACTCAAGTGTTACTACTTCCTTCTAAATTAATTATTGATTATTTGAAACAGTATTGAAAAATCATGGTAACCCACTAGTAATGACTCAAGTTTTACCAAATCCATCAGAAGCAATTACTGTCCAAAACCTTACAAAAACCTCAAAAGCTTACAATGAATTCAGTCACAACGTGCTATTACTACTAATTAGCTTATCTTGTTAGAGTTTCTTGTTAGTTAATAGCAGTTAATAGAATGTTATTATTGTGTTACTCATTTGTTCCTATTCATTAATGACAGAACAGTATTTTAAAGTGTTTCCGTAGAGTTTAACTAATTTAATATACATGAATACCCCTATTTTCTGTTAATAACAACAGAAACAAGCAGAAAACATGCAGAATTGTCATAATTACTGCATAAGTCTAGAGGGAAAAGACAATATGGGGGGGCTTTTGTATTGGGAGATAGGGGGCCTTTGAGTCAAATAGGTCAAGAATCATGTGCTAGTGTACATGATTCTCTGCTTAGGCAATGAAAGCTATTTAGGACTGACTAGTAAGGAGAGATTCGATAGCCGATAAACACATTGCCTCAAATTTGTGCTGTGTAATGTGTGTGTTCTCGGCGAGTCTATGTCTCTTCAAAACTATCGCCTGATGTAAGTCTTTCAATTATACCAGAGTCTTTTATTTGGGGCTGACTAAGGCAGGGTGCATGCTTTTATGATTGTTGCGTGTCATATAGCACAAGGGGGGGGGGGGGACTTCATTGGAAACTAAAGTTCATTGTAAAGACTTTATTTATTTTTTGTTACCTCACCTAGAAATTTTGGCCTTCAAGCCAAAAAAACATCAAAATGTTTTAAATTGAGAAACTGAAAACATATTCATTAAAAGGTGCATTTGCCATCATACTGTATTTTGTATGAATTGCGTTTTTATATCATTTTTAATAACTTGATGATGATAAAAGGCCAATAAGGAATTCATACATAATATAGTGGCTTACACCTCTGGATGAACATGAAATTGTAAAAACTGTCTCACTGCTTATTAATATTTGAAACAATTTGTGATTTTTGGTTAATTAAAATACGTTTAAAAACTCTTACCTACCTAAATCTTTTACAACCCCTGAAATGAGATGGTAAACCACACTATGCACACCAGGCTTAACACGCTAAATGACTGGCAATTTTAGTTTGTTAATGCACAGATGTCCTAGTTTTCAAATAATTAGATGGTAAAGATGGTTGTATGTGTGGGTGAGATTTGACTTTAATTAATGCAAAGCCAAATTTTCGAAAGGCTGGAATCAAAAAGAGTTTGTATGTAAAATGTTTTAGCACATGTGGAATCCCTAGTGAGAGGGATTAGTGCAGACTAACTGCTTAAGTGGCTCTTTGGGGGTTTAAGAAAAGACACAAATTCTCCCTTTACAAAATCTCATTGTGTCTTCTGTGAGGGTCTTATGAGACATGTGGAGCACTACTGCTATGAAAACATTAAATTCTTGAGAGGTCAAATGAGCTGATGAGATCAGCCCCACACAGAGCTTTAACACTGGATGTATTCCTCTCTCTGATGCTCATCCATTTCCTCTTTTCTTAATTAAACCTTTGGAATCATACCAAATGATGAAACACAGGAGTGGGTATGTGGTTTGGAGAGGATTTAGTGAACACAAATGCTATACACAAATCATTTGGCGCATTGCATATGTTCAGGAGAGAGATGGAAAGAGATTGTTTTGGTGATGGAAATAGTTTATAAAAAATCCCCACATGGTGTTAAAATATGAGTGTGTGCAAGATGCTTTCCTATAGTATGACAATACTAATCCAAGCATGCAAATCCATGTAGAAAATGCTCCTCTTGTGGATAATCCAACACATTTTCCATGAGATTATGACTAAGCGGAAATGCAAACAACCATTTTGCCTGCTATGGACATTAGATGACAGGAATTTTTGAGTTTTAAAGACCGTCCTTGAGTATAGTGATGCTTTGCTCAACTTTCCTTTCAAGGATGCTTAACAAAGAGGCATCTTCATCTATTGAAACTCATTTTGTTTGAACAAACAAAAGTGGTCAGTCAGGTACAGCAATGTTTGGGGGATATTCTACATAAATAATACTAAATACATAAAATACTGCTTATATATTTATAATATTAAAATTATTAATAATAATATGCATATGGCAGTAATAAAAATATAATATGCATATACCTCTTAAAGAGCAGATCTTTGCCGAAAGTTTGGTTAGTTTGCATTTTCACTCTCTGTGACTAATTTGTGTTGACAGTTCCTTCCCCGTATTATTCTTCAGGAAGGCTTTCCTTTGACAGGCACTGTTTCAGCCTCTCAAAAGAGCTTTAAACATTAAAACATAAACCCACCAAAGATTTAGATAGCCACAAAGAAAAGCTTTTTCATTTCTTATTTTCTCAATTTCTGTCAAACTTATTTTTGAGCAGGTGTGGAATCTGTGGATAATACTGGTTAGATGCAATACTCAGGTTCCCAGCAATGCACCATGGCATGAAAAAACTATTCTGAATAATGTTGCATATTACTTATTGCTATTCTATTTTACTGCCTCCTGTTGTCATTGTAATTGTTGTGGCCTTCAGTTATTTGTCATGTGGTGATTATTCAGAGCCTATCTTTGTTTTCTTAATGTATTTTTGTTGATGTTGTTGTTGTCATCCCAATTATTCTGGTTTGTCCATGTGCATCTGAATGTATCAAAGGTTGATACATTCATCTGTAAGCGAGTGGCACATTGTGAGGCACCAAAGCTGTGTTGGACTTGTTTGAAACATAAAATAAATATGAATATACATAAAAAACATGTGTGGTTTATAGGGTTAACCATTATACATTTTAATGTTGTTGTTTTTTTTTGATAATATCATGACAGCCAAGTTTAGGAAAGTACACTTTCTCTCTTTTTTCAAGACTTACACAAAATGACCTTACTGACATTATACTTAGATATAAATTATTACTTTTTTCAGCTCAGTTTGTTCTTAGCACTGTGAGAACGTTGCCTCTCTGTAATTTCCAAGCTATAATTATGATCAGGCTAGCATCTTTACGTAGTCATTGTGGAGAGCGAGTTGGGATGAATTGTAATTCTGACAGCAGCAGTTGCTGCCATTCCCTCTAGAGATGTACTGTTCTCAGCTTTAACAGCAGATTAACAATGACCAGTCCAGTCTCAGCTGAGCCGCTCTGCTAAATCACAAACACCTCAGTGCCAGGGAAATGCCGGAATTGAGCAGGCACGAGTGGGTAGGCCAGGTGGTTCATGCACTGTCCTGTCTATTATTATGATGGAAACATGGTCCCAACGAGACATTCGTGGGGACATTTTGCAACTAGCAATATTTTATTTTTAATGGGCCACTATCTCACATAAGCTGAACATGTATTGATAAAACAATAGACTGTCTAATCTCCTATTTAAAGGTTACTGATTAAGTTATTGTGATTCTGGTAGCCCTGGCTTGTTTCTTGATGAATTTATTTTCATTAGTCTTCCATAGCCATATTGTAGACTAACAGCATTAAGGAGCCTAGTCCAGATTGCAGTTTGTTCTGCCAAATAACCAGCAAATGAGACCAGCAAACCATCTGACTGACATGTAAAATGACCAACCGCAGTTCACTTTGTTGTTAGGACCCATTTAGGGGCAAACGAATATGAAATCGGTGACAACACCACATTACTAAAAATGTGTGAAAATATACTTGCAGCCAGTGGAAATATAGGCCTATGTATGCACAAAATGATTATTTCAAAGTCATGACTATGAGGTGAAGAGGCAGAGTAAAAGAGCAGCCTAAATGAATATATTGAGTAAGATGCATTGACATGAATCTTCCAGTTCAGTAAGTAAGTTGATTTAGTAACTGTAACTGTTTTAAAGTTCCCCTTTGATGTTGTTTATATGTATATGTGGTGTTTTTAATATTCCTTAAGACAAACCATGTGCAAATTCATAAGTCAAAACAATTGCTGAGTATTTTCTCCTTAAAACTGCAGTGATCTAAAGACAGTCTCAAAAACGCGGTTTGAAATCGCTGGTGTTTCTGTTGTCACAAACTACCTTGTAACCAATCAGGTCAACGTGTGATCATCAACGAGTGGATCTCTGAGCTGGTGTGAGTGAGTGGAGGTGGGGCTAATTTGCATATTCATAGAACCACGTATAATGTACTAAATGAGGCAAGGGTGGAAATAACATTTAAATTATGTAATTTTGGTGATCAAAGATGAGTTTTAAGGGATACAATTATTGACTGCAGGGGTACTTTATGTACCGAGTTTCGAGTCTTTTTTTTTTATGATTCATTATAATAAGTCTTTTTTTCTCGAATCAGACTGCACAGGTTGTGCTGCATGCTGAAAAGCACTGCAGGAAACACTGCTGCGATCTGTGTCACCGTATTGTATGCAACTGTCTGTCTTTCCAGTTTGTTTTGTCATATTTTTATCTACATACATGCATCTTAACCTCTCTATTGAAACAAATCAGACTCATCTCCAGGGAATAGCATTAGCTGAAGGAGTGGCCCCTGCTGGTTGGTGAAAGTGAAGCACAACCACCCAAATATTAATATTAATGTTAGCTTGGTGCTAAAATCACAGAATCTCACTATGAGGCAGTGGTCCCCGCTGGTTAGTGCGAGTGAAGAACGGTAGCACACGTGGTGGCGCTGAATGATTTACAGCCTGTCAGTCCCCGAGCAACTGGAGTAACTGTGACTCTCATCCAACAGCATCTTTAATGAATGGGGAGTGTGTTAAAAATACACAGGTTGTCAATTATTGAACATCTCTCTCTCTCTCTCTCTCTCTCTTACGTACTCGGACCCTTTCACTCACATTTATTGGCTTGCTACCTCAGTCTTTCTGTCTTTCTCAGTTTTTGCCCTCTTTTTTGAAACCTGTGTCCCTCATATTCCTTCACACCTCCTATATTTGTTTCATATGCTTGTCACTAAAGGACTGAACTATTTATTTTAAAATGTTTATATAGTAAAAGTTTTGTAAAAAAAAAAAATCAAATATCGCAAATTGCATCATATAATCATTATCATGCCATTTGAAGCATTTAGTTCCTAGGAACACGAAATAAGAAGCTTTGCAGAATGTTCTCGCTGCTCGTTTCCATACAACAAAAGATGATGATTGCCAAGAACAAAACACCATAAAAGTGGTACATATGACCTTGACCAGACCAGTTTAAAAACCGTGGCCAGACCACTGCAAAAGCACATTTTATAAAATAAAATAATAATAAATAATAATTTATTCTAATTTTACCCTAATTTCAAACCCATAAAACTTTTGTTTATCTTCGAAACATAAATGAAGATAATTTTATTAAATCCTGTCCCTCAATTGAAAGTCTATTCCCCCAAAACTTTGATGCATCTAAATGTTCTTAATAACATCATAAAAGAAAACATAATTGAGTGGTTTCAGCCAAGTCTTCTGAAGAGACACGATGTGATGAACATATTTAATTTAGGCTTTTATTCACTAGACTTCACCAGATGGTAAACGGAAGCTGAAACGTTCTTGTCGCATGCACTAGAACACATGAGCTTTGTTGTCACACACATTAAGCAAGTACTGTAGGTTTGAGCTTCCGTAGCCATTTACCATTTAGTGTGAGGGGACAAATTTGTACCTCTGAAATTCCAAATTCTTCTTAACTAATATTTAATCCTGTTGCCGACTCTGTTGGTGCCTTCAAACTTAATTTGCACTTCTGCATGTTTAAACATCACATTTAGCATCATTGACATCAAATAAAAGTGTTTTCACACATCTTCACCCTATTGTGTTCCACAGAAGAGGTGAGTAAACAATGACAGTATTTTCATTGTTTGGTGAACTGTTATCAAGAGGTTCCCACTGCATGGTTCTCATATTTTTCAAGTACATCAAAAGCACTCCAAGAGTGTTTTTTAACATAATGCAGTGAAATAAACAAGGAACTGGATTAGTACAACAAAGTACTGCTGCTGAACTCAGCAACCTCCATTTTTTCACACATGCAAATTACTGCTTTCATATCGAATGGGTATTCAGTAACTAGGGCACTAGCAGTACATTGAAACATCTTGTTATTATTACACTTTGACCAGCAGGTCTCTCCAACAACTAACTGCTGAAATCCATGAAGATGTTGTCTGCCTCACGATAAACTATACAATAAGTAATTGGCTTCCAACAGCAGAAAAAAAATCTTTATGGAGTTAAGGTAGCTGCATTCAGCACAGTTTCATATCTGATGACTTGCTGAATTTGGTTATGACTAAGTGTGAAAATGGCTGAAAGTGAGGTTGAATAGAATGCCTATTTATTGTGTGACTACCCAAGAGTATCATAACAACAATATCTGCTTTGCTGTAGTTATCATATAAAATGAATGATCGAAGAGTGGGACATATATTAATGATGTGCAAGATGGCACATGGATGTAGTATTGCTCAATATTGCAGTGTTGCAAATCCCAGTGAGCATTACCGAATAAGTGCACGCTCGGGTAATGCCGTGTACAAGTACATACTGCCCCCTACAGGCTAACTAAGATTCACTCCACATAGATTGAGAGCTGTAGGCAAAAAGACAGATGTGAGTTATGATGAAAGATTTCCATGTGCTCTATGACACAATGAGAGCTGTGTTCTGACTGAGTGTGTGCTTTGCTCTGTCACCACAGTACAGAGAGACACAAATTTAGCTTCCCAAACATGCATTCACAGTGTGAGACTTGAGAGGTAGAGAGAGACAGAGGCACACTTTCTCCTTTACTGCCACAAATTTGATAATGCAAAAAGTGAAATACTTTGAAAAACTTTCAACACTCATTTCTTGTTTTCCAGAATTGTTTAAAAAGATCGAATGCATGTGTATAGGGGAGGTTGCAGAAAAAACTCATATTTGAGCTGCACAACCTCAGAAAGCAATCACTGCTTTATTTTTTAGCACATAAAGTTGTAAATAGCCTAAACTGTATCACAAAATTTCAGCTCCATGGAAAACTGCAAATATTTACACATTTACCACAGTGGAGATTTTAGCAATTTTTAGCAATCAAGATCACCCAATCAAAGTTATCAATCACTCCATCCAATGACTGTTTAATACCTTTTTAAAGACATTAAACACTTTTTATTTTATTTTATTATATACACTTTGTTAATGACAAAGATGCTTTAGCAGATTTTATATACACAGATGTTCAAATGTTTGGGATCGGTTTGATTTTTAAAATGTTTTTACAAGTCTCTTATGCTTACCAAGGCTTCAGTAAGCCTAATATTGATCTTTCCAGTAATAAAAAACCCATTAATATTGTAAAATAGTATTACAATTTAAAATAACTGTTTTCTATTTGAATATATTTTATTTTTGTGATGGCAAAGCTGAATTTTCAGCATCATTACTCCATTCTTCAGTGTCACATGATCCTTCAGAAATCATTCTTATATTGCTGCTCAAGAAACATTAATTATTATTCTCAATGTTGAAAACAGTTTTTTTCATGAATCTTTAATGAATACTGTGTGTGTGTGTGTGTGTGTGTGTGTGTGTGTGTGTGTGTGTGTGTGTGTGTGTGTGTGTGTGTGTGTGTGTGTGTGTGTGTGTGTGTGTGTGTGTGTGTGTGTGTGTGTGTGTGTGTGTGTGTGTGTGTGTGTGTGTGTGTGTGTGTGTGTGTGAGTGTGTAGGCAGAGGAAGACAGTCAATGAGAAACACACAGAGCAGTCTGGATCGAGTGCATTTTTGTGGATCTCAATAATGATGGGGTTGGCCACTGTTGATAACTTGTAATTATAAGGAGACTTGTGGTACTTTAACCTCTAAAAAGAGTCTAAGGGCATAATTCAATCTTTATTAACTCTACCCTGCATTTTGGAATGCGAATTCATTATTTGATTACCATGATTACATGATTTGTGTGCCACCCCACCCAATAAATGTTTAGAATTTCTTTACTTTCTGACTTTGCCGATCACCAAAAGCTGTATTAGATCGAAGATGTTTTGTGTATGTTCCTGTCACGGCTAAAAATTGAACTTATCAGAAGGTGTATAGTTTATGTTCTCTGCACTTCATGAAGAAAGGGCTGAAAAAATCCTCTTGTTAGAGGAAACATTGAGAGGATGGGGCCGGAGAAACCTGCCCTGTTACCTCCTCCCGAAGTGTTGAGAGGGAAATTTCACGGCTAGTTATTCATGCTGCGATCTCTTCCCTCCAAATCACAGTGAGAAATTGGCTGAGCCCTAAAGTGACTCTATAGCTTGTAGTCTGTTTGATAGAGAAGAGAAAATTCAACTGTCTCTGAAAGGCCTTTTACACTTCGATATAGAGCTTTTCAGTCCAGTTTCCTGTGCCTGAAGATATTGTCCAAACAACTCAGTTACCAAAACCCAAACTGGTAAGGCTTTCCCCTGGGCCAGAAAGTCCATTTTTCAAGCTCTGTTCCAACCTGATCTCAAACTGGCCTTATTCCAACTAAGCAAACAGAATGCAATATTCTTTTAGAATCATGCGGGGAATGTTTCTTACTGTAGATTCTGCTATAGATGGTGCTTTATTGGAGATAAAACCAGCAAATGTGCATTTTTCTGCTGTTGACTTCTTATTTGTAATATTACTTGTCAGCAAGATCAAGAGCTACAGCTCACCTCCTGATAGCTTCAACTCACAGCTCAATCATTGGGTCAGTGTCATGAGAGAGGACTTGTTAACCTCACAAAATGTGACATCATATCCTGGATTTGGCCTGAGGGCACTCTAGAGATTTGGTTACATGGAGTCACCAGTTTGGCTCTCATGAGTCAACACACACATCGATGCAAGACCTTTGAAAGATTGTAGCCGATGTATAAGGTGACAAGAGGGAAACTGACATCCAGAAAAGCAGCCAAAAGTGGAAGGAAGCCCTGTGTTATGATACTTACATGGTAAGTTCAAACCTCTGTGTCGAGAGTCTCCAGACCACCTGCTCTTCACCATCAATCACTCTTCTTCAGCTCAAATCATTTTTCATTAACACAGCAGGCCTCAGAGAGACACAAAGACCCTGAGCTACCGAGCAGCTCCTGCTTGCCAGCCCAAAAATCACTTATTATCTGCTACGCGGAGGTCCCATTAGCAGCTGCATTCTCCGGTCCTGTTTGCACGCCCCCTCCCCCTTATTTCCTCTGTCAGTCACTGTCAAATATCAGAACCCACTGTTCCCATCGGAGGTTTTCGGTGAGATAGCCTGTCGGCAGTTTTCTGTAACACCTTATGGTGACGACGTTATCTTTTCAACATTCTCTGCAGAGAATTTAACTGTACAAGCAACCACAGAATGCTGCTGTAACGGCCATAAACAGAAAAAAAATTAGACATTCAAGGGAAAAAAACGGTCGCTTTGGAAGAAAAGTGTCTGCCAAATACATAAATGTAAATTAAATTAAATTGACTGGCTATTTATTATGTCTATTTCACCAAGTTGCATGTGAAGATGAGAGCAGGAGTGTTTCAAATACAAATTTCTTTCATATGCTTCCATTCTGGAAAATCACATTGTTCAGCTAAATTCACTGCAGTCACCAAATTTAATTTAGCTCAGTTTCCCCTGATAGAGCAAGAAACAGCATGTGCTGGCTCATAAACAAGTAATGTTTTGATCTTAATTTTTGTTTTTTAGTTGTGATTGGAAGCCGCTTCAAAACTACACATCTGTGCTTTTGATTATTCTGGCTAAAAATAACAGCTGGCTTCAGAGTAGACATTCATGCCAACAATTAAATGCATTTTCCCACTAACATTGGCATTTTTATGTGTGTGTTTAATTGCATTTGGCTCGTTTGAATTCATTCAGCCGTGAAGTTCATCAATCACACATTCCCAAATGCCCGGAAGTATGCAATATGAGATCTGCCATGTTTGCTCATGGGCAGCCGGGTAGTTTTGAGCCAATCACATGAGCTAATATATTGAAATACAGTGTGTGTATATACACTTAACACAATTATAAACGCAACACTTGTGTTTTTGCCTCCATTTTTCATGAGCTGAACTTAAAGATCTAAGACTTTCTCTATGTACAAAAGAGGCCTACATCTCTCAAATATTATTCACAAATCTGTCTAAATCTGTGCTAGTGAGCACTTCTCATTTGCCGAGATAATCCATCCACCTCACAGGTGTGGCATATCAAGATGCTGATTAGACAGAATGATGATTGCACAGGTGTAACTTAGGCTGGCCACAATAAAAGGCCACTCTAAAATGTGCAGTTTTACTGTATTGGGGGGTCCGAAAACCAGTCAGTATCTGGTGTGACCACAATTTGCCTCACGCAGTCCAACACATCTCCTTTGCATGGAGTTAATCAGGTTGTTGATTGTGGCCTGTGAAATGTTGTCCACTCCTCTTCATTGGCTGTGCGAAGTTGCTGGATATTGGCAGGACCTGGAACACACTGTCGTATATGCCGATCCAGAGCATCCGATGAACATGCTCAATGGGTGACATGTCCGGTGAGAATGCTGGCCATGCAAGAACTGGGATGTTTTCAGCTTCCAGGAATTGTGTACAGATCCTTGCAACATGGGGCCATGCATTATAATGCTGTCACATGAGGTGATGGTCGTGGATGAATGACACAACAAAGGGCCTCAGGATCTCGTCACGGTATCTCTGTGCATTCAAAATGCCATCAATAAAATGCACCTGTATTCATTGTCCATAACATATGCCTGCCCATTCCATAACCCCACCGCCACCATGGACCACTCAATCCACAACGTTGACATCAGCAAACCGCTCACCCACATGACGCCATACACGCTGTCTGCCATCTGCCCTGTACAGTAAAAACCGGGATTCATCTGTGAAGAGAAAACCTCTCCAAAGTGCCAGACGCCATCGTATGTGAGCATTTGTCCACTCAAGTCGGTTACAACGACGAACTGCAGTCAGGTCGAGACCCCGATGAGGACTACAAGCATGCAGATGAACTTCCCTGAGATGGTTCTAACAGTAAAACGATTGTTGCATTAGCTGTCCGGGTGGCTGGTCTCAGACGATCTTGGAGGTGAAGATGCTGGATGTGGAGGTTCTGGGCTAGTGTGGCTACACGTGGTTTGCAGTTGTGAGGTCGGTTGGATGTACTTCCAAATTCTCTGAAAAGTTTTTGGAGACAGCTTATGGTAGAGAAATGAACATTCAATTTACAGGCAACAGCTCTGGTGGACATTCCTGCAGTCAGCATGCCAATTCCATGCTCCCTCAAAACATGCGATATTTGTGGCATTGTGCTGTGTGATAAAACTGCACATTTTAGAGTGGCCTTTTATTGTGGCCAGCCTAAGACACACCTGTGCAATAATCATCTTGTCTAATCAGCATCTTGATATGCCACACCTGTGAGGTGAATGGATTATCTCGGCAAAGGAGAAGTGCTCACTAACACAGATTTAGACAGATTTGTGAACAATATTTGAGAGAAATAGGCCTTTTGTGTACATACAAAAAGTCTTAGATCTTTGAATTCAGCTCATTAAAAATGGGGGCAAAAACAAAAGTGTTGCGTTTATAATTTTGTTCAGTATATATGTGTGTGTGTGTGTGTGTGTGTGTGTGTGTGTGTGTGTGTGTGTGTGTGTGTGTGTGTGTGTGTGTGTGTGTGTGTGTGTGTGTGTGTGTGTGTGAGGAATTTTTGACGACAGGCCGTTGAATTATTAGAAAAATAATGCACACCCGAGGTGGTAATGCGGTCACGACGCGAAGCGGAGTGGCTGTTACACCTGGGGTGTGCATCATATTTCTAATAATTCAATGGCCTGAAGTCAATTATTCCGCTTATACTAGCCTACAGTTACCACATCTCGAAACATTGTTCAGATGATGCATTTCAAGACGTTTGTCAAGTTTTTGTCATTAAAATGCTCTTGTATGTAGGACTAATTTCTTACGCATCTAATCCCATGCCTCCGTTGCTAATTCCAAAACGTCATTTGAGAGTTAACAGAGGTTTGAGCCACTGATATCAGACTAATGATGGGGACACACTTACGACTTGCTGAAACATTCGAAGGCTGACTGTTTCCATTGACTGTAGCAGGTCTTATTAAACTCCGACTGTGCACACAGACTGAACGCGCTGAACACGCGGTTGGGCATGATCTGTCATATTGTCATAACAAATTACATTCATAACTGGTCTTAGAGTAAGTGTGTCCCCGGCTTTATGCAGTTATTAGAGAGAGAGAGAGAGAGAGAGAGAGAGAGAGAGAGAGAGAGAGAGAGAGAGAGAGAGAGAGATTTTTTTTTGATTTTTAACAAACTTTTATTACAAAATCGTTTCACATTATATTTACAATACAATATGCATAAATATTAAGAGCAGCCCCAACTCACAATCAATGTGCAAAAAAAAACAAGTCACCTTCAAATACAGAGCACAATGCCTCATTGCAACACCAAATACCTTCAAAGGTAATGAGATCATCCATATGCTTGTAAAAAGCAAAATCAATTAATATCCTAGCTTTCAACATGTTTGAAAACATAGCAACTACATTCTGCTCAGAGTTTTGCTCGATTTTCTTTTTTCTACTAATATAAATAGCCAACTTTGCTTGGCCCAACACAAAATTCAACAACTGACATACAAATCTTTTTTTTAACACATATTTAAAACCAAAAATAAATAACACTGTCGAAAAAGTTTCATTACACCTCTGAAAAATACTTTCTAAAAACAAAAATAAAGGCTTTAATCTTGCACAGTTCACAAATGTATGAAAAATGGTTTCTCTCTCAGTGCAAAAAGGACATTGAGCATCAACCTCAGGATTTAAAATGGAAATAAAAGCATTGACGGCGACAGCGCCATGAAGAATTCTCCACTGTAAGTCACCTGTCTTTTTCGTCAACGGTGGTTTATAAAGTGCTCTCCACTCAGGTTTTCTATCCACATTCAATGTAAAAAAATCACGCCATGGAGTATCTGTTTTCCTATCTAGCATTTTTTTTTTAAACATAATGACACAATACTTATACAAAGTTTTCCCAGTACAAGAAAAAAAGTCTACAAACAAGGAATCAAAACTTTTTAAAAACACTCCAGAAACCTCTCCTAGGTTCAAAGAAAGAAACAAACAAGGAAACGAATCTTCAGGATTTGGTTTACAGAGACCGTCACGACACTCAGTCAACAAAGTTCTTTCTGTTGTATTAAGAAGCGTCTGCCATTTCACCAATAGCTGCGCAACTAGACGGGTTGATCGAATTCCCAGATGTTGAGCCGTCGCTTCTTCATTCTTAAAATCAAGACCTGCTATTTCCAGTAATTGCCTCAAAGTGGTGATTTTACTGTCAATGAGTGTCTTGTTAAGTCCTGGGAAAAGGCCACCGGCAGACACATCCAGACGTGCTCCACGAACTAGAGGCTCTTCCAATAGCCAATGAAGTGACTGTGAAAACTCTGCTTTTTTAAAAACAAAAAGACTCCAAACCTTAAAAAGGTTCTTATAAAACACTGGTAAACCAGAAGTGTTCAATTTTGTAGGGTCCAGAAAAAAAATTGTTTTGTCCAAACCCAGATCCTCAAGATTACGTAAAATAACATATGCGACAGAACACCATTTATATTCAGCTGAACCAACTAGTAGTCTTTGTATGAGTTGCAACCGAAAAGTTGCGATTCTGCTGTGAAGATGTATTAGACCCTGCCCACCCTCCTCCTTAGGCAAGAATAACACACTCTGTGGGACCCAATGCATTTTATCCCAGAAGAAATCTACTAAAATAGTCTGGATTTTCGCTAAAAGATGTGAGGGAGGATCAATACATGCAAACTTATGCCACAATGAAGAAGCAACTAAATTATTTATAATTAAAATACGCCCTCTATATGACATCTTTGGAATTAACCATCTCCATTTATCCAGACGACCTTTAACCTTTTCAATAACTCCTTCCCAATTTTTTTTCGCTGTAACATCATCACCAAGATACACTCCTAAGTATTTAAACCCTGATTTTCCCCAACCTAAACCTTCAGGAAGATCTGGTCTCCCACCTGCCCATTTACCTAATAATAAAGTTTCACTCTTACTCCAGTTTACACTTGCAGAAGATAAACCTTTAAAAACATTAAGTAAACCTAACAAAACCTGTATGTCACTTTGCCTATTAACCATTACTATGACATCATCGGCATAAGCCGACAGTATCATGTTATTTTTACAGTTTGGCAAACATAAACCATGAAGTTTAACTCGTATCTGTTGTAAAAGTGGCTCTATTGCCAAAGAGTAGAGCATACCAGACACTGAGCACCCCTGCCTTACCCCTCTAAGAGCTTTAAAAGGAGCACATAAACCACCGTTCACCTTAAGAATACTCTCAACGCCACTGTAAAGAACTTTAATATTATTTATAAAATTTTGACAAAACCCAAAAGCCTCTAAAACTCTCCACAAATAGCAAAACTCAACACGATCAAATGCCTTCTCCTGGTCCAATGAGATTAACCCACAATCTAAATTTAACATCTTGGAGACCTCTATAACATCACGAATCAATGAAACATTGTCAAATATTGACCTACCAGGAACACAGTAGGTCTGGTCAGGATGAATGACTCCATCCATCACTCCTGCTAACCTGTTAGCCAGCGTTTTCGAGAGCAGTTTATAGTCGCTGCAGAGTAGTGATACGGGCCTCCAGCACTTTATATCTGAAAGGTCACCTTTCTTGGGCAGGAGGGTTAGTACTGCTCTACGGCAGCTCAGAGGCAGCTGGCCTTCAGCCAAGCTTTCATTCAAAACCTCCAGAAGGTCCTCTCCTAGTTCTGACCAGAAAGATTTGTAAAAATCTACTGGTAGGCCGTCAATGCCCGGCGCCTTTCCAGACTCCATTCCTTGGAGGGCCTTGTACAGTTCGCCCACGCTCAAAGCACCAGAGATTTCAGTATTGACTTCCTCAGACACCTGGGGTAAGTCGTTAAAAAAATCACTGTCACTCCTGTATTCCACCCCAATCTCATTTTTATACAGGTTTTCATAGAAACCAAACGCTCTCTTTCGAATGTCTGCAGGGTTTGTCAATAGTCCTCCAGACTCGGAGCGCAGAGCATGAATGACTCTGCTCTGACCGTTCTTTTTCTCCAAGTTAAAAAAGAACCTGGATGGAGCATCCATTTGGTCCACACTCTGGAACCTCGACCTGACCAGAGCCCCCTGTGTTTTAATGCCCAGTAAATCAGCCAACTGTGTCCTCTTGTTTGACAAAGAATCTAGATAACCCTGACCACCAGTCGACTCAACTAAATCTTGAAGTTTTAAAATGTCGGTCTCCAAGGTGTTCATACTCACATTTATCTCTCTAGTGACGTTTCGAGTATACTGCAAACAGAACTGCTTTATTTGGGCTTTCCCAAAATCCCACCACTGCCGTAGAGAATTAAAGGACCCCTTTTCGGTTCTGAACTCATCCCAAAACAGCTTAAACGTACTTTTAAAGTACCTGTCACTTAACAAAGTGGTATTTGTCTGCCAGTATGCACTCTTTGGCTTAATGGAGTTTAAAAACACAGAACACTGCACCATACTGTGATCAGAAAAACACAGTGGAGTAATTAAACATTTTCTTACAATGTTAAAGTGATGCTTTAAAACATAGAAACGGTCCAATCTTGCCAGTGAAATCACACTGTCACGAACATGAGTCCAAGTATATTGTTTTTGTGTCTCGTGAAGCTGCCTCCAAACATCACAAAGCTCATGCATTTTAACAATCTGAACCAAACGATTACGAGAGGGCAAGTGAGGTTCAATATGATTCCTGTCTAAGTTTGACAATGTACAGTTAAAGTCACCACCCAAAAATAAATATTCTTCGACACAACATTTTTGTAAAACTGAACACAAAGTATTTAAAAACAACATTCTTTCTATTTGTGCAGTTGGAATGTACACACAAATAAAAACAAATATATAATTCTCAAAAATAGCTCTCACTTTTAATAGTCTACCTTTAACTACTTCGTCAACCTGATAAGAAGTTGGGCTAAAACTCTTAGCAAAAAGAATAGCAACCCCTCCGCTAAGTGAGGTGTTATGACTCAACACAGAGACCCCATCCCACTCCTCGGCCCAATCAGCAGCATTCCTCAGATCACTATGCGTTTCTTGCAACATAACAACATCTATTCTTTTTTGTTTAACCATTTCAAAAATTCCTGCTCTTTTCCTCAATTCCCTTGCTCCATTTACATTCAAAGTCGCAATATTCACTTCACTCATACTTGGAGAAATGAAAAAAACTAAGAAGAAAATCAGCACTCCACAGACACACACCGCATTACTAGCCAGGCTATACTTTCCCACTACCTTCATTGGCACTATCAGAAGTGAGTTTTCTGATGATCTTTTTTAGTCGATATATCTCCTTATTTGTAAACAAACCTTCCGACATAAAAAACCTGGTTTTCTCAACAAACTGCTTTGTGTCTGAAAATAATTATTTACACAGACCCCTCTCTTGTTCTTAGTAGCTTTTAAAAAAAGTTTAATGTCATCTACTTCAACTCCTCGACTAGAGAAGTCACACTGAGAGAGACCGACACTGGAGTCAGAAGACTCACTGTCAGTTTCACCATAAAAATCCTCCACGTCAGCTTTCTTAGCTCTAAATTTCTGAAACTCGTCAGATGTTTTCCTTTTTGTTGGAACTTTGAAATCACTCTGTTCTGTCTCCATTTCAATGCCATCACCAAACGAATCAGGCAGTAAAACATTAGGTGCACCACCACTTTCTTTCACGTTCAATTTGCGAGAACGAATAATCAATGTTTCAGCATCACCCAGTCTATTTTCCTCAACCACATTTGTGGTGTCATTTAACTGTATCGCCGCACTCTCGGCCGCGGGCGGATTCTCTTCAGCCTTCAACGCCGCCGGCCGAGCCTCGTTAGACGGTCCAGCCTTGACCGGCTCACTAACATTAACGATGTCAACCGTCGCTGAAACATTTTCCTGATTTTTACCAGGGCAAGCACGAATTAAATGGCCCACTTCACCACACTTGAAACATTTCATTTTGTCCGTAGTAGCATAAATAACGTAATCGAACTCGTCAACTTTGAGATGCAATGACAGATCTAGATCTTCATCATCCCTTAGGATCATGTAAACAAATCTCCTAAATGAAACCACATGTTTCAAAAGAGGAGATCCACTTCCAATTGGTATCTTTTTAATAGGTGACACCAATTTACCATATCGTGATAAAATTCTCACCAAAGTTTCGTCACTTATGAAAGGCGGAACGTTCGACAACAAAACTTTTTTTGATGGCATAGAAAGTGGGAGAACATGAGTAAAAAGATTCTCAATAACTATACCAGTCTCAACTAACTCATTTGCCTTTTCAACAGAGCTAAGAAAGATCACAGTGGCACTGTTCATTCTAGAGGCCGACATGATATTCTCATGCCCAACAACCTCTCCTGCCGCCAGGCAACAGTCTTCCACGCTCACCGCGGACACCACTTTAACTCCATCGCGCCGCGTGAGTTTACTCAAACCTTGCATACGTGGGTCCGTCATGCTGCCCGATAAAGAGAAGGGTAGCACGCGGCCCAAACAAACATACAAATCACCACTCTTTCAGCAATAACCCATGCAAGAAAGAAAAGAGAGAAAGAGAAAGAAAGATTCACTCACGAGCTCCGATCGGCTCCGATTCACTCACAAACGCTCCGCTCACACTCAACAGTCACACGTCACACCGGAAGTGAGAGAGAGAGACAGAGAGAGAGAGAGAGAGAGAGAGAGAGAGAGAGAGAGAGAGAGAGAGAGAGATGTTGCAATAATGAGACAGAAAAGCATATGCGTCAATATTATTATTTATTTATTTATTCAATTCGTTTTAATTCATTTGTTCATTCTTGTTTTCTATTATTGACAGTATATTAGATAACCTAGTAAATGAAACACACAAAGCCCTTTTAACATGTAGGCCTGTCAATAATTATTTATTTGTTATTATCTGGAATAATTGCGAAAACCCATGCAGCAGGACTATTTTATATATTCAGTTTAATTTTCTATTTATTATAGATAGATATATACTTTATTTGTCCATTGATTGTGAAGTTATACATCGACAATAGACCTTTTACGCACTTCCGCATTTTTTGACCGGAAATACGTCAATGAAGTGTATTAGAACTTCCTGTTATCGTAGCGGCAGATACGAAAAATGGCAGAGTCGAAGAGTCGCAGTTTCTGTTGTGTTCCAGGCTGTTCGTCTTCCACCCAAAAACAGCCCTACCTTTCATTTCATTCTTTTCCCGTGGATCCAAACCTGAAACCCAAATGGATACAGGCGATCCGAAGAGAGGAAGGGAACAGTTTTGATATAAAAAGAGGTAGCACCTATGTCTGCAGCCGGCACTTCGCTCCGGATGATTACGTTGGTGGCTGCGTCGTTCGTCGCCTGAAGAGTGGTGTTGTCCCGAGCCTATTCCCTTGGAACAATTTTACTGCTCCTTTGAGAAGGGAGTCAGTATATGACAGAACCTTCAAACGTCAGTCTGTCCAGCTATGCTGTGAAGGTGAAGATAGCACCATGGTGGCTAAGGCAGTAAGGATGGATCACGACTACGTGACACACCCACCTGCAGGTAAGATTGTTCATAATGTGTTTAGTAAGTTAACGCTAGTCAACTATGTATACCGTTAATGGATAAATGCATTCGTGTGATAAATGCCTTTCTAACTGAACAACTTAACCCTTGTGTATCAATTTAAAAAAAGTTACACATGGGTACATAGAGGACAAAAATGTCCGTGTCAAAAAACTACTTGGGAGCACAGACTTATGTTTGGTCTCATTTTAAAGAAGACCCGTGGCAGATTATTGCTAAAGTAAAAAAAAAAAATAAGTAAATTAAAAAAAAAAGTTATATAGGTTTAAGTTTATGCACATTATTTTATATAAAATATATATTTAATGAAACGAGTATAACCCTAAAACGGCTAGAAAATCAAAGCCATAAATCTAAATAAGTTGTGTTCCAAATGTGAGATTGGTATCTCAAAAAATGAGTGGTAGTATTTTGTTTGGGTGCAGTAACAGATTTTCCCCATTGGATGCCAGCAAAACTCCACTGGTGCACACAGTAATTGGATTTGTTATTTGCAGTTGAGTTTTTCTCTCTTAACATTACAAACACGTATTTTTATTTAACTAATGTTAGTCTACATCTGTAACTGTAACATAGTCTCATGCTGTCTAGCTGTAGGGGGCATGCTCTGAATGACATTATTTCTGCAGTGATGTCATTTAAGAGTTGACATGACATAATTACTGTTCTGTGTTGTGTTGAAAGGTAGCATAAATATGTTAAGACTGTTTTTTAATTTATTTATCTTTATAGGTGCTCTGGACGAGGCTTTGGATTACATCCATGACTTAGAAGCCATGTTGCAAAACACTGACCTACCACCTCCTACTCTCTTCAGCCGATACTGTTCATCAGACGACCAAATTCGTTTCTACACCAAATTTCCATCCGAGAGGGTTTTTACAATTTTTTGGGAGTCGATTGCACCATCTGCCCATAGACTGGTGTACTGGACCAAAGCAAAGAGGGCAGGGGAGGAAGGCTGCCAAGATCCCAGCCCACCACGCATCATGCCATTAATAGATGAGTTCTTGATGTATTCCATGCGGGTTGCTGTTGGCATGAAGGAGCAGCTCATTGCTGACATGTTTAATGTGAGCATTGCCAGGGTCAGCAGGGTTACCATCACCTGGGCCAATTATCTTTTTATGATGCTGAGCTCACTTCCCATCTGGATAAGCAGGGAAAAGGTTAAGTCCACTATGCCCCTTAAATTCCAGAGGTACTGTCCTAATGTCAGAGTGATACTGGACTGCACAGAAATTGCCCTGGAGACAGCCTCATCCCTGACCTTACAGTCAGAAACCTTTTCGAGCTACAAAAACAGGACGACATTGAAAGGCCTGATTGGAGTTGCTCCCAATGGCTTGGTGACATTTGTCTCACCCCTGTACACCGGGTGCATCTCAGATAAGGAGATCACCAGGATCAGTGGAGTCCTTCCCTTGCTGGAGCCAGGAGACGACATCATGGCAGACAAAGGGTTCCTCATTCAAGACCTCCTTGCTGACGTTGGAGCTAAGCTCATCATTCCACCTTTTAAGCGTTCAGCTCAATTCAGCAAAGAGGAAACAGAACAAACCCAAGCCATTGCCCGCCTCAGAATTATAGTGGAGAGAGTGATCGGTAGGGTAAAGTCCTTTCACATCTGGGACTCTCCTGTGCCGCTCACACTGATTGGCAGTGTGAATCAGATCTGGCTTAACTGCTGTGTTTTAGCAAACTATCAAGGACCTTATTGTTTTGAAGAGTGAATGAATTAATGTTTTATATGTAAATGTATAATGTGTAAATAATTTAGTGTTCCCACATTCTTAAACATCAAATTAAATATAATTGTTATATTCGTAATATTTTTCTGTTGAAATGTGACTGATTTCACTAAAACATTAGATGAACAATTAAAACAATTTTGGTCAAAATGATGCATCCTTTAATTTTTTGGTATGTGTAACATCAACTGATTAATAACTTATTTAATAAATAACATCAAACATTTACAATAAAAAAATGACATTAGTTCATCAACAGTAAGACAGAAGGCAAAACTGATTGGTAAAGAACAAGATTAGTGGAAATAACATCAAATATTTACAATAAAAAAAATAACAGTTCATCAACAGTAAGACAGAAGGCAAAACTGATTGGTAAAGACAAGATTAGTGGAATTCAAGGTATGCATTCATGTATGTGCCATAATAATATACATCTAATTTCTCTTTCATTTCCGCTATGAAGGAGTCATCACGCCAAATTCTTTCCACAGTTAAATTTGATAGGGTATCGGTAACAAAGTCACACCATGTCAGTCCTGTGATTGCCAGTTGGCCCTGAACCTGCCAGTAGTATTTATGTGAACGCCTCAAAGTGGCGTGGCCTTCCTGCACCTTGAGGTGAGCAACCTGAGATGGATCATTTTTTGTGCTGCTCTTCACCTCAACCAGGCCAAAAGGAGGCGACTCTGAAGGGTCATACACCCGACCGTCTGGACTGGCCCCGAGATGTGGTGCGTCAGGGTGAATGACAAATCCTGCTGGTAGCACATTAACTCGCATAGTTTCAGCGTAGTTTGCCAGCACTTCATGCTCCACCAGTAGACCACGCTTCATTGCAGCTGTTTGCTTTGTGGAGCCTCTGATCATTTGAATAGCTGCAGACTCCTCCTCTGCACGACACGCCCTACTACAACAAGCTTCCCAAAAACGACTGGCAGTCAGCCTTGGTCGCCGTAGCTGTGTCCACGCAGGACATTTGGACTGCTGCTGAGTTTCTTTGGCTATCTCGCTGGACAGCTGCGGTGACACTTCTAGAGACTGGAGATGCATCAACTGATGTAAGGTCGGGACGAAATGCAACCTGGGAAAAGTGTGCTGCATCAGAGGAAGGGACGGAAATTCTGGAGCCATGTGGTGTAGGATGAGGTCACTGGACTTCTTGGGTGGACAGTGATAGGACATGGGAGATCCACGAGGGACAGACCCAAATCTAGATGGCGTCAGCTCCATCTCAGAAACCCCATCCAATACAACAGCCATGAGAGACTGGGGCTGCACCTGGCTTAATTTACTTCCAGATGCCATCATATATGGATCTGGCAGTGGTCCTAGACAAAAGAGCAAAGAGATACACAAGATTATTGGTCACACAAAAGAAAATTTAGACATGAGTGCTTAACTACATTTACATTTTATTTATTGTATCTGCGGTAACCATAATGATGTTAGTCATAACATTTAAAAAAAAAAATAACTTACTCTCACAAAGCAACAATCAACCAGTTAACAAGTTAAATCACCTGTATATGCCTTGTACAATGTGGACCTCAGACCGCTCTGACCCACTGTTTTGGGCTTTTGCACCACCAGCTCACTAACAGGTTCAGGATGGATTCCCTTAAAAGTAAAAGACAAAAAACAGTTACAGTCTGTACTGTAGTCACTTCTGGTGGTGTTTTTATAATAATTTCCAGTTGTTATAGATACGCATCAGTTCTTAAATCATATGACATGTTTATCACAAACCCACCTGTGTTCTTGGTCTGTGCCATCTCTGCAAGCCACTAGTGCAGGCCAAGGGGGGTGGAACAGCCTGCAGACCCAGCTGTGAATAATGTGCGGTCTGGTACAGGATAGCAACTACGTGATTGCAGAATCCTTTACCAGCCGCACAACTGCAGGAGAAAGCTTTCAGGTTGGCAGTAGCACTTTCTGCCTCCAGTGAGATCTAGACACAATAACAAATGAAATAGGTTACACTGAAGTCATACTTACGCAGTCACATCAATGTTCACAATAACATGACACTATAACTTTCAGTAAAGAAATAGTAAGTGAAGAAAGTGCCGCAACCGCAGCAAGAAGAGTGAACGCAAGAACGGGCAACTTTCTGAACTTTTGCCAACCGGCATTCTGTCTATAGTCAAACCTCCAGTTTGTGAGGCTCCTCGCTCTTCCTCATTGACCTGAAGCATCTACCTCTCACTATAACCTGTCCCTGGAGTATATTTGATACTACCGCATGCAACAAGAAAATATTACATGTTATCTCACATAGAAATACACAACTTTACTTCTTAACGTTAAGTCAGTAACATTTCACATTTACCTAGTAAGTTACAACTTCACCAAATTACTTCTTGTTATGTTATCTCATGCCATCTCACTTAAACATACACACAACATATTCACTGCGATGTGTTATACCTTATATTACAAATTCACAACACCATTACTTACTTTACAGTTAACGTTAACAGAGATATAACCGGTGATATGGTTAAAGCTAGCAACAGCAATTTCTTCGTTTCTTACCTTGGTAATTGTGGATAAACTCTTCATGGAAGAATTTATATCCCTTGTCCAACTTGTTCCCTTTAGTGGACGAATGTATCTCCACACTCTTCACCACATCGGCGCTGGTGAACTTCGGAAGACTAGTCAGGCTAGTCGAAAACACTCTAACGTTAGCTGCCATTTCTCCGTCAACAAAGCTTACACCGGAAATGGGTTTACGCTTCCTTGACGTATTTCCGGTTTTTGCGTAAAAGGTCTATTGCAGATCAAGTGCATGGGGCTGCATGTTTTTTCGTGTTATGAATTGTATGCTATGCTCCATTATTACGGTTAACTACACGCAGTGATATGGAACTGTAATGCGGTCAAACCTGCCTGAAACTTTAGCTGTGCGTTTCCCTGAAAATAATTGCACACCTTAGAATGTTCTCAACCAATCAGAATCAAGCATTCAACAGCCCTGCTCTTAAAGGGAATGTGATATAAAGCTCTTATTGGTTTGTTTTTTTAAATAATGTCTCTAGTCAACCTTTGCATTATCTAACACAAAACAAGTCAGAAAACTATCCAAAACTCATCAAAACTTTTATAGGGAAGGAAAAGGTCTATGAGGAAGAGATCTGACTTCAGGCATCGGTAACACTTTATTTTGATGGTCCCTTTTGAACATTCTGTTAACTATCAGTAACTTTGCAACTACATGTCAACTAACTCTCATTAGAGTATTAGTGTACAGTAATATCTGCTAACTCTTTATTGTGATGGTCCTCCAACTTGCAACTACGTCAACTTATTCTAACCCTTTAACCCTACCAATCTACTAATACTCTACTAATACTCTAATGAGAGTTAGTAGACATCTAGGTGCAATGTTACTTATAGATAACAGAATGTGTTAAAGGGACTATCAAAATAAAGTGAACCAGGATCTTGTTCATAACACACACTGTCAGCCATTCTGTTGCCGTCGGCACTGTATCATGGCTTACATTAGTTTGAAAGTCAGACCAGTCACTATCAATAGCCAACCGTCTGACTGATGACTGGCACCATGGGAGGAAATGAAAGACTAAGCTCATTAAACTATATATTAAGCCATCTTTCCCTCTCTCTTCCTTCTCGCCATCCCCAATTGCTTTGTGTCTTATACCACGTTGATGCTGGCTAAGGATGATAAATTCTCTATTCCACTTGAGAGGCGGAGGTAATGGGGCAGACCGAACATGGAGACAAAAAGCCTTTCAACAAGGACAAGAGAAAGACACCGAACATGGATACAAACATCTCATTAAACAATCCCATCTCCACAGCCGCCTGTCCTGTTCCTTTCATCTTATCACTTATGATTAAGTGTGTCTACTGCTGCAGGTCTTTTAGAATAGTATAAACCGATATGACTGAAACTCATAATATTTAGCATTTAATGTAAAAGCCTCCATCCAGCCAATGTTGGAGTCCGTTTACTTTTTAGCAGCTCATTTCTTTTTCTGGTAACACTTTACAAAAAGGTTCATTAGTTAACATTAGTTAATGTATTAACTAACATGAACTAACAATGAGGAATACATTTGTTACTTTGTTCGTTAATCCTTGTTAACGTTAGTTAATAAAAATACAGCTGTTCAATGTTTGTTCATGTTAGTTCACGATACATTAACGAATGTTAACAAATACAACCTTTGATTTTAATAAGGTAGTAAATGTTGAAATGTGACCCTTGATTACAAAATCAGTCTTAAGTAGCACATTTGTGGGAATAGCCAACAATACATTGTAGGGTCAAAATTATACATTTTTCTTTTATGCCAAAGATCATAGATCATGTTCCATGAAGATATTTTGTAAATTTCCTACTGTAAATCGATAAAACATTTATTTTTGTGAGTGAATACAGCACAATCGCGAACATAAATGGACAACTTTAAAGGCGATTTTCTCAATGTTTAGATTTTTTAGCACCCTCAGATTCCAGATATTCAAATAGTTGTATCTCGGCCAAATATTGTCCTATCCTAACAAACCATACATCAATGGAAAGCTGACTGGCTTTGTCATCCAGGGTCACAAATTAAGATTAATTAAGATTAATAAATGCAGTAGAAGTATTGTTCATTCATAGTTCATGTTAACTAAGGTAGTTAACTAATGAACCTTATTGTAAAATGTCACCCTTTATCTTTTCTTTTCTTTTCTTTTTTTTATTATTTTTATTTTTAAGGGGCTCTGTGCTGTGTGTGTCAGTGTATGTCTGGCATATTTGGAATCAATCAAGGGTTTTTTATGCCTATTCTTTCACAAACAAGTTCTCTTTGCTGTTCCTCCAAGTCACCCTGCTCATTTACCTGTTTGCATTTAAAGTTTGCCCATGCTGCTGTCTTTTTTATTGTACTTCCTGCCAGTGCCGCACTCTGATTTATTGCATGCTCTGACCAGTTCCTCAACAGGTCACCCTTCAATGATTATCATCATTAGCAGAAGGTTGATCCTCACCTTTCCTGTGTAACTGATTTAAACTGACTGATTTAATAGAACTTTAAAAGGATGTATTGAAATTAATTACACAGAAGAGAGGCCATATTGTGTGTGTGTGTGTGTGTGTGTGTGTGTGTGTGTGTGTGTGTGTGTGTGTGTGTGTGTGTGTGTGTGTGTGTGTGTGTGTGTGTGTGTGTGTGTGTGTGTGTGTGTGTGTGTGTGTGTGTGTTGCTCTCTGCTGTTGCTCTATGGTCTTAAATCACAGGGTGTGTCTGAAAGGATAGGTTCTTGCCAGATTAGTTATCAGACTGAAGAAAGAGTAAGAGAGGGGGGTTGGGTGGCAGTGTGTCTCCAAGACTTTTTCTGTCCAGACACAGCGTCTACCATGAGTGAGCCACCATTTAAACCAAAATAGCTCTGAACATGGCAAAGCCCTCTTATTTAAAACCTCAGCAGACCACTGTAACAATGAAACACTTAAGTACACAGGGTGTACTTGTTGTGTGTACTTGTTGTGTGTTGTGTACACACACACACACACACACACACACACACACACACACACACACACACACACACACACACACTCACACAACACACACACACACACACACACACACACACACACAGACACACACACACACACACACACACATTTTCATGTATTAATCATTTTTATACTGCAAATACTATAAACCCATCTAAGCACATCACAGACAACTTTTAACATTTTTTACATTTTCAACAAAAACACCAACAACAACAAAAAAACAAACATATATTTATAATATGATTTAGCTGTTTTCCTCAAGGGGACTAAACATTTTATATTGGTTGGTCAGCTATTGAATTGTAATGGTCAACTTTTGAGTATACATGATCTGGGAAATGATTCAATGAAGTGTGGTTGTATCTCTTTCAATGAACAATGACAACAACAACAAATAATTACTCTGAAAAGAAAAAGAAAAAGAAAATATAATAAGGTGAAATCATATCTTTACTAGGGTTGATGCCAACTTTCAAATTGGCCTGCAAAAATACGTAATCACTGCAACAGTATGCAGTGCGTTCTCCGACCGTTTGGTGTCGCACTTTCCTCCAGCCGCGTCTTCAGTGCGGTCCTCTCGGCCACCGTATACACGCAGATCTGTTGGAAAAGCTTTTGCTGGCGTGAATAACAACGTATGATATCCCACAGAAACTGCCTAAATCTTGTGTGATCATGACAGAGTACTCCCACGTAAAGTCTACTAAACTGGTGCTAAAAGGGTTAAACGATAAGAAGTAAGGCTTTCTTTCTGTGTTGCGTTCATGAAAATGTATCGATTCTATAACCTTGTAAGTTAACGTTACAGTGATTGATTGCTCTAATTAATGTAAATAGCTTTGCTGTGAAAGAGTTATGTTAATATCACAATTATTTCCGCTAATGTAAATGACCTGCGACTTCCATATTGTGCAGAAAGAAGAAAAAGAAGGACAAGAAGAGAAAAAGAGAAGATGAAGACGACAAGCTGGATGTTGTAGGTATGTGTCATTGCCCATTGAGTTGTAAATGATCGTGTATAAATAGATGGATAGATAGAATTTGACTAGTGCAGTTTCTGTCTTTGTAAATGCTGTATGATCTGCCTCATAGCTTTATCTTTGTATGATGCGTGTTTCTGAATGTGTCTCATCAGGAGGATGGTGGTCAGTGAAGAGTTTTGGTGAGATCACAGGCTCAGTGGCCATAGAGATGCACAGCAACTCCTACATTCATGCACTGGACTCTGGACTCTTCACTGTAGGAGCTCCACATAAAGGTGCTGATTCTATCTGCTTCATTCTACTCATGAAATGTTGCAGTTGCAAGTTAGCTCAGTTTTGCTATTTAAAACTTTCAGATCCTATTTTGTGTGTTCTTTTATTAATAATAATAAACTTTATTTTATTTAGCGCCTTTAAAGCAGCTTCTTAAGGCACTTTAGACAATAAAAATACAAAGAGAGAAAAAGAGACATTCGAGAAAATGTTTTCACTCCAGCGTTTTAACATATTTTAACGGGATTTGCTTTTGTTCATCGGGAACTGATTGGACTCATGTTGTTTTTTGACAATTTTCCATAAAAACAAAACAAACAAAAAAAACAAGATTTGTCCATTTTGATGTCTTGATGTCTGTACAAAGTTAAAGGCTAGTTCAGCAAATAAGTTGCGAGATTGGGTTACAAAAAATGTCCACAGGCAAAACATCTGTATCTGGAGGGCTTCAATGACATAAGAAACACATTTGTTACATGTGTATTTGTATTCTTTCCTCTACAAAGTAACAGTCCATAACATCAATTTAACTAATTGCTGTTTACTGGCAAGACTTAAAGTAGCCGCAGCACTAAAATGGAGCATTTCAGACAGAGGGTCAACATTAGGGAAGATAGTAATAATCTTTTGCAAATATATAACTTATTTTGTGCAAAAAACTTTGACTAATATTAGAAAAAACATATCATGACCCCTTAAAGAAAGGGTAGGCAGTTTTTTTCATAAACACTTTTTGTTATACTCATTGAAACTCCTCATCCTAACAGCAATCAATAATTGAAGTGGTCTAAATATTAAAAAAAATGTACATAATATCTTCTGTGGAAGTCTCGGGGCCCAAACATTTTTTGTCCAATCATTGCATTCGGTCCGAATGCATTAATAGGATATCCTACCTGCCTATCAACCTATGTATTTTCATACCTCCACGGCCACGCAGACATCACATGTCTTCAGCGTGTTCTGTAAGGCTATGCAGAGTTGTAGACAGACAGTCACAGAGCACCACAAAAAAACAGCTGCCTTTTAACCTCCTGAACCAAAACAAAAAGCTTATGCTGCATTCATGCCTTGTCGTAATAACCGTAATTAAGAGATGGCAACCTGTGACATTCTACTCGGAGCTATTCATGTCCTCAGACTCAGAATTATGCATTTTTATGGCAACACTATCAATGCCAAAATGAATCTGCCGCAGTCAGGTGGTACAAGTCAGATCTCTTTAAGGTGTTTACATTCATTATTATTATAATGCTATGTGCTTTGAGACATGAGGTAATTTAATCAACACTGTCTTGTGACGCTTTGCAGACTCTGCTCTGGTTGTGTGCGTTCATGTGTTTTGATGGATGTGTGGGTTTGTAAACAAACTGAAGGGAAGGTGGAGTCTTTTGCTTTCAAAGCTAGCTTGCTATTACTAGCCTCTCCGAACTGCCTTTCCTACCCTTAAATATGATGCACAAGTGCATTAATGTAGTGGTGAGATTTGAGAAAGGAGAAAATGTTATTTTATATAAACTAGAACCTGAAATATTTTGGTCTTAAGGGCTATTTAAAAAAAAAATACAAGATATATTTGCTGTACTTTTAGGCAACAAGCAATTCTTTCTGTGCAATTATACTGCACTGTATTTGTTTCTGCCATGCGGCTTTTATATTGCCTTTTAAATTGGAAAGGTCCCTCTAATAGCGCGGAACAAATAAGTCTCAAAAGTAGAGATGGCTAGGTGCTGCTGTTTCTCTGTTGCTCTCAGTATGGAGAGATTTAAAAACCTGAATAATGTTAGGGATCGTCAGTTGCTATTACCGCAGCCATTCATGCAAAGCACAGAGCAATTTCATAGTCCAGTCACCAGAAGGAGTTGTTTACGATTGTTTTCTTTCCAGCTTCATTTTCTGCTTTTCACTGACCGTTGGCTGTAAGGATCAGTCTCTACATCACCCTGGAAGCACCAATGAATTTGTGCATGCTCCCCAAAATCAATTTAATTCAGTGGTTGAGACCTGAAATTAGGAAAAGAACGACAGTAAATAGTTACTGTCGTTCTTTTCCTAATTTCAGGTCTCAACCACTGAATTAAATTGATACCCACTTCATGACCAATGCATCTGTATGATTACCACACACACACACACACACACACACACACACACACACACACACACACACACACACACACACACACACACTATCCTGTAACCTTTTGAGCATATCACTGGAGTGCTCTTGCAGAATTCAATATCTTGGATAATTCATGAGTTCACAGCAGGTGGAATAGAATATCAGTTTTCAAGTTTGCTCTTTTGTTCAGACATTCATGGTTGAAGAAAAAAGTACTGTAAATACTGCAAGTATAATAAATAAGTATAAGAAATTATTGTCAAGTAGTTTCTATTTAAAAGGCCTTTCTTTGTTCTTTGTATTTGATATTTTATAGCAAATCTTTTGAGTTTTGTTATTTTAAATAGTTATCCATTACGACTTTGATGCCATAAAAATTATTCAGTTATAATTCAGACATTTGAGAAAAAGTAAGATGATTTAAAAAAAAGAAAATAAATTAATACTTAAAAAAAAAGGAAATTAATACTTTAATTCAGCAAGGATGCATTTAATTTATCAAAATTGACAGTAAAGACATGTATAATGTTACAAAAGGAATGCTGTAGTTTTAACTTTCTATTCTTAAAGAATCCTGAAAAGAAAATACAGTTTCCACTAAAATATTAAGCACCAATGTTTTCAACATTGATAATATGAATAAGTGTTTCCTGTGCAGCAAATCAGCACATTTATATGTACATTTGTTACACTATACTTTATATAACACAAAGAAAACTAGTTAAAGCTGGTGTGTGAGTGTTTCTAATAGAACGGCTGAGGGAGTGATGGCAAATTTGACGTCTTTCTCTGATCTGACCAACGTAATCAATCTCAATATTTTTTTCCTCTTTTGTGAAGTCGTAGAATCGCTGTCAGTTTTCACTTACCAGTATAGAAGTTTATTTGTAATAATAATAATTGTAATATTTCACTATATTACTTTTTACTTTATTTTTGATCAAATAAATGAACTTTTGAATGGTAGTGTACACAAGTTAAAAAGAATGTCTTCTGTTCACAGAGGATGAAGGTCCAGATCCTCCTGAACAGTTCACTGCCATCAGACTCTCAGACTCCAGGTACAGATCATATCCATATCCATAACTAGGTGTTCTGAGTAGGGATGGGGGCATGAAGTTAAAAAAAGTCTGCGATTACTAACATCACCTTAAAATGTATAATCATAAGTGCCATGTATTATTCTATTGGTAATTTTTGAATCGATTATGTGTCTAACTTTTCTCATCTGTTTTGCTGGGTTCTAGGATAGCGCTGAAGTCAGGCTATGGGAAGTATTTAGGTATAAGCTCAGATGGTGTTGTGATTGGTCGATCAGATGCCATCGGCTCCAGAGAACAATGGGAACCAGTGTTTCAGGATGTGAGTGAATCTGGCAGTCAAATCAATTCACCAGTCACAATGAAAATAATGTTAATACATTTGGCTACAAAGTTTCAAATTCAGCTTTTACCATTTCATTGATGTTTCTTGTTTTCCGCAGCGTAAAATGGCCTTGCTTGCTGCAAACAGTTGTTTCATCTCGTACAGTGAGAGCGGAGACATAGTGGCCAAAAACAAGACAGCTGGAGATGAGGAGATGATCAAGGTGAATCTCTCCTGAACTCAGTCAACACCAAGATGAATTGCCTAAGGGATTTGTTGTTGTTTTTTTTGTTGTCTGAAGGACAGAATGATTCACAGACAATGTATTTTTTCTGAACACAAGAATATTGCTTTTGAAATACACTTAAATTTTTCCTGGAATAAATATTAACATTAGTTTTCATGCGTATCTGTCCTCCACAGATCCGTTCATCCATAGAAAGAGAGGTGAAGAGTAAAGACGATATTGCTGATGAAGACAGGGGTAATGTCAAGAACTGTGAGATCAACTACGTGTGAGTGCTTGCTTTTATTACTAGGCCTGTCACGACTATTGATTGTCTAATCGTGGTTATTCTATTTAATCACAATTATTTGAGGCAACCGTAATAATTGGGCAGTTTAAATTTCAACCACATTTTTCCAAAGAATATAAAAAACATTGTTGTATCCTAAAGTACGATAGTCAAAGTCTTTCTTCATGCGAAATGAAGATTTGTGGGTTTAATCAGACTGCATTGTATTTATTTGTAATATATTAATTGTATACATATTCATTTTCACAGCATCAAAGTAAATCACATGGGCCTTTTTTAATATAATTGTATAATCATATTTTATACAATTCCTAGTTAGAGTAAAGTAACTTACACTGTAAGTGACATGAATAAAATAGCAGTAAACCATTAATCTCAATTATTTGTATGAAAATCGGACATCAGCTCAAAGTTCATGATCGTGACTGGTCTATTTTTTTTTTTACCTTCATTAAGATTCAGAAGCTGTGTTGTTTGAGCATTCAGTAAAATAAATGTTTATGTGAATGTTTGCCTACAGGAAGAAGTTCCAGAGTTTTCAGGATCGGAAGCTGAGGGTGAATGAAGAAGACAGCGGTTCTCTTAAAGTAGCCAGAACAGATGGAAAATTCCACGAGGCACTGCTGGACAGGTACGACCTCTGACTTTACTGCTTCTGGAGGAGAAACCTCATACTGAATAATAAATGAATGTAGCCTGCTAATTTAGCTCATCCTTCGATGGAAGAAAAGTTGGCATGTTGATATACCCTACTGGATGATTTATTATAGAAGATGGTGTATGAAACATTGTGAATATGCTAACATTACTACATTATTAAAATGTTTTTTTTTTTTTTTTTTTAGGAGGGCAAAGATGAAGGCTGACAGATATTGCAAGTGACACCAGGAGAAACCTTTTTTTTAATGTTTTGTTTTGACATTGTCATGAAATCTCTGCCATTTTTTTTAATAAACTATTCACTGTTCACAAGAAAATGCCCCTCCCACATTTTTTTAATAGAATATAATTAATAATATTAGAGATGTTGTAATTTGTGTAATATTGAAATGTAAATGTGATTCATTTCCTAAATTAAATGGATTGTAAACTAAAAAATCTGTTGTTTAATTACATTCTTATTTTAATAAAAATTTCACAGTACATAGAATAAAAATAAAAAAAAATCTTAGAAAACATGGTAAACATCATAGAAAACTTTTCTTAGAAAATTTCTGACTGAAGTCGTCAGTGTTGATGTGTGGTTTTGTAGGGGTTTGATACATGGCTTACATGATAATATTTTTATTTTTAAGCCACATTTGAAGATGTAATTCATCCTTGTGCAGTAACTGTGCTGTCTGTTCACTGAATATTGATTTTGGAATGCTTTTTGTAGTCATTAAGATTTACACATAAAATTATATTAAGTTTTTTGTACTTCCACTGCAAGGTCATTGCAGCTACATTTGAAATAATACATGAGAGTCTGAGACATATAACATACAGTACAAATTTAATTTATCCACACACAAATGTTGTGTTTTCATGTTTTATGGGGACTTTCCATGGACATAATTATTTTTATACTGTACAAACTTTATATTCTATCACCAAACACTAAACCCAAACCTACCCATCACAGAATACTTTGCGTTTTTACATTTTCAAAATCTTCACTTAAGCTCGTTTCCTCATGGGGACCAAAAAAATGTCCCCACAAGTACAAGGATTTTGGATATTGCCATCTTTGTGGGTTTTGTCCCCGTAATGTTGGGTTTACACACACGCACGCACGCACACGTACACTCACACTGCTTGTTGTTGAACTTTCCTCTACAACCGTTAGATGTCGCAATACATTCGCCTGTTTGTTTATCAGTCGATGACTCGATGTAACGTTACCTGTCCTGCTTGTTTCGGGAGAGGTAAAATTCGTTGTTCTGCGATTATTGTTTCTCATTACCTAATTAATAATAATAATAAAAATGATATGGGACATTCTTGTGCTACAGCTTAGTAAAATAAAGCAGAAACAACCCCAAAAACAGAAAGTGTAAAGTCATCTTTTATTTTGTAACTCATTGTTATGGTAACTCCCCTAGTGTCTACTGGGTTTGCGCAGATTAGGAACTGTCACGAGAATCATCTCATCATCACTTCCGTGTTCACATCTATGGTTCACATACGCTTCTGAAGTCTGAAGACTGCGGGCGTCTCATCATGATCGTCAAATTAAACGTCTGCTGTTTTAGTCTCTCTTTTATGTTTATGTGCTTGTATGCGCAATATGTACCCCCGGTAAGTTACCACATGTAGTTGTTAATCTTGATAAAAACATGTTTGTTTATGGGAACTGTTTTCATATTAATTTCGGATTTGTTTCATTGCAAGTTACAGTAATAGTTGGACTGCAGTGTTGTGTTTACGCGCCATTGGGCTGTTTTATAACTTAAATGACTTAAATAGTGATGTTGGAAACAACACTAGTTTACTGTAAATATGTGCTAAATCACTGGTGTTCATGTTTCAGTACACAGAAGAGTGCAGAAGTGGCATGTATCCTCCAAACGGACCAACGTGAGTATGACAACTGAAATTATGGATTATACAATCTGCAAACGCTTCTGTCAGAGTATAACAATGTTATTCCAAACCTTTATCAGTACAAGCATACGATTGGATGTAACCGAGTTACACAGGAAAGAAACAAAGACTATAGGAAATGAATAAAAAATACAATATATATATATATATATATATATATATATATATATATATATATATATATATTTATTTACTTATTTATTTCACAATGTCTTATGTGTCAGTATAGTTTAATTTTAAAGAAGTGAAACCAAGTCAGGTGTTTTGTAACAGTGTGGAAATGCCTGTTATGCAATTACTAAAATATGTCATATTTGTCACATTACTTCACTTGTGTGGTTTTTGCAGTTTCACACTGTTTTTAACTACTAGAAAGAAAATTGTAATAGTACATTTATAAATCAAAGAAAACTCTTGTTTTAATATATAATTGAAAATATAATTTTATATATAAATATACACTGCCGTTCAAAAGTTCGGGATTGGTAAGATTTTAATGTTTTTAAATAAGTCTCTTCTGCTCACCAAGGCTGAAATACAATTTAAAAAAATTTAAAAAATATTTTAAAATGTAATTTATTCCTGTGATGCAAAGCTGAATTTTCAGCATCATTACTCCAGTCTTCAGTGTCACATGATCCGTCAGAAAGCATTCTAATATGGTTATTGTTGAAAAAAGCAATGTAAAAAAAGCAACAATCTGAATTCTTTGATGAATAGAAAGTTCAAAATAACAACATTTATCTGAAATAGAAAGCTTTTGTAACATTATACACTACTGTTCATAAGTTTAGGGTTAGTAAGATTTTTTTTTTTTTTTGGGTGGAAGAAATAAAATAAATTAATACTTTTATTCAGCAAGGATGCATTAAATTGATCAAAAGTTACAGTAAAGACTTTATAAAGTTACGTAAATATTCTATTTCAAATAAATAGAATAGAACTTTTTATTCATCAAAGAATCCAGAAAAAAATTGTCCACAACCGTTTGCAACATTGATAATAATAATAATAATCAAATTAGCATATTCAAATGATTTCTGAAGGATCGTGTGACACTGAAGACTGGACTAATGATGCTGAAAATTCAGCTTTACATTAGAGAAATAAATTACATTTTAAACTATATTCAAATAGAAAACTGGAATTTTAAATGGTCATAATATATATAATTTGTAAATATTTTTATCAAATAAATGCAGCCTTGGTGAGCATAAGAGACATCTTTTTAAAAAATCGTAGTGATCCCAAAATTTTTAATGGCAGTGTATATATATTGTATACATAATTGAAATTTTAAGTTGCGTGACGGGAGAAGATAAGAAAATCTGTATTTGAATCTCTGTATCTTTTAGATTTAAAGGTGATGTGTCCTGGTATACCGTTGATCTGGACTTACCACCAAGCAAAAGATGGACAGATGTTATTACAGACAAAAAGAAGGATGTGAGTTTATACCATCACTCATTCAATGCTCTACATGCATTTAATGGCATTTATGTATGTGCTTAAATGTACCTTATTTGTTTGGCAAAATGTGAAATTTATTGCACAATTATTGCAGTTATTTCAAATAATTGCGATCAGATTGAATAACCACAATCAGATGACTCGTCAATAATTGAGTCAGGTCTAACTGTGAACCAAAAGTGAACTGAAGCCCAAAAGCAAACTAAAAAGGAATGATCTGAGAAGGGCTGATGTGTTCAGTGACGTTTTCAAGAGCTCATGTGCTTTTCTTTTAGATGGAGAGCATGATTCAGGCTATCAGAGATCTAGCAGATGCCTTTGTTCCCAGTGGGAAGCTCATCAAACTAGTAGACAAGGAATTGGTGAGTCGGCAGTCTAACATATCACTTTGTATGATGCTAAATCATAATTTATTGAAGTATACGACACTCTTAAATCTCATATCTGGCTGACACACTGTTCTTCATACCTGTCAAAGATCATCTACATTCATGAGTTAAGCTGTAATAACTAAAAGGACTGATGTGTTTGTCCTCAGCCCTTGATGGTGAACACCCTGCCTTATCCTTTCGATGAGGAGATCAGGGGAATAGCATCAGTGTCTGGTGTTCCTTTGGGTATGAAATGCATCAAAACCAACATGTTTCACACTGTTAAATAAAACGTAAACCATCAACTCACTCCATCAACTGTTCTCTGTAACGCAGGTGAGGTGGTGCTCTTCAACATATTTTATGAGGTGTTCACTGTTTGCACTTCTCTGGTTGCAGAGGATGTCAAAGGTGAGGATATCATCTGATATAACATTGTTCAAGAGATTATTTTATCATTTTTATCTGTTATAACATCAAAAAATTGCATTATATGACATACACTACCATTCCAAAAGTTCAGGTCAGAAAGAACTTTTTTTTTTTGACAGAAATTAATACAAATGTATTCAGCCAGGATATATTATATTGTTTAAAAGTGACAAAAAAATAACATGCTACAAAACAGTCATTGCAAATAAATGCTGTTTCATTTAGAAATGAACTTTCTATTCATCAAAGTATCTTGAAAAAAAAAGTTTTCAACATTGATAATAATAAGAATAGTTTCTTAAACAGCAAATCAGCATATTAGAAAAATTTCTGAAGGATCATGTGACACTAAAGAATGATGACTAATGATGCTGACATTTCAGTGTTGACATCACAGAAATAAATTACATTTTAAAATATATTAAAATAGAAAAGAGTTCTTCTAAATTGTAATATTTCTCAATAATACTGTTTTACTGTATTTTTGATCAAATAAATGCAGCCTTGCTGAGAATTTGAGGCTTCTTTCAAAAACATTATCTGACCGATAATCAAAATCTTACCGACCCCAAACTTTTGAACAGTAGTGTATAATATCGTATAATATTGATTTCTTCAGTCAGAACAGTAGAGTATTTGATATAAAGTTGTGCCATATAGGAAAGATTAGTTTGTTTTTACTCTAGGCAATCTCATCCATGCAAGGAACCTGGACTTTGGACTTTTCATGGGGTGAGTTTAGTGTCATTGTTTTGGTATTTGTTGTTAACCTACAGTATTTCCTCAATTTATGAGAATTTGTTTGGTGAATTTATATATATATATATATTTGATCCATTTGAAGTGGATCAAAAAAGTTCATCAAAGTTGTCCTAAGGAAGAACAGGTATTGTTCAAAATTCATGTATAACTTTGATGAATGGTTTTGATCCACTTCAAATAGTTGAATACTATATATTGAAGGCTAAAACATGAAGATTTCAGACTGTTCTTTGGAATCCTCTGTTTACAGTTGGGATTTGAAGAACAGGTCATGGATCATCACAGAGAAGCTGAAGCCGCTTATTGTCAACCTCGACTTCAGAAGGAACAATCAGACTGTCTTTAAATCCACCAATTTTGCAGGATACGTGGGCATGCTGACTGGTATTCATCAGGTAGGCACGGATGAGAGAATCAGACTGAGCGATCTGAGATCTTAGAGTTCAATCCAGAATGGATTATAAATCATGGTGACAGGATCCAGAATGACCTTTTGTCTCTTTTTAGATTCACTTCTGCAGTTTAACAGGAAGGACAATTGTGAAAGCATGGATTGTTGGTCAGTAGTCACATTGCTTCTGTCCCTTGACTCTTTGTGTTTTCTTTTCTTTCTAGCGCTCTTTCACACTCACTATGAATGAACGATTCAGTCTGGATGGAGGGTACATCGGTAAGCCTTTGCTCTTTTATTTGCAGAGCTATATGGCATTGTCAGAAATACGTTGAAGCTTTCTTCAAATATGATTACTCATTTCATTTGGTCAGATCGTTGGTATATAGTTTTATTGTGAATAAGTGTGTGACGTGAATTACAGGGATTCTGGAGTGGATCTTGGGGAAGAGAGACGGCATGTGGATGAGTTTTCTGACTCGTTCTGTGTTGGAGAATGCAACTAGGTTGGCTAGAGATATGGTCACACTTTAGATTAGGATCCAATTCTTACTAGTAACTAACTATTAACTATGAGATTTTGCCTCAATAAACTCCTAATTACTATTTGTTAATAGTTAAGTAGGAAAGTAGTTAAGTTTAGGTAATGGGGAGGATTAAGGGATGAAGAATATGGACAATCAGAATAAGGCATTAATATGTGCTAATGAACAGCCAATATCCTAGTAATATGCATGCTAATAAGCAACTAGTTAGAATTGGACCTTAAACTAAAGTTTTTTGGGGTTTTTTTGAAAAAAATGTTCACCAAGGCTGCATTTATTTGATGAATAAATTAAATAAAATGTACACTTGTGATGCAAAGCTGAATTTTCAGCATCATTACTCCAGCATCATCAGTCACATGATCCCACAGGAATCATTTTAATAGGCTGATTTGATGGTCAAAAAATATTTATTATACTTAAAAGTTGAAATTTGCTGTCTAATATTTTTGCGGAAACTGTGATTAATAAAAAAGGAAGACATTCATACTTTTATTCAACAGGGATGCACTGAATTTATGTTCTTTTGAACTTTTTATTCATCAAAGAATCCTGAAAAAAATGATCAAAAATATTAAGCAGCAAAAACTTTTTCAACATTGATAATAAAAATAACTATATTCATAATTGAGCGCCAGTAATAATTGATAATATTTGAGCTCCATGTCAGCATATTAGAATGATTTCTGAAGGATCATGTGACACTGAAGACTGGAGTAATGATGCTGAAGATTCAGCTTTGCATCACAGAAATAAATTACATTTTAAAATATATTTAAATAGAATTTAAAAAAAAGGTTTTTAATATTTCACAATATTACTGATTTTACTTGATTTTTCATCAAATGCATCTTTGCTGAGCATAAGATACTTAATTTGAAAAAATGACAAATCATAATCATTCCAAACTGTTAAACTAGTATATATTTTTTGTCTTTACCTGAACTTAAAGAAGTGACTTTTTTATGTTTGCGATGCTGAAGTAAGAAACAAAAGCAAAGACAGATAGACATCTCTTGGGTTTATGAAGATGATGATTTGGATGTCGTTGTCTCCTTTCAGCTATGAAAGTGCCAAGGCTCTGTTGTCTGACACTAAGCTGCTGGCTCCAGCCTACTTCATCCTGGGAGGAAACCAGCCGGGTCAAGCCTGCATCATCACCAGATCCAGAACACACAGCATCAGTCCGCTGGAGTGAGCATTGCATCTACACTCTACACGTGTGAGTTTTTTGGTAAGAAACTAATAATAAACTGAAATACTATGCATTACAGGCTCGATGTGAAGAATGGCAGGTGGTATATTTTGGAGACTAACTATGACCACTGGAAAGAGCCTCTGTTTTTGGATGACAGGAGAACTCCTGCTATGAAATGCATGAATCAGACCACACAGGATGTGAGTTTTGAACTCGCATATAAACTAAATCATGTTTATCCAGGTTGCCAAATAATACTTACATTCATGACCCTATTCTCTTTCAGGATATCTCCTTAAAGACAGTCTATGATGTCCTGTCCACCAAGCCAGTCTTAAATAAAGTAGGTTCATTATCCATTATTACGGTTAATGTTTTATGTATCAGTTTGTAGCACATTTTATGGCTTGTTCATTAACGCTTCCCTTTATGATGCCGTGCAGCTGACCACATACACTACTCTAATGGAGGCGTCTAAGGGGACATTAGAGTCTTATATCCGTGACTGTCCTAACCCCTGCATGCCGTGGTGATGGATGGCATCTGGGCAAGCTGCATCACTGGGACGTTCTTATGTATGTTTTGGAAAAGTGCAATTCAAATTTTAGCATCATTAAAAATCAGCTGTCTTACATTTTAGAAGTTTGCAAAATCTGATTTTGAAATCATGAGGGCATCATCTAGGTTAATCAAGCTTAGAGAGGAAAAGCACCCTACTTACTATTTGTCTAACGTCAAGTGGGAAATTGCACATGGCAAATTGTACTTTTTTGTAAATTATGTGATTTAATTTTTATATATTAGCATACAGAAATGTGCACAGTGGAACATGTTTCAACTGGATAATCAACACTACTGGTGCCTTGTAACTTTATTGAACCTCCTCAGTGCCAACCAATGTGTATGAGTGGAAAAATTATCAACTAACATCAATAAATCATGGAAATTCAGTATTTGTTGTGGGGAAAATGTTGCATTGAGATTTTATGCAAATGTAAGAGAGCAATCACTGCAGGAAATGATAAAAATCAATGTTTTATTCATTTTAAATCTCAATCTAAACATTAGAGAATCACATAAGGTGAAATGGGGTGAGAACCCAAGCAATGGCCAACATGCCTTAAAAAAGGTAAAAATGAAAGCAAGAGAAAACATTTAAAAGAGTGCAATAAGAGAGGACAGGACAATTTATCAGTGCTAATATGTGATTCACCTCCATCCTGGGTCAAATCAAATATATTTAAATAGAGAATATTACCAAATGTGCTTGAAGTTTTATCCTGAATTTAGAGGAACGTCTATTGTCCTCTGTATATTGCATTCACAAAAAATGCTGAAGGTCTGGGAAGGAATCCCAGAAAGAACTGCAAAAACAAAAGCCTAACCATGCCAAACATAGACACAAAAATGTATTGCATCCCTTAAACTGTAGCCTTTGAAGGAGCTTTTACTGAGAGTTCTAGCTTGAAGAGAAACACAGAAAATGTACTTACAGACTACAGAACAGCTTAAAGACAGAGACCCTCCCTTTCAAAACATCCCCTCCTACATTCTCCATAAAACAATCAGAATAAAACTTCTTATAAGTGTAGAGAGACTTCTTTAACATCTCTTGAACTGTTAGATCACACATGCTGACAGGCTAATTCACTAAGACTTAGCTTAGCTGTTGTTTCCAAGGAATCTTAAGGTATTAAGCTCATTATATAGTAATGTTGAATGAATTATGGTTTGTAGTGTAAAGACGAATCAAAGAACCATTCTCATGCACTCTGGGCTCCAATGGTTTCTGACAAGGAAAAGAAAAGAAAAGAAAGAGATATTATCTACACAAACATGAGTAGAACATGTCTCCCCATCACAGCGATCTGCTCATATACAGATCATAGTAATTGAGCTCTGAATTTTTATATTCAATGCATTACCAAACTAAAACAAGAAATCTTAAATGTAAAATATAAATGAAAATACTGAATATGAGTTTTGAACTAAAGTTATCAACTTATTCTAATATTACATTTCAAATTGTATTAAAGTCACTGCATGTCCAGTCTAAACAGATAGCTTAATGTTTTAAGGGATATTTAATAGTTACCAGGCTCTTTGAGTGCTTGAGCATTTCCCACCAGTCCAGTAAGCTCTTCTGTTTTTACATTCAGGATTTCAGCTGCTAAGTTATTATTTTGCTGCTCTTCTGAGATCCTCTTACAAAGTTCTTCCTGTACAAATTATAAGCAAAGACAATTAGAAAATGTTTAAAAACCATAAAAACCATACACTTGATGACTATCAACCATAGATGACTCATACACTTTAGGGAGTAGAGATAAGAAAAACTGTGGCAGGTGACTAACATTCATATATATATATATATATATATATATATATATATATATATATATATATATATATATGTGTGTGTGTGTGTGTGTGTGTGTGTGTGTATATATGTATAATATTATATTGATGAATAAAACACTGTTTGTTTATATATATATATATATATACACACACACACACAGTTTACACATCAAAATATATGATTATTAAGAAAAGAAATATTAATATTATATAAAACAAATAAATATAACAATTGCCTATTTGTTGATTTAAAAAAAAAGTGGATTAACTTCCCACATTTATTTGTAAACTTCACTATCCTGGCCATCCCTATTAGAGAGAGACCCCTCTTACCTCACACAGAACAGACATTTGAAAAGGGAGATCCTCCACCTTCACAAAATCTTCCTCATCTGATCTCTGGCTATTGTTTCCAGATCCAGCCTCCTATATTACAAACAAAGGAACTTAATGCCTTCTTTTCATAATTTGATCATGCTTAAAAACGAATAATGATGTTTGAGAGAAAAGCTGCTCTGACATACATCAGTGTTGATCATGACTGGGGAGTCAGTGTCAGGGCTGGTTGTATCTGAGCTCTGAGGAGTTTCTTGTGCTGAAGCAGCAGTACGGTCCTCCTCCTCTCTTTCATCTTCTGAACCAATTGTTGCCTCCTCTCTGCCCTCCTCTGGAGGCTGCTGATCTGTGTCTTTGGACTCAGATTTTATGCTTTTAGCTGTGGAAAATGGGAGACAAAGAGAAAAAAATGTTTTCAACTGTAATGAGTTGATTGTAAATACCCCAATAAATGTTAATGGTATAATATTACAGAAGAAAGGAGTACATTGGCTGCTTTCGGGGCTTTCTAGGTCTGATTTGGTTTCCAGGGGGGCTTCATTTTGTAAAGCAGAGCACTGAAACAACACAACAGGTCATTATTAATGTCTTCTGATTTGGGTTATTTGCTCTTTCGTGCGCGCCAACCCACCTGTCTGTGTTCACTAGTGTTGTCCATGCAGGCTTGTAGTGATGTTTGCACCTCAACAGGACCAGCCTCAAACTCCTCTATCTCTTCCACTTCATTTTCATCTTCTCCACTGCCATAGTTGCATAGAGCCTGTGTCTCTGCTTTAGACAGGCCTGAAGAAAAGACCCCACACACACACACACACACACACACAGACACACACACACACACTCTTATCAAAGTCAAATACATTACAGAACAGTCTCAACCTGCAGGCGATAAGATTGACAACCTCCTGCAAACACTAAAGGGTATTGTTGAATACTCAGAATAGTAAGCATAAAATAGCATACAATTCTATCACATTGAAAATAAAAAATATATATATTTAAAATCAATATCTTTCAAAAATGTACTTTTATTCAGCAAGAAAACATAAAATGAATCAAAAACGACAGTAGACTTTTACAGTTACAAAAGATTTCCAAATGAATCCTTGAGAGAATTTCCCCCCCCACAAAAATATTAAAGCAGCACAACTGTTTTAACATTGATATAAATAAGAGATGTTTCTTGAGCACCAAATTAGAATAAGTTCTGGATCATGTGACACTAAATGCAGGAGTAATTGCTACTTAAAAAACAAGCATTTTAAAATGTATTAAAATAGAAAGTTAAATTTAATTGTAATAATATTTCACAATATTACTGTTTTAATTGTATTTTTTGGTCAAATAAATGCAGCCTTGGTGAAAACAAAAATCAATCAATAGCTATTTTTTTTCCCTTCAGTTTCTGGCTGATAACCTTACTTATAGAAAGAGGCAGCCCTTCTTCCTCTTCTTCTTCCACCTCAGATGCTTCACTGCTCTGTGCATCTTTCTCCTTGTCCTCTTCCCTCTCATGAGGCGTCCCTCGCTGCTCGGTCTCATCCGGATCCTGATGAAAAAACATTGAAAATCAATTTTCAACATTAAAAACATTCAGGTTTGTAATAAAACAAAAAACAAACAACGCTGCAAGTTTGTTGTATGAAACCAGCAAAGGAAACAAATAGAAAGTTGTTGTCATTTTTTTTACTCAACTCATCACTTCATATTGAGACTGCAAGCTAATATATAAAACTGTTCTGCTGTGGGGCTTTAGATTCAGAAGCAGTGTAGCTTAGTGTATTTGTGTGAATGCTAAGTGTATCAACAATTATAACTTACTCTGTCTTCATCGAAATATGATGGTGAGAATGTATTTTCTCTCTCTAGTGTTTTCTTCTCCTAAATAAACAATGCAAAGATTATTCTCCTTTAACACAGACGCATTGCTACAGACACACACATTAATCACTCGAGCCTACCTCAGCGCGAGGCGAGTGTTTTGGAGATGTATGGTCAGAGCGTGTCTTGGTCCTGCATTTATTTTTAGAGGTGTTCTGATCTAAATCCTGCATCAGTCTGAAGAAGGCAAGTTCATTAAACAGGATCTCAGAGATCTCTACCAGCAGGTCCTCGCCACAATCCTGCAGCGTCCGTCCAACAAACTTACTCAGGGAGTCCTGTGAGTGCACACACAAAACCAAGAACAACATTATCATAAACTTCATAAAACTATTTAAAGCACCCTTAATTAAAAGTAGGCTGTAATCCAACTACAATGTTTGTACACATTTTTAGACCTTTTTTTATTTTACAATGGGGTAATTTTTAAGTGCAGTAAGCCACGAAAATAACTCAATTTGGTAATTGCGAGGCAGTTTTATATGCATGTGCTTTGGATGTGACTGAGCACACAGAATACCGCCTATTCAGCACGCGAGAACCAAATGGTTTAAAAAGATGTGAAAATTATAAACTTTTGTGACGAATCAACACTGATTAGGCAGGAGAAAATTCTGCCAGCTGTCCCAAAATAATGTAAAATAAATGTATTGAGCGACAATCACTCACACTGTTTTCAAATGACTGATTTGATCTGATATTTTATGTGGATTCATTTCCTCATCTAACCTACATGCTATAGAAAATAAACGTGTGCAGGAATTTCCCACATTAAAAGTGTGAAACTTGCGAGAATGAGTAAAATTATGCGATCTATGCAATCCCATGCCGAAATTCAGGACCTGAATAAACATTAAATAAAACACAAATATTATACACATATTTTTGAAACAAATTTACATGACTTTTACAAAACTTTCTGGGTTTATTTTTTTTTCCAAAACTTTTCCAGACCTGGAAATTGCTATTTTGAAATTTCATGACTTTTCCAGGTTTTTCATGGCCGTACGAAAACATGCAACTAGTGGGCTTCTGACAGATTTTTAGGCATCAGTCACGTTCAAATGTTCAAACAAACCCATGATTCTCAAAAATGCAGGCTCTTGTGATTTTATTCATATAGGGATTGCGAAATAACCATCTTATATCACAATACGAGTAATTTTATTTCCCAATAACAATATACATCATCCTTTTTTGCTGGAAAAAAAGATGTAACAATAGCAAAATATTAGATTTTGTAAAATTTCACAACTTTCGATAGCACAGCAACAAACGAATACTTAGCTAACTAATGCAAGTCGTCAAACAACTACTGAAGAAAAGTAAACGGGAAAAGTCAGTAATAAAATAAAAACAAAGAAGCAAATTACATTTGAACAAATAAATTCATTCAATTTGCTCTTACCTGCAGGATGCCGCCCAGCTGTCGGTGGAAAAACCGAACAAACTCTTTGCTTTCATCATTTTGCTGAATGAGTTTGAGCACCATGCGTCTCACAGATGTGAGCAGCTGGTGTGAACACACCTCCCCAACGTGCTCCTGACAGAAAGACACATGCAAGACAACACGTCTCTGGACTGCAGCTTAGACAGTTGATTTATTTGAAATGTTAAAGAGAAAAGTAGAGCAAGCTCACCTTTAGGAAGGGAATAACTTCTGTCATGATGGCTTTGATCTGTCTGTCAAGCTGTTGTGTGTCAATCTGTGGACAATGGGCATCTGCAGATGAATGTCCTGCACCTAAAAATAGACAAAGGCACACAGAGAAAGGCATTAAAACACATAAGTAGAGTTACGTAAAGGGGCATACAACCTAAGCATTTATTATATGCATGTTTATAGCAAGCAGAGCTTTAGTCAAAGGTCTAATCCCTATAAACATTAATAGCAACTCTCAGATTAATTAAATCATATAAAATACATATTCCAGGTTACTTTTTAGCCTAATGAACGAAATGTGTTAGTGTGAAATGTGTACCAGATACAAAGATACAGGCTGTACTAAGCCTGAATTATTCCTTTTAGACATGGAATCACTGACAGTGATGTGTGCTGTGACAGCAGAAGACAGTGTCAATCGTGAGTAGATGTGGACGCAATAAGGCATATAAAAGTTTCTAACCAGCCATTTGTTTGGTTTCTATAGCATTGTATTAAAAATCTTATTGTATCAATTTGCTTGTCGCATTGTATCTGGTAGGGGACATGCCATTAGAAGCACTTGCAAATGGATGTCAGGTATATTCTGCAGTCTGAGAGTGAGGGCAGGAATACCTTGCGTGAGTGCTGAGGCGGTAGCAGCAGCTCCAGGGCTGTGCTCAGGGTTATCTGTGTTACACTCAGCCCTTAGCTTCATGCGTTCATACTCCCTCATCCTGGCCAATGCCTTATCTAAATGAATCACTGTGTTGCCTGGAGAAGCAGAAAGGAAACAAAGGGATAGAGAGAGAGAGAGCGGAACATGAGGGGAGTACGATAGGATTCAGTCAAGCCCCAACCCAGCAAAGCAAGCATGATCATGGTAAGCAACCTATCTAGGGCTATCACGATTCCTCAATTAAATGTGAGTACTTGGTTTAAAAAAAATGTTGAGTAACCTGCAAAATACCGGAAGTGGCGCATAACACGGATGAGAACCCATGAACCGCATTATTACACTGTTTTCTAAGGCTGCATGATGTATTAAAACCAAAATCCATACTATAGCATAGGGCTATTGTGAATTCCCAAAGGCTGCGATTAAATTATATAAATATATGCCCAGCATTTAATATATAGCGCTTTAGTTATATACATGCGTGTAGGTCACGTGCATCTCAGAGCTTCTTTGTTCACTGTAAATGCTGCTACACATGAACTGTTATCATTTATATGCATAAAATGCGTCTCAAACTCCATCTCTACATATGCTGTGAGTTTGGGCTGCTTATAACGTTCACCTGGAATCGCAATGTGCGCCATTTCATCAGATTTGTAAGGTAAATCATTTATAAACCTACGCCAACACAGGGGAATACATCAAAATGATTCTAAATGTGCAAACTGTTACGGTTCATCGTAATTTCAAAATAATAGTTTTGATGTTCCCATATTCTTTTTCCCATATTCTCAGAAATTTCAGTGGCTGTAGCATTTCTACCATAAAGAAGTGGCCAAATGTTTAAGTTAACATTTGAATTAAATGTCATTTGGCCAATATTAAATAAGGACTTGATCTGCTGTAAAGTGGAACAACAATTACCAGGCCGTTGGCGACCTATGAAGGGATGTGTTATAATACATAAAGTTGATTGTTAAAAATACATAATATAATATATATGATATTAACAGTGTTGTTCTATAAAACCATATGATTACTTGCTTTTGATCCTCTATTTGAACCAAATATTATTGCCACGTTATTATATATGTATTTTAAGTCATTTTAAAGGCTATTGTTTGCTTAGGTCTATTTTTATTACCACCAAAAAAAATACAAACATCTGATTACTAGATTAATCGACAAAATAATCGACCGATTACTTGATTGCCAAAATAATCATTAGTGACAGCCCTAAACCTATCTATTGTTTTTAACATGATTGTGCCTGTATGTACGCATACAGCTCTGTCTTCTTACCCAAGTCATCACTAGCGAAGGGTTCAAGGTTGGAAGAGGTGGACAGCAGGCTCTCGTTGTCCATGGAATCTCTATCTGCTACCCTCTTCAGTACAGAGTTGGATTTAACAGTAACAATCTTCTCAGATGCATCCTGGAAAAACCAGCAAGAAAAATAAATAAATCAACTGTATGATAATTAAAGTGAGAAAATCAGATGGCCAGATGGGGAAGCAAATGTCTTACATTGTCACTGGTAGCCAAGCTTTCACTAGGTGTGAGCTCTGACTGTGAGCCAGTGGCCCACAAAGCCGGACCCAAAGACGACACATGCTCATCTGCCACACTCTTCTCTGTCAGGTGCCTTGTTACAATGTCCTGGTGGCCAAAGCCAAAGAAGAGATTTGATATGTGGCATAGGATGTGTGTGCGCATTCTATGCCACTTGTATTTAAGTACATTTGAGTAATTCAATTTAACCCTCAGGTTGTGTTTGGGTTATTTTGCCACGGAGAGGATTTTTCTGTACCCGAAAATGCTAGTTAATGTTATTACATTGAACTAAAATTTACTGACTTTACTCACCCAGAGTCTAACAACTTCCCAAAATTGTTTTGATACAATGTGGAGGAACCCCCCCCCCCCCCCCCACAAAAAGTACCACTTGTGATGTTCCTGCTCAAAAATGACAGGCCTACAAAAAAATTGCTTATAAATCTCTTATGCTATTTTATCAGCAAAAATTGGATTCAATCATTGTCAACTTGTTTTCTGTAAATTAGGAATGGTTTTGAATTTTTTTTTTTTATCTGATTGATCGTATGCCTCATTAATCTGAGCTTATATTGGTAAAAAATGACCACCCATTGAAAATGAATGTCGAAAATCAGAGAAACAATTAGTGTTCAGGAGCATGTTCATGTTTATAATATCTACATGTGGGCTTGCAAAAATAAAGGCCTCGGACCTGTGCATACATGCATACTCATATACACACACACACACACACACACACACACACACACACACACACACACACACACACACACACACACACACAAGCAAACTATTTTAAGTATTACAGGCTTTTTATTTTTTCATAGAGATGAACTTAGGGCTGGGCGATATATCGGTATAAAAAAAAGATCAATATATTTTTAAATGTGAAATGGAATTAGACCATATCGCATATATCAATATAGTTCGATATAGCCACGAGGCCCGGTCTGATAATAGTTATACATTGCAAGTTCTTAGCAACACCATCCGGTGGCCTGGTGTGCGGCCGCTGCCCGCTTGTCAAACTGTGCAGCCTCTCAGCTCAACCCGTAAACAAATGCATCGATCCGCAAATCTTGTTTAACTTCTTAAGTAGTCTAGTGGTAGATCTTTTGCCAAGCGTGTCAGATGTTACGGGTTCTAATCTGCACTCGTATAGTTTTTTTTTCTTTCATCAAAACTAAATATGTTCATCAGTGGTTACAGTCTATATCAAGCAAGGACACGTTTGTGTGCATTTTATTTTGTGATTTCACCGGAATGAATAGAGTCTCCGCAACGGCGATGGATTGAAGCGCGTATCCGAGTGAAGACTGTGCGAGCCACAAGAGAACACCATATCCATGCAACCGATGGCCGCGGCAATGAGCACTCACTTCATTTAAAAAACAACACATTTTAGCGCTAGATCTCTTATTTAATAGCGAACTAAATGAATGCTCTGCTAGTTAAAGCAACACCAAGTAACTTTTCCTCTGTGGTCGCCCTACAGGTTGGAAGTGGAATTGTCCATTAGCCTACTGCAGCCTACTGTCGCACGCGCACGCACATGCTCTGTTTATCCAGCACCGGCTTTGGAATCAACAATGGCCATGATTTTATGAAAGTATGATGTATTGCGACATCAAAAACGAGCAATTGTAGCAATTATAACGCTTGCCGTAAAGCAAGTCAAATTTGTAGTTTTCTTAAGTCTCATTAGAGCTACAGAAACGCGACCCGATCTGGCAGAGGTGGGAGTAAGTCACACATGTGCAAGTCACAAGCAAGTCTCAAGTCTTAACCTTCGAGTCTCAAGCAAGTCCAAGGAAATTTTTTATAAAGGCAAGTCAAGTCAAGTCACTGCCTTATGTCAAGCAAGTCAAGTCAAGTCGTAGCTTGGGTCACAAGTCACTGGCAAGTCATACAAACGTTTGACGATTTCACTGAATTTATATATTAAAATAAGTTAAAACTACAGAAGTTGTGGACTATGCAGGGACGTGCACAGGGAGGTTGCTCAGGTTGCCCGGGCAACTGCCCATATGCCCTTCTCGACTCAGGTTGCCCTTCCGAGAAAAAAATTATAAAATCGTACAATGGCTGCAGAATTTCACATAGGCCTAGATAAATTTTTTATTTATTTTTTTAAAATCGCAAAGCCTCATTCACTTCCATTCGTGCACCGAAAGTGAAAGTCAGTAAGGGAAGGGCAAACTGTTTACGTGGCTGCAGCGCTGCACGCGACCGGTGCGTAAGACCCCACAAATTACTTAAGGCCCCGCCTCCATCTCGTGTCATAGCGTGTCAATTAATGTGTACAACATCCATGACAAAATGAAGCGAAACTATCCTTCTGGTCACGAAAAGATGAAGAAGAAAAAACCCATGAGAGTGAATTGCGGGAACAACAATCAGGTAAATTTTTTGGCAAGTTTGATGTCAGCAAAGTTTGATGTTTTTCGGTCTTGCTAACCTAGCTGGGCAGGCAGTGCATCTCTTGCATCACTTTGTGCCTGACAAAAGTGAGAGTAAAATAAAAAAAAATATTACGTTTGTTTTTGATAAACGACAAAGTGCAACGGTGTTTGTTTACTGCAGCTCGGAAAACATAACCGCGTCGCGTGTGTTATCGTGCGTTCATATGCGCGTGCACGAAATGAAACTCGCATTTTTCAAGCAGAAATATGTGGAGACCAGACATACTGTACAATACATGCACGTGAATGATGGCACTCCCAATCAAAGTCACATTTATAAAACAAGAAACTGATTATCTAGTCTCAGTGTAGTTAAAAACTCTAAACAACTGCACTAATTATGCAAGATAGAAAGCAATGTATTGACAATTTGACATTGATTGACTATTGATTTATAGGCTATATTGAATTTAAAATGTTGATTAGCTGGACATACTGGTCAATATGGATGCACATCCCTCAGTAAATAATAACCATAAATCAAGAATTGCTTCAACATGCATAATAATAAATAAAAAAAATCATACTGATGCCGAAAATACCCAGGCTGTATGGAGAACCAAAGTTAATCCCAAAAGCCAAAGCTCAGGGTTATAATTTATTATTTTCTTCTTATTTATGTTTACGTTAATATTCACTTGTTATGTTAACATTCTATAGAAAATACTCTATTCAAAAAATATTGTTTGTTTGAACCTCATTCTGTTCTATATTGTTGTACTTATTCTTTGACTGTTTTGTTTAAAGGAGGGAGGATTGTATTGGGAGCACTGAAGTGTCAGGTGTGATTGTGTGGCAATGGCAAATGGTTTACATAGCTCACGGCGTCACAGGTCAGGTAGAGGGCCCCTTTTGCTTAGGGCCCCAGGGGGAGTTCAGGATCGGCCCTGGGTTTAGCAGTCGATTCTGTTGCCTACCGGAATTCCTGTTCCCTTTACGCAATCATACCTCAAATCATGCGTAGTTGCCCGTAGCCTACCATCAGAACTGAATACGAGCAAGAAGCACAACTGAATGTACAGGAAGCCCTTTTTTCAGGTCAGAGCAACTGCCCCTCATAATTCCTGTGCACGTCCCTGGTTCCAGGGGCATTTTCACCCATATATGGACTTTTTTACTTAGAGGTATGCATCACCTTTTATGTCCAATTCTAACATTCAAATTAAATTATATTAGAATAATAACACAATACCACTGTTGCCAGTTAAATTAAATCATTAAATCAAAATCCATCTTTGCAGTGCAGAGGAGACACAGAAGCAGCATCAGAACTGGCATTAATATATTTACACTCCATTAACAATTGCATAAATAAAGCTATGAGATATTCAATTCTTTCAATTCTTAATTCAATACTTAAATATGAACTGAATTCTAATTGTAACATTTTAATTACAGGATACTTTAAATGTGAAACTAAACCCGCCAGTAGGTGGCGGCAAGTCTCAGGGAGTCATTCATTCAACCGATTTGTTTAAAAAGCTGATTCAATCAGGAAGTGCAAGTGATTGTTCATTGAATCGTTAAAATTATTAATTCAAAACGCGGATTTCAGTCAAGAAATCATCGCTGTCTTTTGTATTAAGACTCTGCTACGGTTTCATTTTGAAATGCTCGTCAGCGACATAAAGGGAAAACAAACAATATTGACAATATTGTTTATAAAATGTAACTCACAAAGTTAATTTAAGTTAACTGTTATATAAAATAAATATCATATTTGCTATTGTGCACGGGAAAACAGCCCTCTCGCTGATGTAACAATGATGTATGCTGATGTATGACAACAACATATGATAAAATACAAAAACTTTATACGTCTATTAGGGAAAATACCTATAACTGCACTGACACATCACGCAGTGAAAGCAAGCATGAGAGACAATGCGATGTCAGCTCGCTGTGCGCCATCGTACATAGTTAACGTTACAATAAAACAATGATTACAATATCATAATAGACAATACACATCGCACACCACTACACACATAAAGAATGAACTTATAATTGAACTGAAATTAACCAGCTTTCTTCTTCTCTCCTGCTGTTTTGCGTGCAGGAGACAGACGTAAATTTGCTGGCGCGAATGTGACGCTAAATGTCAAGTGAACAAGCAAATCCACAAAGAACGAATAATAAATAAAAAAGTATGCTAATTAGATAGTTTTAATTTGGAAAACATTTAGATATGTCTAAGTCAAATTGCCATTGAAAATTTAAGACCTTTCATAAGTAAAAATAAGACTAAGACTTTTTATGGCCTTAAATTTTTAAAATCTAATTTAAGACTTTTTAAGGACCCCCGAACACCCTGATTAAGTAGCCTTTTCACACAGGTGTGCCACAGGATCCCAAAGAATTTAAGGACAAAATAAATTATCTATATATACATATTTTTTAATTAGAAATTGTAACCAATTTCAAATAGGTTACAATTACAACAACAATTACAATTTTAACAATATTCCAAGTGTATTTCTTTGTAAAAAGTATACATTTTATCATACGTATTAAAAAAGGTAAGGATTCATTAGTTTGAATATTGGAACAAACACTATAATAACATCTTAGTTAATAATTCAATATACCTACTTTATTTTTGACAAAATATCATACTATAGTATATTTAACTATGAGCAGAAATTGGTGAACAAAAGCGTACCTATTTAATGTGACAGTAGTCTTTTTTTACAGTCAAAACTTTATAATCTATCCAAAAACTAATCACAAAATCATGTCTAAACATTCATATTTAGTCTGTAACATTGTGTATGATATATTAGCATAGGCCTATACATGTGAATTTGCAGTTTGTTGCTTATACAGACATTTTATTTCAACATATTTCAGTCTATTTTTACTCATCTTAGTAGGCTATAGCAATCTAGTTTGGATGTGTTCATGTAAACATAACGTTTACTAATGTAGGTGCGAGAGTGAAGGAGCGGCACAGACACGCGCCTTATAACTGTAGTAAACAACAGCGCGCGCGCCTGTGCCGTTCATTCATCATTTAGCCTACACACAGACACGCAATTCATATTTAAACAGTCTTTTTGCGGTTTACAGTCAGACACTATTCAATATCGCGATTAGAACAAAGCACTTAAGAATAAATGACTTACTACATCAGCTGGATCCGTTGCTCCGCGAAATGAAACTACCAGCACTTCTGGTACATTTTCCAGGGTTATTAGATAGTATTATTGCTCACAGCGTATGGATACGCTGTGTACACAGCTGTAGTAAGATACTTACTAAACACGATGTTTTATAATCCAGCTGGTGGGTGTTGGCATGTTTGCATGGCTTGCCTTAAGGCCTCACTATGCTTCTGCGTCAACTCCTACGGCGCCGTGGCTGTTTTATGGTTCTGCGTCAGGTTGCTTGCATCGCGGTGCATCTGACCAATCACAGCCCTTGGGGTCTACGTCGCCCTGACGCGTAGTTAAAATTTTTTGGAGGTGCACGTCGAGCTACGGCGGAGGGGTTCGCGGCGACGCAGAGGGGTCTGCGGGGGTACGCCGTCGATTCGACGCAGAAGCATAAAACAGGCTTTAGATCATTTGCGCTTGAATACCGCGCGCTCTCCGTGGGCGTGGCACATTAATGCGTAATTAGGTACAATGAGCTGGACAGAAAAAGACTGACATCTCTCTCTTTTCATACAGATTACATAAACTGAGAATAGTTGTTTTTTCATATAAATTAATTCATTTAAAAGAAGAGAGTTCAAGCTTCATTATGGAAAAACACTTGTGCCTGTATGACAAGTATTCGAGGAATTACAGTTAATTCGGTTACAGTTAAATCGGACGCGTTTCAGAATGGACTTAACTGACAGAGAGAAGGCAGAACGCGCATCATGTTTATTTTTCTTTATTTGGCGAAAAGCACAACACTTTGTTTTTATTGTGAGTATCCACAAAAAAAATAGACACTTATCAGGATCTAAAGATGTACAACACTTAATATGTAAGATCAAAATCAACAGAGTATTTTGAGTTTCTTTTGCACTGATAAGAAAAAAAGCGAGACTATCGCGCTCAGAGGGTTAACTGAAAGAAAACAAGTTGCCAAAAAAATTGAATCCAATATTTGTTGATTAAATAGTGTAACGAGTAATTTATAAGCTATTTATTTGTACGACAAGTGTGACTTAGTGCCATTTTGTACAAAATGAAACCATTCAGGGCTCCAGACTGCGACCAATTGGTCGCATTTTGCGACCATTTTTCCTGCCGGTGCGACCAAGTATTTATTTAGGCCGCACTGGCGCGACCACAACGTGCCGAGCAGCGAATGCAAACAAAATGAACGCGAAACGAAAATGTGCTACTCACTTCACGGACCGTTTATTAGCTCGGACCAATAATAGAGAGCGCAGCGCATATGGCGCAGCGCCCCGGACTTGCCAGTCGCGGGCCGATCTTGTTCACACGACACCGTTTCTAGGAGATCCAGTGAAGAAATCCATTGACTATTCACCATGGATTTATGCTCATGTAGTAACTCTAAACATTACTATGTTATTGTGACAGAAATAGTCAAATGCTTACAAGTACTACACATCTTTATCTAGCACTTCAAAACTATAATATCATAAATGTTATTTTTAATGTGATGACCAACACATTTTTTGTTCATCCTTCAAAGATTGTCCTAAAAACTAAAAATGTTAAGATGTAGGAAAACTCTTATTTAAAAACTTATTTAAAATTAAAATAAATTACCATTGTAAACAGTAGGATGCTTATTGGATATTTTTACTCCCTAATATAATTTTTTTAACTCATTTTGCTTTTTAATTTATATTAAGACATTATGAATGATAATAATTAAAGTTAATTTCATCTACACCCTAAATTAAGCACAGTGCTTAATTGTCAGCCCCAGTACTGTGTTGTAGAACTCCGTGTCTCGGTGCTGCTGCCCTCAGATGTTAGTCTGGAGCCCTGTGAATTTACAATAAAACTGCACATTGTAATATCTGTACGTTAAGTCCATTATTAAAGAATTGGTCATAATTACAGTTATTTTGGTTGAAATTTGAATAATTGCATTGCAAGCTGATTTGAGGTGTGCCCCTAAATTTTCTGCTTGTGCTCCTAAAAATTTCAGTCAGGGGCTACAGCGCTCCTAGTAAAAAAAGTTGGTCTGGAGCCCTATGGCGTTATATCTGTGCCTCAATCCTGAGCGAGTAATAGGACTTGACAGGAGCGCAGAGAATAAGTTTGAGAGAGCACCTGTAAACTGCGTGTGAGGGGTTATTATTGCACGTTAATATGGATAATAGCAAATACATTTATTGAGCACGGAATAGTTTTTTCTTTGCTCAAACGAAATTTTTTTTGTGCAATTGTTCATTTCTGTTCAAAATATAATGCACTGTGCTTGCAAACTATAGTTATATGTGCTCAAAACTTACAATTACTCGCTCAGGATTGAGGCACACATATAACGCCATAGAGCCCTGGCCATTTCAAAACAATTTCCTGGTTAAACATTAAAGCACACTAGTGTGATAAACAGTTAGGGCTGGGCGATAAATCGATTTTATCGATTAACTCGAATGTGTAGTTTACGCCGATTTTTTTGAATGAAAATCGGTTTTCTCTTTAACAACCGCCGACGCTCCCATCTGGGCTCCCGTAGTTCCGACCGGGCTCAGCGCTTGCCATGATAGAGATACACAAACAACATGGCAAATGAGCAAGACCGCGGCAGCAGAAGCACACCCGCCAAAAAACATTTACAAGCTGAATCCGCAGGGCCGCCAACTCTCACGAGTTCACTGTGAGAGACGCAATTCTGTCACTTTTTACACGCTCTCACGCCACATCCATTTTCTCACGCAGAGAAAAAATCGCGAAGCAAAGAGGACACTGACACCGACAGACAAGACAGAGCAGGTTACTATCGATATGAAACAGATTCTCAGCTCTCAGATTCTGTCAATTCTATTACGAAATTCAAACAATAAACACCGTTTTGGCGCTTGTAAATGTGACGTGGCAGATCTCAGGTTTTAGGTCTGTGGACTTAAAATAATTGCTATAGAGAGGAGTATTTTGCTAAATATGATAACTATATTACACATTTATTATATTTTTACCTATATCATTAAAATAGTATAACGTTGTTATTATAAAAAACGCATTATATTTAATTTGAGTTAGTTTTAACCTTTAATAATACCAGCTGACAGGGCTCTCTGTATGTTTACAGCATTAGGTGATTTTTTTTAGAACAATTAACACCACATTAACGTATCTACTGTACCTAATATTTATCCAAAGGAATTGATATTGAATCAAGATCAGAATCAATTCACAAGAATTGAATTGAAATTGTGAAATTTGTGTTAAGCAATAATAAAAACAGTAGCATACCAGTCATTGTGCCATGTAAACATTGTTTGCATGGTTAGTTAACTTTGTCAAATTATTTGGTAACTAAACAATTTTATTATCACAATAGAGTTATTGTGATGCAAGTTTTTTGTTTTTTTACTCATCCCCCCAATCCCAATCAACCCATTTTATTTTATGTTTCATTTTCATTGTTTTCAAAGACAGGGCCTGTCCTCTTGTCTTTTTGGCTTGTTGTTTCCGATTGCACTTTAATCGAGATCAAATCCCAGAAGGGAATATTAAAACAAAATAAAGTTAAAACTTGTTTTGAACAATTTCTTTGTCGTCTGCAGATTGATTTTGAGTAGGAAAAAAAATCAAAATAGAAAAAAAATCGATTTAAAACGTAAATCAGATTTTTTGTGAAAAAATCGGGGATTTTTTTTTAGGCCGTATCACCCAGCCCTATAAACAGTGCAATTTTTTTCATATTTTAAGAATGGCAAAATTATCCACAAACAACGCTTTTTTCACTCAAAAACGTAGGTACGTAAGCTCAGATAAATAAGGCCAATGATCGATCAGTTCCAAAAATAAATACAAAATCTGTCCTAATTGAAAGAAAACAAGCTGAAAAAAGATTGAATCCAACGTTTGGTGATAAGGTAGCATAACGAGAGCTTTATAACCATTTTTTTTGCAGGGTTTTCAACACAGCACAAGGGTTAAAGCAATTTTGCAGATTTCCACCACAATTGATGCAGAAAATGTGGAAAACCATCAAGTCTCCATGTGGGCCTGTTGTGTCTGTAGAAGTGTGCAAAGGTTTGACAATAATGTACTGTACCTGAAGTGAGTAGAGCGCCCTCTGCCGCAGGTAGTCAGTATTGAGCAGCTGAAGCTCATGGAAGAGCTCAATGAGGAAGTGAGGGCGAGACTCATTCTGAGAGATCAGTGTTGCCACCTCAGAATAGATCGTCTCTCTCAGGGCCTCAAAAAGAGAGAAATCACTGCTCACATCTAGAGAAGAGAAATATACCGTCAGAACAAAATAAAAGACGGTAAACAGACAATCTACTAAAACTCCAAAGCATATAAAGAGTAGATCAAACAACTGCTGTCTGTGCAAACTAATTATACAAAAAAACTGTGTGGGAAACATACTTAACATAACTTCAAGTGCAGCATTAGCAACACCTTATTGTTGTATTAAACTTCACACAATATCCAAAAACACTCTTAAACCATGCTCAGATCCACACTTTCTGTCTTCAATGAAATGCAAAGGTATAAAACATTCATAACAAAACTGTATTATAAATAGCACAGCAGACAATTCCCCTTTCCTCCCCAATTTCCCAATGTTCTGAAATGACAATAGTGAACAATAGAAATAAACTTTATACAGCTCAGGGGAGTTGTTTCTAAAATCTTTATTTGTGTGAGAGATTAGTGCCCTGAAAATGAAAACATCTGGCTCATGTCTAGTATTTATTATGCATGTGAATGCAGTTTGGAAAAAAGAAGAGGAGAAAGAGGAGAAGGAAAACATGCAGATTAGGTAGTTAGCAGGTCAAACAGCTGATTAACTTGGAGTTACCTGGGACTTCAGTGCATGCAATTCTGTTAGAGAGAAAAGGTGTTCTCCAAGCATATGCTGTGAAGAATAAAACCCAAAATGAAATGTGAACAAAAACAGAAATGAAAATGAAATAAGTGACACTATAAAACAATATAAGGACACAGGGGACATAAGATGTTTAAATGATCAAATTAAAAAAGTCTGCTATACTGTTCTGGCAGATACTTCTCTGATTGAAGAATATAGTGCACACTGTATAACAAGACAGTTCTCATTCTACGTTTCGATGTTTAGTGTTATGACGTTTTATTCAGTGAAATCAGTAGCTGGATCTATGTAAAGTCATACCAGATGAGAGATCATTTGGCTTGCTGCTCTTAGTCTTGCTGTCCAGTTTCTCCTGTGTGAGTTTTTCTAGCAGACCCTGGTTGAGATCTTTGTATCTGACCTGAGAGGAGCGCTCTCTGTCCTGATCAAAGTGAGAGTCACTTGAAACAATGTCACTGTCCACAGATGCTGAAAATGAAAACAAACAAAAAAATGAAAAAAAAAACACAATTTAAACACCTTTTGCATATATATATATATATATATATATATATATATATATATATATATATATATATTTTTTATATATATATATATATATATATATATATATATATATATATATATTTTTTTATCCATAAACCTAATTAATGATGGAAAAAGGACCAAGTTTGCTTTTCAGTGAGCTTTTAAAGATCGAGTATGTCAACTTTAAATATAGACACACCTGTGTTCTTCTGTCCCCTGCCTCTTTTGCGGCGGCTCTTTGTGTTGGGGGTCTTGTCTCTAGAGGCCAGGCTGGCCTGTGCCGCAGCCTTGCGTCCTGCTCTAAAGGTCTTGGTGACGGTGGTCGGGTCTGCCCTGTCTGGCAGGCTACTCATAGACTCCTGGGAGTCAGGTATGTAGGAGCGATCCCGGGAAATGGAAGGGTGAGGAACAGGAGAGGAGGAAGGGGAGTTTTTCTCAATCTGACTTGTATGGCCTGAGGTGAGGGTGGGTCTCTGACCAGAGCGATTCAGGGAGGAGTTTAACCAGCTTGAGTTATTAGCATCGGCCACAGTATCAGGTTGAGACTGAAACCTGTTAAGTAAAAATAAACCAGATTTTTTTTTAGGTTTCTCTTCCTTTTTTGTAGTTTAAGCAAGATCATTTTGTTGACTTTACAGCCAACCAATATATAAAGTAGGTCATTCTTAAATTTTCAACTGACTGTAATTGACAGAATCATCAAGATTATATCATATTAATCCAAATTACAGAAACACATTTGTACCTTTTCTCTGTGTTGTTGACTGGAGATCTCTGTAGTGGAGGGGGGAAACTCATGTATTCCGTTTTGACAGATATGTTTGGATCATGCTGATGATCTGAACCGGCCTGGTTCTCCTGGAAATCTCCTACCGAGGAGGGAAACAAGGGACTGAAATTAAAGCCTAAAGATAGAAAAGAAGAGAGAATGATAGAAAAAAGGTTAAAAGTATGTATATATAAATACATTTTTATTTTATATGGAATTTACCCAATTTAAAGAATTACAGATGGATAACAGACTTACCAGTTGGGAAAGGGGAAAAGTTTGGCATTTCAGGCATATTGAGTGTATTGACCGGTGGGTAATTTAGGAACAGAGAAGGAGATGCAGAATCACGTGTAAGATTTTGATGCTGCTGTTGTCCTGACAAGGACTGACTCTGCTGCTGCAACAGATTATTCAGAACTTGTTTCAACCTGCCAGGAAAAAAGAGCACATTTGTTGTGACAAATGAAACTAAAGCTTGTTTAAAATTCAAGCAGTTTAGACCTTCACTACCATTCAAAGGTTTGGGTCAGTAAGATTTTAAAGAAATTAATACTAATTTCTAATACTAATACTAACAGCAAGGATGCATTCAATTGATTAACTTTCTATTAAATCAAAGGTTGCAGGATTCCAGTTTCCACAATTTTTTAGCACTAAATCTATTTTCAACACTGATACTAAGGAGGAGACCTAGTTTTTTAAACAGTTATTTTAAATTGTAATCATATTTCACAAATCTACCGTTTTTGCAGTTTTTTTTTTTTTTTTTTTACAAAAAAAAAGAAATATATAAATGCAGCCTTGGTGAGCATAAGCAAGTTCTTTCAAAAAGCATTAAAAATCTGATTCCAAACTTAATGGTAGTAGATCTACAGCAAATGCCTCATTCTTCATGCTTAAAATCTAACTTAAATATTTTTTCTCATTTATAATTTTCGAAAGAAATCTAGACAGACCGATTGACATTGTTCTGTTGCCAAGCCAGCTGTGTGTAACACTGGTTTAGTTGGTGCATGATGAGAGGGACCTGAGGAGAGGTCACATTATTGGGCACAACACCATATGGACTTGTGAGCAGAGCTTGCAGCATGTATGAAAGAGTCTAGAGATGAGAGAAGGGGAAAAAAAGTTGTAAGTGAGGGGAAAAAAAAGTGAAAGAATGAAAAAAAAAAAACGTGTTAAACTCTCTGACCTGTTGGTCCTGTAGCAAAGTTTGGCACATGGTAGTGCTAAAGTTGAGTTGTTTCTGGAGGTGTGTGATCTGTTCCTGCCAGTGCGCTGGTGCAGTGCCCTCAGAGAGAGACAGATCAGCCGCCCATCGCAGGTTCTCCTGCCGCTTAGCTCTGCTGGAACTACTGCTCTCAGCCTGTGGCTGCTGACGAGGGTGACCCCTTGATCCACGGGGGGAAGGACTACCATTAACTTCCCTGTGAACTTTCACACTGCACAAAATGAAAAGAGTTAATAATGGATTGGGTTTGGTGTCTAGACAAACTCTAGTATGTGACTGTGTGTTTACCTATCTCTGTTATTCCTGTCGTAGTTGCGCTGTTTTTGGGTGGAGCAAGCATGCAGATCATCTGTGGAACTGGACTCCTCTCCCCCATCATGTTCATCATCATCATCATCTTCCTCAGCCCCCACCTCAGAGGAGTAATCATCATCATCATCATCTTCACCAAGGGGACACTGTGTCGATCCACCCCAGGTGGCCACGGTTCTGACACAAAAATGTTGATTAGCACCTGACAAAAAATTTAGTCTTCAAAGTATATAAAACACTTTTTTGAAATGAGCCACCATAAGCTATCGAGGCCAAGTTTTACCTTTCTTCACGAATGTAGGACTGTGTCTCATGTGTTTCGCTCCTGAATGGAGAGTCGGTGAGTGTGCTTCTCCTCTGCTGTTCTGCCATCAGACTCTCCAAATGTTTCCGCCTCTGTCTCAACTCCTCACGCAAGATCTGATGCCTTCGCATCTCTGACCACAGCTAATATATAAATACAATAAGACAAAGTTATTAAACTTCGCAACACTAACACTACAACATGCTATAATACAATTACTTTAAATAAACCTTGGACCCCTGTCTACAAATCTGTCTACAGATATACTACAGCAGATACATACTCAATCCATTGGTTTACCAATGTCATTTGTCTGGTCAAAGCAATGCTTAGCAATGCCACAGTGGTTACTCTTGTCAAGGAAATCAACCTACAATGGCTTACTATAGTTTTCTCTTTCTAAAAACAGTTTTAAAACTAAAAAAAAAAAAACACTTCATTCAATAAATCTTAAAGTCCATTTAGGGATAACTCCCGTAAAATAAATATTCTGTCATCAACTACTCACGCTCTTGTCGTTCCAAACCCATAAGACTTATGTTTATCTTCAGTACACAAATGCAGTTTTTTTTAAAGAAACCTGAGAGATTTCTGTCCCTCCATTGAATGTAAATGTACTAAAATTAAATTTAGTAGGGCTGGAACTAACGATTATTTGTTCAATCGATTAATCTATCGATTATTTCCATTGGAGAACATATCGAATTCCACGCAAATCCGACTACTTTACGTAATCGATTACATCCATGCATTGTTCCAGCCCTAAAATATAGTAAACAGAAGCTCAAACAAGCTTGCTTGACAGGCGAGAAAAAATGAGGCATGTTCTCGCATGTCACACGTCATGTACAGTTGAGCTGCAATTGATCAAATTTGATGTACGTTGATCAATGTATATATGACAGTAATTGCCTAAATTAAATCTGTTCATCATATAAAGTTATTGCAGCTTTGCAGAAGATTAAACTGCTAAATTCAAATGGATTACTTTTAGTTTCTTTATGAACTTTAAGTCTATAAGTTTTGGTGGCATGGACTTTCAAAAGGAGAAATAGAAATCTCCCAAGTTTTATTAAGTAGATTTAAATTTGAGTTTTGAAGACAAATTAAAGTCTCATGGGTTTGGAAGGACAAGGTAAGTAAATGACGACAATTTTATTTTTTTGAGTGATCTACCCCTTTAAAACCCTACCTGATATATAAAAGGTAGCAAAATTGTTATTTGGATTCAACACTAACCTCATTGTCAGTGACAGTGACTGGAGGAGGTTCAGTGGTGGGTTTAAGGCCACTAGTGTTGGCTTTAGTTGAGGAAGAAGAGTGTAATGGTACAGGTGCGGGAGTAGAGGTTGCTGCAGGAATCTTCCTCCTCATCTGACAGCTAGCACTACTGCTCACAGACGACTGACAGGGCATAAGAAAATTCATAAATCATAAAACTCAGTCTCTGCACTTTTGCAGCTGTTCAGTGTGTGTTCATAATAATTACAGTGTTTCCCTTACCATTTATTTCTGGGGGCCCCCAGAAATATATTACTGTTGTACAGTAGAATTTAGAAACGTCTTAATGTAATTTTTATGTATTTTTTAAAGAATAATCAATTTTTCTTCCATGTTTTCATTTTAACAGTAAAGCTCATTGTGCGGCACGTTGTTTGCCAAAAAGTTTGTTAATTTCACATGATTAAAATAAATTAATGTTTTATGTTTTCATTTGATTACCAAAAAAAAAAAAACCACAACACTGAATTGGTGTGAAAAAAACAACACCACCAAATTTGTTTGGGAAAAAAAACCTTTTCATAGAATTTAAAAATATATATATTGTATAAGTTTAATAATGGTATAAGTTTCATGATTTAAATTAATTAGACATGTTTTTTGATAACTAAAAAAATTTACACCACGTATCCGTAACGACCACTCCGCGTCACTGGTAGTTTTGGGGATGAAAAATGAAAAAAATCCCCCATGAAAAAAATCCTAGGGGGAAACACTGAATAACTTACAGTAAATCACAAGTGTACATATTATGTGAAGTACCTGAAGGTCAGGGCAGGCCCACTGTATGTCTTGTATCTTGCCCTGAATCTCCATCAGTCTTTGCCTCTCTTCATGGAGCTGCTTTAGTTCCTGCTGCTGCTGCTTGAGTTTCTCCTCATATAATTTCTCTCTGAAAAACAAACATTATAAATGTTGTTTCACACAGGTCACATTGAAAAAGCTTACATGCTGCAACATGTTCTCATACAACACAATATGAACTGAAAATACAAGCACACATCCGGGGACACAAACACTAACCTGGTCTTATCAGAAAGGGTAATATCTCTCTGGGCTTTAGGAGTTGCTGCTCGGGTGTTATTGGGTTGTTGCTTCAAACCTTCATCCTCATTAGCTGTAGTACCATCTGTATCATCACTCTAGAGTAACATTAACAGACCCAGAGAAAAAGTATTCAACAGGTTGGCAAAAAGCGCAATAAAGAAAAGGCAGGGAGGAGAATGACTTCCTAAAAAAATAGCTCCCTTATACAAACTCCACTCAAACTATATTTGCATTATGAATGACCACAATCTTACATCACCCTCATGGCACCAGACCCTCACCTGCACCATGGCCACCAGTTCTTGGAGTTGTCGGAGTTTCTGTTTGGCTGTTTGAAGGCGATGAACTTTCTGAGCATAATCTGCATCCCCATCTAGACTGCTTCTACGACTGGACCCTGAACCATCACTGTCTCTGCCTCCTCTTGCTCCATCAACATCATCCTCCAGTGCCTCATCATCATCCTCATCTTTAACTTCAACGTGAGGCCTGTCCCGGTTGAACTGGCATTCTGAAATTATTACAATGCATATAAAAGAAATAGTTAATATAGAGCTGCACGATTAAATTGACATTAACCTTTTTTTTTTTTAACAGATCACGATTTTCCCACGTTTCTGAATAGACAACTAAAAATAGATTAGAGGTTTTGACAAAAAAAAAAAGTCAGCACACCAAAGCTCCAATATATGCAGAAAAAAATTAAAACTCTTGATAAAAACTTTTAACTGTCTGACGAAGAGCCTGCGTGCTCGAAACATAACCCGTGTGTGAGTCCACGATTAAATTTTTTTGCATATTTTGGAGCTTGGTGTGCCCACTCTGTTTTTTTTTTTCTTTTTTCTTTTGTCGAGCACCCAACCCTGAGCATATTTTTGCCAGTGATGTGCGTGCTTTGGTTTATTTTTATTAGAGGTTCTGACAAAATGTTAATTGCTGCAGTATTTAAAAATACATTTAAAATAGGGATGCTCATATTGACCGTTTAACCGTTAACCGAAAGTAAACATTTTAACCGATTAATACTACCAGTGCTGCATGGCTAAAAAAATACTATAAAAAAATACTATATAGCCTATATTTGTTAACTCACTGGGCACGTCGACATGCGCAACCACACGTGGCTACAGACATATTTCGCTGAACAAGTAAAAATAAAGCGAGCGAAAAGTAGTTCTGTGTTGGACAATTTCGACAGAAAGAGCGACAAAGTTACTTGATAAATATGCTACGCAGTAATAAAATACAGCAGTAGTAAAAGTACAATGCAATATCACTGGCGAAGCAAACATCCACGTGCAAATGAAAGGCGCTTCCCGAAGCTGGCCACTCTAGTGAGACGTTATCTCTGTATTCCCGGGATGTCTGTGCCATCAGAGAGGGTGTTTTCTGCCACGGCTCTAACTGTCAACAGGCTGCACTCCAGACTAACCCCACATCATGTAGACATGTTACTTTTTAAAAAAATAAAAACTAGACAAGGTGTGGATTGAGGTAGGCCTGCTATTTTTATTTGGCGAAAAAACTTAGTGTGACGGAAAAAACAAATTGCAGTTTTTTCAAAGCTTCAAACGGATTCAGTGTTTTCTTTTTGTCATCTTAATTTGTGAATTATTTAAGTTTATTTAAAACTTTTTGTCTATGAATCAATTAATGATTTAATGACTCAATCATTAAGACTTCATTTGTTTCATTATTGGATGAATCAGCGTTTAACAAATTTCTTGAATAATTCAATGACAAATACATTTTTCAAGTCATTTGTCATCACCTAGTGACGTAACAATGCAATTGACAAAATTTGTATTTGAAGCGCCAAGTTACTTTCAAAAGGTAATTTAGTCTATTTTGATCGCTAGAGTAGAAAGTGTTACTTGTGATAATTTGAGTTATTATAATACAGAAATGATGATACTGAGTGGTTGAAAAGCAGTTGTGCTGCTGTGAAGCAGTTTCATACCTGTATATGACAACTGCCCCCTCTGGGTCAGTGGCAGCACCAACACAGATTTGAATGTTCGCTGTGATCGTAGCTACTTGTCAAAAGTTTAATAGACAATAGCGGACTCACTGTCATTTATGAATAAGATCGGGTGGATGTCTGAATCGAGACCAAGTAATCGCGCAGCTTTAAGTTAATGTTATGACTGTTTTAGAATTTTAATTTTGCTTTTAATTCAGGTAACAAATCTTTACAAAGGGTTGACAGAAATTGAAAGTGTGAGGTCTGACCTATGATTGAAGGGACGTTGAGACTACGGAGGTTGGCTGCAGAGCGGTTATTGATTTCACATTCTGTGTTCAGACGGCCATCTCTATTGTTGGAGGCGCTGTGAGCCTTCGTCAAACTGTTCATGTCCATCCAGTTACTTGGAGTCTGTGGTTGGGCTGGATTTCTACAAAAACAAAAACAAACAAATATATATATATACACACACATTTCTAATTTGCCCTCAATTAACAATTAATTATATTCAAGTTCCTTCAACAGGACAATTCTCACAGAATTAGAGGCAAAGTATACTGCCTCTAAATCACACAGATGACCACTGTCATGATTGGTTTCAATTTAGATTAGATATCCTTGATTCAATATTTCAATATTCAATGATTTATCTAAATATATATCAGGTACAGTGCATGTCAATTTTTCTTAATGAAAACAACCTCTCATCTAATGCTGTAAACTGTACAGGTAACCCTGTCAGCTGATACATTAGTAAAGGTTCAAAATTAACAAACTATTAAATTAAATTGCAAGGCAATTCAAAAGCAAATTACAAAGATTTAAATTGCACAATGCAGTTTATTTTTTTTTTTAAATGAGATTACTATTCTACTCCAATTTGTGGTTAAAATCTAAACATGTCTAAACATGGCTGTCAAAAAATTGTTTTACATGGCTGAGTCTGTACGTTTGGATAAATAAGACATCACTAACATTAAATAAAACACAATGCATATGTAATAAAGTGCATATATTTAGCCAAATGTTCCTTCTCTAGAGCTATTTCCATTGAATGGCTTCCCTGAGGTAAATGTAGAGTAACGATACATTAGTTATGGGCTGATTTTTTTTTGTCTTTCCACAGCTGAGCAATAACATGAGACATGATGCATTTCAGCAAGTTATTCTATGTTTCAACATACTTTCTGATTTTCATTTATGTTTATTGAGTGCTACAACTAGTAGTAAAGAAAGAAAAAGTGATGATTGATTCATGTGCCCCTTGATTCATGCTGGCACTTGAACTGATGTGGTTACAGCGATCTGCCACACCACGTTAAAGCTGGGCACACACTTCACGACTAGCTGAAACATTCTAGGACTGAAGTCAACATACTGTTTCGACCGACTGGAGCAGATTCTAGTCTTTGACAATCAGAGAAGAGCACAGACCTAACGACCTAACTAACTCAACTGTGTGAGATCTTGTTCTGAAACAAAAACATGTACATGACCATGTTTACAAGCTGTTTTATTAATGTCTTTCCAACGTTGAAAAACTGATTTAGCTATTACACGAGATATGATACCAGGGTGGGAAATTAACTTTTTTGCCCACCAGCCACAGTGGCTGCTGGATGCCCAATTTTACCAGCCACTTGTATTATCTACCAGCCACTTTTTCTGGAATTCAAATTTATGAATGAGAACTGTGACTTTGATAACATTGACGTCCATTACAAATATGTAATTCGTTTTATCCATTTAACAATATGAGTTATGCTGCACTCAGGCACCAATTTATGTTTTCCTCCGTGAATGCTCACGGGCGCAGGCCCTTTTTTAAAAAAAAAAAAAGCACTATTTAGCACAAACAGGGCTACCATAATATGTGAGCAACATTTATGTACATGTTTGTATTTTTGAGAGAATTTTATGCATGGTTATTTTACAGTTTAGTTTTTAATATTAGTTAAGTCTGTATGACCATAAATGGAGTATTTAAATATACTTTGTTGCTATTTGAAAAAAAATCCAGCAAAACGCGCCAGCGCGTTTGTCGACCCCAGAGTCCTAACTCGATAATAAAGCCTTAAAGTAGGCTATCTTAAAACTCAGGACAGCACCACTTTTCACAAATACAGATAGGATATGAAAAGTTTAACTGAGACATAATCGAGCTCCGGAGCACCCACGGTATCGGCTCCTATCCTCGCGGCTGCTAAAACTATCGCTAAACTAAAAAAACGATAGCTATCTCGCCATCACAAAACACAACTTCAAGTTAGTAATTTACTTGCACATCCAAACGTAGTCCCGAAACGGTCTGCCCTTTTTGCCGATCGCATGGACGTTTCTGAATAGAATTGGTCATATTCATTATTGACTCTATTTTAAGGTTAGTTGTTCCTCTAATGAACAAATTGTTTGCATTTTCAGACGACGCATAGGTTTGACAGTAAGTACAGTGCATGGACTGTTCGACGGGAAGGTAGGCTAACCATTCCCTCGTTTTCCCTTCGTCATCAATGCGCCACTTGTTCGAAAAGTACCTTCACTTTTTATTTACTTCGCCCTCAATAGTTTGTACATTCATATACTGCTGACTCCGCGGCGGGCCTCTTAACACCGGGTATATGTCGCCACATTTTTTTAATTTTCCTTTCGTCTGTTAGTCTACCTCAGCTCAGCTATATGTGTCACGGTCCGTTCAGCGCCGTGTCCATGCGCTGTGTCCGTGACGCACAGCGCTGAAAACCAATCAAATTAGTTACTCGACAAACGTGCATTATTTTTACTTAGCAACAGCATTCTTTGACAAAAATTGTCCAATCCGTTACAAGAAATGTTTTAAATAGTAACCAATAAAAATATGTTTTACAATCTACCCGCCACTGTGGCGGGTATACAAGGCAAAGTCCCCCGCCACTTTGAAAAAGTACCAGCCATTGGCTGGTGGCGGGTGCTAATTTCCCACCCGGTATGATACATTTTAAGTATTTTTCAACATACCTTGAGATGTTAATTAATGTTTATTCTGTTACTGGTATTAAACAAGAAATTATCACCTTCTCTGCGCTCCGTTATGCCACAGATCTGTCATGCCACATTAAAGAGTGCCAAAACGGAATTTATGGTTTGAATTTGGTGATAAAATGGACAGAATTTGAAAGATTACACTATGTTTCTTATCGAAAGTAACAAAACGCGAAACTTATTGCGATTATTTGTGGTTAATGGTGGTTAGGCTACAATGCTGTATTCGTCGTGAACACATAAGACACATAGACATTTACAGGACGCATACGTGTACCCTTACACCCTCAATTACTATTTAATCAAATGTCAAGGAAGAATTTTTTTTATTGAGACATAAGGTAAAGTGAGGTCAACCTCAACAATGGACCAGGGCTGGGCGGTTTTGGTAAGCCATGAGAGTATCGCGATTTGCATTTTTCGAGTTTTGTGTCTAATCCTTCAAAACAGTGTGTATTTTAATACTTATACTGTTGTTTTGTCCATTAAACTTTCATTCCTGCACACACAATTTTTATTTTTAACCCTGAACATCAATTAAAAGAAGAAACTCCACAAGATTTGAGATTCATTACAACACAAAAATAAACTACTTAAAGAATTAAATTACTACAATCAGTACCTGATATTGGTGACCGGTTCATGGTTCTCCAGTTCTGAATCAAACATGACCTCAAAAATTGAACCGTCCTCTGTTCCCTCATCGTCATCCTTTACATTCTCATTTACCATGTCCACCGCCATATCTGATGTCTGTTCATAATACTGAACAAGCTCTCTTAGCTCATTCAAACGCTTGTGCACCTCCTTCAGTTTCCTGCATTGAGTGACAAACCAGGCATCAAATACACTGAACCACTAAAATTAAAAAAATAAATAACATCACTTTTGTACAATCATCGAAGTGAGATCAAATGAGATGAAGAGAGACACCTGAGTTTGTCAGCAGGGTGGCTGTTATCAACTATCTGTGTGTAAGAGGAGGAGGGGTCCTGCCTCACTGGACGTGGGCCATTTCCCTCTCTACCCAATACTGAGGGACGCTCTGACATGCCCATGCGTGCACCATGTTGACTGACACCCTGACCTGAAGAAACACAAACACCTTATTTAGCCAATTCATACTTTGCACGTGACGTCACGAGTACTGGCTGGCGGGCTAGAACGTCGTTCTCTAGCAACGAAACCCAGTAAACTAATCAAGGATCTTGCCAGGACGTCGCCAGTTTTAATATACAAAAGTTGGTGTATTGAAGTGTAAACGACATGCCAGATAGTTGTTGTGCGATTGGATGCACTATTATTCAGCATAACCAGGTTCAGAACGTGCATGTAAAAGCGTTCACTCCCCGAAAGTGAAAGTAGAAACGGACTGAGCTTTCAGCATCTGCCGCTGCATTAATGCCGCGTTCTCTCAGAGACAACGATGGATATAACGGTATAGCAACTATCTTAATTTACTGGCTTAATATTTCTCTTGTGGACCTACATTAATGACAGTAAAAAATTAGAAGAATTTTTTTTTTTGAAGCTGCTTTTGATTTTCACAGATGGCAGAGTTGTGCTGTTCGTGAACTAAAGACTGCTATTTTGTTTCCATAGCACATTAACAAAACGTTTAATGACACTAATAACACTAAAAACAATACAATTACTAAATATTAATAATATCACTAAAATGATATAGAGCTCGGGATCGTTAAGGTCATTTTAGTGATATTTTTAATATTTAGTAATTGTATTGCTTTTAGTGTTATTAGTGTCATTAAATGTTTTGTTAATGTGCTATGGAAACAAAATAGCCTTACTGTATATTTGATTGTAGGCTAGTATTGGAAATTTGCCATTTTGTCAGCGTTTGTTGCCCGCCAGGTATCCATGGTAGTCACGTGACTGCAAAGTATGAATAACAATAAATTTGAACACTAATCCATCAAAAGCATCTAATGCAACACCAACTATTTTGCAAAAATGTACAATTGAAATCATCTAAAGGGAAGGGACTTATTAAAAATGGAAAGTGTCATAGTAACTGCATGGCTGCTGTGTGAGGGGGAGGCTTACAGGAACTGTTGTTGAGGGTCTGGTCTCTAAGGGAGTGGAGTTCCTGGAGGATCTTGTCCATGGTCTGCTTTTTGTCCTGTAGCTCCTGCAGTTTGGTAAGTTTAGCACTTGTGGAGGTTGATGCAGTAGTTAGTGGGGCAGAGGAGAGCAACTGACCCCGTGAATTATGGGTAGTGCGAGACCGGCACACCTCTCTTGAAAGAGAGAGACATTCTGCCTGTCGTCGGTTGTCAGGGACCGTCTGAGACTGAAAGAGTGAAATAAAAAAATTAGTAGTTAGATTTTGTTTTATTCAGGAACAGTGACAACTTTTTTAAAAAATGTCACAGACATTTTCAAATAATAAGTCATGTGATGCAGTTATATTATCTGGTTAGGACAATAGACCTTTTGTCTGTAGAAAGAAGGAACCAATCTACCATGTACCATGTAACCATGTAAATTATTCAACAATTGCTTTCACTTCTAGGTTGCAAAATGTAAAACAGCAACGTACACAATTTTGATATATATACACACACACACACTACTGGTCAAAAGTTTGGAAAAATTACTATTTTTAATGTTTTTGAAAGAAGTCTCTTAGGCTCAATTAAACCTGCATTTATTTGATCAAATTTACATGAAAAAACTGTAATATTGTGAAATATTATTACAATTTGAAATAATGGTTTGCTATTTTACTATACTTCATCGAGCCGCTTGCGCTGTTTGTGCGAACAAAATGCAGGCTGATATATCCAGCAGTGTTTTTAATGTTGATGCAATGTTTACTGAATATCCACACGATTTCAAATGTGACATTGATTTTATACAACAGTTAAAAAACAAAACAAAAGGGTAACATTAAGTGATTTACTACATTTAAAACAGTAGGCTATAGTAAGGCTTATTGCTCTATTTTGCAACGAAATCTGTGGCTTTGAACGAATCGTGAGATTCAATTAATGACTCGATGTCTCACACATAAAGACAATGAGTTACCGCTACCTACTGGCGATTTTAATATAATATGTTTATTAAGGTGGGGTATGTGATTTGGAAAATGACCGGCAGATTTTGAAAATACACAATTCAAATGGTCCTACCTTCTTTCACCAACGCTGGCCCTGACTCCACCCATTCGAAGAACATGGACGCGCAATCATGCACGAGCGAAAACTCAGATGCGCGAGAGATTGTAATGACGATTTACTACTAATCATGGAACCGGCTTTACTGACGAGATCCGCATGCGTCACGAGCTTTGAGTATGCGCAGGAAGGGGGTCACGCGCGCTGGGGGGAGGGGGGTGTGGTACAACCGTTTGATTGACGAACTTTCTGTCCAATGATTCTAGGTGGTCTTGGAAATGATTGGCTGGAGTTTTTCGAGTCCTGCCCGTTCCACAGATGATTAAATTGCTTAATTTTCATTTCAGTGCTTCTAACTCAGTGGCTGTAAGTGGGTTAGGAATATGATTTCAAGTTATTTTGAAAAAAAATTACAAAAAAGAGAATCACATACCCCACCTTTAATATTAAAAGATTTTTAACATATTTATTGAACATTGTTTTATTAAAGGAATTATTTCTTTTTTAAAGGTATTACAAAGGTAAAAAATTAAATGGAAAAATTGATTAAAGGGGGCAAATATTGTCCCTTAATGGAAAAGGTTTGACTGCAGTCTAAGTGGAAGAGGGGTACGGCACTCTAAAAAATTGGTTATGCAATTCCAAATCCCCCATACATATATATATATAAAATCTTAGTATTTTGCCTGCTATGTTCCAATGAACAAAGTATACATACATTTATAAATTTAAAGATGTGGCTGGTTAGGTGTGGGTGTACCTGAGAATCATGCAGTTGGTTATGGAAGCGCTGGATAAGATCGTTGAGTTCATCATTGAGCTCTGAGGTTATGCTCCTGCCAGACACACTTCCAGTAGTCTCTGTAACAACTGTAATATACATATATATACACAATAAGAGATGCACAGAGTGATCGGCTGGTGACCGGAATCGGACGATTTTCACGTGATCGGCCATGACCGGCGACCGGCCGGTCAAATGCACTCGGGCGCCACATGATTAACATCTGGCAACATCAGCATCACACATGCACACGGAATGCAAATGTAGGAAACCCGGTGAATTACGGCCATTTCACATCGCAAGCGTGAGCAGCGCGTTTTTTTCTTCTTCCTCCGTACATGTTAATCAATGAGTGCAATCACACTGGTAGCAGGAGCAGTGCGTGAGCGTCGAGCAGGAGCGTCGCGTGAGCAGCAGTGAAGCGGGGTTTCGGCACAGAGTCTATTTTTGCTGCGCTGTTTGCGCTCAATTAAAGTGATTGTTTAGCCTGGCTGGACATGTAGCAGACGAGAGAACAACTGTTTGCAAAATAAAACTTGCCATTGATGTACAAGTGATTGCAATAGGCCTGTGTGTGTGTGTGTGTGTGTGTGTGTGTGTGTGTGTGTGTGTGTGTGTGTGTGTGTGTGTGTGTGTGTGTGTGTGTGTGTGTGTGTGTCTTTTGAGAAACATCTTTATACTGCAAGGCTACATTTATTGTATTTTTATTTGCTATTTATATATTATTTTATTGCCATTACTCGTTTTCATACAGAAGTTTAGCTTCCTAAATAAGTAATCACTTTTTTTTTGTGTTGAATATATGGAAATGAAAATGGTTTTTCCATACCATAACACTGCACTTAGATGTGATGTGTGAATTTCCCACACCAGGAGTAATAATTTATTTAGTTCTATTTTATTTAATTTGTTCCAAAAATGTTCTATGCAAAATGTTCTATTAAAGAAAAGACAGAAAATACATTTGTGTTTGCTGTAAAGTGGTTAGAAAAAATGAAATCGGATTTAGCTAAAATCTGTATCGGCAGGCCAAACTCATGAAAAATCGGAAATCGGAATCGGCCTAGAAAATTGTAATCGGTGCATCTCTATACACAATAAAAATGGAAATGATTCTAACTTCCAGAAACATGAAGTAAACATAAAACCCTCACCAGTGTCGTCCATCACTGCTATGGCTTGTTCAGCACTTTGCTGCATGGCCAGTAGTGCAGCCTGACGGCCTTGCAGTGCTCTGAGTTGCTCCTGCTGTTCTAGCATCTTTTTTAGTAGGTCATGCTGCTTCCGCATGTTTTCTAGCTCTTCTTTCTGCTCTACACACACCCCACGGCCCTGAGAAGGAGAGACAAAGATATCATTAGAACAAATTACTAGTATCAATCTGTGGAACTCTGCAATAGCAACAACATGTTGAGGTTGCAGGTTGTCATAGAAACATTACAGTCAGCTAATGTCTGGGCTCAACAATAAGGATCACCGCTGGCCAAGGACCAATGTGAAAGAGTTTCAGGTCAGCTGACGCAACTGTCACTTGCCCTATCAGGGCCCTAGACTAACACTTGAGAGAAGTAGCACCGGTGCCATTTTGGTAGCACTGCCACCGGTGCCATTTTGGTACTGATTTGGTAGCGCTGGGGGAAAATGTATCAAGTGTTTTGCATTAATAAGTGCAGTTACCAATAATATTACAATTTGGAAATTTAACAGTAAAGCACTGAGCTTGAATTGATATGCAGATTAAATCAACTTTTATTAAAAATAGTAACGTGCAAAACCCTAATTTTTTATAAGGAAAAGTTGAATATTCTACTCTTTTCAAATGTACCATTGTTTTTCTAAAGTATCATACTAAACTGACCAACAGCCTCAGTGATTACAAAAGGAGCACTCTTGTTTTCTGGGTAAAGTTTTCATTTTTATGAGACTTTCATTTCATTTCGTTTTATTAGAGGATAACCCCCTTGAGATTAAACATCTCGTTTTCGAGGGGGTCCTCAAGATAACACCAAAAAACTTACACATACATACATACTAAAGCTCTTCCTCACAACCATCCACCCCAGCCTGTCCCACCTCTGTCCAAAGCGTATTCACATAAACAATATAGTATAAGATTAAGGTGATATTAAGATATTACAATATTACAGGAGAGAACCATTTATGATGAAGCCACCAAAACAAGCAAAAATATAACCTACAAATACAAATACAAAAATACATACCTATATACACATGCATACACACAGGTCAAACACCAGGGAAACATTTACATTTATCACAGAATTGCAAGTAAGTTAATAGGGCTGACTTAAAGAGTGGAAAGGAAGAGATAGACCTTAAGGAACAAGGTAAGCTGTTCCAATCAGAGGGGGCTTTAAATTTGAAAGCACGTCTTCCGATTTCTTTAGATATATTAGGGACAGCAAAAAAGAGATGATCAAGGTGTCTCAGGCCATAAGTTGACCTATATAGAACTAAATGTTGCTTCAAATAAAGAGGATAATTAAAAAATAAACATTTAAAAATAAACTGGAACCAGTGTAGCTGTCGTCTGGCCTTTGATGATAAGAGATTCAATTGTTGGTACATATGACAATGATGAGTTAGAAACAGACATCTCAACACAAATCGACAGAGACATTTTAGGATTTAAGGTGTAATTCTGTTGTACTCATATAGACAAAGTCAGCATAATCAATAGTAGGAAATAAAAGTTGAGTTACAAGTTTTAATCTAATCGCTTGTGTGAAGCAATTAATTGAACGATATAATAATCTTAAATTATAATTTACTTTTTTCACTATAGAGTCAATATGAGGCCTAAAGGAGAGGCTGGAGTCGAGCCAGAGGCCCAGATATTTAAATTCCTCAACATTCTCCATTAAAGTACCATCTAAGAATTTAATTGTTAGACTATTACCTTGGTTATGACGGGCAGACCTAGTAGAAAATAACATACTATATGACTTACTTTTATTCAATATAAGTCCATTATCCGAGAACCACTTTTGAATAGTATTAAAATTAAGTTGCAGTGAAGATTGAATCGAATTAATATCGCGTTTTGAAGAATAAATAACTGTATCATCAGCATACAACTTTGTGACTTCATACTTTTTTCCATATATTAGGGTGTGGAAATGGTTGTCAACAAGTCCCCCATCTGCCAGAATCTACTGGTTATAGTGGTAATTTCATGTCTTTTTAAATAAAAGTGCCTGTTTGCCACAAAGTGTTAGCTTCCCTATATCTTTAAACTTTTAGTTTCACAAATCATCACTTAAAAAACAATAAAATTGGATACTAGTTAGAGCTTTGAATTGCTTTAAAAATTGAGAAGCAATTCAAAGCCCTTGAAAAGTGCATGAATTTCACTCTCAAAATATTTTACGAACCCTCAGATAAATAATGTAAAAAACCATTTGACTATTTCTGCCACAATACCATGGTTACATTAAAGCCATGGTGAATGTTGGTGATTTGTGAATTAAAAAGCCTTCTATAACTTGTTCATTAATATTTGTTTCTCCTGTTTTCCACATCAGCGCTGTTTGAATTGATATTTGTGGTTTATAACTGAATTCTGTGCCAAATTTGAATGCTTCCCCGTAGATCTCGCTGCAATAATACTAATTTTGTGGCAAATTCAAAAGCTTTCTCAACTGGATCTCCCAGAGCTGTGTAGAAATGGCAGCGCTTAACACTATGTCCTTCGGAGAAGTAAATCAGTCATTTACTAACTGCATCAAGCCACGAAAAAAATACTGATTCCTATGCGGTTTTATGTGCGCTCCTAGATGGAATGGAACACGAATAAGAAAAGTGTATTTTGGGCTTCAGGTTCACACCTAAACAGTCAAATACACACAGAAATATGCCAAAACTACCGTCTTGATGAGTTTTCACTTAAACACAGTTGGCTATGTCTCAAGTGAGCATAAACAGATGGGAAATGTTTCAGTATACTGGATATGTGCATTCAGAAAGTGACAGCGGCCTAATATTCTTGCTGCTGTCTTCTAAAAGAGGGAATGTAATATGTTGCACATAGTTTGCCTATAACTAAAGTTCCTAATTCAGGATACTTTGTCATCTCTTAATTTTAATACGTAATAGGGATGCACCGATCCGTATTTTTTCACTTCCGATCCGATCCCGATACCTGAATTTGGATATCGGCCGATACCGATACTATTCCGATACCAGAGCTGTGTTTGCTTTAATATTATTATTATCATTATTGTTGATTTTATATGATGCTGCAATAAACTTCTCTCTACAGGCAAGTATGATATGTATGCATGTATGTCCCAAAAGGCAACTTGAGGTAAGTATAAGGTTAGAAACAAATAAGAGACAATAAGTGTAGGCACCAGCACCAAATCTGGTAAAACGTTACACATTGCTGTTTGTATTGTTGTAAAATACATTCATAAAAAACAAGATAACAAAAATCAAAAAGATAAATTATTTTATATATAGTCTAGCTACTATAAAATTAAGACATTTTTTTAATGTATAGCACAGCTGTTTATTGAGGCAGCAACATATGATAGATGGGACATTTAATAATCTTTCATTGCGCAAAAGTATTATGATATGATTATGAAAGACTCCAATACAGTGCGGCACAAATCGCTTATGCGCATTCCGAGCGCAGAATGATGCGCTTGAAGCAACATGGAGTCACAGCGCGCAGCGCGTCGAGTCTGCATTGAAAAGTTCAACGCACAAAGGAAAGACATATTGATGCGTAGTGTATTGTACAGTATCTATCTATGCAATAGTTTATTCAGCCTTTTCTTTTAACAGTTTTAAATTTCAGTTACTGTGTGCTTGAAGAACAATTATAGTGCTCTCCAGTGTTGTGATCTAACAGACACACGTTAAAAAGTAACATGATTAAGGTACAGCAAGTCCAGCAAGATAGTCATTTTATCCGAAACCATAGAGCTTTATCTACAGATCAAGTATAATAATAGTAATTGAATCATCTTGGAGAGTTTCATCGAGTTGACTGTCATAACCGAACGCGACGCGCTGTTGAATGCTGAATGAAGAATGATTGACAGCCGCAGCGGAGGGAACAGTTTACGTGATCTTGAATTTAATGACTTAAATATTCATTTCTATCTCACATTATACTATAGAGTGGCTTCAGAACATTTATAATATAGTGCACGAACACTTAATGGTGCTTTATAATACTTTTGTGGGGCTTAACAATAACACAATAGTAAACACACAATATCGGATTTAGATCGGCCTCGTCTAGGGCTGCAACAACTAATCGATAAAATCGATTATAATCGATTATGAAAATCGTTGTCAACGAATGTCATTATCGATTAGTTGGTCTGCTTACGTCACGGGGAGCGTTTACTGGTACGCACACACACGCAAGGTCTCTCTCCCTCAGGCGCTCTGCCGAGCGCGCGCGCTACACGGTTTGGAGCAGTCTCGCATGCGCGCTCTTGCTTGCGCGCTCTAGATTTCGGGAGTTTGAACTAATTCACGGGCATCAGGGAGCCGCAATCAATATGCGGGAGACTCCCGGGACTTCCGGGATCTTGGGATGTCTGTATTTTGTCTCGAGCATCAGGTTGCGCAATCAGTTCGCTCGCAACGTAAGTGATGGATTAAAATAGCGCTACCGCAGAAATAGGTTAAATTAAAACGGTCTTTACAAAGTGAAGCATTAAATACAAAGGCAGTTAATAACAGCAGCAGTAAAATATTGTTTTTTAGTCACTGTACTCAGTGGTTTTCAGCGAATGCTTGTGCACTAATGCATAATTTCTCCTGTCCTTTACTCAAGCCTGTTAGCTTGCTGGGTAACGTTACCTCCATTCCGTTCTCTTTTTATAGCATTTGTCTACTAAGTTTTAATTGTTTTTCAAACGCGATATACTGCGGCTCTACATTCACACAATTGTTTTCAGTCTTTCTATATTTATTTAATCAATTTATCCTTATATTATATTCTTTTATATATTATATATATAATATATATTATATTCTTTATCCTTATATTCCTTATATATAATTAATTTTAAATAAAAATTAAATGAATTATATATTTTAGATGTTTTTAGTTTGTTTTTAGTTCAGATATTCACATCTGAACAACATGTCTGTGTAAATTTGTTTTAACAAAAATTGTGTTAAAACATAATATGTTGGATATCATTTTTTTAACAATAATCATGTTTGTCAACTTGCCATCAGCAATTATCATTAAAAACAATGCAAATATTGATATTAGTAAAACTCAATGTGTGGCTTTTGCACTTTTTAAAGTACACTTTTACACATAAATACCCTGATTTACGGTTTTATTTAGTTATAATAATAAAAAAATCTAATTTAATTTCTATCCGATTAATCGATTAATCGAAAAAATAATCGTCCGATTAATCGATTATCAAAATAATCGTTAGTTGCAGCCCTAGCCTCGTCTGACCGATACCCGATCCGGCAAAAATGGCTGTATCGGAGCCGATACCGATACTGGATCGGCCCCATCCCTAATATTTAATATACAGTACATTGTTGTTAGGAATAACTGTGGGTCTATTTGAAGCCTTCTGTTCATCATGTAGGCCATCATGTAGAAATGTAGTTATTTTGGTGATCAGTATTGGTGATCGGGATTGGCCGATACTGCTTTCAGTGATTGGTAATCGGCCTCAAAAATCCTAATCAGAACACCCTTAGTTGGTGTGAATTCTGCTGGTTCAAAAAAGCAAAAATGGGTCATACTGACTCATCGGGTTTTCAGCTAATATTTGAAGCTGAAACGTTTTTCTTAAAGAAAACATTTTATTTTATTAACTTGTGCCAGGAAAAAGTCGGAACTACTGGCCAGACCAGGTTAGCAGGAAATATCCCTACTGTTGAGTCTGTAATGCACAATCACATCACACAATTTAAAGACAAACAAAGCAGTTATAAATCCACAGTATCAGCAGTTTTCTTAGCACTGAAACCCAAAATAGTCACGGACAGGTAATTAAGCTCCCCTTTGCTTGATCATCAGATTAACTCCATAAGTGCAATTATGTTCCTGAACAAGTTATTAGACTGTCAAGCTACTATCTGCAGCAGATGACTAGCCAATAAGCATTGAGAATGGGATCAACTAACTGAGGAATAAAAAGAAAGGAGAAGGGCATCATCTAACAAACATAACCTGTTGAGTTGCATACGCTTCAAATTTCATTAAGCAGTTTCATGGAAATAAGTCGGCATCAAATGTCTTCCTGCAACCTCCTATATCTCAACAAATCACATTTTAAAATGACACAGTCAAAGTATAATCACTTATCTTGGTCATAAAACTCATGCTGTTACATACATTTTACAATTAGCCATTAATTTAAAACAACAACAAAAGAAATGCCAGCACAAGGGGTTAATTCAGTAAGCAGGTATCTGCACACTTTTTAAAGTCAAATTTAATGCTTTTTAAGACCTTTTTAAGACCCAAAGAAATCATGATCTCGATAAATGATGAGTCTCGATATTTTCAAAGTTTTGTTGATAATAATTAGATGATATTTTACTGATTGTGTTTTTGTACTGGTCCCATGGCTGGTTTAGGCCTGTTGTTGACAGATGAGTTGACTCACGAAGATATTCATATTTTTCATATTCTACGTAGTGGTCAGTTCACAGCAGTGACAGAATTTTTTTTTTTTTTCATTAACGGGCAATATTTGCAACCTTAAATTGATTTCCAGGGGCATTTTCCCCTATATGTGGACTTTTTTTTTTAAACTTGGAGGTATGCATCACCTTTTATGTCAAATTCTAACATTCAAATTAAATTATATTAGAATAATAACACAATACAACAGTTACCATCTTTGCAGTGCAGAGGTGACAAAGAATCATCATCAGAAATGGCATTAACATATTTACACTCCATTTACAATTGCATAAATAAAGCTATGAGATAATTTTTTTAATTCAATATTTAAATATAAACTGATTTCTAATTGTAACATTTTAATTAAAGGGTACTTTAAATGTGATACTAAAACCGCCAGTATGTAGCGGCAAGTCACTGTCTTAGGGAGTCATTCATTCAACCGATTTGTTCAAACGGCTGATTCATTCAGGAAAAATTGTTCATTGAATCGTTAAAATTATCTGTTCAAAACGCAGATTTCAGTCAAAAAAAAAATCATCATCACTGTCTGTTGCATTGAGACTCTGCTATGGTTTCATTTTGAAATTCTCGTCGATGAAATACAGGGAAAACAAACAATATTGTTTTATGTAACTCACAATGTTCATTTATTGTTCATGATTTAACTGTTAAATAAAATAAATATCACATTTGCTATTGTGCATGGGAAAACGGCCCTCTTGCTGATGTGATATTGTATGATAACATAATATGATATAAATATAAGACAAAAACTCAAACATCTCGCAGTGAAAGCAAGAATGAGAGACAAATGCGATGTCAGCTCGCAGTGCCAATGTTTACAATATCATAATAGACAATACACATAGCACACCACTAAGTACATAAAGAATGAACTTACAATTGAACTGAAATGAACCAACATTCTTCTCTCCTCCTGCTGTCTCGCGTGCAGGACACAGACATTATGCTGGCGCGAATGTGACGCGAAATGTCACGTGAATAAGCAAATCCACAAATAACGAATAATAAATAAAACAGTATGCTAATTAGACAGTTTTAAGTTGAAAAACATTTATATATGTCTAAGTCAAATTGCCATCGAAAATGTAAGACCTTTAAAAATAAGACTTTAAGACTTTTTATGGCCTTAAATTAAAAAAATCGAATTTAAGACTTTTTAAGACTTTTTAAGGATCTGCGGGGACCCTGTGTAAGATACTACACCAACTTGCTTGACATTCAACGACATACTAGAAGAACAGGTAAAATAAGTTAAATAAATAATAAACAAACAAAGCTCCCATCTGTTCAGAGGAAGCAGCAATCCAAGTAGCCAACTATCCTTTCAAAGCATGAGCTCTAAATTCCACCTTGCATGCCCGGTACATCCTGATCAATGTTCAGTTCAGGCATCAAGAGGAGAGAAGGAGTCTTAGTGAGTACTCACAGTGGCACTGGAGGCTTCAGAACGCAGCTCCAAGTTCAGAGACGTGCTCTCGGCCACCGAGCCTGAACCTACTGCAGAGTCCACGGTGGCACCTTCATCATCATCATCCTCATCCTCATTTTTCCTCGCCTGTAGAGCGTATGGAGGAGGGGCAGGGCTCAGAACAGACCCAATTTAGAAGTTGCAGATACTTGCTAATACTGCTACATTTGAGTATGTATACAGAGATGTAAACTGAATCGGACAGAGGCAACTGCTCAATACAAAGGATCTGGAAATAATGCTTTTTTCATTGTGCTTGAACTGAAGAGCAAAGACAAGCTGAAGGGAAGAAAGATGACATGCTGCCCTAAATTTGGGCTCTATATTAATCAAGCCTGTGCCAATAAGAACAAAGCCTAAAACTGCATATCTGTGGTCTGATTCAGGTTAGTGACAGACTGCAGCCTAGTTTTGTGCAGTCTGACAATAGGTCTGAAATTAAATCTCAATTAATTTAATTATTTTCATTTGTTAATGTGTTGATGCATTCATTTTACGGAAAGAAAATTATAATAATATGTGCAATTATTGGTTCCAACAATTTTGTGTTGAAGTCATTTAACGTATATGTATATTAGTGTTGCACTAAAAGTAAAAGTGTTGACTGAAGGTCATGATACCCTGCTTTTAAAAATGTTATAATTCCTCATTTTACTAGTACCAGAACTTTAAGAATAATAAAAGGCATATTACCTGAGTTGCAACGACGTGCTACAGCTAGGGATGCACCGATCCGATACTCAGTATCTAAGTGTTCTGAAGCCATTATATATTATAATGTGAGATAGAAATTAACATTTAAGTCATTCAATTCAAGATCACGTAAACTTTTCCCTCCGCTGCGGCTGTCAGTCATTCTTCATTCAGCGTTCAATCAGCGCGTCGTGTTCGGTTACGACAGTCAACACGATGAAACTCTCTCCAAGATGATTCAATGTTACTATTATTATACTTGATCAGTAGATAAAGGTCTATGGTTTCGCATAAAACAACTGTATCTTGCTGGACAAACACTTAAAGGAGTCATGGTGTTCATTTGTTTCTTTTAATGGCACCATTTTTTAATACGTGGGTCGTTATAACTGACGTTCTCAACTACTTTCTATGTTACTTTCTCATACCCGCAACATTTATGTATTGTCCCGCTCCCGCCCGCAAATAGACTTTTTTTCTGTACCTCCAAATACTTTCAAGTTAGCCTACGTGTCGCCACCATACACATCAGCATAATAAAGGCTAAACTTTTGTCAGTTTGAAGGAGAGGTGTATTCTGCCCAGATCTTCTTGCTCAGATCACTCTCACGTGACTCGGCTCTCCTGGTTGAGCTGCACTAGTAGGGTATGTGCCATGTGCCTATACAGACCGGAGCGCTGCTCTGTATTCCCTATGTGTGCTTATGTACAAGTGATGGCCCTCGTGGCTGGACACCTTATTTTTTCCACTTATGGGGTTCCCCTGAACGTTCGGGGTCTCATGGTGGATGCTTGGCGCGCACGGCGTTGACAAAGTGTTCCCGTAGCGTAAGCTAAACTTACGCAATACAAGAGAACCTCTCGTAAGAGTACGATACTCGGTTACTAACGTAACCTCGGTTTTCTCTAGAGAGGGAACGAGTATTCCGTCACCGGCCATGCTCGCGCCACGAGCGACTTCGCTTCAGTCGACGAAAAACCAGGGAAGTCAGCCTACAGCCCCTACTTTTATACGCTAAGCCACGCCCATTCTGGCGGGCTGTGACGCTATGAAGGCGCGGGCGTAGGCTGTAGCAGTTGCCCGCAGGGCAGCCAATGAGCACGCGAGATGGCCTGCTATAGGTCTGCTAGCTGCTGCACTGCGTTGACAATGAATAAAAAATTAAGGATAATTTTTTGGCTTCAATATCTCGAGAAGATGAATCTTTCCTGTAGCGTAAGCTAAACTTACGCAATACTCGTTCCCTCTCTAGAGAGAACCGAGGTTACGTTAGTAACCTAATATCGTTGTGTAATTTGCTGTGTATGTTGATGAAAATGAAAGGGAGAGAGAGTTTATGGATAAGCAGGTCTCCAGACTAACTTTTTTTAGGAGCTGTAGACCCTTACTGAAATTATTTAAGAGCATAAGCTTTCCGCCCATTTTCACTATTACTTACAAATGCCTTGGTAATAAATAGACTTAAGGTTCAGAAATTACAATGTGCAGTTTTATTTTAAGTTCACGGCCAGCACCACCAGTGCCACTAAGTTCTACAGAAAGTATATGGTAGCACTAGGGGGGCAATTAAGCTTAGGTTGAGGTGTAGATAAAATTTACTTTATTATTATTCATAATGTCTTAATATTAATTAAACAGCAAAAGCAGTGAAAAGATAGATATTAGGAGGTGAAAATAGCTTAAGCCCCCAAAAAAAAGCTTAGGCCGTATGTCCACCAAAGCGTTTTTTCACGCAGCTGGCGTATAATTCCAATTGTTTTCAATGGGAGTGTGTGTTTTTTGAACCCCAAGAGCGTAACGAGGCGCTGAGCGTGTATTTAACGTTCAAGCGCTGAGCGCTAGGCGTTTTTTACTGGTCGCCGAGAGTTGGAAAATGTTCAACTTTGGGTAAGACGCAGCGCTCATCACTGTCACTTTTTACACAGCCGTCCAATCACAGTGGAGGAGGGGCGGGACAAAAACCACACGTCAACCAGCAGAGCTAACCAAACAAAATGGATGAAAAATATTTTTTTAGTATGAAACAAATTATCTACGAAATCAGTTACAAGTAAACTGTGCTGCGGATATTCTGTATCATAGCAACGAATCGTCTCAACTGAAAAAATGCAGCGCTGCCAAAACACTCTCAAGCGGCCACAGCTAGGCATTTTCAGCAGAGCGTCTTGCATTTTCAACTGGCTAAAAACGCTTTGGTGGACACACGGCCTTAATGGTTACAATGGCACTTTCATGTTTGTTTTTTTTAAATAAGTTTGAGTTTTCCTACATCTTGAAATGTTTTGTTTTATAAATGGGGACAATCTTTGAAGGATGAATAGATAATGTTTTGGTCATCCCATTAAAAATAACAATGTGGATAACAGAGTTTTGAAGTACTGGAAAAAGATGTGTAGTACTTGTAAGCATTAGACTATATCTGCCACAATACCAGTTAGTGTTACTACATTAAATCCATGGTGAATGTTGCTGATTTGTGGCCTCCTATAACTTGTTCATTCATGGCTAAATGTTTCTCCTTACCGCTGTTCAAACAGAGAATCAGAATGCTTTTCACTTGGCCTCGCAGCGATTTTATTAATTCTGTGGCGAATTCAATGGATTTCTTCACTGGATCTCCCAGCACTGTGTAGTAACCGTGTTAAGTGATCGGGCCACGACTCGCAAGTAGCTTGTGGCGCTTTACTGTCTATTATTAATCCAAAATAATAAACGGTCCGTGAATCACAAATGAGTAGCGCAGTTTATGTCCGCTTTCATTTCATTTGCCATTTGATGTTGGGGAAACATTGTGGTCGCTGCGTAAGGAAATTTTGGTCGTACCAGTCTGGAGACCTTGACTTTAATTTGCACTACTTGTTTTGCGTTTTATCCAGCTCTTACAGTGATTTTCTGGAGTGAAATCATACGCTTCATCTTTTGTGTGATGTACAATAAACTGAACATAAATGAATCGGTACATTTTTGGCCATCATTTAGACGGGTTCCGCTACAACAGGCTTGTTACTAATAGTGGAAAAAGCAAGATGACAACACAAGTTATAAGGGTAATTAAACAAAACTATTTCCATACAGCATATATTATCTGGCTCTGTAGGCATCATTGTCCGACTCCAGTTTAAACATATAAGGCTGAACACTGCTACTAACAGCTTCTGACCTGTTTTGTTGTTGTTAGTATGGCGGAGAATAAGCTCTTGAAGCTCCACCCTCTTTCTGACAGGGGGCCGTGAGCATGTTTTTGCTCACCCTCAAAAAGTGCCAATTTTAACATGCTATAGACCATTTCAACGGCTATTTGTAGATGGAAGGAAGTGACGTGTTTGGCCCTCAGACGTTTCCGGTTAGTTACCGCGCACATTCAAAACAACAGACGGGAGGCGTTTTTTATGGCAATTGTTCGATTATTTTCTTTTTCATTTGATAAAACATGTCAAAATTTAAATTAGGGGCGTGCTGTTCGGTTGTTGGCTGTTCTCTCAGGCCCGGAACTAACTTGCTTTCGGAAATCAAAGCGTTTAGATTTCCGAAAACCAAAAACCACCGTGACGCCTGGATTGCGGCAGTGAAGAGAGAAGGCTGGATACCAACTAGCAACTCTAGGATATGCAGCACACATTTTATCTCTGGTAAGTAACTTAAACGGCATTTGTGTCACTAAATAATTTGTATTTCTATACGTTAACTATTTAACTATGGTGAATAATTATTGAGCTAGCAGTTTGGCTCCATCATGGTTTTCATATGTAACGTAGATAGCATGTAACGTTAAATAGCTAACGTTAGCGTTTTGATACGTTTGCAGTGAAAAAGCCAGATTTTTATTTCCGTTTCATTTCTAAATGTTCTGTGGGCTATAATTAGTAAAGTAACGTTAGCCGTACATTAGTTATCTATAGCTATCCATTCAGCTGACAGCAGTGTATAACACTTTACAAATAATGTTTTATTGTGTAACATTAGCTAACTGCATTATTTCACAAAATATAACGATAAACATAATTTTTCATCACTTATTAAGCTTGTTTAATGTTAATTCCAACATGCACTAATGCATTAAACAATAACAGTATTGTTATTTTTTTCATTGCTCATTAACCTGGTTAATTTAAACATTTACATTTAATCATTAGCAGATGCTTTTATCCAAAGCGACTTATAAATGAAGAGAGCAATAAAAGCTGTCAAATCATCTTATATTAAGTATTAAAGTAATACACTTTTATTACAAATCTGTTTTTAATTATTGTGTTTTAAAGCTTTAACCCGATTTTGCCATAGGGCACTAACAAAGCTGTACATTATGAACTTGTGAACAATTTTGCATGTAACGTTATTAGACTCGCTGTAAAATGTTAATTGTTTGTTCATGATCCCTAAAATATTACTAATACAAGACCCTTTTTAAAGTGTTACAGTGCAGTATGCAGTGGTAATACTGATAGCTAGCTAGCTAGTTTATTGATGATTACATTAAAAGTGCTCATGGTCTTTATCTATCCTTAACCAGTGATGTACAAAATATATAACCTGTCCCAATAATGTTTTTCTACTTGTGTCTTTAGGAAAGCCATCAGATGATCCTCTAAATCCAGATTACATACCATCAAAGCTTCCTCATAGACCTGACACCTCCAGAAAAATGGACCGATATCAGAGGTCTCTGAGACGAGCATCAGAGGTCTCTGAGATGAGCATTGGAGTTCAGCCTACTGAGGAAGTGCAGGACATGGACATAGATGTAACACAAGTTAAGTCCTTCAATGATATGTGTGTTGGAACAGATCTCACTATGAGTGATATTGAAGATATGCAGAAACTGAACACATCTTACAAAGAGCAAGTGAGAAGCCTAGATTCAAAGGTACAAACTCTCACCTGTGAGAGGAAACAACTGAAATCTGATGTGGATTTAAACAATGATCAAATCATTCACTTCTACACTGGCCTTCGCTCATCCAAAGTGTTTTTTGCTCTTTTGACATATCTCACCACTGCTTGGAGTCCGAGAACACAGAGTCCTCCAACACCTCTCCAGTTTTACTTGGTATTAATGAAACTGAGACTTGGCCTCACTCATAAAGATCTTGCCTTCAGGTTTCATTGCAGTTGTGCAACAATCTCTGCAATATTTCATGACTGGTTGAATGTGATGACACAGCGTTTCAGCTCTCTAATTCATTGGCCTTCTAGGGAAGAGATTAAAAAAAATCTTCCTGCCCTGTTCAAAAGCCCCCCGTTCAATTCAGTGAGGTGTATCATAGACTGCAGCGAGATTTTTATTGACCGACCAACATCTCTCAGTGCAAGAACAATGACATACTCCAACTATAAGTCCCACAACACCATCAAATTCCTGGTTGGCATCAGTCCAACAGGGTCAATCACATTCCTTTCCCAGTCTTGGGGTGGTAGAGCCAGTGACAAAACAATCACAAAATCATCTGGTTTAATTGATCTTTTGGAAGAGGGAGACATTGTCATGGCTGACAGAGGGTTCAGTTTCCCTGAGTATTTTGCTGCGAAAGGAGTCCAGCTACTCATACCAGCTTCAACCCGTGGAAAGACGCAGCTTTCAGGACAAGAAGTGTCTGTGTCACGTCAAATGTCAAGGTTGAGGATTCACGTGGAAAGAGCTATTGGTCGAATTAAAAAGTACTGCATTTTAAGACAAACACTCCCCATAAACTTGGTGAAGCGAAGATCAAAAGACACAGTGGCAACTGTGGATAAAATTCTTTTGGTTTGTTCTGCATTATCTAATTTGGACAAATCATTAATTCGGTAAAAAAAAATACATGAGACAATTCAAATACAAGTGGTTGAAAACCTTTTATTTTGTTATTAAATGATTGTGTACAGAATTATTTATTTCTGTTGTATATAGATTTCTATTGGATTTATGTTTGGTCTTTAAATATTATTATTTTTTTCTACTATCTACAATTATTAAAATAAATTTTGTTAATGAGAATATTTGTTGTCCTGCAATTGATTGAATGTATTACAATTATTAAAATAACAATTCTAACAAATTACTTGGAAGGTTGTGTATGGATTCACATTTATTTAGATTATGGTGAACACGCTGAACAAAACCATTGCTCACCAGGGTGCCTTTTTAAGCCTACACATCTCAGATGAAACACCTTGTGACAGACAGAGCACTGTGTGACACATGTTTTAGACCTCCTTTTACACAAACAGGAAGTCTCTGCGATCAGAAATTGTTTCATCAGTTTGTGTGTGCAAATTTCTGTGAGAATGTGCTGTCTGTAGAAGAGGTCCAGTTTTGTTCTGATCTGAGCCCAGTACTCTTTAGAGAACTCTACTTTCTGAATGTGGCAGTCCTCTTTTGTCCAAATGACAAAGAAAGATGTTTCCAGTTCACACACTGCCATTTGCCCCTGAACTTGTGCATAGTATGCATGGTTATGTTTAAGCTCAAAGTTTTTTCCCAGACAGAAATCTTTGTTCTTGATAGCATCAGTTATGGACATATTTGCATACTTTAAGGGGCATTTTATTTCAAGTGTTGCACGTGGGCAGCACTTGCAATGGACTATTCCATCTGGGCTGGCTCCTAAATGAGGAAACTTTGGATTTACTACTAACCCTATTTCTTCTACTATCAAGCTGTCATGACAAGTCATCTGGTTTGAAGTAAATGCTTCTCTAGCTAGTTTTTCATTATTCTTTCCCCAAGCTAAGGCTGGTACATTTCTGCTGGATGTGTAGCCCATGATTTTAGATGTCACGCTAGCTTGACTTGTCTTGCTTCTTAACACTTCATTAAAGTGGCTAGCGGTGATTCTGCCCTGTCTCTGCTCAAACCACTGTTCACAAGAGGACTGCCCCAGTGTATTTTCTTGGAGGTGCTTACAATTCAGTTCATTAAAGTAAGTAGGGATGGTTTGCATGATTTTATCTAGCTCATTTTGTAGTTCATATTGTGACAATAAACTGTGCTTCTCATCAAAAAACTGTGTGAGGGGCTTTGGCAAGTTTGTTGCATCTACAGTGCTGTCGGTACAAGGTGCGTCACCCGGAACTGCTGTGTGTGATTCCTCCCTAGAATCTGCCTCAGCTGTAGTCAGAACATCAACCCTGTCTGTGTTCTCCTGCTCTCCCTCAGATGCAGTGTCTGTATCACTACCTACAGTTATAGTGGTAAACAGTGCACAGTCTGGGATTTCATTCTGAAATCAGAATCACATTAAGTCATAGTCAAATTTATTTGTGTAGCACATCTCTCAATACAGATAATTTCCAAAAAAAACATAAAAGAGTGAATGTATATGTTGAGGACAGTATTTGCATATCTGTATTGCAATTGGTTTACATTATATGATAACACTTTTTAGAATATGGTACCTTCGTTAATGAATACCTACACAGGAACAAATGAGTAACACAATATTAACAGTCTAGTAGCTTATAAAAACTACTTTTCTATGACCTGGTTTGTCCTTAAAAAGTTCTTATTTGACGATTCAATCTATACAAATGCACACATATATACTGTATGTGTATGGAAAAACATGAAATGTGTACTTACGGTATTTATTTATTTCACAGATATAGTTAGATACTTGTATGGTGACTATATCCATATATGTATTCATGTATGTGACTATATCCATGCAAACCATATAGGAACATGTGTTTTGCATATATTGTCATCAGGTTTCTGCAAATTCCTTACCTTCAATGACTTAAAAAGCATGCTTGGTGAGACCGGTGTGACTACACTGTGTAAGATGGGCTCCCTACTCTGAATTGCTCTTTGTCTGACAGGCTTGGAAAAGTCTATGTCTGCTACTGGTTTTGGATCAATCTAAAACAAAGTGGGATTATACATTTACTGCGAGTATCTACTTTTATATAAAAGCAGCAACACACCCCTTATGAAAATTAACTATGGTTATTAACCAAATAAAAGTCTAGTAACCACGTTTTGTTTCGTTTTTTGATACTCATTTGTATAACCACAGTTTTATTATAAATGCCATGGTTAAACTATGGTTAGTGTTGCAAAACTATGGTTCATTTTGTGGTTACCATGGTTTAACTACAATAACCATGTTTTCTATTTGCAGTAAAACCATAGTTCATTTTCATAAGGGATGTGATTAGAATGTTTAATTTAATATGAATTAGACCAAGAACAACAACAAAAACACGTTAGCCAGAATTGAATTGCATGCACCTTCTTGTTTATTCGTGACCACATGCAGGGCTCAGATGTCACAGATGGAGCATTCAAACCTTCTCTAACACACTGTTCCACAGCAACCAGGATGGCAGCAACATGGCTACACACTTCACCTAACCTAACCACAAATATTTCCAAACGTATGAAATAATTAATTAGGCTATGCAATAGGCAATAGGTAATAATATAATACAACAATTCGTTTACTAGAGGATTAGCAATGTGATTTATTATTTGAATAGACATATTTACCCAGCCATGCAAGTGCAATGCCCACTAATAACCTCCCCGGTCACCTTAGCAACGAACCACGCAGAGTACGTTTTTGACAATGTCTGACTTGCTCCAACTTCGCCAAATACAAGACAAATGTCGTCCACATTGTAGGAACAAATGTTTCCAACTTTTCCCCTAAGGAAATAGTTGTAAGCATCTAGGCTACGATATGCCTTGACCGCTTCTCTAGTGTATACACACTCGGTCTCAACCAGATAATGGTACACGTCTGGATACGACACTTCAGGTAAATGTTTTACGTTCTGAGTGAATAGTTGTCGCCTCAGCGTCTGATTTAAAGGATCCGGTAATGCCACGCTATCGTCTATTTGAATTTTTTTTAAATATCTTAACTGTTCTGGTTTAGCTAGACTTAAAAAGTATGCGCTAGTCATTTTGTTTTGACAGCTCCGTGGTTTAAAAATGGAGACACCGGAAGTGCTTCAGGGCCAGACATGCGCAGTAGCGTTCCAACGCATTTGTTATTGTTTACGTCCTTGAAATGGTCTATAAAAAAGAAATTTTGAGCTAAATCTTCACATACACTCTGGGGACATCATATACTTATTTTACATTTCGTAAAAAGGGGCATAATAGGTCCCTTTTAAATAAATGTTCCTGTTTTAGGTTGTCGTCATGGTATAGATTCAGTAGTAGTATCAATACATTTTAGTCAGGTATCATATTTGAAGTCATCATTAGGGGTCGATCGATTCATCGGTTTTGCCGATAAATCGGTACCTATAGTTGATTGGTGGAACTATCATTATCAGCAAAAATCCATACCGATAGTTATTCCGGGTTGCGCCCATTGCTGGAGCGGCTGAGAAGGGTGTGCTATCATTACACAGTATGAGAGCACTGAGAAGAGACTGCTGGCATTATACAGAGCGAGAGCGGCCTCTAGAGGGCAAATAACAAACTATCACTGGCACCGCCTGTTGTTTATTGTAACACGTGAGGCTGCACGCTGCACGGAGAACAAGCTGCACGGAGAGCGCTGACACTTCAGATGTGCATTTAAAACACAGACAGGAGAAAAAGTATGAATACAGAACACTAAAGTACATACATTTATCACTGCAATACAAATAGTTATTTTGGTTAGATAATCATCAAGTGTTCTAATAATAGAAGCAAATAAAGTGAGAGACTATAAATGTAATATACATTTATGCAATTTTAATGCTCTGGCCTTTGCGGAAATTTAAAGATGGCCATCTTTAAGCATAGCAGACTCTTTGGATTTATATGAAATGGTAACATTTAACAGTAGGATTACATTTTTAGCATTAACTAAGGTTAATAAATGTTCTAGTATTGTTCATTGTTAGTTTGTTAATTTCAACATGTACTAATACATTTTAAATTGAGTTTTAGTTTTTCTGTTAACCTTAGTTAATGTACTAAGAACTAACATGAATGATCAAGGTACAATTGTCTTGCTAAAATATTAATACATGCTGTAAAAAAAATTATATTGCATAATGCATACTGGTATAGGGTAATTCCAGCGTTATGGATGTGACATTTGAACTCATAATGACAGGTGAAATGTCTCAGAAAAAAAAAACTTCTTACAATATTTAAATTGGAAATGCATATTCTCAGAGCACCCAATCTGGGGAATTGACAGGCAAAATATGTTTTTCTAAAATATATTTAAGCACCCCCAAAAAAGGAAAATATGCATGCGTTATGGATGTGACGGGAAATGACAGAGTTTTTGGTATACTGTTCGATTTCCTTTAAAGTCTGTGAACTTTTAAATTCAATGTATAAATATTGTTATCCACATGATGACGGGGTCTTAGCTGAACATAAAAATATCAATGTTTAAAATATATATATTGTTATGAAGTGTATTATGAGGAAAAACCAACGTTATGGACGTGACAAAAACCCTGTTATGGATGTGACGCGTCTGAAATACATAGAATCTGTTTGATCAAACAGATGTATATGTATGTATATGTATGTGTGAATATGTATGTGCACACACACACACACACACACACACACACACACACACACACACACACACACACACACACACACACACACACACACACACACACACACACACACACACACACTGCTATAAAATAGGTTGTTATATTGTCATGGTATCTTATCTGAGGTGATGACTCTGAGGTGACTATCTGAGGAGGCTATTTGATATGACATTAATATAACTAGATTTTTATTCAATTTATTTTCCCTGATTGTGTGCGGTTTTTAGTATCATTTTACCATTTTATCCATCTGTCGTTGTGGTAGGCGTTTAGCTTTAAGATAACGCTATCTTCGAGCTGTCAAAACCTGAGCCTGAATGACAGGAAGCGCGAGCGAATTAGAGGGCGCCTGTTTCGCGCCTAAACCAATCAGGTTCCTCGCGCAATTGCAGGACGCCTCTCGACTAGGACGTGAATAGGCTACTATAAACACATAGACGGAACATTAAAGCAGAGACTATTACGGAAGACAGTCAAAATTAAAATACATTAAAAATTAATGTTTGTCATATAGGAGTTCAAATCACAGGTTTCCTCCACAGTCAGGTGAACCGATGGACATTATTGTCCGTAGATGTGAGTCACTAGCAATCATGTAACACCTACGTTTTTTGTGTCTAAATGATCGCATGGTTTTCGGCCAGTTTATGGATTTTAATGCACAGTCGCGAGTCAAAATCATCAAATTTATTTCGTATAAATATGATTTGACAAAATAATTGACACGCAATATTATTAGCCTATTATTATTATTTTGTCAGCGTGATCGTACCGAGCCTCTAAAGGGACGTGGTGGTGGAAAAAGCACATACAGATTACACAATCAGAGAGTTGCCCATTTCTTTTCGTTTTGATCTTTGCAATCTTTCTATAGATAGGCTATATTTCTGAGAGGCATAGCCTATGTTGAGTTTCTGTTATGAGACGCGCACAAGTTTTTATATAAAATCATTTCTGTCTTGAAACAGATCACAATAGTCATATGCATGATTTAATATGAAGCGTCCGTAACGGTCACGTCCGTAACGCATTATTATGGTTGTTCAGAGCAAAGTAGTGAGATGAATTGTCTATCCTAATAAACATAAACATAATTTAGCTTTGTAAAAAAAGTTTCAAGTTATTTGCATTTATAACTGTCATATTAAATAAACTAAACTTTTAAAACGTTATGGACGTGAAAGTGCACTGAAGCGTCAAGACCTCTTTATTATAGCCCTTATAAATTCAACAGGCAGTGCTGTTATGACCAAATTAGTATATGTATTTCTCAGGCATGCCTCCATCTTTCTGCAAAATGCTTACTGTTAAAATAAAGTTTAAAAAGGGGGGTCTTTGATACCTTTTTTGGAAAGCATGAAATATGGCTGGTTGAAAATGTAATTTAAGCATTGTTGCTCACCTCATATCTGGTGGATAAACAAGGCAATTTTCTTAAAATGTTTGTTAAAGCACATTAATACAGTATATTACAGACTTAAATGGACAACTTAAAAAGGGTTTTGTTCTTTTGGTTAAAACTTTATTTTTTCATGGTAAAGATGACCTTTGCATGGAATTGCCCTATATGAAACCTAGCTAATACATCCTTGTTAACCAATGGGACTTGCAAAGTGTTACCTATGAAATGTACATATGTTTCTAGGTTATAGCTAAATAAACCTGTAATATTTTAATGTTTAAATTATTTTCTGTAGAATTCATTCAGTAGAACTTCTCATTCTAATATGTTCATATTTATATCTTTTTTTTCATATAGCACATTTCAGTTCAGCACTGTTTTACTTGGAGTGTTATGTTTTTTTTATATCCAGAATCCATGTTAAAAATATCGGTTGATTAATCGGTACGTACGGTCAAACCTAAATATCAGTATCGGTGAAATCCACTATCGGTCTACCTCTAGTCATCATTTTGGTATTGTGACATCAATAATGTATATAAAGGCACAAGGCAAATTTCAGCAACAGTGTTCTGTACTTATTTGAATTGCCCTGTACACTTCCTCACAACAATCCAACATCCTTTCTCCTCTCATAACATCTCAAAGGACAGAAATCAATATCCAACTAAGCATGCTTCTGCTTTTATTAGTCATGTCATATTGTCAAGTCACTTCAGATAAAAGCATCTGGTAAATGACTATATATAACGCAGTTTTAAAACAGCAGATTTGTATTTGTCAAAATGATTGATATTTCATATTAGTTGAGCTTTAATGACCATTTTTTATATTTTCTTTGGAATACCACAAATGAAATACCTCTGACAGATGACTAAATAGGGTTCAAAAGAAGATCACAAGCGTTAACTTTAGATATTCAAGCAGTGGACGCAAGTCCTTGAACAGCATTGCAGTTTAGCGGATCACACACTATTAATTCACAAATAAAGTTTATATTTTAAAAAGCTGTTATATATTGTATTTATCAACTAACATACTTAAATGGTCATGGAAATGAACGGAAATTCTTAAATGAATTAGTTCTTATGTCATTAAAGTGAATAAAACAATTACAACTTCCTAAACACTGGAGAGGGAAATACTGACCAGCATCTTCTGAAGAAAACGCAGGTAACACTTCTCCTGTTCTTTCAAGTGAGTGATAAGGAGAGAAAGACGTTCCACATTTGCAGGCACATCATTCTTTTCCACCAGGTCGTCTCTCATGGATATGGCCTTCCCAATGTATTCACGAATTTGCACCAGTTTACTGACCACCTGAATGGAGAGACAAGCTGCGTGAGGAAAAAGGGGTCCAAGCAGAAATGCTGATAAAATAAAATGAACAAATATAAAATAAGTAGACAGAGAAATACATAGAAAAGACAGAAGGAAATGCACACAGAGACAGAGAGGAGCAGAGAAAGAGACCAAGGAAGAGCTCACACGGACAGTGGCATATTTTTAAACTGGCCTAAATTCTGAGCGCTCACTGACACATCTGTGCTCCAGTTTTTGCTCAGCAACAATGGGGGGAATGAACACAGGGAAGTTGTGCCATCTACTTTCATTATTTTTAAAAAGAAGATCATTCCAAAACCTTTTAACAATAGGTCTCCTAGCTATTCTGAATAGGCAGTGTTATAACAGTTGCCATTAATGATACTTGGAGCTAGACTAATGAGGGGAAAAAAGACATGCAGCGATTAAATCAAAAAGTGTTCAAATCTAATCTAGAATGTTAAATGCATTGAAAAAGCCAAATTAAAATCATTCTCAATAGAAAGTAATTATGGAACCACTGACAAATGCACATAATATGTTGGGCTATGTTCAGACTGGAGACAATCAATATCAATAGGGATCAAATAAGACTTGCGTGTCCAGACATAACCAAACTATCGGCATGGTTTGCTTTGATAATGAAGGAGGTGTACCATCTCACTCTCCAAATAGCTGCCCTGTCGTGTTGCGGTGAGAACTCTGCCGTCACACAGGAAAATTCTGAAAACTTTGCACATACCATTTGAACACCATATGGTCACCATTTGTGACGTTTTTGTTTTGTGTTGCGTTCAAGATTGACGCAAAAAACAGTTTGAAATCCGATTTGAGCAGCCAGAGAGTCCAGACTGAGATGCATCAGTAAAAATCTGATTGAAAATGTATTTCAAACCACCTCGATATGCAGTTTAAATCTTATAAAAAAATATATATATCTGATTACATGTGATTTTGAAAGATTGAACAGCAAAAAAACACAATTGTATAAAATCTGGATATGCAAAACAAATCGGATTTTTGCTGGCAGTCTGGACATGGCCCTAGAGACATTATTAAGACATCAAATGCATCCTAGTTACCTGACTGCTGTCAATGATAAGCTCTGCTCTTCCATCCTCCAATTCGAACTGCTGGGCGTTGTCGAGACCAAAAGGCTCTTTAACCACAGTTGGAACTGCAGCAAACAGCTCTTTGCCAGGACTCTGTTTCTTGGGTTCCTTGCCCCCAGGTGTAGAAGAGGTGGATGCACTGGGCTCTTTGCTTTTGTTAGTGTTGAGGTGAATTGACAGGAAGTTGAAAGGTTTCTTGGCGTCATTAGACAGCTGTCTCTGATTGTTGGCTGCAGTGACACGGCCTTGAGAATCGCTGCCAATACTTCTCTGTTAGGATGAAAAGTGAAATTTTGGTTTAACAAAGGATGTCTCTGACATTAACATTTAGTTGTAAAGCAAGCCTGTTTTTGATAGTGATCCATGTGTTTGAGGGCTCGTTTCTGACGATTTACTTCTGAACTACTTAAAATCCATGCACTTTCTGTTTTGAAACAGTAGCAAGCTTAGAACCCCCGCCAAATCAAGTCAGTGAAGTGTGTCTAGGGCTGAAGCGATTCCTCGAGTTAATCGATTACAAAAATTCCTAGAGGCAAAAACTCTGCCTCGAAGCCTCGTTAAATTCCTATGACGCGCACTATACGCGCGGCGCAGGGATTCGATTGTTTCATACGGACCGTTTATTCACACGGACCTGTTCAAGAAGAAATAGTTGGCGCGATGGCGGAGAATAAATATGTAAATAAACGGCAGAAATTGTCTAAAGTGTGGGATCATTACACACTTAACTCGCTGAAACAAGGTAACGTAGTCTAAGCCTATTGATGTTCGCTGATTTTAATCCCATACAGTATTTGTAGCGATGCCGTGATGCGGTTTGACTAGATATGATTTTTAGCTTTGATGACATTTTTCAGTAGTAAACGTAACTATCACGTTCAATTGCAAGAGTATAGCCTAAAAAAATAACCCCTTCACACACACACACGCCAGTCAGACCAATTGCAGCAATGCATCACATATGCTTAAACCTTTATGTAGCCACGCAACAATAATTTCAGCATGCATTCACTGTACACACCGGGACGTGATGGAGGAACAAATATTGTATTGCAGTCTTTGAGAGACCTTGTTTGTATTTCACGTCTGCCAAATACAGACAACAACAAAAAATTAAAGTCCCCAGCCTGTTGGTTTTTAATAAAGATTCGGAGAACTTATTTTTCAGTTAAAACGCACGGAACAAAAAGTGCGTCAGCTTTTACTGCGTGTTCAACAACAAGTCACGTTACAGCTCTTCTTCAGCGTCAAACTACCAGAATACACAAATATGCTTAGATGCTTAGAGTTGTTATATTATAACATCTTAAAGAAAAATTCACATATGAGATAGCTTTATAACTTGCATACTATATAACTTATAGTATATAACTTATAACAGCTTTAACTGAAATAGACACAAGTTTAATATAACTATTCTGTTAATAAAACACACACAAAAAAATATCCGATTGCTCGATTAATTGATCGATTAAGTGCTAGATTAATCGACTACAAAAAGAATCGATAGCTGCAGCCCTATGCGTGTCATAAATCTAATCATGGTTATAAAGCCCCACTCACCTCATCCAGATCCGTGAAGTTTATGGCCTGCCGGAGTCTATCGAGCTCAGCCTGGTCGGGCACAGACATCTGTGTGCTGTACTTCACATGAGGGAAGGAATGAGGTGTACGTGCCCTCCTTCGCCCCGCTCCAGGAGTGGACTCTGGAGAAATGTCATTGGTTAGCCGGCTCTCTGACATAGCAGAGAACTTCTTCCTGTTCTTCTCAGTGGAGCGGTTGGCCTTATTCTGCTGAACTCCCCAATCCTGAGAGAATGGTAAATCAACATTTACAAACCATAAATGAGAGCAGAGTTTAATGAATAAACAAAGCATAAGCTGAAAAATATGGAGTGCTTCAGAAATGAGTCCTAAATGGGATTTTGGTTAAATGCCTGAAATAAGGTCTGTGCTTAACACTCAAAATATTTTCATGCTTTTTTCTACAACACAAAATAAATCATTAATACCCCATTCATAATTTTTTTAAGCGTTTAAGTTTGTAAACAAGTGGCTAAATGGGACTACAGAGGTTATCAGGGACAATTAAATGTCGTTCCACTGAAGAGGAATACTCATCTACTCACTAGTCCACATCTACAGCCAAGTATGCGTTCACTCATACTCCTACAAACTCAAACTGACCAACTTTTAGATTTTAAATAGATTGAAAGTTGTCAGAAGCTTAACTGTACGTTCACACCGCCGCAGACTTGAGCTTCCAAAGCTACCGGAAGTCATTCATTTTCAATGGAAGCTGGCTTCTCTCAGCTGCAAGGAGCGTCAAATCCATCGGTGTCGCGTTTTGGGCATTTTGAGCGTCAATCAGAAAGTTGAAAGTAGCTCAACTTTATGGTAATGAGCTATGACGAGGTTCAGCGGCAAGCAGCGGCAAAAGCCAGCAACCAATTGGAATATAGGTGTCCTTCGCCCTGGCTGATTCCAGAGAAACATACTATGTAAACTTTCGTTCCTACCAAAACATTAGTTCCGAGAAAATGGAGGAGAAGCTAATCATCACCGTTGCTGGGTTTCCTATCATTTATGATATCACGTTGTTTGCATATAGGTCATGAACCCAAAATCTCAGAGTCTGACGTCTTCTCCGCAAATACAATACAGCAGCACCAAACACAACAACTTCGCGAGAATCCATGATCCAATGATACACTTTTGAGAATGAGCACAACTTTTATTTGAAATATTTACGAACACTCGTTTCAAGCGGGAATGCAATTTATTTGCTCACAGTAACACCGATTTGACCAATTGCACTAATGCAAATAATAATGCAAATAATAATAGCTAATTATTCTCCCCCCCCCCCAATCAAATGTGACCAAAACGGTAATAAAAATGCTGTCATTATAAAAGGATTCTTCAATATATTGCTTGTTTTTTCTGTTTATTACATTTAATGTTGTGACACTTCTCTTCTACCTGCTACGTCAGAGCGGCCAGAGTGGCCAAAGCGTCAACAAGCTTCCCCTTTTTTGACAAGCGTCCTTGGCAGGGCGGCCAGAGCTTATTTGTCGCTCAAGTCGGCGGCGGTGTGAACGTACAGTAATGGTGGTGGTGGAGTTAAAGTCAAGCGACCATGCTGTAGTTTATAGCCTAAATTTATCTTTTAACTTCTGCTGATTATAATTAGGCTTCTAAATGAATAAATGTGGTGTTCATTTATGAAGATTATCTTGATGAACAAAACGTTAGAATCACGGAAAACTTTTACTGGGTCACAGAGCTTACAGTATTTCCTGCAATAATCTAAAAGTCAAAAGAAAAAATTCCAATTGACGTTTTGTAGAGGAAACCAGGGTGATGCTAACCTCTAGGTCATCCTACAAAGTTTTTTATAATATACACTCTATTGTTTATGTTATGTTGGAGTATCAGTACGATTGATTCATACCATATTGTTGAGTCTATCTTCCAAGCTTCCATTGGAGATGCTCCAGTTGTGCAGCTCCTGCTCATCTGTGCCGTCTTCAAATGGACTGCCGCCCGTCGCCATAATAAACAAACAGAACCTGCAGAAAACAACCAATTAATGAACACATACATGGACTTAACCTAAAGAAATGCATAACCCTAATCCACCTTTTCAGAAATCTCTTATTCACTCAAACAGGTTCTTGATGTGACAGTTTAATTTAAGGGGCTGAGGTTTGTTTGACCAGCTGCCAAGCAACATTCAATGCCACACTGATCATAAAAACATTAACCTGAATTTAACTAAGTTACATAATAACAGACTCTCATCACAGTATACAGTACTGGTCAAAAGTTTGGTAACACTACTATTTTTAATGTTTTTGAAAGAAGTCTCTTATGCTTATCAGCCAGCATTTATTTTATCAAAACTACAGAAAATATATTTTTTTTTACTAAATTTAAAATAATGGTTTTCTGTTTTGATATACTTTTAAATATATAAAATGTATTTCTGTGAACTTTGATCAGCCATTACTCCAGACTTCAGGCTTTACATGGCCTAATATGATAGATTTACTGTTAATGTTGTAAACAGCTGTGTGCTGTGCGATACTTTTTTCCAGATACAGATGAATAAAAAGTTAAAAATGAACAGCATTTATTTAAAATAGATATGTTCTACCTTTCAAAAGTTTGGGAACAGTGTTTTTTTCCTTTCTTTTTTTAAAGAAATGATTACTTTTATGTTAAATTGATAAAAAGTCATTTATATTGCTGGAAAAGATTTCTATTGATACTGAATAATTATCTTTTTCATCCACAATGATATTTACATGGTTTTCCTGAGTTAACTTACTATCTTGGTATAACCATAGTAAATGTTAATGTAAACTTAATACATTGGTCCATGTCCAAAAAAACAATAAGGTCTATTTAGTTACTTTAATCTTAATGTAACTTACTTTGAAAATTGGAGTCTTTGAGCTTTATTCCTCGAGAAATGTGAACTGAGGTTTGATATTGTCAATCTGTCGTCTATGAGTTTTGTGTCCGTTATAAACGGTTAAACCTGGTCAACCGCTCAATCCCGGCTATTAACTGTCAACACCATAGACAGTAAAAATACCAGCTTCTCTCCTGTTACGTAGGCGCTTTCATCAGTGCAGGTGAAACTGTGCGTGCAGAGTACGTGACGACTGGCGAGTAGTTAAAGATATTATAACCTGACGGTTACGTTATTAAAAAGTACATTTCACAAATATAAAATCCTCGAGCGTGATGAGGAATCCTCTAGCATTGACTTTTAGACGCGCGTGAATGTTTTTTGGTCTGTCTCCATGGTAACCTCTGGCACGAGCCACGGAAGTCCAGATCCCCGCGAAAACTCCCGGTTAAGAGAAACAAACACCCCAACAGAGTCACCACAACAAAATGACTCATGTCTGGTTATTGGTCATAATAAAAAGAAAGGAAGATTAGTAGCTAAATATCATATTAGCTCATTGGTGTTATTCTATTTTGACACGGGCTTGGTGGTGTTAAACTTGCCCACCTGACACAAAGGCATCTGACCGGTGCATCACTCTCAGATAATACAAACCACTTCGTCCACCTTCAAGCGCTCCAGATCAATTTGACCTATTTAAAATGTTATGAATTTAAGTCAAATGAGAGCAAAACGTTCACATTTGAGTGGTAATTCACTCCAGGATATGAGATAAGCTGGTATTTGTTGAAATGACTTTGAATTTCTTTAGTGAGGGAGCTAGCAAGCTAACGTACCAGAAGTTGAGAGAGAGAAACAACTGCACGCGCACATCTAGCAGGCTGTTTTAGTGAATAATTAGGAAACTTACCCTTAACGTTGTGGCGACCTATTACTGGAGCATGAGAATTATTCCCATGTGACGTTTATTAAAATCCCAGATAAAGTGTCAATGCGTAGTGTGACTTCCACAAGGAGTAACCGCCTGTCCAGTAGCGGCCATCTTTACCCAATATCCAAACAAACAGGCGTAAGGATTCCGTTCTCATTTTAATTAAAATGTAATTTATTGTGAATTCCTATCTGTTCGTTATATATTTTGACATTAAAAGTTTTATATTTGTATTTCAAGATGAGATTATCAAAAGGTTAAGCTAACGAACAAACTGAGACCACAAAAGAGTGGTACTATTTTACTTCTCGGAAGCATTTGGGGAGTTGTGTTGTGTTGTGTCTTAAAAGTACAGATGCTGTGAAATATAACTGATGGAATGATGGTGATGAGTGAAACATAGTATAAATATTTTACTGATAAAATGTCAAAGAAAAGTGATATTATGTAATGCAACCTTGGTCTTATTAAAAGCACTCTTATTCCGTAAATGAATCTATATATTAGATTCAAAGAAACAAAATAGTAGCCTACATATATGTGACATGTGTGACAGTTGAACAATGACAGTTGAACAGATAGAACAATGTCACTTGAAGGATGATAAGAACAAAATAACAAAGTGAATTAGCACTGCCAAACTATGTAACCTGGCCTATTAGCTTGAGGATGAACATGGATTAAGAAACTCACAAATGCATTATAATAAAAAAATAGATAAGTAGGTTTATTGTTACACTTTATTTTCTTGTTACAGTGTACTTACACAAATACGTACTAAGTAATTTAGTACTTACTGGTTAGGGTTAGGGTTGAAGTTGCTTGTAGTTATACATTTTGCAATTGACTGTAATTACTTTAACAAGTATATTTAACGTGTTACAAGGACAGTGTAAAATAAAGATTTACTGGTATTATTCTAAATTAATTGTCAATTCTAATACTTAAAAATGTTTTTAGGATTAATTTCACTTGCATTAAAGCTTTGGTTTGGCTACCTTTGAACAGACTTTCATGAGATTTCATCATGGAATTACATCCATTTTGAACAGATTTTTAGTTAGTCATATTTCTACCCGAATAGCTGAGCTTTGGGTTGTGTTTGCACAATCACTGAATATATGGCATTATATTGATCCATAGTAGGTTGTCAAAATCATATAGGAAAATGTCAACATTTTATCAGTGCCTTTCAATAAGCAAATACTGTTAGCTAATGTAGTCTGCGAGGAATGTCATATTGACACATGCACACGTACACATATGCACACGTATGTGCTCTCTCTAACATGAACACACATGCCCTTTATAATATATCATTCCTGGCCTCTCAGGCAGGCGCACACACACACACACACACACACACACACACACACACACACACACACACACACACACACACACACACACACACACACACAAAAAGAAATACTTAAGCTCTGTAGTGTGATACTTACCATCTGACTAGTAATAATTATTTATATTTGCAGTTTGCTTCCCATTCAAGTTTTTATACTGAAATAAATGTGGACATATAGATAACAAAAATGTAGAAATAGCTCAATGAGATATTCAAGCATGTCTTAAACTCAAATATACTATGTATAGACTTATTTTTTGTGTGTTTTGTAAACCTAATATTGTCAGTAGTCCACTTACAGGAGAACATACAAACTTTGCATTTCCATTTATATCCACTAGGAGTCACTCTATTTAATACAATTTGATTGACAATTTGAAGTTTTAGCTTTAACCACAAGATGGCAGATTAGGTTAAAGGGATAGTTCATGGCATGCTCACTCTCATCATGTGTTCCAACCACTGTAGATTTTTTCTTCCGTGGGGAATTATATATATATATATATATATATATATATATATATATATATATATATATATATATATATATACATATATATATATATATATATATATATATACATACAGTTGAATAATAAACCGTTTGGTTACCATTGACTTCTATTTTATGGGAACAGAAACTGGTTATCAACAATCTTCAAAATATTGTCTTTTGTGTTTAGCAGAGGAAAAAATCAGTGAAAGCAAACAATGACAGCAAACTTGTTATACTCTCTTGCAGAGAAAGTGTGAGATAAAACTGAGTGGAAGTTTTGGAGAATCAAACCAGAAGTGCCGAATGCAAGCCAGATTTGGCCAAGAATCTGTTGCTAATCATATTTTAACTCCCTAATATGTCCTCTGTGTAACTCTAATGCATTTCTTTATTACCCATTTAAACAAAATCTAAATTTAAAAATCAGAAAGCAATTAAGCTTCATGTGCTATTTGCGATACAATAAACAATACAAAACATAAGGATAAACATTCAGAAATTTAATGCATTAATTAAAAAAATAATAAAATAAAGCTAGGAAGGGCACTGCGGTTGAGATAGGGACACATTCACACATAAAGAGTTCTGGATGTGAGGCCCACTGGAAACAGTTTGGGAGAGAAGTAAATACATTCCACAATATTAGGAACAGAGATCTGGATCTAGATGCAATCCAGTTAAAGGTGAGGTTGACATTTAAGCTTCTTTCTTGAAAATTTCTGAACAAAACCTTCTATATATATGCTCTAAAAATAATCAACCCAATCAAATAGAGGGCTTTGCATCCTGTTTTGAATCCTTTCTGCGAATATCATATAGTGTTCTTGTGAGCATACAATGAAAAGGAGAGCTTTGCATCTTTTACTTACTATGTACAAACCATTTTTAATTAAAACAAGAAAAAAAAAGGATAAAAGAGCACAAGTATAACAGAAAATGACAGTCCGAGGAAGAGGTACTCTATGTACAAGCCCTGAGGTATGTTCCCTCCTCAGAGAAATGTTTGTGTATGTATGTGAAAGAGATGTGAGAGACAGACAGACAGAAAAGAACAAACAAGCATGTGACAGAACAAGGCAATTCCTTGATCTAGAAGTGCAGCTGTGCATCATTGTCTTTAACTGGAAAAGGGAACATTTATAAACCTGACAAGTCTTTACAAAGTGTACAAGTCCTATTATAGGAATAAAAAGGCCGAAAGGTCCATAGGTGCCTCTGAGTTCAGAGGTTATCTGGGTGATATGGGGGTTGTGGAGTTTTGGGGCGAGGGGAAGGATGAGGTGGGCGAGAGGCGTCGAGGGCTGCAGAGGTCTCCGTTGTGTAGTTTCCACAGCAACTCTTCGTTCTCCATAGATAGCCGTTTGTTGACCTTAGACTCTTTCTGTAGGGTCTGTTGAAGCATGGCCTGTTCTGAGGAGAGCTGCCTACAGTCAAACAGAAAAAAAAAGAGTTGAAATTCTCTGCTTTGAGAAAATAATACACTAATATTATAAACTAAAATGCTTTTGGATCCCCAGAAATAGTCAGAGGAAAAGATGACAAATCAAACAATCTTACTTTGAAAGTGCAGCATGTTTGTCCATCCTTGCCTTGTAGTCCTCGTTCTCCTGCTGGACTTTATTTAAATACTCTTCCAGTTTCAAATTATCCTCAACCTGTGAACAGTGATAAGACATTAACATATTATTTATTCATCTAACAGACGGAATGAAATGAAATGAAAATAATCTAGTTTGCATTAGTTACATTTATGCTCCATTGATTAAATATATAGCATTTCTTTTTTTCTATACATTGATCTATAATAATGATTACCAAGATACTTTAAGTCTTTCTGGATTTGTGTGGGTTAGAAAGCAGGTCTACTGATGGCCATCCCTAGGGGGATAGTTCGCTCACAAATGAAAATTCTGTTATTCATTCACCCTCATGTTGTTACAAACCTGTATGCATATACTGCAGAACACAAAAGAAGAGTGTTTTTATGTATACAATTGAAGTCAATGGGGTCCAATGTTATTTTGACTTTATTATATGACTTTCATTTAAAAACATTCTTCAAAGTATCTTCTTTTGCGTACCACAGAAAAAAAAAAAGGAAGTCATTCAAGTTTAGAAAGACTTACGGGAAATTAAATAAAGAAATTTCATTTTTTGGGTGAACGCTTTTTTTAAGTTGATCAATCAATAAATATCTGACAGTCCATAATTATGTGATGGGAATCATGGGAAGTGACATCACAGCAGACTCTTCCTTTAAATGACAGGAAGGCAGCTGACCTGGTAAAGGCTAATATATGTATATATATAAAACAGTACACATCCTCACCAGTTTGTCCATCTGCATGAGTTTCTTGTCTTGCTGGTGTATCTGGTTGGTCTTTATTTCCAGCACAGCCCTGAGACTCTCCAGTTCCTGTTCCAAGTACAGTGTGTGGGCGTCCTTCTGCACACAGAGAAACAGGTGCTCAGTTTGTGTTTAAGCCATACGTGAAGACAGAGAAGTACACTTAACATCTCTATGGCTCACAGGCTAAGCATGGGCCACAGTAACTAGCTTTACATGGTCGTCCCACTAATCCCCTCGAAACTATGGTTGAGGTTGTTGTTAACATGCTTGCCGAAATAAGAACCACACAAATGTATACAATAAAAATTGACCCTAATAAAGTCCATTACAATAGTGTTGTTATTGTTAACGTTTAAAAGCACATAATAAAATGATTGATACTGACAATATAAAAATATTGATAAATACTATAATTTTATATTACTGGTAGTTTTGGGGATTGTTGTAGGAACTATATGAAGTGAAAAAAGGATTTAAATTCACCAACCCTGTGCTTTTACTGTGACTAATGCATATCATTGCAAAGTGCAAATTTTACCTGACTTTTGTCTGCCAGAGCTCTCCTCCGCTCCTCCTCCGCTCTCAGTCTTTCTTTCAAAGCCTCGTTTTCTGCTGTCAAAGTCTGAATTTTCTCCTGTAGGGGAGAACAGTGATTGAATAATATTTATTTTTTAAAACACCAAAAAAACAATGATACATACACATTATTTGCAATTTGCTATTTCAGAAAATAGCTCAATACTACATTTTTAGAAATTCAATAGTAAGTTATTGTAACATATTATTCATATTCGTAAGTTAAATGATAAGATGGTGATGCATACATTGAGCATAGCCTCAGATTCCTTCACTGTTTTATCAAGTTCTTGCTTGTCCTGTTCATGTGTCTTCCTGAGCTCTGGAAAAAAAAAGAAAAATCTGATTGATCTCGTCATGACAGAATATGTAACATCAAATTCAAAATATAGAACATTAAATGAAAGGATAAACAATAGGCCTTTCATTGAGTGCAGTGAAATTACCAGCAAGTGAAGTCTCATGTTCATGTTTCAGTGTTGCTATCTGCTCAGTGTGTACCACTTCCTGTTGATTCCTCAGAGCTTCTTGTTTGTTCCTCACATCATCAACCTGTCAGTGGAAACCATACTTATCTTACAATGAAAACATTAAACATACTTTTTTCCTTATGTTTTGCCGGTTGGTCCTGCAGAGCGGATGCAGCATCACGTAAAAGCTACTGATACCATTTATTCAAATCCTTTCATGATTAATTTAGAAACACAAACATGCAAATAAAAAGAGTGCACACATAAAAAAAAAGCACTCGCGCACTTGTAATATTGCGTGATTGGAGCTGTGTGATTTGAATAGTTAAACATGATTACATAAGACTCTTGATTTCTTTGTGAAAGCCCAGGTAAGATCTTACCTGCTGCTGCATAAGCGCCCTGCATTTATCCGCCTCCCTCTGATAGGCTTCGTGGGTCTTGTCCCATTCTGCAGAGTAGAAGTCCTTCAGTCTCTCCTCCAGCTGCTGTAGTTCTGTCTGATGCTGCTCCTGTAGTTTCTGGAACAATGCCTCCAAAGTCACACGCACCTCCTCCTTTTCTTTCTCCAACTGCTCACAACACGAGACTGAGTTACCTGGGGCATGAGTGAAGGAGAGGAGCATGTTTGGAAGAAGATGAGTCTTGGTCATCAGCACTCTCAAGACTATATAAACTTGGCCTTGGTCTTAATGCTCGGTGGCTTGTTCTGGATCTGGGTCACCAGTTTATCTCCATCATTAGGTTTAATTGAAATGAATGCAGGAATAATTTATCCCTTTTCTCTTTTAGTTCACTAAAATAATTTTTAAACAGGTCTCGGCCTAAATCCGGGCCTTGGGGAGTTTGGTATTGGTTTAGGTCTTAAAGGTTCTGGTCTTGACACTAACTTTGGAATCTTTAACAGATTCTAGAAATTTTATTCTATTTCCAGATTGTACTGCAAATTTTATTTATCCTAGAATGTTCTGATGGTTCCATTCTCTAAAGAGACAGTAGAATCTAGAACGCACTAGAATAGAAATCCAGAATAGAACCTAGAATGTACTAGTGGTAAAATTCTGTAATGAGTTAGGATTCTATTCTAGACTGACAAAAACAAAATTTTAAATTTGTAAATCTCAAAATGAATCAAGTCTAGAAAGTTTTGATGGTTCAATTATCTAACATAGAATCTTGAATGCACTAGTGGTTAAATCAATAAAATCCGAATGGAAAGTAGAATGTACTGGTAACCACACAATTTACACCAAAAATGACATTTAGTATGTTTGTGTGGCTAGTTCAATTTGAAATGGGGGTGAATACTTTTGTACAGCAAGTGACAGTAAAGATCATACCTTGTAAAGTTGTGTATATATATATATATATATATATATATATATATATATATATATATATATATATATATATATAAAATATTCATCTAAGAACATAAACCATAAAAATAAATGTTTCTTGAGCACAAGATCAGAATTTTAGAATGATTTCTGGAGGATCACGTGATACTGAAGACTGGAGTAATGGCTGCTGAAAAAATGCTACTTTGCCATCATAGGAACAATTATTTGAAATATTTCAACATAGAAAGCTGTTATTTTAAAATTTTTAAAATATTTCTCAATATTCATGGTTTACTGATCAAATAAATGCAGCATTGGTGAGCAGACTTCATTTTTCAAAAACTTTTGAATGATAGTGTACTTAATTCCCTAAATATTGAGTAAAATCCAGAGTGAAATCTAGAATCTACTGCGGTAAGAATTATATTCAAGAGGATTGAACCACCAGTACATTTAAACCAAAATTACATTTACAAGGTGTGCCGACTGAGGTTAAGATTCCCCTCAAATTTTCAGTGGACATATAAATGTAGCATGCATGTGTTAGCATATGTTCTTGAAGCCTCATGATAAATATTCTTTGAATTCTGTGAGGTAAAGGGCAGTGAACTTTAGGAGCAGAGTGTCATTTGGCCAACTGCACCTTCAGACTTTCTATTCAGAAGCCAGTGTGAGTGAAACATTCCTCATATGCCACACACATCCTTCACACTTGTCCTGAAGCCAAAGGCCATGGCAGTGCGTAAGGCCAAACTAATTAAACATAACAAACAGCGCATCCTTAACATTCTACAGAATTAGAAATGTGTGTGTCCAGGCTTGCCAAGAATGTGTGTGTATTTGAGTTCAATGTACAATTCATTGAGTAGTCATATTTTGTTGCTAACACATACAAATAAAAACACAGACTCCAAACATAGGGAAAGGCTGCCAACTGTCTACCTGGGAATAATAAAACAGGTGGAGTGTGATTCATCATATCATATCGGTTTCTCAATTCCCAAACACTGAGCTGTACAGTTCCATCAATACAACGCCAATCAGAAGAGCATAACACAGGATAAAACACGAAACAGCCTCACTCTGGAATGTAGGAACATCATCGAACAACAAATATATGACTGGCGAATCACTCCAAGGCAGTGAAGCCTCATGCACGAGCTAAATTGTGTTAATGATAATATTACTCATTAACAAATATTACTAGAATTGTACGTTCTAAAGAAAAATTGAGTGACGCTTGCCACCACAATGCCAAGGCTAAGCCAAAAAGAGCCCAATCTTAAGTTTCTGTGATATTCTGGCCTCTAAATATGGCTTGGGTAAATTATCTGTAAAAAAAAAAAAAAAAAAAAGTAAATTCTGCAATCTAAAGTAGGTGTGACCCCGAAACTAAACACTCCCTCAGCCCTATTTTATCAGGATTGTGCCCGTGAGCAAGGCAGTTATCAAGGTTTCTCACAGAGACTTTCCCTACAATTAGTGTTCTTCAAGTCACTTTGAATAAAAGCACCTGCTAAATGACAGCTATCTAACCAACATGAAAGCTTACGTTCTGTGAGCTTTGAGAATGGACATAGAAACCAAGCCTCTGTGTATTTGACTGGACATGTGTTGCTTACCCAGTTGCTCTTGCAGGTTGTTGAGTTGGACAGAAAGTTCTTCCCTCTGTTTGACTGCCACCTCACGCTGTAACAAATGACAGAAAAAAAACAACTGAAAAACCATTTTTCAAACCAATCAAGAAAATGTAAAAGGATAGCTGACAATAATGTTTAACAAAGATTTTGGACTTAAATGTGTAGATTAAAATAAAAAACAAAATAGAATAGAATAAATAATTTTTATTCATTATAAAATGATTTTTGAAAGGATAAATATTCCATGTAGTTTAATGAATAATATGAGGTCATAAAAGTGGCATAGTTTTTATATAACACAACATTTAAAAAACAAATAGATAATACGAAAAGCAATGTATTTTAAATAGTTTTTAGAAGTATAGCTTGTCACATTGCAATACTTCTTAAAAACATTTCATGTGGCAGATCTGGCCTATTGTAACAAACCAAATCTAGGTGACAGAGGTTTTATTTTTTTATTTAATAAAAAAATAAAATAAAAACAACAACGAAAGCTTATTTTCATTATTTATAATATAAATATTAGCTGAAAAGCTTCAAAATTTGACTAAACTAAAATTACTAAAATTAAAATAAAATTTAGATGAAAACTGAGAATATAAAAATAGCTAATACAAATCACTGATACATTTTATAACAGTATATACATAACATTAAAATAACACTTCTGTCCCACCAAATACCCTTAATTGTGCCAATGATTTTTTAATTGAAATTAACTACTGCTTTACTTATAGCCAATGAACTTAAATGAGACAATTTTTTGTTGAGCAAGACATCAAACTCAGTTTAATCACAAATTAATGCTTAAACTTAATCAGTTAATTCAATGATCAATTGGCCGTTTAATGTTGGTACTTTTTTATCTATTATAATTAGTTCATTTATTTAGAAGCAACATTAAATAAGTGTCCTTCACGGACCACCAGTGGTCCAAAATTTGAGACCAACTCCACTACTGAAAGCTGCAGGTCCCTCATTGAAATTTACCCAAAACTTCTACAAAGTTCAAGATATCCTTCAATTCGATTCCACAGATGTTTTAAAGAGCCAACGCATTTTATTATTCATTTTACACACTGAATAAACAGTCACCCTTAGATACTAACTATGTTTAAACATACTACAATCCCCAAGCCTTTTCAATGATATCATGTGTTATGAGTGGCTCTCAGCTTGACACTGTCAGTATTGGCAAAATGGGCTGTTGTTGTTGGATAAGAACCATCTCAATCAGTTTCTTATCAGCAGGCGTAATCAAGGGTCAGTGTGAGCCCGAATTAAATGTTTCAGGAAAGACGTATGTATCTGTGATCAAGCGCCGGTTAATGTTACAGTAACTTCTACATAGCCAAAGATCACACAGCCTGGGAAAGATTACTATGTTCTGTGATAAAGACTGCTAAACACGTGATAGACAAACTTAACAGAACATGTTGACACACAAATCTCCAGTCAAACTCCATGTTATGGTTACTTTTACTATACTCGCACACACACTTAGGTTCACAGCCTAAGATACGAAAACAGGGGTTTACACCTCTGAACTACTAAAACACACACTCAGCATGGACAAAAAACACAAAGAACACTTTCTGTGACATGCAAACACATGATTGTGCACTACACATTATTGCATGCTGAATATAATTTCTGATAACAAACTGGAATTTGAACCACAAACAAAATACATTACTCCAAACCTAATCACAGATGTACAACACATGATACACAACATCATTACAAAATACCAATCACCCAACAAGCCAAACAATGGTTCTGCTGTTGAAGAGGAAGTTAAGAATCAAAAAAGCCAACACATTGAAAAAGAAGTTACTGAGAAACAGAGTAGTAACTAGTAAATCTGGCAATATCAGTAGTTGTAAAATAACCACTCAAATGGAGAGGAACTAGACTGCACCTTTTGATTCTTCTTGGAGCCAGGATGTTTCTTTAGGCCAGGTTTGCTCCCGGAGGAGCCCATCTTCTCCTCCTGCCCTCTCCTCTCCCCTAAAACCCTACAATCTTCAACTACTTTCCTCCTTCTCTATTCTAAAAACTGGTCTGTCAGCATCAGTCTCCAGGCACGCTGCATTAGAAACCGTTCCCTCCCTTTCACTGACCTGCCCCCGTATTCCTCCTAAGAGAGAGGGAGCGCAAACTCAGATAAGAGAAAACCGAGAGATGAATGTTGAAGGAGTGAGTAGGTGGAGAACTCAGTTCTGTGGATATGAAGAAAACCTTTTTTTGGTTTCATGGGCAAGCAATTCGATTGGTCCTACTGATATAAGTAATAGATGAATCACATTTTGCCAGGGTACATGGAAAGAAGTAAGTCCAAAAGGTGATATCAGAGTTACATAACATGGCTGTTTTATAAATGAGACTGCGCTTGGTGCATTGGAGTTTATATAACGTTATGGTCAACGTGGGAACCATTACATGGCAGAAGGCTATAGGTCTGCAAAGCTGATCATTTCAAGTTCAAATATAAACGGGGGAAGAAAAAAAATATGAAGGATTTGGACAAATGAATGCATAAAAAGAAAAAGTACCAAACAGATTTTAATCAAACCCAAATTTCCCACTAAAAACAGGCTAAAAACGATATGCAACTATATTCTATGAATTACGGTATGGTGGAAAGCGGGTGGGCGAGTACAGAGAAACATTGCTCTACTGTTATCAGCCAAACAGCTGTGAGGTGGGAAAATACACCCCGCCCCTTCCCTAAGTCCCGCCCCTTGGACTCAGTAGCAGCTGGTGCATTCCTCCCAGCAACATCTCACCTCCTCTGTGCTCACTATCAATCACTGTGGGTGACACAAGTGCTAAAACGGTCAACTTTCCCTTAAGCAAAGTCTCTCTTTTTTTCAGTGAGCGGAACGAAAGCAAAAGATTTGTGTGTTTCTTAGAGAGCATGTGAGTGTATGTGGGGTTTCTGGAGTAGAAGTGCAAAATTTGTGAAGTATCCTTGGTGTTTTTTTCCCCCCTGTTTGGATAAGAACAATTGACGGCGGGGCGACTTGCTATTACTGAGAGATAAGGAGATAAGATAATAAATTCGCATTTTATATATAGGACACTGAGGAATGAATGGAATGAGATGGAAAAAGGACTGACTTGAAGTTTAAGAAAGAAAGAAGTTGTGGGTTGATGGGTGTAATTGTACGCCTGGGGTCAAGATTACTATGGGTGTGGGGTGCACACTGAGTAACCTTTTAACATAGTTACACTAACATTAGCACACATAAGCCTATATAAGTCCCCTACTTTAAACCTAGCCAATAGTGTTTACCTATAGGTGGGTTCAGGCACATTAGAGTAAGTTTTAAGTCAACACAAAATCAAAATTGACCCTATTTACTTTCTCAATTCACGTTTCTGTCCTTGTGCATGATTTATTTGCGCACATCATTTCAAGGAAAAAATATGTGTTGTCATAACCTTTCAACACAATTCTACCTCTGAAACGCCTTTTTTGGCTGCCATCAGCAGGCCTTATTTCTCCAGCCTATCTGCACCAGTCATTGTCTGAAAAGTTTGCACTTTTTATGAACCAATTAAAAAAAAAATTATTGTTGAATATTCTAAGTAGGTCCTTTTGAGTGTATGTTATATTCATGCTCACTTTGATCTCTCCGGCCTCGATTAATCGCACCTAAAATTCAAGATCAAGAAAAATTTCTGCCAGCCATGCAGGAAATACAGTAAAGATTCACACCTTCAGATAATCAAACATCATCAGAGAGTGCAGTATATGATTCAATAGAGCATTTTTCATCTAGATGATTTTATCGTGAGCGGTTCTCCCTCAGGGCCCATGAGGGTGGGATTACGCTCATTCCTACTCTTTAAAAAAAAACAAAATGCAAAACAGTAGGGTGTTGCTACACCCCAATCAAACAAACAGTAGACTTATGAAACTTCAATCTCACACTTTTCTTCTAGGTTTACCACAGAAATTTCAGAGTGATCAAAGCTGATTATACAATTTAATATTTTGAAGACTAACTAATGCAGACTGAGTCTGTAGTTTTCACCATCCTAACCTTCCTTAAAAAAAGGTCTCCACAAACATCTGAGAAACTCCCTACTAAGATGTTAAAAAAGAATTCAATCAATCATGAGCAGTGTGGAAAAGATGCGTCAATGTTGTTGATTCATTATTCCGTTTAACTGGTTTGGCAAGTCAAATACCTGAGAATTAACATTTAAAAAATTACTGAAAAACTGGTTAGTTGTAATTTCAGTTTTAATGATCATTTTTTTAAGACAACCAAAGAGAATGATTCTGATCTTTTCAACTCTAGTACTATCCTGCTATTGTGTCTACCTCATAGTTATTTGATGTATTCAGACCAACGAGAACCCCTTAAATACTCAGTAACACCTAGTGATTGGCAGTCTCTTTTGATCTGCAAATATTTGCAAACCGACAGAAAGCAAATGGAGATTTAGCGCTGTGACAGGTTTGTATCCAGGATACAGCCAATCACAAAATAAAGGGCTTTTTCAAACACTCCCAGATATTTGATCATGCCAGGTCCTAAACTTAGAGTTTGATGACAAGAGACCCCAATAAGACTGACTGTTTCCTCTTAAACTTGTGTGGCTTCTGTTGTGCTGGTTAAAGTCATTATCAAAGCTACTGTAGCCACATTTCATTAACAGAACAATGGCTGAGGGTAAGAGGTAATTTAAAAGAGGAAGATCAATGCACAAGTGCAACATCTAGCTAAAGAGGCCCATGTGTGGGTCTGATGGCGATGAGCATGAACGAATAGGAACCTGTTTTCAGTGGGTTGCAAACAGATCACATGATAGGCTCAGGTCAAACTTGGCTTATTGACTAGCCCAAATCATGCATGACATCTAGAGTGAACGTGAGAGAACATCCCCCTCTTAGTTCCAACACACCTGGAAATGCTGGTTAATGGTACCACCATATAAAACGTGTCTTACTTCTGTTTTCTAGACATAACAAACAGGCACATACACTATGACAAGCATCAGCATCCGAATATCCATAATTACATTTCAGATGTTTATAATTGCAACTGACCCAATTACAGTTTGAAAGGATGAAATGAAAATTTGAGATATCTGCAATTATAATCAGACTAATAGAAAAGATGAAGAAAATAATTTGAATAATCATCATATAAGATCATCTAATGATGTTTCACATCCACTATCTTTCAAAAGTTTGAGGTAAGTAAGATTTTTTTTTTCTGAAAGAAATTAATAATTTTATTTAGCAATGATGCATTAAATCGTGTTATATTTATAGTGTTATAAAAGATTTCTATTTAAAATAAATTCTGATTTAACTCTCTATTTATCAAAGAACACTGAAATAAAAATATGTTTTTCACAAAAATAGGAAATATATTTCAGCTTTACCATCAGGAATAAATGATTTTAAATAAATGCATTTCCAGCTTTAACAGCAGGAATAAATTATTATTTTTTTAATTAAAATTGAAAAGTTATTTTAAATTGTAATAGTATTTCACAGTTTTTTGCTGTATTTTTCTAAACTAAATGCAACCTTGGAGAGCATATAAGACTTCTTTAAAATATATAAATAAATATATGTATATATATATATATATATATATATATAAACATCACAAAGTCTTACCAACCCCAAACAGCATAGTGCAAATATCTTAATTTGATTCGACACACATACTGAAATTTAAACTCGTCAAAATAATATAAAAAATATAATTTAGCTATCTGAAAATGTGCTTAAATCTAAGTGATGGTTAAAACTAAGTTAAATGGAAAAACTTCACATTTTTGATATCTGTAAAAGAAAGTTAGTTCCAGATATCTATATCTCAATTGCAAATCGTCAAATGTGACGTAAAATTTCCAGGTATCTTTACTGAAGATGAAATAAAACATATTTTTTATTTAATAATGCCAATTATCATTCTCAAACAGAACTAGTCACAATGTACTACTAAAGAAGACTTGGATAACCTTAAATTAGTGCTTTATCACACACAGTCCCATTTAAAACCCCATTTTAGGCAGCTCTCCGCACGTAGACCAATAATGCACTACAGGTCAACAGACCAATAATGAGCACTAATCACTGCAAGGAAGTAAAATAGAAAATGAATAGGGGGAAAACCTGCATAGAGGATTATCTAGACAGAAAGAAAAGCTTTCAAACCTCGCTGAAGATGTGCTGCACAACCAAGGCGAGAGCCTCCAGGCGCCGATTGCTGTTAACGATGAGTTTACGGAGGTGCAGGATGCATTGACTCTTCTTCTCATTTTGAAGACGAAGATCTCTCTCTTCCTCTTCCTCCGTCGGTCCTCCTTGAGGACTAGCTGTGCTGTGCTGCTGTGTCCGTCCAGCTGTTGGCCCAGCAGCTTTGGGCACTTTAGGGCTCTTGTCCACTGTAAAAGAGCGCGTGTTCAGTGCGGTCATTACGTTCAGCATGATTTCACTGTCCAAAATCACATATACTCCTCAATTCAAAGCCAAAAACTGTTTTCAAGAGAAAGAAAACGCATTCACACCCACACACTAGAAGAACATTAAGTTACTTAAATGATATCATAAGAAAGAAATAAACATGACTAATAGAAAGCTCTGCAACAAAAGCTTTAAGCAACAAACTCAGGCACACAAAAATCATTCGCCCTCTCTTGAGTCCTAGTGCATGCTGGGATTGAATCTTAATGATAATGCACTAAGGTCCAGAGAGCACATTAAGAGTGCATTAGAAGGAAAGAGAGAGCGAGATTGTGTGTGTGTGTGTGTGTGTGTGTGTGTGTGTGTGTGTGTGTGTGTGTGTGTGTGTGTGTGTGTGTGTGTGTGTGTGTGTGTGTGTTGAGAGTGTATTTTGGCCCCATCTTCTACAGGCTAACTGAAGTCAAAATATGGTTTCCCATCCCATAATCTGTGACGAATACTGACTCACAGATCTCTTGTACAGAAAACAATCAATATATCTACACCAACCATTTTCACTTTAATAAATCAGTTTATAACCATATAATGCGATATTTAAAGCTTAACATGAGTATTAGTACAGATGAAGGCTGGATATATGTGTCCATAATTTTGCTATTCTTTTGGCTTTTCTCAAACTCCCAGGACTACTGTAGGGATGACATTTAACAAGAACTGTAACTTGGATGGTAATATAGTCCTCGTTTAAATGTAATCTATATTTACACAGCAACCTTAAAATATTCCACACACAAACCTGCCAACTAACCACAAGAAACACATGGAAGCAGTGAAAGCTACAAATTGAATATTACTAGTGGACTGATTTGACAGCCACCCTTAAATCTACAATATGTCATTTTATTCACCGCTAGGGGTCGCTAACCTCTTACAATAACAAAGGCGTAGGTTGATGACGCATAAGCGGAATTATGGAACTTGTCTTCATTCTGATGGATCTAATAATGTTTCTGGACGAGTGTTTTTAACATGACTGTGGTATGAAGCATGGCACTATTGCTAATGAGAGACAGATATCAGTGCCACATGCGAGTCCCGCGGATATAAAGGAATAAGGACATTTAATTCTACCGAACTACCCGCAAGTGCTGAATTAATACTCACAAAGGTCAGTTTATTAGACAAATGAAACTTCTGAGGTAACGCGGCGCTGTTTCACTTGTTCTAACGTTACAATATAATTCTGTCATTAATTTCTTTATCGCAAAAAGCTGTCGTATGGCTTTCAGAACACTCATATAGCTCAATATTGAATATAGCTGAATATAGCCGTAAGAACTTTACTCTTTTGATGTTTTTTGGAGCATTGATAACCCCCATCCCAACATAATTGTTTGAACTATACATTTCAACCACCTTCCATGAATCACAAAGTCTCTCTGATGCCCCCTGCTGGCAGATACATTCAGAATTTTGTTGACCCTCAGATTCTGATCACATAGATTCTTAAGTGCATTTTGGAAATTAAGTCACACAATAAATGATCAACACATCATTCATCACTCTTAATGAAGGGAGACTGTTTGAAGTGAAGTGTCAATATAGCAATATATCAACCGCCTGTAGAAGTTACACAGACATACAGTTTATACACAACACTACATTCATATTAGTCTTTGATACTCTTTAATAAGAACACTCATTAGGCAGTCAGTGTATTTAATGAAAACATATCTAGTTTTTTTTTTCGACTTTTGATTATTTAAATAAATAGAAACATGTAATCCTGTTTATGATGAATGCACAACTAATTATCATTAAAATGCTTCTTGTCTTTCTTTTTTAGACCAAGTAAAACAATTTTCTTTCTAAGTCTGCCAGTCCAAACCCAAATGTGATGTATAATGCAAAGATCACTGTGACAAATGTCCCTGTTACATTATTTAAACGCAGGCTTGAAATAGCGAGATTGGTTTTCTGGCTCAATGAGTTGTGAGGGAACATGTGCTTTGAGGTAACTGTAATGTCCTTAAATAACTGTAACCCAGTGGCATCATAATACACAGTGCCCTTGCCTGTGGTCACATGACCACATCTGCACAATCTGCTACCCCAGTGGACTGTGTCATCAGCTTTGATCACATCACTGCTGACCTGAGATACTTTGCTGCTACAGACATTATCGTGGCACAGAGATACGTTTTGTCCTCAAAACCCTAACAAATCGGTATAGTGGCAGTATTGAGGTATCAGATGCTGAATGATTACCATATTTATTATATGTCATGATACAGTATTTACATACATGGTACTCTAGAATGAATCATGTCCAATGTGTGTGTATGTCTGTTTGGTGTATTACAAATAATTATGTATTATTAAAAATATGATTTTTGTAATTTTTTTAGATTACATTTTTGCCACTTTCTTGTATCTTAAAAAAAACACATATATAACAAAATACATATATAATTATCAGAAACAGATTGCAATTTGTGTTCTCAGGCCACCAAAGTTGTTGTGTAAATGAACGGCCAGAACGCATTACAAGTTTTCTGTTTTCAGGTGGAAAAGGTGTCGTGTAAGCGGCCCCTGAGTTAATAACTAATGTTTTTTTTACAACAGAAATTAATAAATTAAAAATTTAATTAAGCTAGAGACACTTTTTTCTAGATCTGCTGTACAGGCAAAACAATCTCTGTTGCATTCATTTCCTATTATCACTGTAAAGCTGCTTTGAAACAATATGTATTGTAAAAAGCACTATAAATGAAGGTGACTTGACTTGAAAACTAGTTAATGGCGCAGCTGTGTTTGTGTGAAGGAATGACACAGAAATATAACAATGCTATTGTGGATTTCTTCTTTTGCTATATTGGCGAAAATAGGAATGCAAAAAATAATACATTTGTTGTAGTTTCCTTTCCCTACTACATAAATATACACAACTATGATGACTTACTACTTCTGAGAAACCCTAGAAATGTGAGGGTCCATGTCCATTGGCTGCATCTTGATTACTGTCTGAGTATTTGATCGATGTGTTTACTGAAAGTTTTTTGAATTGGGTTAAATAAATAAACTTAAGTGTACAATATGAACTTGGAGAATGTGGCTTTAGATTAGATTTAGATTACAAAGCACCTCAAAAATAGCATCACTACTCTGTGTGAAATTTGGGCTAGTGCACATACAATTAGAGTCTTTGCTTGTGTGTGTGTGTGTGTGTGTGTGTGTGTGTGTGTGTGTGTGTGTGTGTGTATGTGTGTGTGTGTATGTGTGTGTGTATGTGTGTGTGTGTGTGTGTGTGTGTGTGTGTGTGTGTGTGTGTGTGTGTGTGCATGTGTGAACAGGATAAGTCCATGACTACCGTGTAATCAGTGTGCAGTCTAGGCCTCCAAATAAGTGTTTATGATGGTCTACTGTGATAGGAGACACGCTGTGATTGCTGTCCCCCAAACACTCCACTGGAGACAAACCGTAACTAGCTACCACACATGTACATACTGAGTAGGGCTCTACCACAGGCGTCCAAACACAAGCTCCGTCAAGCATGTCCACACCCAGGCCGGATATGTTCATGGTTATGCTAACAGACAGAGTGGTGCTCCTTTGATGCTGTTGTTTCTAGCAACCCTCTTTTCATTACACTGCAAGATTGTTTATCACACACACACACACACACACACACACACACACACACACACACACACACACACACACACACACACACACACACACACACACACACACACACACACACACACACACACACACACACACACACACACACACACACACAACCAGCAAACCGCAAGCCTTCCCCTGAGAAAAAAAGGCTTCCACTCTTCCACATAATTACTGGAAGGCAGATGAGGAAATTATGCACCCGTTCTGAAGGAAAGCCTGAATAAACGTTTCAGCATTTTGCTTAATGGAAAGAATTATCTCACTTAAACAGAATCAGTGCCACACATTCAAGAGAAGACATATTCAAACACATTACAGCACATCTTCTCAATAAAAATGTGACAGCCATATCTAGGAAGAGAAAACTCTCTAATGATACAGCTAAAAACACTGCCGTTCAAAAATTTGAGGACGATGGGAGTTTTTTTAATGTTTTTGAAAGAAGTCTCTTATGCTCACCAAGGCTGCATTTATTTAATTAAGAATATTTAAGCAACTTTTTATTATGTTTTAAAATTGTATTTATTCCTTTAGAGGCAAAGCCGAATTTTCAGCAGCCATTTCTCCAGTCTTCAGTGTCACATGATCCTTCAGAAATCATTCTAATATGCTGATTGTCAGGGTTCTGTCACTTCTGTCTAGTTTAATTCTTGTTTTGTGACAGAGCCCTGACACTCCTGTTTTGTCTTGTCTGTGTCTGAGCCGTGGACTCTTGCCTGTGTGCCTATTTCATGTGCGGGGCGTGGTGTTTGGATCCCGGCACTTCACGTCAAGTTTCGCTTCGGTTCTGTCGGGATTCAGACACTCATGCTCCGTGTGTTTGTATTTCTGTTGTGAGCGCACAGGATGAGCCTTCGCTCGTTCGCTCTGTCTTGTCGTGCAAGCATACGGGTCGTACGCTCTTCTGTCTGCGTGTGTCTGTTGTGTCCTGTGTGGCACGCTGTTCGTGTTTACATTGGCCGCGTGCTTTCATGTAATGTTTTGTCTTGTGCTGTGTAGCACACAGCTTGTGGTTTATACAAGCTGTGTGCTTTCATGTTGTCATGTTTTGTGTGAACACGTGGCTTATGCGTGTTTTCATTAGCTGCGTGTTCATGTCTCGTTTTGTGTGAGCACATGGCTGGTGATTTGTTTTAATGGCCATGTGCTTGTGTTCTAGTCCTGTTTGGTGTGAGCACATGGCTTGTCATGTGTGTTTCCTTGTGTCACATGATTAATGATTATTATCCCTCGTTACCTGCCTTGTTTGCTCCCTATTTATTCTCCCTGTGTTTTCAGTCCTGTGCTGGATCGTTGTTTAATGTTACCTCTTGTGTCAAGTCAAGTCTAGTCTCTTGGAGTCCCCGCTCCTTTCACCACCACCACACTTGAGACTGATTTGCTGCTCAAGAAACATTTCGTATTGTTATCAACGTTGAAAACAAATTGTGCTGCTTAATATTTTTGTGGAAATTGTAATACATTTTTCAAGATTCTTTGATGAACAGCAAGTTCTAAAGAACACCATTGAAAAGAACAGATTTTGTAATAAAGTAAAACTGTTTACTGCCACTTTGGATAAAATTAATGCATCCTTGCTGAATAAAAGTATTTCTGTCTTTCAGAAAACTGACCCCAAACTTTGAACAGCAGTTTATTAAAAGTAAGGGAATCGTTCTTTTATTAAATGAAGTAAATTCATGTCTAATTCAGCCTAAAATATCTCTCCTAAAAATGATGTAAAAAAATAAATAAAAGTACTGTCGGATATAACGTTGTAGCAGGTAGAACTACCATGGTACTTTGATATATGATTACCAAATGCCATAGTATTTACACATTCTTCCAGGGTATATCATAGAATACCATGACCATGTCCAAAGAACATGGTAATAAAATGGTACAACGCTGAAGTAACACTAAATTCATTTTTCTGTTAACCATATCATTTTACCATAATGCTGGCACAGAACAACTAAGTAGCTTTTGACCACCAATCTTCCAGTCTAAAGGACTGTAAGTTGACTAAATCAGATCTGTTGTGACAGTTTGGTGAGATTACCTATCTGAGCATGGCTGGGAAGACAGACAGAAAGTGGCCAGTCTGCTGGACAGAGAGAGCGACATCCAGGGCCTGTGGTAGAACGACATACCACCATAATCACAACTCAATCAAAATTAGTTTATTATTTATTCTTATTTAAGATTAGATTCGGGGTAAGCAAGGGGTATGGCTCACTGGAAAGTCAAAGGGAATATCTGAAGAGGATAAGTGTGATTACACACACACACACAAACACACACACACACACAAACATGCATTCATTTGGATTTTCTATGGATCTCTTTGGATATTAAGGCCACATTCACACGAAGCCAGAGCTTTCCCTATCCGATCTTTTCTTTTTCCTCGTTCTAAATTTTTTTTGTAAACGCCGTCGTCTCAAGATATATATGCGTACACACGAAACTACTGAAACCGACTGAAAACAATATGGTATACATGCCAGACCAGTATGTGGTACTGTAATTCTGCCACAGAGATACACTAAACAAGGAGAAGAAGACTTGGAGCATGCGCATAACATCTTGTGGTTCGCTCTACGAACCCAACACGACAGCGGTGTGTGACTAATGCTGACACGTGGTGTGATGATATCATCGTTTCACAAAATGTACAGATTGGCCGTACACACGAAAACGCAAGGGTGTCGCTTTCAGATTTATCCACTCTGGGACCCGGTTTAAAAACATAGCGGTTTCACTGTCCCAAAACGCCGGATCAGTCTGGACGAAACGCCAATACGATACAAAATGTACAGCTAAACGCGTCTCCGTGTGGAACAGGGCCTAAGGGCTTGGGATTTCCTGTTTTCCCGCCAAAACACTGAACAGTTTGCCATGGATTGCCAGAGTGTTGCTAAAGTGTTGTGAGTGGTTTTGGTGCATTACTATGTCGTTGCTAAGGTTTTCTGTGTGTTTGCTAGGTAGTTGCTTATTATCACAAGTCTGAAGCGCTCACCTTAAAGTCTCTATATTCTATATATTCCAATCAATATAAGGTTTGGGTCTCTGCTTAAAGGAATAGTTCACTTAAAAAAGAAAAATCTGTCATTATTTACTCACCCTCAAGTTGTTTGAAACCTGTATGAATTTCTTTCTTCTGTTGAATAATACAATTTTTTTCCTACGATGGAAGTCAATATCTTGTTACGTGTTCAGCAGAAGAAAACAATTAATTCAGGTTTGAAACAGCTTTAGGGTGAGTAAATGATGACAGAATTTTCATTTTTAAGTGAACTATTCCTTTAACTACTTGTAAATATATATAGGGAATAGGGATAAGGATATTTTTTTCACGTATTTAATCATCCATCAGACAAAAATTGTGAATTGCTTACAATATAATTATTTTGCATTTCACACTTCTACTATTAGAAAGATCAGCAATGGCATATTTCTACTTCTAGGCACCATATATAAAAAAATAAATAAAACAAACTACCGGTACAAGCATTTACTTCACAGATGTAGTTCCTACACACACACACAAACACACACACACACACACACACACACACACACACACACACACACACACACACACACACACACACACACACACACACACACACACACACACACACACACACACACACACACACACACACACACAAGAATGCTAGTGAGATATGTACTGTACAGAATCAGAAGGTGGCTCTGGGGAAATAATCTGGATTGGAATTATAAGAATGAGGCCAGGGGTAGTTTAGATTAAATCGCATGATGAGGGATGGAAACTACAAGTCCAAAGCATGCCATCAAATCCAGATGAATAAACAGATTAAAAAAAAGGCTGTAATGAATGTCTGAGTTTCGTGGCCCACTTTGAGTACACTGTGTACCCATGCATTTGGCACACACAAACACGCACACATACACTCACACAACATTACATCCCAAAAATCAGGGTTTGTAAAGCATTTGGTCTGATTAGAGAGGCTGTGTTCTCAGATAAAGATTAATTTGAACCAATATCACGTGCACTGTGTACTGGAACGTTCGCCATGTACAAACAGTTCTCTCTCACTCACTCACTCAGAGCTGCTGTTCAGGTCACAGGTCTGTTAATAATCATGATCCAGCATGCTAGTTTCTATGGAGACAACCATGAGGAGATGCTGCACTCTGAGTGTATGTGTTCAAAAATATTCTGGAATTTTCCACTGTGTCTTCCATTAGGGTGAAAACTGTAGACTGCTATACCAACAGTATACCACTTGTGTGGAAGAGAGATAAAAACGAAAGAAAAAAAAACGTGACAAGCGAGACCGTCACCTGTATTTAGCATCGTCCACTTGTGATCTGATCGACCAAAACGCATCTTATAGGTGCTCTGAGCGATGTCAGGTGACGTCACTTCTTGTTGACGTTTAAAGTATTGTCAAACAAAACAGAGGCTAGCTAGACCCCCCCTCCTCTTCATCCGTGCACTAACCCCCCAAATCCTTCTTGTCGGTTATTGGCTAGAACAGTTTGTTATGTTTCGTGGTGCGGGTAAGCCCGGTTTGTTTTTGTTGCCGTTTGTGGAGCCTGGGGTGTCTGCAGAGACCGCGTTTTTTACAGTGTGTTCAGGGGACAGGCAGCTAGCGGATAGTAAGGAGATTTTTGCTGTATGTGACAAAAAATATTTTGGCCTAAAAAACGTGTGACATCGCTAAGAGCACCTTTAATACCAGGTGTAAACAGGGCCAGAGAGAGAGAGAAAGAAAGAGAAAGAGAGATAGACAGATAGGGAAAGAGCATCCTTACATGAACCCTAACCTAAATTTCATTTGACACAGAAAGGAGGGCAGTGGAGAATTTAGGTTAGGGCGAGGTGAAATTCAGTTATTTTACCTTATCAGCTGAGCCCTAACTGTCCTGATATACCACACTATCACATTCATCTGTGCTTTATATACTCCCAGCACAAAAAATCAATACTGTTCCCCTTGCTTATATAAACACTTAAATGAATGCCGTTTACGTATGAATATCAGAATGCAGGCATAGCACAGATAAACCCATTAAAAACACAACACAGCAAGCAGTTTCTATTTGTGGCACTGCACATGGTGCACTCTGGTACAGGCATCACTCCACTAAAGATCACGCGACCGAGCCTTTCACTATATTACACACACACACACACACACACACACACACACACACACACACACACACACACACACACACACACACACACACACACACACACACACACACACACACACACACACGATTCTTTGTAAGCATCTTCTGTAAAAAGAAACAATGGTTAAGGCTGCTCAAGGACGCTCCTCAAATCACGGATGGATCAACGGTAACTATGGGGAAACGGATGTTAAAAGGAGAAATATGGGAGGGGGGAAGGGGCGTATGGTGATAGAGAGATGATGGGAGAGATTGAGAGATGGAGGAAGGGAGAAGAGACGTTCTCCAACCTGCATGGAAGACCACCGTGTTTTTTTTGCATCCCGGCAGTAGCTGGAGATTGCGGAATAGTCCCTTAGCCGTGAGCTTCACGTGGAAGTTTGATAGGGAAAGTCTCGGAGACCATAACATGACCTTCGATGTCCAACTGGAGGAGAGTAAATCCTCCACAAAATATAGGGGAAAGAAAATCAAGAAATTTCTCAGCTGAATAAAAAGAAAAAGAAAAAAAGAAAAACGGATTGTTCACTATAGAAAGAAAAATCTATTTGTCACATTCCAGTACAAAAGTCTTCTTAAGATGAGTGGGGGAAGTCAAATCAACAATTTAAGTGAAACAAGAAGAAAAACATAGGGGAAAAGCAATTTTGCTATTTTAAAAAATCTCAAAAAAGAAAATCAAGAATGATAAAGATTGATACTCCAACAGAAACACCAAGGTGATGATGAAGATTGGATTGGGAATGATGAGCAGCTCTTTCAGCGGTGTCCTCTTGGATGCTGAACCAGTCAGTGTCTCATATATTCTGCTCCCCTCTCTCACTTTCGCGCAAACGTGCACACGCTAATCCTTTATGTGTGTTGCACACGCACACACACACACACACACAAAGCCAAGCTCTCTGTAGTTCAACACACACATACTCGTGCACTCAGAAGGGGGGATGGAGGGATAGAGGCAATGTAAGAGGGAAGGGGAGGGAGTGAGCACAGAGCGGGGAGTAGGCGGTTTATGAGTAATGTCGTTCTCTCACTCCCTCTCTCTTGGCTACAGTATGGGTGTGAGGATGGAAGATGATGCATTTGAAGATAATAAATTATGATTTACAATTACACAGCAACATTTTTGTATATAAAACATCACATACTGTATTTGAGGAGCAAAATTGTGCAAAAATAAATAAATAAGACTCGATATTAGAGAGTATTCTACATATAACTTGATATGTACTATTCTCTAGTTTTTTTCTTGTTTTAAGTGTTTTGTTTTTGTTGCTTAAAACAAAGAAAAAAAAAACACCAATGAGGTAAGAATTCAATATATACTTCATTATTTAATTCTCTGAAAAAAGAAGAAAAAAAAACACCTCACTATCTACTCAAAAAACATTGACTCTAACAGAATTTCACCAAACAATGAAAGTCAATGGAGACCAATGTTGGTCCCCATTAACTTTCATTGTATGGACCAAAAAAAAGAAAAAAAACACTTTAAGACATTTTTCAAAATTGATTTGAAAACTATTTCTATAAACTATTTATAAAAAAACTATTTTGAATTTATTGAATTATTTTATTTTATTTAATTGATCACTGAACGCCTATATTCTCTTTTTTCATAGATTTCATTTTATTCATATTTCATAGGCATAAGGTCCTTATTAGACCCTAATCTTGCCTCATGTCATTATCTTTCTTATAACTCCTCTTCTCTCCCTCTTTCCTCTCTTTTTTCAGGCGCCTTCTCTCAGACATCTATTTAACATTTATGTATCTTCCAAGCAGCAGGCTTCCTGAATGGATGCCTTTGTTGGATAAAGAAAAAGAAATGGAGAGAAAGAGAGTGAGAGAGAAACAAGCGCCTCAGAATACTGATGAGTGACACTGTTGAATAGAGAGACGTCAAGCAGCACATGATTGGCTGTGTTCTGACACTATTGTGCTTCCTTTTTCATCACTAAAGGCCAACAGCTGCACGGCCAGAGCAACACAAATTAGGAACAGTCAATGGGTGGTCAATAGGCGGTGCTTGTGGGTAAAATTGTGTTAAAGTCAAGATGTTTGTAAGTAAAACAAGACAGAAAGGCAAGAAATGCCAATAAATGTGCATTGGTTGGGTAACCTTGTTGTGAATGTGACTGGAATTTTGGACTGAGGATGTCTATGGTTTTTATGTTCTACACTGGAGACAAGGAAAAAATAAATTGAAAGTGTGAATTAAACCCACAATTCATCTTAACAGAACAGACTTACAAAATATTTCAAGAGGGCACATACACACTACAAAGTTGACAACTCCTGAAATGGCGATACGTAATGGTTCTGTTGGTTCCGGAAGTATTTTTTCCATTCATTTCTCCCATAGTGATTTCAAAAAGTCTTCATTAAAGCATGAACCAAGGCAACCAGCTATGAAGTGAATCATAACATTACAAACTTTGATTGGAAGCAAAAACAGTTTTTAGTTAACACAATTTTAGTTTTTTAGCTCTTAGTATGAATATGTTAGCCTTAAGGTTATGATTAAGCTGGCGTGTTCCAACAGTGAAAAAATTCACATTTAGGAGATATAAGCATACAAAACTTAGTCTCTCACTTCCGCTAAAATGGATCACAGATTTTTATGACATCACCGCGGACTTCAGCTTCTCTTCACGTCTTCTGTCCAATCAAATCATCGACCAAAAATTCACATTTAGGAGATATAAGCATACAAAACTTAGTCTCTCACTTCCGCTAAAATGGATCACAGATTTTTATGACATCACCGCGGACTTCAGCTTCTCTTCACGTCTTCTGTCCAATCAAATCATCGACCATTAACATGTCACGGAGCAATATGGGTTGCAGATGTGTAAACGCTCAAGTTTTATTACGTTCTCCAACTGTACGTTAGATAAGAATGAAATGGCTAGAATTTATTCACACCTCTACTATTGAATCTAACGTATCATCAGCACTTGGATTCGCTTCCATGGTGCTGTCAAGTACGACTTAAAGTCTGTCAGGCAAACTAAACGCTACTAGCTATTAGAATCCCATTAAGCATTGCAACAGCATAATTGAATTAAAAATGACGGAGAAATATAAAACTACACATGTAAACATTTTGATTTTATATATCTCTTCTCTGATAACGTGTTTACTAGCATGAGGTTGGGACAACCTGTCACTCACGTGACATCACAGCGATAGCAATTCCCCATGGACAAAAATCAAGTCCCAGTCAGAATAGGGAAGAAAAGACTATTACAACTTCCATTTCATCCTAACTTTCAGTGAAAAAAAAAAACACTAAAATTATGATATGCTATTTTCAACACCTCTGGAATAAAACAAGTTTACTCATGAATGCAGGTTTTTAATTATACCGAACTAATGGCAAGTAGATAAGTGAAATGACTAAATAAACACATCAGTGCAGACTGATCACATTATTCTATAGACAACACAACAATGGTAAATGGATACAGACACACACAATCAAATTCTCTCCTTACCTATTATTGATGATGAACGAATAAGCCGTGCAGATCCACTGCGCTGCAAAGCATTCTGGTTAGTCTTAGGTGTCACATGGCTGGTCACAGCTGGGCCTTTCAGCCCTATTAAAATAGTGCAGAAGAAATCAAACTTCATGTTAACAGATTGTGCAATGGAAGGTTTAAGTGACTGAGTCAGATGTCCTGTAGAGGCTGTATGTGCATTCGTGTTTTAATGGCAGTGGGTGGGACAGGGCGGGGCAGAAAGAATGCCGCTAAACCTTCACAACCATCTTCACACTCCAAGCAATTAGCAAGACAATCGATATTAACTATAAATAATATGCTTATCTTGTTCTGTGGCGTCAAAAGTTTGGGGTTGGTAAAATATTGTAATGGTTTTCGAAGAAGTCTCTTATGCTCACCAAGGCTGCATTTATGTAATCAAAAATACAGGGAAAACACTAACATTGTGAAATATTATTGCGATTTACAAATAATTCTGTTTCCTAAATGTTTTCTAATTGAATATATATTTAAAATGTAATTTATTCCTGGGATGGCAAAACTGAATTGTCTTTACTGCAGTCTTCAGAGGCACATGATTCTTTAGAAATCATTATAATATACTGATTTGGTGCACAAGAAAAAGTTATATAAAGCTATAATTTTTTTTTCAAAGAGAAAGTTCAAGAGAACAGCATTTATTGGAAATAAAGCATTATAAATGTATTTACTGTCAAGTGTTTATCAATTGGATATGTCCTTGTTGAATAAAACCATTAATTTCTTTAAAAAACTAATCTTACTGACTACAAACTTTTCAATGATAATGTATATTAAGGTTTTTTGTGATTTCATATATATATATATATTGATATATCCAAGATACAAATTTTTTAAATATCTCTTAATATTTAATGCTTCTAGTTGTGCTTCTAGGGTCAATCTATCTTATTTTGTGGATGTTGTAAGGATATTTTTTAAACAATTGAAAAATACTAAAGAAGAGGATATTTATATATGATTTGCATTACGTTTTTTTACCTTCAATATTAAAAGATCTAATCGAATCTATTTCTATCATAACAATAGAAGAGGAATTACAATAACAAATTAGGGAATTAGAATCTTTTTAAAAACCTATTAAGAGGGGTATATGGTTGTAATCAGATTGTGATTTTGAACTAAAATAACATCAAAGGAGTTCTGATTGCAGTGTCATTAGCTTAAGACAATCAGAGCTTTCCCACTGATTAATGATTATAGAATATCTGACACCAATGAGAGTGAGTTTCCATTTGAGCCTGTTTTGATGTGTAAATAATGAATGATGAGAGACAGATGAATGTGGACTCTGATAAACATGAAAATAAGTGTTAGAGAGAGTAAGTGAGATTAGAAGATTAAAACGTCACGTTTCCCTCACCTGCCAAGGGTTTAGACGGCGTGGAGCTTGCTCTGCTGCGGTGACCTGATACAGGTTTGATAACTAGAGACTTTCCTTGAATCTGGGATGTGGGTGATTGTTTGACAGACTTCTCCTCACTCTTCATCCCTTCAACAGGAACTGATCAAAGACAAATCACCACATCACATTATAAAATAATATTGTGTACAATGCAGAAAAACCCTATTTTCAAATTATATTTTATCTTTTTTTCTGTATTTAGAGAAAATATCTTGAATATAAATATACTGTCTTGTTTCATGCACTTTGCTAATTCATTTTTGTTTCACTTAAATTCAGTGATATTTGTTTTTAAGTTGATGTTTAAATGTCTATATATATATATATATATATATATATATATATATATATATATATCTGACAACACGTCTTTATATCTTACGCAGTTTCTTCTCAGGTAAATAAATCTTATAAATAAAATATAAATAAAACATTCTGATTATGTGTATATGTAGAAACATACCACCCATTAAGAAACTAAAATAAAGATCCAATTCCTTGAATTCTTCAAATGATTTATTTAATATGTTAAAAAAAATGCAATTAGTAAAAGACTAGATCAGTTAGAAACAAAGCTAAGCGATTGTTCCCAGCACAACAACATGATTACTTTATCAGTTAATCGTTCAAATAAAAGGCTTTTGTGTCAATATTAATGAGCAATTCTGTCGGGAATTTACCTTGAAAATCTTCTTTATTCATTAGCCAAACACATTCACATGCATTGCTATTGAAACTAGAACTCATTTCTCTAATTTACCATGGCAAACCAGTGGCGATTTTTGTTTTTTCTTGAATTTAAGTTCAGAGTATGGGACAGCAAGAAAGTGTGGGAATAAACTAATCATAATTCTGATAGGGTGTTGTGTGGAGGATGTTGTGATTAATGTCTACAGCGCACAGCTTTGGAATGGCAGAGATCATATTGTATATGAGTTGCTCACAGTCACTGCTAAACTCTGAGCAGATGTGACCTTTGACCTGAGAAAAGGAATGAGGGCAGTCTGAGCCCTGAATATTTCATTGAAGCTCAGAGAGAAAGTGTGAGAAACTATGTATCTCAAATGTTAAAACCATGGTACTATGATATACGAATATGATAATGACTGATTTCCATATACATGTTTCATTTATCTGGTGAATTTATTGTTTATTTTTTACTGGAAAACAATATAACAAAATAATGAATAAGAAAATGATTATATGCAGCGTGAGAAAGAGGAATGTACTGTCAAGATGCAGATGGTGACTTAAAGGGATAGGGACTTAAAGGGACCCAAAAATTAAAATCATCCCATTATTTACAAAACCTCAAGCCATCCTAGATGTATATGACTTTCTTCTTTCAGATGAACACAATCGGAGATATATGAAAAAAAATACAAGCTTTATATTGGTAGTGAATGGGGCGAGATTTTGAAACCCAAAACAATGCATCAAAAACCCAAAACAGTTAATAAACACCTGCTGAAGCGAAAATATGGGATTTTGTAAGAAAAATATCCATATTTAAAACGTTATTAACTATATATATATATATATATATATATATATATATATATATATATATATATATATATATATATATATTATTAATAATAATAACTATAATAAGATGTACACATTGATTTGCGGCGGGAAAAGTGACCTCTGACCCAACGCAAGACGAATGTGGAAGAGCAAAGGATAGAGCAAAACAAAACACCGGTCACAAATTAGAAGTCTAAAATGAGAACTTTAAAAGAAATGTCGGAGGATTTAGATATGAGAGAAGAAATGCTTGAGTTTGTTGCACAGCCCTATTGGTTTAAACCGCGAGAGGCGTCTAAGCTTACGATACTCCTACATACATTGCGGCACGGGTTACTCGTGTGGCGCAAGTCGATGTGCGCAGTATGTGTACGGTCGTCTGCCGGAAGCTAGTTATTACAGTTAATAAAGCTTTAAATAAGGATAGTTTTCTTACACAAGCGTATCGCTTAGCTTCAGAAGGCCTTTATTAACCCCCCAGAGCCGCGTCAAGTACTTTTATGATGGATGATACATTTTTTGGGGTTTTAAAATCTCGCCCCCCCATTCACTACCATTATAAAGCTTGGAAGAGCCAGGATATTTTTAAATATATCTCCGATTGTGTTCATCTGAAAGAAGACAGACATATACACCTAGGATGGCTTACATTTACATTTATTCATTTAGCTGACGCTTTTATCCAAAGCGACTTACAATTGCTATATTTCAGAGGCCTCTGGAGCAACTAGAGGTTAAGTGTCTTGCTCAGGGACACATTGGTGTCTCACAGTGGATTCGAACCCGGGTCTCTCACACCAAAGGCATGTGTCTTATCCACTGCGCCATCACCACACATTGAGGGCTTGAGGGTGAGTAAATTCATTTTTGGGTGAACTATCCCTTTAAGACTCTTCACAGACACGCACCTTTGTTTACAGCGATACTGTTGCTTTCGCTGATTGTACTTCCCAGCGATGAGGAGCTGGGGCTTGTGGGTATCCCTTTGACAGGCAGTTTGGAAGAGGCAGCTCTCTGAGGACCCTTACAAAAAGAGCTGGAAACAGAAGTTGGGCTGCAGGGTACTGTGGACTTGTCTGTGGTGCGCATCCTTGGAATACCTAAACACAAAAGAGTTATAATAATTAAATTATACTTGCCATCATCATTGATACCGAAGCATATTCCAGCTAGACTCTATGTTTTCGCTTCTATTCAGCCAGCTGCACTCACAGAGTGTTCAATTATTTAATAAAGACTGCAGTTACATATAGAATATCAATAGAATATTCAGCCATGCATACAAACTGATATGGGCATAGATGACCCTCACTGACATTTCAACAGTTTTATTTTTCTGTACTCATCATCTTTCCTCACAAGAAGTACACCATACAAGGCGGTGTGGGGTCATCTAGCACGCGATTATAACATATGATGGTTTAACTCTGTTTTACACATTTTTTGAAAAAAATATTTTGCCAGGTGCCTAAAAACTCATTCTGTTTTCCTAGTTTAGTGCAATGTCTAACAGCTGTAGAAATAAAAGCAAAACAAATGAAGTATTTAGAAATATACAGAGCCATTCAAACATTTGGGTTCAGGATTTTGTAAATGTTTTTAAAAGGAGTCTCTTATGCTCAACAAAATATAGTACAAAAGAAATATTGTGTAATATTATTACAATTTAAAATAACTTCTTATTCAATTCTATACATTTTATTTTAATATATTTTAAAATGTAATTTATTCCTGTGATGGTAAAGCTGAATTTTCAGCACCATTAGTGCTTCAGTGTCACATGATCCTTCATAAATCATTCAATAATTAGATTAGAATCTGTGATTGTGAATACGTTTTTTTTTTTAAGTTTTTTTCTCTCTAATGTATAGAACGGACAAAAGATCATAATTTATTTGAAATATAAATCTTTTCTGTTTTTCCTTTTTCATTATACATGTCTTTTCTGTCACCTTTGAAGATTTTAATGCATCCTTGCTAAATAAAAGTGTTAATTTATTTGAAATAAATCGTACTGACACCTAACCTTTGAACAGTAGTGTAAATAATATTATAAAATAATATGTATAAAACATATTTCATGTCATTGGTGTTATGAATGTTAACATATTTTTTAGATGAATGTCAAAGACGAAACTGTTCAAATGTGCTCAAATGTGCATATGATTTCCGCACCACAGTGAAAAAGTAATACATTTTCCTTTCAATTAAATTTGATCAGTTTATGTAGTACCACCATTGGGAAGTTGTGTTTGTGTCTTTTTCTTTGTGAAATGTGCAGTAGTGTGCTGGGAAATCTTGGTGTGTTTCCTGTATCCTGTTTCTTTTTCTACACCACCGATCAGTTCCTATGTGTGAGAACACTTGTTTGACTCAAATGGGTAGAAGCCGAGTGTGTTATTGTGAATTAAAGAGGGAGAGAGACAACACCTCACACGAGCACATCCTGTACTGTACATAATGTAAGGTCTTCTGGGGGCACTGCTATGGAGACCAACCAACACAAATATCATTTTATGTCAGCTGGTGTATTTACATGCAGGTTTGAATCTGTTGATCTAGAACAGCGAGATTCTTCACTTTCTCCAGAGTCTGATCCAGAAACCACTCTCTGAACTCCCTGCTCTTTCCTCTCCTAAGTGTTTAAACGGCACCGAATTCAAAAGCAGCGAGACCAATAAATGAGATAAATGCCACCTCTTGGAGAACACATGCTACTGCATTTTGCTTGTTCACTTCCAGGCAAAGTCTGACTTTGGGTTTTTAATTTGAAAGTACTTATCTGATGACTCAGGGCTATCAACTACTAAAACAAGATAAGGAAAGCAAACAAACACATAGAAAGATGTCTCCGGCAAGTGGCACAGCTACATTTTTGTGGCCAAGCGGATAGGATGTGTACAGGGTTCCTACTTCACAGGAAACAGTGTCATAAATTTGTGATGATATTGTAAATGTAAATTTGAATATATTTATTTATTATTATGACATATAATACACTGTGATATTTTGAAATATCATTACAACTTAAAATATCTGTTTTCTTTTTGAATATATTTTAAAATGTACTTTATTATTATCCTTACTCCAGTCTTCAGTGTCACACGATCCTTCAGAAATCAGTCGAATATGCTAATTTTGGTGCTCAAGAAACATTTCTTATTATTATCAAATGCTGAAAATAGTTCTGCAGCTTAATATTTGTGTGGAAACTGTAATACACTTTCTTTTCATTCTTTGATAAATCTAAAGTTCAAAAGAACAGTATGTATGTGAAATGGAAATCTTCTGTAACATTAAAAATGTCTTCACTTTCATTTCTGATCAAGTTAATGCTGAATAAAAGTATTATTTTCTTTTTTTTTAAAAACCCAAAAAGTGTTATTTTATTTTTTTTAAAAAGAAAAATGTCTGAATGGTAGTGTAGGCCTTTTATACTTTAGTGATATCCAAATAAGATAACAGTTGATCAGAATCATTTTTGAGTGAAATCTATATATGAACACATTTATAAATATAATGACTTAAAGGTGCAGATTTTGCTAATAATGTCCTTTAGTAAATATCATTGAAACACAGTCCACTTATTGAACCACTAATTTACATCAATAATCTTGTGCTTTACTGTATATATAAGAGCAATTATACAAATTATTTATAACAAATATTTTACGTAAATCACTGATTTTATCCCCATAACTATTCAGCTTGATGAGGCCAATATATAAACATAAAGAAAGTAAGAGAAACTTTACACCTTTATTGATGGAAGTCCCTTATTTCCATTAAATGAATTATTTATTTTCAAACGTCCTCTGCATCATGAACATAAAATATGGCACTGTTTCCTGAGACTGACCCCACCGTAACAGATATCCTTCAACACAAAACTTTCCCCTGATTGTCAACTATTAAATTGTGGAGCAAAAGTCACAGTGTGGGCCTGTGGTCTCTGTGTAGAAACAAGATGACGATTGTCTAGTTGGAATGTGACCTTCTTTCTTTGATTCAATTTTACTTTTCATTGACACTGAAACATGACACACACAAACATGTAGAATTTGGCCCCTGAAACCACATGCACCCAAACATATCCCTGCAACCACATGTAATGAAAGAAAGAGGAAACACGCAAAAGAGACAGAGAAAGGAAAGAATATGTCACAGAGGAAGGTTAAGTTACGGGACAGCCCCAAACTTTTTAAAAGTGTAGACATGCACACACATACACAGTGAGCGCAATGTCTTTTTCTGACCAACACAGGAAAACTGCCTTAGGCTACACACACAAACACAGACATACACACGATGGGATGGGTGGAGGGAAAGAGAGAGGATGAGACAAAGAGCGAGAGAAATGAATGTACAATATGAAATAGGAAACAGAAGTTAAGTGCAGTGTTAAACTCAAGTGTGTGTTATGGCTTTAAATGCTGAACATGTGGCCACAGAAAGAAAGGAGAGTTACGTAACACTACGCAGAGTTTGGAACCTGAAGTGTTGAATTCTGCAGGCTTATTAACACCAGCTGCAACTTCCCACTCACTCCATAACCCAGACACATGTTAGATTCACTAGTAGGACATTTTATAGGCCTAATGGATTTTTAAACGAAGGTGATTCTATTTGCAAAACGGCAACCCAACTTCTCGCACAAACCTGTTGATATCAGTCGATTTACAGCAAAACAGTTATTTATGATACTTTGAAATAATGAGTATCACTATAAAAGTTCTGTTTGTCCCCAGAAGTTAGAAGTTAAATATGAAAAAAACTTCCATTTGAGGGCGTCCGAGGACATCCTGAAAACTTAATCATAAATAATGTTTTTTACACAACATAATGCAAAATAATTTTTTGGGTTTAGGTATTTATTTATTTTATTATTTTCTTGTATTATTTTAATTTTCTTGAAAATGAAATTCTCCTAATTGAAGAAGGGATGGAGAACTCGATTATTTGACAAAATAAATTATAAAAAATAATATAAGAACATAATAAAATAAATACACTACAGTTATTTTTTTTTAGATTGGCAAGAATCTTTCTGTTTTTGAAAGGGGTCTCTCTATATAAAGCAATTACTTAATCTTAAAGCTAATTAAAGGTTCATTCCACCGGTGGAGACATGAATATGTATTGAAAGTGGGTCATAAATGTAGTAGAATAGTATCATAAATTTCTAATTTGGGACCTTCTTGGCCGATAAAAGGCAGAAAATGACTTTTTAGTGCTTGTGGATTGTAGACAACAATCCCCATAGTGCATTGCAATGCTCAGCTCCGCAGGCCACTCCCACTACAGTAGCTAGCTTAACTGCAAGATATTTGTGCAATGAACCTGCCACGTTAGCGTGTTAACAAAATGAAAATAAACTTACTTTACAGAAAGATGACCATTTGACCCTGTAGGCTTTGGCTGACGTTGCCAGTTGACCTTAGGTAGTCTAAAGTAGGTCTCCAGGACGCCGCTATCCATATAGGGTGCGAAACTCGGTTGAGCAACAACACACACGTCCGTGTCATCCTCCGATTCCGTAGCACCGCTTAAATTCTCGGCAGCAGACAGACTCTTGTTCTGTGTCCATTGGCGCACAGTGAGAGCACAGGCACCACCAATCTGCCCCAGCTCGAGCCATTGCGAGCTCCTCGTCCTCGTCTCGTCGGCTGTGGTGACAGCAGCTTCAGCCGCCTCCTGTTCCTCCATAGCCCTCAGCTGCTCGTCGCTATACTGTGGCTCATAAAGGTAGCCACGAACATCCGTTTCTACCATAACTTCGTCAAAATCCAGATCCTCCATAATGCATCCGCCTGTGTATTCAGTACTGTCGTCCATATTTTCAAAAAGTTTCTGCCGGTGAAATCAAACGCACTGGCACTGATCTGATAGGTCTGTTAGCGCATTAGGTCCAACCCCCTATGGGCGGGTTTGAAAGGGCGGGAACTAGTGCTTGTAGTCTTTATAGAAACCCCCCCCTTTTACACTTCCTGCTACAATGACGTAAAATGACGATTTTTGCGTCATTGTAGGAGGAGATGAAAAAGGTAAATAGAGGATTTCTCTCGTCTCAGGGGAAAATGAAAGAGTGTTGCACGACTATTCAATAGTATGAATGGATTTCTAACAATGGAAATCTTAATGCAAATGGGTGGAGTGACCCTTTAAGCTAAACTAATCATTGTTATTATTTATGTTTTTAGTTGTACTTTTTTGGGATCAGTAAGATATTAATATTTCTATTTAGCATAGATGCAATAATGATTTAAAGTGTTTTACTGAACTGATGAGCTAAATCCTTAGATATTAATATCTAAGATATTAATTCCTTAAAAAAGTTTCTCAATTTCTCAAAAAATAGTCAAATTAAAAACATAAATAATAACAATCATTATATATTAGCTTAATTAAGATTTAAGATTAATTAATTTGCTTTAAATAAAAACAATATGTATGCACACACAAAAAAAAAAATCACAACCCTGCAAACGTCAAATTAAATTGCAAATGTGCAGCAGAAAGGCTGATTTTAGAAAGGAAGAATTTTAGATTCCTCACTCTAGCTCAGTTACCTGAACTGTGACAGTGATGCATGTAAAACACTTATAATATCAGTATAAGCTTACAGGAAGCATTACACAGAACAAAACAAATCTAGAGGCTCTTCCACTATAGCGTTCACTCTGTCTACTTAAACAATGCCTGTGAGATTTTGTTTCTTTGCATGTGGTGCGTTAAACAAGCAAAACTCACCAGCCGGCTGAACCGCTCGTCCTCCCAGTGGACCCAGACTACCTGTGGGTCGGGCTTCTCTGTTAGAGGGCTTCAGTCTGGGTTCTCGGGGTCCAGAGGTGGAAGTACTGTTAGTCCCTAGAGATGGTCCCAGCTTGGAAGAGACAGTCTGGAGAAAGAGTCGTTGGTTAGTCACAGCATCCCAAGCCAGAGATCCCAACTCTGGGCGCCGCAGGGTAACCATAGTGTTGGCCATTCCACAGAACAGACAGAAAATGTGCAGCAGTACAGAGAGAGAGAGAGAGAGAGAGAGAGAGAGAGAGAGAGAGAGAGAGAGAGAGAGAGAGAGAGAGAGAGAGAGAGAGAAGCGAGAGCGCTGAAGGAGAGGGAGGAGGAGCGGAAAGGAGGGAGGGGAAATAAGACTCGCCTGCTCCAAAAAAAAAAAAAGCAGAAGAAGAAAAAAAAGAAAAAAGGAAAGGGAAAAACGTTTCTATTGTGTTATTCCCTCAGGGCTTCTGATGCCAGGACCAGCCCAGATCTTTTTCTTTTCTCCCCCTCGTTTTTAAACACTCAACACACACATGGAGTGAGTTTGTGGAAAGATTCTGTTGTCTGAATCAGTGTTCATGAGTCCTCTAAACTAAGGAATGTTTCCCTCCGCGTTCTGTTCTTTTCCCTCCAAGACAGTTGTTTTACTGGCAAAAACATCTCACTCATGTTTTCTAACCAAGTTGAAAAAGGCAGGAAACTGAGAGAGGGAACTGGCTCTTGTGTGTTTCTTAACAGTGATAATAAAGCAGAAACATGCAAAAGCACTTGCTGTAAGACTCTGGACGGTGAACATATTTAAAAACCTCTAATCACAGTATTTGCATTTGAAAAAACTTTTGTTAGGTCTTCATTTACTCTTGACATTTGGTTCGACCCAAGCTAATAACACATTTAAGCCTGAATAACAGCATAGCACAATCATGTGATGGCACGTATAGAGTCTGACTTGTTGAAGCGGTTCTCTTCATAAAGAGAAAATTGACATGGAAAGAGACAGCTGCTGTTAATATGCTGCTTTAAATGAACATTGCAGTTTAAGTAGACCAAGATTTGGATGTATGACTATAAATTACACAAACAACTTGAAAGGTCCATCTGATCACATCTAACACACGTTGAGAATCAAGAATACTTCTTAAACATTAATACTTTCTTCTATTGGTGATTAAAATAAACATGTTTCAACTGGCTGAGCTCTCAGTCTGACTCTTTCTGTGCATCCCAGTAGAGATTATTTGACAAAAGATGCTTCATTAGACATGTAAATGTGAATATTAAATGTACTAAACAAAATGAATAAAAGTTTTAATCATAGTAAACTCTAAATTAATAATCTGTAAAGTTTTCATAATAATACTAAAAACATTCTAAAAGGGAAAAAAATTAAATAAAAAATTAATGCTTTAATGTTAATGCAATTTAAATAAACAACAACAATAATATAATAAACTATAATGAACATTTTAATAATAATATTTTTTTTGATAAATAATAAAAACACGAATAAAACTTAATAATAGCAATAGTAAAATTTAAATAAACCACTAACTTTCTAAATGTGTAAACATGTATATAAAATACTAATAAAAGTACTAATAATAGTAAAATTTAAATAAACCTAAATAAATTAAACTAATTTAAATAAACCTAAAATGTAGAAAAACCTACTAATTATAAAAACGAAATGTACTAAATAAATAAGAAATGAATAGATGCTTTAATATTAATAAGGTTTAAATAAACTTTAATAAAAGTTAAAAGGTAAAGTATTAATTAAATAATAATATTTTATAGTTTTAAGAAATTTTAATAACAGTAACAGTAAAATTTTAAAATAAATAAACCTTAATAAAAGTTTTAGTAATAATAAAAGTTACTGTTACTAATGTATCTACTGTTACTTTGTTACTAAAATGTAAAAAAATATATATAGCAGTTTAATAATAGTAAAATGTAAATAAATAAACCTTAAAAGTTTGATCAAAATTTAAAAAAAACTTTTCTAAATGTAAAAATAAACTTATATAAACATGTCCTTCATGTATATAAATGTGATTTTTTTAATGCTTAAAATTAGATAAATAAAAAGTAAATTATAACAATCAATAATTAAACAGGAGAGAAGTTGAATAAGAGGACCACTGAATCACTAACCTTGCTGTTACTCTTAAAGGTTTCTTCTCCAGCTTCTTCCTCAAGTTGAGGTTCTCCTTCATTTTTAAAATCAGTTGAAGAAGGACATTCTGACTTCATTGCTGTTTCTTCTTGTGTTGGCAAGGATAAAGTGTTTACATCTTTCTCCTGACCACCATTAAATGCAACCTCACTTGGGCAAGTCTTTGTTTCTTTTCCTCTTGTATTGTCTGATGATGATCTGCTTCTTTTTCCAACAGCATTATCTTCCACCTTCCTACTAGCAGGAACCTTCACGCTTCCTGAAGCTGACTGCTTAACATTCGTGTTTGTTTTTGCTGGATTGGCTGATCTTGGCACAGAGGCAGCCCTGGAGATGATCTTGGCCTTCACGTTCCTCAGGTCTGGCCTGGGGAACCTCTTCACCTCAAGTTTTGTGGCTTTGGCCAGAGCAGCCCTTGTACGGGGCTTGGCAATAAAATGTCCTGCAACATCATTGGTCTTTTTCGCTGTGGACTTTGGCTGGTTGTCCTCTTTTGAGATGGATAAGCGAGAAGAAGTTGTGTTTCTGGTACTTGTTATTGAAATGGAGACTTTGTTTTCAGGAGACACCACTGTTGCATGCATAATGTGAGTTTTTTGAATGGCTGATGACAACTCAACAGAGACTTCCCCATTTTCGTGGACAACTTCCCTCTGGGGTTCATTCTCAGTGGCCATGTTAGGCACTTCCGCTGTTTGGCCTTCAGAAATTTCTGGTAAAACACTGTTTGGCATTACCACTTCAGAGCTGGTGGAGTCTTCCAAAGCAGAGACAACAACTTGGCTTTTCATCATTAAATCTACAGAGGATAAAGAAAGAAAAGAGTCTTCTTCCTCTTCTTCTTTAGTGTCATCATCATCATCATCATCATCATTACCTGAAGAGCACAAGAATGCATCATCACCATCAGTTTGACCAACCTTCTGTGCTACCATCAAAGTTACATTACGGTTGTCATTGTCACTCCAACAGTCTTCATTAGCATCCAGATAGACAGACACTGAGTTGTCGTTGTCATCACTATAGTGTGGTCTGCAGTCTGGGCTCTGTATCCCTGAATCATCACTATTGGCCGTTGCTTTTCCCATCTCCACATCTGGCATGTCCACATCCAGAGGACTATCTGTTCTGGCACTACTCAGGCTGCTCAAGCTACGCATGGAGTCCGGTGATGTCTCATCTCTATCGTACAGGTGCAAGGTTTTGGATGATGACAGAGAGGACTCAGAGGTGAAAGCGTTGTTACTATGGTCACTACTGTGTAATGGGAGACACATCCCGTGCTGAGATCCCTGAGAAGATCTCTTGGGAAGCGCAAGAGGTGGAAGTTCAGACTTGTTTGTTGGTGGTTCCATGAGACAGATGGGTTGAGACACTATCATACAGTCAAATCCCCCATAGCTAGATCCAATTCAGCCCTGATAAACAGTTAATACTTAACTTTGTAGAAGATGGGATTATGGTGTTTCTCATCATAGAAAGTCTATTCCTTTGATCATTCAGAAGATGGCGTCCATGGTTTTGCTGACACACTTTTAATGACTCTAAAAAACAAGAAAAGACAACAGCATGTCAATTACATTTCATCTAGTCCTGATCTGTACTGTTAGATATTTAAATAGTATAGAGCCTGAGATAAACAGGGAAACCAGGGTCATAAAAGAAAAAGAAAATCGAATGGTAATGTTGAATTTGATTTTTTTTGAAAAAAAATTCTATTCAAAGTTATCAATTCTAGATGAGATGACAACAAGCCTGAATATAATATTTTATAATGGTGTAAACAAGAGTATAACTGCTCCCTACTGGCAATTTCACTTGCACTGAATTGTTTCATTTTACATAACTGAATCATTGTCCTGTGATCACTGTGAAGCAGCTTTGAAACAACAGGTTTTGTATAAACGCTATTTAAATAAAGGTTTGAGTAAATAATAAAGGACTTGACTTGACTGCCCTCTACTGGTAACTACTCCTCTATATAGGAAAAGTCAAAGGAGATAATGTAGCCTAAACCTCTACAAACTCTTTTATATCACTTCTGCAAGAAATTAATGTTCAACTTATATAATATATTGAGCTGCCATTATACATGTTGATGTATACATTTAGCTTATATTCATGTATATATATATATATATATTCATGAGTCAAGCTAAGTTGACTCATGAAAGCTGTCAGTCAGCTGCTTGAGTAATGGAAAAGCGTGTTCGAAGCTGTCTGCATGTAAATTTCTTTATTTTAGTTTAAGCAAACACATAAAGTGCACACATCCACAATCTATTCTGTATTATATCAGTCACACTTTTCAATTAAATTAGGGTGATAATGTAGGTCAGATAAAAGCTAATTAAAGGAGAAGGCTTTTATTTTGATATGCAGGGCAGTCTCTCACACACACACACACACACACACACACACACACACACACACACACACACACACACACACACACACACACACACACACACACACACACACACACACACACACACACACACACACACACACACACACACACAAGGCAATGGTGACAGTTACTTCTACAATGGTGTCCTTGTGTTTCCAGACAAATGCTGAATGGTCCTGACCAAGAGTCTGATTGTTCCACTCACAAAAACCTTTCGCTGAATACACCAAAAGTCATCTTTTAACACAAAGAACAGGCTGATATCTACCCGGGTTGGGAAGATGCGCGGGTGTCAAAATGCATATATGCCCTTTCTAAGAGCTGGTGCATGACACTGCAAAAATTCAAGCATTATTTGTGAAGTATTGAGTAGGACTGCGGATATCAACCGTATACAGGTTATGATGTGTTTATAGTTTTTGAAGATGTCACAAATGATAATGAATAGCATCGTCTAATTGACATGGCAACAAATAAGTTGTTGGCAAACTATTCCTCTGCTGACCTTCCTGAGATTTGTTTATGTGGCAGATATGGCTACTGGTGATGAGAGAGCTGCTGACACCCTAAGTTCATATATCACTCCGGAGAATGAGATGAGCAAACTTAATGATGCAGAACAGAGACAAAATCGGATCTTCTTCTTCTTCAAAACTAATGAGATGTTTAAAAAGCGAATTATTATGTAACATATTACTTTGTTAATTTGACCCCATTGAACTACAGCTTTCAACCTCTACACAATGTTCCACACAATGAATGAATGAATGAAAGAATAGCTCTTTACTACTACTTTAAAGCGCTTTACATACAATCATATCTCTCCTCAAACACCACCAGTGGGTGCGGAGAGAGAGTGATAGAGCCAATTCAGTGGATAGGGATTATTAGGAAGCCATGTCTGATATGGGCCAGTGGAGGGAATTTGGACAAGGACAAAGGGTTTACAACCCTAATTTTTTACAAGTAGTGCTATATGATTTTTAATGACCACATACATTTAGGACCTTAGTTTAACGTTTCATCCGAAGAACGGTGCTTGGTACGGTAATAGTATAGTGTCCCCATCACTATGCTGGAGCATTAGGACACACAGGCAAAAGGCTGAGCACCCCTGCTGGCCTCACTAACACCTCTTCCAGCAGCATTCTAGTTTTCCCAGGAGGTCTCCCATCCAGGTACTGACCAGGCTCAGCCCTGCTTAGCTTCAGATAGCAACTAGTTTTGGGCTACAGTACAGGGTGATATGGCTGTGACAATGAATCAGTGATTGTAGAACTGGTATAGAGGTTGCATAAAGTACATAAAGTGATAGTTCACCCAAAAATGAAAACTCTTTCATCATTTACTCACTCTCAAGTTGTGCCAGTCCAAACCTCTATGGGTTTCTTTCTTCTGTTGAACACAAAATAAGATATTTTCAAGAATATGGGAAACCAAACAGTTGTGGCCAACACAGTTGTGACCAACACCATTGACTTTCTATAGTATTTTTTTTCACATACTATTGAAGTCAATGGTGCCCCACAACTGTTTGGTTACAAACATTCTTCAAAATATCTTCCTTTGTGTTCAGCAGAACAAAGCAATTCATACAGGTTTGAAACAACTTGAGGGTGAGTAAATGATGACAGAATTTTCGTTTTTGGGTGACTATCCCTTTAAATACCCTGTGAAAGTGTTTGATGAAAGTAATTTTCTTTCCTGTGTTTGACTTATTTAGCATAGGCATGATTTGCTACTTGCTATTGTTAGTAAGCGGCAAATGGAAAGTGTATCTTCTTTATTTTGCAGAATAGAGCTTGCATATAAAGGACTTCAAAGCTAAAAAAAAAAACATTGACTAAAAGCTACAAAATGTTTTTTTAAACCCTTCAGTGCTGAAATTTTCTTGCATGTTGACGAAATTACAAATCCCAGCAAAAACAGAAAAAATGCCTCATGAATTAGCAGTTGAAAAAGAAAACAAGAAAAAAACGGTCTTAAAGTCTTAAAAGTACTGCTTACAACCAACAACAGCCCTGTATTTCACTGTACGTTCAGTGATTATGATATTATGTAACAATTTCTTGCTTCCTATGTGCTCAGCTCAGATAGCAGTGGGATACAGAACATGACGTACATGACCCTGGCCTGTATAGCTCTCAGAGTGTGTGTACCATTGGTTGTCCAAGGCCACTATAATCTTCTGAGATTGATAATTACACTTGCTTTAACATCTCAGATTATAGCGATGATGAGACAGATAGCCAGAGAGAGAAAGTGAGAGAGAGAGAGAGAGAGAGAGAGAGAGAGAGAGAGAGAGAGAGAGAGAGAGAGAGAGAGAGAGAGAGAGAGAGAGAGAGAGAGATACTGCAGCAATGATTCTTGCTGTGTTAGGGTCAGTCCTCTTATCCCCGGGGTGATGAGAATAAGAGAGGGGCATTCGCTTGCATTGGGTTAACAAAGGTGAGGTTACAAGACATGTCAGATTTCTCAACACTCTCTGTCAATGTCCCCACACAACTGACAGATTTGAATAGTTTTCTATAAGTGCACATAGACACAATGCATTGGCTAACGATAAAAGCGAGCCATGTTGTGCTGCACTGCGTGCCTGTCAACTGAAATAACTCAGAGCAGACATCACACTGGGATAGAAAGATCATAAATCTCAAGGCTAGATACACAGCTAAAATTCGTAAAGAACGGCTATATTATTATTTTTACATAAAAGACCATTTTAATTAAAAAAATGGTATCCTCTAACTAAATAAAAAAATGTAAATCCTGTTAGTGAAAGGTAATTTATTTGATCAAAAATGCACTAAAATTAGCAATATTGTGAAATATTATTAAGTAGGCTATACCTTCATGCATGCATATTTAAAGTAGGCAATAAATTGTTGCCATTTTTCAACAAAAAAAAAAAGATTCCACCCTGCCTCAAAGAAGGCAGTTCAAAGAATTCTGCAATCTGGGACAGAGTGCAAACATGTGCCTGAGGTTACAGGGCAAAAGTTTACATTGTTTTACATGTCAGGGCTGTTGGGATATATTTTAGGTTTAGTCGATGAAATAGTGGTGCATATCTAACACCCATAAATCATCCTCAAGCTATAGGCCTAGTTCCTCTTCCCAAGCACTTATGAAAGTTATCATTTGACAAAATCGTCACATATATCTGTGAGATAATACATGAGGGTTCAGTTTAAACTATTTTTAATTATTTTATTTCAATTTTTTATAAGGAAAACACCTTTGACATTTTGATTACTATTTTTGTGTTACACAGGAAAGTCATTTTTGCCACTCTGCCACAAACACATTTCCCCTTTACAATTATTGTGCTTAAACTTAGCTATCAAACATACAAATGTTTTGCTTTCAAAATCCACCAGGCTTAAAAATCTGAAGTTGCATGTGCTTTTAAATGGGAATGGTGCTTTATGGCTTCATCACACCAGTGAATGCCTGACATCAACCCAGTTTTTTTTACTAGTCCAGCCACTGGCCCTCTGGGCAAAAAGAACAGTGAAGCGAAGGGTGGCTAATGCTTCCACCCCTGACGGAATGATCCAGAGAATGAATGTGATTTTGTAGGACTGAACTGAGTGGATTTCTAGAACACTTCTCAGAGCCCAGGGCCCCATCAACAAGAGAAGATGGCCTATGAACTTATATAATCAATACTGAGCCGTTTCGGTATCGGAAAACCCAGGACTTAAGTTTCAGTATGACCTTCCAAAGAGTCACAGTGTTTCTTTGTCAATAGGATACACAATACATGTGTTTTTCCCAGAACTAAAATGACAACATACTCCACCACTATAGTCTTACAGAATATCTGATCATATTTCTGCACAGCATCTTGAGCATCATGTCACATTTAGCACCTGCATAATTCCCCAGGTTAATTTTCATAATTTGGGAACCGCAGCCATTCTGTAACACGGCTTTTAGTAATTAGGTGGATATTTCCATTAACAACGAATCACGCTGATGACCTAGAACGAAAATATTTCAACATGCGAGGATGAAAAACTGCTATCCCCTCTTAAACCACCCATGGATGGCCTGACAAAGCTCTTAGCATTACAACTATTTTTTGGCCAATTTTAGTATTGTCAAAATTCAGGCTGCTTAATGAGACAAACAAAAGGATACATAATGCATTTCCTTGTGCAACCTCTACTGTCCTTATATGACTTAAAGCCTGTGCAGACAGCCCTGATCATATTTGTAGACAATGACTTTACACCTCTGCTTAAATAACAAATTATTAAGGTTAACAGTTACACCTCCATATAAATGTCATTCTTTCCAAGATGCTGGGTGAGATTATGTAACAGTGTCTCAGTTTTCATGCTAGTCTATCTCTCTTTCTCATTCTAACAGCACTCTCCTCTAGTTTCCCTATGAACAATCACTCTTGCATAACACAAAACCCTAAAAAAATGTTTTAGATATTTAATTCAGATATGAGCATATTAATTTGGAAGCTTAATCAAACTATACTGTTAATTCTTAAATGTTTTATTCCTCCTGCCGCGTTCCATTTAAATCCTAAAAATAGGCAGGCACAGAGGACGGGAGAGAGGTCCCTCTCAAACATGCAGACACCTGTCTTAGTGCCCTGGTCAGGTAAATGTAGACGCAGCCTGAAGACTAAAGCGGTTCCTTTAAAAACTGTTCCATTGAAAACAGCACAAACTTAGAAACAGAAGGACTTTGCACAATGTGATCACTTTACTTATGCTTTCTGATAACAGTCTGGTTGCATTGCACAAGCAGAGCAATACTAATAAAGGTATCTTAAGAGTGATTTTGTATAGTGAAACTGTAAAATAACAGATTCCTCTGTAAACTATAGCATAAAATATAGATATAGAATGAGCATTAGTTTTTTTGTGTCTCTCTCTCTCTCTCTCTCTCCATACTGTGTAATTATACTGCATAGTTGAGCATTAGCAGGCTGGTGCTACAGCGGTTGAAAAGGTGTTTATTCCCCAAGAGTAGCTCTTGGTGCCAAAACTGATCTCATTGGCTTATTCTAATTCCTGAGCGTCAAGTCCAAATTTGCACAACTCAACACAAGCCATAAATTGACTAGAAGAAAAGCTAAACACATTAAGAGAAAGCTAAAGAACTACTAGTGCTTGAATTCTTAGGCAATCATTAATGAACTAAAAGTCAGAGGACCCTGGGTCAGTTGATATTGATTTAGTCAGTTTTTCTGTCACGCTTAATATTCTCCCCGATGTTATTTACGATGAATCTATATGGTGGGTTATACTACAACATAAAATACTAAAACTGACGTAATGCCATGAATATTCTGAAACAAGAATGTACTTGTTTATTTGCGTATAAATGATCAGATATGCAGTGTGCTGTTGTTTGTGAGCTGTAATTACGCTTCTTAGAAAAAACAACAACAAGTGACCGCATATAATGCTAATGGCTATGATGATAACATATTAATAAGTAAAATTAAGCACTTTCAATACGAGAATGGCAACGGAAAAATGCGCTTTTTAATTTAATTGTCTGCACAAAAAGACAGGCCTCTATGTTATTGAACACATTCTTTTTCAAGTTATGTCAGCTTAATTATACTGATGAAATTAGTAATTTTAACCATGCATGCCTAATCATGTTTTATTCTACTTGTTTGTGTGTGTGAAGCTACAAATGAACTTTCTTTTGACTGAAATCATCTCAATCTAATGTTTTGGCATTAGGTTCTTATTACATTCAATACACTTCAATGCATTTTTTTTTATTAAACTAAATTGCCATATATTTGTGCTTACAAGGTTATTGTGTCTGAACACATTTTGAGCCTTCAAAAGCCTTTTTGTGAAGAAGATCATTACACAGTCAAACACTATTTTAACCCATCTGTATACATTTAGGAAGTTTCACACTGAATATTCTCAAACAGGTCAATTTCACCCTCAATTCCTCTGGATTTCTCTCGGTTCCCAAATACTTCTGTCAGAACCAAACCGTTGCCATAGAGATGAGTTGTCTACTTTGGTATTTGCACTGTCTCCGATACCAAAATACCCACAAGCCTCTACAATGACTCTTTTTTTTTTAACTAACATTATTTTTACAGTGCTCCATTAAAAGATAGATTTATGGGTCAATTAAGTGTAAAAGTATGGTTAGTGGTTATGAATTGTATTAGGCTAGGTAGAGTATATACAAGTAGGTGCATATACTTACTGAAGCAAATAGTCGGATAACACACAGACAGTGTCTCGTCCCTCTAAAACAGTGATCGTGTCTGGTGCATTTTGACTTTGGTGTGTGTAATGTTGTGGCAAGGAAACATGCATAAACAACAGATCAATAGATCACCCTGGTTATGTCAAAGAGCCCTGGAAAGCATCCAAAAAGAGGATGTGCTCTAATAACTATATCATTCATATATGCCACAGTGATTCGGATTCTAAAAAAAACACAGTTATCAATAACAGCATCACATGAACAATCAAATCAACATTACATTGGATAACTGTACATGTAATTAGTGTGGCACCATACAAACACATAGATTGGCGAATATGAGGTGCAAATCACAATATGAACAAACTAAATGCTTCAATAATGTATAAACATCTACATTCCAATCCTAATATGAGTTATTAGACTGATTGTTATTGCAAAAGGTCCTGCTGACCATGAACACATCCCTCTCATACATACAGCTGAAGAAAAGTTAGAGGCTCTGTCGTGCAACTACGCAATTAATGATTTACATATGACACAGAAAACGTACCTGCTTTTCAAGTGTTTCCAATCAATCCTAGAGTGTATTTCATCTTATCAAAACGCACATTTTCCACAGGTAAACCCGTCCCGGACAGAATGTCCTGTTTCATGTGATCCTGCCAGCAAAAGCACTGCAAGAGCGCAGTTTCAGACTGAGCAGAGACTCATAGAGAGAGAGAGAGAGAGAGACAGAGAGAGAGAGAGAGAGAGAGAGACAGACAGAGACAGACCCCTCCCATCTATCTGTAGCTGCAGCCAAATCGTGCCGCAGTAACCAACCAGAATTGACTCTCTGTGTGTGTGTGTGTGTGTGTGTGTGTCAGAGAGCCAGTGAATTTTCAGAGGTAGCCCTGGAATGCATTTTTTCTCCCCTTACCCAGAACCCTCCATGCCAGCATACGCAGCAGCAGGGACAATCCCTCGTGCTCTGCGACATAATGCATAAACATCACATAAAAACACCATATAATCACAAGCAAAACTCCAAGATTTTCATTAAACACACTGTTGAAGGGTCCTGGGGTTTTCGCGGCAAACATTTAGTCATAAAGCTCGAAGTTCACTGCTGACTACAATTGTCTGTGTGTGTGCATGTGCGTGTGTGTGTGGTCCAGGTAAACCCTACATTAAGAGGACAAATGTCCCCACGAAGATGGCAATATCTGAAATCCTTGTCCATGTGGGGACATGTCCATGTTGGTTAATAAATCATAGTGATACTAAGTGATGTTTTTGAAAATGTAAAGTAGCCTAGAGTATATGAAAATCATTATGTCTATGAAAAGTCACCATAAAACATGAACACAATATGTGTGTGTGTGTGTGTGTGTGGGTGGGCAGATTACCTCCTCCTGGCTGCAACTTCTGTAGAAATAAGGGGCCCTCCTGTGTGTATTAGAATGCTTGGTTGCTATACCAAGAGTCTGTCCATGCAGTTTTAGACCTGGTGGATGAGAGAGAGAGAGAGAGAGAGAGAGAGAGAGAGAGAGAGAGAGAGAGAGAGAGAGAGAGAGAGAGAGAGAGAGAGAGAGAGAGAGAGAGTGATGATATGACAAACGAAAAGACAATATAAAATGTGCCAGTTTCACTAAAGTTGGTCTTAACTCAAAATGGGAGATTAAAAGCCCACACAAATCTGCTCCGATTAACAGTGATAATCCATCCGAATGCATGTTCACTGAGTTCACAGTTCCTCTAGAGAGTGTGATACACTTTATGACCACAATTTATTATCAATATTATCATTAATATTGTGTACACTACCATTCGAAAGTTTGGGGTCAGTATGATTTTCTTTTAATAAAATTAATGCTTTTTAGTAGGAATAATGCATTAAATAGACAACAACAAAAAACAGTAAAGACATTTACATTGTTGCAAAAGATTTCTATTTCAAATAAATCCTGTTCTTTTGAACTTTCTATTTATTAAAGAATCCCGAATATATCACGGTTTCCACAAAAAAAAAATGCAGCACAACCATTTTCAACATTGATAACAATACGAAATGTTTCTTGAGCAGCAAATCAGCATATTGGAATGGTTTCTGAAGGATCATGTGACACTGAAGGCTTGAGTAATGGCTTTAATTTGTGTAATTTTACAATATTACACAGTATATTGTTATATTATAGATTATTTAAAATAATCAATTGGTGAGACTTGGTGAACCCAAACATTTGAACAGTAGTGTATATTGAATATAGTGATATTCACCATGGTCAAAACAATTTTAATTTAACCAAATTCGTTAATATAATGAAAGTCTCAAGTTTTTCTTATGCTAATAGATAATGATCCGGACAAAAAAAGTGTTCAAAAGTCATTTTAAGACAAGTCCGTTTACTCAGTGGCCCTAATGCTACCATCTACTAGACTGAAGACTGAGTTGCATCCCAAATGATGCACTATCCACTATGCATTTATACATTATGCACATATGCACTATGTACTCAACCATGTAGTGTATGAAGATTTTTTTGTCATTCAACATTGGAGTCTGATATCCCTTCCCCCCTCCACTACGTAAATAAAGCTGCAACAGTTGTCCAACACTCCACACTAAGTGCATCATCCAGGTATTTAAAGTACACTTTTTCTTTTTGGAATTTTCAGTGTGAATACAAAACTTGCACTATTTATACTACAAAACGGCAGAATAGTGTACGCGAATTGGGATGCCTCTTAAATCACAAAAAAATTCACCATTATCTCTGTTTTACAGTCAAAGAGATATAAGGGTCAATGACGTGACGCCTACATTTTCTGTCCGATTGCATTTGTTCAGGTAAAAAAAGGTAAAAGTTATTTGTAACTTTTTTTGATATTTTAAGTGTCAAAATATCATGTGGTGCGACCATCCGGCCCTAACTTCTGTTTCGAAAACGTCTTTGAAATTACTCTATATTTATTAAAAATTATTTTCTGCACTCTTTGTCATGATTTCCAAAGTGTTTTGTCATTCTGTAAAACAAATCAAAGCATTTGTAGTTATATTTCCATCATAATATACAAACAAACTTTGTCCGATGATGTCCATTTTATGAAATATCATGTGGTGCGACCATCAAGGAACTACCATTTTGGGACTTTTAAGTTGAAAACTATTCAAACATAGGAAGTTACATCATACACCAATTTACCAAGGACCCACAAGCAGGTTTGTAATTCTCTCAAATAGGAAAAAAAAAATAAACCTTTGTAATGGTTGGTACGCAGTTACCAAAGTTGGATGTCATGTGGTATGACCTTAAAAAAAATATTAAAGTTATTTCTACAAATATATATTTTTATTCTAAATTTTGTATTGACCTTTTGTGGAAAGCTAGCTAGTTTTGTTTAGTTGACCAATTTTGTGCCTGTAAATTTTGACTGAATTTGAAAATATCATGTGGTGTGACCAAATATCATGTGGTGTGACCACTGCAGACTGTTTTTCATGATAGATATATGTCCTAGATTGGCAGGTTTTGTGCTTTTATATTCAATTGATGGTTTATATACAAAAAGTAGTTTAATTTAGTATAATTTGGAATAGATTTTTATGCAATTTGGGATTTTTGGGGGGGTTTATGTTTACTCTTTGTACAATATGAGAAATGCAACAAAAAAGTTATAGCATGCAATTTTAGTTTAGTAATTATGCATTTATTAGTAATGTATTTATTATTGCCTTTTTATTTATTTAAAACTATTTTCCTAAATTTTATTTAAAACTATTTAAAAATGTTGAATCTATTTTACCAGATGCCAATGCCAAGTGAAGTAAAAATTCTAACCCTGCAGGAAGAGTGGACTACCTTTCTAGGATAAGAGTGAAATATTATTAGTTTAAAATAGCTGGTTTCTATGTGAATATATATAGTAAACTGTAATTTATTCCTGTGATCAAAGCTAAATTTTCAGCATCATTACTCCAGTCTTCAGTGTCACATGATCCTTCAGAAATCATTCTAATATAATGATTTGCTGCTCAAGAAACTTGATTATTATCGATGCTGATCTATTTTCTAGATCTAACGTTCAATTTCCGGATTGAGGATTTTAGTTATACTATTTTTGTTAGTACTGGCAATTGTGGAAACTGCGATACATTTTATGTCAGGATTATTTGATCAATAGAAAGTTCAAAAGAACAGCATTTATTTTAAATAAAAATCTTTTTTAACATTGTAGCCTAAATATCTTTACTGTCACTTTTTTATCAATTTAATTTGTCCTTGATTAATAAAAGTATTAATTACTTTAAAAAAAACTATTGACCCCAAATGTTACCTATATACAATATTTGTATTTATATATATATATATCATTATTATTTGTTAGAAAGAAATTCTAAGTCAAGTTAAATGAAATGGTCCACTTATTTTTGCGATGTGATTTTTATAAAAAAAATGTTTATAAAATGTTTGTGTTCAGGAAAATTCTGTGAATTTTGTATAAAATTTGGTTTAAATCTATTTTTTGTATAAAATGCATTGTTCATTGATCTCTTTAAATAGATTTTTAACTATATAAGGTCTTCGTTGTCATTTGGAGCGACCACTCATCATGTGGTGCGACCAATAAAAGCAATCTATGTATTAAATTTAAAATAAAATGTCTTATTTCTGTGGCTGAAATATGAATCACTGATAAAGTATGACTAAGTGAATGATATTTTTAAAACATTTTTATCAGTTTTATGTGATTTACAGGAAAAATAAGTCTGTTAACTAGATTTAAGGCGGCAACTCTAAAATTATTGAACAAAAAAATGTGATCATTATTTACAAAAACTTAAAATACGTTGTTTCTAAACACTTTAACTACTAAGAACTTGTAAAAAAAAATGTTAAGCATGTTAAAGAAATTAATTTTAAGATAAATCACGATCACACCACATGACATTTTTTAAGGCTATGGCCAATTCATCTAGATGAAGAATCACTAAAATCACTTAAATTAAAATTTTTATATGAATTTATGTGTACACAACATCCTTAATGTTTGAACAATTGCAACAGGTATTATTTTTTTTTGTATATTAAAATCGGCCTGTTGAAAATCCTTATACGTCATTGACCCATAAACATTGAGGAGAGTATTAGAAACTAAATTGCTATGTTCTGAATGATTTTAGCACAATGCTAAATAGCTGCAAGGGTGTTCTGGGTGGTTGCTTATTGGCCCAAGTTAAAATAGCACACCAATTGATATTCTGGCTTAATAGTGGTGTGAGAGCTGCTTTATCCGTGAACTGTGGTCAAGTGGTCAATAATAGACTATGGTATCTTCCGTCTCACAGCTGGTTTTCCAGATAAACTCCATGAATTCGTGCCAAGCTTATCATATTAGACGCCAAGAAAACACTGCTGACATGCACTGAGACAAAACACACACACAAACAAACCAAGAGCATAAGTGAAGAATGAAGCTGCGGAAAGATATTTTGTCCACTTCACAACAGTCAACTAGTTATTCCTCAGCTTGTACAGTCTTACTCACAATGAACCAGCGTTATTCAGCAAGAAAAAAAAACTTTAACGCATAACACATTATGTGTAGAAAAACACATAACTTCAACGACACACACACACAAACCTCAGCCAGTAACCACAGCTGTAACCACTGACATTAAGTACATGTTTTCAGAGTGCTGTTTAACTGTGTGTTATGCTCTTAAATAGACGGTTAGAATGACATCTTTCTGTTTGCCTTCAATTTCTCCTGCACCGTTTAGAGTGATAACAGTTAACATTTAGTGTATCTCTCAGTGTTTTTTAAGCTTCTTCAACACTAACAACACTACATGTGCAAATACATTTTAACACAAGCACAGACTCATAATTGTGCAATAAATGCTTGACCTGGTAATGTTATCAGGTTAAAGATAAATTTGATTTGTTTGTAGAGTTCCAGTGAATCGAAAACAGGTTCACTTGGGAGAATGTCAGCGTTCTAGCATACATTATAGCAAATACTCAAACGGTGGCAGAGGACAAAGGTTTCACTTGGACCTACAGAAATGCTTTGCCTCAAAGGACGTGAACTTTGGCTTATCAAACAGCACTATTACTTGTAACAATAAATATAATATTACATTTTTTGTAAAATCATTTTTTGGATTATTTTTTTTAAATATATCCACGTCTCTACATCTCTAGCTAAATGTATTCCAGTAGAAATTTAAATATAAAGAATGGAAACATCTGGGTTTCATATGGCCGAAGTAAATGTATATATATATATTTATATATTTATATAATATATATGGTTAGTTACACTTTATTTTTAAAGGTGTCCTTGTTACAATGTAAATACACATTTAAGTACGGAGTAATAATAATTACTAATAGGATGAGGGTTTGGGTTTGGTTTAAGGTTAGTTGCATGTAATTATGCACAACTTATATATATATATATATACATATACACATATGCACACATAAATATAATACAATGATAGAAAATAAGGTGTACATGAATTTGCTAAAGTTAAAAGAAACTTTTCATACAATATTAACTAAAAATTCACTATTAAAATGGAAAACAGAAAATGTACTATTAAACTTTCAAAACTGAATTGCAGGATAGGACTTAAAATGTGTTCATTTATTCTATATTTTCAAAAGAAGTATAAATTCGTAATTCTTAACCTGATATTTCAAATGTCAGCCGAGATAAAACTCACAAGATCATATTTAAGTGGTTTCGTGCAACTGAACAGAATGTTTGAGAATCTGTTTTTACAGCTAGCACTTCAAGCCTGGATTCACTAGTGATTGGTGTGTTTGTGGTGCATGGATGGAGCCAGCAGTCTAGATAACGGCTTTAATTTTACTCTTTATCGGTCCAAGGCATTTTAACACCCTCATCCAACACACCCACCCACACACCCACACACACACACAGACACACACACACACACACACGCACGCACGCACGCACGCACGCACACACACACACACACACACACACACACACATTCAATAGCTAGTTCTACTTTAAAAATATATAAACAACCTAGGTACATTCTGTTACGGTCATGTTTAGTTTCAAGTCATGTTTTGCCTGTTTTCTAGTTTATCATTAGTTGTCATGGTTTGATTAGTTTACACCTGTCCTCTGTTCCATCAGTCATCTGACCTGTGTATTTAAGCTCTTTGTTTCCTCTGTGCAGTGTTCTGTGTTAACATTTATGGACCTTGTGTAGTGTTATTGCATTAAAGTCTATCATCTTCATTAATTCTGTGTCAAGCATCATCCTTGGGATTTAAACTAGTACACACACCCCTGACACATACATGGACAACACTCCTTTAGGTCCAATCTCTCTAACATTCTTTAGGTATTTGGTTACTGCATTCAGTAAAGAAATAGCAGCATCCATCTTCACTTAAACAGAAAGGAAACACAGACACTGTCCTGACCACCCATGCACATCCTAAAACCCTATATAGAAACACCCAGCGCTCTCAGGGGCCTGTGGACATGGGCATTCAACCTGACCACAGACTTCAGTGGATAGAGTTACTAATAATATTTACTCAACAAAAAACAAGCCATTACGTAATTAAATTGTTGGCCTGTTCCTTTGTTTAGTGAAGCAGTATATAGAGTGAAATCAGGTATGTTGGGACACGTTATGATACCATTGGCATAATTAAAATGTATATAAACATAATGTTTAATTTCCAACAGTTAAAATAGCATGTAAAAAACATGTAATTTTGGGTCATTCTTCAGGTTTGTTCTAAAAAAAAATGTATGTATAAAGCCTTTTATTAAAAGTTTGCAGATCGCTGCATATTTTAATAGAGAATAAATATAAGATTAATAATATACTATAGAGATAAATGTTTCATATACATACCTGTATATCAACCTTAGTTATAATTTAAAAAAATAGCATGTCAGGAGAGATTGGACACATATGGCCAAATCAGGTGCCACGTGTCAAATATAGAAAAAGGTAAAATTGTAATATTTACTCTGTTTTTTGATTCTTAAATAATAACAGTATAACACCCCGACTTTATCTGTTGTCAGACTCCTTGTGCATACAAAAATTACACTGCATTATTACAATTAATGGCAAAATAAATGTTTGGAATGTGAAGCTCGTGTTAAAGCAAAGTGACAGAAAAGATTCTGACGCCACAGCAAGTTTTCCATAATGGCTTACAGCAGTTCTAATGACTGGAACATCAGCTGGTGTACTGGTGTGTTAATACTGCCTACAGATCACAAACTGTAAATTAAGCCTAAGCTTAATTTACTGAGACAACTAAGTAAAACATCTGCAGGTTGACTCCCCTGAAAAGTGGAAACACTGCCTAATAGACCAACCCAACACAGCAACGTTGGCTCAACCAATGACGAGTTTGAGGCGGTTCAGAAATTGCATATTTCTCAAATTATACAAAACGTTGTGGGCTTTCTGAGCTCATAGATTAAGACCAGTATCTATTAATTCTTTATCGAGTTAACAACATTTACCTAACGATAGTCAAAGATGACTTATTTTTATTGTTCTTCTTTTATTTTTGCTCTCGTCTTACCTCCGTCCTCACAATCTTCATCTACAGTAAAGACTGCCTGACAGGCTGTTGGGCTCATGAATATTAATCAAGTTGTCTTGTCTACGTTGATCTCTTCATTGCGATTTGCTGAAATCAAACAAATGACATAACCGCTTGTGTGTTAGTCCCACCCACTCTTGAGGAGAATTGGTAATACCATAAAACAAACCTTTAAACAGGTACTGTACAAGTCAAAGAAATGTACCATGAGCCTCTTTATTAATTCATATTCATAAAAGAAACAAACAATTATAAAAATATATAATTATACAGTGATGTGGTGTGGTAAATGTTAGGCCTAACAGCTAACACGTTAGTCTATTAATTGATAGTCTACTAAAAAAATAAAAAAATAAATAAATAAATAAATAAATAAATAAATAAATAAATAAATCATTGTTCGAAATTAACGGGGGGTAATTCATTTTATTGAAAAAAAAACGAGTTTACCAGACGTCCAAGAAAAGTTAGATTTGAAAATATGAGCACATAAAGCATTTATCAGAATCAATTAAAATCAATAAATAAGCAACACAGATGGACATACCAGACTCTTGAGTTAAAAAACCCTTGTGTGTATATGATGTCCCATTTTCCGAAGCTTTTACCAGTTTTGTTGACCCATAATAGGGGGTTAGGGAATAGGATTGGATTGAAGACATTTGACAGTCAAAAAACAGTGAAGTTTTAAACTCAACCAAAATAATAGGCTACAGCTTTAGATTATAACCCAGCAGCACCTCCTCTGACATATGATGACTCTGTACTTAAAATAAATAAATAATAACTCTATTTGTATAATAGTTAGCGAAAGGCAAAACGTTACCACATTCAGAGCGCATCTGAAAAAACAGTTCAAACGTATTATTCACGACTGTAATTTAGCGCCACCTTCTGGACAAATGTTGAATCCACAGAAACAACAACATTTATCGTAATCAAGTAAAATAAGATTTTTTTTTCTGTGAAAAGAGTAATCATAACATTAATGATGCAACTAATGTTGGAAATGCATCATATGATAAAAGGCCAATGAAATTACTTTAGTGTTCTAAATTGTGAAACATTATCGGTGCATGTTATTGCAAAATTTACAAACACAACGGCACAAAATACAAAACTGTGTCACTCAGTCTCAGCCATTGTAATCATGTGACTGGAAATCAACTTTAAATCGTAATTAAATGATCGAATCACTGTAAATCATTGAAATCCTAGAAAGGCTATTATAAACATCAATCAATACGACTATTCAAATAGTACAGATCTTTATTCGGAGCCTTACATAGAGTGCCGCTTAAAATACAACCATAACTTTATTGTTTCCAAGGGCGATAGTCTGTATTTTAAGTGATACAGAGATGCTTGCTCATGCGCTTTTGTGAAATAATCCACGGTAATGCGAAGTACGAATCCTACTATAGCGAGGGGTTTAGATCATAAATATTAAATAGCCTATTTATGTTTGGTTGCCTCCCTTAAGCGTCAACTAACGTACCTTTATTTACAATTCACAAACCACACTTTCTTCAAAAAGAGAATAGTTCATTCCAGTGCCATAGCACTGAGCCCTATTATCATTGTCTGCCTTTCAACCAATCAGTGCGGTTTATTGGACTAACGTCACATAACGTAGGTAATATTCATGCACCAAGCCGTCGCCATAGTAGGATTCGTAGTGTGTGTGTGCGTTGTCCACCGTGTACCAGTCTGAGCGCACGGCGTATCTCCTCACTTTGACCAGAATCATGGCTTGAATTACACTAGCAGCGGGCCACACTATTATCTAATGGTGTTCTTTTAACCAACATGCGATGCCCAGCTCTGTTCTTCTGACCTGATAAAGAGCCTATACCCCGGTCGGTTGGGATTAATTTTCTGCGCATCATTTGGACGGCCGTCTCTAGAATGGAGCACATCAGAACACCAAAGGTACTGCTGATGTCCTTTTATGTCCCGACCCGGCATTTAATGATAGCTCACAATGCAGCATACATCCTCTAGATTTCTTTCATTTTGAATAGCATATGCTTTGAAAAAAACCGTAATATGTGTTTTCCAAAATAATCTTTTGTAAAATAAATGGTTTGACAGAATAAGCCCAATGATAGGCCACAACGAAGCCCCCATTTTCCTTCATCTATTATAGTGCATTGTAACAAGATCTGAATGGTTCTGCCTGAGCACTACTGATGCACCATGAGAGTCAGCAGATGCCATTTAATTTTAAATGCATAGTCTTTTAGAATTATATTTTACTATTTTAATGTAATCAAGGACAAAATAATCCAATTTAGGACAAGTAAATAGATGGTCTGGCTCTAACTAAATGAAGATTTTAGAATATGCCAAGCTGGAGAAATTATTGTAATTATTGCAAAATAATTAACATGACCTTCTAAGCCATTATATTTTTTGGTAGGGTAGGATATTCTTTTTTTAGGTGACAGTATATAATGTACATCACAAGCTTGGTAGCATTTAATATAAATTATATTTTATGATTTGTTGTTTTCCAGGTGGAAAATGTGCGCATGTTTGATAAACTGACCCCCAGGAAGTCTATGGTGGGAACATTATACCTCTCCTCCACTCACACTATATTTGTAGAGAACTCGGAGGCCCGCAAAGAGACCTGGGTAGGAATCGAAACCTTTCCATGCAGACAATCAAGCTTCCTCTTGAAAATGACCCCAATTGTTTAAATCACAGTGACACAAGTCATCCACTGTTAACTGGTCTCCTATAAAATAGAACTAGATTTGTTGTCACCTTATTCTGTTTTTTATCTGCTATAAATCTTTTATTTTTATTTATTTGTCAATGTATCTGTCTAGAATCTATCTACTGTATTTGTATATCTATGTTTGTCTAGACTAGAAGTTCCTTAAAATATAAATATGTTTCCAGAGTTCCACGGGCACTAAAGACCTCTCTTGCTCTGCTAGATTCTGCACAGTTTGATGGGTAATGTGGAGAGACTCCCGACAAATCCATCAGGAAGCCCTCTCATTATCCGCTGTAAGAACTTCCATGTTTATAGACTGCTGATCCCACAGGAGAAGGACTGTGTAGATGTGCTGGCTTCCCTCACTCGTCTTTCACGTCCAGGTAAAGTAAAAATGCGTAGTATAAGTAAAAAAGTGCAAAAAAGTCACCTATTCCTTTAAAACGTCACAGAATAGTCTCTGCAGAATGTATAATGGCTTTCATTTATCTTTTAGGGTTTATTTCGGTATTAAAATTGGGGAGTTTCTAGATTGCAAGCTGTGGTTGTACATTTTACAACTTATAACCATATATTTTATTATGTTATTATAATATATACCAATTTCCTTGAAGACAAAAATCTGCTTTGTACCTTGAAATGTAGTGATAACCACCATAATAATTTAGATAGATAATTATTATGGTAAATAAAATAGAAATAAAATATATAATAAAATATAATAAAATAGAAAGTCACATGACATGACAGATGGCCAGGTCTCAAATGCACACGGTCACAGACACAGACAAAAGACCATCAGGTAAATGCACTAAAATAAATAAATACCGTTAATAGAAAATGTAACACAAAACTCCCTTATGTACATTACTGATGAAAAAAAGAAGAAACTAAATTAGTTAAATAAATTTGAATCATATGTGATGTGTCGCACTGAGACTTCTGGGAATGTTCACCATAAATTGTTTTTACTTGTTAAAAACCATAAATATGTCAGTTTGTTTACATTAAAAATACATATAATGTGATGTTAAGCCATTTTCAGTGTTTCCCCGTGTATGGTAAGGTGACTTTGGTAAGGTTATGATAAGGTTAACCAATAATAATTTTTTTACCATAGCATTTTTACAGCATTTTTCTATTACTACCATTTTACTAGAAATAGTTTAAACTAGTGTCTTGTCAGCTCTGAGCCTCAATTTTGAAGTCATGTAACAAATTTACACTCAGATGATTTGGCGAAGCATGGTTAATGATCCATACATTAGCATTTTCTTCTGTGAAATGTGAACACTGTGGCTTTTTTGCTTAGACAATGCTAGGTCTTAGCTGTTGCATCACAGTGCATTATGAAATACACCGTCTGTGAAATTTAGGCAACGTCAAAGAGCACAGCTCTATGCAGCTTTGTGAGTTTCGACCATGGGACCCACACACTCATTAACTTTTACTTGTGTCTCTCTCTCTCTCTCTCTCTCTCTCTCTCTCTGTCTCTCTCTCCCTCTCTCTTTCTTTCTTTCTTTCTTTTGCAGAGCACTATGGAGAGCTGTTTTGCTTCTCTTTTAACCCCAACCTGGATAAAGAGTTAAGGGAAAAGGCCTGGGCCTTCATCGACCTGAAGGCAGAATTCATTCGAATGGGAATACCCAGAAACCTTTGGCATGCCACAGCAGCCAATCATGAGCACAGAGTCAGTATGAGCTCCGATGCCTGTTCATCCTCAGGGTCAATAAACATGATTACCTTTTCCACAAAATTTCAGAGATCAATGTTTGAGTTTTACGCCTTAAATTACATAGCCAAAAACAATATTAAACGCGGTGTGTGGATTTTTTTTCTGTTTATAATGTATATGAATACTGAACAAAGGTAGACTATGTAGTTTTAGGGATTGTGTGCCCAAAAAACTAAATGCTGTTGTCATTTACTCCACCTAATGTTGTTTCAAAACTGTGACTTCCATTCCTCTGTGGAAAATAAAAGCCATCCAGAATCTCTTAGTAATCAAGCTATTGATGGTAACAGCGACCACTCTGATTGGTGGATTTTTCGCCAGGATTAAGGGTAATGCAGTTCTTCACTGGTGGTTTGGCTAGTAAACATGATTTGTAAAAAAATGTAATTGAAATCATATGAAAATGCATCTTCTGCAAAAGCATGTATCATTGCTTATCAAGTTTAGAGCTGGTGGTTTTACAGAGCAATATATTACAGATGAATCTTGTATAATAAGCACAGGAATGTTTCTTCCTAAAGTAAACGGACTAAATAGTTGTAATCTGAATATTTTGATTGGCAGTTGTGTGACACTTACCCGTCGGAGCTGTATGTGCCAAAGTCAGTCTCTCCTGCTGTCATTGTGGGCAGTGCCAAGTTCCGGAGTCGAGGACGTCTTCCTGTTCTCTCCTACTACCACAGAGACTCTAGTGTATGTGCAAAAATAATGATACTCCTTTAAACTCAAGAGTACTTTTTATACTTGAGCTTATTATGTTATAGGTTGTCTTCACCTCCCCACTTTTTAAATTCTCACACCATTGCTTTTCTAGGCATCAATCTGTCGGAGCAGTCAGCCTCTTTCTGGTTTCAGTGCACGCTCCTCAGACGATGAGCAGATGCTGCAGGCCATCATGAATTCAAACCCTGTCAGCGAGTTCATGTATGTGGTGGACACAAGGCCAAAGGTGAGAGATTAGAAACACACACACACACACACACACACACACACACACACACACACACACACACACACACACACACACACAAAACAGGTGGGACTAGCAGTTGAGATTTAGATGGGGTAGTTTGAAAGTTTTCTTATCTATCTGTCTTTCTGTTTATATGTAACCATTCAAAAGTTTAGAGTGGCTAGGTGACTGGGTTATCTAGTTACATTTCTTAGTATATCACAGTTGCTGCTTAATTTTTTTTTGTGGAAACTGCATGCATTATTTGATGGATAGAAGGTTTAAAAGACAGCATTTATTTAAAATAGAAATCTTTTGTAACAATGTGAACATTTTTATTATTACTATTGATCAATTTAATGCAGTGTTGCTGAATAAACTTATTAATTATTTTTTTTTTGTTAATCTTACTGGCCCTAATCTTTTGAATGGTAGTATATATTGATATTTGATATATCCAGAAATATTATTGGCTTTTTTTATATAATATATATGAGTATATCTATATATTTATTGTGTGTGTGTGTGTGTGTGTGTGTGTGTGTGTGTGTGTGTGTGTGTGTGTGTGTGTGTGTGTGTGTGTGTGTGTGTGTGTGTGTGTGTGTTTTTTTACATAGTGACATTTTCATGATATGCACCCCACACACACCCCCTGATGTACTTTGCCATAATGTACCTTATCATAACTATACCATTATGCCATAATGTACCATAGTGTAAATAATCCAAAATACTAACAGTATTGTAAGTTTGAAACGCTGTTTGTAACTGCTTTCAGCTGAATGCCATGGCTAATCGTGCTGCTGGGAAGGGCTACGAGAATGAGGACCACTACACTAACATAAAACTGCAATTCATTGGCATAGAAAACATCCATGTCATGAGGAACAGCCAACAGAAGCTTATAGATGGTAGACAGATTAATCATTATTACAGATACTTGTCTGGTGATCACTTCCTATCCATATGGAAATGCAGCTTTTCTGTCTATTTGTTGCAGTTGGTGATCTCGTGGCTCCCACCATGAGTGATTTCCTCTGGGGTTTGGAGAGCTCTGGGTGGCTAAAACACATCAAAGCTGTTCTAGATGCTGGAGTTTTCATTGCAAAGGCAATACTTTTTTAGAAAGTTTTAAAGATGATTTAGTACCTAAATAGAAAACCTAAGTATGTCACAATCACATATATTATTCTGTTAATGTGTGTCCACAGGCAGTGGCGGAGGATGGAGTGAGTGTTCTGGTGCACTGTTCAGACGGGTGGGACAGAACCGCTCAGGCCTGTTCCGTGGCTAGTGTACTACTAGATTCATACTACAGAACAATCAAGGGACTGATGGTAATAAGAACTTTGATGATGATTGATCCATTTTGCTTTGCTTTTCAAAAATTGCTAGTCTAACATCATCTATAAAGACTAAATTGGTCTACTTCCTTATAGGTTCTGATTGAAAAGGACTGGGTGTCATTTGGACACAAGTTTTCCCACAGGTTTGTGTTTTTCATTTCAATTTGCACGTTTCTGGACTCGCATGTTGTACTTGCATTTGTTTTTAATTTATTGAATTGCATGATTGAATTTAATAACAGCTTTGTGTTAATCTCTTCTACTGTGTTTGTTGTACATGGATAACATACAAAACCAGAAAGGCCTCATTACTCAATCCATAACAGATACTGTGACTAAACCGTCAGTCATGCAGTATACAGTGTTATATTGTGTGTGTCTCTAAGCTTTAGGTGAGCCACTACAATCGAAGCATACAGGGTCAGTTTACCTAAAAATGAAAATGTTCTTATGACACAAAAGAGACATTTTCAAGAATGCTCAAACATATTACAAGTCTTCTGTAGTCATACGATCACAAGTTACTTAATGATTAAAAGTAGTTTGCATACGTGCATATTCAAACTTGACATGTCTTGGTGTGATGTCACTGACACCAAACACCACTAGTCCTTTCTTGTTTTGTAATATGACACATCAAACTGAAATATGCAAAAGTACGAATGAAATCTGTGAAAAGAAAGGTTTGGAATTAAATGAGGGTAAAGGATGACAGAATTTTTGGAAGGTGAACTATATCATTACTTCTATTTCATCTACTACGTAATTACATTTCATCTTCATTTATTAATAAAATTGGTTGCACTTTGTCTACAGTGGACTAGCTAAATATTCTACTAACTATGAGTAACTTTGCAATTACATGTCAACTAACTCATTAATGTTCAACTTCGTGTCAACTAACTCTCATTAGTGTATTAGAAAAATGTTAGGTTAGAGTTTGGGTTAGTAGATGTGCTTGCAAAGTGACTTATAGTCAGCAGAATGTCTGTTGGGTGACCATCAAAATAAAGTGTTAGCAGATATTAAGCAGACAGTCTACTAATACTCCTATAACTGGTAGTTGCAAAGTTACTTATAGTTAGTAGAATGTCTTAAATGGACTGTCGTAATAAAGTGTTACCATAAAATCTTCTACATTCAGGTACGCTCATCTTGACGGTGACCCTAAGGAGGTTTCCCCAGTTATGGACCAGTTTCTGGAGTGTGTGTGGCAGTTGATGCAGCAGTTCCCCTGTGCGTTTGAGTTCAATGAGCGATTCCTCATACAGCTACACACAAACATCTACTCCTGCCAGTACGGGAACTTCATCAGCAATTGCCAGAAAGAAAGGAGAGACTTGAAGTAAGAAAACCAACTACATTTTGCCTCTTTTTTTATGGATATGGATAGTAGAAAGAGAAGAGGGGTGAACATGATCAGCAGAATTTGCCTTGTACTCGCACCAGCTGCATGAGCACTTGCAGACTTGCAACGTGTCAGAGCATGTAGGATAACTGCTGGGTCACAGCTTTGACTGAAATATTACTTTTTGAACTGTGATGTTGTAGTTGTACTAGTATAGATAGCCCACAGTCTGTTTACTGGGAAATTGCCCAACAATGGCAGGATCCAAACTAATGCCATTGCTACTGTTAGGAGACTGGCTCAAAGCAAGCAACAGAGTAGGGAAAGGCCACACACGGAATAGTAATATACTAGATTTATTAAATTAAAAGAATTTTAACAGAATAAACTTTGTACAACCAGTAATGAAGTTGGCTTTGGCAAAAATAAAAATGTAAGCAATCAGTGCAATGAATAAGCAAAACAAAATCCTAAACGGTGCGGGAGAGATACAACGGAGGCTGGTTCTCCTCCCGGTCTCATCTGAAGCGTCTTTAAAGGCCCAGACCAGGAACTAATTAGCACAACTCCAAACACCTGCGCCCAGCTCACCTGTAGGAGACAGACTGAACACACAGCCAGGAGGAGGAGCCAGGCAAGGCCGTGACACTACGTAACTTTTGTGAGACCAGGTGCACAGGTTTTTATGAACAGCCACATGGTGCTAGGTTGATATTATGACAGCTTCTAAAGGCCCAACGAAAACGAAAGCCAATTGTGGTGTCAACTCATGTTGCTTGCGTCTGGACCAAAAACTTGTGTTTGAACACACTGCATAGACTACAGCCAATGGCCAACTACGATGTGCGAACTGCATCTGTGTGAGAGGAAATAACTCTCCATACCAGCAGGTGGCAGTGGTCAGCATTTGTCATTCAAAATGGGAAACCGGAAGAGCTAGGACTATGGCTAAACACAAACCGTAAACAAATGATGCGTCCAAAATCATGCATTGTCTAATATGTACTACAATTGGTTTGAAACTTACTTTGCAACCATTAAAATGGATGTTCTGTATAGTGTGGAAATGGATAGTATGATTGAAATTATAATGTACATCCGTTATGTTGTCTCTTTTATGTGACGCTTCCTTGCTATTCACAACTCCTCTCCTGTGATATCATGGGATGGTAAAGTGTCCATCATATATAAACTTCAGAACCTGGAAGTAGTACCCTGCTGAAAAATCCATCTTAAACCAGAATAAATTCCATTTTGGTCCAGGCTGGTTTATGCTGGTTGGAGCTGGTATAGTGCTGGTCTAGCTGGTGGACCAGCATAGCCATACTGTTCTTCAGCAAAACTGAGCTGGTGTAGTTGGGGACCAGCAAACCAGCATCCCATCCCCTTTCGTTTTTCTTCTTGTACACTGGTTCACTAATGGCTCATTTCCACCGAGTGGTACAGTACAGTACGATTCTAGATGGTAAACCATGATCCGGCTTGCGTTTCCACCGCCAACAATACCTTTACTTGATAGGTAAAAAGCACAAAAAAAGCCAAAAAAGCCCACGCAAGTGACAATTCTCTGTCAACCAATCAACGTTCTGCAGTGACTCTAGCTCCACCTTTTAGTACCGGACTACTGTGCTAGGTACCCCAATGGAAGAGTCCCAAAAAAGTGGGACAGTTTGGAATTAGGGTACCATTCACAACTTCTAACAATGGAAATGGCAAAAAAATTTAGTACCGTACCGCTCGGTGGAAACGAGGCATAAGCTGGAACAGCCAATAAGAGTGCTCAAAGATGGGTGCTGCCAATTCAACATGCTCAATCGACCGAAAAGCTACCAATGGAGGTCCGGCTAGTGCTAAAGGTGTAGAACACATCAATTTTCCTGTCTAAGTGGCCAGTTCTTGGTCAGAATAAGATGCAAAGCTGACTAGACAAACATTCCAATACTTCTTCAAAAAAGGGTTAGTTCAAGAGTTCAATATCAGACTTTACTGATGGCAATAGAGTTGAGACTGAATATTTACGATAATATACTTACCACAAGCATAAAAAAAATCTAGTTTCAAACAAAAGGTAATCTAACTGTTAGATCAGCTTGGTTTCATTACCTTAATGTGCTAGTTTACTCATTCAATCTCCCTCTTTGTACACTATGCAGGTTACAAGAGCGAACACACTCTTTGTGGCCGCACCTGTGGGAGAACAGGTCCGAATACACAAACCCTCTGTACAGGACAGACCACAGTCAGACACAGGGTGTTCTGAAACCTCTCACCACTGCCTACTGCTTCAAGTAAGTCAACCCAATTTGAATGGCCATGATGCCTTTAAATAATCATTTAACCTTCCTTCATGTCGTACAATAGTCGTGCTTCCTTCTGAATTGGCTCAGAGATGACAAAGCTCCATACTGTAAGAATGAGAATGTGAAATGAAACCTATCATGTGCGCCTCGTCAAGTTAATTCTAGAGGTGTTTCAGGAAGAGAGTAGTTTTAAAAATAAAATGGTGGTCCTTTTTAGGTATGTTACCTGGAGGCACAGTGTGACAATGGATAAAAACAAGTTTTACTTGGTAAAAACAGCATAGAACAAAGCTAATGTTCTGCTAAATATTTTATTACACTTATCATTGGTGAAATAGACTCCAGGGATGTCAAACATACGGCCCAATCCGGCCCAGAGGATGATTTGAACAATAATAGAAAATAGAGATGCACTGGTTGACTCGCCATAAATTGAAACGGTTTTAAGTTTTATTTTGGCGGATATCTATTCCAGACTTGCACACAAACTGCTTTGCAAAAACATCAGTCTGCTGTTTTTGTTTTGTGCAGGTATAATTATAGTATCTAGTATAATTATAGCATAATTTCACAAAACAAAAGTCAGACCATTATGTTTTTGCTTTAAATCATGAAATTATACATTATATATCTGATTTAAATTTTAAAAAAATTACCTGTTCATGCTAATGTTATGTTACATTAGCATCTTTGTTTGCATCGTGATTTAAATGTAGTGGTTGACTCTAATTTCAAATGGCTTCTGTCTACAGATATTTGTTGTTTAAGGCCAGTTTGGATTGTTATAGAGCAAATAAACAACAAATAAATGTGTTAAAAGAAATCGGCAACTGTTATCAGAATCGGCCATGAAGAAAATCAAATGGGGCACCCCTAATAAAAAATATTAATGTGCTCCTATTATGCTTTTTCCATTATTACCTTTCATGCAGTGTGTAATATAGCTGAAAGAATCGACTATGAATCGCCTAAACGAGTCATCAGGAATTCCAGACTCACTTATGTGACCTGCGTACGTAACGCGGTAATACAATTGCATAATGCCCATCTGGTTCGTGCTGTGTTCATGTCGAGAAGATCCTGTTTTCTGCTCTGCAAAAGCAAATTATTTTTGTAAAGACTTCCAAAGGATGAGGATGTGAAGAGTCAGTGGTTAAAATTACCACAGCGATACAACAGCAGTATAACCTTTGACGATTGCTTCTCAAATCTTCGTGAGGTCTAAATATTTTTTTAAAAACTAATAAAAATGACAAAAGCATAACTTAAAGGGATGGTTCACCCAAAAATAAAAGATTCTGTCATAATTTACTCACCCTCAAGTTGTTCTGAACATGTGTGAATTACTGAACACAAAGGAAGATATTTTGAAGAATGTCAGTAACCAAACAGTTGATGGGCCCAATTGACTTCCATAGTAAGGAAAAAAATTCAATGGAAGTCAATTGGGCCGATGAACTGTTTGGTTACCGACATTCTTCAAACTATCTTATTTTGTGTTCAGCAGAAGAAATTCATAGTTTTATTATCCATTTTATTACCATCCTTAATGCATTGTTCTTTGCAAAGTGAATAAAATGGGTTTGTTTGTTTGGTAACACTGTTCAATAAAGGATTAATCAACTGGAAATGATGTCCTAGGTTTTGGAAGGGGATGTACGGCCGTGCAGAGAAAAGTGTGACTTCACAGTCTCCAGCCGATTGCCTGAACGCAGTAAGGGAGGAGTCTCAACAATTGGAGGAGGAGCTTAGCACCCACCAGGAGGTACCACGGGAGACGGACGCTGGACAAGGCATACACATGCATGCATAAATATCAAATATGTATCATAAGCATTTGAAAAAGTATGACCAAGTAGACATCGCGCTCTCTGGGATGGGATTCATTCTGACATTACACGTTACAGTATGCTAGTGTTCCATTTCAAACAGTTCATTAGAATTGAATTTGTTCCTTTTATTTGCTGCACTAATGTAAACTGACAGACTTTACCTCTTCAAACTTGCCTACCTAAACAGAGAATTGTCGAGCTGAAGGAGAAAACTTCAGGGGAGAGGAAGAAGACCAAGAAGTTGCCTGAACGCGCCCGCCGTCCAATTCCAAGCGAGTGTGAACTCGGCAGCCCACTAGACTATTTCACCACACCGAGAAGCGAGAAACGCACTCCTCCTTTCACACTGCCACTAGAGCTAGCAGCCCAACCTAAGAGCGGTGACCCCGATGACCTTTCAACCTGCAGCGATTTTGAGTCAGGCGTGGCTGACCTCAGTAGCCACTCCTCCAGTGCTGGAGACGACGCTAAGGACCCCGATTAGGATAAGGTGGTCAAAACAAACGCCTGAACTAAAACGGAACTGGTGACAACAAGGGATAAAAGCACAGTAACCAGTATCAAACTGGGAACTATGTGGTATTTTTAATGTTATTTTAATTTTTCTTTTTAAATCTGTGTGTGAATTTATATTTAATTATGTGCACAATATTCAAGATGGTCTGGCAATAAGACCTTATTCCACTATAGTAAAGTTATTTCCTGTGTAATGTTTTAAATTTTTGGGTTGACTGTATATTTTATGCGTCATTATTTTATTTTCATAACTATGTACGGAACAGCATTTTACCATACTACTCCTACTAATACACAGAACATATATCATATACATACATTTGCCAAAATACACACGGCTTAACATACTGTGTCCCACAAAGCAATGCATAAACTGCATTTTTTAATCAGCGTTCTTGATTCCCAATAGGTTTCTTTTTTATTATTTGTTTGAAAAATATGACGCAACTGTTTTATTTGAAAGTATGCTAGATGACTGTGGAGTAACATTCTATTGTTTGAAATGTAAAGCATTGAATAATGCTTTCTAATTTCACATACTATATACAGCAGGAAGAGTATGCTAGGATTTCATTCCAAACATGGCCAATATCCTCATGGAATTTGGTCTGTACCTATCAAGACCATCAGATTCCCACCTGCGTGTTTCATTTGTATTCAAAGGAACTCTTAAATAGAAATTGTGAGAATTTGCTGTATATGTGAAAACAAGAACTGTATGTCACCCACACTACATTTACTTCCCATGTCAGTAACTGTAGGAATACTCTGACACCTAGACAATCAATCCCTCACACATGATTAACTTTTCAGCTATACCAGTAGGTTTTGTCTGGAACATATGAATATAGGGCAAACAATGCTCTCAATAAAATGTTTGACAAACAGCAAACAAAATAACAGCATATCTGGAGGCAATTTTTACTGAGAATGCTTGCGTTAAACACGGGAAGCCGGAAAATTCCGTCAATGGTGGGAAAAGAGTAAAAAGGATTGTTCCAAACCGGTTTATTAAGCACTTATACACCATCTTCTATTGTTGGACAAACAAGTCAAACTCAGCCTTGCGGTGCTTTGAAAGAGCCACAAAGTGTTTACACTCTTCATGGAAAACGTACAGATGGCTTACTTGTTATCAATGAAAAGTGGCACATTTCACCTTTATGCAGAAACTGAGCTCTTAGGGATGCACCAATAATGAAATTCTGCCTGACACTGCTAAACCAGTTTTTATTTTCATGTTACGGCAGACAATCGATAAAAGCTAAATTAAAATCCAATACTATTTTTGCCTATACATTAAAAATAAATCATTGAACGCTAAAATCATTACTTTTAAATAAATTATTACATAGAGTATGAGAAATGGATATTTGTTTTCATAATTGAATATTACATTCAACAATGTAATTCAATTTCTAGCGTTCTTAAAGAAGTTTTTAAGTGAGCCCTATGGCAAACAATCTCCATTTAAAAGTAGGGGAAATAAGCCCAATTTAATTTCCAATATCAACTATGAATTTAATAAATCTCTAATATCGGCTCACAAACGATATATATTGTGCACATACCTCCAGTGTATAATTTCATTAAAGTTACTGAAGACGCAAAACCACACTTAAGCCATAACAGAGATTCTTCTAAATGTTTTATTAACCTATCAAATTAAATAAACATATAATACAATGTCTAATTATAATAAAGGCTTTTTTTATCAACATTATTAAATACAGTATGTTTTTGTCGTACGATTACGGCAGCATTAACATTGTTCAAAATCATTTTCAAGTGCGTACAAGGCCCAACCCCATTTGTCACATCATCAACTCAACTAATTAGCTTAGAACTCCGGCTGTTTCTGAACACTATTAAGGACAGATTGCCTTTGGGTCACAGCCAGACTGGGCACATCCAGACATATTCGCATCTGGTCTACTCAATCATTGTGAGTGTAACACTTTTGGAATCATGTGCAAAATTCATTTTGATTCCATTACAGAATGATGCAGAAATCTCTTTTTGTCATATGTATCTAGGTTTGCCCAATCAAGGCTGTAGACCACAAGATGTGCTGCTTGTCTCAAGCCCACCGGTCTGCTGGTAGATTGATCCCAAACCTGCGATAAAGAATAGATTGTAACGTTTTTTAATAAACATGAGTGTTGAAAACACTTTCTTACCACAAGTGAATCAATCTGCTGAGTTTCGCTGAGGGATACGTACCTTCCTCCATGGAAAGAGCACTGGGACATTCAATCTAATGTGTTGAGGGGAACTGTCCATGTGTGTTCATGCATTGCTGGAGCTTTTCCTCTTTGGCTCTTCTGCAGTGGCAAAGCTGAAACAGAAAGTTACATCATTATCATGTTACACAAGTTTTCATATCAGACCTTAAGATAAGACGCAATGCAATGACTTGACAAGTGCTCCTGTGTTGACTTCCTTTTGTAACAGGAAGTTGGAGCAGAACAAAAAGTCTCATGAACATCACACTAGTCTCATGAAATGTATAAAGTTATGCTTATCAAAACAGCATGATTAATTGTATGTAATTGTTATGTGGTGCTGTCAAATTTCCCTATAGCTTTCTACTGGAGGTGCATAGAAGACACATGAAACAACAAACAAATGTTTATATTATAAACATTTGTTTGTTTTTTCATACTGAATATTGCTCTAATACCGTTCTCTTTTCCATGAAGTTGCCTAGGAAGTCGTCAATCTCGGTCTTTCCTTCCAGAAAGTTTTCCGCCGTCTCCTCAGACTCCTCTTCAGCCTGATGGGCCGCTACCTTTAATCTGGCCTGCAGCGCGCTCAGACTGCAGCTCTGGCAGAGGAATATGAAAATGAACATTTCTATTAAAAAAAAAACTGCTGAATTTTTCAATTTAATTACTCCAGTCTTCAGTGACACATGATCCTTCAGAAATCATTCTAATATGCTGATTTGGTGCTCAAGAAACAACTTTTTTCTACATCATTATTATCAAAAGTGTTGAATACAGCTGTGTTGTTTAATAATTTTGAGGAAACATTCAAAAGTTTGGGCTAAGTAAGATTAAAAAAAGAAAAAAATAACATTACATTGATCAAAGTGACAGTGAAGACATTAATAATGTTACAAAATATTTGTATTTCAAATAAATGCTATTCTATTGAACTTTCTGTTAATTAAAAAAATCCTGACAAAAATGTATCACGGTTTCAGCAACAACAAAAAAATCTAAAAGCAGCAAAAATCTTTTCCAACATTGCTAATAATTAAATTAATAAGAAGAATCAGAAGAAGAACCATGAAAAATCATAATAAATAGCACTAAATCAACTTTGGCATCACATGAATAATATTAAAGTATATTAAAATATGTGTACTGATACACTGGATGTGCTGATGTGTACTGATATTTCAAAATATTACTGTATTTATCATCAAATAGATACAGCCTTGGTGAGCAAAAGACACTTCCTTCAAAAACGTGTGTGTGTGTGTGTGTGTGTGTGTGTGTGTGTGTGTGTGTGTGTGTGTGTGTGTGTGTGTGTGTGTGTGTGTGTGTGTGTGTGTGTGTGTGAATATATATGTTTTTTATTATTATTTTGTATTTTTTTACTTTAATTTAATTTAGAATATAAGACCACATGGAAACTGGAATATTATATTTCTCAGCTACTTGTCCAACGGACACACAATCAGGTGTCAAAATGATAAATGCATCTTTGCATGTGTGTTTTACCTCACTGAGCTCATGTTGTCTTTGCATTTTGGTTTCAAATACCGACTTCATCTGGGTTAACTGTTCATACTACACACAAAAAAAACAAAAAAAAACACCAGATAATCGTTAGCATCTGAAAAGGAAAGACAGTGACAAGATTACAATGTACATTGGGCTCCAGATGTCTGAGACAGCTTGTGTGCTTCTACTTTGCATTTTTTTTCTTTTAATACCGTAACATTATCAGCATTGACAATGAAATAATAATAAAAAAATTTGAACTGAAAAATGAAATCAGACTTTTGGACCCAAGTATTTGTGACAGCATTTGTTAAAGTACGTACTTTACACAACATCTCTTGTCTCTTGCTCTCCAGTTGAGGCTCAAGCTGAAGGTTTTTCTCTGAAAGTAAAATATATTCCTTCTGTTATTTGCAAAACTGAACCAAAAACACTGATCTGATCTACATGAAATGTGTAACAGGTGTGAGTTTATAGTTTTAAGGGCTAGTTTGGTGATTCAAGTTATCTGTGAAAAATCCCACTTTAGTCTAAAATTGATCTAGAGGTTAGTAACTAGCTCAATTGGCAGTGCCCTCAGGAAACTCACTGGCCATCTCTACAATGTTGTTGACCAGCTCCTCTTTGTCAGAGGTTACTTGTTTCAGCTGAGGCAGACACATGAAGAACTCCAACAGCACGTCATCTTGATCGTTCATGTCCTTCAGTTGAGAAACACTAGATTACAAACACAAGAAGACAGAATGTGAGCAATGTGAGTAAAGATCATTTTCATTTTTAAGAATAGAAAAAAGTAATTGGTGTATGTTTTAGTACAGTAAACTACCTAAAAAACTATATCTGATTCATCCGCAGAACAAACAAATGCAAGACAAAACAAATGCCCTGAAGTTTCGTACCTCATCTCAGATAGTTCTGGAAATGTATCTGGGATTTCAGGCATCTTGTATATGTGTCCATTCAGACCTGACTACAAAGGAAGATCAACAAGAGTGAGAATTTACAGGTTATTGTGGATTGAATTATGTGTGTTCCTGTTTCACACACTCACACAGAAAGTGGTGAGTAATGCCCTCCATTATTGAATGTTGCTTCATAAAAGCCTATCTTGCAAAAGACTATGCTGGTTAATAAGATAGTGCATTTTGAGTGTTACAATTCAGTGTGCTATGAGTTATGGAAGCCCATTTTATGTCTTAGTTTTCTTTCTCATAATTTTACCTTTTAATGTCATAATTTCAATTTATCTCATAATTTTTACTTTTTAAAACGTCCTTTTTAAAACTGACTTTTTAAGTGAATTATATGATACAATTAATTATAAGTTATAATTATAAGATAAAATAAAATAAAATTGACAAGTCAAAATTGAAAATTTATCTCAATTGGGCTTTTGATTTTGACTTTTTATGTCAACTATATGATCAAAAAAAATTACACGTCATAATTATAAGTAAAAAAAAATTAAATTGACAAGTCAAAATTGACATTTTATCTCAGATTTTTTTTTTATCTTACTATGACATGGTGTGTCATAATATCAACGTTTTATCTGCTAGCAAAATTTTACTGCTTATACAAACATTGCGGATACTGTAACCTGTTAATATGGGTAGTTAACATTGTCATAATTTATTTATGAGATAAAGGTCAAAATGATTAAACACAACGACATAATATAAAAATCATAATAGATAATATAAAAAGTAATTATTCTGACATTTTATCTTATCTAGATTTCCGACTGTCTTTTATCTCAGACTTAAGACTTAGTATCTCAGAATTTCAACTTTATATGTCATTGTGGAAATTGGCTCAGAAATATGTCTCAGAAACCAACAGTTCTGCTACACAGCCCTACGCTGCTTATTTCACAGTGTGAATTAACCTCTTAATATTGTGTGTGATGTGAAACAGACGAGGATTACTGTAAAAAAAATATTGTGCCTTTGTTTTTAATGCATCAGGATGGGTAGCAGGTGGCAAAGATGGTGATGGAAATTTAAAGTAAACATAATGATGCATGCAAATGTATCACCTCTAGTTTCTATTATGTTTGTTCACAACATCCCAAATCATATTATTATAGTCTGAACATCAGAAATTAACTTGAAATATGATTTCTATAAAATCAATTCAAGCGACAAATGTATGTGGTTTGAACTTTTATTTAAATTGCAAGTTGTTTTTTGCATTGTTCAGAACACAAGTACTCAGCGTCACACACAATGTGAGCAAGAGTACAGTATCTAGATGTAGTTGTGCAAAACACAGTGAATGTAGTAGTAGTAAAGCAACTGGCTGTTTTTGGACTGAATGCCCATTGGGTACCTGCGAATCAGCAGTTGGTACAGGAAGAGGAAGATCTGTGATGAGTCCATAAGCTGGTGCTGCTGGCCGGGGAGGGGCTTGTTGAGGCTCCGCCCCTGCATGTGGCACAGGGACAGGGCCAATAGGCCGCTGACCATCCTGTGGTTGGAAGGCAGGAACAAAATGGAAGCTCTGAGTTGGGAAAGGAGGCATCCCAGATGGTTTGTACATACTGAGCCACAAGACAAAGATAAAAACAAACGCACAAATTAGAGATCTTCCTTATTAGACATGATATAACTTGTAATAACATGGTAAAAATTAAAATAAAATAAAACTCACTAAGGAAAATTGGGACCTGACATCAAGGCAGGAGGACTTTTCCAGAACTCATCTAGCAAACTCTGAATAACTTTCCCTAAATCTGAATGCATTCCAAACTAGTGAAAAGGGAAAAGAAAAAGAGATTTTCATTACTGTTGCATAATACATACTTAGATAGCTATGCAGTTTAAAATTAACACAAAAAGGCATTTGACTTGAGAAGTTTATCCAAAAGGTATTGATTGGGGATTGAAAAGCGGCATTCAATTAACATTTGGACGATTTGAATAATTTAATAATGAGCACTGACAAATCATAAGACCAGGAATGTGTATTAATGAAAGTTAATAGGCTATATAAGTATTTATTTCATGTTTACCTAAAAGAAATCCGAGTAGTAAATCAGAACATTTACATGCAGGGCAGAAGGACTGATTTCACACACAAGTCATATAAAATGACAAATAACTTACATTAGTTATGAGTGGGCTGGTAACCATTGTTCCATTATTACCGTCTACTAAATGATGACCTACTGGTGGAAACACACTGATCACTGGTTTTTCCTGAGGGAACTGTGGTGGGAGTAAGCTGTGGATGACAGCAATTGTCAATTTATATTAAACCACACTCAAAACCATGTGTAAATGCATAAAAATAAAACAAAATACAATTTTATACTTACATATTGACAGTAATAGTTGAATTGTTGATAGTAAAAGGAAGTCTGTACTCTACATCCTTCTGAATTTCTGCAAGACTATGGAGACATCAGAATTAAGTCAGACAAATAAGTATGCATTTTTTTGGCCATTTTTTGTTTTATAAAGTCAGCATGAAACAATTTTAGTATTTTCTTCCCCATTGTCAAGTCAAGTCACCTTTAATTATATAGTGCTCTTTACAATACAGATTGTTTCAAAGCAGCTTTACAGTGGTAACAGGAAAATAATGCAACAAAGTTTGTTTAGGCTGTACAACAGATCAAGAAAATAGTGAAATAGTCACGCTTAAGTAAATTCATTGATGGTTAATTTTTGTTGTTCATTTAGTTCATTTTTTTATTCAGACGCTCTGGAGAAAACAGTGATGTCATTGTCCAGCTCCGTTCAGTTCAGTTCTCATATAATAGTGTCAATGCAGGCAGATCAATATGACTGAATATGTGACATATATCCGAGCGAAACAGCTTGTGTATGTAGGCTGTGACTTGAGTTTGTTGAATTGATTGGATCATTGTGGTTTGCTATTGCTGTGATCTGCTATTGCATTGCTGTGATTTCATGTGAGTGACAGGTAAAATACGTCATCAGAGACATCAAAAGAGATGGCATTGCAAGGGGGACAGCAGGATATTTTGAACAAAGATCACATTTGTTTACATTAATTTAAAAAAATGATAATAATGATGTTCAATCATTAATGCTGCTATATTCCATAAAAAATCAATGTTAATACTGCACATACAAATACCCTCAAAAGCAGGCCTCCACCTATTAGTAAATCTCAGCCAATCACGTTATTTGGGGGCGGGGCTATCTTTTTGAAGACCAATGGAGGAGTCCGGGAAACATGTTTGGGAACTATCAATAATATTTTGCGAATCGCTTGGTATCTTGGCGCAGAATTGAGAATTCACTTTCAGTATTGTTATCAAGACTGGCTGCTTCATATTAGTTGCATTCTAAGAAACTGAAAGATCGATTGTTCAGATGAATGTTGATGAACTCGCGATTGCATAATGGGCCAGATCTTGTGGTCTGAATAACTAATAAATGTCACTTCATCAGAACTAAGGAAGTCAAACCCTCTCAGGAACAAAATGGCTCTATCAGTCTGTTAAAAAACAATACAGGGTGTACCGTGCCACTAATTTAAAACCCGTCCTGTTGAGTAAGAAGGGATCTGGAGTAAACTATGAAGAGCTAATACTTTAATCTGAACATGTACGGCACATCCAGAACGCCCGCGCGCGCATACACACACACACACACACACACACACACACACACAAAACAACAACATACATAGGGTAACGTTATTCCGGATGATTCATGTCATCGGGCCGACCAGCGAGCACGTGTTATAAATACTGAAATCATTAACGTTAGATGTATAAGTTAGTACATTTTGGCTGTCTCAAATCCTAGCGAGCTTCCTCTTGCTGTCTTAATACCTAAACGCTGTCCAGGTATTCATCTCTCTAGGTTTGGGACACAGCCATTGAGCGACACTTACTTGGAGTGAGCAGCTTTGAGAGACTCGATCTGTCTCTGTCTTTGTTTCTGTAAACTGTTCAGAGGAGGGATCGATCCAGAGCCCTTGGACAGAGGGAAAATCCAGTTCATCCTCGACTGCCAAAACTCAAACTAACGCTTGAATCTCTCGGCGGTGTCAGTTTTAAGAGGCCTGACGAAATGAAACAGAAATTGAAGAAATACCCAACGCCACCATTAGCATTAGCTACGAACCTATCTAGTGTTTGCTAATGTAAGCGACCTAACACCCGTTTAAATGAGTGAATGTGGAACCTAAAGTAAACAATGAAATAGTCGATAAAAGATCTGTTAGTTTTAATAACAGTATGAGAGATTAAGAAGTACACGGGCTCGCAAGAAAACAACCCGTGTGAGCGTGACGTCAGCTGTTGAGCGCTGCTCGCGTCATCACTCACAGCAAGGAGGAGTTTAAAGAGACACGGGTCTATGGTTTAAAAGTATATACGGGCAGGTTGCTGAGAATTTTTTTTACGCAATAGAACTGTTTATCACTATTCTACACAACACATGAGAACAGCAATACAACGATATGGCCCTAACAGTCGGGAAATCATTCTTACAAGTTGCCATTCTAAATTACATCGAGCGCTTTAACTAACGTTAATCAATGGATTAGCAAAACTGTGTTTACTATAAGCGACATTAATCAACAAGTGCGTTAGCTTAGCTGCAAGTCTTTGACGCATTAATGATTATGAATATAAAAAAGAAAAAGTCGTTTTTTTAAGTCACTTTTTTCATCGCTGAGTCCTACCGTCTGTGAGACATCTAGTGTCAGAAGAGACATGCGCTTAGTTTAGGTAATAAAGGTTAAGACTATACTTTCAGGGATCATTTCTATAGTTTTTAACTTGGAAGTGCATTTCTAAAGTGATGAGTCTCCCAACCCACGATGAAGAGCTTTGATACTCTTTTCTGAGCGTGAATCGGGTGTAGAGTAATGATTTACTTCATAAGCTCTGCATCATTGATGAACGTTCCTCATTGTATTGCACAGTGAGGAGGAAAAGGGTATGATCAGAGTGGTTCTTTTAAATTTGTAAAAAAAAGAAATTTAAGAAATGTATAGGTAATGACATTAATTAAATCATTGCTCTATTATAGAAGCAACGTTTGCTTGTTCTGGACTGGTTTGATTGCTGAATTGTGACCATGCTAAAATCTGTAATATCTGAATCTGAAGCATTGAATTAATGTTCCAACTGTTTATATATACATAACTAACAAGACTGAGTTTTTTTGCTCATGGTTATAGTTGAAAAAATGCTTTGCTAAATATTCACCTGACATTAATCAATCTGCCTAATTTAGACCAGATTTAACACTATAAATCCCATTGTTGCAGAAGTCAAAGTCACTTCTCTCTGTGTCGTCCCTACCGTCTGTGAGACATCTAGTGTCAGAAGGGACTTGAGCTGGGTTTTGATAATCAGGTTAAGACTATACTTTCAGGGATCATTTCTATAGTTTTTAACTTGAAAGTGCATTTCTAAAGTGATGAGTCTCCCAACCCACGATGAAGAACTTTGATACTCTTTTCTGAGCGTGAATCGGGTGTAGAATAATGATTTACTTCATAAGCTCTGCATCATTGATGAACGTTTCTCATTGTATTATATGGTGAGGAGGAGGAAAGGAATATGATCAGAGTGGTTATTATAAATTTGTAAAACATAGAAAAATATAAATAACAGAAGAATTATCAAAAATATGTTCATTACATCAAGAAATGAGTAATATTTGCTCTTTAATTATGGTCTGATATCATTGTTGAATTTTAATCATGATAAATATTATGCATGGTGTGCTGTAAATATTTTATGTAAACATAATCTGATGTATTAATTTAATGCTCAAACTGTTTTATATACATACATGACCATCATGACTGATTTTTTTTGCTCATAGTTATAGTTGAAAAAAAAGCTATGCTAAATATTCATCTGACATTAATCAATCTGCCTAATTTGGAACAGATTTAAGACTATAAATCCCATTGTTGCAGAAGTCAAAGTCACTTCTCTCTGTGTCGCCCCTACCGTCTGTGAGACATCTAGTGTCAGAAGAGACTTGAGCTGGATTTTGATAATAAGGTTAAGACTATACTTTCAGGGATCATTTCTATAGTTTTTAACTTGGAAGTGCATTTCTAAAGTGATGAGTCTCCCAACCCACGATGAAGAGCTTTGATACTCTTTTCTGAGCGTGAATCGGGTGTAGAGTAATGATTTACTTCATAAACTCTGCATCATTGATGAACGTTCCTCATTGTATTATATGGTGAGGAGGAAACGGGTATGATCAGAGTGGTTCTTTCAAATTTGTACAAAATAGAAAGTTCGAAAATACTTAGAAGATGATAATAATTAATGTATTACCTTAGTATAGGAGTAATGTTTACTTGTTCTTGGCTGGTTTAATTGCTGAACTGTGACCATGTTAAAACTTGTAATTGCTGATTCTGAAGCATTGAATTAATGTTCTAATTGTTTTTTTATACATGACTATCATGACTGATTTTTTTTGCTCATAGTTATAGTTGAAAAAAAAGCATTGCTAAATATTCACCTGACATTAATCAATCTGCCTAATTTGGAACAGATTTAAGACTATAAATCCCATTGTTGCAGAAGTCAAAGTCACTTCTCTCTGTGTCGTCCCTACCGTCTGTGAGACATCTAGTGTCAGAAGAGACTTGAGCTGGGTTTTATTAATAAGGTTAAGACTATACTTACAGGGATCATTTCTGTAGTTTTTAGCCTGGAAGTGCATTTCTAAAGTGATGAGTCTCCCAACCCACGATGAAGAGCTTTGATACTCTTTTCTGAGCGTGAATCGGGTGTAGAGTAATGATTTACTTCACAAGCTCTGCATCATTGATGAATGTTCCTCATTGTATTATATGGTGAGGAGGAAAGGAATATGATAGTGATGGGATTTATGGCTCTTTGAGGGGCTCCGGATCTTGGCGATCCGTTCCTTTCAAAGAGCCGTTCAAAAGAACGGCTCTTTGGCTCTTTTTAAATATTTAGTCAGTTTTAAGAAGCTAGCTTGGGGGCATCTCAGTTTATCCTGGAAATAATCACTGAGAGGAATGATGAGGTGAGATTTGTAGTCAAATAATTAAAACTCAGATATCACACACCATCTGAGTTTGAATTATTCTGAAATATTATTACCTCATTTGTCATGTGTGGACTATATTCCATAGGGTTGCACAACATCCCTCTGCTTAGAAAGTGACATCACTATTTTGGATTTACCTTTAGTACAAAGTGTGTGTATGTGTAAAGCGCGCGCTGACTTATGTTATTCATACAATACCTACTCACAAATAAACATCAAAAACAAAGCCGGCTGCAATGAATTTCTGTGCAAAACAGCTTTTACTACAAACACTAACACTTCCACACAAGAACATTGTTATCACACAAGAGGATAACGTAGGTATTTTTTTTCCACTGGAGTAGGCCTACTCACGTAAAGGATGCGCGCGTGCGCGTGCACAACTACTATCATCATGCTGTTAGGCAGTAGCAGCCCTGCGCTGGGTGCGCCCCTTCCCCTATAACTGAGGAGCTAATTTGTGTGCATCTGTATGAAACACGCATAGGAAAAAAAGAACGACAGAAAGAACGGCTCCCCTCCAGCCGCGACTCGGCTCCCATCGTTCATGTTTATGAGCCGTTCAAAAGAATCGGTTCGTTCGCGAACGTCACAACTCTAGAATATGATCAGAATAGTTCTTTTACATTTCGTAATAGAAAATTTTTACATAAATATGAAAAGACAAAAAGTTATCCATGATCTGGCATGTGAGTAGTTCTTGCTTGTTTTGGTCTGATTTGACTGAGTCGTGACCATGTTAAAAATTATAATTTATGTGCTGTAAACACTCTTTGTAAACATAATCTGAAGCATTAATTTAATCTTTGTTTTATATATACATGACTATCATGACTGATTTTATTGCTCATATTGATAGTATAAAAAACTTTGCTAAATATTCACCCAACATCAGTCAATCTGCGTAATTTTTAACAGATTTAAGACTAAAATCCCATGGTCTCTGAATTCAGATGTCACTTTTCTCATCGCTATAAAGAGACATAAAGGGGTGGTTTCCCGGACAGAGATTAAGCCTAGTGCTAGACTAAAATGGCCCTTTAAACCAGTTTAACAGAAATCTGCTTTCTCTGTCATGACTTTAAATAGTCCTAGATTTAGTTTAGTCCAGAGTTTAATAAACTGATTTCCTGGAGGAAGATTAGAGTTACCCCAAGACTAAATTGAGTCTTAAATTAAACCTACCAGGAGGCAGGTTTAACTTCAGATTAACAATTTGTTTCAAAGAAGACACATGTATTACTAGTATATATATACAGTTGTGGTCAGAATTAATGGCACCCCTGGTAAATATGATCAAAAATTTTCTTTTGATCTTCCATTTAAAACAAATTGCAAAAATCTAACCTTTCATTGAAGTAAAATAATTGAAAGTGGGGGGGAAATCACATTATGAAATAAATGTTTTTCTCCAAAGCACCTTGGCCACAATTATTGGCACCCCTAGAATTTTTTTACGAGTGAAATATTTCTGAAGTATATTTCCATTAATATTTACCTTTTTTTTTTAGCACACCAGGGTGACTAGGAACATAAAATTGTCTTCTTGACTTTTCAAGAATGACTTGTTTCACAGGAGTTTAAATATGAGGAAACACAAAGGCCAACTTCCCTCAATCATCCACCACAATGAGTAAAACCAAAGAATATAGTTCTGATGTGCATTAAAAGATTGTTGAGCATCACAAAATAGAAAGTGGCTGTAAGAAAATAGCTAAAGAATTGAAAATCCCCATTTTAAGCATCAGGGCAATAATTATGAAGTTCCAATCAACTAAAGATGTTACGAATCTTTCAAGTGACAAGTTTCGCACGCTCTCCCTTTTGCACCATATATCTCGTTAAATGTGGAGCAAAACTGACTTGTGCATCTGTAGAGGCAGTGGGCGGAGCCAACATGAATATTCATGAGTTTCCCGGGCATGCTCGTGGAACTGCTCATTTTAGTTCACTCAGAGGTTCCCTCCTCGTTTCTCAGCAGGTTTAATGGGTTATATATATATTTTATAAGGTAAATATAGTTTCAGCGCGAACTTAAACTACAATTGTGTATCGTTTCGTAATGTTCATAATGTTTTTATTAATTTGCACATTTTGTGCATTCGTCAATGACTGAATGATTTCAGGCATTCACTTCGTGTAGGCCTATATAAAGTATTTAGATTCTTGTGTGAGTTTGGGAGATCTCACCACGAGTGGGAGGGAGTGGGGGTCGAGGGAAAGCACAAGAGTGAGTTCAAATGGTTCAATTTCAAAAGAAATGCCTGGAAGTCTGTTTGTAATTAATTATATATATATATATATATATATATATATATATATATATATATATATATGTATATATAATTAATTACAAACAGACTTCCATGCATTTCTTTTCTTTTCTTCCATAGCTGATGTGTGCTGTTCCATATCTGATGTTTATTTAGCTTGCTTAAAAATAATTTTCTCTTGTTTAGTAATTTTTTTTCTGATGCCATTGTTTTCCTTGTATTTGCTTCTCAGTTCCATGCAATTTTTAGCTTTTCTTGGTTCATTCCATGTTTTATAGGCTTACCTCTGTCATGCTAATTCAGATTAGTACAGTTGGTTTTAAATTAATCTGGTTTATTTTAGTTCAGGGCTCCATAGTCCAGGTGTAACTAATCTGTACTTAATCTGTGTTACAGAAAGCCATTTTTTAAGACACGATTAACTATTCTAGATTAAGGCCTACTCCAGGCTTAATTTAAACCCTGTCCGGGAAACCGCCCCATAGAGCCTTAATTTAGGCTTTTATTCACATAACATTGATCAGCGAACATAAACAGAAGCCCAACCAAGCTTGCTAGACATCTAGTGCAAGAATAAACCTCATTTGTTCTCGCTGAAGCTCAAAAGTGCTGCGTAATACGAGAATGGACCTCATTTTTTCTTGCCGAAGCTCAAACACGCAAAATGTAAACAGGAAGTTCAGGCATGTTCGCTTGATGTGCAAGAACCAATGGGATTCATTGCCATCAAGCGAACATGCTTGAGCTTCCGTTTACCACAGCTGATGTGTGAGTTGATGAATGTTTATATGTAAATAAAAGCTTAAATTAAATTTGTTCATCATATAAAGTGATCATGTCTCTTCTGGAAGTTTTGAACTAAACTGCTCAATTGATATGGATTAGTTTTATGATTCCTTTATGAACTTTTTGGAGCATCAAAGTAGTAGTTGTGTAGCTGTCTATGGAGGACAGAAAGCTTTCAGATTTCATAAAAAAAGATTTTCATTTGTGTTCAGAAGATGAAAGAAAATAATCAACATGATGTTCCCTCATGCCCTTAGCCACTTTAGGGACGAAACCAATGATCAAAACTTTACCACCTTTTGCACATCTTCTACAGGTTTTCTGCCCACTAATTGATAGCTCATACTAATCATGTTAAAATGTGTGTATAAAATGATACAACATGCCTTTAAGGAACACTTTATCTTTCAATCATCATTATGGCAGTGGATTATATGTTTTGCCCCTCACAATTAAAACTGCAGAGCTTTGATCATAAAACTAACACGTATTATTGGGAGATACATAGTGACAACTGATATTTATATTTATACAGCCTGCTATACTGTTGTCACTGATGTCATTGATTTACAAGCTATCAGAATTTCAACTTACTTTGAATAAAAATTGCATTAATCCCTCCTTGAGTGTGAGCTCCATATTCTCACTATATGTCACTATAAGGCACTAAAAGCCTGATGTATCAAAAATTATACAAAACATAAAACACATATGCATTTAAAAAAAAGGGGGCTTTACAAGGTCAAAATATTTTAACAGAACTGGTTAAATAAAACAATGTAAATTTTACTGTGCTGATATTAATTATTGTAGATTTTTTTTATTTCAAAAGTTCAACTTTAGGAGTGCATTTGTATTTGTAGTCTTTAATCTTTATAAAATATGCATTTTTATTAAAACCATGTGCATATTGAGAAAAAAGTTTGCTTGATAAAATGCTAACTTAATCTTCAGGCTCATCATTGTCATAGATACGAAAATAAAACATAATAACATGCCATTGCTGCAGATTATATATCATCTAACCAACTGCAATAACTTTACTTTCCGCACAGAAATTTAGAACCATAAGCACAAATATATAAACGTAATTATAAAAAACGACATAAAATAAAGCTAAATTTAAACTTGCACAAATGAGAATAAAATAGTCTCATTGTCTCAACATGTCAATGCTTAAAATTATGTTTGATCTAACCAATAACACATTTTATTTACAGTATACACTAACTACCATTATCAACACTACTACAAATTCTCCAACATTATTTAAAAAGAAAATTAGTCATATGTCCTTCCCAGTTAGAGATGTGTCGTTCTCGAAAGAGCCGGCTTCAAGAGCCAATTCTTTGTAGCAAATGAGAAGAGCCGACTCCCATCGGGAAATCTCTTTTTTTTTGCACGCCATGCGGCCAATCACATAGGAGGACAGACTAGGATCATGCCCTTATGTGAAAGGAAGGGAGACACGCTCAGAAGTTGCGAGTGTAGTGGTACTAGCCAGGTCAGGTGGTACAGGGAGACAGATTTAAATGCTATTGATAAGACTTTTGCCTTTATTTTATGTTTGCTTTGGTTCTGTATTCAATTGTTGAATTAAAGTTATATTAAAATGTTAACTGTTCATGTTAATAATAACTGTGTATTATTTTTGTAACAAAAAAAGCATAAAAAATTAATCTTTGTTTTGTAAAAAAGCTAATTTTGGATAAAATTGAAAAACTATGAGAGATAATTAATAACAAGTAATTTGGGAGCTGGCTCTAAAGCAGTTTAATCAATCTTTAAGGGAAGCCATACATTCTATCATCAATTTAATTACAAAAAATCTTAAAATTCCTGTGATTTATTTATATGCTGAATTTACTATTGTTAATATAACATCTTATAAACCATTCTGATCATACTCCTTTCCTCCTCACCATATAATACAATGAGGAACGTTCATCAATGATGCAGAGCTTATGAAGTAAATCATTACTCTACACCCGATTCACGCTCAGAAAAGAGTATCAAAGCTCTTCATCGTGGGTTGGGAGACTCATCACTTTAGAAATGCACTTCCAAGTTAAAAACTATAGAAATGATCCCTGAAAGTATAGTCTTAACCTTATTATCAAAACCCAGCTCAAGTCCCTTCTGACACTAGATGTCTCACAGACGGTAGGGACGACACAGAGAGAAGTGACTTTGACTTCTGCAACAATGGGATTTATAGTCTTTAATCTGTTCCAAATTAGGCAGATTGATTAATGTCAGATGAATATTTAGCATAGCTTTTTTTTCAACTATAACTATGAGCAAAAAAAATCAGTCATGATGGTCATGTATATAAAACAGTTTGAGCATTAAATTAATACTTCAGATTATGTTTACATAAATTATTTACAGCACACCATGCATAATATTTATTAGTGATGGGCGGATCGATCCTGAAGTATCGATACTTCGATACTGACGTGGTATCGAAAAGGATCGATCCTCACACAAAAATATCGATCCAAATGTGTGTTTTTTTACCAGTAATTTTTTATTAATTTAGCATGCAATTCAGTGCGTAAAATAAGCTTCTAAGTGGAAAAATAAGCGAATGTTAGCGGGTAATTGTGTAGGATAGAACCTTTTCTCCTAGTCATCTGTATACAAGACGAAACCAATCAATCACAGAGAGCGTTCGATGCTGGTGCTTCGCTGAGCTCACAGGCCCAGTGCGTTTGGGAAACGAAGCCTTGCTTAGATGACAGAGAAACAATCGGGAGTTATTTCGCAATAAACAAACCAAAACTGTACATAATGGTTTAAAATGTTGACGTCAGTAAGATCTTTTTAATGAAATTAATATTTTTATTCAACAAGGATCGATACATTAAATTGATCAAAAGTGACAGTCAAGGGTTTTACACTGTAAAAAAAAATCTACTTCATATAAATGCTGTTCTTTCAACTTTGTTCATCAAATAATTCTGCATAAAATGTATCATGGTTTCCAACAAAATATGAAACTGTTTTCAACATTGATAATAATAAGAAATGTTTCCTGAGCAGCAAATCAGCATATTAAAATGAATTATCATCATGACTGGAGTAATGATGCCGAAAATTTAGCTTTGATCACATGAATAAATTACAGTTTACTATGACATAGAAAACAGATAGCCTATGTTAAATTGTTAAATTGTAATATTACAGTTTTTACTAAGAGAAATAAAAATCTTACAGACCCCAAACTTTTGAACAGTAGGCTAGTACTATAATTTGGGTAGTTTTGTAAAAGTCACTGACTAATTAAAAGGGAGTTGAGAGCACAGATCACAAAATATTTAGGCCTAGTAGTCATGAAAACATGTTCAGATTTAGCATATTAATGATGCATTCACCTCATAAATCATGACACACTGCTCTAAGTGCATACAAGTTCAAATGCATGCTTTTAAAATGAAAAAGTATTGGTATCGGTATCGATATCGGCGATATTGGCCCTGTATTTACTTGGTATCGGATCGATACAGAAATTTGCAGTACTGCCCATCACTAATAGTTATCATGATTAAAATTCATCAATGATAACAGACCATAATTGAAAAGCAAATATTACTCATTTCTTGATGTAATGAACACATTTTTGATAGTTCTTCTGTTATTCATATTTTTCTATATTTTACAAATTTATAAAAACCACTCTGATCATACTCCTTTCCTCCTCACTGTATAACACAATGAGAAACGTTCATCAATGATGCAGAGTTTATGAAGTAAATCATTACTCTACACCCGATTCACGCTCAGAAAAGAGTATCAAAGCTCTTCATCGTGGGTTGGGAGACTCATCACTTTAGAAATGCACTTCCAAGTTAAAAACTTTAGAAATGATCCCTGAAAGTATAGTCTTGACCTCATTAATAAAACCCAGCTCAAGTCTCTTCTGACACTAGATGTCTCACAGACGGTAGGGATGACACAGAGAGAAGTGACTTTGACTTCTGCAACAATGGTATTTATAGTCTTAAATCTGGTCTAAATTAGGCAGATTGATTAAAAATTCAGGTGAATATTTAGCAAAGCATTTTTTCAACTATAACTATGAGCAAAAAAACTCAGTCTTGTTAGTTATGTATATATAAACAGTTGGAACATTAATTCAATGCTTCAGATTCAGATATTACAGATTTTAGCATAGCCACAATTCAGCAATCAAACCAGTCCAGAACAAGCAAACGTTGCTTCTATACTGGAGCACTGCTTTAATTATTGTCATCACCTATATATTTTTTGAGTTTCTATTTTTCACAAAATTTAAAAAAACCACTCTGATCATACCCCTTTCCTCCTCATCGTATAATACAATGAGGAACGTTCATCAATGATGCAGAGCTTATGAAGTAAATCATTACTCTACACCCGATTCACGCTCAGAAAAGAGTATCAAAGCTCTTCATCGTGGGTTGGGAGACTCATCACTTTAGAAATGCACTTCCAAGTTAAAAACTATAGAAATGATCCCTGAAAGTATAGTCTTAACCTTTATTACCTAAACCCAGCTCAAGTCTCTTCTGACACTAGATGTCTCACAGACGGTGTTCATTAGTTGGTCAATCACACAGTACATGGAACAGCGTTTAGGAAAGTAACAACTAAAGCATTGGTATGTTCATAATCACGGACACTTAAAACATTCATACATAATAGAAATATTGACTAATATCGGTGTACAACTAGTAGACACAATTTCTCTGTTGAAATGAGACATATATTTCAACATGCATGTGCTCACCATTATCACCGATGAGAAAAACAACAACATTCACAACCACATTCGAGTAGAATTTTTAACATTGTTCATTGTTTCGGTTGCATATTTAACTTAAATAATATCACACACTATTTATATTTTACTGTGCAGACAATATAAATAAACTTATTTTATGATCACCTATACAGTTACCCATAATGCACGTCGAACTCTGGGAACAACATGTGACAAAGCAACCAATCAAGAGAGAGCATACGTGTTCCTCAATAAAACGTAACATATAAGCATTTTAGACTTTCGGACACAATGTAATACACACAAACACATATAAATACCAGTTATTATAAATATAAATATATTTGTTGTGATTCTTCGGGGCAATTCGTTTAAATTGTGAATTGGTACATCACTATCAATGTCCGGAGAGAAATCGCCAACTCTGTATAAAGGTTCCGTCAAAAATGAAAGTTGTTTTGAATATGACACATATCACATCTGTTTGTCACATATTATAGGGCTATGTGTTATAATCTGGAAAACTACACTCGCTGTATTCTTAAGACATATGTCTTTAAGCTAAATTCAATAACAAAATACAGACAGCAGCACGTTTCATAAATCACGAACGGGGCAAATAATTGGAACATACGAAAGTCATCCAACCTTTAATGAAAACATAAATGTTCATTCAATTGTAATTTTATGTTTTTGTGTATTTGCTACGTTAAAAAAATATATTTTTGATGATCTAAATCCTAAATCATTCACCTTTATATTTGTCTCAAAAAGGAAAACAACCTATTTCTGAAATGCTTATAATAATATAATAGGGACCTAGCCCACAGACTACATGCAAATTTAATATAGGCCTATAGGTCATGCAGTTTCATTGGAGACAATATTGAACAGTGTTTTCATCTATAGGTATATGGACCACTTTATTGACTTGAATAACATTGTTATGGAATTTCAAGTCTATTTGTCAAGTACTTGAAATACAGTCTTAATGTGCTTAGACTGTGCTGTTAATTGCCTTAGATGGCAAGACAACCTTATACAATCTTTGTACAGCCTGTTCAAAAATAAATAAATTGTATGAGAAAATTTAAAATTACATTTTTTTAATTTTAAGGCAATGATCATCATTGCTACATGAACTAATCTCTTTCAAAAACAAATAACAAAGTATTACCCTTTTCACACAGTATAATTCGGTGCATTTAAACAATCCTGACAGATAACAACGATAAATAAATATGATTAATAGTTTTGTTTGTAATGGGCATGATAAAATGCAAGGTACAATATAGTATAAATATATTTAATAATAATAAATTGTTCAGGGTATCTTACAATAAAAGGCCATAATGAGTAGCTCATCCTGCTTAAAATATCTCCATTAAAAATGCAAGAAAATGATCTCTTTACCCTGCCTGGACACATTTGAGTAACTTCAAAACATTGACAAAAATTGAACTTGTACCAACTGAAACTCAGTTACAAGGCCATCCTCAAGGGTACATGCAAAAAAGATTAATAGCAGATTACAGAACAAAATTTGATCTTGCAGATGTGCAGATACTAGAACATGCAGAGCAGAGCGCTGATTGCAGGGACACTATCCCAATCCAAGTTTCCCAAGGTTTCAAGATCAACAGAGGATGAGGTAGATCTCATGATGGAAAATCTCGCACTATGCCTTCTCTCTCAAACATTTCCAGAGCAGTTTCCTTCTGAGAAATGAAAGCCACATTCCTCGTTCACCTGGTGCAAAGGGGAAATGGAAAAGAGCCAATTAAAAACTTTCACTTATTAAATCAGCATATTTTCCAGTAAAACATACAGAATATAATACAGACAGTAAGATATATACACACACACGTTCAAAACTTTGGGGCCAGTGTGATTTTATTTATTTATTTTTAAAAGAAATAAATACTTTTATTCAGCAAAGTTCCATTAAATTGACTAAAAGTGATGGTAAAAACCTTTACATTGTTACAAGAATTATATTTAAAATAAATGCTATTCTTTTACAGGATAATATTAAGTGGCACAACCATAATAGGTTGTGGAGTAATGATGCTGAAAATTCAGATTTACCATCACAGGAATAGTTTACATTTTAATCTTAGTTAAAAAAATCAACTTGCTTGAATGGTACTTGAACTTTGAAAAGTAGAGGTAGCATGTTTATATATATATATATATATATATATATATATATATATATATATATATATATATATATATGTATATATATATATATATGTATATATATATATATATATATATATATATATATATATATATATATATATATATATATATATATATGTATATATATATATATGTATATATATATATATATATATATATATATATGTATATATATATATATATATATATATATATATATATATATATATATATATATATATATATACTTATATATTACTTATCTGCCCGCCAGTTCCTTCTTCATACAGGATCTAAATGAAGTGAAACGCTCTAAAGCCTTATAGCCCTGCAGGTAGGAAAAAACAAAATGAGAGAATGATTCATTACTTACAGTAGTTGACAAAACTGCATTTTTTTCTTCATTTTTATCAACTATAAACAATAATTGGATTACAAAAAAAAAATAACTTTAAAAAAAATCACAAATTTTCATTAAATAAATCATGCTGCAGAAACAAATTCACTGCAAGCATTGTTCAATATCATAAGAAAATTGTATGCCTATTTGACAGCTGATTTAGGAACTAGGCCTAAATGTTGATAAAAAAAAAAACCTACAGGGATGTTTCATTGTACAGACATGGCTACTGAACACTAGATGGCACTATAGTTGCAGTGATTCTGCCCATCCATACCTCTCTGAATTACACTCAAAACATCAGAATGTATCTAACTGATGTAAATAACTCAGTATGGTAAAGAATGATGTACCTCTTTTTCCCCTACACCTCTTTCTTACCCTGCCTCCACGGTGCAGACGGTCCTTCATTATACCGATGAACTCTTTGTAACTGAGCTGATCATCGTGATCCACATCAAATATCTTGAAAATGGTGTTAACCAGATGACGGGTCAGTTTAAGGCCTGTTGCGACATACACCGCCCGAGCAAACTCATCTGGAAGACGAAGAGTGACACACATTCAGAAGATATAACGAATCTGCTCTACAAAACAAACACTCATTGTGCTGGTAAATGTGCAAATGTGTTTCTAATTAAACATGATCAGCTCATTTTTAGTTTTCTTAATCTCTACAGATTTTGAGTAGAACGTAAAGTATTTGGACCCTTAAGCCACACTTAAGTAAATGCCACTGCGTTAAATAACATGTCAAACCAATATTAAAATTTGTTTCGAAAAATGATATATACAGTGGGCCCAAAAAGCGTGAGACCACTACAAAGAGAAAATGTTTCAATCAAAATGTTCTTATTAGAAAAAACATCCAGCATAACAATCTACATGAAAAGTTGAATAAAAAAAAGGGTCTTAATTTCTTTGTTTTAATGTTTTCTAAAACAATATTTTTTCAAGGTTTAAATTAGATTTTGAATCCCAGATTTTTTATGTGGTCTCGTGACTTTTTGGATCCCACTGCGTATTTTGTATATGTGTTAAATGCTAATATTTGTGAATCCCAATGCATTCACCTTGACCAATGGAACGGCAAGCAAAGTTGTACATCTGCATGGCGATGGCAAAGTCTTCAAGGTTATTGAGAAACTGAAAGAAAGACCTGAACTCTTCGAAGGTGATGCCCTGATCATGAAAAGAAAGAAATGAGCAAAAAGAAACAGAAACATTTGAATCTGAGACATCCGATCTAACAGACACTAACGTTAACTGACGTTACACATTCCTTTCCCTCCAAAGAGGATCTGTAAGAGACATCAAGCAGAATACACAAGTGCCGTTGTCATTTCATTCTCGGGCAAATCGGGTAATGCAATGAAGGACAGAAGAAAATCAACATATTGATAAATGCAAAAGAAATCAGACTCTGTGACACCCATGCTTGTTTGCTGATGCATGTTCAGTTCTTTGTGCTCTGCCACACTGCATACAATGATACATGCAACGATTAAAGGCATGAGTCATTTTGCACAATGTCATAAAATTGTCAGCCAGTCTGAATGCGGAGAAGCAAAAAAACAAACTGCATGACATCATAGACTGGAATCAAAGAGATAACTTACAATTTGACTGACATCAGAACACCAAGAATCTCTTAAATACACAGCTCAAAAGTTTGGGGTCGGTACAATTTTCTCTTATGCTTACCAAGGATGCATTTATTTGATCAAAAATGTAGGAAAAATAGAAATATTGTGAAATATTATTACAATTTATTACAACTTTTTAAATATATTTTAAAGATTAATTTATTCCTGTGGTATTAAAGCTGAATATTCAGCATCATTACCACAGTCTTCAGTGTCACATGATCCTTCAGAAATCATTATAAGATGCTGATTTGGTGCTGAAGAAAACATTTATTATCAATGTGGAAAACAGCTTAATATTTGAAATAGAAATGTGTGTAACAATGTAAATGTCTTTAGGCAATTTTGATCAATTAAATAAGTCCTTAATAATAAAAATGTATTCATTTCTTTCAGGAAAAAAAACCTTCCTGACCCCAAACTTTTGAACAATAGTGTACATTTAAAACTTAAAAGGACCGTTCACCCAAAATTTAAATATGTGCAATAATGTATTCACCCTCATGTTGTTCCAGCCCTGCATCTCTCTTCTGTGAAACATTTTTGAAGAACTTTTAGACAAAATCCAAAATATCTTCTTTTGTGTTCCACAGAAGAAAGTCAGTCATGCAAGTATGACATGAGGGTGCGCAATTGTGTTTTTTTTAATTTAATGCGAGGAATCCTGCAGTATATTCTCCTGTCTGTCAAACCAAATCTATGATTAAATCTTTCACCTGAGGGTGTCAAGATGTATTAACACAGACCTGCTTTTTGGTTATAGAAGAAGATAAAGGGTAATGAGGTAGAAAATACCCTAAACAAACACAGGAAAGGGTTGTCACAGCTATGGTAATCCACATAAACCTCTGGTGAGTTTTTAACATAGTTCTAGTTACACATTAGGTTTAACTGAGAGTTAGGTTTGAGGTCAGGATTTATGTGATGTTTAAAGCTGAATTTTTGTTTGGTTGTGTTGAGGACTTGGTACTCATGGTGGAAAACCATCAAATGCCATACAAGGGAGTTTAGGGTCTATTCTGTGGGAATTCGAGAGGGGGTGAAGTCATTCTAGCCAAATGTACAAACTGCTCAAAGGGGCCCCAAAACCTGATACCCTCAACACAAACAGATCCCTCAGATGGGACTGGGAAAGAGCTAAAAGAAAGCAGTCAGGCATGGAGAAACCTACATCAGGTGACCCTCTATAGAGGGGCAGCATGACAATCTGATTTCAAACACAAACTTTGCCCCAAGCACATACACACACCAAACCCACACAAATACAGTGGGCGAAAAAGTATTTGGACACTTCACTTAAAAAGTAATGGGATTTCTTTATATACATTACAGACTGACAGATAGTAGATGACTAGGTAGACAGGTATGGAGGTAGGTTGGTAGGGTAGGTAGGTTGGTAGACGTACGTAGGTAGACAGGTAGGTAGATAGGGCAGATAGGTAGACAGTTAGGGTAGGTAGGTAGACATGTACAGAGGCAAACAGGTAGATAGGTAGGTAGACAAGTAGACATGTAGGTAGGCAGAAAGGTAGGTAGATAGGGTATGGTAAGTAGGTAAGGTAGGCATGTACGTAGGCAGACAGGTAGGTAGGGCAGGTAGGTAAACTAGTAGGTAGGTTGTTAGGTGTACAGGTAGGTAGGTAGACAGGTAGGCAGGACAGGCACGTTGGATAGGCAGGTAGGAAGGTAGACATTTAGTTAGGCAGACAGACAGGTAGGGTAGGATAGATAGGTAGGCAGGACAGGTAGGTAGGATAGGTAGGTAGAAACATATTGTGGTACTTTCCCACATTTTAAGTATGGATGAAGTGACCAAATAATTTTTGGGGGACACTGTATATCTTAGTATAAATTTGTAAAAATGTTGGAAGGTCTTTCAGAACAAGATAACTTTAGCTGGTTGAAAGTAAATGTGAATTTACTTTCTTGAACGTGTACCACAAGATCAAAGAGAGGGAAAACAATTGAAACACAAAACGAAGGGCATAACAAATCAAAACACAATCTGATCAAGGACTGCGGGGCGACGGATCACTCCGGCAGGGACAAACCTTTGGTTTCTTCTAGTGTGTGATAAACAGAGATAACAGAGAGAATACAGGAAGTTTTTGTACACTGTAATAGAGCTGGAACTTGCTCTGCAACTTGTGCACTTAACAAGACCTTCTTCGACTCCATCATCATTATTTCTGTGTTAGTAAAGATATTAATATATTTTAACAGCAATCATGCCATAATAAAGCATTACAATTCAAATTGCATACAGCAATTCAAAAATCTGATTATGTTCATTAAGTTTTGCATGCTTTTTCAAATGTCTTTGGCCTTGTTCAGACATCCATTTTACATCCAAAATCCATGTTTTGGGGGTGTATCCATCTCAGATACATTTAGAATTTTTGTAATCTGCAAACAATAATATATATATATATAATTTTTTTTTTACCAACCTGATCCAAATCACATTCAAAGGTGGTTGGAAAATGTATTATTATATCTCATGTCATATGTCTTAGTTGTCACACTGGATCATTTGTCTATAACTGTTTCACCCACTCTTTCTTTTATAAAACTATTGGCATTTTGGTATATAGCTGATTTGAGACTACAGGTGAGTGATTTTGGACAGCTTATTTATTAATCCGTGGAATACAATTATACCTCCAGTGCTTACATTACTAATTTACTCGTATTACTTACTGTAGCAAATGCATCATTACTACAGTAATCACTAATCGGTGTAGATATACTGGACATTGACGACAGTATCTGAACAAACGGATTAGATTTCATCACTTATAAAATGACAGTCAATCCTAAATATTGGATTAATGTGCAGTTTGAACAAAGCCTGTTTTTTTTCAAGAACTAATATAATTGACATAATAGCACCACGCAACAAAGAGACATAATATAACATTTGTGTCAAGATATTTTAACATGAGATATTATGTTTAAAAACAAGATATTAAAACAACCAAGTCTGGGAAATTCTAGTTCCACTTTACTGCAAAGTGTGGGTTTGACACTTGGTTCTTAAATAAACATGGTAATATAAAGAAAGATGCAGCATAAAAGGGTTTAGTCGCATGTGTTGTGGAGAGGTGAGAATAGAGGGGCTATAAGACTAAATGGCAGTTCACATGCAAGTGTCACACTCAAGGGTGAATGACTACTCAAAGTGTGGGAATGTGTGCATTTTGGGGCTGGATCACAGAATTATAGACATGGAACACATGTATGCGAGTGGACAAAATGAATTTGTTGTAGTATTTTTAAGATGATAAATTTCCTTGTGGAATTTGAGATTGAGATTTGAACCAGTAACCTTCTTTCATTTTTCAAGCGGTTGAGAGGAGGGGTAACATGGATCAGGGGTGAAAGTGTGAGCGTGGGGGAGGTGGGCGTCACAGTTGTCCTACACCTTCTTTTGAGATGAAGTTAGTGGCTAGGCGACGTTACTCATTACCTTCTCATCTGGTATGCACTGCCGCACATTCTCCAGATAGCTGCGTATATCCTCTACGTTAGTGTAGCGCAGCAAGATGCGTGCAAAATCCTCCTCACTGATGGTGGTCATGCCTTTAGAATAGGTCAGGAACTCAATCTCCAACATCTCAGTTTGCAGGTTATCCATAAATCTGAAAACAATGACCGCAATAAGAGTTAAAGAATTAAAATCCCTAAAGAGTTTAAACAACATTGCTTTTTGCCCAATTTTTAAAAAAAATAAAACTTGATACTGTTAACAGAACACCTTGCATCTCAGCTGGAGTTGGGCCTGTGTGCCAGGATGTTGCTATGTTGTTGTTACTAGGGTGTATTGCAGGTGGTTTCTATGATGGCCACGCGTCTTTATGATATTCAAGTTCCTAAATATGGCTTTGTATGTAATTCTTCAATGGGATTTTTTTTATCTGCCTCAATATATGTGAGAAAAAACCCTGTTTGGCTAACCCTGTACGAATTTCTGTCAGATTTTCTTCCAGACTGTGGAACCATTGGCGAACATGTCTGTATGTTAGACACTGTACATTGTGGAAGGTTTAGTATTTTCATGTTTTACTCTGTGTGTTTTATTGTGTTATGGATCCCCCTGGGTCTGAAATAAAGTTTATACACCACAGAAGTACAAACAAAATGTCCTGTCACTTATAGTGACTGTTTATAACAAATGACATATTACATTGACTAATATTCATAATTTTTGGATCAGAAAGATTTTTTTTGAAAGAAATTATTAGTTTTATTCAGCAAGAATGCATTAAAAAAAGTGACAGCAAAACAATGATAATGTTAAACTGATAATGTAAAGCTTTCTATTTCAAATAAATGCTGTTCTTTTGAACTCGCTGAAAATAATGTATCACTGTTTTCACAAAAATATTAAGTATAGCACAACTGTTCTCAACTTAATGAGGAATGTTTCTTGAGCAGCAATTCAGCATATTAGAATGATTTCTGAAGGATCATGTGACACAGAAGACTGAAATAATGATGCTGAAAATTCAGCTTAACCATCACAGGAATAAATACATTTCTTAAAAACAGAACACACTTATTGTCACATTCACCTCCTTCATCGTCTGTGTCTTCACTACACTTCCCAGAATCCCCTGTCATCATCACCTGCACCTGTGCCTCATCACCCTCATCATCATCATCACCGTCACCTGTTGTCCTTGTCATTATCTGTGTATCTAAGTTCCCCTCTCACTCCTTTTCATGGCTGGTTATTGTTTGTGCACTAGCACACTGTTCTGTTTGTTTGGGTATTTACTTATTGGAATAAAACCTTTGCTATTTTGTAACTTCGCCTACCTTCATCTTCTTCATCCACCCGAGGACGTTACAGAATAACCAGCCCAACAAAGAGTCAGCATGGGAATTCTTCTCTACCCGGTTAACCCAGCTCACTCTCTACTCACCACTTTCCAAAATGGATTGTCTATAGAGGATTACATCGCCGAGTTCCTGGAACTCTCTACTGGGGTAAGCTGGTCAGATGATGTCTTTAAATCTGCCTTTTGGTTGGGCTTAGACAGTCATCTGTACCAGCAAGCCCCAGCAGCAGCTTTTCCAGGAACCTTCGCCAGTTACCTCGATCATGTGTTGTGGTTGAGTGGGTCAGCCTTCACCGTTGGTGAGGCTGAAGATGACATCACCACTCAATCACACCCACCAGCCATCTTCACCACGCCACCCATCATCATCCGGAATTCAGTCTATGGAAGACCAGGGTTGATTTCCAGCGTGGCTGATCTCCCGCTGATGTCAGTGTGTGCTGCCAAATGGGCCATCCAGCCAGAGTCTCGTCCCATCCAGCACAGAGCCTTCACCGCTGGTCCCGTCCAGCACAGAGCCTTCACCGCTGGTCCCGTCCAGAACAGAGCCTTCACCGCTGGTCCCGTCCAGCACAGAGCCTTCAACGCTGGTCCCGTCCAGCACAGAGCCTTCACCGCTGGTCCCGTCCAGCACAGAGCCTTCACCGCTGGTCCCGTCCAGCACAGAGCCTTCACCGCTGGTCCCGTCCAGCACAGAGCCTTCACCGCTGGTCCCGTCCAGCACAGAGCCTTCACCGCTGGTCCCGTCCAGCACAGAGCCTTCACCCCTGGTCCCGTCCAGCACAGAGCCTTCACCGCTGGTCCCGTCCAGCCCAGAGCCTTCACCGCTGGTCCGTCCAGCCCAGAGCCTTCACCGCTGGTCCCGTCCAGCCCAGAGCCTTCACCGCTGGTCCCGTCCAGCCCAGAGCCTTCACCGCTGGTCCCGTCCAGCCCAGAGCCTTCACCGCTGGTCCCGTCCAGCCCAGAGCCTTCACCGCTGGTCCCGTCCAGCCCAGAGCCTTCACCGCTGGTCCCGTCCAGCCCAGAGCCTTCACCGCTGGTCCCGTCCAGCCCAGAGCCTTCACCGCTGGTCCCGTCCAGCCCAGAGCCTTCACCGCTGGTCCCGTCCAGCCCAGAGCCTTCACCGCTGGTCCCGTCCAGCCCAGAGCCTTCACCGCTGGTCCCGTCCAGCAGAGAGCCTTCACCGCTGGTCCCGTCCAGCAGAGAGCCTTCACCGCTGGTCCCGTCCAGCAGAGAGCCTTCACCGCTGGTCCCGTCCAGCAGAGAGCCTTCACCGCTGGTCCCGTCCAGCAGAGAGCCTTCACCGCTGGACCCGTCCAGCACAGAGCCTTCGCCGCTGGTCCCGTCCAGCACAGAGCCTTCGCCGCTGGTCCCGTCCAGCACAGAGCCCTCGCCGCTGTCCCGTCCAGCACAGAGCCCTCGCCGCTGGTCCCGTCCAGCACAGAGCCTTCGCCGCTGGTCCCGTCCAGCACAGAGCCTTCGCCGCTGGTCCCGTCCAGCACAGAGCCTTCGCCGCTGGTCCCGTTCAGCACAGAGCCTTCGCCGCTGGTCCCGTCCAGCACAGAGCCTTCGCCGCTGGTCCCGTCCAGCACAGAGCCTTCGCCGCTGGTCCCGTCCAGCACAGAGCCTTCGCCGCTGGTCCCGTCCAGCACAGAGCCTTCGCCGCTGGTCACGTCCAGCACAGAGCCTTCGCCGCTGGTCCTCGTCCAGAGTCCGGACGAGAAGGACTTAATTGACTTTTTTACTGAGCCTTCGCCACTGGTCCCGTCCAGCCCAGAGCCCTCGCCACTGACGCCGTTCAGCCCAGAGACTACTTCACCGAGTGTTCCGACCAGTCCAGAGACCTCTTCACCGCTGGTTCCGACCAGTCCAGAGACCTCTTCACCGCTGGTTCCGACCAGTCCAGAGACCTCTTAACCGCTGGTTCCGACCAGTCCAGAGACCTCTTCACCGCGGGTTCCGACCAGTCCAGAGACCTCTTCACCGCTGGTTCCGACCAGTCCAGAGACCTCTTCACCGCTGGTTCCGACCAGTCCAAAGACCTCTTCACCGCTGGTTCCGATCAGTCCAGAGACCTCTTCACCGCTGAGTCCGTCCTATCCAGAGGCTGTCACTCACCCCAAGTATTTTTTGGGGGGGGGGGGGGGGGGGGGCAGTAGGCCCTCGCTGTGGGCGCCCAAGGGCCCACGGTCACCCGAAAAATCCACTCCGCTATGGCCAGCCGAAGGGTCTTCACTGCCACGCCCACCCGAAGGGTCTTCACTGCCATGGCCACCCGCTGGGTCTTCACTGCCAAGGCCACCCGATGGGTCTTCACTGCCACGGCCACCCGAAGGGTCTTCTCTGCCACGGCCACCCGAAGGGTCTTCTCTGCCACGGCCACCCAAAGGGTCTTCTCCGCCACGGCCACCCGAAGGGTCTTCTCCGCCACGGCCACCCGAAGGGTCTTCTCCGCCACGGCCACCCGAAGGGTCTTCTCCGCCACGGCCACCCGAAGGGTCTTCTCCGCCACGGCCACCAGAAGGGTCTTCTCCGCCACGGCCACCCGAAGGGTCGTCTCCGCCACGGCCACCCGAAGGGTGTAATATTTCTCATTATTACTGTTCCACTGTGTTGAAAAAAATCAACGCAGTCCTGGTGAGCATTAGAGACTTTTTTAAAAACTTTAAAATATCTTACCAACCTCAAACTTTAGTACATTTTTGTCATTTAATCACATCACATCCTGTTAACTAACATCACACAAGCTGTTAACTAACTTCAGCATTACTTTCTACATGCTCGACGGATATAATTTCCTACGTATCTTTCCATGTCTAGTGGATGAATATGAATAAGTGCCATGTTTTTAGAGCTTTTTACACACAAGTCGTCATACCTGTAGAAGTCGTCAAAAGTCAGCTCCGCCTTCCCCTTCTTGCCAAAGAAATGCACGAGCAGAGTGGTGTCAATCATCATGTTCTCATCCGCACGCTGCGATTGAGGAGTGGTGGTAAAGAGAGCAAAACAAGAAAGAAGAAACTATGACAAAAAAATCAAGCTGTTTTTGAAATAAGAAAGCAGTCCTTCATAGGCTTGCCGGGCCATTCAAAGTACCAGCCATCCAGTGCCTGAAAGTGTGCATCCATTTATATTGTCTCCCCTAGCCCACAGAGGACATGTTCTGAGTTGACATGCAGATCTTTATGCCATTAGTGGGTGAGAATGGCATGAAGACTGTATATTAGACTGAAACAGGAACACAAACAAATGTATATGCAATGATACACAGAAATACACACAAACATGCCAGTTGTGTAGTGTACATACAGAGACCCTGTAAACACCTGGTATATTCAATTACCCCTGAATGGTGTTTAAAAGGGCCATTCACAAAATCTTTTGGAGTCTATTTGTTTATAGTGATCGGAATTTAATACCAGGTGTAAATGGGGTTGAGCTGGTATTGGACATGAACAAAGACATGACAGCAAAACCACACAAAGCATCCACATCCCATGCATTTCTGCGGCAACTATCTGCAGAGATTTATGAAAGAAATGCACACGTGAGCAGATTCCACCTTTCCTTCTCTGGACAGAATCTTTTATTTTTTTAAACTCAACACTAATGTTGAAGATCAATTTGAGTGATCTTACAAGTGTCAAAATTGCTTTTTCAGTGGAGCTCAGTAAAAGGCGTTCATTCACCAGTTAAACGAACAAAAAAAGGCGGCATGGCATTCAAAAAAACTTGAAGAAGGTGGCTGAAAGGTGCAAGGCCAGATTAGGTCGTATTTTGTTTTCTCTACCCATGCTTCACCCTCATCTGCAAGAGGAGCCTATCATGCTGAAACTAGGTAAAACCAGGCATAAACTCCAAACAGCTCTTTGTCCCTGGTTACGGGCCACTGTGCAATGAAGCGAGCCAGAATGCAAGTCCATGCCACTGCTGTACCTCTAGCTTAAAATCCTATCCATGAAGATACAATCAGAGGAAAGTTACAAAGAGAGAAAGAATGATTCTGTTTCACTAGCCAGATTGTCTCAGAGACATATTGCACATACTTGGTGTTGTATCAACACAATGTTAAAAAATAGCAATCAAACAAACAAACAAATAAATAAATCAAAGTTATCAAACTGTTCTGGTAGGCCTGATTAATATAGGGTGGAAATGTTACTGTTTAATCCCAACGGTATGGAAGCCTGTTTCAAAACAAAACAAAACAAATGTGAAATACCATTTAAAATAATAAAATAAAATATATCACAGTTATGATTAATAAAGCATATTTATTTTAGTTACAAAGTAACCAGATTCACAAAGGATGTTCCAAAAATATATATACAGTAAAAATGGTGTCTACTAAAAATACCTTGTTTTAGCTAAATTCGAAGGCAGCATCATATACATCTACATACACTGGAACTTATATACTCATATATTTAATTAAATACTGAAAACATTTGGGGGAAAAAAGCAGTTCCACCTAATTAAAACACACTATTTCATCGAACATTTGTATGTGCTAAATTTTTGTATATACTGTAACGTTGCAACTATGCTGGAAACAGCTGTAAGTGTTGGACGGAGGAGCATTATATATTTTATGACCAACATGGTGCAAATCCATACTGACAATATATGGAGATGGATTGTGTGTTAATATATACTGTAAATGTCCGCAAATGTTAGATTTGTTGGAATCTGCGCCAACTTTAGATCTGTAAAATCTTTTCTGGGACTTGGAATGGATCAATTCCAAAAATTGAAATGTTGCACTTGTTTGTTTGTTTTTAAAGTTTTCCTTCTGGAACTTAAGTCCAGAGTGTGGACATCCATTCTTCTTCTCTCTTTTTTTTTCTTGGTATCTCTGCTCATGAGTTTTTGAATTCACCACCATTATTTTGCTGATGGTCATAAATATGGTCATAAAAAGGCATGTGATTAAAACTGATGGATTGATAAACGAATCCCTTTCCTTTATCTAAAACATAGCTGTTTTCCCCATTAGACAATTTCGTCATCAATCTGCTGGAAGTGTGACATCACAACACTGTGGTTACAGGAAACCATTAATGTGAGGTCATCATTACAAGTTACACCACAGCCAGGCCCACGGTGTGACTTAGACAAGGCCCGAGGCCTTTTACTCTTTGATCTAAAAACAGCGGTAAAAACAGTGATTACTGCTGTCGACTTCTAAGATGAGTAACCCCAATCACACTTCCACACATGCTAGCATGCCCCCTTTAGCCCACAGATACACAATGTCTGGTACCCTGCAGTTGTCAGCTCAGACAAACAGACCTGTCTAACTGCTGTGTCATCTGAGGAAGCCAAGTTGAAATTACCCTTTCATTGTGAATAACAGACTAAGTAAATACAGGGCATCTGCACACAGCTCTCCACAATCATTAAAATACTGCTTCCTACAGACGCCCTCTATTAGCCATCAGAACACAAACACACCATCAGGATTGGCAGACATATTCAGAATCGGTGTACAAACAAAGGCCTTTAATGTGCCTCGCAGCTGTGAGCAATATTATTTGGTATTATTCGCAGTCAATTCGACACAAATCGTGCACACGCAAAATAGCAGAACAACAACTGAACATACATCGATAAGCTGGAATTACAAAAATGATTCATTGATTAAAAGAATACGGCAATTCTTTGCAACACTAAAATCATATTCTTAATTTTTAAATCTTTCTTTTTCTTGTTTTCCAGTAAAACATCATAACTTCCTATATATATATATATATATATATATATATATATATATATATATATATATATATATGTATATACAGGTGAAACTCGAAAAATTAGTGTATCGTGCAAAATAATTTTGATGATTATGGCTTACAGCTTATGAAAACCCCAAATTCAAAATCTCAGAAAATTAGAATATTACATTAAATAAAAAAAATAAAAAAAGGATTTTAAATACAGAAATGTCGGCCCTCTGAAAAGTATAATCATGCATATGTATGTAGTTATACATATTAAATATATTAGTCACCTCTTAATTTGAATTACTGAAATACATGAACTGTTGCACGATTCTAATTTTTTCGAGTTTCACCTGTATATAGCTTCAGAGTAAAACATAAAACAGTAATTATGATGTTATTTGATAAAATAGATTTAATTATGATTGTGTCTCATAATTGCTTTATTTCTCTAAACTATGCCCTTTTTTGCTCTGATGCGGAAACAAACTAGAAAAATGCACTTATATTCTCTGAAAACAATATATCTCACAATTTGTTGGTGACTTAAATGTATCTTGTATAAAGGATGTTCAGATGTTTTTTCGTGGTAAACAGGACAAAGATACTGATTTTGAAAATATTTTTTTTAAATGAACATCAGGAACAGATTTACTAGAAGATCAACAGTTGATAAAATACATAAAAAAGGGGGATTAAAATAATAAAAATAAACAGAAGGATAATCGCAGGTCATTCAATGTCAATGACCAATGTTATAGGGTTAAGGTGGATAAGGTGGGTTGTGATGCTGAAACAGGAAGGATGAATGAGAGTTATGATGTACCTTTTTCAGGTGAGAGCACTGTGTAAGGGATGGCTAGGGACGAATAAAAACATGGGATGAGACAGGAGGACAGAGGACTATGGCTGTACCTCTGCCAGGTCAGAAAACAGGGCTTGGCTCGCGCCACGTCTCAGCATGTCCCAGTAGCTCCTGGGCACAAACTCCTGATTCTCTTTTTTTAGCACCTGCAGAGGGGTTAGCATGAGATGGAAAGCTGTCATCATGTTAGCTTATATAGACAGGGTTTAATAGAGGATGTGTCGGGTGGTCTCTCAGTCCTTTCAACTAAAACCAATCAAATATAGTATGAAAGAAATATGAAGATTGGGAGGGGGGATTAGTTGATGTTAGCCAAATGCTAATCGTATGAGGTTATATAATGTGAGTGATCAATAATCTGGGAGATTAACTAAAATTGGAAGGTTTTAAATATCAGATAGAGTGTGCAAATATACCAGGAATATTCTGTGAAATGGTTCAGAAGGGTCATCATGTCATCATTCACTAACATAATTCAGTTTATACCACAACTCTTGATTATGATTGGTTGAGTCTATTTTCTGTAACTGCACAGCTATTGAATAAGTTTCAGGGTTGTTTACAATGCATATCAATTCATGTTTTTTTTTCAGATACTTTTGAAATATAACGATAACAGTGGTTTATAAATACTGGCATTATAAATATTGTTTTGGGGGGAGGGAGGATGACATTTTGGTAACACTTTACAATAAGGTTCATTACTCAACATTAGTTAATGCATTAACTAATATGAATAAACAATGAGCAATACAATTGTTACAGTATTTATTAATCTTTGTTAATATCAGTTAATAAAAATACAGCTTTTCATTGTTGGTTCATTCTTAGTCCATGTTAACTAAGGTAGTTAACTAACGAACCGTATTTTGTAAAGTGTTACCATTTTTTATTAGATTAACTAACCATGTTATAAGCAAAAATATTGATTTTGAACAGCTGAATAATTGAAAATGACTGCATGCACACTTCACAGCCTGGCAGTGTGTGCATTTCCAATAATTCAAAGAATGATCCTGTTATTCTGTACAGGCTTGTTGAATACAGAGGCTGAGAGACTAAAAGTGACACATCAGGTTAAGGAACACAGGAAATATATTTCTCTCATCAGTCCTATGGAGCCACTTTAATGGACAATGGTGGTCTTTCACTCTATCACTCTCTTTCTGTATTCTGTATGTGATTCACAGATATACAGAGTGGCTTTCTCCAAAACATCACGTAACCAGAAAAAAGGACCACCAGATCAGGAAGCTTTCATTGAAACTCTTAAACAGATGTTTGTGTTTGTTCTTGAGTTGACCATGTGTTTGATCTTGAATGTGGACGTATCTGTTTGTATGCGGACAAAATTGTCCACTAAAGTGAGTCGGGGACATTAAGGGATTTATTAAATCAGAAAATATATTTAAAATATATATATATTTTAATTTTTTTGTTAAAAAAAAGCTTTTTGCCATGTCCCCATTTATATGTTCAGTTTTTTTTCAGTGTCATCAAATTTGTCTCAGATATTTCCAATATAATTTCAGGAAAAGTAAAAAATAGGCAGAAATAATTTGTATTAAACCGTAATAGTATAGACAGCTACACTACCTTTCAAAGAAGTCTCTTATGCTCACCAGCATTTATTTGATAAAAAAATACAGTAAAAACAGTTACATTTGTGAAATATTATTAAAATTAAAATAACTGCATAATAATAATCATAATTTCAATATATTTTAAAATATAATTTGTTCCTGTGAAGCTGAATTTTCAGCAGCCATTACTCCAGTCTTCAGTGTCACATGATCCTGTAGAAATTGTAATATGCTGAATTGGTGGTTGAGTAATATTTCTTATCGGTCCCACTTTATATTAAGCGTCTTTAACTATTATTTACTAACATTTAAATTAAGCATTTGATACTATGTAGGTATTGTGTACATACATGTTTTTGCATTGTACTTGTATTTATGAAATACCTACAGCTGTAATTCATTTCAGTAATGGCATCGATAAATACACTTTCGACCCTTCCAATACCTCTTAATTGACCCTTAAACCTAACCATACCACTAAATCTGTCCCTAACCTTACCTGTATCCCACCTCAATAGCAGCAAAAGTGTTTTGTAATACATTTACACAATAAGTAGGCTACTTTGTACTTATTTTTGATGTAAGTACATAGCAGTTAAAAACACTGTTTATACTTTATTTTAAGGTGTCTGTGTAACAGTGTTGATTATACATTTAAGTACTGTGTAATACTAATTAACTACATGTACTTACTATAGGATTAGGATTAGGCTAGGTTTAAGGTTAGTTCCATATAATTAAGCACAATTTATAGTAATTAATATAGCTACGTCATGTAACATGTAACACACTGTAAAATAAAGTGTTACCAAGACGCATGATATAAAGTATGACCTCATTATCAATGTTGAAAACAAAACAACAATTTTTTTTTTCATTTTATTTAATGAATAGAAATATTTTAGAACAGATTTTATCTTTTATTTTTTTTTATCTTACTGACCCCATTCTGAATGGTTGAATGATAGTGTTTAAAATGTGGTCTTGAAAGAGTTGAAAAGAAAAATGTTTGAGTTGAAATATCTGACTTTTTAAATCCATTTAATCTCATTGCTGTCTAGGAGAAACAATCTCAACATCTCATATGTGATCTTTCCTTTCTTTCGGTTGTCAGTGAGGGAGAAAAATGTAATTAAATGATTTAATGTAAGTGAATGTGAAAGACTCCATAGCTGGCTCAATAGAAAACACATTTTACACCAACAACTCCACCCACTCCTACCCAGACCTGTTCTTTATAGCCCACTGATGAAGTTTGTAACTGACACGTTGCGGTTAAAGAAAGAAAAAAAATCAATAAGAATGAAATTAGACTGATTGTGGCAAAACACCCACATGCTCTCTGACCTCTGAGGTCCACTCCACCTCCCTCCTCATTTTCATTCTCTCATTCTCCCATCATTCCTTCCATGATTTCAAGATTCACACAGAGGTTATAGTTCACAGGTCAGAGGGCCGGGGATGATACATACGCTGTTTACGGGGGCAACCTGATATCCATAGAGCTGCATACTCTACACAGAGACCAGAGGAGAGGTCACAGCATGCGGAAGAGGAGAGGAAAGAGAGAACCACATAAGAATGGACAAAGACACAGGTTAAACATGCAGAAAATAGAAAGTGGTTTAACTACAGGACAGTTGGCACACTTTCGCAAGCTTCCAAGAGGGGATGAAATACGACTGGCTCCCTCTCAGACAGCCCTTGATAAATGGGACATGTGAATGAGATAAGAAGGGTTATGCACCGAAATGCAGGCAAAACAAATACAGTCTAGAAGAAGTTTACAGAGGGTGGCCAATTGTACTCTTGAAGATATATATGGGATTTTGAGCATCTCATATATAATAAGAGTTGTACATTTTCTGAAGAAAATGTGAGTAGTGCTGCCTCTGCAAAACTCGCCATCATGATGCTAGGTTGTTGTGGTTGGTTGCCAGGGCGTTGTTTTGCGGTTGCTAAGTTCTGAGTTGCTAAGAGGTGGCTTTATGACCCAAGTCAAAAGACCCCAAGATATGGCTCGGGTCCTTAGTTCAACGCACACCAATCAGATTTTTAACCCAATTTTTCATCTGGTAGTAAAATCAGAATTTGTATTTACTAATGCATTTATTTTTGGGTTTTCGTTATCGGCCTGAATTTTAATATCGGTGCATCCCTAGATATAACATAACTTTTCTTTGACAACCCGCACAGTTGCGGTATCACGTTTATGCTTTATGTGCTAAAGTTTA